>NC_138911.1:23092103-24522824 GCF_965231255.1 Vanellus vanellus | reverse complement strand
GGTTTGCTGATGATACCAAACTGGGTGGGGTGGCTGACACCCCAGAGGGCTGTGCTGCCATCCAGGGTGACCTGGACAGGCTGGAGAGCTGGGCAGAGAAGAACCTAATGAGGTTCAACAAAACCAAGTGCAAGGTCCTGCACCTGGGGAGGAAGAATGCCAGGCACCAGTATAGGTTAGGGGTGGACCTGCTGGGAAGTAGTTCGGAGGAGAAGGATCTGGGGGTCGTGGTAGACAGTAAATTATCCATGACCCAGCAATGTGCTCTTGTTGCCAAAAAGGCCAATGGAATCCTGGGCTGCATAGGGAAGAGTGTGGCCAGTAGGTTGAGGGAGGTCATTCTCCCCCTCTACTCTGCACTGGTGAGGCCACAACTGGAATACTGTGTCCAGTTTTGGGCTCCCCAGTTCAAGAGGGACAGGGTACTGCTGAAGCGAGTCCAGCGAAGAGCAACTAAGATGATTAAGGGCTTGGAGCATCTGCCTTATAAGGAAAGGCTGAGAGAGCTGGGACTCTTTAGCCTGGAGAAGAGAAGGCTGAGGGGAGACCTTATTATGGCATACAAGTATCTAAAGGGTGGGTTGAAGGAGGATGGAGCCAGGCTCTTTTCAATGGTTCCCAGTGACAGGACGAGGGGTAATGGGCACAAGTTAGAACACAGGAAGTTCCGTTCAAATACACGGAAACAGTTCTTTACGGTGAGGGTGACAGAGCACTGGCACAGGCTGCCCAGGGAGGTTGTGGAGTCCCCTTCTCTGGAGATTTTCAAGACCCGCCTGGATGCAGTCCTGAGTAATGTGCTCTAGGCAATCCTGCTTTAGCAGGGGAGTTGGACTAGGTGATCTCTAGAGGTCCCAACTCTGAAAATTCCGTGATTCCATGATTTCGTGATTTCATAGAAAGGGCAGGTAAAGGTTCAAATAAAAATCTAATGCTTGTAAGATCTTTACATCTGATAATGTTACTGAATTACCATCTGGTGGTATAAATAGACAAGTCACATGCAGGATGATGAAACAGATTTTGAAATAATGAGTAAAATTGTTAGTATAGCTAACTGCTGGTTTGTATCTGTGTTGTGTCCTGTTTGCACAGGAATTTATACAGAGAGCTGGTGATTATTAACATGATAATCAAAATCATCAGCCATATGTGCTTAAGGAGAAATTTCATCTGAGTTGAAAGTTTGCGTTGAAATGACTCTTCACATTGCAAAGAGTGAATGGCATAGCCTGCCATCACCACATTTGCTTGAAAATATTAGTTAATGAAAGAAATGGCACAATTCTGAACAAATGGTATGGTATTGCTTATTGCAATTAAATTCATTGTTACCTTGGAAGGAAGTCCCTGTTTAGAACTATAGAAGAACATAAAAGAAGTAAAATGATTGGAGCAGATGATCTTACAGGTCTTTTCCAATGTAGGAGATTCTGTGACTCTGAAAATCTTTCAGTGTATTCCTACCTTCGATTTAGGAAACCTCTGCCTCTCCACTCCACCCCTGAGTTTTTCTCCTCTTAATGTTTTTACATTGCTGCTAATTATGCCAGCTAGAACTTAAATATTTCTTCCTGCTTGTTTATTCCTTTCAATACTTCTTTTGTGTAAAATTTCACATTCTCATTTATCATTTTACATATATTTCTCTCTTCTGAATTTCTGATTACTATGACAGTCCATTTTGGAGGCCCACACCAAGAAGTGAAAAATAGGACAAACTTCCTTGTTTTGAGAGTAGAAAATGAAGCTATATAGGCTCTCATTTTCTTAAATTGCTTATGTGGCCAACAGAAACTAATGCAACTCTCAAGTTAAAAACATTCCGTTAAAATTAATCTTGGTTTAATTAAACAATTGTGTTATTGGGAAAGCATCACATTGTATTAGCTCACAGAAGCGTGGTCATCTGTTCTTTAAAGAATGCTTTTGTCCACATTCATGAATAAATTTCTAATCTTTTTTAGCAGGATATTTTATCCTGACTCTGAAAAGTGCTGGTCTGCCAAAAAGTCCCAACTATGTGATTGGATTGTGGTAATCTAAGTTCATGACAGGTTTAAGCATTTTGGTCGTGAAATGGCCTTTTCATAGAGTATGTACATCTAAATCACTCAAGATAAAAAATAAATAAATCCCTATGGAGTTCAGAAATTTCCTTATGGAGCATTTTTGTCCAGCATTACATGAGAGGGACAAGTAAATGTGTGTAACAGACTACCTTTTCCTTTGACTAATGGAGTATTTTTCTTTTCATGTTAAAGAGATGATTTCCATTGGAATACAGTCTAGGCCACCCATTATATATAGATACAGTAATATAATTATTGTTCCTGGAGCAGAATTACAGGAAATTGTTGGATCCTGACAGAAAAGAAGTAGATTTGCAGTTTCCAGATTATGAATGCCAAAGGATTTATATAGGCTGAAAAAATAAATTACTGATTTCAGTAAAAACTGCTTTAAGGAATTTTCAGATCATCCTGTAGTGTGTGGGTCTGTGAAAGTACTAAGTGCTTTAGAATATTTATTTTATTTGTGATTTCTGTGAAATTCCATCATATAATCAGGGATGCTGCTGATTCTTCTGTTGTTATATTTAATAAAACCTGAAGCCTCCAGCACAAAAAGCATGCATTCCTTAAACAGGAGCTTCATTTCGAGTTGAGAAAGAATGCTTATAGTTGTGGTCAATAGTCATTAGCAGTAGACAATGGCAATTAATTAGTGCTTCTTTGGTTTTTTTTCTGTTTGTGGTTTTTTGTTTGGTTGGTTGTTTTTTCTGTACGTTGGTTTTAAATGGTGACCAAGAGCCTCTCAGACGAATTGGGTGTAGTTCTCTCATTTGTAGAACTGGTCAAATGCCTGTGAAGATTCCTATATATCGTTAATTTAGGTTATAATTCCAAGTTGGGGAAAAAAAAATGAGATAATAGTTAGCTGGAATCCCTGTGAAATATTGTTAGACATTTTCATATATTTTTGAATAAAGTTTTAAATGAGCGTTCAAAATTCAGAAATTGTTGTCTAGTTCTTATTTTCTGTTCTAGATATTGTAGAAGTATTAGTGTTTCACCAGTTGCATTCAGTAGGAGTTACCAGCTTATGTTTTCCAAATGTTCACTGCTCTGCCAGCTCACATCCCAAGATTCTGCTTTCAGAACTGCTTTCACAACTTACCTGACAATAATGTGGATGATTGCAGGAGAGGAAGCTTGGTACAACATACTTCACTCTCCAGTAGTGATATTTGCTATGCAAAGTTCAAGGGAGCAGAAAATTATTGTTAAAAATGGTTGAGATATTTCTCTGAAGAGAGGAAGGGAGCAACTGTATTAAATGTCATATCTTACTGCTTTTCTGAATATGATAACACTATAAAATAGTACCAACACTTGTATGGTACCATATAATGTATCTAGCAACTGGCCTTCATCTTCTCTTGTAACAAAACATGAATTAAGTACGTGTACAGTTGGCAGCAATCCATTTCAGTGCTAGGATATAGCACTGGAATTACATGCTTTTCCCCAGCCCTTTCTCTTCTGCCTTCTAAAGAGCGTCATGACATTCTCACAATTTAAAAGGTATTTTATATGGAAGAAAACTGTAAGCCTTTGTCTTCTGTCAGCAAAAGAGAATTACTGACCATTTAAATAGCCTCTGTTTTGTCCAAATACGTGATTCATATTTGATTTTTCGTAATGTCTTTTATTAGCTTTTGTGAAAGTGAAGAACAGTATGCAAAATGTGGAGAATTACACTCTTAAAAATTGTTATTAAATTATATGTTTTAGAGTAAGAGCAACCATCCATCTTTATTCTTCCTTCTCTACAGTGTTTCTCTGGTAATTCAAGCCCCAGAGAAAATAAACAAAGGAATAGTAGGTAAATGTCTTATTTTTTACACTGTTGTTGTACCTTTAGTGTTGCACCACTGTGCTCATGTTGGCTCAAATTGTGAAATGTGAACTTTATTTAGGTATTTAAACTGCAACAACTTTTTTTTTTAATTAAGCTACAAAAAATCCGCTAAAATTTTCATCAGATGTGATCCAGTTACTGTAAAAAATTGGGATCAAATTATGATGTGATGACTGATTATAATCTTTGCTACTTGAGGCATGCCATGGAAAGACCAGTATAATCTGTGTCGAGAAAACAGGAAAAGGTCCACTGGAAACAGTGTTAGACTCTCTGGATCAGTCTGGATGACTTTTGTAGTACACAAGGAGACTGCAAGCAGGATATGCTCAAATTAAAAGTAGAAAACAATAATTTATTGGCTAAGACACAAAGGAGGTAGCTAGAACTAGCAATCTACTAGGCTAACCACTAATATGCTTCACTACCCTCGATAAGGTGGTAAGGTGAGTCCTTGCTGGCCAGGTGGGGAAGGGTCAGCTGCTGCTACTCGTCGCAACGGGATGATCTGTGGTGTACCTGAATTGCCATGTTCCAGCTCTGGTTTTCCCCTTAGATTTTTATGCTTTTTTCCCCATCCTTGTTTTTTCTCTTGAATCCTTGAGATGCTGACAATCCTTTTCTCCTTTATTTTACTTCTCTCTGCAGTTTACCTTTCATGTCTTGCATGGCTTTAGGCTATGTACTTTGGCACAACTCGTTCCTTTAATATAGTGGGTTTCTAAAAAGTCCTAGCCAATGTTATGTGCCTGTGCTCAGTCAAAACTAGTGTGGAGCCATAGAAAACTGAACCTCTCTGGAGAGAGAGAGGGAGGAGGGTTTTTTGTTTTTTGTTTTTTGTTTTTTTTTTTTCCTGAAGCATTTAGGGGCTGATCCACGGCTCGAACCTGAACTAATCATCATTCTATTAAGTCAATACTAGTGTTACTGTTGAACTAAGGAGGCCTAAAATTTCCTCTTAATTCTCTAGATGCTCATTCCTGAGACCTTTCAGCAATTATTCTCCTTAACTGTATTTTAAATTAATAATAGTGATTTTATTTTGATATGTACTTCATAGGTAATGCTGGTTCTTCAAAGAAGATGTAAGGCATATCTTTTTAAAAAGTATGTACACTTTATTACTCATTTGAGCAGAAAAAAGGTGACCTTTTTGACCCAAGAACTAACCTAATTTATAGATGCAGGATTCCACAAACATTTTAGATTCTTGACGAGTCAGAGGAAAGTAACATAGACATAAACTTAGGTTATAGTAAAAATGGATTGATACATTCATAAACAGAGGTTTGCAGTAGCTTTTGACTAGGATGAAAGATAAGGATTCTGTTTTGCATCATTCCATTCCAAATTCCAGAGCACTATAACAGGTGCAGTGATAGGGTTGTCAAATGGATCAGTCTTCTCATTGTCTTTCATTTTCAACTCTACACACCTCATCCACTGTTTCTTCAAAATTTCTTATGATATCCTTCCCATCTTTCTTAACTTTGAAATGGTACCAGGAACTGAAAGAAAAGGTTGAAGAAGACAGAAGATTGGGAGATTAACAACAGAGTTTGTAGGAAGATGCAAAACTTTTTCAGTCTCTCATCCAGTCATGACCTGCTTGTCACAGTGTAATGCCTTTTCTTCTAATGTGCTGACTCCAGTGTATCTGTATGAAATAAAAAATAAAATACTTTAAGCTCTGCTTTTGGAATCCATCCAGAAATATTTTCCCTAAGCTTGTAACAAACAGCTGCCAAGACTCCATGAGTCCCTTAAGGTACAGCAGTGAGTACTCCTCATGAAAATTGCATTGATAATGTGCTTGGTCAACAGTTTCACAGAGGACTCATCCAAAGATATACAGAGAAGAAACAAGGTCTTCAGGGACTCTCTGCCAAAAAAACCCTGAAAACATAAAAATGTCTTTGTTTTATGCATAATTTCCACTGCTCATTCAAGTGAACATGTGTGGAAGTGGAGTATGCTCTAGGTTTCTCCAATTTCACTTGTCTTTCCTTTTAATATATTGAGAACTCTGTTTGCAAGTTCTGAGCTTTACCCCTCTGTTACAAACACATGGTTGGACAAGACCAAGCCCATCCCCAAGACTTATGCCTCAGATGCATATTTCTAAGTTTAAAGTCATCAAATCTACTTTTAAAACAGTAGATAATAATTATACTAGTATCCATGGTATCTGAATTTTCATCCATGCACAAATGGTTAACAGAATGCAGGAAGAATTCGGGCACAAACGGGAAGAAAAAGGGTTATTAAGAAATGCTGTAGACTTAATTGTCTGACCTGAACAAGATCAACTTTCATGTGTGTACTGGAAAGAAATAAATGGTGTATTGCCTTGTTTTCTAAAATTAATAGCTTGTACAAGAAAATGCCAGGGTTAGACGTTGGATGATGAAACTTTTAAGAGAACTAAAATTTCCCTGTTAGTGGCATATATGATTCAGCAGGTGGTGCTCTTCCCTCTGCTTATCATTTATGAATGAAGTGTTGGGACTGTGATAGAAGACTGCTTCATACAACTTAAGACCCTATGCATCTGTGGTTATTCAGTAGACCATGTCACAACAGTAATGACAGTAAAAAATAAGACCATGTTTCAGATGAAGCCAAAGCTTACTTTTCCCTGTGTGCACACCCCCTCCCTTCCTCTTTCTTCTTACCCTGAAGTGTTGTAGAGAACCAATACCAGATGCGATTTTGTCTCAACATTGCCACCATGCCGCCATCTTCTGGAAGGATCATCTTCGTCACAGTCTTGGAATTGGACGACTCTGTGCACCTGCGCAAGGACTAAAGGCGCGAAAAGACCAGGAAGAGGCTTGTATGGGACCAGCACTTCCGGTCGATAGCAAGTCATATATAAGGCTTTTGGCGGGCTTCTCGGTGCTCTTTGTTCTCCTTGCCTCCCTGCTGCGCGCATCTCCGAACCCCAGACTCAGCCAAAAAACGTTGGACTCAGGGTGGCAGTAGCGAACTCTCTCCCTCTTTCTTTGTTTCCTTCCTTAACCCCCTTTCCTTTCCCCTTTGCCTTCCCTTCCCCTTTTACCATTCTTTTTCGGCTTTTCTTAAGAAAACTAGGTAAAAGGTTGTACGACATTTGACCAACTTCAGTGTCTTAATCTCGTCCTTGGGATGATAATGAAACCTCCCCGACACTGGATCGGGACAAGTGTAAGCATGGACACAAGCCTGAATATTCTCCTTGCCCTGTGGTGAAAAGCAGTCTTCAGCATCTCTGACTTAAGTAACTGTTAACAACTATCTGTCTTATTTGCCCAGCGGGTTTCTTAATCATAATTAGTGGAAAAATAGAAACTGTCATAGCTATGGATGGTGCCATGAAACAGTCTCATGGATATTTTCAAGTGGTCACTCTTCAGCTATACCTTTCTTGTAATGTTTTCCCAGTAATAGCCCCTCCAGCACACTCTTCAGAACCCAGAGCCCAGGAAGGCAGGACACTGCTAGAGTCTCAGCTCTTCCTATACTGTTAATGCATTTCTCTTAAATTCCAGATACTGGTCTATTCTATTAAATATTGTTTCCATCAGTCCTTTCTCAGACATCTCAACTTTTTCTTGGTCTAACACATAGGACACTATGGGCTGTTTCATGTAGTTGGGGAAGAGAGAGCAACAATGTCAGAAGAGAAGCCACAATGCAAAACTACCCATGGGGAATCTGTGCATTCCTGGTGATGCTCTTTTGAGCACAATCTTGGAGCAGCCAGTCAGCCATGCTTGGCATCTGGAGCCCCAAGAAGAATGATGTTACGCTGCCGACTTCACAATTTGGAGGTGCCAAACAGGTGCCATTGAGTAAAAAATCTACAAGAAACTTGAGCATCATCAGATCTTTTTTGGCCTTACCAAGCTATGCATCCACATATAATATTGACTCAAGTTCTTCTGCAGCAAAGTGTAACTTTAAATACATGGCAGTATTAGGTAAGTTAATAATATTCCATCCTCGTGTCTTTTTCACTTCTGCTTCTGCCATTGTGAAGAAAGAAGCTGCTTCTGTTCTTCAACACATCAAGAGCAACAAGAAAAGCTTCTATAGGTATGTTGGTGATATAAGGAAGACTAGGGACAATTCCATCACCAGAAGGAAATGGGAGACCTAGTCACCTGGGACATGGACAAGGCTGAGGTACTCAATGATTTTTTTGCCTCAGTCTTCACCAGAAAGTGCTTTAGCACAAGTTGCAGAAGGCAAAGGCAGGGAGAATGAGGAACTGCCTGCTGTAGGAGAAGACCAGGTTCGAGACCATCTAAGGAACCTGAAGGTGCACAAGTCCATAGGGCCTGATGAGATTCCTCCATGGGTCCTAAGGGAACTAGCGAATGAAGTTGCTAAGCCACTATCCATCATATTTGAGAAGTTGTGGCTGTCCAGTGACTGGAAAAGAGGAAACATAAACCCCATTTTTAAAAAAGGAAAAAAAAGGAAGACCCGGGGAACTACAGGCCAGTCAGTCTCACCTCTGTGCCCAGCAAGATCATGGAGCAGATCCTCCTGGAAACTCTGCTAAGGCACATAGAAAACAAGGAGGTGCTTGGTGACAGCCAGCATGGCTTCACCAAGGGCAAGTAATGCCTGACAAATTTGGTGGCCTTCTATGATGGCGTTAGAGCATTGGTGGGTAAGGGAAGAGCGACTGACATCATATACCTGGATTTGTGCAAAGCATTTGAGACTGTTTCACATTACATCCTTGTCTCTAAATTGGAGAGACATGGCTTTGATATATGGAACACTTGGTGGATAAAGAATTGTCTGGCTGGTCGCACTCAAAGAGTTGCAGTCAATGGCGTGATCTCCAAGTGGCGACCAGTGACAAGTGGTGTTCCTCGGGGGTTGGTACTGGGACCGGTAGTGTTTAACGTCTTTGACAGCAACATGGACAATGGGATTGAGTGCACCCTTAGCAACTTCGCTGACGAGACCAAGCTCTGTGGTGAACTCAACATGCTGGAGGGGAGGGATGGCATCCAGAGGGACCTGGACAGGCTGGAGAAGTTGGTCTGTGCAAACCTCATGAAGTTCAAGAAGGCCAAGTGCAAGGTCCTGCACATAGGTCAGGGCAATCCCAAGCACAAATACAGGCTGGGTGGAGACTGGATCTAAAGCAACCTTGAGGAGAAGGACTTGGAGTAATGGTAGATAAGAAGCTCCACATGACCCAGCAATGTGCGCTTGCAGCCTAGAAAGCCAACTGCATCCTGGGTTGCATCAAAAGTAGAGTGGCCAGCAGGTCGAGGGAGGTGATTCTGTCCCTCTGCTCCACTCTTGTGAGATCCCACCTGGAGTACTGCATCCAGCTTTAGAGTCCCCAACATAAGAAGGACATGGACCTGTTGGAGCTTGTCCAGAGGAGGGCCACGAAGATGACCAGAGGGCTAGAGCACCTCTCCTATGAGGAGAGGCTGAGAAAGTTGGGACTGTTCAGCCTGGAGAAGAGAAGGCTCTGGGGAGACCTTATAGCAGCCTTTCAGTATCTGAAGGGGGCCTACAGGAAAGAGGTGGAGGGGCTCTATCAGGGACTGTAGCAATAGGACTAGGGGTAACAGTTGTAGACTGAAAAAGGGTACATGTAGATTCGATATTAGGAAGAAATTCTTTACTCTGAGGGTGGTGAGTCACTGGAACAGGTTTCCCAGAGAGGTTGTGGATGCCTCATCCCTGGAATTTTCAAGGCCAGGTTGTATGGGGCTTTGAGTAACCTTGTTACTCAGGAAGGTGTCCCTGGTCATGGCAGGGGGGTTGGAACCAGATGATTTTAAGGTCGCTTCCAACCCAAACCATTCTATGATTCTTCAGCAACTAGAAGTTAACAAGACATCACAGGCTTGTCTATCCATGTAATGCAAACTTTCACATGTAAAACCATATTGTCTGGAGGCATGTGAACATTATAACAGTAGGCTTATATGGATGTCATTGTTACAGGAAGACTGAAAGGGTTTTGGTATGTGGTATATGAGTGTAGTTTAAATTTTGATTTAAATAATGCACAATGAATATAAGTTGTTAAAATGCTTTAACATTAAATGAATTCCGTTTGTGTACAGTGGTCATCATAAAAATGTAAACTATTGCCAGCAAATCATTATAGATTCATTTATTGTTGTGTAGGAGCATTCTGCTCTATTGATTGCATTCATATATCTGTGGACAGTATTTGATTTTTAGTAGTTATCTCATGTTTCTACTTTTTATCATAAGGTACTTCTGTTTTGAATCTACTTAAGGCATTATCATGTTTCCATTAATGTTTCTTATATTTGATACTGAATGTCTAAAAACAGGGGAAAAGGTAAATATATCTTTAAGATTATTCTAAGCTTTTATTTTGTATGGCATGTGGTATTAATAATGCCCTACAGGGAAATAATCAAAGAATTTTATTGTAATACTGAGGTTCAGAATGGAAGCGTGACAGACATATATTACTGCTAATTGAATTTAATTAGCTTCTTAGCACCAGGCAAGTGAGTCTTTGAAATAGAAGCTATTCATTTTAGATCATTTGGATTACAATTAAATAATTTCACATTTACCACAGGAGCAAGTTTACTCTTAATTAGACATTTTTACAGAAAGGTGATGCTGTGTATCTTTGCAGATAGATAGATGTATGCTTTTAAAGTATTTATATTAATCAAAGTTTAATCTTGAAATAGATAAATATGTCAACATTTTCTCTATGGAAATTTTAGTAGTGATACAATTCCTGGTTTTGAGAAAATGAAAATATATTTTCTTCAAAATATCATCTGCCCACAGTTTTAAGAGTGCTACCACATATTTGCTGAACTGAATGATATTTTGACTTTAGCAGAGTTGCAAAAGAGAGGAACCTTCAGTCTGTATTGTTAAAATTACAGAAAACTTGTGAGTCTCTGTTATCTTAGCTGATTGAAGTGAAGTTGCGCTTGCCCTTGTTTTCACTGCTATTATTTTCTTATGCTCCTTTTGATCTCACTGAAATCCTCAATAAAATTTTGAACCACAGTCTCATATTCACTTAACAGTGAGTAAGAAATTGCCCACGTTAAATAATCAATGTAGGTGATTGCTTAGTTGAACTAACACAGATAAAATGTCTATGTCTTCTTCCCCTTTGTTACAAAACCGATATAATCAGTTTCTTTTTCTTGCAGTATGCTTTCCAAAATCTTGCAATATGTTTTCCCCTATTTTTTGAGTATTAATTACCTAATAGCTATTACTTGATTGACTTTGTTTGTGATCTCAGTTGAGAAACAAAGGATTTCTTTTTTTTAGAAGACAACTTCTAATTTAGGTTTCTAGAATCTGAGGTGCCTCACTTCAGTACAACAAAGACTTGCCTCTCCTCTTTCAATATTCAAGTTGCCCTTAATGTCTTTGAAAATCAGTTTGGAATGCAGGTGCTTATCAACCTTGCAAAACAGGCCATAGATGACTCAAAGCTGTAGACATCATCCTGTAAAATCGAGAAGTCTTTCATCTTTAACAATAGCCTCTCCAAGTGGGCGGTGGTGAGAAAGAGCTTGTAGTACAGCTACTTAAACTGGTTTTGCTCTGTGGATGAAGAGAAAACTTAAGTCTCCGAGGCTGTCAATCCAGCATGAAATTCAGATATTCTTGCAACTATAATTTTGTCTGTGTAAGTCATTCTGTGATACATAAGGATACATGCAATACATAGATAATGGTTTTGATCTATCCAAAGTGCTTAAGTGGAGATGCACTTGTTATGCTTTTTTGTCTCTGTGTCATTTTGTAGTGGTATTTCTAGCTATGTAAAAGTAATGATTCAAACTTAGGTAATAACACTTTAAATTCTGCTCATTATCTTTGTATTTTTAAAAAAACAACAAAATATAGAAAGAGTGTGTGATTCTCATTTCAGACACATAGTCATGTCTCAGTCTCTTGATTCAGTTCCACTAGCCATATCTAATCCGATACCTCAAAACAAGCCCTGCAACAGAACTGATAACCCATAATGCAGTATGGAAACAGAACATGTGAAGACCTCAAATTCTCCGTAATTCTAGTAGCAGTTTGTTTGCTGCACAAACAGGAATGTTGATTATCCTTGATTTAGCCTTAATGAACACAGATGTATTTAGTCATGCCGTTATTCAGCATTTAGATATCTAGCCACAATATTTGACTCAGTGATATCGTCAGCATCGATGCTGAGAATTGAAAATGCTAAACACAGATGGGTGTATTCAGTAGTATGTGGAAAAGTTTGTTGTTGGTTGGGTTTTTTTCTCCCCAGTTATATTCAATGGATCTCTCTTACTGTTTAGCACCTTGTGTGTATGTCTTGACATCAGAAAATTGTACCTCTCAAACATTCTTCACGTGCAAATCTTGAAATCATGTACAAGTCTTCCGTGTCCTTTGTGACAGTTTCAAAGGTGTTTCTCCATTGCATATCAGCATACAGGAATATATACCTACAGATGAATTAAAATCTGAGCATATACAAACAGAAATCAGAGGTATTTAAATTTGAGATTTAGATTCCTCTACAAATTTAGGAGATTAAGCTGAATTTAGGAACATGACTGCATGTCAGTATGACTCCATTGAGCTTAATAGTTGTTTCTACAAAATGCAAGGAGAAGCAACATGAAGCATTTTAGAACAAGAATTTTAACATCCGTTTGCAGTGCTCATCAGATTAGTATTTCTCTTTGTTTACTATATTGAAAAGCATCCTAGTTCTTCCTAGTGGCATTTTTCTTCATTGCTCCCTGTCTTTTTTGGAAGTTTTCTGAATGGGCCTACGACAACTAGTTGTTAATTGAAAGTTGAAACCATATGGACCTGGCATGCCCTATGCCAATGTATGTGGCAGGTATCAATATGAGAAATGTAATATTCCAAACTGATAGTATCATATCTCTGAGCTGACTCAGTAATAAGAGTAACTTTTGAATATTGAGTTGGTTTAACTTCCACTTCATGCTGTAGAGAAGTCTTGTTAAAGGCAGGTGCATAGTCATTTCATATGTTGTTGTTCTGAGAGCAAGAGGAGAAGACTTACTTCTGATTTAGGGTTAACACAGCAAAAGCCCATCAAAAGAATGAGCATATTACTGCTAATGAAGGAGACTATGAGTTACCTATCAAGGAAAGGTATCTGATTTTAATATCATGGTCTCTATGTTTGAGTCTCTCCTATTTTCTGTAACCAAGTTTCCGCTGAATGGGTAAAAGAACATGCTTGACAGCTGACATCCTTTCTTTTCCTTAGTTTTTGCTATCTTTTTCTTTAGGAGGAAAAACAAACATGCAATCATATTTTATCATTTGACTATCAAGAGTTCTCATCTATAAGTTATGTTAATTTTAGCCAGACAACATTACGGTACATAAACAACACATCTGATCCTGGTTATTTTTACCTTTAATCTCCGTGCTTACAAAGAGAGAGTTTTGTTATTACTGTTGTAATTTTCTTTTTGTTGTAAAATAACTGGAAATGGTGGCCTTATAATACAACTGTTGCTGGAGACTGTCATCCCAGTATATGATAGGGCAGTGACAAAACTGTAATTGAACTACCCTTGACACAGCAGGGCTTTTTGACACCTCAGCTGGTCTTATTCCTTGGAGGAGTACATACTCTGCCATCCTATCATGCTAGTTCACCTTCTTATTTTCCTGTATTCTTCCATGACGTGAAGAGTCTTAAGACACTTTATCACCTCTCTTCTTTTGCCCATGGCACTTAATATGAAGATTTAGAAACTAAATATACTGTATTTTTGGGGAATCTGCATCAGACAACTCTTTCCAATGTGGTATTTAACCAAGATACAGGTGCCGTATAGGTGAAGAGATCAAAGCCTGAGGAGTGGAGGGGTTTGACAGTGTTGCTATGCGTTTGTGTTAAATCTGATTAATGCTTAAAATTGAGTTATTTTTCATTTAGTTGAATAGGTATGTTTTCATTTGACATGGAGAATTTGTTCACCAAACAAGGATATCATATTCTTTTCCCACCACCATCCCCATCTATTTAGGAAAAAAGCACTGAGTAAGACAACCCAAGATCCTTAGCATAAAATAGTGAAGGACTCCAAAGTTACATTGCAGCTTTTCCTCCCAAGGAGGTTTATACCGTGAGCAGCAGAGAGCTTCTCAATGCGATAAACTGTAAGATTTTCAAAGTACTTCAAAAGCTAGTTGTTTTTATAGCAGTACACAGTTACAGATGGACATGGCCCCTTCTCTTCAGCACCTCCTTGGATGCTCATCAAGAGTCCAGAAGCATTTCCAAAAAAACCTTAGATAACTTTTTGAAATTATAGTCAAACTCTCACTATTTTTTTATGTGTATATATATATTTAACAAGAAGTAATATAAAAAAAATACAAGTTACATTTTATATTTCTCATCTCTGTCACATTCATGATTCTCTAATACAAGTTTTTTCTAAACTCTTCTGCAAGTGAGTGGATTTGATGCTTATTAGTATCTGATAATGATAGAATAACTGGTGGAAGGCCAGTACATACTCCTCAGACCTACTGTTTCTGTTTCTTTGGAGAGCTGACCAATTTTCACTGCCTTGCTTACATGTTCATCCTGCAGTGTATCCTATACAGTAACTGAACTGATAAGAAAACATAAACTGAAAATAATTTAGTAAACAGTTCACTAATACACTTGGTAGTGTGTTGGTTAAATTGTTCAAATTATCAGTCTGAAGCGTTCAACTGTGTCTATAAATTCTCCACACTCTTTGTGATGGATGGTGAGCTTCCATGTATCCAGCAATTTAAACTTGATTTTTGGCTAGCTAGTTGGTCTGAAAGAAAGGCCAATGAAGTGATACATATATTAATAATAATTACATATCACTAAACTGTTAATTTCCATTAGTTTAAATTACCACTCCTGTTGATCATGAAAGGGAGCAGAATGTGCTGATATACATTGTCAGATTCCAAGTGAACTGGAACCAGTCAAGAGAAAGACACTGAGGTATTGTGGTAGACAGGTAATGAAAATATGGAAAAGTTTGGTGTGCAGCAGAGAAATAAGAGCAAATACAAATGATAGCACACATAAGAATAAGGAAATATGTTGAAAATACTAGGCAATTGTATAAATCAACAGTGCTGTTTCCTTTGGGTACTGGATTCAGACAGGGGTAGGTATTTACTTTTGCAAAGTCAATAAAGGGAAGCCCTGAGATGGAAGATAAATCTCTTCTATTGCAAGGAAAGGAAATGACACCCTGCTTTCTATCTGCATGTTGTCTCTGAGAAATTACTAATATTTTCTTCATAATCTTATCTAAGCAAATATGTTTAGCTGGATGCTGACTGGAGGTTGGCAAATGTGACACCCATCCACAAGAAGGGCTGGAAGGAGGATCCAGGGAACTATAGGCCGGTCAGTCTGACCTCAGTACCTGGGAGGGTCATAGAACAGATCATCCTCAGTGCCATTACATGGCACATGCAGGAGAACAGGGTGATCAGGCCCAGTCAGAGTGGGTTTGTGAAAGGCAGGTCATGCCTGACAAACCTGATCTTCTATGACAAGGTGACCCACTTAGTGGATGAGGGAAAAGCTGTGGATGTTATCTACCTGGATTTTTGCAAAGCTTTTGACACCGTTTCCCACAGCATTCTGCTGGAGAAACTGGCTGCTCATGGCCTGGACAGGTGTAATCTTCGCTCAGTAAAAAACTGGATGGATGGCCGTGCCCAGAGAGTGGTGGTGAATGGAGTTAAATCCAGTTGGTGTCCGGTCACAAGTGGTGTCCCCCAGGGCTTGATGCTGGAGCCAGTTCTCTTTAATATCTTTATCAATGACCTGGATGAGGGGTTCGAATGCACCCTCAGTAAGTTGGCAGGTGACACTAAGCTAGGCAGGTGTGTTGATCTGCTTGAGGATAGGATGGGTCTGCAGAGGGATCTGGACAGTCTGGATCAATGGAAAATGGTATGAGGTTCAACATGTCCAAGTGCCGGGTCCTGCGCTTGGGTCACAACAACCCCATGCAGCACTACAGGATTGGGGTGGAGCGTCTCGAAAGATGCCCGGCAGAAAAGGACCTGGGGGTGTTGGTGGACAGCCGGCTGAACATGAGCCAGCAGTGTGTCCAGGTGGCCAAGAAGGCCAACAGCATCGTGGCCTGTATCAGGAATAGTGTGGTGAGCAGGACTAGGGAAGTGATCATCCCCCTGTACTCAGCACTGGTGAGGCCCCACCTCGAGTACTGTGTTCAGTTTTGGGCCCCTCACTACAAGAAGGACATTGAGGTCAGCAAAGACATGAGGGGTAGTGATAATTTGGTAACTACAGTAGTGTCCGAGCATGATCAGGTGCGAATTAGGGCTTGTCCCCCCAAGAAAGTGGCAGGAAAATTAGCCCAGCTGAAGTGCATCTATACTAATGCACGCAGCATGGGGAATAAACAAGAGGAGCTGGATGCCATTGTACAGCAAGGAAACTATGATATAGTTGCCATCACAGAAACGTGGTGGGAGGACACACACAAGTGGAGTGCTGTAATCGATGGCTACCAACTTTTCAGAAGGGATAGGAAAGGAAGGAGAGGTGGTGGGGTGGCCCTCTGTGTTAGGGGCAGTTTTGAATGTCTGGAACCTAACAGTGTGGATGACAGTGTTGAGTGTGTATGGATAAGAATTAAGGGGAAGGCCAATAAGGCAGACATCGTGATAGGAGTTTGTTATAGATCCCCAATCAGGATGTAGAAACCAATGAAGTATTCTATAAGCAGCTGGCAGAGGTCTCACGATCATCTGCCCTTGTTCTTGTGGGGGACTTCAACTTCCCAGACGTCTGCTGGAAATACTACGCAGCAGAGAGGGAACAGTCATGGCGGTTCCTGGAGTGTGTGGAAGACAACTTCCTAACACAGCTGGTGAAGGAACCAACTACGGGAAGTGCCCTACTGGACCTACTGTTTGTTAACAGAGAAGGTCTTGTGGGGGATGTAAAGGTTGGAGGTCGCCTTGGGCAGAGTGATCATGAAATGATAGAATTTTCAATTCTTGATCAAGTAAGGTGGGGAGCCAGCAGAACTGCCACCTTGGATTTCCGAAGGGCAGACTTTAGCCTGTTTAGGAGCATGGTCGAGAGTGTCCCTTGGGAGGCAGTTTTGAAGAGCAAAGGTGCCCAGGAAGGCTGGGCATACTTCAAGCAGGTGCTCTTAGAAGCACAGGAGAAGGCCATCCCCGTGTCTCGAAAAACAAGCAGATGGGGAAAAAGACCAGCCTAGCTAAATAGAGAGCTTTGGCTGGACCTCAGGAAAAAAAGGAAAGTTTACATTCTCTGGAAAAGGGGGTTGGCAACTTATGAGGACTATGAAGATATAACAAAGCTATGTAGGGGGAAAATGAGAAGGGCCAAAACTCAATCAGAACTCAGCTTGGCCACTGCAGTTAAAGACAATAAGAAGAGATTCTTTCAGTATCTCAACAGAAAAAGGAAGACTAGGGAAAATGTAGGCCCACTGGTGAATGAGACAGGTGCCCTAGTGGTGGAAGACACAGAGAAGGCAGAGTTACTGAATGCCTTCTTTTCTTTGGTCTTCACTGCTAAAGCTGTCACTCACGAATCCCATACTCTGAAGGCCAAAGGGGAAGATTTGGAGAGAGGAATATTTTCCCTCAGTTGAGGAGGACCGGGTCAGAGATCACTTGGCCAAGCTGGACATTCACAAGTCCATGGGCCCTGATGGCATGCACCCGCGAGTGTTGAGAGAGCTGGCAGATGTTATTGCTAGACCACTCTCCATTGTCTTTGAATGGTCATGGAGAACAGGAGAGGTGCCTGAGGACTGGAGGAAGGCTGACATCACTCCGATCTTCAAAAAAGGCAAGAAGGAGGACCCAGGGAACTACAGACCAGTTAGTCTCACTTCTGTCCCTGGGAAGGTAATGGAGTGACTCATTCTGGATGTCATGTCCAAACACCTTGAGGAACAGGAAGTTATTGGAAGTGGTCAACATGGATTTACCAAGGGTAAATCGTGCTTGACCAATCTGATAGCTTTCTATGATGTTATAACTGGTTGGATGGATGAGGGGAGAGTCGTAGGTGTCATCTACCTTGACTTTAG
The DNA here is from genome assembly GCF_965231255.1 of Vanellus vanellus. Classification (NCBI taxonomy): domain Eukaryota; kingdom Metazoa; phylum Chordata; class Aves; order Charadriiformes; family Charadriidae; genus Vanellus; species Vanellus vanellus. The sequence goes on along the minus strand of NC_138911.1, from coordinate 24,504,771 downwards.
CAAGGCTTTTGACACTGTCTCCCATGACATCCTCATTAGGAAGCTGAGGAAGTATGGGCTAGATGAGGTGACAGCGAGGTGGATTGAGAGTTGGCTGTGGGACAGAACTCAGAGGGTTGTGATCAGTGGCACAGAGTCTAGTTGGAGGCCTGTAACCAGTGATGTCCCCCAGGGGTCAATACTTGGTCCAATTTTGTTTAATATATTCATTAATGACCTAGATGAGGGGACAGAGTATATCCTCAGCAAGTTTGCTGATGATACCAAACTGGGTGGGGTGGCTGACACCCGAGAGGGCTGTGCTGCCATCCAGGGTGACCTGGACAGGCTGGAGAGCTGGGCAGAGAAGAACCTAATGAGGTTCAACAAAACCAAGTGCAAGGTCCTGCACCTGGGGAGGAAGAATGCTAGGCACCAGTATAGGTTAGGGGCGGACCTGCTGGGAAGTAGTTCTGAGGAGAAGGATCTGGGGGTCGTGGTAGACAGTGAATTATCCATGACTCAGCAATGTGCTCTTGTTGCCAAAAAGGCCAATGGAATCCTGGGCTGCATAGGGAAGAGTGTGGCCAGTAGGTCAAGGGAGGTCATTCTCCCCCTCTACTCTGCACTGGTGAGGCCACAACTGGAATACTGTGTCCAGTTTGGGGCTCCCCAGTTCAAGAGGGACAGGGAACTGCTGGAGCGAGTCCAGCGAAGAGCAACTAAGATGATTAAGGGCTTGGAGCATCTGCCTTATGAGGAAAGGCTGAGAGAGCTGGGACTCTTTAGCCTGGAGAAGAGAAGGCTGAGGGGAGACCTTATTATGGAATACAAGTATCTCAAGGGTGGGTTGAAGGAGGATGGAGCCAGGCTCTTTTCAATGGTTCCCAGTGACAGGACAAGGGGTAAAGGGCACAAGTTAGAACACAGGAAGTTCCATTCAAATACATAGAAAAACTTCTTTACGGTGAGGGTGACAGAGCACTGGCACGGGCTGCCCAGGGAGGTTGTGGAGTCCCCTTCTCTGGAGATTTTCAAGACGCGCCTGGATGCAGTCCTGAGTAATGTGCTCTGGGCAATCCTGCTTTAGCAGGGGAGTTGGACTAGATGATCTCTAGAGGTCCCTTCCAACTCTGAAAACTCCGTGATTCTGTGATTCCGTGATTCCCCCTTTTTTTTTCAGAGCTTGGCTTTTACTATATCAAAGTCAGAAATCATCATAATTATCACAAAAGAAAGTTCTTGTTTTCCAGCTGAATGTACTTAAATTCCTATAAAGACTGAAATAAGAGGGTAGAATGATCTGCTTTCTTGGCATCAAAAGGTAATGCTCCCTGTATGGATATCCACACTGCACAGCCCAGCCGTGTCACCATCGAATATCCCTGACACCTGCACTCCTGATTAATGGACTTTATGCAAAGAAGCAATGTATAGTTAAAATTTTTATCCCTCTACAGGGCTGTCTTGCTTTCCACTGTTGTAAACACATCTCCACACATGTTTTTCCACTGGTGCAGTGATATAAAGACCATGTTACTGGAGTATTGATTATTATGAATGAAAAAAAAATAGGCTGCTTTTATTTTTTTGTGGAGTTGCTATATTTTAATAGAATTGATATAATTTCTAATGCCCTACCAAGGTTAGGTTTAAGGCTGCTTTGAGTTTACTTAAACAGAAAAAAAAAGTAATCTTTGTCTTTTATTCCATCTAGTCTCTGAATTTATTTGTAGTACTTTCTCTCTTTGTTGCTTTGCATCTGTCTCAGACGGTGAGTTATTCTTTTGTTTTTCTTCTTATGCAATGTATGTATTAAGACAAGTCATGTGCAACTGGCATATAGGCGGTTATATAATACTCAAGGGACCTTAAAATGTTTACAGGCATAAATTGGGACCATAAGTGCACTGTGGATTTGCTGACTTCATCTGAATTTAATTAAGAGGTGAAAGGGGTGTAATAATATTAATTATTACAATAAACTCTAGTATGATTTGGCAAGGTAGAAACATTTTTCTGATGAACAAAATGCTTTCATATCATCTGTGGCCAGAAGCACAAAGAAACTATTGTGATCAGAAGTGATGTATCATCCTTGATCTGTGGCCGTCTGGACATGTATGTGACTGAAGGCGGATGATTGTACAAAGCAGAGAATGGACCTGAGAGGGAGATGATTTTAATCATATCTCCATTTTTTTATCTCTCTATCCGCTTAGTCGCAGAGGCTGAACTTCACTGAGATTGTCAACAAAGCCATTATTCCACTCATTGGTCAATGTGTGTTCATTTTCTGCTGACTGCTTCAGGGATCGATGCACTGTATGCTGATCTTTTTCTCAGGTTCATTTTTCCAAGGGCAGTTATGTGTAATCCTCCGTTCATCTGCGTCATGAAAACATCATGATCAGGAGATGACAAATCATTGAAATAATAGTTCACCTGTAGGGAAACTCAAGGACAAAGGAGTGATAAAATCTTTCACCTCTCCTATATAAAACTACTGTAGTAGTTGTTACAGTTGTTATGGTTTGTGTGCTAATTTTTGCTTTATTTTTATTTGTCTGGTAACTTGATTTTTTGGTTATTTTTAAATACTAACAACTCAGTATTTGAAAGAAGTGCCTTGAAATGGCACTCTGAACTGCATATTATGAAATAAATAAAACCACACTGAGCATAAGCAGAACCACACGGCAACTTTCTTTATAATGCTGCCTTTGAAAGGCTCATGTAGAAGATAAGCTATACCGACTGTATCCAGTTAGATATCTCTTTTTGGATCAAAAGCTTTTGAGAAAACCAAAGTTTAGATTGATGTTTGCCTGATGTATGCTATTTCTAGTGCAGATGGATTGATTTTGCTGGGAAATAATAAGGAACTAAATCTGTAAACCTGCAAATTACAATAAAGAAAATATATTTCTGTAAAAGTTTAGGTTACAGGTTTTCGGGGTGTTTTTTTTTTTTTTTTGTTCGTTTGCTTGCTTGCTTGTTTTATTTTTAGTTTCAGTCATACATAAGTATAATGATAGCATGATTTCTTTTGACTTTCTCTGGGATAGGAACCTGTCTTATTGAAGAATTACAGAATGTGTTTCAGGTTCTCTTTGATTCTGAGCATGCACTGCTCTAAGTGAAGGATAATACAATACTTTTTATAATATCATTGTACTGTGAGACTCAAATTCTGTTTCCAAGACATTTGGAGAATATAATAGTAATTCTTAGAAACTCAGGATAATCTAATGGTAGGATGTTACTTATTTAAATAGCATTTATCCATATATTTATGATAATAAGATAATTTTTTTTTACAGGAATTAGGTATGGCCTAAGGTTTTGAGATGTTTGTGAATTCTAACTGTGTACAAATAAATTCTGTGACTTAGATTGTTCAATTGTTAATGAATAAATATGAAGCTTATTTTTTAAGCAACATAAATATAAAATCTTTCTGGTTTAGCCACCTTTACTTTAATGAATTCTGATTAAAGTTAAATATTGTCCTGTCTTGATAAATTACATAATTTGAATTTGTCAATTGCAGTGTGGAAAATAGTTTCTGTTTCTGCATATATAAATAGTAATTACGACATATCTTTTCACTGTGTCCAGAAGTTGCTTTCCCTCTTTGTGGTAAGGGAATTTATCTATACTGCCTTCCATAAGTGAATAACGTCTGTCACAGGGTGTATGGAGGTGACTTAGGTCCAGATAAAAATCTGTACTGAAACCCAGTAATGACTTATATCTTCAGTTCTTTCAGTGCAAGGCCCAGTGTAGACATTCATAATTCAGAATGTGTCATATTGTGTTTTAGTTTAAGCCAGCTAAAAACTACTTAAATCAATGATTTAAAAATTACTTAAATCAATATAATGCAGTGTTAAAGTCATGGTTGTTCACACAGTTGCTTAAAATAGCATTAGTCTATGCATTGCAATTTTATGCAAACTGTGTATGTAAAACATAATTTTAAAAGCTTTACCACCAGTGAATAGCTCCCTTGCACTGTCCTGTTTCCCAGTCTATCTCAAAGCCATAGCATCTCAAGCTGTTTCTGTCACATTTAAGAGCTGAAGTGTGAACAAGAACATGAACATGAACATGATATGAGAAGGGTTTCCTCTGAGGAAACCTTTTGTGCCTGGGAGAGGGCATTCTGAATCAGCTGGTGGTGCTCCTTCCCATTTGTTTGTACCATGCGGCTTCCCCTGCAGGAATAAAACGGAGGCTGTTCTGCTGCTGTTGTCCTTTGGAAGCAAATGCATCCGGGGCTGTAATTGGATAGTGCCATAACCAAATATAGCAATTTTCATTCTGCCTTGCAACATACGTAATCTTCTACACCTGGGTCAGACAGGTATAAAATGTTCCTGTTCTGGTTTGCCTGCAGTATACACTTACATACTATTCTTTCTGCACAGGTGTTAATGACTCCGCCAAATGCCAGACACTAGATAAAGAATTGAAAAAGGGTGATTCGTAGCAGTGAAAGTTAGCTACCATTGTGATGACATTACGTTTTATGTAGTATGGAGTAGTAGCCAAGATTTTATACAGGAGAAATTGAGAATGGAGAACTACCCCCTCACCCCTGCAAAAGAAATTGGGTAGTTTAAAGCAATGACAGAATAAGAAAACATATTTGAGAAAAAGTGCCTAAAGTTTGGTCTATACCCTACACCATGGTAAAGAAATGGTTTATCAACCTGTCTTTAATTAATCAGTTTTACATGGCTGGAAACTATATCTCTAAAAGCTGTATACGGATTCATGCATGCAAGGCTTTTTTTTTTTTTTTTTTTTTTTTTGGTGTGGATACATGAAAGTTGTTTAAGAAATAAAAAAAAATCTTAATTTAAAACATTTTAAAAAATCTTGTATTTAAGAGCTGAGTGAACTTACTTCAATGAGTGTACTCAAAGTCCATGTCAGAATTGCAGTATAGGAAACATTTTAATCTTTTTCTCCCCCGGTGATAAGAGAAATATGTGTGCACATTTTATGCCACGTTCTGCAACTGTGACTATGCCAACAAGATACATGATTTATTAGCTTAGTAGGAACAATAAAGTGATTTCCATAGAAATCCCAAGTATAAATCCAACCAAGGCTCCTACAATGTGGTACTTTGACCTAATCTATTTCGGAGTCCAATTCTTTTCAGCATAGGACCATCATAAAACAAGGAAATTGCCCTGCACAAGGTGCCGAAAATTTACATCATTTGGCAAATTCTGGATAACTACGTGAGCTTGCATAATACATTTTGTTTCACAAGTACACAGACATGCATAGCATTATGCAAGGGGAACAAAAATCCAAATAGTTAAGTCTCAGACACCGTTCATCATGGAAAAATAATACCATGGGTTTTTTCTAATTTGTCCATAAAAATTTGTAATGTGAAATAATTTGACCTTGTTATTTCTGTGAGGGGTGATCAGGACTGTGAAAATAAGTTTATATTTAAATAGAACATGGTGATGGATGAGAACATTTGTCCTTACGCAATCATGTAGTCTTTGCTGTATAGAAACAGTGGAAAGATGAGCTCATCAGGTTGAGACATATTTATAAAGCAGAAAATAGAATGTAGTGATACGCCAGGTCAAACTACCAGAAAGCAGAGCCCAATCAGAATTCAAAATTAAAGGATCAAAAAATGAATTTAAAGTTTTGAGGCACCAACAGGTTGTTGAAATACAGTAGAATGTGGTAGGTGTTTTAACAAGAAAGTATTGCGCTACTGGTGGATGAAAGACCAGTCTTTTCTTCAGTGGCCGTCATATTATAGAAACATGATCAGGAAATAGGATTCCATGACATCAGAGGGAGTATGAGAAACAGAAAAACTAAATACTCACTTTAATAGCACTTCCTCAAAATATTAAAGATGTCTTTGAAACCTGGCTTCAGGGAAGATAAGAGGCAATCGGCACAAATGGAAATACAGAAAATTCTATTTAAATGTAAGGAGAAAACTTTTACTGTTAGGGTGGTCAAACGTGGGAGGTTGGATTAGATAGTCTTTACTGGTCCCTTACAACCTCAAAGATTCTGTCAGTGATTCCCAAATATGGAATGAAAAATGCTTATTAATTGTTTATATATGTAATCATATTTATACTCCAGGCAGCTTCTCCATTGCAATTATAATGTAATACTTGTTTAAATATAAAAAGATTACTGTTGTTATTACTCTTATTACAAAAATATAACTGTCCTATTGTTATCACTGTTATATGCATTGTACAAATAGTTCTGTCTATTGTTTACAAGTAAAAAGATGTATTTGGTTCATGTGACAAGGTGTTGGTAGCAAGGGGGCTACAGGGGTGGCTTCTGTGAGAAGCTGCTAGAAGCTTCCTCTGTGTCTGATAGAGCCAATGCCTGGTGGCTCGAAGATGGACCCACCACTAGCCAAGGCCGAGCCCATCAGTGACAGTGGTAGCACCTCTGTGCTAACGTATTTAAAAAGGCGGAGGTAAAAAACCCAACAGTCGGAGTGAGCATACGTGAGAGCAATGACTCTGCAGACACCGAGGTTAGTGAAGAAGGAGCAGGAGGAGGTGCTCCAGGTGCCAGAGCGGAGATTCCCCTGCAGCCCATGGTGAAGACCATGGTGAGGCAGGTTGTCCCCCTGGAGCCCATGGAGGATAATCGTGGAGCAGATATCCATCTGCACCCCATGGAGAACCTCATGCTGGAGCAGGTGGATGCCTGAAGGAGGCTGTGACCTCGTGGTAAGCCTGCAGTGGAGCAGGCTCCTGGCAGGACCTTTTGGAGAGATAAGAGCCCAGGCTGGAGCAGGTTTGCAGGCAGGACTTGCAACCCTGCAGGGACCCATGCTGGAGCAGTCTGTTTCTAAAGGACTGCACCCCATGCAAGGGACTCCTGTTGGAGCAGTTCCTGAAGAACTGCAGCCTGTGGGAAGGACTCACATTGGAGATGTTCATGGAGAACTGTCTCCCCTGGAAGGGACCCCATGCTGGAGCTGGGGAAGTGAGGAGTCCTCCCTATGAGGACGAAGGAGCAGAAGAAACAGTATGTGATGAACTGTCTGTAACCCCCATTCCCTGTTCCTCTGTGCTGCTGGGGGTAAGGAGGTAGAGAAAATCGGGAGTGAAGTTGAGCCCAGGAAGAACGGAGGTGTCTGAGGAAGGTGTTTTAAGATTGAGTTTTTATTTCTCATTATCCTACTCTGATTTGTTTGGCAATAAATTAAATTCATTTTCCCCAGGTTGAGTCTGTTTTGTCCATGAGGTTAATTGGTGAGTGATCTCCCTGTCCTTATGTCAACCCACAAGCTTTTTGTTACATTTTCTCTCCCCTGTCCAGCTGAGGAGGAGCGTGATAGACCAGCTTTGGTAGGCACCTGGCATCCAGCCATGGTCAGCCAACCACAAAAGTTAAAGTAAATTATATGATGAATTACTATTCCCATTTTACAGATGGAAAACATAGGCTGAAAGATAAAATCCATATGCTCAATGCTTTTCTATGCTTAACGCCCATTATCACCCTTGGTGACCCAGTTTAAACATATGGCTGAATTAGAAACCGAACCTCAGTAGTCAGAGTTCCAGTCTCATCAGTAACCATTGCACCATCCTTTCCCTGAACTGTGTTTGAAATAACGACAGGAATTGAATGATGATAGTAGTTACCAGTATATACAGTGCATATGTGAGTGTGAACTCTGTGTTGTCAAAATACCTTAACTAAATCTCAGGAATTATTGTACTGGTAATTATAAAGTGGATTATTATTAAGTGCTAACTAATTGTGTGATATACTAAAAAAGACAGGACAGATTAAGAAAGTTTTTCATTGAAGCAGTGCCTTAACGCTTTTAATACCAAGCCACAATTATTTTTGTAATTATTGAATAATATCAACTATATGATCTGGATTGGAGACTGGAGTGTCATCTGATCCATTCCTCTACTGCTGCCAGAGGTAGTTCATAACATCGTTGTGAAGGATGTTACCTACCTGATGGCAGGTAAAATATTTGATGTTCATTTAAAATTCTGTAAATACTGATCATAAGATGAAACGTACTTCCTGTTCTTTGGCAGTGTAGCTCTCGTAGTTTTAATGACAACATTAGGCCAAATCCTGATCTTCCTGCAGCACGGGAGTAAAATCACTTTCTACAGGGAAGTTCTTGGAATGATCCCTGTGATTAAGTTTTAGAACAGCAGTAGTTTCTGTTGCTTTCCCTTAGATAAGAGTAAGTTAAACTGTGGTATAATCTGTGACTGTGAACGTGTCTGATGCGTTTTTGTCTCTTGTGGCTATTTTTGTCCCCTGATTATTCTCATATGTTATGGAAGATGAATAATAGATCAGTGGTGTAGGTGTTTGTCTAAAGGGTTTTTTCCCACTTTAAAGAATAACACTTTTACTTTTATACTCTCTTCCCTATGTATTAATGTATATTATATGTAATGTATATTAATGTATTTTGTCTATAAAACAAAATATGTTTCTATTTCTATTTTTATACTCTATAAATTTGATGAAGAATATATTTACTTTTAATATCTGTGCCCAAATGGAAATTCTTTCTGATAGTAAGAAACTATTAGATCCATCCAGTTAAGTTTTAAATAATGGTTTATTGCTTTTTTAGATCCTGAGGTTATTTTTATTTTATACATAGAAAGCAGTCAGCAGAGACAAGAAGCTGGCAATAGAATAATTTAATTACAGTTAAATAATAAATCCACTGGATCACAGTAAGTTAATAAAAGCAGGTGATAATATATCTTTCGGGTAGAAAATCACTGTTTGGAGAAAACATGATGGATGTGATCAAAACATTCCTTGTATTTCTATACTGCATATTAACTAGATACATTGTTTGCAGTTATTCGGAAGTATAATATTGTCATGGGTTTGGCTGGGATGGAGTTGACTTTCTTGCTGGCAGCTGGTATAGTGCTCTGTTTTCGATTTGGGATAAGAGCTACTATTTTTGGTTGTTGCTGGGCAGTCAAGACCTTTTCTGCTCCTCATACCACCAGCAAGCAGGGTGGGAGTGTACAAAAAGTTGGGAGGAGACCCCAACTGGCCAAAGGAACATTCCATGCCACATGACATCATGCCCAGTATATAAAGCTGGGGGAAGAAGAAGGAAGGGGGACATTAGGAGTTATGGTGTTTTGTCTTCCCAAGTAACCATTATGCATAATGGAGCCCTGCTTTCCTGGAGGTGGCTGAACACCTTCCTGCATGGGAAGTAGTGAATGAATTCCTTGTTTTGCTTTGCTTGCGTATGTAGCTTTTGCTTTACTCGTTAAACTGTCTTTATCTCAACCCACGAGTTTTCATTATTTTTTTGTCCGATTTTTTTCCCCATCCTACTGGGGCTGGGGAGAGCAGTGAGTGAGTGGCTGCGTGGTCCTAATGGCTGGCTGGAGTTAAACCATGACATATATATAACTGATGAGATATGATACACAAGGGCTATTGATGTGCACTGTTGTAATTTCTGAAATTCAAAGAGAAACTGCAAATATTACAGTATCTCAAATTAAGCTCACTATTACTTATAAAGGAATATTGCCACATTTTTCTCCCTGAGTTTTTGTTCACACATTGCCTTCAAGCATAGCAGAAATGAGCCTTCTGGAATTCAAGTAACTTATACTAACAATATTTTCTATGGAAGTATTTGGGTTTTGGCATGAACTTGTTGGATACCATACATCTGTGACCTGTTGATTAAGTAGGGATCACCATTATATTTAATACCAGGTGTTTTTTACTTCAAAAGAGAAATTACATTTCCAGCTATTTGAGCAGCTGCATTATGTGCAAAATTAATGTAGGTTAACATACTACATGCCTGCCTTAGCATTTTGGTGTTCTTCAGTGGCATAACATGAACTAGTTTCAAATGAATAAAATATATGTGGCCATTAATGACTGTCACACATATATAAAACTACAATGGAAGTAGACTGATGAAATGGTTGTCCTAGGGGATAAAAAAAAAAAAAATGTTCAAATCTGCAGTTAGTACAAAAAATTTATGTATGCCATGGGGATACGTGACTTTTAATTCATGTCAGGAAGTAGCTCTACTGTGTCAGAGACAGATTCTGCTCAAAGAATACCAAGTTCACAGGTGCTCCCTAGCGCTGTACATTTGGAATTATTGAATGTACAGTTCCTGCCAAATTCTGTAAAATGCTATAAACATTGAACAAAACCCCAACCCACAACAAAACAACTAGCTGGTTTTCAATGTATGCACTTCTAAAAAGGATAATGATTTTTCTATCTCATTGTGTCATGGTGTGCACTATAGTATGCAGATATTTTGTTTGGTAAATGGGATAATGGCTGTAGTATAGACTACCCACTCTGTGGTGTCTCAAGAACAAGTTCCACATTACTATTAATATTATTGTTGATGACGATAAGCTTATCTGAATATAACCTTTAATCAAAACCAGATGGATTCTCTTTGTTTATAAATTATATGTTTTAGATGATCTGCCTAAGACATTTTAAGTACTTGTACTTCAGAGGTGCTTCTATTTCATAGTTAATCATGAGATTTTTAAATACGTTCATTATAAAGCACATTATAATCTGGTGCTCTGTCACACCATAAAATGTTATCTTTTTTCCCTCTAACACACACAGGTTTCCAGAAAAAATGAATGTGCAATGGAGATTGTTAATATAGAAATATTCTAAGAAATGGCACACCAGTTGTGAAAATAAATACACTACACTTTGGCATGAAGGATAATTAATTGTACCATGAATCACTGAAGACAGGTAAACTGAAAATCACTTTCCTTCCATTCTTTCATTCATTAATATTGTGTGTCTACTAAGGTCTGCTGTTATCTTCTTTCCTAACTTTATTACTGGCTATTCATCTGTAACTTTTCATATAATCACATATGGTTGTGTAAGACAAAAAGTGTTTAAAGGAGTGATTGGCGATCAATTTTTAAGACAGATCTCAAACCAACTTTTAAGTTGGTAACTGTAGGCTCTCCATTGGTAGAAGTAAATTATAGGGAATGGATTTCTTGGGACTTATCTGTCAGTCTTGTAGTCATGTTTGTGCTTAAAGCGTATCTGAATGCCAGTTGTGTCAATAATGAAGAAAGCATTTGGAAAACTTTTGTATGCTCTCTTCTGCTTTCTGACTTTTGCAGCTTCATAAAGCAATGAAATGAAGCCAGGGATGTATGCTGTTAGAGCTCTAAGCTAAAGAGAGAAAACATTTAGCAACATAGAATGAATTTTAAAAAGACACAGCCTCCTTCCTTTTTATCATGTTAGTATCAGAAATATACTCCTAAATATAGTATGTCAGGATAGTAATAGCTTGAGCATCCCTGTAGCAGACAGCACTTTACCAAAGTTTGTAAATTACATGAAGTAACAGAATCACAGCAACTAACATTAAACAAAGTCAAAGCAATAGATGACATTTTATTCTTAAATTGACTATATTATCTAGGAAGCATAAGTATTATTCATTAATATTCAGAAAAGTTTGCATGCAGTCCAAGGGATGTAGGGGGCAGCAAGCCTGGAGCCTTTTATTAGAACATCAAAGTATGTTGGTATTAGCACAGTCTTATTTTTATTTGTACAGAGGAATATTGAATCATGAGAGAAATTTAGAGTACAGAAGATCTTTCAGTACCATGGGTCTGATTTTTCACTTCTTTGCAACTTTGTACAGTCATGGTTGTGAACAGTGAATTCTGATGGCTACCAGCACTGGCATTTTACATTTTGCTTTTCAAATAATTAGATGGATTTTAAAACCTCTTGGTGGTGAAGAATCAGTTCTAATTATGTTTCTCCTTGTACTAGAGTTTTCTGAGATTTTTTCATACATATGAGTATGCTATTAAGTGAGAATTATTTTGAGTTGTGGGTTCCACAACCATCCAGATCTTAGAAAAGCTTTCCAGAAAAAAACTGGCAAAAATAGAAATAATGATATTATAAGAACTTCATTTTTTTTTTCAATTATCTTTTTTTCCCCCAAAGAAAACCAATCTATATAAATCAAGATAGAGCATTATTTTCTTCTAAAGAATCGTTTGTTTTCTTTTTGGTACTTTTCAAATGTATAGAAAATAATTTTGACGAAGAGCAGTTTTTAGTATGCCTTATAGTAGAATCTTACCATATTCTGTGATAATATTATTAGGAATTAATGAGCAATGATGAATGTCATATGTTTTGGAGAATGCTGAGAGGTGTTTCATGAAAGTTTTTGGTGTGTTGATGCAATACAATTGGAGAACTGTCAAAGATGGTGATAAGCTAAACTTGAATAAATTTGCATTGGTAAGTATTAATTTAGAGGCAAATTGAAGAAAGATAGAAATTCTAAATGAATTTCTAAAACTAATAAATGTGAAAACACGATGGATGTAGACTTGTCTGATTTGGTATTTACTCTTTCTTCCCTCTTCACCTTAGGAAAAAAGAGTTAAAACTAACTTTGTCCTATAGGTATTTATTTTATTACTGCTACTTGTCTTAGAGAATTCGTGTCTCCAATCTGTGTACCACCTACTGGGTGGAATTCTGCCCATTTGTTTATATATGTCTTACAGGTTCAGGGTGGGGTTTTTTGCATACTATTTACTGACAGGTTGTATCAGGGTTTTTTTTGTCTAATACATAAAATTCCTCAAACTGTATGTCTGGGTATAGATAGTACCATTGTCAGTCTTAGACTTACAGACATATTTTTAAAAGTACATTTTAGGATTGCTTTCTTATATTATGGAAGAGAATTGTTGTGTACAAATTAATATCAACATTCCATAAATGCCTACTTGAAATACATGGTTTTTACATTGCCTGAGGAAGCATGAATGGCATATATGGTGTTTATATCATCTAGCTACCCAGACCATTATCTTCTGAATAAAATGCAAAATTCCCAGGTTTGTGTGTGGAGTTTGTGTGGCAAGGTTTTGGTAGCAGGGGGCCAGGTAGCAGGCATTCAGCCAGTGTCAGCCCACCACAGGTTGTCATGATGATGCAGGGATGTATTACAGCAGCTAATCTTTCCCCCCCCCCCCCCTTCAGCTCAAATGGTAGGTTTGCAGGTTTTTCAGAACCAACAAAACCTTGTTATCTAATATTTGACATAAATTGGACAAAATTATAGCATTTAAAGTAGTGTGTAATAAATACACTCGTTATGGTGTTGCCATTTTTTCATGGGTGGCTTAACTTTAAATAACATCATAGTTTTTTAAACAAGTTTTGTTGTTAGGGAGACAAAAATTGGAGTTTATGACAGTTTTTAATGCAAAAAATGTTCAGATGCATTAGCCGTATTTTAGCAGTAATGATTTTTCCCTGCATCCCTTCATAAAAGCCTTAACAACTGAAAGTAACTTTATCTTCTTCAGCTGGTGTAACTTGAAGAAATGAAAGGCTTGAAAGTTAAAAATTTTCATATCTTTGGAACAGGAAGAGACTTATGTAGAATGCAGCTCCCTTCTGAAATTGTTGGCCCATCTAAAATTTGTTTTCAATGGAGCAAATCTTTTCAAACAAGTCTCAGAAAGCCCTTAGGCTGAGCTATATCTTTTTCTTCCATCACTAAGAAGATAAATTGATGTGCCTTAAGCATTTTGCTCTTATGAGTCAAATTCCACGTTGCATCTCAAAGTCTGGACAACTAACCTTTTTTGAGAGAGGACAAGACAAACATTTCAAATAATGCTTGTTATGAACCACCAACAGGTGATATGTCAATAGCATTTATTTTCAAAATTTCATATGCAGAGTAGATAACAAGTTGGACCTGCGGAACCTCTGCCCTCTCAGACTTTGTCATCTGCATCACCAAAATTTTCTTGGGCATTTCTCAAGAAGCAGGATGAGAACCAATGCACTGTGAGAAAAGGAGATATTATGCTTGCAGCTTCTGTGGGCTTTAAGTACAAAACATCAGTTGAAAATAATGGCTCAATACTTAATGACTTTGTAATCCAAGTAGTATAGTCCTCAAAATCCACTGCAATAAAATAATGAAAAAGTATCGTAGATAAGCTTCAGTGTGCCCCAGAAGGATCAGATTGATCATGAATGTACTATGCTTTGAAGACTGATGTTTGAAAAATCTTTGAAATGCAGGCCTTGCAATCATAAATCTGTATATCCCGACATTCCTGGAAAACTATCCTTCCTGCAAAAGGTTTTCTAACTGACTAATGAAATTTAAAAGACTGTTTTAGCAACAGTTTCTATTCTTAGGTAAGAAATGTTAAAACCTTCAATATTAGAATATTGGTACTCTTTAATGTCTCATACTTAAAAGCTAAAGGAGGATAATTACTGTGAGAGTAATGGGGGAGAGCAAAAAGCAAAGGACAGAAGTCCAAATGTCAAAAGTGAAAAGCTAGAGCAAATATATCTAAAAATATTTGAAAAACTTTTGGATTAAGGAATTTTTGTGTGACCTTATGTGACATTCAAGAGGAACAGTTGTTATTCCAGAATGATGAAGAACTGGCTGAAAGCGCTCAAAGTTAGTCCTCAAGGAACTGTCCCGCTGTCAACAGGTAAAAAAGGTAGTTTGGCGGGTGATGTAAACTCCTGCAGCCAGTAGCTGATGACTACTGCTTCTTACTGTTCAGCTGCAGAAAGATGGAGCTGCTTCTACTTGGGGGCTAGCTCACTGTTTTTAATTGCACACTTCACTGAAATGTTTGCAGGATTATGTTCTCTTGAACTTACACTTTCTTAGTAACCCTTTTGTGTGCTTGATTTAAGCAAGTAGAAGTGTTGACAGAACTGTAATACTTTAAATATTTTATCCTGGTCCATAAGACATCATCTGTTTATGGTTTAAGCTTTTCCCCTGGGTTTTCTTCCTTTTCAGATGTGTCATTTTCCGCTGAATCCATGTTTCTCAATGTGGTTTGAAAATCTCTAAAAACCTTGGCCTGTATTTTATTTGTAATGAAACCTGAGAGCAGGGGAATTCTGAGTGTTCCAAGGTATTTGAATTTTGATCTTCATCTCACTTTTAAACTAAAAATATGCCTATAAGAATTGTGTCTAGAAAATGGCAGAAATGCCTCTCAATATGTAAAAATATGTTGGATTAAAGGGTGTCTTATATACACTAAAATTAATTCTTTTGGAAGAAAACAGAGTGACAGAAATTTTGTAAGCATCAGTATTTTTCATCCATCTTATATATATACATATCCCTGATTCTATTTTCGATGTGCCCTCAAAGAGGAATATTTCACCAGTGAAAATATGAGCACAATTCCAGCTGAGGTACATGAGAACCATTTGTCTCATTTCCCACGGTGTCTTTGAAATATTTAGCATAAATCTGTAAGTATTGTGTCTTCCCTGAGGCATAGGACGTTTATGGACAGCTCTACTTCTGATTCAAGGTGTGGACTGTATTGCCTTGCTGTCAAAGCAAACAACTTTGTAACTCAAATGACTGTTTCTCTTCACTCTTCCTGCTGCCACCACAGGAAGCTGCTTCTACATGAAGCTACATCATGTTGCTGATCTAACATTGCATGGAAGATCTCCTACAGTTTGAATTCCCTGTGGAAGGTGGTGACACAGTTATGGAAGAATGCTTTCAAGCAACAACAAAAAAGTTAGACGTGATTCAACATAGATATGATACTAGGCCCTACCTTGGAATGTAACACATGAAGTACAGGATAAGCTTATGACTATTGGTTCTCTTATCTGTCTGCATATAGATGTTTTGGCATTTTAGATCCTCGATAAATCACTTGAAATGGATATTTTTTTTCTCTTTTGCCTGTTTATTTTTTTTTTATTTCTTCTCTCTTTTTTTTTTTTTCCCATAAAGCTTCATATTTCCAACTCTGCAAAACTATAGGATATAAAAACTTAGACATTCAGGAAGGAACATTTCCCACATCATGGGACAGAGGATGAGGATTACTGAAATGAAATAAAATAAAGAGTATGAGGTTCTGCAGTGGCTTATGAGGCAGAAGTATAGACAGTGAAGATGAATTAATGAGCAAAGTGCAGGGGAGGAGCGAAGATCAAAGGTTCATGATTAAGTGCATTATCATAGGAACATCACACAAAATGGTATATAATCAAATGATTAGTTGCAAGGCTAGGATGGTCTTTAAAAAATATTATCTTTTACTGTCTTGATTCACATATCAGGCTTAATATATGTGATTTAATGAAAATTAAACACTCTTAAGTTACTGATACCAGCAAGTCTATGTATTTTATACAAGTGTGCTGAACCGCATGTTAGAATTCTACATTTAATTGAAGAAAATTAGGAATTACTGCAGAAATAAACTGTACATAAGTTTAAGTAAACACTAGAAGTATGTGAAGAATTGTTTGAGCTGTATATGAGAACTCCCTGAGCAAGGCTGACATATGGCTGGTGATATCCTGTAGGGAAATGTACAGTGCAAGGAGGTAATAATAATCCTTCTTGGAAATAAAGGTCACAAGTGATAGCAAACGCCAAGAAATCATCAGGGATTATTTTAGAGCCTATTGGGTCAGAAAAACCTCAGTAGGCTCATGTATTACTTTAACTTTTAAAAAGGAGTCAGTTTGGATCAGGGGATATAAAGACTGGTGAGAGAAGTAGAGAAAGAACTTCTTCCTAGCTTGAGCCAATGCTTGCTTCTTCTAGGAGGACACATTAGTTTGGGGAGGTAATGCTTTTGAGCCATTGACCTATTTTCCAGCACTTGTGATTTCCTGTGAATTCAAAGTCAATAGAAACTAAGGCACTAAGAATTTCAGAAGTTCAAGTCCTATATTTTCATATCTGGATAAATAAAATATATTTCTGGAAATGTATATTTAAAATAATCATATGTTTAAGAATGTTCTGTGTTAACAAATGATTGATTGAACTATCCAGTAATCAGAAGCTTACCTTTTTCCTTCTAGATTATCCTTTTCATTTTATATAAAGAATTATGAAAAGTAGTTCTGTTTGTTTTTTTTTAAAATGGTAGTGGTGATCACTCCAGGTTCTGAATGATGGATGTTCATATGGCAAAAGTTATTTTTATGGACAAGCTGTCCCTAAGTACAACTGGCATGCACTTAGCTTTTAGGAGTATGTTCAGAAGGTAGGAATGGAAATAAAGTCACGTTGTTGATGCAACTGGGTAAGTGTTAAGACACGTAGGCAGAAGAAAATATTGCAGAAATTAGAATGAACAGTAACTATTCTGTACATGGAGAAATACAGATTTTCAATTACCATCTTTGCCAATCTAACACTTATTGACCTACTAATTTATTTACCTCTCCTGTTCATGTTTGTGATATGCAGAGATTTCCATAAAAAAAAAAATAAATAATTGAAGAATGCATGTGATGATAATGCTGGCAAATTATTTGATTTGCCATACTTGCTTTTATTTGAAATTCCTTTACTGTATTGTCTCTTTATTACACATCAGCTTGTCTGTGCTTGAAAATATTTACCCCTGCCTTACCAATTGTAATTCACTACTTTTGAAAATATACCTGTTTTGTTAGCATGAGGTTGCTTCTTGGGATTTTTTTCTCCCAGACCAACCTTTATGCTTGCAATGAGTTCCTCACAAATGTCTTCAGAGCTGACTTCTTTAAAAGCTCTCTTTACAGCTTTTCTTTTTATGGTACCTGTAATAGTTTTATATTGTGTGCAAACTGGTGGTTTATTGAGATCAGCACTTCTCTAGATCAGTGGTGTCTTACTCTTTGTCAGCCATATTGCTGTGTTCCTGTTCCTCAGCATTCACTGTCCAGTCCATCTGTATTTGTAAAAAGCTAGCACGGTGGAGCTCATGTGCACCTGCACTATGGGAACAACTTGTTACCATGGCTGTCATCAGAATTAGTATCAGTATTATTATTCATTGTTGCTGATGGGGATTTTTGTATTTCTAATTTTACATAACCTGTACAGACTGCCTTAATTTGGGGAATTTGATGACTCCGTGGTAGATAACCTTATCAATACTTTCCTTTCAAGATACAATCTGCCTATTCAGTTTGGTTTTATTCTGGTATAATTCATCCATCCATTCAGAAGAGGCTTTATGGTGAATTTTAGCATTATGGGAATCAGCATACATGAAAATTACAGGGTTTTTTTTTTTAGTAGACAGATAGATGACAACAACAAATTGAATAACAAAATAACAAATTATTGAGTTAAATTCAGTGAGTTCTGTACGTCTGTAAAAATACTGAACTCTAATTTTATAGAAATACTTCATTATGCACCAATCAATTATAATTGTCCTGTTTGTAAAATTTTAATCCACTATGCTTTTTATCTCTAGTCTGTCACCAGATTACTTGAAAAACCCTAAGAATATGATTTTATATTTCCTGCTACTATCAAAATACAGTGCTGTATTATACTTTAGTATATTTATTAATCTGATTCCTTCTATTCCTTGGAAAATGAGAGTTACTTCTAACTTGGTATAGTTAGGATTCTGTATTAGCGATAGTTGATAGCATTAGATGAGTCTATGATTCTTTAGCACTTACATTAACAGGAAATTCTCAGATGCTTGTAGCCTCACAGATTTGGGCTGCAAGAAATTTAGCTTTGTAAACAGGTGCATAGAAATAAATAGGGAAGCTAAAACCATCATGTTTACTATAGTGCTTTTTCTGGAATACTGCCAGCATGACTGGGGAGATCACTCATGAGATTATTCCAGCAATTATACAAGGCTATAGATGTAGAAAAGTGCACACTTTATATAACTAAACAATAAAAAAGCAAAATAGCAAGAGGAAGAGAAGATTGAGGGAAAGTCATTTAACCGTGGTTTTATCAAATGCAGTACTGTATTCACTCACATTTGATGATATAGCAACCATCTCCTTGGTCTAGTTGTCATCTGTCCTTCACACCAGATGTATGTAATTTATAAAGAGAGCATGTGGACTTAGTTCAACTCTTGATGTGCAGACACTTCCCCAGGTCAGCTGGAGCCTGCAGTTTGTGAAACTCCACTTTTCCATGAAGAAAATCTTTCCTCTTTTGGTATTGATTCCAAACACTTATATGGAAGAAATAACTCTGGCTTGTTAATGTTTCCTCCATTTTCTTTCTTACTTGTGATTTGGATGAGGTGGGTTTTGTTTGTTAGTTCTTCTGCTCTTTAAAATATTATATTTTTTACACCAGAGGACATTAATTTGTGGGAAAGTCTGTACCTAGAGCTTACTAACTTCTAACAGGTAAAATTTGATTTCAGTTTGTAAGGAGAAGAATGATTCTTAGGCTCAGAGTAAATGCTCTAATGTTTTTGAAAATGTGATTTGATATCAAATGGTATGTAACACTAAATGGCATATTTGTTGGCAGATCACAGAAATGAAAGAATCAGTAGGCCTGTATTTTTGTTTGTTTGTTTTTAAGGGGAAGATTCTTACTAACAGCACTATATTCAGGTTGTGCCTAATCATGCCAGGTCTGCTGGTTTGCAAAGAACACCCTTGGAGCATTCTTTGTCTTCTGCTGCTTACCCTCATTAATCCATATCACTTGAGACTGTGGCAGGGCAGGGAGTTAATTCTTTGACTATTCAAAGCTTGTTTCACTGAATTCTTTGAGGTTTTTAAGACTGGTTAAAGCTTGAGCTAAACTGGGAAAAGTAGGGAAAATGAAAAATAAGATTTGACCAGAGGCATGTTAGTCCGTCGTTGAAAGGGATTTTGTTGAATTAGCAGCATACTTCCTTCCAGTGGAGTTTCACTTCAGGAATTACTCAGGCAGATTAGACAAGCAAACATCTTACGGCAATTCTCCAGATGGAGCCAAGTCAGTATTCTTTATTATCTTTTTAGTCCTATGAGAAACTGCCCTCTCATTGAATCAGAATGCTGTCAGTCCTCTAACCTGCAGTGACAGAAGGAAATAAGGACTGACTGCGAAACTGAGTGGTCTGTGGAGGCTGTGTGCGCATGAGGCAGTTTTTTAATGTTGGTGCTCCTTTCAGAGTAACAAGTAGGTGTGATCATGAGGAAGAAAGGAATGGTTTCTGTCAGCATTTGCATGCTCTTATACATTAGATATGTAAACATTGTGTAGATGTAAATTAAGGATTGGCTGTATGGAACCGGTACATTTAGCTTAATAAACAACTTGTACTTCCTAAATGCTTTTACATCTTTGCAAGTCACATGAATGCAATATTTGAGACCATTACACTTCCCCAAAACCATGGGGTTTACCTTTTTCTTGTTATTATTATTCATAATTGCAGGTCAGGTCTCCTATCCAGGCCAAGTTTAGTCAAGTTTCACTGAATTTTTATGCAATTCATTGACAAGTGAAAGGTTCCTATATTTAGAATAATAGGGAATCAGGATGTTCTAAAGGAAGAGCCAAAACATGAGAGGAAGAGAACAAAACTGCAAGTTTTGTCGTGGGGTAGGCTGTGGTAATGGCTTTTAGATGTCATGCTGTCAAAGTGGATCCAAATGTAAGGAAGAAGGAGATAAGTGTTGTAGCATCTTGTCTCGGGCTGATCAGTCTGTCTGTTTCATTTGCCCAATGCGTCTTCAGTCCTATTCCCATTTCTGTCATTCCAGAGAGAGCTTAGAAGGTTTCTTCCTCCCAGCTTCACGCTGCTGATGTAAAGCATTTTTGACGTATTGTTCCTGTGTACAGATAAAGAAAAATGAATGATGATTTTAGAAACTCATAGATTCTGCACAAAAGAAAAAGTAATTTTTCCCCTTTCTCCAATGCTGCTCTGTAGAAAGATGGAAGGGTGATCAGCTTTGAGAAGGATAATTGCTTTAATGTTGCTTGATTTACAAAAGGTTTGCATCACATTAAAATTCTCATGTTGTTACTGGGTTTTTTTGAAGAGTGTGGAGAATAAAACTGTATAATACTTTCTCCCACCTTTAGCCTCCTTTGCCTTCAGATATAAGGAGGAGCTTCCATGCAGCAGTAATGCAGCTCTGTTGTTTTGTGGTGGAAGATAGTGGTAGCATAAAACTTATGTTTTGAAAAAACTCACTTATTCTACAGCAGGGATCACAAGTTTTCTGATCCTGTGACCTACAGTGCCAAAATCTTCATATGGCTGAGAGCTGCAAAATGTATACTGCATACCTCAGAAAACTAGAATTAGCAGAGTAGCTCATAGGTGGAGGATGATAACAGCTTCTTAGGGGTTCTCAGTTCCCCATTAATTGGTGGGGCTCAGCCTGGAGATGCAACGGGACTCCTGAGCAACCCAGTGGTGTTAGCTTCACAGCTCTTTCCACAGAGAGGTATATTGCTCAGCAGCACCCACACCATGATAATTTTGCTGCCTGGGTGCTCTCTGTGGACAGGAGAAAAATAGTGGCTTTGATGGATTTAATGGCCCTCTGGAGAGGTACCTGTGCTTGCCAAATAAGTGTAAAGGCTGCCTAGGTATGTAGTTTAGACCAGCTGTCTGACTTTTAGATAGCTAAAGTCAGGTGAAATAAATACCACTGCAGGTGACCCAAGCAAAATTCAGTACCCACTTCCACCTCAATTTGCTCAGTGGAGTTCTTCCTATTGCCTGCTCTGAGGGAAAAACCACATACAATTAGCACACCCATACAAGAACAAATAAAAAGTTAAGGTGGTAGGTAACTACAATTATTTTTTAAGGAATGTAATGAGGAGTTCTGAAAATCTAGAGGTGAATTTTCAGCTTCTGAAAATTAGCATAGCTTTCCTGAAGTCAATAGAGCAACACAGATTTAAGCTGTAGGAAAATTTATCCATATATTTTAAAAACTCAAATTATTTGTAATTAAAAATGTAAAAAAAAAAGTAAAATAAATTTTAAAAACTGAAATTATTTGTAATTAAAAATGTTGGCTTGACCATGGTTTCGTTGCACAGATGGGATTGGCATCGAGTTTCCCAGGACACTTTCCCTTCAGCAAATGCATTGCAGGCCTGTTCTGATCTTACTGTGCCCATTGAATCATTATTTTTTGCCTCTGTTGCCAAGAATGGTGCCAGTTTTAGTTTGACTGTTGACAGTGATTTTTTTGAACATCAGTCTGCTCTGCACTGTGCTGAGATCCACCAAACTTATTTCAAATAACAAGTGAGAACATCCCCCCCTTTACTCCTCCACACACTGCTCTTAATATAGGGATTGTATTCACATCAAAGCTGTCAGAAGGTTTCTGTGATCTCATTATCTATACTTATTTCTACCTACAGAATAAATGAATCATCAACTGAAACAGCACTAAAGACCAACTGGTAAGACTCACATGGCTATATGTATATCCGTGCTGAGAATAGATATCTTCTCAAGTCGGTAGACTCAAGTTGTTAAATTTGCTAGCTTTGCAGACCTGAAAAGGGTTAAGTCATTTCTTAGATGAATTTAGTTCTAAAGTCTTTAGCGTGGAAACAAAATTGTTAAACCCTTTAACAAGTAGTTTTATAATTTCATATAGCATATGAAAGAACGCCTTTCTATTTATAGAACACTGAAGGAACTGAACTGAAAATGTATTTTAATGCTTGTGTATTTTTTTTTTTGCTTTGTTTTTGTTTATGTAGTTAGAATACAGAATCATTTCATTTTATGGCTGTGTGAGGTAAATTAGATAGGTGGTACCCAATAGGAATGAGCTATGTTGATTCAACCAATTTAAATACTTCTGAATATAAGCATGCACTGTAGGGGAGTGAAATCAGATTAAATAGGAAAATGAACAGAGATTGGACATGGCTAGAAGCTAGGTGTTAAATAAATGATGTAGGGATATCGGTGATGGATGATAGCAGGTATAGGACCCGCATAGTGAAAAAGTAAAAGGATTCTGATGTCTGGCTATTGTTTACTCATAGTATTTGAAGATAATTTTAGAAGCTAGTGGGAAGAGTGGTCACTGGAAACTAAATTTTCTAACAATCAGTAGCCATTTCTGGAGGAGCTGGGCAATGTGGAGTGTGTTTGTCAGCAAGTTGAGGCAGGTACGTTTTTGAAGGCTGAGGGCTCTCATTCACTCTTCATGGATGAGAGAGAGAAATAAGTCTAGCAGAGAAAAGACAGAGAATTCAGAGTTGGTTAGTCAGACATACAATTCTTCTAATTCTGTATCATCTTTACAGTTAAGAGGAAAGAATTCTACAGACTTGAGAAAGTGAGATTTATTCTGCTGATAAGGAATATAAATTGAGTGAAAACATAAAAATCTACATCCTCTCTCATTCAGTGAAACATAGATCGCCAGTCTAAAAGAATTTTTGTACGGAGCAGCTCCATGTGTCATTGTCACACACAGCTTCTCTGTGCCCGTGCAGAACCAATCTAGTGGGATAAGTGAGCGTTTGACCAATGAAAACAAATCTTACACCAGTACATAAGCACACTCATATTCTGAAGTGCAGGAGAAACAGCTTTTCCTGGCACAGGTTTGACAAGAGTTTGTGTCTGTATCTGTCTCATTTCCAGAAGCAAGAACAATAAATCTGAACTGGGATTAAGAATTCCAACCTACACAAATGAAACTTCATCTTTCCAGAATTCAATGCCTTATTTTTTTGGGGTCATAAAATTATTGCAAATGGAGGAATGACTTTTGTAGATGGCCACGTGTACAGAATAATGTCCCTTGTGATACTGTGGGGAATTTCCCAAACTGTCGGTTTCAGATAAAAGTACATTGCATCAAAACTGTATTTCCTAATAGTCTCTTGCAATCATTCAGTCATGTCACCTTGTTCCTGGATGCTGGAAAACCTCTGTAGATATCCAAAGGACAATCTTCATTGTTTCCACATCATGCTATATTTTTCTGAGACAAATGTTCATAGCTGAAAAAGTTAAGCTAAGTACTGATAACCTATGTACCTTGAAAGGCAAAAATTGCTATGTATAATCAAGACTTGTGAGACAGAAGAACATTCTTCTCTGGTAAATTGGCTGAATGTTACAAAGATTTACATGAACAGTGACCTTCGAAAATCTGGTATTTCAGTATTATGAACTTGAGTAATAAATTATGTTACAGAGTATAGCTGATTTAGCTGATTCCGTTCACTGCCAGTCTGTGTTTTCCGTTCACACTGTCTGTGTTTCTAGATCAAGGAATGGAGGAGGTCAGTGCAAAAGCTTTGAATGTCATGCAGTCAGCTTGTGCCTGGTCAGGTTGGCTGCTTTTGGACACCAGGAAGTAAGAAGGACTTGGCAGCAGCAGCAGCCTGCCAAAGGCAAATGAAGAAGGCTGCAGCACTAGCTTCAGGAGAGGATGGAAAGAAGTCTGTGGGAGCGGTCCTGTGAGAGAGAGCAGCAAATACCAGCACTGAACTTTCTAGCAGGCCATTGTACAAAGGTGGTCAGCCCTTGTGATCTTGACAGGATCAGAGTACTGAGTGGCAAGGATTGGAGTGGAACAAAGCAGAGGCTCCCAACCTCATTTCCCTGCAGACGGGCAGCCCGAGTCCCACATGACCTCAAAGTGTCAGTGTCAACAGCAGCTCCCTTGTCTTCACAAACATGCACATAATAGCAAATAAGATTGTCTAGAAGCGCTCCTAGGTTTCTATCAAACAACCTCTTCCAAAGTCTCAGGTTGTGTGGTACAGACAGTGGCATCAGCCAGTTAATTATTCATGAGTTAATGGCGAAGCTGTAAGCAAAAGCAATGCTTTTTCTTTTCGTTTTCCTTGGAAAGGGAGGTGCTTCTAGTCCCATCCACTCCTTAGATCTGGGAGTAGGGAAAGGAGCTACCTCTGGTCTCTTCAGGGTTGTTCATACTTACAAGGAACAAGGAGGGTTCAAATGCTTGGATGGCATTTAGATAGATGTGCGTACCAAACTGAAGTCAGTAATATGCCACTAGTGCCATGTATCACAGGGACACTCTGATAGGTAAAAGAATTTAGATATAAATAATTTATTTATCAAACATTGTGATTTCTTTTTTTTTCTTTTTTTTTTTCCCCAATGATAAATATAGTCATCTTTCAGGAAAAGTGATTTTATATGTTATGTTCCATTATAAACAAATGACTTAATGGTTATGTCATAGTCATAGGTTCTGAAATCTGTCAGAAGGCAGCCCTTTTACTTTAGTTCTTGTCTATAAAATGAAAGAATGATTTATACGTGCTGCACATTTACAGTTTGAGCTTTGCAAACAAGGCCTTCCCAGAACAAGATACTTTATAACATAGTATTACCCTGGGTTTGCTTTACTTTATTTTTCACCAACTTTATAAATTCTTGCATCAAGACAGAGCTGGGAAGTAACATCTTTTTTTTTTTTTTCTTATTGTCTAATTTATCTCATTTTTCTATCTTATCTCTTTCTTATTTATCTTACTTCTAACTGTTTTAGTGTAAGCAGAGAGGCTGTAGTACCCATAACACAGCATAAGAGACATAGCCTCAGCTGATATAAATCAGTGTACCTCCTTTGAAGGATGAGAATCTGGCCATTAATATCATGTAATGTTACTGGGTTTTGATTTCCAGGAGAGTTGACAGAGCACACGCTTCTCCAGGTAAAGTAAATGGAAGAGACAGGCTCAGTAGCTCTGAAAATCAGGCCCGTGATTTCCAAGAGGTCATAGGAATTTATAAACAAAGGATTAAATTCTGTTATTTGTTAGAGTCTGCGAGCCCACTGATTTAGCCACAGTTATACAGTTGTGTATGGTACAGAGGTATAATTCAGCTTATGGAGAATCCTCTTTTTTTTTTTTTTTTCGTTTCATTCTGAAAATGTCTGCTTCCAGACATATTTTCTGTGTTATGATCCACCATATTGTTTACAATTTCCAGTTCTTTGAAGTATGTTAATGCGTCTGGTAAAGAAACACAATGCATTAGGGCAGATGGGAGGGGCTGGGTAATGCCTATGAAACATTTGGGGAAACTGAGTAAGATCTTTGCTGCAGGGATCCACTGAAGCTTTAAATACCAATTCCCTTCCAGTAGGGAGAGGCAAAGCTTAAAAAAATATTTTGGAACTTACCCCCTTTCTACTTCAGGCAAGTAGCATTAGCAAATATCAGGTCCAATTGAATTTTGCCTGTGTTATGATCTGTCATTCCTCAAGGCACGCGCTGCCCATGGAGGTAACAGAGTAACAATTATTTTCTCCAACTTCAAAGAGTTTTCACACACATTGGGGATCCTTCTGACTCACTGTACAGATTATCACTAAAAGTGAAGCGCTATGCTAAAACCAGATTGTAAATTGTGTTACTGTGTATGTTGCATGGATAGAAAAAAAGAATCATGGGGCAAAAGTCAAAAACCTGAAGTAATATAAACTTCTGTTACGCTTGACATTTGAGCTTTTCCAGTGAGTTCTTTGTGTAAAAGTCCATTCCTGGGCATTACTGTCACTTCTGCTTTCACTATGGAACATTAACTCTGTTTTCATTGCTCACATCTAGCAATGATCAGATGAAGCGTGGCATATCCAAGCTGATAACCTATCATTTACTTTCTTTTAAATACAGACGTATACACATATTTCAGTACCATCCTTTTCCTGCTGGCTTCTTTTGTTAAAATGCTGGTTCTTCCATGTAGAAGAAGAAGAAAAAAAAAATTAGAAAAAAAAAACCCAAAAATAACAGGTTTTGGGTTTTTTTTTCCTTCACTGATGAAATATTTAAAGGCGTGCTTGTGAAATGATAAGACTGTTCCATCAGGCTGGATCTTAAAAGGCCATAAGGCAGCTCAAGCATCACACCCATTATCTGCTATGCAAGCTGATTCACCCTTCAGGAGCGAGTTTTGTTTAGGATGAAAAGAATTACAGGAGGGATGTACCTCTGCTATGCGTGTGGTTGTGGTTTTGGGGGTTGCTAGTGAAAAGCCTTGCCTTAGGAACTAAGAATGACGAAACAACTACTCCACTGATGTTCCATTTCTGGAGATATAACTGTAGTCTGAGATACCAGTGATACTTTTACATAGCCTACTGTCAGGATGGGTTTCCTAAATGCTACAACCCCTTGAAAACTGTGGAGATAAACTTTTGCAAAACTGCTGGTGTGGCACCTTAAAAGGAATGTGCAGAGCAAAACTATCTGGTTTAGGCAGAGGGGCTGTGTTGACAGGGCAACTGGAGAATTAAGCAATAGGAAAGTTGTTGATCTGGGATGCAGTGCACTCATTTGATTACAGAAGCCTACAAGATTTAGTTTTACATAACTTTCTAGTGTTTTGCAAATTAACTGTTATAACATCAACTGCCCCGTTAATAACTCTTATTAACTTTACGGTGATCCGAGCGAGGGTGCTTGGACAAAAAGTTTGGTCCTGTATGCATTTTAAGTGTTATGGCCCCATAAATCTTGTAACACAGGTGACAACATCCCTATGATAGGAGTGAGACAGTCTAGTAGGCAAAGTAAAGAAGAATGTGATAGAGGCAGAGGGATAGAAAGGTAAGTATGGAGATTGTAAAATTACAACTGTGTAATTGTATGACAACTTTTGAAGTGCTAATTTTCCCTTACCCCTGTGGGGCCTCCTAGTCTCCATAAGAAGAGAGGGCAAAGCTAAAACAGGTTATACAGAGACTCATAGAAGTAAGTGAGAGTTAAGCCATTGGCCACAAGACTTGATATTCCACCGATTAGTATGTTGAAATACAGTGAATTAAGTAAATAAAGGAATCTTGCATTTGTATTTATGCTCTATTTCTTCTCTTGAGCATTGGGTGTTAGGTGACTTTGAGAAGAAAAGCTGCAGGTTTGCTGCAGATTCAAACATATATACCTGAAGTCACTAACTTACTGGGAATGTCTTATGTCCACATGTGACGATCATTCATTTTCAGAATTGCTCAACTCTTCGTGCAGATATGTGGCATTTTCAGGTTTGGAGGCAGCTAAGTACATGAACTTCACTACTTTTGATATACTGTGTGGAAAATTATCCAGAATGTTTTACATTAAAATTCAAGGTTCATACAGCACACCTTCGGTATAGCAATGCTGCAAATTAAACTCACTTATACATTAGGAAAGGTGCCAATGCAATCATAATAGAAGGCTGAAGTGCTGATATGATAAAGTAGTTCTTTTGCTGCCTTCCTTGGCACATATTCAGCACCCCACTTTGATTCAAACATCATGCCCCGTTTGTTAATACTCTTGAGAGTAATAAAAATTATGTATTATGAACCTGATTTGTAAGGATAAGATGTGAGGCACATTGGAAGTATGGTACAAAATAACCATAGATTTTTCAGATCATGCATATAACAGTTGTGGAAATTTGCTTCTTATGCATGTGTACTTCTGAATGAAGAACTCCCTAGCAGTGACTTTTCAATAAAAGTCATAGGAATATAGTCCTTGTTTGGATATTTGCCAGACTGAAGAGCAGCCAGTCCCCCATTCTCATCTGCTGGATTAAGCACATTGAGTTACTTTGTTCATGAAGCGACGTCATCTGTGTCAAAATCATGTAGCATGTCATT
Source organism: Vanellus vanellus (assembly GCF_965231255.1). Lineage (NCBI taxonomy): Eukaryota > Metazoa > Chordata > Aves > Charadriiformes > Charadriidae > Vanellus > Vanellus vanellus. The sequence continues at coordinate 24,476,286 of NC_138911.1, read as the reverse complement.
TTTCTGTGCACTCAGACTGATTGATTTGTTCACAGTCGTTCTAAATGTATTTCTGTTAAATAGTTTGTCAAGCTGATTGCTTTTGAAAGGATCTTTTCTTTGAAAAAGGTCATTAATCCAAATACTACTTTTGAAAGGAACTGTTGCTTTTGGCATTTTATTTTTGTTTCAGCATTTTCCATAGATATAGAGTTTGCATTCATTTTTATTGGAGATGTCATGAAAACACTTATTGGCGTTTCTAATTCATGGCTGATCGTTTGGTAAATGATACAGAATATTTTGGTGACTTCCTAAAAATCCCCCAAATACTTAAAAGGACAAAAAAGACATTGCTTACAAACACAGTAACACGAAAACAATATTTTATAATGTTTATAAAATTTTTTATGCTTTTTATTTTTGATTGTTTAAATTTCTAATGCATTTTAATGCATTTAATGTGTTTAAAGCATGTTTTCCTCACCAGTAATTTCAATTTTCAAATAGCATCTGGAGGCACTGCGTTTAAGTTTCATAGGATGTTGTTAAACAGATACTGCGTTACACATTCAAGTTGCAAGGATTGTATTTGTTGATATGGTGGGCCTTTTTAAATATACATAAGTGTATGTTAATATTCATATATGGGTGCACAAGTAGGCCTAACAAGAATGAGGTCATGGCTTGTTATTGAAGGACAGACTAATAAAGGTAATAACATAAAACTTGCACTTTTTTTTTTCTGATTCAGAGCTGTAGGCAAAAATATTACTTAGTATCTTTTTAAATATGATAACTGATTTCTTAGACAAGGCTGTATTCAAAAGTGTGAGAGCTGTCATTAGGCACAGATTGATTGTATCATTCAACAGTGAAAAGCAGGGGGTGATCTTGTTCTGAGTAATTGCTCTAGATTGAAATCCAGCAGTAAAGTCTGGCAGGAAGAGAACTCTACTAGGAACTTAGGTATAACCTGGGGACTTACCAAAAGGAGGTTGTGGGAGAAGGACGGAATCTGAATGTATTGGTCAGTCAGAGAATGACTATCTGCTGACAGTGGCAGGGTAATGACAAAGGAGGTTCTAGAAGGCATTAAGTGAATATTATTATCAGCCTTGGAGGAATGTTACTGCCATTGTTTAATAAGCAATATGTAGTGTGACATATTGGCTACTATTCTAAGAAGAAATAATGTGACTTGGAACACATTCAGAGTAGGGAGAGCTATAGTGCAGTTCAGAGAACAGGAGAAGGCATGGCCTGTGTAGTGTAGTCCAGCTACATATTGAAGGGGAAAAATACTTCTGTTAAAGGATGAGATTAAAACCATATAAATTATTATTAACTGGTCATAAATAAATTGAGAGTAGATTTGAAGAAGTCAAATGAGATTCTAAAATGATTTCTCAGTAAGGTGGGGACAAAGAATCTAAACAGTTTTAAGGCAAAGCTTGAAATAAGCCTACGGAAGGGGTTATATAAATATGTCCAAGAATTCCTGGTATAAGAAGTATGAACACATTGATATCTGATGTTCCAGTATATCTAAAGGGTGTTGAAAGAAGTCTTGGCAACCTCTAATTTGCACTTTTATTTTTGTTAATCTTAAACTTCAAAGTGTTCCTGGTCACTTGCTGAGGCTATGGAGGTTTTTTTTTTCTCCTCTTCTTTCTCTTCCACAGTTGTAGAATTCAGTTTTTTAATGACTAGATGTAAAACCCAAGGGGAGACACTATGGAAGCAAGTTGCAGTGGAATCAAATTCTCCTAACTGGTTTGTTGTCTTGTCCTACTCATATTTTAGGTTTAAATTTATCTCCATATTAAAGATCAGAAGGAAATTTAATCTCCTCAGTTCAAGTAAATATGGCTGTCAAGTTAGTATGTTAGTATGGCTGTCTTTTTTTGTTCTGTCTTTTTTAAACTGTGGTGGGTTATTTTTTGCTTCTTTTCACTCCCTATACTGGGGGAGAGAGTGGGGGAGGGGGTATAGTCCCATTTTCTAGTGTGATCTGGAAATTGTATTTAAGGAATTCCTTGCTTTCTTGCCTATATAGGTTATGTATGATATTACAGTCATCTTTGACCTCTTCTGTTCTCCTTCTGTGGCACATTATAGTTGCGGAATTTTATCTTTTGCTGTGTGTCACAGGGATGGCCGAACCACCTTAGCAAAGGTCTGGAGAAATCACTGAGAAATAGTTTTGTCAAAAAAACCCAAACCTTCTTTTTCCAATGTAGGATTGATTTTTCAGTATATGTGAACTTAGAAGCTGCTGAAGAAAGTTTCTACAGTATTAAATCTTCACTGGGAGAAAGGTAATTGGATAAAGACACAATACCTTCTCTCTATTTTGTTTGTAGTAATTAAAATGGTAATTATGTAATCACAGTATGAAGGGCCAACTTGAAAGGAAGAACTTTGATATGTGAGAAATTTACTTTCAAGAATCATAAACGAAAAAAAAAACTGTCAAGCTTCAGAGAAGTTATTGCACTTTCAGAACATCTGTGTTTCTTCACTTGTGTTCCCAGGATCTACTCATGCCGGTAGGCAAAGCAGATAATAATTGTGCTTGTGGGGCTCTTATTTAGAATTTGCATATGCAAACAGTAACAGCTGCTTGTACATGCAAAGTCTTGTGCTTCTATAATTGCATAGTCTAGATGTTCATAGTTTTCAATCTGATCTGTGCATCAAAACTGAGTTTCCCTTTCCTTTGAGAATTCTTTCTGCTCAAAGGAAAAAGGCCCATGTAATAGGTAGGTAGGAAATTATAAAGCTCTTTATAAAGCCCATACCTTGCAACTCAGAAGTGCTGGTAATAACAGCAGATTATTGTTATTTCACAAAAGAAATACAGTGTATTTTTGTCTGGATCCACCTTAGGCTGTGATTTCTCAGGGCTTTGTAATCTGGGAGGCAGCAGTTGGTTTGTCATAGAAGTGTCTCCAAGAGGCTCTGGTAGGGTCATGTAAGGAGTGAGAATGGCCTGGGGTAAAAGCTGTGTATCAGATCCTTGCACTGTGCCCCAACTGGAAGATGTCCTAGCTTTTGATAGAATCGCAGTACCCTTAAGTGGACAATGGACCTCACATTTAAGTAGCATGCTCAGACAAGTTTCAAATGAGAAGTTGGTCTTGAAAACAAAAATGATAATCTTGTAACCAGGAACGAATGGGTAGGTGAGTGCAGGCCTGAGCATTAACTGAATGTTCCAAGCAAAATTAAATCTGTGAGTTACTTAAGCAGAGAAAGCAATTTTTTGAGCTGCGTAGATATTGTGGCAGAGGAGGGCTTTGGTCTGAATGGACGGTGATCATTTTGGCTGCAGTGCTTTTGTATTTTAACATCAATTTATTAATTTTATCGCCTACTTAAAATGTGAAGAACATTTATCTCCATCCCATTCAATGTGAAAAAGGATGTCAAGAGCCGCAGGTGTGCAGGTACTGAAGTGTGCAGACCGTGGTGGGCCAGTCGGTGGCAGCATGGAGTGACAGTTAGTGGCGCCCACAGCGGTAGGGAGGGGTGACAGTAGCGTCTGCCTTACATGTTTTTTGACCTCGCATGTGCTTTTGCTTGCTTTTCACTACTTTAGGAATATAAGTCTGCACAAAATCTAGTCTATTCGGGATAGTGATTTGCTTTGTGGCAGTCATACTGTATTTTGTGAAATCTCTCAGTCTTGAAAATCTTGGGGTATTTGTTGGATTTCCTTAGTGTCGCAGTCATGGGTGTGAACGATGGGTGTCCCATCTGGTAAAAACACCTAGTAATTAGAACTATAGAGTAAAACTATGCAGATGTACAGGCAGTGCAACCTAAAGTTCAGAAACCAGCAGATAAATAAAAAAGACAATCCTCTATTCACACAACAAATCAAATATATTGATATTTTCTAGAATTACCTGATTTCATATGACTGATGTCTATTATATAGAACTCGTCTAAAAGTTTTTTATAGGTAAAATAATTTGTGTGTTTTATTTTGAACTCTTCATTGGATCCTCCTCAAAATTTAGAAGCAATCAAATAGTATATTCCCTCTTTAGTTTTTATCTTCAAAGTATAATGGGAGAACATTTTGAAATATAAGAAAGATAAGGCAGATATATGTGTATTAAATTAATTGGTTGGCTCACTATAATCTCTAAGTTTGAATATTGGATTATTTGAGTTTTCCTGGAATACAAAAGTTTTATAGTGATGGCAACAGATCTATCCAAGGTATTTAAAATACATCATCTATGTATGCATGTGTATACATAGAAGTGTAAAAATTCTATATGAACATGTGTGCGTATGAATGTGTCCTCCCATTCTTACTGTAGTCTTAAATTGCTAAGGCTGTGCAGCAAGCATTATGATTTCCCACGTATTAGTATTTTTGTAGCACCTACTATTAAAGGTGATTAGGTGTTATAGTAGTTGGACAAATAAATACTGCTTTCAGTTATTTATTATTGGTGAATGCTTTCATTCATGGTTTTGAAGTGACAGTTGTTTGGGTTGGGTTTAAAATGTGAGGACATTAGCTTCAGTCAACTAACAAATTCATATGTGTTTTCAGTCTTTAGAGTTATTTTGGATGAGGTACAACACAGGATACGTACAAAGTAAGTGTTGATAAAAAAGTAGATAAAATTCTATTTAATGCATTAAATAAACAAGTTGCCATTAGGAGAATGAAAGTTAATTATAATTAAGAATCTGTGTAGGAATTTAATTAGGTGCTCATAAGAATACTAGGCAAATGACGCATTCAAACAATGATTTTCTTCTAATAATTTTCAAAATTTTAATATAGTTCCTTATTTTAAATTGGGACAAAAAATAAAATTTCCTATTTTTTTTCTAACCTGTAATTCCAAACGAAATTCAGAATAGCTTTTCTGAAACATGTTTTAACTATTTATTTCAATTTTTAAATTTTAAAATAATCCATATTTATTTTATAATTAAACTTAATAGCATTTTTTATGTGAACAAAGGCTTTAAAACCTTTTCATTATAATAATTTTAGATAAACATGATCTTGCTCAGAACCAACCCTCCCAATAATAGTTTCAGTGAGTCAATACTTAACAATCATTAAGAAAATTCCACAACTGTTTTTCAGTTAAGTACAGACAGGTGTTTCCTCACACCAGCTGTTGGTTTCCTAGTATAGTTGAGATTGAGAAATTTACAGAAGTATACAAAAGGCTTTTAAAGCTTCAGCTCAAACAGTATTTTTTTGCATTCATGTGTGTTGCTCCTCTCATACAGACACCATTTTATTCTTCCCTGAGCACAATTTCAAAATCTTCTTTATAATGTCTCCTGTTTTTCAGGAGAGCAGTTGCACAGTAATGAACAGATACCATATGTAATCCTGTGTTTTTCCTGTCCAAAAGACATTTGGAAAAACACCTTTGCCCCAAATAAGCAGCGTGATGTTGATGTGAATTACAATAAATTGAGTGAAGCTAAGCTAATTTAAGTATGTAATCTGTCAAAGTGTCTCTTTGGAGAAGACCAAAGTAATTTGACTTTTTAGTGATCAGAAGCAGATGGTCATGCAAAGAGAAGAAAAGAAGGGAAAGAAACTCCAATGGAATCCTACCGATATCCTCCTGTGGTATTCTGCACACATGAGGCTGTGATCAGCTTGGTTTTTGGGGCCTATGGAAGAGCTGCTGAACAAAATATGAGGTTCTTGAGAGGAAATCAGTCTGCGGTAGTTGCCACGAATATTACTGTATAAAATATCCTACTGCATTAAGGTTTGAAAAGGGAGTTATGGTGGAGACGGCATTGGCAAAGGAAAACTCTAGTGACAAAGTCTTTGATAACATTTTTATAACCTTTTGTTTCACAAGAACTTTGTTTCATAATAATTCCCCAATTTAGCTTAGTTTTCAGAGCATCACCAGTTGTGCTATCGGTGTGAAGATCACATTTAGATCTGTCCTCTACAAATAATTTCGTAATTATTGTATTATAATGTTTGCATATTTCTTTGTTGTGTTTTTTTTTTTTTTTTGTCTGTTTGTTTGTCTGAGGGCAGGGACAAAGGATTTTAATGTTAATACATCACCTTTAGCTATACATCAGGCTGAGACAGTCAGTGTTTGGAAAGGAGAAGTAACTAAAATTTGCCATAATGCAAATTAACTGGGCATAGACAGATATTTTCACAATGTTTATTTGCCTCGCAGTCAATCAAATAAACAACTAGTAAATATTGTATTATTCTAGATTCTTTAGTGTTAGCTATTATACTTTCTGTGTCCTAATTAATATTAACCAGGATAACTTTTGAAAGCTAAAAATGTTAATTTAACTCACTAGGTCTCCTGCTTCATTAATATCTTTGATGGTATCATTTAGAAGAAAATGCTTCATCAAACAGTAGTGCTTCAATCATAAAAAGATGTAATAGCAGAAGCATTAGAACTCATATGATCCAAAGCCTCTCTCAATTGTTTGCATCTCATTTTCTAAATTGGACCAGTCATTATCTTTCTTAGCTCATTTCAGACAAGCAAAATAATCTCTTACTTTCATATGGAACCTTTTATTCCATGAGGGTACTTAAGGGTTGTGTGTACAACATTTTTTATTTTACCTTCAAATATTCATTCACCTCTGGGCTGGAACACAGTGGAATGCTTAAAGGCTCAAAATTTCCTGCTCTTTCTAGATGACAGTGGTTCTTTAGATTGCCTTTGTAATGAGAAAGCAAATGTTGCGATCTGTTCTAAAAGCCACCCCCAAATTATGCCAATACTGGAATCTGCAGGCTCAGCATCACTTGGGGAATTTGATAGAAAATAACTATTTGTTTTCTTGTTGCAGCTTTCAGCTGAAGACTTTGTAATATTTTCTAACTGTTAATAAAGTTGGCTTCAAAGCTTATTAGCAAAGTATGCTCTAATTTATCAACTTTACCTGTGTTTGTCTAACAAATGTATCTGAGAGATATCAGACATAATCCTTAAACTCTACACGGCTATAGGTTAATTCTGGATACTCTCAAATCATATGTTGTGTCTTCTTTTATAAATTTACATATATCATTGTCCAGCACTTGTGATAAATTGTGAAACATGATCAAGGAGTTCTCATTCCCAGTTATCGCATCAAATTATGAACTCATATTCTCCAGCTTCTCTGCTAATCATATAGTGAGCAATCTGAATGAAGGCTTAAAATAAGCATCCATATTCAATTAGTGTAAAGGGTATAACTCTATTGTTAAACAAAATCCTTTTCTATTATCAGGGAATACGTATATCAGGGAATATCCTCTCTGTGGTTTGGATGAACCCCCAATTCCAGCACTTTGGGGTTAAACTCTGTAGCACTCTGTTGCACTCTGTCTTGATTTTATTTTCATTCTTAATCCTTTTTTATTCCCCCTCCCTCCTCTTCCCCCATGCTACTTATACAGATTAATACAGCTCAGAGCAGACTAGACTGTTCTTTTCTGAACTGGTCCAGCTCAATTTCAAATCCCAGCCTCACTGGGCATCCTGTGATTTATACTCACATGTGCTGCAGCTGCTATGGGATCAATTCGGCTGCAGTGTCTTCTGAGGCATATGTAAAACCTTCTTTTACCTGTGATTTATAACATTCGAGACAGATAAATACCTGATAATCTTCCTGATACTAGGTCAGCTGCAGTACTCCAGTGAATGAATGGCAATTTGTAATTTATTCCTATCTCTATCGCTTTTGCTTTATCACCTCCACTCTTCTCTCTAGTTTTTCTGCCCATCATATAAAATTTCTGTCTTCTCTATGTTATTAGAAGAAACAGTTCACATGAAAACTTGACTCTGCTAGTGCTCCTGGAGTGAGTGCTATTTGATTCCATTATAAGACCAACTAGCTCATATGGGGAGTGTATATAACTCAGCTGTTATCTTCTGAGGAGCTTGATATTTAGTAAAGTATAAATGCCACCTCCCATGTAGCCTTTATAGTAAGTACAACAGCTTTCAAAAGTCTGAAATTAATTGTCTTAGCTTTTTTTTCTGCATATAAAGCAAATGTACAAAAAATATAGTAATGTTTGTGTCTGCACCATCCTTTTTCTATATTGAGATATAAACTTGGGAATCAATCTGTGAACAGTCTGTGAATTCTCTCTGAGACTATACGTTCAATCCACTATTATTATTTTGCCATATTCTTGCCCCTTATGTCTTGTATTCAGAAGACAGAAAACAGGCTACATAGTCTGGAGAGCTGTCAAAGACCTGTTACCTAAATGGAACAACAGCATGGCTGTATGCCAACTATTTTTATCCAGCCTAAGTGCAGAGAATTACTGTTTTAAGGGGTAAGAGAGTCTTCCAAAAAATGGAGAGATGGAATTGTTGATGTAGGAATCTAAAAGTTGAGCAGAAAGTTTGCTGAGCTAGCAAAGAGAAACTGAGGAAACAAAAGGGAGGGAAGGAGGTGTGTTGAGAGTAGGATTAAAAACAGGCCAAACCAAAGACTTACAAACATTAGAGAAGACTTCTCAGTCTGAGAATGTGTGAATGAAGTAAGGATGGCTACCACAATACTGTAGATAGTTAAAGGACAATAGGGAATCTAAGTCAATAAATAGTACCTAAGAATTCAGTATTTTATCTGGATGAGTAAAAGTGCTATGTGTTTTAAAGGTTAAAGATGCTTAGACTTAGAAAATGTTTACAAAATCTATTTCTCTTTCCTTAAACTATCTGGAATTTTATACTGTAAACCAGCATTCATGGGCCTAGAACTCAGGAAAAGCTGGGTGTTTAAACTGGTGGCATTTGTTCGTTCATCGTTTAGACTTCTGTCATCATTATGTTATTGGGAATCTCTGCAGTCTGAAGTTGAAACTGTTTCATGAAATCACCTTCAGGTCAATGAACTTTCAAGAAATCACAGCTGAACCTTTCTGTGAGTTTTCTCAGGGACCAGTTCAGTGTAGCCAGTTCTCCATGTTCTCCCAAGTATGTGGGGGAGAGACACTGTTGCACTAGAATGGGAAGCCGTACAGTTGTCCAGGAGCTCTTTCTCATCTGCTCCTTGGATGAAACTTGATAAAGTTTTTCACTTCAATAAAGACTTTCCTGAGATTTCAGGAAATCTATTGTGGTTCAACAGTAGAATTAATGTCCAAGTTATTTTTTCCTGTTTTGGTTTTTTTTTTTTTTACTAGGTGAATCTGAGTATAGGCTTAAAGGTTATGTGTATATACCAGGCATGAATACATGGACACACACACACAAATATAATTTTTATTTCTCTATACATTCTTGAAAGATAAAACAGTTTCCTATTCTTTTTAAGGGAGGTTACGTTTTTAGTGTAATGAAGAAGTGATGGTTATAATCAAAAGGAAAGGAAGAAAGTTAATTAAGAAAGTATTTATAAAAAATTTTGCTGAAGAATTATTGTGTTAAGAGCAAAAATCACGACATACAGATAGAATTCAATTTTTTTAAATGGTTACTGCACCTTCAAAAAAAAAATCTATCAATTTCCCTGAGGTTAAAGATCTATCTAAATATTGTATAAGCACTGTATAAGCTCTTCTCCTCCTCCTTTTCCCTTTTTCTTTTTTCTTTTCTTTTTTTTTAGGATGGATCCTACCTTTATTAAAAGCAATGGCAGGTCTGCTCAGTGGAAGTGGTGTGGCCACTTAATGATCTTGTGTGTTTTGTCCCAGTTGTGGCTGCCTTTCTTCTGTTTATTAACAGATTCATATATAATACTTTGGGATGTCTCTATAAGAAAGATACTACTATGTGCTAATTAACAGAAGGCATTTTTGTTCGTATTCAAAAAACTATAATTTAAAAATGATCTGCAGATGTTTCCACAGCTGTTAATATATTTTTCTTAACTTTTCAGAGTCATTGCCAGGCACACTGTGAATGAATTCACAGCAAAATTAATAGAACTTTAGACTTTACTGATCTACACGTGAACAGGTCTGTTGAGTTACTACTGAGTGTGAATAAAATAGCATCCTATTGCATTCCAGTGACATAACTTTTTTTTTTTTTTTCAGTTGTACAGGTTTAGGTCTTATTCTTCCTGCCTAAATAGGAAATGAAGCCTGAAAATAGTGAAAAATCTATTCTCATTTCAAGGCTGTTCTTTCATCTGACTTATACTGCCATCATCTTCAGATCATGCAAAAGCTGCCCTTTTCATACTGAAGTATGATAAGTAGGTATTTAATGAAGGCTTACAAAATAATTGTATCAGAATGCAGTAATATCAGCAAAACGTTAGTATGCCAATATCTAGTGCATATACTAGCACAGTAGATGCTGTATATGGACATAATTAATGTAGTCATTCAGTGCGCATACTGACTTGGTAGAGAAAATGCAGTCATGTTGCTAGCACTATACATTCAATAACATGGTAGCCATGTTTGGGGGGACATACTCCAGTTTTCAGAACCAAAGTAGATGTAATGTTTGATTGTACCTGATCTTGGAGCAGCTGTGTTCTGAGATAACGGATGGAGTACATTCAGCATCACAGCTGCTGTGCTGTGTTTAATCTGGCAGTGAGAAAGAGCTTCACAGTAATAGTAACTCTTTGCCATAAAGATGGTATACAATACCACTTTAAGGGCGGTAAGGCACTGGAACAGGTTGCCCAGAGAGGTTGTCGAGGCCCCATCCCTGGAGGTGTTCAAGGCCAGGCTGGACATGGTCTTGGGCAACCTGATCTAGTGAGAGGTGTCCCTGCCTATGGCAGGGGGTAGGAACTTGATGATCTTCAAGGTCCTTTCCAACCTAAACCATTCTGTGATTCTATGAATATGTGGTTTACATTTCAAAAAACATAGACAATAAGGCTTTACGTTGACATCCTAGCCTTTACTATTCATAGCTACTTTTGTGGTATCTAATCAGGAATCAAATCTGATATTCAGTAATAGCCTTACATTTCTATTTTTTGTTAAGTTTTCGTTGGGATCTCCAACTCATAGCAAGATTAAATAACACAGTTTTCTGGTCATAACATGTTTCTACCATGTAAGAAATTGCTTTTGCCCTCTGCCAGTGTCTGGAGGAGCTGAACTGGAATACTCTCATATATACATCTCTCTGTGCTTACCTTTCAAGAAATACTTAAAGTTTGTAGGTTCTTATGCATTTACTACATTCTGTCTGCTAGCACTACATAATAATGTAAATAAGACAAGGTTGTTTGGGAAATGAGGTTTAGAAATCTAAAATTACTTTTTTTTCCCCAGCCTTATAAGCATTAATTAATATTCACCCATCTGTCTCCTTGCACTTCCTGCTTCTCTGCTTATGCAAATACGACTGTCAGTTCAGTGTGGAGGCTGGCAGGACATTAAGGGGCGCTTTGTACAAATGCTTTGTAAAAACATAGACTTCTTGTTTCTCATAGTTAAGAGGCCAGCTCTGAAAAAGCTTAAATCCAAGTATGGAAACATAAATGAAATTTAATGCCAGTTCTTCAGAACTATCTATTTCAACAGTTTATGGGAGATGTGCCAGGAAAATATGAGGTAAATTTCTGCAAGGGTCTGGATTGTGAAATGAGTCAAGGAGCTGATTAAAAGTGTGACCGTATAGGCTGTTGCTGAAGTCAACACAGGATCAAGACCAGTTATGGCATTTTGCAGCCCAGTCTGGGCACCTGGTAGCTTCCTAAGGTTGAGCATTTAATGATTCCCTGATCTTAACCCCCCTGTGGAAAATTTTAAGCTTTTCTTTTGTGTAGGTAAAAAGGGGAGAGTAAGATAATGGTTGAAAGTTCATCATTGGGAGTCTACATGTGCTTTGCTGAATCCTAATCCAACCCTGATTGGATTAGTCTGCTAATTTCTCTAATATCTGCGTCCCTTGCAATTTTAACATATTCATTCATATAACTAGAAAAGTGTTACTAATGCTATTGCACAAACGAGGAAATAAGAAACAGGCTGAACCACAAAGAAAAATTCCTGACTCTTGGACTAGAAAACAAGATAAGCATCTGAACCATCGGTTTATATATATGCACTATCTGGAGAGTATCCGTAGTTATGATGACAGTAAGTATGAGCGGGGAACTATAAAAGCTCTCCAGTATGAGGACTGTTTATGTTGGAAATAAATTGTTCCTTTTACAAACTGAAGAGAGCTCTTTGGTTTCTCTGAAAAGACAAAAGAGGCACCAACCCAAACCTCCTGTATGCCAAGTAAAGGTTAATAAAGAGGCAAAGCTCCTCTTCTGGACAAACTTTAGCATGAAACAGGTGGATACAATTGTATTTTCTTTTGACCTTAATTCTGTAAGTATTTCTTAGGTAAGCATTCGCTTACTATTTTGGGCTTCATAGATGGTACATTGAAGAAAATACCTCATCTGTGTATTTCAGGTTTAGGTATTAAAGAAATGTGAATGGCCTCAGTTCTGACGTACTAGAAACAACACTTTTTCAGAAACAACAGCAGTGCCCACAGGGCTTTAGTGGTTAAAAGTCCAGTGCCTGGCACACGTGATGGGAATTTTGACTGACCTTTTACTCTTTAACCTAGGTAACTACATTGAGGATAAATTCGGATCCAGGTATGCTAAATCCAAGGCAAAATCTTACCACTGTACAACTTTTCCAGCCAATTGTCTTTCACAAGCAAGTGCCTCCACTTCACAATGCTTCGGTTTAACCATCAAGTGAGGATAAGAATGTTGTTTGTTTTTTTTTATTTCAGAAGTGCTGTGAGGTTTCATTATATACAAAATATTTTGAGAAATCTTGGGATAAGCAAGAAGGACCAGTAATGGAGATCTATCCTGGTTCTGTTATGAGTCTTCCTCTACAAGCTATGTACTGTAAGTTTCTCTTCCAACAAGAAACCAGGAAACTTTATTTCTATTTCCAAGGCTCAGGCTTCATCTTTAATTCCATTAATGTTTTGTGTATGCACAAAATTGTCTGTGCCCTATTATACTTTTTGATTTCTAAACCTAGGCAGAAACTTCTCTGCATTCTTGTATTTTCTATAAAATATTTTGTTTTATTATACACAAATGCAAGGAAGTACATAGGTGCATAAGATGAATGATTTTCTGGTTAGAGTTGAAAATCAAGAGCTATACATTTTTAGGTCAGAATTTGTCCTGATAGCTTATATGTAAGTAAAGCCATAAGAAAAGTCAATAAAACAAGGCAAAATTTCACACTGGATCAAACCTGTGATCAAGTGCTCATTTCTGATCATGCTTATTCTGAAAAGTAGATCATAATGGAATGAACTTTTAACTTCTTTCATTTCCTGGTTGATTTATGCCTTGGAGCTTGAGGATTTGTATCTCAAAAATTATTCCATTTTACATGTTTGCATTAAGCCTATTAAGACTAATGCTTATCTGAATTCTACTAAGCTCCTGGTTTTTGTGCTATCTTAGCACAGCTAGAACTATAGATTAAAGGTGCTTTATGTTTTAAATTTTAAAAAATTAGCTTTTCTAAAAAAAAACCCACACACTTTTGGATTTAATTGAATATTGCCCTGGTTGCGTTCTTCTGTGAACAGTAAAGATAAGTAAAAGTGCATCTATATCTTCAGTGCTGTTTCAAGAAACTCCGGGGAAGCTCTCCCAGTGAGAGTTGCCTAGACTAGAACATCTCTTGCACTGGCAGAATTTCTGTCTAATTATTGCAGATTGTTAGGTTACCTCCAAATCATGAACAGGTGGCCAAGAACATCCACGCCAGGGCCCTGAGTGTACTAACAGCTCTAATGGCCCTGACCAGCCTCACCTGGGACCTCCATCCACATCCCTGCCCATAGGCCCAAGGGCTCCATTAAAGCTCAGTCCCGAGTCCTCAGTCTCTGAGCTGTGCTGTAGGAGTGTTGGTTGCTAGCTTGTTCAGCTGGGCTGGTGCTTAGGCATGGACCCTGTTGATCTGGCCCCTCACCCATAGACTGACTTCACCTGTCTTGTCCTTCTGAACCTGCTCAGTGATGTCTGGACAAGATTTCCCCCCGATTACCTTTAACTGTTCCTATCCTGCAGATTGTTTTCCTGACTTCATCTTGGACCTGCTTTATTGCTATGAATTTTCCTGCTGATCTGTGCTCTTGGTTGAACCTGGTCACGATCTCTGGATCTGTTCCCTCTCTGAGGGGCATCTGCCCTGCTGACTTTTTTATTGCTTTGGGAACAGCTAACCCTTGCTGTGCCCTGATGATCATTCTGGATGCCAACAGGTAATGAAGAATGATAGGAGAACTACTATCTCAGAAAGCTAGCTTATCGCGCTCTATGACCTGATGTTCAAATGGAGAATGAGGAAATGGAGGGTTTAAAATACAGGCATCTTTCTGGGGCCTCCTTAGAATATTAGAAACAGTTGTTCATATTTAAATGATGTCCTGTCTTGCATGATACATAAGCAGAAAAGAAAGAGTGGGAGAAGACTCTCAAGTTTCAGTTCTTAAAGTAAACACAGAAATTAAGTGGGGTCTATTAGCAAGCTTAGAATTGACTGGAAACAAAACAGGACTCAGAAAATGTTCTACCTTCGGAAGCCAGGCTGCAAATCAAAACTGATAGCTGCCCTGTAAGTAGTCTTTTAAAATATCCATTTTGTTGGACATAGTGTCCTGTCTTGTGGAACAGAATGTTCTTGTTGTTTTTTTGTGACCACTGGGTCACCAGCAGGAGACAAATTGCAGGTACTAGAGAAAGAAACAAGTGTGGACTAAAGGCAGATCATTGCTTACTGTTATGCTTTTGGCTGCTTTCTATGTTGAATCTATTCTATCTGTGTTGAGTCTGACTACCTTAAGGAATGCTTTACTATGGAGATAAGATTTGGCTTACCATGACAGACATGAGAAGAGCTAGGACTAAATACCATTTTCACAAGTTGTTGGTCTTGCACAAGTGTATCCAAGCTGGCTAGCCAATTCTTATTCAGGATTAGAGAATGTCATCAGGAAGTAGTTCCTGGATCTGGTTATTGAAAAGAGTCCCACCATCATTGCTATGTATAAGACCTGTGTTACCTACTGCTGAATCTTGATCTGGAAGGTGAACGAGGGAAACAGAAATCTTGTGGGTAATAGAAAGACTGATGTTTTCCTTACTTGTCCTCCTGGTAGAAACATTATGAAGTTTTGGGGAAGAGTTCTTGAAAGCGTACCAACTAGTTGGTGGAAGGACTTGACATGATTTTCCTAGTCTTGTCAGAGAGGTTCTTGTTGTAATGCCCTTGGGTATTCTGCAGACAGGATTTATCTTATTCTTCCTTTCTATTGGAAGTACCGCATATGACTATCAACTTAGTTGAGGCATCTTTGCTCCAGGTACATGGTTTCTAATAGACTATATAGTAGTCTTAAAGAATAAAGGCACTGCTCTTGCTAATGGCTGTTGTAGTTGTTGACCATCATAATGACTGTCAACCACAAATTTTTTTGGTGCTATAAAGGCAGACTTTGATTAAAAATGTATCTGTGGCATACATTTATGGTGTAGTTTCTGTGGCAGGATATATTTTAAAGATATATATCTTCCTAAAATGACAGAAGAGCATAAAATTCCTCAGTTGTCCAGTATCTGTTCTGCCTGGTACACAGATGCCATCTCTACTTGGTCGGGCAAGTACATGTCAAAACTGTTTATAATGCTTTCATATTCTGAGGTTTTTTTGAAAAGTCTTTTCTTTACAAAAGAGATGAGACTCTTACTGGTGAGATTATCATTGAGGATCCTTTCTAACTTGGTACAATGAACATAGTTGTACTTTGTTATGTTCAATACTTAGTTTGGAAGGATGGTTTGGAGGTTTTCAATATCACTAAATGCTAGGGTATGATGTCTCCTGAAGCTGAAAGCGTTGTAGAGGAGGCAATAATGGTGTTCTTCAGAGTGCATGATGTATCAGTTCAGAATGTTTTTGCCTTTAAAATGTTTTTAGGTTCTCGTCCCTCCTTTTTCTCGTTAAAATAATTTGTCCTAAAATGCTTCGGAAACTCCTCTGTTACAGCCTGTACCTAAGTGAGACAGTCTTAAAATTCTCAATGACAAAATCAGCAAAACATTTTTATTTTAGATTAAAGGCTAAGTAGTGAAGATATTTATCTTCATTAGATAGTTAAATATTTAAATAATTAAAACAAACTACATGTCTAAAAGCAGCTTGGACACGTAAACCAAAATGGCTTATTTATTTGTTCCTCACTCAAGTATTGGTTTGCTTGTCAGGATGGTATCATGCCTGTGCTATGTTTGAGAGAACAGGTACTGTAAGCTGATCAAAGCATATTGCACAACACGTTGGCTGAAATTGTTGACTGCATTGTTCTAAGGTATAAAATTCCAAAGCTCAGGAGCATAATTTTCTCAGTTTATTACACTTCTGTTTATTACATTTATTTTTAGTAGCTGGAATGTTCCCTTAAGCAATATAATCAGAAGACAAATGAGAATGCTAAGATTAGAACATAAGTTGTAAAATGATGTAGCACGTTTTAGGACTTGCAGCTCTAGTTTCTGATCTACAGAGGCACCTTCATGTCTTATAGACTATGATGCTGGATATTGTGAATCATTCATTTATTTTATTTCTCCTTTGCCAAATAAAGGAGATTAGAGAATGCATCTATGTCTGTTTTTCACAGATTTAGGAAAAAACAAACAAACAAACAAAACCCAAACCAGCATTGGCTTTTCACTGTCTCTTATATCCAAAATGAAACCTCTACAAGTCTCAAGTGAAAAAACAGTAATGGATTTTCAGTTAGCACAAAAAGCTACTTCAAATGAGCATTGAAGGAAAAGGGCCCTTAACAAAATGTTTCATTAAAAAAAAATACTTTTAAAGTAAGTTGCCAAAATGAAGGACAGATCTAGACTAAGCTTTTAAAATATATTTGAAACAGAAGAAAGTTTTGTGAAGTAGAGTTCATTCATTGCTTAGCTGAAAAACATATTGTATACAGAAATGCCTCTAAGAAGTTTCCGCTTGTAAACAAGCACCCTTACTCCTGAAGTACTTGTCTACAAAGACAGATTAGATATTTTAACACAGAATTTAGACCCACCTGAACCAAAGGGCACTTAACTTTTCTTATCTACGAAGCAAAGAATTGTGTTGCTAGTGGAGAACTAGCAGCCACTTCTTGTTTAACTTCATTTTTGGTCTCTGCCTTTGTGTAATAATTCTTTGGAGCTATGTACAAGAAAAGGAGACAGTTGGAATATTAATGCAATCTAGCATTTTCCAAATAAAACCAATATCAAAATGTGCTAAGCTTTAGTGCTGTTACTTAGTGCAAAACATTAATGCCCAAGTTGGAAGTTTGGGCATCATTCAGAAAAGCCAGAATGCTATATTGTGTGAAGTACTCTGCATACATTGGGTACACAGAGTAACATTCAGTCAAGTTGAGCCTCTAGCTCAACGTCTAAGGCCAAATCTGGAAAAAAAAAAAAAAAAAAAAAAATTAGTTTTGTGGTTTTCCTGTTTTGTGATCTGCTGCCCAGTATAATTCCAGAACAATCTGTTCACCTGAAAATCATCACTCTTCTCTTTGTGTTCAGGTTATACTCTATATAGCTTAGCATTTTGGCTTAGCTGTCACTGAGGATTTGGAAGAATTTCATTCATATTTCTGACAGCAGAAAATCCAGTCAGTATTTAAACTTGCTTTGCCACAATAACTAGTTATTCCACATTTTAAAGTACTGTGTCTATAAGGAACTATCTTCTGGTGGTCTGGAAATTGTCTTGAGTGCACAGATAGTTCTGATTCATAGTTACTGTAGTGTTCTATTTTCTGCCATGAAAGCAGCCTTCAAGGGTTGTAGATCAAGTCCTGAAGTGCTAATGGGTTCATTCACTGCAACAAACACTACAGCTAAAGTGAATCCTAGCTTACACAAAATTTGTGAAAATTAACACTTCCTGTGTTGGGATAAAAAGTAGAAACAAATAGCAACAGTTTATATGACAAAGTGAAAGAAAACAGCTTCCATTAAGAAGAAAATTGAGACGATCCATGTCTCATTCCATAAGACTTTCCATCTTTCAGTACAGGAAAGACATGGACCTGTTGGGAGGTCCAGTTACGTGAACTGAGGGTAAAACTCCGTTTCAGAGCCTGAATTTCCCCAGTAGGAGTAATTTTCCTGTCTGAATGATTTTAAATATTCTTTAAAGAATAAAATGTTATTTGTAAATTGAAGGAAGGATTGCAGGTTAACTCCTAAGGTTGCCTTATGCATCCCCACCTGTATGCTGTTATTACCAGGTGCAAAGATACTGTGTGTGTTTGAAGATCTTTTATTGATGACTAGAGGTGTCCTGGTGTTCAGAGGTAGATTTTTCCATCATCTCTCATGGCTGGCTTCTCCCTGTGATCAGGGTAGATGGCAGTGTTGTTGCCTGGTCTGTGTGTTTACCCAGCTTTGAGTAGGTAATTAGCTTAGTATCTCAAAGCACTTTTTGAAATTTTGAGTTTTCTTACTCTTCAGGCTTTTTCAAAATATGTATGTGGGGAGTGAGTTGGGCCTGTGGAGAAAGGAAATCTCTATCCCCAATTAGTCTAATAGGCGCAATACTTTTATAGGTGTAAGATGTCCAGATGAAGTAGTGCCAGGGCCCTGAGCCCATGGCCCCTCCTGGGGTTCTGGCTGTAGGGCCCAGGCTAGCACAGCCGAGAGCTGCCCCGTCCCCGCTGGTGGTCTTGGGGTGAGGTCTCCGGCAGGGCTGTGGCAAGGCCTGGGCCAGGGCCGACCATCCTGTGGGAGCTGCTCTAGGCCAAGGGTCTAGTGCTGGGCCCCACCAGAGCTCCCATTCCCACTACCTTACAGCTGGGCCACTGCCTGGCCTGGCCATCCATGGCCTGTGGCTGGCCCTGGTGGCTCTCACTGGATCTGCCTCATCCCCATGGGCTCGTCTGGCAATCTGGGCTCTCACCTGAATGTACTGCTGCAGGACAGGCACTGAGGGAACAGGAGGCCCTGTGACTCCTGGGGCTGGGCTGGCAGGGAGCGGACAGACTGCATCTCATGGCACTGCAGGCACCGCCAAGGCAGCCTTCCACGTCTGAGGTAAACACCCGTAACTTTTTTTTTTTTTTTTGGCAAAGGTTTTTTCTCAGTGATATCTTCTGGAGCTGTTTTATTCCATTTCTGCTTTGATGAGCATCTATTTTTAGTGAGTCTAGGAACCCCGTGTCTGATCCAGATAGTATCCATGTTAATCTGTTAGTTCTAGGAAGTGTTTTGATAATCTGATGATTAAATCGCAAATGTGTTCTAGAAAACACTTTTTATATATGTTAAAGCGAGATGCTTGGATCAACCAAGGTAGGAGAAAATACTGAATGAACTAATTCTAATGTATGTTATATGGATGTAATACTTCTAAACATTAGGTGCATGCATCTGGAAGAAGTCATTGGTAGTAATCTAGTGCTTTTTGTAAGTGCTCAGGACTTTCCACCAAATGGTAAAAATTATTATTATTTTGTGTGTAGATTTATTTTTAGAATTTGCAACATATGTCTTGTGCTCTAACCCTCTAATCATCTTTGTGGCCCTCCTCTGGACCTGTTCCAACGTGCCCATGTCCTTCTTATGTTGGGGGCACCAGAGCTGGACGCAGTACTCCAGGTGGGGTCTCACCAAAGCAGAGTAGAGGTGGAGAATCACCTCCCTTCACCTGCTGGCCATGCTTCTTTTGATTGCAGCCCAGGATGTGGTTGGCTTTCTGGGCTGCAAGCACACGTTGTGGGCTTATGGTAATCTGGTAAATCCAGAGCTGAATGAGATGTTTCTTCTAATGAAGTAACTGAAACTCTTCAAAGTAGTATAGTTTACTCATACCACACTTTCCCTCCAAATATCAACTCAAAGGCTGTGAAGACTGACTTCATTAGTCTGGCGTCATCTGTGAATCTAAAGGACCTTCTACTTACACGTTAAGAAATATGAAAGGGGCCTTTATATTTACAGTTTTTGACAACGCTGTAAGCCTCACAGGCCTTTCTTCCGAAATTAAATAAAATCTGCAGTGCAAACTATGCAGATATGTTTTGTCATTCTCCTCCCTGAGTTGCCTCTTAGCATTTTATCACAGTGAGCATGATTAGGTTAGAATATTGGTTTTCCCACAAGCACCTGTTGTATGCCTAAAATTAAAAGAAAGAGAAGGGGAAAAAAAAACCAACCAATGGCCTTGTGCCAGGGAAAATTGTGTCTATTTTCTCCTCAGAGAATGATGTTAAGACTGACAACTATAAATGTGAAAGCACTGAAGATATCCACCATTAAAAGAGTGTTTCTGATCAGTTCACATGTCTGGTTTCTGTAGCATATCCTAAATTTTCTTTTTCCAGTTAGATATAAAGGTTGAGATCATCAGCTTCTGCATTGACTAGAACAGTAATCCATGTAGCTCGGATGGCACTTTTTCCAGAAGTAATCTAGCGCTGAGAGGCAGAAATTTCAGAAATATCTTTCTTTGGACTTTGTCATTCAGTAGCATAGAAACTAGTTGTGGAAAAGGTAATGCCAGCTCCCATCAGCAGGGTCTGAATCTAATTAGCAAAGGGATTGATGTTACAGCATGTGGATTTTTGATGAATAGATGAAATACAACAAACAGGAAGAGTGGGTTACAGCCTTTACTGACAGCAGATGTGTACAGAGATATTAGTACCCCTGTCAAGTACCCAAGTAATGATGTGTCTCTGCCATGGATGCATGGTTTTCATCATGAAGAAATCATCTAATTTATGTGCTTCCCATTCTTTACATTTAAGAAAAAAAATTGTTTTGTTTTAACTTTAATCTGTCATCTATGAAGGTGTCAAGTCTTTCCATATCAGGACTTTTGTTACACTTTAAGTTTATATGTAGTTTAACACCTTGTATTTTTGGGGATCTAAATCTAACTCAGCTAGAGCAAATGAAGGTAATAATGAAGTTGCTGACACTACTGAAGCCTTTTTTTCAAGTATCATATTTTTTTAATGAAGCCTCATCAGTCTGGCTTCTCCTCAACCAAGAACACTCAGCACTCCATCAGAATCATTACAATTAAGGTGAAATATCGATCCCCTTACCTAGCAGAAGCAATAATCTGTTATTTAGAGACTGTGTCATACCATAGTAAAACAAGTATTGCAGAAATAGAAAATAATGTAGCCATAGATCAGATTCCACTCTGAAAATAATGAGAAATACCACCTTACATGATGTACAGACTTTCCGAAAAGATAAGTAATGTAAATGTGTATGAGTATCAGGGGAGTTTGCTTAGTATATAATGATGCATTATTGAGAATGGAATTGTGTAAATTGAAATGCAGGGAAGGGAAGAAAAGGAGAAACTTTAAAGCTGTTTCAGTAGAATAAGTGGCTGGAGCCTGTAAAATATGTGAGATTAGGGCAGGAGACCAAAGATGGAATGGTGATACTACTGTCTAGAGAATAGCTGAGAGATGAAAAAAACAATTATAAGTGTGAAAGAAGAGAAGGAAAAGTACTGGAAGTAAAGACAGAGCTTTCTCTAGACAGCTATTGGAAATAGCTACGAAAAGCTACTTAGAGAATAGCATCTGAGAAAAGCCCAAACCAAATACCACCCGTCCCGTCCTGTCGTCCCCCCCCCCCCCCCCCCCAAAAAAAAAAAACCCACCCCAAAAAACCAAACACCAAAACAAAGTACAAATCCCCCATAATTTTCAGTTTTTCATTTCTTCTAGTGAGTGGTGATAGGCTCCTTCACTCAGCTATAGAGCGGACAATACTGTCTTCCAGGGTCCTAGCTTAGCTCTTGTTTGAAGCAGTGCGCAAGCTGTACACGTAGACTGTGACCTTGGGGTGGATGCAGTCTGACTTCTTGCAAATATGGCTCTGTTTACTTTTCTGTTGATAGGCAACGCAGTAGGTGTTTTGTCTATTCATGTCCTACAAAGCACAAATATATTTTTCCTACATTTTCTTTCAGTTTCCATAGGTAGTTGCCCAAACAAGTCAACTATGAAAGGTGTACCACTTCAGTGAACAAGCAAAAAGCTTGACCTAGTAAATGCACAGCCTCAAGCAAACCTCCTGATGCCTTTTTCTTTAGTCGTCTTAGTAGCTTTATGTGTCTGTGATGGATGATGTGATACAGGATACTGACAAAACTGTGGGTGTGAGATGTTCAGCCATCTCCAAGACTGCAAAAGAAGCTGTATGTGAGTACATTTGCACTAAAATTCATATTGCCTGGGGAACATTTTAGTGCTTTCATAAGGTGGAGCTGAAACAGTATGGGTCTGACTTTACTTATGATAAAGAGATTTTATATATATATATACACAAGTAAGACAGGGGTTTCAGGTAGTTTTAATGCCTACAATTCCTCTCTTAGCGTTTTTTAAAAATTTTGGGGAAAACCTGCATGTATAACAAAAAATATCTGTCAAGATCACTGAGAAACATAAACTAAGAGGTAAAAGAAGGAAGATTGTAAGAATAAAGATCTGTAGGTATCCATGACTACTTATCCTAGAGCTGTTTCCATACTTTCTTTAAAAACAAAAAAGCAACAGAATATATCCTATTAAGAAACAGAGATGCTAAGTAAGTAATTACAATTAAAGAAAGAATTGAATTATTCGCTAAGGTTAATGGTTTGTCACCTCACCATTTCAAACATTCCACAAATAACTAAGCTGAAAAATTCCCTTACAGAGTAGGTATTCATATTTCCACTTTAGAGGTACAGAAGGTAAAATAACTTTCTTGGCTGCATGGTAATTATTGTTATCAACCAGTTAAGGCAGAGTGATATGGATTTCTAGTGCAATGCCATGTAAAAGAGGATGAGAAGCTGAGGAAGGATTTCAGAGCTATGTGCTCAGCAGCTTATGGACAATTGCACAGATTTGCTAAGACTCCTGTGAAAAAATGTGTGATTGTGTCCCCACTTTCCCAATGTTGTCTTAAGAGAAGAGGAGGTTTGGAACTTTTTCCTCTACAACCAGATAACAAGTGCCATTTTCTTTGGGGTACCCAGCTAAGAACTGTGGAAACCTTCATATATATATATATATGTATACGAACCTTTGTGTATGTGTGTTTTTATATATGTGTGTGTATATATAACCCACCTGAAGTACTGCATACACCTCTGGTTATTTTGTAATAGTTCTTTTTTTTTCTAATCCAAAGGAAAACTAATATTTATATTTCTTACTCATTGTTTTTCTGAAGCATTTTTCTTATGTTTTCCTCTCTCTCATGTTTCTGACTTAATTGAAAGTGATATAGCTAGTTCTGTGTGACTCTACCTTTCAATACAAGGTTCATGCACCCAGAATCTTCTCTTGTATTAAAATGATTTAGTTTGTGCACCTGTTCTTGATTTCATCAATACTGAGGAAAGATATTGTGGACCGATGGACTGGAGTTTTTCAGAATTGCTATCAGAAAGATCTTTATAGACTAGCTTTATTCCCCAAATACTCACTTAAGTCTAACACAACAATCAGTGTGGCACTCAGATTACAGTAGTTTACAAAGAAAGCAGGTATCACGTAAAGAAAGTATAAAACACCTGTCATCATGCAGTTCTGATATGTCATTGAATTTATCTAAACAATACTTTTACAGTTCATGCTGTCATGTAAGCTTTGTGCAAGTTGGCTCAGTTCAGCAGCGGCTTGTCTGTGTGTTTCTGATCTATATGAACAGTAGCATAAGTAGAAAATTCTTGCCATGGTTTTAAAACTAAAATATTCTTATATATTCATGTTGTATATGTTATACTTGAAGGCATACTTACCAAAATGGATAAATGATTTCTGAAGAAGTTTGCAAGGAAATTATGACTAAATCAATGATAAGGCTGATTGCAGGCATGCAGGGATGGCAAAGCTGCTGTTTTTCCCTGCATGGAGAAAACGAAATGTAAACAGTAAACACTTTCCAAATGGACACAGATGATCTCTGGCATTTTTGTAATCCGGTCTCTGGATTTGGAAAGTTACTGCTCTTAACTTAAAGCATAATTTCAAATAGTTTACTGAGTTTATGTGACGACAGTTATTTGTACATGCCTGTCCTTTTCACTAATGAAATCTAGGTGCTCTACTGAGACAGTGGCCTTCTGTGTCTGATCCTTCCCCAAATAAAGCAGGGTAAACTGTTAGAGACCATTTCTATGCAGGCTTAGTATTGGTTTATGAATATACTGAGCTGAGGGGAAAAAAACAACAGAAATTAAATTGCTTCAATCTAGTTCAGGCAAATAAATATAAATGTGTTTGTTTTCTTCTTTAATCATCTTGAATGAGCTATCCTATTGGCTGCTCAAAGCCAATAGAATAAGCTAAAACCAAAACAATAGGACAGTTGATGTGACAGAAAAAATTGGGAAAAGTGTGTAAAGGGATGACTTATAGTTCTGAGGTCTTTGGGTTTTTTCCTCTTCATTTCATTCATGGGTTCAGCAGCCACGTAGTGAATTGATTCATCAGAATTATTTCACTTAGTTGTTCTTGGGGTTGCTAAGTTCATAAATGACATACAGCCTTGGCATAGATCTTGTTATTATACTAGGTACTGTTAGGCTAAATTGTTTACAGGTAAAATAGCTTAGAATGAATTTCAATAGAAAATCTGTTTAGATTTTTGAATCCCGACTTTGAAAATAAGATGCATATGCCATATAAACCTCATAATCCTTTATTCAGAAAGTACACTTTTCTCTTGCCACTGTTCTTCACTGTCACTTTTACATTATTCAGTTTAGCCATGTCTATTTCGGTGACATTTCCACGTTAAGCTAAAAAAATTCCTCCTAAATACATGCAAGTAGGCTTTAAATTGAAGAAGATGATGAAGAGCACACAGCCACAGGTCTCTTCAGTCTGTGGAACTGAAGTTGGGAACCTGTGTACCTCTGTGAACTATGTGCTGAAATCCTGTTGGGCTCACTGCTGTGTTAACATCCGCACCCAGTTTCAAGTCCGTGACTGGCTTTTTTGCCTGTTTCAGAGATGCAGTCTAGGTAAAGCCAATAGTCATGGTCCAGATATAGCTTTGTTCTGGTTTTCTATATTTGTGAAGTGGAACGCAGTCTATGGTATCTGAAGGCATATGCAAAAGGAATTTAGTAGTTCAGTAAGGACCTTGATATTATTGGGTGAAAACTATGTGAGAGAATCAGCTTGGAAGGATCACAGTAGAAGGGTCTACACAGAAATAATCAGTTTAGAGCTGCTTCTTGCCCAGCAAGATAATTTTCTTGTTTGTATGAACTACTGTACTGCTGTGGTTCAGATGTATTAGACTTGCAAGATGTAAGTGATGACAAATTCTTTTCTATCATTGCCCTATTTTGCCTTCATCAGGTATAATAGATTCTGCATTTCAGACAGGATTTGAAACTCAAGATCAGACCATGCATTATATGTGACTTAATGCCTTCATAATTCCCCTCAGATTTGCTTGGTTGGTGAGATATTTATCAACTTTCTATTATATGATATTGTTACATAGTCACTATGTTTTCATTCAGTGATAAAAGAAATTATTCCAATATACATCAAGTATGAAAAGTATGCTGGATCTCTTTAAAATGAGAAGAGATGTGGTAACTCTGCTAAGGCATGTGGAAAATAAGGAGGTGATTGGTGACAGCCAATATGGCTTCACCAAGGGTAAGTCATGCCTGACAAATTTGGTGACCTTCTATGATGGGATTACAGTGTTGGTGGATGAGGGGAGATCAACAGACATCATGTACCCGGACGCTGCCTTGCATGACATCCTTGTCTCTAAATAAGAGGCACATGGATTTGATGGATGGACGACTCAGTGGATAAGGAATTGGCTGGCTGGCTGCACTCTAAGAGTTGTGGTCAACAGCTCGATATCCAAGTGAAAACCAGTGATGAGTGGCATTCCTCAGGGGTCACTACTGGGACAGGTGCTGTTTAACGTCTTGAGTGCACCTTTAGCAACTTTGCTGGTGACCCAAACTGTGCAGTGTGGTCAACATGCTGGAAGGAAGGGATGCCATCCAGAGGGACCTGGACAGGCTGGAGAGGTGGGCTTGCTCAAACCTCATGAGGTTCAACCAGGCCAAATGCAAGGTCCTGTGCATGGGTTGGGGCAATCCCAAGCACAAATACAGGCTCGACGGAGAATGGCTGGAGAGCAGCCCTGAGGAGAATGACTTGGGGGTGTTGGTCAATGAGAAGCTCAACACAAGTTATCAATGTGGGCTCGTGGCCTAGAAAGCCAACCACATCCTGGGCCACATCAAAAGAACCGTAGCTAGCAGGTCGAGGGAGGTGGTTCTCCCCCTCTACTCTGCTTTGGTGAGACCCCACCTGGAGTACTTGTGACGAAACGGGAAACAGGACTTCACTGAGAGGTTCAAATTAACAATTTATTTGGACTTCACTCTCAGGTCCAATATGTCACTATTGCAAGTTCTAGGTGTACAATGGTGATTACACTATTGCAGTTTAAAAGAAATTAGTGGCATACACTATTGCAAGCTACAAATGATCCCGACAAGTACAACACAAACCACAAGCGCGCTAGATATTAATACCTTTAAAGAGTGCATCATTCACAAACTTAATAGCATGCCATATACTGTACATGTGTTTCTTAGTCACTTACCCTCTCTCAGGTAAGGTCGCTCAATCCCTGGGAAATTACCCTGTACAGTGTCCTGGACAGGGGGGAGACAGAGCTCCTACAGGCCAGCTGTATTGTTGGAGGATTCCCCATTTTTTTCCCCAAACCCTGCGGTTTATATTTCCTGACTCTGTGAGGGTGAGGGATTATGCCTGAGTGGATTACACTGTCTGGGATATTTACCTCTGGTGGTGCTATAGTTAAGTCTCTGTTGCCAATTTGTGATGTCTAGTGCTCAAAGTCACAGAATAGTGGTGGGATGGGACTCAGGGCATTTTGTTTGTCAAGGGCCATTTGGTTACGGTTCTCATATGCAATCTTGAGATAACCCTGGGCTGAGCTGTTTTGCAGCTCTCCCCAGGTTATCTCTGCATAGACAAGGCAAGGCGGAGATGAAGCTGAGTCTGATGACAACTCCCTGCATCTCACCTATTGTGCTCGGAAACCAGTTTGGCTGGTTGTTCCCATACAGTACTGCATCCAGCTTTGGAGTCCTCAGCACAAGGACACAGACCTTCTGAGCGAGTCCAGAGGAGGGCCACAAAGATAATCAAAGGGCTGGAGCACCTCTTCTGTAAGGACAGGCTGAGACCCTTGGGGTTTTCAGCCTGGAGAAGATAAGGCTCCTGGGAGACATAGCAGCTTTCCAGTATCTGAACGGGGCCTACGACAAAGCCAGAGAGGGACTTTTTGCATGGGCATGTAGTGATAGGACAAGGGGGAATGGTTTCAAACTGGAAGAAGGGAGTTTTAGATTAGATATTAGGAAGAAATTTTTCACTTTGAGGGTGGTGAGGCACTGGAAAAAATTGCCCAGGGAAGTTGCGGTTGCTCCGTCCCTGGAGGTGTTCAAGGCCAGGCTGGATGGGGCTTTGAGCAATGTGGTCTAGTGGAAGGTGTCTCTGGCCATTGCAGGGGTGTTGGAACTAGGTGATCTTCAGGGTCCCTTCCAACCTAAACCATTCTACAATTCCATTAATATTAAGAGGTTATCGTAGTCACATTTTTTAACTAGCTTGTAGAACTATGAAAGTTGATTTTAGACATTACTTGTAGTGGTTATGTTTTTTTCCGCCTTCCTGTAGAATAAAAATATTTATTAAACATTGATATTTTTATCATGCTGACGTGGCAGGGGGAAGGCAAACATTGTTTATTTTCTAAAGGCATGGAGAGACTCAACTATGTGTCCAACCTAACCAATGAGATATCGGGACTGCACATAAGTGTTGTCATTACTGGATTAATTACAGCTGCATGTCCTCAAGTTCACTAACTCTCAAGTTTAGCACTCTGATGAATTCAACTGTGTGTGGTGGAAACGGTTCACAGAATGCAGTTTTGTTCTTCAGCTTAGAACATTCATCAGGTCTGATTTGGGTCCAGGCTCTGCAATTCCCTTCCCCCTTGAATTATCACCATGATAATCAAATAATTTCATCAAGATAAAGCTAAATTTGTTTAAAGTATTTTGAAAAGAGTGTGTCTTAAACAATTATCTCTTTTTAAAGTCCTTATTTGCCTGTACATACCTGACCATTTATGCGGGGACCTTAGACTACCCTTCCATAGAGACACTTTCAGGCTTCCCTCTCTCTCTGTATGTCACTTTGTCGGAGCTCACTGATACCATACCTCACAGACCCTGGCAAATCTTCTTGGGAATGAAAGTTTTGTTCTTTGCTCTGCTTTGGTAAAAGACAGATTTTCCATTCTGTGGATTAATGATTTTAAAACTTCATAGCTTTCTCATTTTTTAAACAGCTTCCAAGGTTGGGTGTTCTTGTCTAGGAAGTCATTCTGTGCCTCTTTTTTTTCCTCCAAACCCTAGTAAAGCTAAGGTGCGAAGTCATAAAAGAAACAAATGTACATAATTTTACAGTATCTTCTACTCCCTGGTCCAACCATGTATAGTGTTTATAAATTTATGGTATCATTTTATTTAGTATTACATATATACTAATCCACTTAAGAAATAAATTCCACACTACTAACACATGACATCTCTATTGCTATATAACAACCTGTCAACCTGTCATAGTTTGTAACTATGCAGCAGGAAGTCATTATTGTATCAAAGGACAAGGCATTTTTGAAAGACCTTTCCTATTAGAATGAAGGATTAAAACAGTAGTTAATATTCCCATTGGCCACATTGCCACTGACTACTAAAGCAGACAGTATAGACACAACCAACTTTTTGCTCTTATTACCTGTAGTTGTATTCATTAGTGAATATTTCAGCAATCACTGGGAATTTACATGGAGTGAAATGGGCTAATTCAGCTATATAAACCTTAAAATTCTTTAGCCTACCTCCTCCCCTCTTACGTTTTAAGGCAAAACTCAGATGAAAGGCAGACTGATACACAAAACCTTTATGCTTCCAGCAGTTCAATATTTGATGAAAAGATGAATCTAGTAAGGGATAATAGTCTATTTAGTTAGAATCCTACTATGAAATACCATTCAGAATACCATAATAACAGGGATCTATGTCTTGGGGAATTGCAAAAGGGATATGACCGGTGAAGAGTGGTGTTCCTCAGGGATCAGTACTGGGACCTGTACTGTTCATCTTTGTTGGTGACATGGACAGTGGGGTCGAGTGCACCCTCAGCAAGTTTGCCAATGACACCAAGCTGTTTGGCGAGGTAGACACGCTGGAAGGGAGGGATGCCATCCAGAGGGACATGGACAGGCTGGAGAGGTGGGCCCAAGCCAACCTCATGCAGTTCAGTAAGGCCAGGTACATCTGGGTCGGGGCAATGCCAAGCACAAATACAGGCTTGGCGGGGAATGGCTGGAGAGCAGCCCTGAGGAGAAGGACCTGTGTGTGCTGGTTGATGAGAAGCTCAACATGAGCCAGCAATGTGCGATCGTAGCCCAGAAGGCCAACCGTATCCTGGGCTGCATCAGAAGTGTGGCCAGCAGTTCAAGGGAGGTGATTCTGCCCCTCTACTCCACTCTTGTGAGACCCCACCTGGAGGACTGTGTCTAGCTCTGGACTCCCAGCATAAGAAGGACATGGACCTGCTGGAGCGTGTCCAGAGGAAAGCCATGAGGGTGATCTGAGGGCTGGAGTTGGTGTCCAACTAAAAAAAAAAGTACCCAAATCTTGTCATGTTCATCCTCTTTCCTTTTCTTAACATGAATGTACTGTAGTATTTTGTCAGCTATGATAACTCACCACGCAAAAAAAAAAAATCATTAAGATGGTAAAATACTTATTAAGTTTCTTGCTGTCTTATAGGAGAATATTAATTTTTTGAGAGCCAGTGTTCACTTTCTGTATTTCATATAATAGAGACATTTGTGTGTTGATGGACCCCATAGCAATATCCTCCTGCTTCCTGGCTGAAAACATTGGTATGGGTGTTGAAGTAAGCAGAAATAAATCTCCAATAAGTTAGATATCTAATTATGGCATTTAAGTGAAAGGCTTTGATGTAAGTGGAAATATTTTCCTTGTCAGTTCATCTTTTGATGTTGGCTTAAAATATCTTTCATGAAATACAAACTTATCTGTGTAGAACTTTTTTTAGGAGGCTAGAAATATAATGTTTAATGCTTGGTGAAACAGAACAGGATCAAACCTCCTTAAACGCCTTATGATCAGCTGTTCTGAAATTTTAATAGAACTTCATATGTCCGTTTGGCTCAAAGAAGTTGAAGCAAAGTAATCTTTGCTTTGACTTAATTTTAGATCATAGATTCCTCAATAATAGAATTCACTGGTAAACAAGAGAGCTTAACTCTACATTTTCTGTAGTGCAAATTTTTGTCAGGAGATTCTTATCTGAAGATGAGACAACCATAGTGAGATGTCCCCGTTGCATGAGGAGCTTTGACAGTGTATTTATTTGGATAGTAGGACGAGAAAGAGCTATTAACATAAATGCTCTTAGATGCTGCATGAAATCTGTATTGGCTGTGTTGATTGCTGACATCTCATTTTCTCCATCTCTCAGGGGATGGAGGTAGAGTGGTGTTGTCTTGAGTGTTGAGCCTGCTTAAAAATAGCTTCTGAAATGATCATTTTGCAGCATAACTTTTCTGGCAGTTGTAATGGTTTCCTGTTACTAAATCCCAGTGCCACAGCTTATTCTAATACTGGACGTTTCATATGATAACATACAGAAATCACATATACCACAGTTATACACTGCTGCTTTACTTATTTACTGCCTAAACAAACTTAGTAATATTTCTCTTTCACTATTTAATGCAAATGCTTTTCACTTCTCAGATACCTGAAAGTATTTTATTGAAGGAACCGTAACTAATCTCATAATTTTGAAAAGTAGGCAATCCATTACTTCCTACACTAGAAAGGTTTTTTCACACCAGCAACATAGGTTTTAAATATTCTTCTAGTGTAGTTTGAGTTGTTTTTTTCTTGGGGGGTGTGGGTATTTTTTCTGGAAAGCTTAGAACAGACATTTTCTTTCTTTTCTATATACCTTTGTAGTGTCTTAGCACTTAAGTTCTCAAGATTTATCTGGAAAAAAAAATTAAACTATAGTAGTTTAGATCAGATAAGCATCTGACTATATTTTTTTATATACATAGGAAATCTATACTTTTGAAGGTAGATGCCTTCCTCAGCTGGAGAGAGTGAGGTCTAGGGGCAGTGGCTAAAAGCTTCTGTCCAGTGAAGATAATGCTAGGTGGTGGCTCTTTGAAGGATTAAATATTCACTTACTCTCTTCCTTTCCCCCACTTGCCCTGGTATTAAAAAGAATGTGGTTACTCCTGGCCTTGACCAAGAAGTATGCAGAAATCAATGGTATGATAGCATTGCTCTATATTTGCTTTGACTTTTTGACTGAATGCAGTGCTGACTACAACTGACTGAGGGGAAAAAATCTAGTCTAACTGTAGTCTCCTGCTAGAGTTACCATCGTTGAAAGTCTTTCCTTATTTTAATTATAAGCTCCTACACCCTGCCATTTTCAAGAATCTGATGTACAATATCTTAACTCAGGGAGAATTTTTTAATAGTTTGTTTCACTATTTTAGCTTTATTTTAAAAAGTAATTAAAAGATGTGTTTTGTACTATAAAACATCTCTGCCTGTCCAAAATAATCTCCTTTTGCTACAATTAAATGGATACATCGATTTTAACATCCTTTTCTTCATCAGATTATTTCTTTTGGTTGCTCAGCATAGCTTCTAATTAGCTTACAAAAAACATGCTTTGACTTTTAAGTTGTATGTAGCATTTTATTTAATGATTGCTACATACATTACTGTAATTACGTAGTAATTGTCTGCTGAAAGTTCTATCATGTTTTAATACAGAAAGCTTTCACTGTTTTGTGTGTGTATGTACACACACACACAAGTTATTATTGAACTTGTAAAGAAAATAATATTATAAAGCACTTTGAGGCCATTGTAAAAAACCCTGATTTTAGAATTCATACATACTGGTAGTGTGTTTAGCAATGATGTTAGAAGGATTGCAGATAAGAGATTTAAGAAATAGGGAAGTTCTTTTTAAAACAGACTGGCTTGAGAAAGAATTGAGAAAAGTGGGAAAAGAATTACTTCAAACCAGTGGCCTTCAGGAATATGCTCTAGTTCACTGAACTAGACCAAATTATTCGATGAATATATTCAATAACTTGTCGTGACTAAAGGCAAAACAGAATGTTTACAAGAAGTGAGCTTCTTGAAGAATAACGGTTGGCTTAAATTGAGGAAACAAGGAAGACGCGGGTAAAAACAGAAAACACAAATAAGAGGACAAATTGTTATCCCTAGCTTTCACAAAAGTCAGTCCCCATTAATCAAAGGTATTGAAGTTCAAGCCTCCAGCTTGAAGAGGTAAGGTAAGCTTTGATGTAAGCTTTGGTACACCATTGATTATGATAACTTTTATGCTTTATTTTAAACTTCTAAGAAGTTTTGACCTTACCTCCAGGGTAAGATCCGGACTCCAGTAAGTGATATCCATCATATGCATTGTTTCTAAAAGTAATTAATCTTCCTTGCATTGAAGACCAAATTTGGCCTCTGTGCTGCCCCTGTGAACCACTCTGCAAGAAGCATTCTCAGTGAGAGATGTGGTTTCCAGTGGAGTCCGGGGAAATTTGGTATGCCATTATAATTAGGAAAAGCTGTTTCTCTTCCTTTCTATTCTAAGTTATCCATGCAGCATTGCTGACAATGACAAAGGGGAAAAAAAACACCCCACCATTTTTGTCTCAACCTTACTGCATTATCCCTTCAAGCTGAGGTTCAACCTACAACAGCATAAAAACCATCATAACCATGCCGGGATTTTGCTGTAGTTATTTTTTTTTTCTGTTTAAAGCCAAAGCCTTTGGTGGTGAATGGTGACAGTATAAAACACCAAAATAGTTGAAGAGTAAGGTTTTGTCCTTGGTGGAATTCATGTGTTATACTGATTGACCAAATTTCTTTATGTTGTTTCATGAGACATCAGAAACTGAGAGAATAGGGTGAAATCTGTTTAATTCCAAAGACAAACACAATGCTAAATCAGAGATTTTGTCCCTAAATGGTATTTAAATAGGGTTAAAATTATCCCCCTGTAAAGGTCTAAGTTATTATAGAAGGTGCTGGCTCTTTGTTTCCTGCCATCTGTAAGTGAGAATTGTTTCATTAGGTTTCTGAGCGTATGTTGCTATTGGCCAAAGCATGTGGATATTTTTAGCAATTCATTTTATATGTCTCATGTCTGTGTACAATGTTTGCCTAGATATTCATCCCTAGAATAACAGAAAATTATACAAAAGATTATTTACAATGACTACCCAAATTTCTTGGAGGTTTTTATACTCATTTCAGCAGAACCATCTGAAGTGTTCCTTACATGAAGAAATGCAACCAGACACCCCAACTATTATCATGTCCGCATTACAGGTACAATTAAGATGAACATCGTCCATGTCACAACAAGCCAATGTGCTATGCCTACAGAGATTTCCACCTTTTGTCGAACTACGAAGTAGCAGCATTACTGACAGGTATCTTACCTCCCTGGGCTCTACCTCATCCTTCTGTGGATGGTCTGTAATAATAGGATCCTACTCTTTCTCCTCAAAGTCACTCATTTTTAATGAACTCAAACGGGTTTCTTTGAACTCCATCATTACTGCAGATCTGCAATTGTAAAAAATTGTTCCAGGACACTGGTATTCAAGGATGGTGAACTATGAGTAAACCAGATAACCCAAAAGCAGCTTTTCTGTGACAGTCTTTCAACAGTGTGCTTTGCCCTTGTTACCATCTGCAGTGCAGTACATTGTAAGATCATAATTTGATACAAATATATCTTTCTTTGTCACAAAATGCATTTTCAGAAAGGTTTATTTGTGTGTCCTTGTGGAACAGAAATTGTAAAGCTGTTGCAATTCAGTAAAGTCTTATACTTGTTTTTCCCTGCATTGATGTAACTCATCTACTGCCTGGACCCTCTCTTCTATTACCAGACAAATATGTGTTGATAATTTTTGAAACATTCATGGGGAAGGGCATAAATTTTCTTTTTCTCCTCATAAATAAATTAAAAAAAAAACATATGAATAACCCAACACCCATTAACCACAGCAAAAATTGAGACTGTTGCATTCTCTTGTGAGACTGCAGATGTGGGTCTATTTCTGTCAAGCACTAGAGGAAGAGAAAGTAATGTTGAGGAAATGGCGCTAACAGCTTACTTTGAAGATGAGACGGAGGAAACAAAGTATTAAATATTAGCCATGTAGAATGTCTGGGCCAGGAATATTCAATAGGATGGAGAGAGGGGTATACAGTTCACATACATCAGAAAGGTGATCATGCTACAGGTTTCTCTACAGACAGTCACAATTGCATTAGCAGTGCTGAGCCTGACGTTAAATGTCATGTTCAATTGCAGCTTATTTAAGGTGATGTCTGTGGCTGTAAGAGTGCTGAAAAGGCAGATGAATGTTTTATCTAATAATAACTGGGAGATCAATGGGAGTTTGGCCAAGCACTGCTGAAAGGAATAGAGAAAAATGTATCTACAACTTTGTGTTATTAAGCCATGCTTTTTTGTGTGAACCTTTAATTTAGTTTCTCTTGCTTTTCTTATCTCTTATTATAACAGAAATATGTAAGTTTACAACTGAACAAAATACCTTTGCAAACATCCTGTAAGGAAGTGTATTTGGTAGGGGGCGTGTGTGTAATGGACTGAATTGCAAAATCATTAATTTCTGTCTCTGATGTTTGTATGGAAGGAACATCTGATTTGTTGTTTCCAGACAAAAGATTCTTTCTGTATCTATTTCAGCAGGATTTATGTGTGGTCTGCATGCATGGGCATTGGAAAACCACTGCACTAATATGTAATTTTGCTCATTAGCTTTTAGCCACTCCAGATTGGTAAAAAAAAAAAAAAAGTAATCTTTCCTTGAATAGGTCCAAAACAGAAATAAGTATAATAGTCTATATTTCCAATTAACATTGGATTCCTTATGAATGAACTGTGGATTAGACAGCTACATGTACTGCAGATGTCTCCAGGATGTCCAGAAGTCTCTTAGCAGTTTCTGCTACAAAATTGGACATGTAGAAATCTGAGCAAACACAAAAAAAATAATAAAAAAAACCCCTTGCATTATCTTGGAGAAATTGTGCAATGGAAATAGAAAAATACTTCTGTAAACAAGAGACGTAGACTAGCCCTAAAAGAAGGTCCGCAATATGGTCCCAGGTTTGACGTTACTGATCACTCTGCCACGGTTCAGCTACTTTCATGACATGCTAAGGAAAGATAATTCTTGTTTCTCTCCAGTTCCCACTGAAATAGTGAATAAGTGGGAATGTAAAGTGTGAATGGATTTTAAAACTTCTTCGAAAATCAGCTTGAGCACTCATTTTCAAGTTTGTGGTGTTTAAGGTCAGGCAGAATTGCTGCATGTTATGCGATTCCACCTGAGACCATGTTGTTGACTTGTGTGATCATGATCATAATTTCTGTGCAAGCACCTTCATGGATGTCTAAGTGTGATTTGGAATTAAGCAATCATCCATTGCCAGCATGGAATTAGGAGCATCATTATTACTATTTCTGCTGAAGTATTGACTCAAGAGTCAAATTCAAAAAAAGGCTTCATTATACTGGGTACTGGATAGGCAAAGAATAAAGATCTTCCCTCGCTAAAAGAACTCCCAGTCAGGACTTTAGATAAGGCACAAGATGAGACTAAACAGGCAAACAGGAAAGAGGTAAAGGGTTGAGGTTACAGTAGTAACATGTGGGGAATCTATAATTACTGATAGTAGTGGACTCAATGGCAACAGGTGCTACTAACCTAGCTGATGCCAGATATTAGGGGTCTGTCAGGACTATGGATAAGGCAGGTTATAAATGTTTTTTAAATGGATAAGATGGCACTATATATGTATGTGTGTATATATACATATAAAATGCTCTGGAAGTTATTTATGGGAAACATGAATGTACAAAGCATCACTGGGGGAGAGAAATCAGGGGAATATAGCAAGAAAACTTAAGATACTGTAAGATCTTTAGATGCTCTAATGTGAGAAAGAAATCTGTTTGATGCTGTTAGTAATAAGAATAGAGATAAAATGGAAAGGTGAGCACAGCAAAAAGCTGTGAAAGTAAGATTTGAAAGAATGTCCATATTTAACTGCCATAAGATTAAGGGATCAAGATGGTAGAATTCAGTGATCAAGAGACAAAACAAAAAAGCTTTGATAAGAGCTATACCACTCTGTACAGGTGCAAACAACCATGTCTTCAGTAAACTGCAAGGAAAAAGTAGACTGACTCCTGGACGAATGCTTTGGCAAGTCAGAACATTTTTGTCCAATAGAATTTGTGTCTAAATGCTCTTTCACTGCTGCTGAATTTTACAGTGGAATTGAATTGGTTTCAAGGAAGCTTCTATCAAGAAAGAACTAATATATAGTACAAAATTAAGGATCTCAGGTGGGGATGAGATAGAGTCCTACCTGATTTGAAGTAATCTGGGGTGAAAATTTATACCCCAATTCAGGTGTATATATATACCCCAATCCACAGTCTTCTGAAATATCATGCCTGTATTCTGATCAGAAGGCCACAGAATCTTGATAACCTACCTTCTTCATTTCTGTGGAAATATTTTAAAATCCCTTGCATGCCTCAGAAATGCATTACAACATTCTACAGTTTGCTGCTATGAAGGCTGAGTTAGAGAGAAAATCCATATTATGAGTTTAGATCATAGATATTGATTGCTCCCAAAGTTCTCCTTGTGAGCTTCATGATCTAAATTAGAAGCAGGCAATGAAATAACTCATTTTTAGGGAATCAAACCAAGCAAATTCTTCAGTTCCAGTTGAAGTTCAGCTGTGACTGAAGCCGTTGAGGTTCAGTTTTAGTCCTGGTTAATAACAGTTCATTAATATATGGTTGATTAATCTAGGTTTGAACTGGATTACTGTAGAAAATACATCATCAAGTAAATAGTTGCATAATGAGCATAGAATTAAATATGTGACTTGATCTAGGGAAAGATTATAGCTCCCTACCTGCTGAAGCCTGGTTACCATTTGCCTTTCTAATGCTGCACCATCACTTCTTACCAAGTTTCCCAGACTTTCCAAGGGCTGGACAGAAGGCATTGAGTTAATAGTGATTCCCCCATACTAACTGAAAACTGAGGGAGAGTGGATGGAAAAACTAATACCCGCTAAGACCCTGACTTCATCTTCTTCTGGTAAGTCCTATACAGACATGAATAAAACAGAAGTATGGAGATGCATACATACATACATGTGGTCATGACACGTTTACAAGTGACACTCAGTGGAATTTCTGGAAAGTACCTCAGAGATGAGCCCTTGCAGGCACTTACGGGATGTGATTAGTTACACAGCTCTTCACTCTGTGATACAGTAGTGAAGAGTATGGTTTTCCATCTACAACAACAGTTTAGTAGACTTCACTTTAACAATGAAGAATCTTCAACGTGAAGATGACCTTGAAATAATTTGCAAAATAGCACAATAAGGTATAAAAAGGTTAGTTTGTGCTGTGTGTGATGGTGTCTACTGGGGAACAAAACTTATTTTGTGATGTTGTTCTGGTTTTGCATGGGTTTTCCCAGGGAACACAGCTTTTTGTCCAAACCATTATTCTCATCCAGAACTGAAAACATTAATTGTTTACCACCTAGTTCTAATCAGGGTTTAAAAAAGGTTTCAAAAGAATAGCTCGGATTCAGTAATGATTTAAGTCAGGTGGGGTAGGCTTGGAACAGGTGCTATAGTTCTTCAGTTTGTCAAAGCCAATCAGTTAAAAATCTTTGTTCCCTTGCCAAAATGTAGCTCTGGGATTTATTGCTTACCTTGTTGTCACAAGAAGAACACTAGACTCCTGTAAAGGATATGGTTCCAGGCCCTGTTGTAGAGGTTGGGTACAACTGTTGGAAGGAAAAGAAATAACAGTAAACTCAAATTACAGTAAATAGAATATCTGTAATTTCACTTCTAACGTGAAAAGAAAATGCAATTCTGTGACATAGCTTTGAGCAAAGAATAAATCTGTTTAAATCAAACATGTTTATGACCACACTTGTAATACAAAGTAGTATGTTGATGTCATTAAACAAACAGAATCCTGAATCCTACTCAGAAAGCCATAAGTTGTGAGGCCCAGGCTATAGTCCTACACCAGCAATTTCTTTGATTCTTATTTGTAAATATTAAAAATTTCTGTTTCTGTTCTGTACCTTCCCTGCCTGGTACACCTTCTTAAATAATGAGATTTTCCATTTTAAATTATTAACTTGTAAATATAAAAAAAGATCAAAGGACAAATCCAATTTAAGGACCAGAATAAACATACCTGGTTAAGATGGAAAATGGCAGAAACAACAACAAAAAATGATGAATTTCTAAAATGTTTAAAATTGTATTTTCTCTTGACATCCATAACTGCCAAATTCCATCTCTCTGGAGTGAGACTTCCATGCAGAATGTGTCTTTAGCTCAGCAGAAATTAAGTTAATGCTGCTTAATTTTAACCTGCCAAGGCCCAATATTTCTATATGCTTTTGTAAATTCTTTGTGATTAAGTTATTATGACAACTGACTTCATTTTATAAAATTCTTAGCATAGAAGGAAGACCTGGAATGCGTAACTTGTCTACTAAACAAAAATCCATTCCCAGATATGACTTGTCCTTTATTTTAAAGTCATGTAATCAAGAAAGAAAAAAACACAACATGCAAAAATTTCTATGGGAATTCCAGATAAATTATATTCCGTATTACTTTGTGCTTGTGGTCTATCAGCCTCTTGTTTGGAACCTTTTTCACTTTTACTCTGAATGAGACTGTATCACTACTCCTTAGGGACCTGACTGCCTGGATCAAATTTTCAGTGTTCCTGCTCACCCCAACTCTTGGACAGGTGGCTGTAGAATAGCTGAAAAGTCAGGATCTTTGATTTCCTTCCCCTCAATCTGTTTCTGACTCCTTTCTGTCTGTCTAACGAAATCTCTCAGCACTTTCCTTCTTTATGAAGAAAAACAGAAAAATCCACGGAAGTAGTTGGAGTAATTGAAAAGGATGGTATTCAAAATGTTGTTTCCCTCTTCTCCCACCTCCCCCAAGTAATTTAGCCAGGGAAGGGCACACATGGAGACAGAGAGAAACTACATATGTAATTTTCACCTGTGTCTAAAGAACATTGTCTATAAAAAAAGTAATCCCAGGAAAAAATTGGCAAAACCTCTTGTTTGAGGACTAAATCCATCTCACTTATGGCAGACTTTCTCCATATTATCCTACCATGCTTTCCCTTGTATAAGTCTAATGGATCCATAAAATGAACTTGACGGACTAGTCAGCATTCTAATTCAGTCTACCCAACACCTATTCCCTTCTTATTTACACTAATTACATCCTAGTGTTATTCTACCAACAGCAGATTAATTAGGTGTGAAATTCATTAAGATTTACATTTACTTGTAGGTTTTGTCTGATAGTAAAGTTGTATTGAGTATCAGAACGCTTTGCTACAATGGAGTTTAACTGATTTTTTTGGCTTCGGTGAGGTAGAGAAGCAGTGCTATCGACTTCAGTGGGGAAAAATATAAGCTAGGTAAGCATGTTTTGTGTCACTTAATGCTGAATGCCTTTACCTACAGAATTACAAAAATTTTTTTTCTAGAGAGGTAGTTTTAAGCTTGGCTAAATATATTATTGCTTCCTTTTGTTAGTGTAGTGTCCTCATTTCATGAATATGCATTTTTGCTTAATGCCTATGTAATGCACTGCTAATTGCCTCTATGCATGGGATATTAATTTTTCAGACTCCCAAGTTTAAACTTTTTTTTTTCTTTTATTCAGTAATTATTTTTTTAAAAGTTATTTTCATTTCTTCAGTATTGAGAGAAATTGAAATTCGGGGGAGTATCCTTGCAATCAATTTTACATTATTCAGGCATCTAATTAATAAAGTCTAATGTGACTCAAAGCATCAAAATTTAAGTCCTAATGTAGTCCATGAAGTCAGTTAAGTGCATC
The DNA here is from genome assembly GCF_965231255.1 of Vanellus vanellus. Classification (NCBI taxonomy): domain Eukaryota; kingdom Metazoa; phylum Chordata; class Aves; order Charadriiformes; family Charadriidae; genus Vanellus; species Vanellus vanellus. The sequence continues at coordinate 24,436,082 of NC_138911.1, read as the reverse complement.
CAGAAGTTGATTTAGGGCATTTAAGGTATGTCAGAAGGCAAAATAGCTTATCTGATTTGCATGAGATCGAGTAATTTTATGTAAAGGTACTCACATTTTAAAACTAGGTAGTTTTTTTTACTTAATTTCTTAAGCCAATCTTTACATTAAAAGTAACCAAACACATTGTACTATGAAGAAGTGATTCTGTTCTTTGAGTTTGAGGAACAAATAAACTAGCACTTTCCACAGGAATGTAAATTATTTACAATGAATTAGCTTTTTTGCGTTTTGAAAGCAGTACATGATTTTGATTTTACTTTCCTATTTCCGTCTCTGGTAAGAGTTTCATGATATATGATGAATTAGCAAGTTTTTAAAAAAGCAAAAACACTGCACTAATGAAAGTGAGTTCTTAAGAATTTGACAGAAAACCATATAGTAAATACAACCACATTTTTTAAAAATAGAACCTTTTTATCTTGAGAGTTATGTTGTTGAGAGGAAAAATAATTTAGGTAGCTTCCAATATCTTTTGCAGAACATTTAATAACTATAAATGTTTTATTGAAATGTAAAGGCCTGAAGGATCTTAAACAAAAATATTTTCTTCATGAAAATCTTTTGCACTTCTGACTGTTTAAATTGGAGACAGGTAAAAAATAAAAGCTTTTTTTTATAATATTCTTTGATTCATAACAGTATTTTTGTATTCTACATTAATGGTTTTAAAATCCATATCAGAAAAGAGAATAAGTGTACAAGTGAAATCATGATAAAAATTATAAACTCTGCATTTTTAAGATTCTGCATTAAATATATATATATTCTAGTTGTCATCGTTTGGCACTTCAAGTTTCCCAGTAAGTGACGGAAAACAAAACCGTCTTGTGATCTTTTAAATGAAACCGAGTCTCTCAAGGATAGAAGTAAACAAAGGAAACCACTTCCCTCCAAGAAAACATTTCAAAATTACATAATCAATGGTATGCTAATCAAACATCGTGAAAATTGTTTGAAGTGAGCTAATGTAACAGGAATAAAGCCATAACTGTTTGAATAATAAATACATTAATGAAACCTGGGGTTTCATTCTAAGCAGTGTTTTATTTTGGTTGTGTTTCTTCATTTCATTTCACCTCTACTTAGAAATTATAATTGATGGATCTATATCAGGGGAGCATCAGTGTTAATTTTTTCAGAATTGAACCCTCTGATATGAAGTATTGAATTAGTACTGAGAATGAAAATATTACTATTATTGCTGTTTTGAACCTAAGCTAAAATAATCTAAAATACTTTTGAAATGTTGACAGAAAGTAGTGGAAACAAACTTCAATTTCTGAATCCATTGCAACACTTAAAATCAAATACATATATGTGCTATATTGTGGGCAGACAAAAATAAGATGATTGCTTTTGTATTAATTGGAAACCACGTGAACTTAGTGTGATGTTGAGCCCAAATTGACACAATGTACCTTGACTCTCAGGAGAGCTTACTGTCTTAGAATCAGTATCACATTAATTGCATTTTCATAGCTCCCATGTGGGAAGAATAAGACACTCTTTTATAATTGTTGGTGTTTCTAGAAAGAGTTTTATAATGTTGCTGACATTCATGTGTGAAAAACAGTGCCTAGAACAGGGCTGTAAGTGGGAGGAAGGGGGTTGAAGTGAAAGACAGAATTGTGAACACAGTGCTATGCTCTTGTGTCTCATAGATATCGCCTCTGCATGAAGGGAAGATACTCCAGGTCAGACAGCAGCACCTGATTGAACCTCCTTCAGAGTTCCCTCAGGAACTAAGAAGGAATATCTTGCCATTTAGTGAGTTCACATGATCATACTCAGAACAGCAGTTTTTGTTTCTTTTGTTGGTGTTTGTTTTGTGGTTTCTTGCTTTTTCTTTTTTTCTTTTTTTTTCTTTTTTTTTTTTTTTTAAGATGGAAGAGTTATGATCAATTGCTGCCCACTGATCCAAGTCATGTTCTGGATAGATGGAGAAAAAAATCTTTAGCCCACAGTTTTGCCTGTGAATCATTCATGTCTGATGGTATAACCTTTGTCTTTCGTTGCAGTTCTTCCTAAAATGGTGATTGTAAGACTTGGCAATGTTTCTTGACTGTAACTCCCTGGAAAATGAGAATCCTGACTTTTCTAGCGTGTCTGAGATGCTTACCTAGCACCATGTCAGACTCCTGCTGAGTCATTAAAAAGAATGATCTAAGATTCCATGACTTCTTTGCAAGCTTCCAGTCACTTATATTGACATCATGTTTTATCGTGAGACCAAGAATCTCCAGATGCCTTGATTTAAATATTAAGTTCTCCATACTGAACTGTCATAATTTCAATAAATAACAAGACTTAACAGCTCTGAAAATCATACTACATACATGTAGATAGCAGAACGTTTAGTTAAAATCTGAATTCCAGCTAGAGGTGGGACAATTTTTTTTATCTGCATTGGTAAACAACACTGGGAGGTACCTCTCAATCACTTCTTTAAGTGAAGATGTTTTAATAAATATAAACTACAGCTGAAATAGAACTGTAGTGCAAAAACACTGGGTGAGATACATCAAGTTATTTTGTGTAAGATGCCATTGTACATAATGGTAACAGTAACACCTGCTCATAAATTCCTTGCTCATATGGCCATCACTTTCACATCTGCATATTTAATCTTTGTCAGTAGATCTTGTCAGTGAAGGGCTCACAGATCTCAAGTAAGAATTTAATTTTATTTTTTTTCCCTGATGATGGCTAAATTGATTAATGAACTAATTGTGTGCATTGAGGGGAATTCTTAATTCAGTCTATAGAGGTTTTTTTTCTTTTTGTTTCTTTGCTCTGGTTTCAGCAGTACCGTATTCTGGAAAATATATGTGTTTAGGAGGAGGTCGTTTAGAAGAAAACAGACTGGCTAAGGAACATGCAGATGAAATAGGTTTGCTGTTTTAAGCAAACCTGTGCAAAAATATTTGATGAGGCAGATGAGCAGATGAGGCTGGGACAGAAGTTGAGGATTGTTTAGTGGAAAGTTACTACAAAACTTACAGAAAAAAGGCAGAAGAATCCTACCTCCAGCTGAAATGGCAAGAATAATTTAGGGTAGGCTGAATGTTTTACCAATGTGCAAATTTGTCAAAGATATGAATAGTTAATTGGAATTCTATCTGAATCATTGAGAGGTTTGAAGAAATGTCTGTCTTTGGTAATATTTTGTCAACCTTTCTGCAGCACTGATGTCATTCACACAATATGTTTGCTCCCAATGCATACAAGAAACAGTTACATGACTAAGAACCACTAGGCTGATTCTACTCAGTTCAGTGTGTTCTGGAGGGGGGAAAAATTACATGAAAAAAAAAAAAAAAGTGTATTTCCTACAATACTTCAGCAGCATGACTGGAACACATATGTTATACAATATAATTTTTGAAAAAAAATAATGTGTACACATGAATAGCACTACTAAAATCCACATGCCTGCATAATCTGAACTCCAGACAGTTCCTGGCACGAAAATCTGTCCTTTCTGGCAGTCTGCACTTGAGACTGAAATTAGATTACTGCAAGCTTTACCATTACTTCTATTTGGGGATATAGGTCTTCCTTTAGAAATCAGGATAAGAAAGGCCTTTGATGAAAAGAACCAGTCATTTTTTTCAGCCTGAATTTAGTCTGCACAAGTGGAGCGTTTTGCTAGAGGATGCACAGTGCTGGGTTTGTGAGGTCAGGTGGGTATTGGGAATACCCATTGTTTCTCCTTTATGAACATGTATGTGCCAGACCAGCCCAGTGAGTTTTCCTTGAGTGAGCAATGCTGGCTGGTGGCTGCTTTGCCCTTCTGGCTGCACTCTGGGCCTCCCTATACCACGCATTCATGCATTCTGTGATGTCTCTGGTATTTAAAGTGAAGTACATGTTTAAGCATGATGTTGATTCAGAGCTGCAGTGCAATGCCAGCACTCTGTGAAGCACCGTGCTCTGAAATGCTATACTGCAGAACATGCTGAGAGGAAGAGGTGTGGTGAGCACAGTAACAAGGATATTACTCCTTGATTCTGTCTACCAGATGAAACCTCACTTGTGCTGAATGACTTGCAGCAATACACCTGTGTGCCCCGTTGGGTTGCATGCATGAGCAAAACTGCTACCAAGCGTCCAAATGATGAGTAGACCACATTCAGATATGTGTTGTAACGTTGCAAAAATGTTACTTTTGGAGTTCAGGAATTTTAATTGCCTTTCTAAAATTTGCATCTTGTATTTGGTTTGTGCCTTTTATGGTTTCTTCCATTCTTATTCATTTTCCTGATTCCATCTTGCCCTGGTTTAAGGTAAAACAGGACCAATTTTGTTCAGTAACTTTGCTTCTTAGCTAGGCCTCTTCTAACTGCTGAAATTAACAGCATGTTGTGCAGAAACAGTTCACTCTCAGAGTGATAAGACCTATGTTTATAGTTGATGCCAAGGAATGGAATGCAGAAAGGTTCTTGTTTATACTTATTGCTATAACAACCAGGGCCAACTAACTTGGTTATTTGCCCCGTCGGAGGATTGGAAGCAGAAAAGCATAGAGGGGTCCCACCTGCAGGGAGGAGCAGACAGGACAGGTGACCCAAAACTGACCCACAGGGTATTCCATCCCATCTGCCTCATGCTCAATATAAAAGTTGAGGGATCAAAGGGTCAACTCTTTCTTCAATGGCCAGTGTCCGAGGAGGACTATGTCTTTTTGTCTGCCTTTGATCCTGATCCTAAATCCAGATCCAGCATCCAGTTCCTGTCCATCACTGAGTCCAGTCTGGGACTTCCCCAGTGCCAGCCAGTGTCGTGATTGTCATCCTAGGAGCTTGATATAGTTTTGTATATATTTCGTTATTTCCTTTTTATTTTATTTCATTAGAGTAGTTTAGTGCCTTCTAAACTCATAAATCTCTTTTTCCCTCCTCTGCCTCTCTCTTTGAAGAGGGATAGAGGGGAGCATCTGTCAGTGCCATCTGGGGTGCCCCACATCCCCAGTGGTCAGTTTGGCCTAAACCGTGACACAGCTAAAGTGTCATGTACTTACATACTTTTAAAAGTACTTAAGGGGGTTGGAGGGTGGGTGGGGAGGAGTAAAATGTAAAAAGGGTTTGTAGTTGTTGTTTTGTTTGCTTTTTTTTTTTTTTTCCACAAGCAGAACAAAACTGCTAGGTAATTTCTCCCTATTTGGCATCCAGATAATTCAACTGGCTGTAATTAACTCACACCACTTGTTGCCTTCAGACACAAAGACATCATGAATCTGATGAAGACTGCAGGCCTTTGGTTGTGGCATTTGTTTGGCACAAGCTAAGCCTCTGTAGGGGAGTTCTAAAGACTGCTTTATGTCTAGGATGAAATAAATGTTTATGGCAGGTGATGCAAAAAGGCTTGTGTTCATGTAATAGCCAGATGAAAACTGAAGGGATTGTGAAGGTGATTTAGAAGCACCTGTCCTAGATAAAAATGCCATCTGGGGAGCTTCCATGCTCTAGGATATGCAATGAGAAGTATGGCACAGAGAGAGTGCCTGAGAAAGCAATGTCCCCCCTAATACTTTGAGAGTGCACATCTCTTCTGGGCTGACTGCTTCTCCATATATTTATTTCTTGCCTATTAAAAGTCCTATAAGCAATACGATTTTGGAAGCCAGCTACATCATATCTCACTGTCTGAATCTGAGCTTCAGTTTCAATGGCAGTAAATTCAGAAAAAATATATTAAGTATTTTTTAATTAGTGGTTGTTTTTCTCTGTTTTTTTTAACTTTAAATTTTTAACTTGTGGCATCTAGTATTCCACTTGGTTAGTTTTTTAATTAAAAAAAAGGAAAAGGCATAGCTGTGCAGGTATGTAAAATCACAGATGAAAGCCTATGGCGCTGTGGGAGTAGGACTTAAAGGCTGTAGGGAATGAAGGTACTAAGGCAAGTTTCAGAATTCTTCTTCAGCTCTGGACTAGCTTTGTGGTTCACAAAGCACCTGTATCTTCTGTGGTGCTGGATTTGTATTTTACTTAAGCTCCATGTATCAGAGCTTGAGGGGAATTAAAAAAAAAGTAAAAATAGTTCCCTTTCATTCCTGTAGATCTGGTAACTAATTTCTTCTTAATGTGTGAATATTAGAGATCAGATGTGTGTAAAGAGACATGAGTATCAATGAATACTCAATGCAAATGTATCCATAGGCTGAAATCCCAGCAAGGTCAGAGCCATCTTTTAATCCTTCAGGTAAAACACATGAGATTTTACATTTTGTGAGTGAGCAATATGTCTGTGCTTTGTGTATAGTAAACATTCCAGGGTAGGGTCCTTTTTCAAAACAAAAAGCCGTGCTTGAGTGCTTCTGAAAAGTATTTTTCCCATTTATCTTGTGCTGTGTATCCATTGCAGGTTACTTTTAAAGTTATATTTAGAAAAAGATATCAAGAAACAAAAGGCTATTCAAAACCAAAACTGATAAATTCTGCAGCCACACACTGTGGGAGATAACTAAATTAATAAGAAATTAACTGCTTCTTTTGCCTGAATTCATGGTGGTAGGATTAGTTGATAGCCTGCATTGTGTAACACATACCATTTACTGTTTTCAGTTCCTTCAGTGTCTGACTTACAAATGGAGGGTCTTCATAAATAACAAATAATGTGCATTCTATGGGAACTGCTGTAGGAAAAAGTATGTTTTTCTCTTTTGGCTGTCCAAAAGGATATTTGGTAGTGTCAGCTTTAGCATATGTGTTTGATAGATAATTATGGCCCAAATGCTGCAGGGTTAAAGGATTACTTGTTTTTCACAGGATACAATTAGCTACTACACAAAACTGTTTGACTTGGAAAGACAAGTTATTGACAGGAAAATGTTTACAAAATACCTGTGGTATTTATTAGTAGAAAGTTCTCAAGAAATGAAAATCTAATCAGAACAGTCTTGCAGAAATGATTTCCAGAGTAGATATAGCTCTTTGAAAATAATAGGTGACAAAAAGTATGTATGCAGTGGGGTATCTACAGGTAGTCAGGCTATTGGTCACCTTGTCAAAAACCAGTCACAGGAGTAAACCACGGCTGGCTGTGAATGGCAACACCTCCTCTGTGAATGACCTGTAAGTGTCACCTGTAACAGTTACGCATACATGGCTAAAACACCAAACTTCTTCCCTCCGTGTATTCGAATCTGTGCCAATTGTTTTGAATTAAAAAAAAATTGTATCAGTGTAGTATTGAGCTCTAACACAAGGGTGAAAGTAGCAAGCAGCAAATCAGAAGTCATACAGAGAATTTTAGGGTGCCAGTTATATGATATGATGATAACAGAAGGGCAATAATTTATACACACTCAATATTTTTAATCTGTTTCAAAATAATTACTGAAACCTTGTAATATTCCAGCAAAATAGATATTATTAATCATTTCATTCTTGCCTACAAGAAAACTTTCTGATCTTGTGACCCAGAAGTTCTGGTGTCCTTGGGTGATGGACTCTGGATTTCTCACTCAGCAGTAAATTTTAGATCCCACCTAATCCAACTTTGCTTTGCACTGGATCTTGTGTTGTAATGCATACCAAGCAAAATGAATGTGAATTGAGTATATAATGCTGCCAAAATCAAATTCTTTACTACCTTGTGTTTGTAACTGGGGTTGCGCATACATTTCATTCATTCTGACTCTGGTGATTATAACAGGTTAAAAAAAAAAGCATAAAATTGCTATGATGGTGAAGAATCAGACCTTATTTATTCATTAATATAAATAGCTAGTTTGAAGATGAGCTTCAAAACTGAAAGGCTATCGTGAGGTATAAAGTTCTTTCTATCTGTGATGTTTAATTAGGTTTGATAATTCTGCCTATATTCTATATAATAACATACAATCTTGGGGAATTTATGTGGGTGTTCTTAGATTAGTGATGCTCTATGAAAGCTCATTACTTGAATGCACGTTCTGAATAGGAGATTTGAACAATGCCCACTGTGTTCCCACAATATACATTGTACCTAACATTGAGCTTTGATGCTGTTTTACTGAGAAATAATAAGGAGCAGTTGAAGATAAATTGCTTTCATTATAATCTAACATTTAAGAAACATAACATTTTACTTTTCATCTTAGAAATGTGATACTATCAACCAGAAGCAGAAAAGAGCTCACTTGAATGAAATAATTTTGATGTTTATGTCTTAGTACTTGGAGGAAAAAAACAAAAGGCCTCACCCCCCCCCCAAATCCCTGTTGTAAGAATAGTGTTATAATGGGTCCTGTCATATGAGAGGCAGAGTTCTTTTTTATCATTGAAGGTATTTCAAGAGGAACGTTGATTTTGGGTACTGCAAGAAGCTGGGGCTCAATAGCTGTTGCTTGTCTTTCTGAGGATTTACCAGCTGGCAAAGTAATGACTGTTTATAGTAATTATAAATAAAATTTGACTGGCAAATTTTTCAAGAAATCTATTATCAAGCTCAGATTTCAGCTTACTTCTGAATCCTGATGATTGTATTCTACATCCTTAAATTGTTTGGCACCTTTCGGTTATTGTACTGAAATAGTAAAAAATACAACACCTAAATCCCTTCTCCTACCCCTCCCCAAAAAAATCCCCCACCCAAACAACCCTCCAAAACATTGTTCAATCTTTGAGAGACTTATACTTCCTCCTAGAAGCTATGCTAATGCTCATGGAGGACAGGGAGGTGATTCGAGACAGCCATCATGGATTCACTAAGGGCAAGTCCTGCCTGACAAACCTAGTGGCCTTCTATGATGGAGTGACTACATGAGTGGACAAGGGAAGAGCTATGGATGTTGTCTATCTGGACTTCTGTAAGGCCTTTGACATGGTGTCCCACAACATCCTTCTCTCTAAATTGGAGAGATATAGATTTGATGGGTGGACTGTTCAGTGGATGAAGAATTGGTTGAAAGGTAGTGCTCAACAGCTCAATGTCCAGATGGAGATTGGTGACAAGTGGTGTCCCTCAGGGATTTGTACTGGGACCAGTACTGTTCAATATCTTCATCAATGGCATAGTGGGATAGAGTGTGCCTTCAACAAGTTTGAGGATGACACGAAGCTCAGTGGTACAGTTGGCATGCCTGAGGGATGGGATACCATTGAGAGGGACCTGGACAGGCTCAAGAAGTGGGCCTGTGTGAACTTCATGAAGTTCAACAAGGCCAAGTGCAAGGTCCTGCACATGGGTTGGGGCAATCCCCCTATCAATACAGGCTGGAGGATGAAGGGTTTGAGAGCAGCCCTGAGGAGAAGGACTTGGAAGTACTAGTGGATGAAAAGCTGGACATGACCTGGCAGTGTGTGCTTGCAGCCCAGAAAGCCAACTACATCCTGGGCTGCATCAAAAGTAGCATGGCCAGCAGGTTGAGGGAGGTGATTCTCCCCCTCTATTCTGCTTTGGTGAGACCCCACCTGGAGTACTGCGTCCAGCTCTGGAGTCCTCATCACAGGAAAGACATGGACCTGTTGGAGCAAGTCCAGAAGAGGGCCACAAGGATGATCAGAAGGCTAGAACACCTGTCCTAAAAGGACAGGCTGAGAGAATTGGGGTTGTTGAGCCTGGAGAAGATAAGGTTCCAGGGAGACCTTATTGCAGTCTTCAAGTACTTAAAGGGGACCTACAACAAAGAGAGGGACAAACTTTTAGCAGGGTCTGTTGTGATAGGACAAGGGGTAATGATTTTAAACTAAAAGAGGGTAGATTTAGACTAGACATAAGGAAGGAATTTTTTACAATGAGGGTGGTGAAACACTGGAACAGGTTGCCCAGAGAGGTGGTAGATGCCCCATCCTTGGAAACCTTCAAGATGAGGTTGGACAGGGCTCTGAGAAGCCTGATCTAGTTAAGATGCCCCTGTGTATTTCAGGGGAATCGGACTAGGTGACGTTTAAAGGTCCCTTCCAACCCAAACTATTATATGATACTTCGTTTTTCCATAAAAAGTCTTTTCTACACATGTGATGAAGCTCTGTGATTCTTCAAGCTGGAAACAACTGTATAAATATCGTTTTAGGCCTTCACCACCTTAACCTTCCAAAACCATCCAAATTTCTGTACTTCATTTGCTGACCTTCGGCTCCTGTTTTTCCTACTTCAGGAATCTGTTCCTTATGGTCCATCTGTCATCGCTTTGGAAAGAGAAGATATCTTGACCCACAAGGATCATTTGTGCATTGTGTTCCTGATCATTGTGTGTCTAGCATCCCTGTTTATTGTGGGACCTGCCACTATGATTTGGAAACGCACTTTGCTTTTTGCTTCCCAACTTAACTTTTTGGGGATATGTGTTTGACAAGGTATCAGTTTTTCAATATGCTGATTGAGTAATACTACTGACTTACTTTCCTCTAAGTAGTGATATTGAAGAATTTTGCAAAGAAAATTATACATTATGCAGTTCTCTGTCATTTACAATACATTTGGAGACAAGTAAACAAGTCCAGATTAAAAATTAAAATCTTCCCCACAGCAATTTACATTGATTTTTAATTATGAAGAGTGACTTGTAAAACTGGGATTAGAACCAGCTTTCTCCAGTACTAGTAGGACAACTCTTTGCATCAGGAATTACCAAACTGTAGTTTGATTGCCACTTACGGCCAATGAAGTGTCTTGTGTATGCCACAAAGGACTGTTTGCACAGCAGCCATCCTCGGCAGAGCATGCTGATTGTCAGGTCTGTAACAACTGCAATATTTCTCCCAGCTGCTCAGAGAGCTGGAGCTTTCTGTAAATGAGGTGCCAGAAAACCCTTCAGCTGTACACTTTTGATCCTGATTTCTTCCCAGACCAAGCCACAGTATTAGTTATGTATTCATTTTTGCCACTGGTCCACTAGTGCCATTTAAGTGACCAATATGAATGTAACAGGCAAGAAGCAAAGAAGGGACCATATGGTAAAATGCAGCTAAATAAAATAAGGCATGGCACACCGTCTCTATGAAAATTTTTGCTGGTGAGATGAATTTTGTGGTCCCCTATGTGATGTCTCAGCTTTCAGAGGCTTTCTGCTTTCGGAAGGATACTTCAGAAAAAGTCTACTGGCTTTGACTATTGCTGGAATACACCTTTTATGAGAGATTCTGAAAATTTTGCTTTTACTCCTTAGTTAAAGGTACACTGTGAGGGAGATGATGTAGGATATTTGGCACTGAGGATGCAGAAAGGCTTGTTCCAAATACTAAGGCTCTTAGAGTAACTGAAGGTAGGACTTCCCTTTTAAAAAAAAAAAAAAAAAAAAAAAAGAAGAAAAAACGATCACCAAAACCTAGAAATACCACAAAAATCCAAACCAACCAACCCTAAACATGTTAGAATCGGAAATCATTTATTTTAACCCTTTGAGCTCCAGAGTGAGCTCCAGGTGATTTGCTTCCTCAGAGAATTGTGCAGAGAAAACATGAACCATATACTGACAGAGGTTATGATAATGCATGTAACAGTTGAGAGTAAGGAAAAGGAATGAAGAGAAAACAACAGCAAAAGCAAACAGCTTAAGGAGTAGGCAGAGAAACAGGAGAAAATAAGGATAGTCCTAAATGGATGCACCCACACTTATTGTGAAGATTCAGGTCTTGGACAAAAATTTTGCTGTTTCTACAATAGTAACTTTAAAAGCAATTGCTGTGAAAGGTCTCACTTACATGTTTCCCTTCAGTATTTTTTTATTCTGTTGTTCTATGGTTTTTGGTTACTGGACCAGGAGACTAGAAGCAACAAATGATCAGGATAGGATATTTTCTTGGGATATTTGGAATGTTTATAAGAAGTTTCTGTGGACAAGACTTTTTGTATAACTTCAGGTTCATATTAATTGACTCAAACACTTCAGCTGAACACCTGCACTTTTTTGACATTATCTGGAATAAATGTCTATGGTCAATCAGAATGATTATGTTCATAAATGTAACTAATACACAGACATAATGAAATAAAGTAAAATGCCCATAATACAGATCAGGCTGGGTATGCCTTCTCTATCACCATGTACAGAAATTTAAAATGGTTTCTATTTGCAGAATTTCTTAGAAACACAAAGTTGCAACACACAAAAAAAAAATACTAAAAAAGTTTTGTGTTAGAATCATGGAATGGTTGGGTCAAAAGGGACCTTAAAGATCATCTAGTTCTGTCCCCCCACCATGGGCAGGGACACTTTCCACTAGACCAGGTTACTTAAAGCACCATCCAACCTGACCTTGAACACCTCCAAGAATGGGGCATCCACAACTTCTCTGGGCAACCTGTTCCAGTCTCTCACCACCCTCAGACTAAATAATTTGTTCCTAATATCTAATGTAAATATATTATCTTTCAGTTTAAAACCATTAGCCCTTGTCTTATCAGTACACTCCCTGATAGAGTCCCTCCACATCTTTTCTGCAGGCCGCCTTTAGGTACTGGAAGGCTGCTATAGGGATTCTCCAGGCTGAACAACTCTCTCAGCCTGTCTTCATAGGAGAGGTGTTCCAGCCCTCTGATCATTTTTGTGGCCCTTCTGGACTCGTTCCAACAGGTCCATGTCCTTCGTATGTTGAGGGCCCCAGAGCTGGATGCAGTACTCCAGGTGGGGTCTCACCAAAGCAGAGTAGAGAGGTAGAATCACCTTCCTTGGCCTGCTGGCGATTCTGCTTTTGATGCAGCCCAGGATGCAGTTAGCTTTCTGGACCATGAGCCCACATTGATGGCTAATGAGCTTCTCATTGACCTACACCCTCAAGTCTTTCTCCTTATGGCTGCTCTCAATCCATTGTCTGCTCAGCCTGTATTTGTGCTTGGGATTGCCCCGACCTATGTGCAGGACCTTGCACTTGGCCTGGTTGAACTTTATAAGGTGTGTACAGGCCCACCTCTCCAGCCTGTCCAGGTCCCTCTGGATGGCATCCCTTCCCTCCATCATGTTGACTGCCCCACACAGCTTGGTGTCATTGGCAAAGTTGCTGAGGGTGCTCTCAATCCCATTGTTCATGTCGCTGTGAGAGATGTTAAACAGCACTGATCCCAGTACTGACCCCTGACGAGTGCCTCTTACCACTGATCTCCACTTGGACATCAAGCCATTGACCACAACTCTTTGTGTGCAACCATCCAGTCAATTCCTTGTCCACTGAGTAGTCCATACATCAGATCCATGTCTCTCCAATTTAGAGACAAGGATGTCATGCAGGATAGTGTGAAATGCTTTGCACAAGCCCAGGTAGATGTCAGTTAAAGTGTTAAATGTTATTTTTTTTATCATTGTCCTATGAAATACTACAAACAAGTCTCTCCTTCAAAAATGCTAAAATGCTACAAATGATTTAGTAGTTACAAGAGAGGATATTTTCTTATTATGAAGCTATTTATTCAAGTAAATTAGAGAATTAGGTCACAAAGTAGAAGTCATGTCTCTATCCTTTGGACATGTTTTGCTCTTCAAAGTGCTATTATTTACCTCAACATTTGCAAGTTTAGGGTATGTTTTCCTTGAAAGCAAATTGAAGATGATGAATGTAGCTGAAAATTTATGCACCATCAAGCAACAGGACAGACATAAGTTATCATATATTCAGTGAGTAAATTAAACATGACACCTTCAGGTCTGTGACTTGAAAGTACTATAATGCATGTGAGAGAGATATACAAAGAAAGTTAGTGGGACAAGAGCAATAAATGTTCTATGCAGAAATAAAGTATCCCTCTCATATGGCATAGCAGGTAGGTGACTTCCAGAATTCCATTAGAAGCCTGTCTGCATCTTCAGACATAAAAATAGTTTTAAAATAATGCTCCACCTAACTGGAGAATAAGCATGAAGACTACTCCAAACTTTTGTTTAGAAAAACTTTCATTATGGTTTCAGATCTACAGTTTGTTTTCTGAACTGTTACACAAAAAGTGCCTGTTATCAGGGAAGTGTTGGCCAAAGCACTTTTAGCAAAAATGTAAATGTAATAACAATTTCACGAACTCTGGAGGGATTGTTCTCAGAGATGTAATAAAAAAAAAAAAACAAAACACTTACAACCCTTGCCTATGAGGAAAAATTAAAAAGCTGGGAGGATGAGCAAATCAATGTCTTCCCTTCTTTTATAATAATCATATATGTTAAAGAGTTATTCAGGTGCTTCAATTATATTGCCAGTCTAGTCTTCTCTGTAAGATTTGCTTCCTGAAATCAGTTTAAAATTTTACTTTGCTTAACAAACAAAAAACAACAACCAGCTCTAAAGGGTAAGTTTCTGGATTTATGCTTGCAAAGACAAGTATCAGTTTGCCATCTGGTAGAGAAAAGAAATGCTGTATTTATTGTTTTCAACTACTGATGTCCCTATACTTCTAGGAGGAGACTAATGTGATTTGTTTGTTTGATTTTTAGTATATAGGGCAATATATACAAAATGGACAAGAACAAAATGAAAAGGAAGTCTCTTTTGCTAAAACTTATTGGTACCTTAGGACATAGCTTCAATGAGCATGAAGCTGAGTTCATGCTGACTGTGTTCAAGAACATAAGTACGTGTAGCTGCATGGGCATGCTTCTGCATCTAAACTTACCTTCCTAGCTGAGATTTTACTTACTCGATTGGTGTGACAATAGTGTCTATATAAGTTCAAGACCTAAGGCAGGGAGGGTCCTTAGGATTTACTGGTAGATCGCTCAAAAATTTTTACACTTGGATTATGCACTTAAAAGCATAACTCTCCACTGGAGTGCATGGGTCATAAAATCCAGCACCTGCAATTGTAAGAAGTCAAATCATATAATCGCTTTCATAAATATTGTGCATGTGGTGAAGGGCAGATTTATGAAGAGTAGATGCACGAGTGGGGTGATTTAACTGTATCTGCAGCCAATTGTCCTATGGAGCTGGCAAGAAAAGTGGATATCAAAACTTGGTTATTTTCCTTTAGTTGTCATATTAATGTGTTAGAATTTTCTAACAAGTTCATTGCTGTCAGGGAGACAATTATTATAGTGTGTTTTGTAATGGGAATCTAGATATGCTTTCTGAGATATTTTTGCTTCCTTTTATAAATTTCTGTCTTGGTATGCTATCAAGTGCTCACTTAAGGCCTGACTACAAAACAAACACTCAAGTCCACCACTGTATCTGGCAGGAATCTGACTAATTTAATTAGTGTACACATAAGCAGAGATGCCATCCTATATGGAGTCACTTTTACACCAACAGCCTTTTAGACCACACTCTTGTGCCTGAGAATTAAGAAATATAGTTATTCCCTCCCTGAGTGGCTGCAAAAATAATTAACTTTGGATTCTGTAAAATAGATAGGATTTTGAAAAGCCACAGGAGGTTATTAGGCAGTGTTATTTTAAAATTATTTTCCATTTCAGTTTGGGATGAAGGTTCTATTTGTAATGTTGCTTAATAAGGCATAATGCTTTCTTTTTGACACATGGTAACAGAGTATGGGAAGTTGAACAAGATCAGCATGTCCTGAGAAATGACAATGGGGATTTGTGTAAATGACGATGATTATGCTGCAAACATTTGTCAATGAAAACAAGGTATATTTAAAATCAGTTTCCAAGGGACGTAACTATTTTTTTTAATCTGGAAAAGATCTCATTTTTGGATGGAATATTACCTTGCAATAAAAGTGTATGTTAAATTGCAGGTTGAAGAATTTGATCAAATTATTTTTTTTTTCTTTAAAAGATAAATATAGAGTAGCCATTTCTGGCTCCACATGCTAAGTGTTTCTAGTATTCAGATTCTAGATATCACTTTGAACTTATTGTACACATCATAACTGAAATGTTGCCTTCTCTATTATGTGTGCATCGGAAGACTTGGCTAGTAGAAATTATAGGCATCTTTCAAGATTGTATGGATTTGGTCTCCAACTGTAAAGTGTGTACATCGATGACCATACAAGTTCACTGTTGTCTTTGGGTCTTTTTATATTTATTTCATATACTGCGGACGAGTCACGCTTGCTTTGCCTGTGCATCAGTAAAAAGAAGCTTTGTAACTGGTATGATCAAGCTAAAGCCAGGTTAATGAAACTTTCTGAATATATGAATCTACGGGATGGAGATGCACAGTGGATCAGCTACAACTGCTTTTGTTTCAAAATGTGGCCTTGGAAGAAGGTAATGCAGCCATTACCTTTTAAAGTACAACTGAATAGCTAAGATACCCAATTCAGATAAGGGACACCAGGGTCTGTGCCTATCTGATTTTAGACCCATTTGCACGTCCCAGGAGAGAAGTTACATGGCAGCTGAAAGAGTCATAATACCTATGACAGCTTAGGATTATATCTATCTGTTCTTGCTTATCATTTCTTACATTCGTTTTGATCACTTACCTATGCCTAATAACAAACCAGATTCAGCTAGTGATACTTTGGAGACATTGAAATATGAAACTATCATCTGCATCTGCTTGAAATTATTCCAGAGCACATCCTCAGGGGTTACATGGATTTAAGAAGACTCTGGAATGTCTGGAACCATAAGAATTTGACATGCTTATTTTTCTCTGCTTCTGAAGGAAGACTGTGATGCAGAGTTCTACAGATCAAAACAGGGTATAGTTTCCCAAATAGATGGGGGATAGCAGATCATCATGCATTTTTATTTAAATTTATTGCTCACAGGAGTTTTGCTGATGATATAAATCACACTCATCAGGATAGATATAGATCATGGCTTCTTTTAAAGTAAAAGTGCTTCTTACCAAAATGCATCTGAACTGTACTGTTATGAAGTTCATTAAATAATAGTGTAATGTATCTGTAATCATTACTTCATAACAGACTCTTATGTAACGCATGAAATCTGCTGCAGAAAACAGCACACTATTCTAATTGCTCATCTTCCTCCTTAAGTTCTACATGCAGTGTCAAAGAAGACAGAATATGGGCATAAACGTCTGATCTACTACTGGAAAATTTTATAAAGACTTAATAAGTACCTACCTCTTGAGAAATTTATAAAAATAGCTACACATTATGAAAGGGAGTGTGGGGGAAGGGGATTGGGGAGTGAGAAAATGACATTAACTGAAGAGAGGGAATATCCCTCCTTTTAATTCTGTGCTTTTAGCCATCCATCAATATCAGTGCTGCCTTTACATAGTAACAGTGTTATTAATATTCATCACTGCATTGCTTTAAATTTGCAGATAAAATGAATTGGCCAGCAGAGACCAACACCCCTCCTCCCCCAAAGTACAGTTGTGCACTTCTTATTTTGATTACAGATCTGAAGAAAGCATCACATAGAGAAGAGCTTTTGAAAGCAAGTTGTACATATAGCTAGTGGAAATTTTTGATGAATTTTTAAACACGGCATTTACTGCCTGAGGAATGAATGGTGGGGAAACAGTGATTAGACAACAGTTTACTCTCCCATTTACTGGTGACACCAAACAGGAACCAAAAGATTTCCTATGAAACTTTTGAAGTCCAGAGACACTTGTTACAGGGTGATAATCAGCTCATGGATTCATGAGTCAGAAGCAATTTTTGAGCAACTTCAGCTACAGGGAAAAAACCCAACAAAACAGGTGGAGGATGCTGGTGATTAACATTACCTTGTCACCTTGTTATCCCAAGACACATTCAGCCCAATGACATCTTGTAACAGAGCAGGAGGACCCTTGTTATCCTGCTTGTCAACTGCTCCCAAAGCTCCCCAGCTACTTGGTAAATCTTTGGAGTCATCATCGGACTGTGAACACGCTCTAAGAAGTGATATCCTTACCAGAAGATATTATCAACTTCGGCTTTTCTAAAGTCTAGTGAGCCCAAGCTCAGATCCTCCAGATTCTATGGCTCTTTAAGAAGATATTCCACCCTTCCCCTCCCATTCCTGCTTCTGAGAATTGATTATATTAAGAATTAAATTGATTGATTCTTGTATTGGAATTCGGTTTGTGGGATACTGTTTTTGTAGGCAATGCTTCAGTTTTAACTTAGCTGGCCCCCAGCTTGAGGGACACAGTATGTCAACATCTTGTTCTGCCAGTACCGCCATTTTCAAGAAAATAGTGATGACCTTTGAAGGTGTTTCTTGCTGAAGGAGTATAGGAAAATGCATCTGATACAGCTAGTGTGTGAATGCAAAATTGAACTGACTATTTGGCATCAAATGCCCAACAGAATGCCCTTATTCCATATCTGGAGACTTTCTGTCAATTAAAAATTGGATTAATCCACTGTAATGGATGTGGGGTGTGGACAGATACAAGGAGCTGTTCAGCAAGAAGTATGGCACTCTTGCTGTTTTGTTCCTTTTGCACGGGAGCCAGGAGGTTTCTGTTCATTTACATTTCCACTGAAAATCTATACTTCAAAACCTGAAAATGCAAATTTCCCAAATCTTTCCATTTTAATCTAGTGACATGTAAGTCAAAGTTACTGATGAACTTGTAATTGATCCTGTGTTTTCCTTGAATCAGATGTTTTCACAGTGCCAAAGAAGCAGAAAATGTATAACAGTGGTCAGAAAATTTGAGGTTAGTTAATAATGATGTAAGTTGACTGTAAAACCAGGCTCCTAAGTACTATGTCTTGTTTTATCACAAGACAAAGGAAAAGAACATTCTTTTTGTAACAGCAATGCATCTTATACGCTCCTTTATATACTGAGGGTTGAAGAGTAAATTATGAGTTAAGATTTTCATCCCTTTCTCCTCTTATTCCTCATAAAAGATGGAGAAAGGTAGCAACAAATGTTTAGGTTAAGTTTCTGGAAAACTGATGAACTTGTTCTTTAGGATATCCTGTGGCTTTAATCAGAGGATCACTTGATGCCCACACTGATCATTAGATCAGACACAGCTTGCATGTGTGTATGCATGCTGCTTTCTATAATGGCATGAAGGTGGTAGCAGTTGGGTAGCATATGCTGCTAGTCTGCTGCATGGTTACAGTGAATTTGCCCATTAAAGCCGTGTGTAAATAAAGCTTCATGGTGATTGATGGGGCTGAATGTTTTCTTACAACATATGGCTGTGTATTTCCAGGTATTTTGATGGGGGTTTTTTTTGGAAAGTTGAGAAAATTAATCTAATTCTGATTCAATTCATCCTGTTACCATAGGAGAAGCTGTGAAATGTTCATAACCTCTGTAGGGTTAAATCATATTGATACCTGAGATACCATATGACTGAGAAAATACCTATCTTGTGTTTTTCTAAAATTGTTTTTAAAAGTAATAGGAAATTTTATATGAATTCTAAATGAGATCCAAAGCCAAGGCTTTGTAAGGAGTAGGAGTCGTTGTGTTCATTAATGTTTCCACACAATTTTTGTAGTGTTTTGGTTGTTATAAATTATGGTATGAATTCTATCCAAATTCCAATTTGGCTAATAATGGTATTTTTATTTCCTAAGTACTTCTCCCTATATTTTTCCAAAAGAGAGAGATTCTTCTTCATTTTTTGACTTGTAATTGTTCTGCAATATTGCCACGAGTAGTTTACTAAACTTTTGCTTTTATTTCAGGATTAATACAACAATTTTTTATGTCTTGCTCTGCACTTTGTGAAGTCATTTGCAAGGAGTTGAAATGAAAACATTACTTAAAAAAAAATCTCAAAGTGATCTATAGTAATATAATATCATTTGACAGTATTTTATATCTACTTTGATTAATTTAACTTTCATTTTATCATGAATAATTGTGGAATGATAGCGCTGTCTCATTTTGAACTACTCCGTTTTCTAGTTGTCTCTGGGTGCAGACTTAAATTGTGGGGCTCCCAGAGAAGGGAGGATACTATATGCACCCTGACAGGATCTGGCTGTTGCAGTGCAAATGTGTTTTCAGGTCTTCTTCTTTACCAGCCTACCTGTATAAATCATGGGGTCCAGTGCACAATAAGCAGGAAAAATGTGGGACATAAGGGTCAAGTATGCAATCAGCTGTGACAAAAACCCATTAGTTAAATTGTAAAATGTTATCTGAACAGGTGGAAAGTCATGTCTTGGCTATAACTAAAGTTGGTCCTACTGCCTGGAGTTTATGCTGATTAAGAACTTTTAATGGTAATTTCTTTTAAATTAATGATCATCTGGAAGAAGTCTCTGATAGGGACAAAACTGGCCTGCCCAGTAATGCTTAGCCTTTTTAATAGATTATGGATTATTTTTATGGATGCTATAGTTTCAAACTGGTATCCATGAGGCATAGCTAGAAGCCAGATTCCATTACTTTAACTCTTTTAATTGCCTGTGTGATCTGTATGCATTCTCCCTTACTGGTTGTGGGGACTATGTCAGAGCACCCCTTTATCCTGCTTCTGAAAACTGAATTTGTTCTAAAATACTGCAGAGCTCTATGGTTTAGTACTCACGCCCATGCTGGAGGGGTAAGGGAAAAAAAGAAAAGAAGAAAAGGCTGGTAGAAAACCTTGGCCATGGTAAATAAGCAACTGCATTAATCAACTTCTCTCATCGTGACAACAAACAGGGCTTCCTGCTTTGCCTTTTATAGGAGAAATGGAAAGAGAATCAGGCTCTGATAATGTTGCACTGAGCTCTCAGCCTCATCTCACTATAAATTTTTAAAAGGCCATAGAAGGCCACAGTGATGTTAAAATTCAGTGACCCTTACTCGAGCAATGATAACATCAACTAATAACCCAGCGTCAGCCTATCATAAAAAGAATGGACTCTATCTTCAACGCTTACGGGGTTCAAAGTGGTTATTTTCAGCATGTAGGGTTTTCTTTTGCAAAACAGAAAACATGCAATTACTGCACAACGGTAGAAGGATGGATGTTCATTGAAAATAATAAAACAATGAAGCAGCAGTTTGTGGCTCAACTCTGCTTACTCCGTTCTCTACCTAGCCATCCTTCTACATACACAGGCGCTTACTCTGTTCCTCTGCTTTGCCCACTTAGACCATTAGTAATTATGTAATGGAGAGCACAATCATCATCCGTCACTGCGAACACCCCTTGCTACTTCACCACAGAGCCATATGTTTTAGGATAGAGCTTTGGAAACGTAGGTTCTATTGCTCAGATGGAGTGAGGTTTGCTTCCAATCCAGGAGGAAAAAGAAGAGTGTTTTTTGTGACTCCAGAGCAGTGTCTCCCGGTGGGACAGCGTACCCAAACTCAAGGCTTGTGGGATGCCCATAGCTAAACCTTACTTTGGCATATAGAGAGATACTACTGTATAGGAATCTCAAGGTCATTCAAACTTAATAAAGTACATCTCACAGTAGTCCTGAAAGCAATTATTATACCTACTTTGTTGATAAAATAAGGTACAAAAATGGACAGTCATTCTTTAACAAAGCATTAGTACAAAGTCAGTGCATCAGCTAAGAAATCAGTCAGGATTTAAGTGGATAGTAGTCCTGTGCCCATTCTCAAATAGGGGTGAATTGCTCCCCAGGGAGACCAAAGTTTAACGTTTCAGAAGTATTTACTGGCTGTATGTGTCTGTACTGAACTAATTCTAGCTTTATTTTCAGAATTGCTGAGTATCCATGCATTATGCTGCAGATAGTAAAAGTAGCAAGATATATCAAATCGAAACATTGTTATGCTGCCAAATTACTATTTTGAAATGATCTATAAAGATAACCTTAGAAACATCCTTTTCTTGCTTCCTTTAAAGCAATGTTTAAATGAGGAAAAACCTATTCAAGGTTAAAATGAGAGTACTTTTTCCCTCCAATGAAAAGGTATCACTGCTCCTTCTACTACCTACAGGACAATACACCTCCATTTGGTAATGAGAAATTATAGAATCATAGAATGTTTTAGGTTGGAAAGGACCTTGAAGACCATTGAGTTCCAACCCCCCTGCCATAGGCAGGGACACCTCCCACTAGACCAGGTTGCCCAAGGCCACATCCAGCCTGGCCTTGAACACCTCCAGGGATAGGGCCTCAACAACCTCTCTGGGCAACCTGTTCCAGTGCCTTACCACCCTCAAAGTGAAAAATTTCTTCCTAATGTTTAATCTGAACCTGCCCTCTTCTAGTTTAAAGCCATTTCCCCTCATCCTATTGCTACATGCCCTAGTAAAAAGTCCTTCCCCAGCTCTCCTGTAGGCCCCCTTTAGGTACTGGAAGGCCGCAATAAGATCTCCCCAGAGCCTTCTCTTCTCCAGGAGAAGCAGCCCCAACTCTTTCAGCCTCTCCTCATAGGAGAGATGCTCCAGCCCTCGGATCATCCTCGTGGCCCTCCTCTGGACATGCTCCAGCAGGTCCATGTCCTTCTTCTGTTGGGGACTCCAGAGCTGGATGCAGTATTCCAGGTAGGGTCTCACGAGAATGGAGTAGAGGGGCAGAATGACCTCCTTTGACCTGCTGGCCACACTTCTTCTGATGCAGCCCAGGATATGGTTGGCCTTCTGGGCTGCGATCACACATTGCTGGCTCATGTTGAGCTTCTCATCAGTCAGCACCCCCAGGTCTTTCTCCTCGGGGCTGCTCTCCAGCCATTCCCCGTCTAGCCTGTATTTGTGCTTGGGATTGACCCAACCCAGATGTAGGACCTTGCACTTGGCCTTGTTGAACTGCATGAGGTTGGCTTGGGCCCACCTCTCCAGCCTGTCCAGGTCCCTCTGGATGGCATCCCTCCCCTCCAATTTAGGTCGAAAAAGACCTTTAAGGTCATTGAGTCCAGCTGTAAACCTAACGCTGCCAAGTCCACCACTAAACCATGTCCCAAGTGCCACATCTACATATCTTTTAAATGCCTCCAGGGATCGTCACTCAACCTCTTCCCTGGGCTGCCTGTTCCAACGCTTGACAACCATTTCAGTGAAGAAATTTTTCCTAATATCCAATCTAAACCTGCTCTGGAACAACTTGAGGTAATTTACTCTCATCCTATCACTTATTGCTTGGGAAAGGAGACCTGACACCTGCCATAAGTGCAAAGTATTCGACACTGTCCCGCATGAAATCCTTGTCTTAAGACTGGAGGGAAATGGATTTGATAGATGGACCACTCAGTGGATAAGAAATTGACTGGATGGTCGCACTCAAAAGAGTTGCAGTCAACAGATTGATGTCCAAGTGGTGACTAGTGACAAGTGGCCTTCCTCAGGGTACCCAGACCGATGCTATTTAACATCTTTGTTGGCGACATGGACAGTGGGATTAAGTGCACCCTCAGCGAGTTTGCCGACAACACCAAGCCGTGTGGTGAGGTGAACATGCTGGAGGGAAAGGACACAACCAGAGAGACCTGGACGGGCTTGAGAGGTGGGCTTGTGCAAATTTCATGAAGTTCAAGGGCATGTCGTGTTTGAAGGAGGGGTAATGGCTTCAAGCTAGAAGAGGGTAGATTTAGATTAGATATCAGGAAGAAATTTTTCACTATGAGGCTGGTGAGACACTAGAACAGGTTGCCCAGAGATGTTGTGGATGCTCCATCCCTGGAAGTGTTCAAGGCCAGGCTGGATGGGTCTTTGAGAAACCTGGTCTAGTGGGAGGTGTCCCTGCCCATGGCAGGGGGGCTGGAACTAGATGATCTTTAAGGTCCCTTCTGACCCAAACCATTCTATGATTCTATGATAATAGACGGAGACCATGCAAGTTGATTTTTCTGACCTGTGGTTATGATAGGGAAGCCATCCAAGTATCACAGCCACTAAAACACCTGCTGCAGGTCATGTTGGGAACTTTCTAGCTACTGAAGAGCCCTGGCTGTGTCTGATGAGATGTGGTCACTCAGTAGTAATTTTGTTTAAGTGTCATTTGGTTTTGCTAAGCTGTGTTTAGATGAAGGTCTGAGTTCATACTTATTGCACAGTTAAACAGCCATCATATTTTACTGTGCAAGAAGGACTGGGATATATAAAAAAAAAAAGGAATACATTCTCCAGTTTAAAATGGAAGAGAAAGCTACATTATCTGAACATTACTAGGGATCTCAGAAGTTTGTCAGTACATCAAGAACAAGGTCTCTGTCTACTCATGAATGGCATCATGAAATTCTTAAAAATTAATGGTTGCCAGGACCTAATTTTACAGCTTGTGCTCTAAGATCACCTGCCATGTAAAAGCATAGTAGTTTAAGGTGCAGAATACCTTAAGAATTATAGAAGTGATCTAATTGTAGATATTTAATACTTCCATTTCATAGTTGTATCTCAGAAATCTTCTGTAAAGTGAAATATTGACTGGTTTTGTGTGTCTCTTGTAAAAAGTTAAACTACCATTCTGTATAATAGACAATGACTGCATTTAAGTGCAGTGCAGGACATCAACAAATAGCAGTCTTATTTTCATGCTCCTTCTAGTTGGGATGCCTCCCATACCAAAAGGAGTGTTATCAGATTGTGTCACAAAAACAAACTCACCACAGAACCAAACTAGAAAGTGGAGTTCAGGTATCTAAGATATCTTTCATTCTTCAGATGGCATGCATCTAAAGAAAAGCTGAGATTAATGGAAACTTAATTTGATGTTAACTCTACACATTCCTTTAAGATTTTGCAACCATCAGTTTGATTGGTAGCATTTTACTAGCATTGTACATTTTACTCAAGTATCACCTGTAATGCGTTACAGTTGCATCAGAATGGTTTCGAAGGCTTTAATGGCCTGGCAAGATGGCGTGAATTGTTCAGTGTTAGACTAGATACCTAAATGAAATATATAAAAAGTATGTCCCATTACAAGATTTTTGTACTCAAAATTGTCTGACTTGTATTTTTGAAAGCACTATATTCACTTTAAAAAACACCCATGATAAGAGAAAATCTGCTTACGCAGGAGATTATAGGGTTTATCACAGTCAATACAATATTGCTTGAAGTGCTTTAATAAAATAAAATTTTGTATATATACACCATCAACATGATTTAAAGAACTCTAGACTGTTATCTAAAAGTGATTTTATGCTAACTGCCCTCACCTGACCTTGAAAGAAGCCCAACATAACTTTCAGTGATGGTATAAAAGCAGATACCACTTTCCTTTGTCCCTATCATTTAAGAAGAAAGTCAAATATTTATTGTTTTACAGCAGACTGCATATCTGATCTAGTATTTTAGAAACCTAGAGAAGATGAAAAGGATGGCCGTTCTCTAGGTTTGCATGACATTTCAGCTGTTATCCCTCTACTGTGAACGTGAAATGGAGGGTGTACACACCTTCACTATTGTAAGGCAAGTAGGCTCTCCCTCCGGTGTAGCTGCTGCTTTGGAGGTGATAAATTAACTAATATTTCAATTTTCAAAGGTTTCTGCTTTTCAAAAGCAATGGGGCAGATATACAAAGGTATTTAGGCATCCAGGAAAACAATATTAGTAAACAATAATCCTATTGATTTCATCAAGGTCTTAACAGTGTTAGTTGTTTTGGATCTTTTATAAGCCGCACTGGCTTTCTGTCTGGTTTTAGCTGACTAAATACATTTGATAATATGATCCATATGTACTAAAGATCTGAATTTTTTACTGATCCCCTGCCATGAAGTTGAACTACAACGAGTTTAAGGAAACAATTAGCTTTAAGGAAATAAGCAGCTTTTATTATTGTTACATTCAGATTACAAAGAATATATTGAACTTGTGAAAGATAAGGAACATATAATGTATATTGGTTTAGTGGTTACAATAGTGTCTAATATATGATCCTGAAACATTGTTCTGTCTTTTTATACTTATTTTTCAGGTGCAAGAAGCTATTGTTTAAATTTTTATGGTAGTTACTACATTTCAAACACAATTTATTTATACATTTATTTATTTCTCAGAATTTTATGTCCAACATTCTCTTAATATAGAAAAAGTTAATTTATTCCCTCTGTTAAATTGTAAAAAGAAATTCTGAAAGACTGAAAAAAGAAAAGGAAACAAAACAAGAAAGTCCAGCAAAACTGACAAAGGAAAAAGGATAAGAATATGTTGTTAGTAAAGTGTTAACTACGTTTTTATTTAAGACTGATAATATTAGTTCTTGCTAAATAATAGATTTTTCCAGGTGTGATTTTAAATAAGAAAAAAAGATATTTGTGTTACAATTGATTGGAAAACTTCCAAAATAGAAGAAAATAAAAAGTTAATCAAATGTCATTATATGCAGATATTTTACCATCACGATGCTTGATTCTCTGATATGCTCCACACTTCCAGTACATTTACACATTTTTATTCCTTAATTTACACCTCTGAGGTGTTTTTTTTCAAAGTGTTAAAAAAAAAAAAAGAAAACATAGTTGCCTGTCAAAATATATATAGCCCTGCTAGATTCCTTCAAAGTCTCTGTATAAGCAATAACTTGAGTGGAGCATATAAGCTCTTTGGATAGTCTGGAAATTCTTACCTTTCTGATCAAAGACAGGGTGCCTGGTCAAAGGTGAAGAGTAACGGTGGGTGCAGCAACAGTTAGCTCATTTGCATCAACTGATGCCTGGACAGCTCTGGG
Source organism: Vanellus vanellus (assembly GCF_965231255.1). Taxonomy (NCBI): domain Eukaryota; kingdom Metazoa; phylum Chordata; class Aves; order Charadriiformes; family Charadriidae; genus Vanellus; species Vanellus vanellus. The sequence goes on along the minus strand of NC_138911.1, from coordinate 24,409,694 downwards.
GGAGTCCGCTCTCCCTTTCTTCCTTCTAACATCTTCATCTAATAGTTTGACACTTTAAGACAATTATCATTTCTGTCTTTCCCCCCGATAAAGCACTTCTGATACAGATCAATGCATCTGAATGTCCCTTTATTTTTAATGGTGTGGCAACATTAAATACTGACAGCTGGAAACTTTAATTGGGCTGATGACAAGAAAGTAATGGCCGTTTGCAATCACTTATTCTGTCTGACCTTGTATTTAATATCAAAGGGAAAATGTTCATTTTTATTGGAAACCTTGAAGAAATTGAGAGAATGCAAAAGTAGGTGGGAATGTGATCTTTCTTAGACTTAACATAATACTGTTACAAGAAATATGTATGTCTAACGTTTCACCTTGCCGTTTAAAAAAAAGGGTGGATACATGCTGCTTTCTTTGTGGTGATTATCCATAATGTTGTTTATCGATGCCTATCCGTAATTCTTTTAACCCTGTAAAATACTGTAACAAAAATTAAGACAAAATAAGAGAAGATTGTGAAATTTCCCTGAATGGAAATTGGTGTTGTAACTATTAAACCTGCAATATTCCATCACTAGATTTCTGACCTATCAAATGACCAACATCCTATCTTAAAAACTGAAGTTTCAGATTCTCAGAGGATTTTGGCATTTTCTTGGGTTTGGGGTTTTTTTTTTAGTTTTTTTTTCTCCAATGAAGGTAACATTCAAATATTCTAGCCTCTAAATGACTGACTGTGAGCTGTGTACTTCTAGGCCCCACTGCTGTTCTAAAGAAGAGGCTTCTTTATGACCATCAGAGATTAGCAGTTTGTATTCCTGAGGCATGAGAGAGCACTACTGTAACTTGTGTGACTATAGCATCCCTTCTTTGAAAATCAGCTTCAGTAATTAGGCCCTATAGGTTGACTACACATTGCATAGTTAAGTATTTTCTTCTTTCTTATAGTACGAGTAGTGGAGTACATGCAGAAAAATTAATAAAGCCAAACTTTCATTTTCAAATCTTAAACAAATCTTTAAGATTCTAGTGCTGCTGTGATGATAGTTTCATACTTCATTTATATTTTCATAGACCAAATATGGATTTATTCTAATGATACATACAGCCAGTTCTTATTATATATTAATGCTGATGTGTCTGCTGTCTGTTCATAGATGCATGAAATTTTAATTGAGGACAAGCTTTCATTTTCTTTTCTTTGGGTGAAAACAGTTGTCTTTCAGTCCAGCGTTCAAATACTGATTGTACCTGCAAGTATAATAAAGGAATTTCAGTGAGAGTAGAGTTAGGAACTTGTTCCATGCAGGAGTTTTCTGAATGACTTATTTGCCAAAAGAAAGCACTGGAATTGAGTAAGAAAGTTAAGGAGTTACCATTGGTATGATCTTGACAAATGTTCTCACTAGGAGCCCAGGAGTTCTCTTGCTTGAAATCAGAGAAATTGGTTAGAATCTCAGGTATATGTTGGGCAAACAAAAGATGACATAGGCCTACATAACTTGCGATAGAGGCCAGTCTATAAAATAGTAAGCACTGGTCTTCTCAGTTGATATGACTCTTACTGGGTCAGCTATGATAATTTCTCTACCAATAAGAAAGGTCTAATGAGAACGTGAAGCTGAGCAGGCAAAACCTGGACAATAGTTGAAAAAAATACGAGGGGGGGGGGGGGGAGGCGGCGGGCGGGGTTGGAACCTAGACTTCTAGGAATATTTCTAAGGATATTTCTGGAATATTTCGAGGAAGTTTTATTTTGTGCTTCTAGAGATACAAATAGAGAAAGTCTTGACGGTGCTCAATTTTAAAGCTCTAAAATAAGGCTCTGACACTGTAGGTTGGTAACCTTTATGTCATGGTCAGATACAACTTGGTTAATTATATTTTGCCTCTGTAATTTTATTCTGCTTTTTCCATTGGTTACGAATGGCCTCTTTCTTTCTTATGCACTCTGCTTGGTCAATGCAAAAAGTATAAAAGACTCCCAGATCAGAGTAGTAGAGTTTTTTTTCTGATTTTGCTCTGGTTGAAATATCTATGTAGTTTAGAAGCTAATGAAGAACTACTGTAGCGAGAAATAGCTAGAGCAGTCCTGAAAATTAAAAGGATTTATGTGCCTCTGCCATGTCTAGAGCCTCAGTTGGAAAAAGGGTACTTTTTGTTAGCTCGTTCTCATCAATGTCTATTACCGCAATTGAGGGACACCATGTGTTGTCTTATGCCACCTCTAGGATGTAGGCCACACCTTATGGTATAGAAAGAGAGTTTTGGTATCTTCCTAAAGCAGGGGACAAAGCACCCTTCCAGTTGCATTTTTACCTTTTTCTGTAGAAAGTGAAAGATGTGTGGTTCTATGACCTCTCCTGTGCTTAGCTCGACAGCTGCATGGCTGTGCAGCATCACTGCCAGCCCCTGCCTCACTGGAACAACTGAGCCCTTAGAAAATTAAGTACCATCCTCAGAGTTCCCGAAAAATTCTTCTTGTCAGGAAGCGTGTCTCAAGCAGCATCTCCATTCTTATAGTTTCATGCAGCTCTGGCTGTGAAGAAGAATTTGGCCAAGCTTTGGGAAACTTGCAGGACTCGGGTAGCTATATAATTATAAGATGTCATTATTATTACAGTAGGTCAACTCATCTTCCTGTGAAAATGTGTGTGTTTGTTTTACACTTGTATCTGCAAAGGTTGAACAGAACCCATTTGTTAAAATCTAAAGGAGTAGCTAATGGTCTGGGCAAGCAGAGAGAAGAACCTTCCATTGCACTTTTCTTCTGAAATGCATCACTGACATGCAGTGCAGAGAATAAGCAGTAAATTTAATTAATAATGGATTTTTTTCACCTTTCAGCTTCCAAAAGAGAATGTTTCTCCTGTTCTGTAGAGTTTGATTTTATTAGCCACACAAAGAGAAATAATGCTTCATGTAACTACGTCAAAACCAATCTAAACCCTCTGCTATTTACTTTCTTTTCTATAAATTTTAATGCATTTTTAATTCCACCCCGCTGGTTGGCAAACCAACCATTGTAGTTTTTGCTGCCCTGTAATGTATTTCAGTCATTTCTAATAAACCTGGACTTTAAGATGATTTATTATTATCTCTGTATACTATGAAAATGGATTCACTGCCTGTGCTGGGTTTCAGCCCTTTCATTACTAGGGGTAGATATGTATAAGATTGAAGAAACAAACAAATGTAACTAATTGGTATACAGATAGTTTCTAATCTTGCGTGCTTTTGTGAGGAAGAACAATGTTTGAGGGAGAAAATACAGACGATGGATGAGTATTTTATGCTTTTAAAAGAACGTTATCCTGAAGTTGGAGCAGCAAATAGATTAAAAGTTATTTTAACATGATTTTTCTATTATAAAAGCTTCCCCCCCCCCCCCCTCCCCGTTTGAAATTAACCCTTCTTATCCTTTCTTAAGATTTTGTGGAAATATATACATTTATTTTATAAAAGCCTGTACCTTAAAAATTAGTTTAAATTTTAGCAAGAAAGTTGGAAAAGATTCAAAAGTAAAATTACTCAAATATAATTAAAATATCCTATCAAAATGCTGTATCATGAAACATCCTCTTCCTTTGATTTTGTTTCTTTAACTACAATAAGAATTCACAGTTCTCATTTTCTGGAAGCCAAATCAAAATTACCTTGTTCATGACATTTATTGCAGAAAAATAATTATTATCAAATAAAAGCATGCTCATTTATGTTCAGTGTTGTGCAAATCAGAACAATAGACAATTGAGTCCATGTCACCCTCATCCTTGATTTCTTAAGAGTTTCTTTGTGTCCTTAACAGTTGGTCTGGTTTTAGAATTGTTTTGATCCTTTGTGTGACTCTTCCTTGTAACCCAATGTCTTCATACTGAATATTTTTCATGGGCAGGGAAAAGGATTTTCAGCTAGCGTTATGACTGGCAGCTGAGCAGTTTTTTCAATCTCTCTCCTTCAAGCTGAGTTTACTTTATTCAGAAATTGTCCAGGGAATGTCAGGTCAAAGTGAACAAATTTATCTATTCTTTCTTTATTCTTGCTTGTGGCTAGAAGCTCTCAGTTTCTACAGCAGAAAGTATTTCAAATTCCTGCAAAGTTTTTTGCAATTATTAACCTTTCTTGAAAGAGCTAACAAAGTCTTTAAAATTAGTTTCAGTGTATTTTGAAGGGAGGAGCTTTTCCAGTAAATGACGTCCTGTAATATTTCCTTGAAATGTTCACTTTCTGTCTGTGCTATGTTAAATTAACCATGTTTGTATTTAATAACTACACTGTATGGCCTGTTCACTGAAATTTGGCCTACTTCAAAGATGCCATTAGGCAAGCTTGTATTGGTTCTTAATAGCGCACACATTTAAAAAATTAGTTATTTTGTCTTTTAAATGTTGCTTTACTTTACAAGTAGTCACAGCCTGCACACAGCCAGTTGACACTAAGGACAGTTTTTGTAGGGACTGTTGTATCTTCATGCACCTTCATCTATGTGGCAAGTCTCACTTGTGTAGGATTTGGGTGTAAAGTACCGGCACAGTACATTGAAACAAATCTGTTTCATTTTGGTCATATAAAAATACACTTGGCACTTTGTGACTCAGCTTATCTATTTTTAAAAAGTAGATGATGACAAGGTATGCTAATCATTATTTTTTGCTTCTAGTGTGAACATTTTTTCAATTACTAACAATAATTGTACTAGATAGGTATTTAAATATATCACTTCTTTTGAGAAGTTCATGATCTAATAGATGTTAATTTGCTAAGTTTTTAGAGCATCTCAAAAGGCCATGTACTGTGATTAAGTCAGTCCCTCCTCATGATATTCTGCAACTTCTACTCAGTAGGAGATTATCACAGTATCACAGTATCACAGTATGCTAGGGATTGGAAGGGACCTCAAAAGATCATTTAGTCCAATCCCCCTGTCGGAGCAGGAACACCTAGATGAGGTTGCACAGGAAGGCGTCCAGGCGAGTTTTGAATGTCTCCAGAGAAGGAGACTCCACAACCTCCCTGGGCAGCCTGTTCCAGTGCTCTGTCACCCTCACTGAGAAGAAGTTTCTTCTCAAATTTAAGTGGAACCTCTTGTGTTCCAGCTTGAATCCATTACCCCTTGTCCTATCATTGGTCGCTACTGAGAAGAGCCTGGCTCCATCTTCATGACATTCCCTCTTTATATATTTATAAACGCTAATAAGATCACCCCTCAGTCTCCTCTTCTCCAAACTAAAGAGACCCAGCTCCCTCAGTCTTTCCTCATAAGGGAGATGCTCCACTCCCTTAATCATCTTAGTTGCCCTACGCTGGACTCTCTCCAGCAGCTCTCTGTCCTTCTTGAACTGAGGGGCCCAGAACTGGACACAATATTCCAGATGCGGTCTCACCAGGGCAGAGTAGAGGGGAAGGAGGACCTCTCTCGATCTGCTAACCACCCCCCTTCTAATACAGCCCAGGATGCCATTGGCCTTCTTGGCCACAAGGGCACAGTGCTGGCTCATGGTCATCCTGCTGTCCACCAGGACCCCCAGGTCCCTTTCCTCTACACTGCTCTCTAACAGGTAGCTCCCCATCCTATACTGGAACCTGGGGTTGTTTCTGCCCAGATGTAGGACCCTACACTTTCCCTTGTTGTATTTCATGAAGTTATTCCCTGCCCAAATCTCCAGCCTGTCCAAGTCTCTCTGGATGGCAGCACAGCCCTCTGGCGTGTCAGCCACTCCTCCTAGCTTAGTGTCATCAGCAAACTTGCTGATAGTACACTCAATTCCCTCATCTAAATCATTAATGAATATATTGAATAATATGGGCCCCAGTACCGACCCTTGAGGCACTCCGCTGGTTACCGGCCTCCAACTGGACTCTGCCCCATTGACTACGACTCTCTGGCTTCTCTCCTTCAGCCAGTTCGCAGTCCACCTAATTATCCGGTCATCCAGTCCACACTTCCTCAGTTTAGCCATGAGGATGCTGTGGGAGACCGTGTCAAATGCTTTACTGAAGTCAAGGTAGACCACATCCACCGCTCTGCCATCATCCATCCATCTCGTTATTTCCTCATAAAAGGCTATGAGGTTGGTCAAGCATGACTTCCCCTTGGAAAAGCCATGCTGACTGCCCCTAATAACCCTCTTATCCTTGATATGCCTTGAGAGGGCACCAAGGATAAGCTGTTCCATCAGTTTCCCAGGGATGGAGGTGAGGCTGACCGGTCTATAGTTACCTGGGTCCTCCTTCTTGCCCTTTTTGAAGACTGGAGTGACATTTGCTTTCCTCCAGTCCTCAGGCACCTCGCCCGTTTCCCAAGACTATACAAATACAAGCTAGCTTGCAAATGGAATATGAGTATAAGCTAGATCACAGAGGAAGAGAATCTCATACAGATTTTATTGATATGTGTCAGGTAGCTTTTTCATAGCAACCATAAAAATCAAATTACAATCCATATTTCTACAGTGAATTAAGGACTTCATAAAGGGGTAATGGCTAATTTGTCCTTTTTTTATTCTACCTTCTTATTGTTGAGTTAGGTTTTCTGTATCTTTATTATTAGGTGTCATTTTCAAAGTAGATGGCAGTAGTGGTGAGGGGGAACCTCCCACTACATTTCTGCAAATTTTTTTAGTGTCTTTCTTCACATTGGTGACATGCTTCCCCATATGTTGAACTTGATCAGTATCTGACCTTAAATTCTCAGAGGTGGTAGGAACAGATAATAAAATTTTTTAAGATGTGGATAAGAGCAACAAGAATAATTAGAGGCCAGAGGATTAATTTACAAGTAAAGATTAAATGAGCTAAATATATAGCGTATAGCTCAGCAGAATGAATTGAGTTGGGGAAAAAGGATCAAAGAGAGAGGCATATAACCATCTTAATATCTCTTAAGGATATAAACTGTAATGCCTGAAGTGTGCTAGTTATTCACAGACTTGATGTGGATAGTGCAGGGAATTATTTTCAGAGCTCAAGGCATAGAAAGAAAAAAAATTATGCTGTCTTTTAGGAAATAGAAGATGTGTTTATCTTGACATCAAAAGATGATATGGACAGCAGAAAATAATTTTTTGTTTTATGTCAGACCTTTCACACTGGCTAACATGAATACAGCAAGTATTCTGCTATTCTGTATTACAAGGCAGGCACAATCAGGCCCAAATACTAAAATAGTTTAACAGTGAAACTCATAGGTAAGTAGCACTGCCAAATAACCTGACAGTGGAACATGATTGTGATGAACTGATATATTGGAACTGGACGTAACTGAGTTAAGGCCCAAATCTAGATTCAGTACTTCAGATTTCTTGTTCAGAAGCTTTATGTCAACTTTCAGGTTCAAAACCTTTCCCATACCGGCTATAAGACTATTTGAACACCCCCCTAAAACTGTCAATTCTCCATCTTGAATTTGATTACTGTTTAAGCTCAACTATTAAATTTCCTTCTTCACATTTTCTGAAGAATTTTGAAGTCATCGAGACCACTCTTCTTCCTCTTTCTGTCCTACAGAATCTTTCTAGCTATGCAAAATACCATTTAAACATAAGAAAAAGAAAGTACTGTCAGGGTGGTGGAACAGTTCAACAGGTTGACCAGAGAGGTTATGGAGTGTTACTCCTGGGCAACATGCTCTGGTTGACCCTGCTTTGAGCAGGAAGGTTAGATAAGATGATCTCCAGAGTTCCCTTCCACTTCAAGTATTTTATGATTGGAGTTTGGCTTCTCTAACTGAATAATGACTAGAAACTTATGTCATGTTTTGCAATATTTTTTTTTTTCTCTGAAGAACACTGTTTGCAATAAATACATTGCAACCTTTGCTTAAAATGATTTTTTTTTAAACTTTTATTTTTTTAATTCTAAGGACTGGTTAACCTTCAGCATATCTACTTTAAACATTAATTGAACAGTCTTATCTTTTAATACCCTGTTGAACCGTAACACAACCATCATTCTTATTTTGTCTGGAAAATTAACTGGTCTGTTTTATTACTGGATTCTCTATATTAATTGAGTTTGCACATTGGAATTGTTTTCTTATGTCAAAGTAAAATTATAAAACTAGTGTTTACTAATAGTTCTGCTTTAATTTTATTCTTAAAGTAAATAATGCACATACTTTTAGCAGATAACAAGAGATTGAATTAATCTCTCTCACTCCTCTAGCACTCCACCCATTTTCTTCCCCTTTCTCTCTCCAGACTAGTGCAAGTGTGCAGAAATACTTTTTGCAATGAATCTCTAGTACTGATATTTATTTCGGTAGAAAGAGGAGACATCTAATAAAAATTAATGACCAGTTTTCATTAAATTGATGAGTTGTAGAGGTTTTCTTTGATCCAGCACATTGAAATGGTTAATTCCTGAAGAATTAATTTAGCTCTAAGAAATACAGAAATGAATGCTGCACCCCTCAATCAATCAAAGCAATTTAGATACTTCAAGGGCAAGTTGAAATGAAAATAGATGGGCTGTTTCCAGATGCTAACAAACAGGAAAATAAGTATCACAGGCTTGGGGTTTGCCTCCAGTAAAATCCCCAAGTTTATTTTGGGTCGCAGTGTCTTTATTAATCACTCTAATTAACTAATTGTGCAGATTATGGGGTGGTTGTTGTTTGGTTTTGTTGTTTACTTTTCATTGAAATACGTGGTTGGTCTCAGCATCTTCATATCATCAGATAAATCTGTTATGATGTGTCTTTGTATCTATAGTAGAGGTGTTTCTGTTTTGAAAGTAGCTGTATCAAAGACATACACAAATCATTAAATCATATACTAACTCAGACAGCTGGTGGGATAAATAACCCTTTGAAACAGGTGGCAAAAGGATAAATATATCCAACATCCATCACGTTCAGTATGTCTCTTATTCCACATGCACATTTTGCCAGGAGCAAGGAAGAAACAACTAATATTGATCCCTTCATCTGTCTAGGCACAGGAGTCTAAAATTTGCCATTTGCAATATTTTATGTCTCAATGCTGCCAGCTTAAGGACAACATCTGGATTACCTAATACGACATAGTTGTCTTCTAGGTAATAGTGATGGTTCCCATCCAAATAGGAGGAAAAAAATGGGATTTTCAAAGCCCTGTAAAATACTGTCTGGACAAAGATTTGGGGGGGGAGGGTGTGTGTGTGTGTGTATAAGTTTTTATTTTCCATGTGCTTTGTGCAATATTTTGGGTTTGAATTACACACAGAACTTCCCTAATATCTGATAAACTACATGAGTCTGTATGTTGTAATTCTATTGGACTCTTGTATGCATTTAAACTCTTTTTAAGTATTATATTTGTTATAGAAAGCTGCTTTAAGATATCAGTTTGAAGACTGTGTCTCATCTTGTCTCATAATCTCCTTTCCTATTATCACTGGAAAAGTGGAGACAGTGTTCCCAAATGTCTGAAGTCTAGGGATGCTGATGACAGAAAACTTGCATTGTTCTACATTCACCTTGCATATGCACTACAAAAGCATGTACTGCAAGAACATGAGTAATTCCTGTTTATTTACAAAGTAGTTTATAGACTGCATAACTTCTACAGTTCCTTCCCCAATTATTCTTTACTTAGGATTTAAACAAGCATATTGTTAGTTTACTTGATTTGTCCATTATATTTGTTTGAATGAACAGGCTGAACTAATATTTTTATAGTTATTGAATATTTTAACTGGGATTGTATGAATTGATCGTGAATTCCAGGTGATAGTTTATACATATGACTCGTAAAAAACCTTGAATTTCTGCCCTTCTGCAGCACTGCTCTCAGGTATTAACTAGAATATTTACGATATTGGCTTTGATTCAATGAATTATTTGGGCCCTTGCTTAACTTTAAGAACATGAGTAGTCTTTTTGCATGTAACAATACTGCACATCTGCTTAAATGCTTTGGCAGATTGGGACTCTACAGTAGAGTAGAATGAAAATTGGTTTAGATGCCATTACTGTTAATCCCAAGGAATAAACATTGACTTAACTTAAATTTTCCTCACAGTCTTTAAGAACCATACATTTGTGTCACAAGACTTGGAAAAAAAATTTACATCTATATATTTTTGTTCTCTTTGAAATGTAATTATTGTCAAGGTACTAGGTACATAGGAAAATAAAAAGTAAAAAAAAAAAAGCAGAATTCATCTAATTCAAAAAATATGATTTCTTGTAGTACTGTGTAAAACTGGACTGACTTTCATCTTAAATATTTACCAAAGTTTTGGAAGAAAATAGTTGAATTTTACCTTTATGGACATTCAGAATTAGTCAGGTTACGTACCACCACGTAACTCAGATTTTCCTCCAAACTAATTCATGATGGGAAGGCCGAGATTAATCTGCTGAAATAAACTTTTTTTTTTTCACAAGCCCCAATAGTAAACCTCTTCATAAACAAATTATTTATGTTTGCCTCAGTGATTTACAGTTCACGCTTGTAATAGACAGATAGAATAAGATTACACTGAGTGTAGTTGATTTTCCACAGGTTTTCACTTGTGGTCTGAAATCAGGTTGGTATCTTCTTCAATGTATTGTCTATTTGCAATTATTTGATGTTTAAATTACAGTAATAATTCTTCTGTAGTTCAAAAAGCAGCAACTTACTGTGAGTTTTTGAGTGTTAAAATATGAAAAGGTTGGTCGTTTCTGATACAGTGGTGAGATGATCTACTTCTACCTTATAAATCTCTGACTTCAGCTTCTGCTCTGAATAAATACGTAGAATGAATTGAAAATTTCCGAGTGCAAGGATTTTCAATCTACTAGTTTTTTCGAGAAAGATTTCTCCTAGTAAATCAATTTGCTAGACTATTTCCAGAGGGAAAAACAGAAATTAGACTAGAGGTTAAAAAAACCCCAAACACTAAAAAGTTTTGGGGTGAACACTGATAATTCCTAAGGCACTAATAATTGCTTAACATTAGTAGTGGTATTATGTTGTATTATCTGTCAAGTGAATACATGGATATATTTTTTTCCCTTTAAACACCTTTGTCTATACTAAAGCACAGTATAAATGTACACAGTTTGTCTGTCTCACTGTGCTAAAAAAACGTGTTCAAAGTCTCCTATACAGTGTATAAAACTATTTCAAAACCAAGGCTCAAGTCCTCTGTTGTGTTTAGATCACAGAGAGCTACCTTCATCTGTTCCTTCTTATGCAGAAGAAATAAGGAGAAAAATGTTTCTCAAAAAGCCTGCCCATCTTGAGGGGAAGGAGCTATCTGTCAAAGATTGGCTTTGCTGACCATAGTTTCCATGAATGGTATCCTACTGAGCAACAGGCTTGCATCTGAGAGTGATAATGACCAAGATGAATGGCTTTTTCCCTGCTTTAAAACTGCTTTTTCTAAGACCAAGATCTCTGAGGATGTAGGCACTCTTAGTGTTTTAAGTAACATCCATTGAAGAAACATGCTAAAAGATTTCATTCAGTTGAGACTGAATTAAGCAGATTGAAAAAATATACAATACACTGAGAAGGCACGTGCATCTTAGTCTTTTTGTTGGAAGGACAATATTGTATTTAAATAATTGAATCAATTGATTATCCTGCTTTTAAAGAGCATATTATTCAATTTATGAGAGAGGGAAGTAAGGCAGCTGACCATTATAAATTCCTGAAGTGGAAGTAAAACCGGGTAACTCTAGGAATATTTAAGTTGTTTTTTGTCCCAGTTCACACTTCCCAATTTGTGGTCAATTATGTCTTATGATACTGTTAAGTTCATAGAATAATAGAACGGTTAGAGTTGGAAGGGACCTTAAAGATCATCTAGTTCCAACCCCCCTGCCATGGGCTGATACATCTGCCACTAGAATAGGTTGCTCAGAGCCCCATCCAGCCTGACCTTGAACACTTCCACGGATGGGACATTCACAGCTTCTCTGGACAACCTGTTCCAGTATCTCACCATCCTTAGAAATACAAATTTCACCTTGTATTTCTTCCCAAGGGAGTTTATAAATATCTTTCTTCATATAGAATGAGTTTACAGGAAACAAAATAATAGTTTTAAACCATTTGGGGGAAATAGTTTTAGAGGTAAGGGGTTCCAACTGGAGTTTTCAGGGTTGAAAATAATTCTATTTTTTTTCACGGCTGGCTCTACAACTTTGGCTTGTGTCCCTCAGCTAGTAATTATTGCAGGAGCTGTGGCTGTGTAGTGGTTTACAAAGGAAATGTCAAAATCTACAATTTTTCTTGTTGCCTTCAATAATTAAAATTGAGATGCAGGGCCACAGTTTTCACAGAATCACAGAATGGTAGGGCTTGGAAGGAACTTCTAGAGATCATTTAGTTCAAACCCCTGCTAAAGCAAGTTCACCTTGGACAGGAATGCATCCAGGTGGGTTTCGAATATCTCCAGAGGAGGAGGCTCCACAACCTTTCTGGGCAGCCTGCTCCAGTGCTCTGCCACCCTGAAAGGAAAGAAGATTTTCCTCATGTTCAGATGGAACTTCCTGTGTTCCAGTTTGTCCCCATTGCCCCTTGTCCTGTCAATGGGCACCACTGAAAAGAGTCTGGCCCCATCCTCTTGACACTCACCCTTTAGATAGTTATAAGCATAGATGAGATCCCCTCTCAGTCTTCTCTTCTCCAGGCTAAACAGACCCAGATCTCTCAGTCTTTCCTCATGAGAGAGATGCTCCAGTCCCTTGATCATCTTTGTAGCCCTCCACTGGACTCTCTCCAGTAGTTCCGTCTGTCTTGAACTCGGGATCCCAGAACTGGACACAGTACTCCAGATGTGGCCTCACCAGGACAGACTAGAGAGGGAGGATAACCGCCCTTGACCTGCTGGCCACCTTCTTTTTAATGCACCCCAGGATACCATTGGCCTTCTTGGCCACAAGGGTACATTGCTGGCTTATGGTCAGCTTGTTGTCCACCAGTACTCCCAGGTCCCTCTCTACAGAGCTGCTTTCCAGCAGGTCAAGCCCTAACCTGTACTGGTGCATGCAGTTATTCCTCCCCAGGTGCAGGACTCTGCACTTGCCTTTGTTTAACTTCATTAGGTTCTTCTCCACCCAACTCTTTTGCCTGTCCAGGTCTCACTGAATGGCTGCACAGCCTTCTGGCATGTCAGTTACTGCTCCTGGTTTTGTGTCATCAGCAAACTTGCTGAGGGTACACTCTGTGCCCTTATCCAGGTCATTGATGTTGAACAAGACTGGGTCCAGTACTGACCTGGGGAATACTGCTAGGTACAGTCCTCCAGCTGGACTCTGTGCCACTGATCACAACCCTCCGAACTCTGCCATTCAGCCAGTTCTCAATCCACTGTCCGTTCATCTAACCCATACTTCCTAAGTTTACCTATTAGGTTTCTATGGGAGACAGTGTCAAAAACCTTGCTGAAGTCAAGGTAGACCACGTCCACTGCTTTCCCCTCATCTAGCTAGCCAGTCATGCCATCATAGAAGGCTATCAGATTGGTCAAGCATGATTTCCCCTTGGTAAATCCATGTTGACCACTCCCAATAACCTTCTTTTCTTCTAGAGAAATAAATAATTAGAAAGGTGTAGCAACTGGCATTTGCATTTCAGTAGACAACACTCGTCTTTCCAAGTCATTATGAAACTAAGGCCTTTGTACTAGAGAACATGCCATGCTTCTTGTGCCGTCTTTCACATCAGGTGTAAATCTGAACCTCAGTGTGCTGTCCAAATTCCAACTTGTGTTATTACATTCTTCCCATTTAGGTTTGCTTTACAGTTTCAGTAGATTTTTTTTTTTTTTCACCTTCTTTCCAGAAGTATTCTAGTGTGATCAGTGCCATTGTTCTGGTGTCTCTGTGTCTTCCAAATGAATTTCAGTTTAAGGTAGCATGTCCTTTCCTTCCATCGCTGGATTAGAACCTTAAAACATCATTGGTCTTCATAAAGGGAATGCTTTGTTATTGCAACTCAATATTATTTAGGGGAACTTGTTCTGCATGGGGAGGATGAACAGCTGTCTGTCTACTACTAATTTTGCTCCACTAGTTGTTGCAAAAATGCAACCATACCCATCAACAATTAACACATCCTAGGATTTTTGGTGGTGTTGATAATTATATGTCTGAAAAGTAGGATGGTTAAGAAAGGGCTACTCATTATTTTTTCATTTTGAGAGGCTTTGAACTAGATCCATCATGGTTGAATACTGTCAGGTCAGTGGTTGGAACGGGCTGCCCATCTTCCTTCTGATTTTGTAAGCTGAATATTTATGATACTTTCATTTTTATACTATTACTATGCAAACAAAATGAATCGACACAGAAAGCAGTCAGCACATAATGCACTTAATGGAACCTCTAATGTAAAATGTTGTCTGCTTCTCTAAATGTTGCCAATTATCAGAGGTTCTCAAGATGGGAGCAACATTTTTCTGCAGAATAAGCAGTCAGCATTACGGACCATACCCCACATATCTATTACTGTGTGTGGAATAAGGCTAGCATGTTGGAATACCTTATAAGTTATTGTAGGCATAAATTACATTCACCTGCACAGTATCAGAAGCAATATATGCTGACGACGACATTGCATCAGAGCTTATAGCACTTACACTAGAGATAGAAGCAATCATATTTCTTTTTATGACTTGGTCCCTTCACTTCATTCTCCTGCACCCTTCACCCTTGTTCCATCCTCTTTTCTGGGTAATTGCTAGTGCTTTTAGTGCCTTGTCTTACTGATGAGTGTGGAATAAAATTAAGAAAAATGCTAGTGATGGACAAAGAATGTAAAAACTGACTAATTAAGAAGCTACATAAATTGATCTTGGTTAAAATGTCTTAAGATTAAACAGTCTTTTTTAAGAATATCAACAAATTAACCTCTGTGGTCTCAATAACTTCATTGCATCTTCAAAACAAGTTGCTAGTTGCAGATGGTACACGAGTGTGATGGATGTAACTAAAGAGTGTACTTCTTACAAATGTCTTTTCCATGTATGAGAATTATTTGTGTAGACTGTATACACATAAATATTTGATGATTTTTTTAATATATAATACTCTAACAATTTTGGAGTATGAGTTTTGAACTAAAAAAAAGCTACAGTTTCTCACCTAATAGTCCTGACATTTATTTTTTTATACTGTAGATATGCAGTTAATCAAGATACACAGTAAGTCCCTGATAAAAATATCTAATCTCAGGATGTTAAGATTGCACATCCATTATTATCAATCTTCCTAAGGAGAAAAAAGCCCTGAGTTTTCTGTTGCTAAGGAAGGTTGAAATGCATATGTCTATTTTCTTATGTGGTCTTCATTATTGTAGTATCTTGAAGTATGATGAAATTAAATTAAAAAATACACAGGAAGTCTATAGCAGACTTAGAAATGTGAGTCTCCCAGTTAGTTTAATATAGAATTGTCCATTCATTGTAAGAAAGATGCACTATCTGAAGTAAGGAGCTTCTGCATAACATTTTCAGAAATCATAACAAGCTGTTGATACATGGAAAAAATGAAGTATGGTCTCATATAATTATCAGGGTTCCCTGCTTGAGGTCATTATAGTTGTCTTGAAGATACCTCAAGCTACCTCTTGAAATTCTTTTAATAAAAAATACTCTATTAACTAAGGAAAACTTTGTTAGCTGATGTTTTTATTCACAAATACAGGTATTCTTTTTCAATCATGTTGAGAATTTACCCTGAAATTTGCCATTCTCTAAGTCCTATCTCTTAATGTTGGTACTGCTAGCCATACAATGTATTTAAATCCGTGATGTAGGTTGCATCTGGTATTTTGCTCTTACTAGAAGGTTCTTGTGCTTTTCAGCATTGTTATATTCCACACCCCACCCCTCCCCCACCCCCTCCCACCCCCCACCCCCGTGGTCAGGGTTAATGCGAATCTTGATTTGTAGTAACAAATGGAAAAATACAATTTTAATAACCCATCTGTATTCTCATTGTCATCTCCATTTCTCCTTTACCATTAGATGATACTGTTTGATAGACTGTGGATATGATTTTTCATGGAGCCTTTTACCTTCAGAGGCTCCCAGAAAGCTTTGCACACATATGGACTGAAGATATACTGGAGCTGAAGTGGGTATCCCTCTGGATCATAGAGAAATATGGAAATGTATCCCAAGAATTGGATTTTATGGATCAAATCTAGTATAAGAAGGTAGTTGCATTCTGCAGCCAAAATGCTATTAGGGCCAATACTTTTGAATTTAAGGTACTAAATCTGTAATCAGCATAAAACATTGCCCCTTCAGGCTGCAAGTAGTTGTAGGTATTTATCATTTGCCTAGCAGTTAAATGAACTATTTCTGTGTTGGAATACTACAGCTGGTTCTTAGCACTGAACAGTATTTCAAAATAGTTTAAGTGAGGAAATAGAGAAGAACCTGCTGAAAATGTAGTTAGTTTCCTTAGTCTATATTGTTCTGAACACTCTAGAGCTAATAACAGCCATATTTTCTCAAAAGGCAAGCCATTTCAATAATTACACGTGGCTAGTGATGAACCTGAGATGAAAGGGTTGTGTACATTAGAGGTCTTAATTGCCAAGCTTAGATGCTGGCTTAGACTGTTTCTTTGAAAAAAAGACTCCAACCTGGCTACTATGTTGCTGACACTGCATTAAGAAATACTTAGTATTTTCTGTAAAGTTTCTATTCAAATGCAGCTAAGCCTCCTCTGGCATTGTGTTACAATCAAAGCCTGAGACTGTATCACAATGTGATGACAGCAGTCTACAGTAAAGGTAGCATATTGTTTTTACAAAATTGCTTAGATTTTAAGTCATAGTGCAAGCTAAAGATACTATTACAGCATATCTAATTGTATTTTTTTCTCTTCCTGTTTATGACATTGATTTAATTTGGTTAATCTGCATGCCAGTTGTATTTTTCAGTGGCATAATTCTTTGCTTCCTAGACCTCTAGCCTGGTAGATATGTTTCAGTTTGCTGGATTAATTTTTGGCACCCAGGTTTTATCCTATCTCCAGTTCCAAAATGGTAGTGTATTTTTACAAAGCATTGAGACTTGTGTGTGTTAGTGGGCAGCATCAGGCACTTCAGAATTTGGAAGCTGTTTCTAGAATCTCCACCTTATATTGTCTAAAATGGAAATTACTTTATTAAAAATAACTTGGTTCGCCTCAGTGCACCTGTTTCTATGCAACAGCAAAGGCACCTGTGTCCTATTAATACTTACAATATACAGCACATTTGAAAATGTTATAACTCAGGTGGATTATCCTCCTGGGTGCCACATACATCGCTCTTGCCTCAGCTTTTTCTCTCTGTATATGTCAAATTGTTAAATGATCTTCAGGTTACTTCAACATGTTTGCAGCTTGAATACTTAAAAACATGTTACTCAGGCAAGTAAGAAGAAACTGATTCCAGCTGGCTGGTAGCAGCTCTCCATTTTTTTCTATATTCTAGTTGCCCAATATCTATTTTGAATCGATCCATTCTTTCACACTGCCATTTAAGAGCTACGCAGCTTGTAGCTTGTCTACATTTGCTTGTCACTGGATTTCTCTGTTATTCAGCTAGAAATAATAATGCTGCTTCTTGACTAGATCGATTACTTTTTGGTATAATATCAAAGGCTGTGGAAATATTTTTGTGACTATAGCAATGTTAATTTAATATTCACATTAACATATGGCAATTAGATCTCAAGCTTCAGTTGACTCCTACGGAAAAGATGAAGAAGAAATTGTACTTCTTTTGCTTCAAATCTTATTCAATTTACCCTAAAATCAATAGTGTAAACTGACATCAAGGCTATGGAGCAGGGCTGCATATTACTTTGTTAGATAAATACACTGTGAAACTTTTATTTTCTGCTGTGGCATCACTATGCATTACTACAAGTGGTATACTAGGAAATGGCCAATCTTAGGTTACATTTCATATGTAGTAGCCCAAGACTGACTGAATATAGTGTGACTCTTGTCTAAAATATGGAATTCAATTGTGATTATCCAAGATTTTTTTTCCATTGATTTAGAATAACATCTTCCCTTAGCTACTTCATCATTTTTTATAAATTAATATTTTAAAATACATTGACACTCACTAAATAGCTTTTGCTGTGTTATACAGCAAGGAAACCCACTACAAGTAGTACAACAATTATCCAGGATGAGCGGAGCTCTATCAAAAGAGACCTAAAGAGGTCAGCTAGGCCATCTCTGTCTTTAAAAGTAAGATGAAATGTAACTAATTCCTGACATATATTTGTCTAACCCATTCTTAAAAACCCCTCTTAGACATCACAGGATCCCTTGCCAACAGGTAGATCATATGAAACCTCACAGAGCCTGATTCCAATAACCTCTTTTTTTAATATGTTTGGGTCTTTTTCCAGTTGCAGCCTTTTCATTTGTTCCTGTCTTCTAATGGCATACTAAGTTGATAAAAATTTGATCTGCTGATATCCTCGAGAAGAATTGATTGTTATGCCCCACTCAAGATAGAGAGAGGGGGAAGTGAATCAGATTTGCAAATCCCCAGCGGTGAGAACTAAGGTGAGACAACTCTCAAGGTCCACAGAATAACATTTATTAGATTCCCACAGTGATAAATATATGTCTTAGCTAGGTCTGTGATAATTGGTTAGGTATATAAAAAATTATGGCAAATGGCAAAACAAAGTCTGGCAAGTGGTAAAGTACGCCTTGTGTTACTTCACAACAGATATATGACAAATTATGGCAAGCGGTACTTAACAACAGATATACCATGAATCACGGCAAGTGGTAAGGTATGCCTTGCGTTATGTACTTTAAAAGAAAAAGAGAAGAGAAAGAGAAAACAGAGGGATAGACAAAAAGAGAGAGAGATAAAGAGATTACCGGTCCTGGTTCCAGTATTGGTCCAGCCAACGGGGGTCTCTGGTTCATAGAAGCCCTCCTCTGCAGATCCCCAGGGAAAAACGTCTCTCTAGGGGCACTTATTTTCCCCTTTTATGTTTGCAGTATCAGTATGACCCGCCCCGCTGTTATGGTGCTCAGGTTTCTCTCCCCCCCCAGGTGACATGTAGCATGATTTGGGTGGAGAGACGAGTCCTATAGTCATATATGGTTAGCATGATCTCGATAATCTTCATTAGCATATGTGGGGGTGTGAACTTTAATATGCATTTTGTGGATAATGAGGCAAAGGTCATTCATCAGACCCGATGGCCCCAAAAGAGAAATAACAAGCTTCACAAGTTGAGCAGAAAGCCCTGTCTTCACAAGACTCCCCCCCACCCCTTTTCTCGTCATACAAGAGAGAATCAATTTTTAGCCTTATCAGTTCTTTGAGCACAAGACCTACACCATCCAGACTTCACATTATCCACCCCGCGGCTATAGCCACATTTCAAGGTACTTGAGAGTGTTGGAGACATTCCTCAGTGAGAGTCAGAGGACCTCCTCTTCCCTTTCTCTCTCACCATTAGTTTCAGGGAATTTACAAGTCGTCTCTTAGTCTGTTCACAGTGTTTTCATGGTGGTGTATTTGGTTCTAAGCATAAGTTATGTATATTATATCCCTATAGACATGCTTTTTAACCTGATGTCTTCGGTGGGAGAAACACAGGGGCTAGTGTGTTTTCCATCCTTTGAAATGTAAAAAAAAAAATGTCTGGAATAAAATGTGTGGAAAAAGCATTGCTTGTGATAGTTCTAATTTCTAAATCTGGGATCAATTGTATCGGGGCTATAGCAATCACTAGATAGTGACTGAGGTTAGAAAGGAATTCGTATCCACTATTATAGTGGTAAGGACCTTTTTGGTTGGTTTTGTTTGTGTTACATTCTGTCGTACAGAGCCTGGACCACTCTCTGAGGTCATGAAATGAAATGCTTGAAATGTTGAAATTGTTGGGACAACTGTCTAAACAGGAGAACCAATGTGAAAGATCTACTATAGATTATACAGTAAAAATTCTGTTAATATGGTGTTCTTCTTAACAGTATTTTCAGGGCCTTTTGAATTAATTAATGTCCTGTCATGTCTTTAAATTGTTCTTACATGCTTTAGTTCATTGGAAAGCTTGTGAGACACTCTGCTTGCATTCTGGCTAAAGAAACTTGTATCAGTCTCCAGGGCTGCCAGTTTAGATAACATTAAATACACTATCCACTGCTGCTTTGCTGTAGAAGTCAAGCTTATGAAATATTTTATTTTTATTTCTTTTTAAACAGGCATTTTCACCTACTCACTCTTTGCTCTGTGTGAAATGGAAACTGATATTATCTCTGTAATGCAGATTTTAATGCAGATTCCATCATTTCTCAGGGTCATGTTTCAGTTGAGATCCAGATGTCAAGTGCTTACATGGAGCAAATAATTCATTTTTGTTTTCTGATGCTTTCCTAGATGAGCCCCTTGTCAAATCCTGACAACTTGTGAAGATTGTAGATTTTGGCACAGAAGGTATAGCCCTGATCTCATGAAAGTGAAAATGTGTATGACAACTACAGCATATGATTTATTAGACGGTCGTGTTACTCTGTTAAGTTAACCATTACATCATAATTGCTTCTACCATGTTTCTGATGATCCTTATTTTTCTGCTAGAAGCAGAGAAATTATACACATCACTCAAAAGTATGAAGTCAGTTTTGACTAAATATCTCTTTTGAGGTGAAAAATATTTAAGAAAGATTTACAACTTGTTTATAGAAAAAAAATCTCTTTAAAGGACTGGAGGACTTTTCTTATAATTGTTTGTATACAAACATGCAGTGTTTTAGAAAATAGGGTTTGTAAATGGACCAAGACAGTACTTATGGATACAGGATTTTAAAATCTCAATAATGTTTTCTTATTACTATATATATGGCATAGAAGTATCTAAAGGGTGGGTGGAAGGAGGATGGAGCCAGGCTCTTTTCAATGGTTCCCAGTGACAGGATGAGGGGTAATGGGCACAAGTTAGGAACACAGGAAGTTCCGTTCAAATACACGGAAACACTTCTTTACGGTGAGGGTGACAGAGCACTGGCACAGGCTGCCCAGGGAGGCTGTGGAGTCCCCTTCTCTGGAGGTTTTCAAGACCCGCCTGGATGCAGTCCTGAGTAATGTGCTCTAGGCAATCCTGCTTTAGCAGGGGAGTTGGACTAGATGATCTCTAGAGGTCCCTTCCAACTCTGAAAATTCCGTGATTCCGTGATATAGTATCCAAAGCAGAATACTTCTCTTACTGTTTGTATGTATGTTCATACATGAAATTGGATGATAACAGGTCTTCCTGCCTGAATCAATGACGTTGATCTTAATTGCAGAAATTAACAATTTGAACCGCAGTTACTAGTCTTATTTTGGAATTTGTCCTGAGCTCCATTCCTAGCAAGTGTTCAATTATTTAAATTGAGAGATATTTTTTTATTGAGATAAAGATAAAGAAGAAAGGTAGTAATGGTGTTTACTGGGTTATGGGTTTGGTTTTGTTTGTGGGTTTTTTTTGTGTGTTTTTTTTTTTTTTTTTCTGTAGTCTTATATTTGGCTAAAGTAGAACAAACAGCTGAAAGTTTTCACTACTAGAGACCACTCTTCCAGATTTTTATTTTGATATTTAGGATTCCTGTCATATCACTAGGCTGATTCTGTAGCACATTACAACATTCTAAATGACATTTGGTTCTGCCATATGTCATTCTGTGTTGTGGCACACCAGCATAATATCATGATTTATCATACTTAATTTATCCTAAATATAGTTTTATGTAATCCATCTATTCATCCGACTTACATCCTTAATCACTAACTGCCAAAGCACAGACACATAGTTTAACCTGGAAGATGATATTTTGAGGTAATTTCCTCCTTATGCTGCAGTTTAGCCAAAAGGTAGTTGAGTTGCATTATGGCATTTTTCAGATGAAACTTCAAAGGGGTTGATTTGGCGATTGTACCAACCAGCTATGAAAATTTATCTAGAAGATTGAAAGACTAGGGCTGAAATGTGTGAATTAAAAGAGTGAGTTTCTTAGGCCTAGTTAGTTGTTTGCTATCAGCATTGCATTTATTTATCCAATTATACTTTTTTATGCCATTAAGGGTATTTGTTTGCATTTGGAGTCTAATAAAGTCAGGGTAGGGAATCAGAATATAATTCCTCAGGAAAATCGAGGAGGCATAACTGGTTAACAGTGCCTGTGGCCCCATTATTTTACAGAACATAGCAAAACAGTTTTCAAAAAATACATTACTTAATAAAGGTTCAGGGAGCTGATAGACAACAACTACAACAGATAGAATGATGTTCTGGAGAGAGTCTATCTTTACTTATATAAAGACCTTTTTCTTTTCTTTCATATTGAAAAAATAAATACAGGTTAAGGAGGCTAGTTAGGAACTGTGTATGTGAAAGAACATTTCTGGGCTGCGGTGATTTACCCATTCAATCACGCTGTACAAAACACCAAGCATAAGAGCTCAAATAAGGTGGAAAATTTCTAAGGTAAAAGGAAATTACTCCATGGAAATGGGGTTGATTTTGCACATATTTGTCTGGAGGTTATTTGTTCACTTTGTTCTACTGCTGCATTGCCCACAATAAGTCATAACAACAACAAAAATGAAAACTTGCAAATACCAAAACAAAATAATTTGGCTACAGACCAAATTATCTTGAAAATGAGATTTAAATGCATAGAAGGGGAGAATACACAAAAAGAGAATTTTTACTTCTGTAATTATTATTGTCACCTCTAGTAAAGTCATGAATATTTTGTTTCTGCTGTGTCTTTCATTTACTCTTTGCATGGAACAATATTCTGATTGAATGCTGTGGACTGTGGAGGTAGTTCAGTGTTTCCTTAGAACAACATAGTCAAGAAATTTTTCTTCTGTCTTGTCTCAGTTTCCCAGGTAATATAACCCTTTAAAATGTACATACATGCATGTACTGTGAAGTGAATTATGAAGAAGGAAGTTTTGCAAATATCGTTTGAGTATATTTTCACACTGAGTAATTGTTTAAGGAGCCTGAATTCTTAACATAATACATTATATTACCCATTGGTCACTGAAAACTTAATCTAAAGCCCAGTGAAGTCAGTTGAAAGGATCTACTACTGCAGAGTTTAACGTAGTAGTGGCTGTTAACAAAAAAAAAGCATGCTGGAAAGCTGCAGGAATATTTTTTCCCTTTTGTCTCACCTCCCAGGTTACATATATTGAGTCACTTGAGTACTGGAAGCTAGTGAGAATTTTTATGTATGCAGTATAAATCTAGTGACTAAAAGATTTCACCTGTTGATAGCTGTTCTTGCTGTATATTTTGACCTTTATGGATCTTAGCAGATGTTAAATCTCTAGTTTACTTCATCAAAACCTGGAACTTCCTTTCACTTCCTTGAAATTATCATGATAACTGCCACCCCTTTATCCTCTTTCTCCCCTCCAAAAAAAGCTCTATGAATAAGATCAATAGTAAACAGTCTTTAATTTCATTGATATGATAAAATCATACAAATAAATGTATGATAAAATCATACAAATATTAATATTTGTGAATGTTTGTATAGAAGTGATGGTCCATAGACCAGAATGGAGGTATATCAGCAGACGACTATGAGCAATAGTAGTTATTATTGCTAATAGCTTTTCATCCCTCAGTGTATCTGTCACGTAATTGCTCATTTAGTCTTTGTGAATTTAATTATTCATGAATCTTTAATAGAAACTTGCTAACAGTTCTTATGTGACTTAGGACCCTAAGTCTCATAATCATAAATTAATTACATAAGTAGAAACCAGAGCCCCATTGACAATCAATTAGTTTTAGGTCTGTAAATGCCACTGTCACTTTGGAAAACAGAACTTAGGCTTATAAATCACTTAAGTACTTGAATATTTTTGTGATATGTTCTTGCTGCAAAACAGGCATAAAAATTTCTGGTATCAACTGTTGAATCTGAGATAAAGATACATGTGTAAATATTTCAGAAAAAATAAACTTTACACGAATTAAAATGACCATTCTACTCAGTAAATTTAGGTCCAAAAGGAGTAAATAGGTGAGTACGTACCTGTGCTCTAGTTGAAGATACTTCATCACAAGAACCCTCTGATTTTGTAGAGACCTCCCAGCCCCAAAAGCCTTACACAGCATCAGATGTTTAGCTTTCCTAATATGAGCCTGACCAATAGGTCAATTCGGAGTTCTGTTTAGAAGTAAGGGAAGGGAATGTACCAAAGAGGAGTAAACTGCTAAAGAAGCTCCTAGAATTGCCTGCACATAAATTCCTACTAGTTACCATTTAATAATGATCTTATTAGTAGCGTGCTTGCAGGAAGTTTGCATGCTGCTTTTGTGACTTCTTCTATTCTTGGATTTCTTAGTGATAAAGTTTCAGATGTCACCAACATCAAACAGCAGGAATGAACATCTGCTGCCCTCATAAACTTCCATTAGATATCTTCACTGATGTCTCTGAGTGCAAGCCTGAGTATGGCCTTGGACATGTATTATACTGAAGTACTTTCTAGGGCAGATGGCCAAATTAAAATTATTTACTTATATAGCACAGACACTATTAAATCTTCATGAATTAGTCCAATAAAGCACATACTACCGAGGAGGGGGAAGAGAACTATGGTTTAATTTATAAAAACATTTCATTGAAATAGCTTATTTTTTAAAAAAATCTGCTTAAGAGGGAAAATCTGAGAAGAGTAAACTTTAATATTAGTGCACTGACATCAGTAGTCATATCTGCTACTTTTCGCATAAATGCAAGATGAATGTATTATGCTGGTCACTCTCTATATGCATCACAGTATGTGTATGTATGTGGTATATACACACATACACAGAGTCTGTGTGAATTGCAACATATGGGCTATATGTAATGATGGAGAAATTAAAAAAGCAACTGTATATGTTTGAATGTTTTCTTCTGGAAGGCTTTTGTCATCTGAAGTGAATCTGCTTCCCTCAGTCACGAATATAACTTAAGTATTGTTGTACAGTTTTAGATCTTAGTCAGAATATCAAGCTGACATAGAGCCCAGTATGAAAAATAGAAATGAAAATACCTTATAAGTAATAGTCTTGACTAATTCTTGATATAAAAACGATACGGGTGGAGATGAAATAAATAGCTATGTATTTAATTATTTGCACAGTCTTCATCTGATAATAGGAATTACTATATATTTAACCAAAATAGTATTCTCAAAGTTCTACACAAACAATCTGAATAGTTTGGGTTGTTGTTGTTTTGTTGGTTTTTTTTTCCTAAGAACATAAATATGAGATTTTGATATTTTTCTACATCTCAGAATTTGAGATATCAACAGATGGGCAGGGGGGATTGCCATTGATTTTTAATTGTAAATCAATTTCATGTAAAGTGGGATAAATAGCCAAGCATCCAATGTAGTATTTATCATCTTTATTCTGTGCTATGTAACTTCTTATTGTGTTATTTGGAAAGGTTAGAGAGTTGCGGTATATTTAATAAGAAGATTATTGACAATGTTTGGCTCAGTATATCTTCTTTCTAAGCCTCTTGTCTAGTAAAAAGAAAGGTGGGGGCAGGGCAGCCCTCAGTGAAAGGCCGCTGAAGGATCCTATTAGATCTGCATTGAGTTTGACAGCATCTCAAATGAATATGTTCAGGTAGCTCAGCCATTTGAACCTATTTGAAATTAATCGAGTTGTGACCTGCAAATGTCAACAGATTTCAGTGTTTATCCAACTTGATCTAACAAAAGGTTGCTTGGGACAAGACAGAGCATAGCATACAGATATTCAAGGACTTAGTCCATGCTTCTCTAGCTAATTAATCAAATACTGTCTTTTGGAGAGAGTATAAGCTCTTTAGAGAAGTGTCTTCTTTTCTGGTTTACAAAGTGCTTCCCCTGACTAAAACTCCACATGAAACTGTTTAACGTTCATAGTCACCAGTCACTCTGCTTAAAGAGAAAAGTCTCTAGTTCTTCTGCAAAAAATCCTCCCACTCCAGAGTGTTTTACTGTGTCATTTCAGAAATCTGTCTCTAGTCTATGTATTTTAATGTCAATAGAATACGCTACTCTTTTTAATCCCTAAACTTTTTGGCATATGTGAAAGTGATCAGTTGACCATCTGATAGACTCAGTCAAGTTGCCTGTCAGAATTCTCAAGTTGCTGACTCCATTTGGTGTGAAGTCAGGAAAACTGACTGAATATGAATCCTAATTTGATTTTTTTGACTCCTTAACCTTTTCGGTGAGTTCCACCCACGAATTCAAACCGGCCTGAAGAAAGGCCAGGTAATTACTTTGTGATAAGGAGAGCAGCACTTAAGGATTTGCCTGAGGCTCAGAACACTGATGATCCTATGAAACTCAGCTAAGTCCATGGCCCCAAAAGGGCTGCTGAGGCTGGATCTGCTGTAGGCTAATATGCTTACAGGAAAGGTCAGGCAGCTGTGGAAGCCTGAACAGCAAACTGCCTCTCAGCTCTGCGGCTGGCGGTGTTCAGAAGCTGAGTGGGGAGCAGAAAGGGATTGATACAAATGACTTAACTGATTCTTCTTTCCTTTAGGCCTGTATTCCCCAGATGGGTGAGCAGGTGTCTGTGCTCTCACTACAAACAACTGGAGCTCTAATGTGAGCCTCCTGCGTAATTGCAGTGGGACAGGAAGACCTGGAGGTCTCAGGCCCCAGGTCTAAAAGCTTGCCCTCACTCTTCTTTTAAATAAAGTCATGCATTTACATTAGAATGACTGTTCAGAGCAGAAAGTAATTCTTTCTTCTCTGATGCCAGCATATTTCTAGGAAAAAGAGTATTTTTGGTAGCATCCTATTACATCTCAGCCACCTACCCTGATAGGAGTGGCTAATTGTTTCTACTGGCAACCACTGAAAAATCAGAGAAGCTTTTTAGCTTTGATTTATGACACAAACCAGAATAACACCCGGGAAGAACATAGTAGCGGTTTCACTTTCAGGAGTCCTTGTCTCTGCTTTGTTTCATCTGAGTGCAGTTAGGAACATAGCCAGGTGCCTTCAGCATAGCCACAGCCTTCAGTAGTCGCTTCCACAAGTAGTGGTTACACACTAAATGATGGAGGACTGCTGGGATTCCTCGTGAACTTGTTGTAAATACAGTAGCTTTCATTTACTCGAACATCCTACTTCTAAGATTGTGTAACTAAGAAGAAGGATAGACTAATTAGAACGCCTGCCAAAAGTCAGTTATCTTTTAAGACTTGTCTCTACTTAATAACCTTACTTTGTTACTAGTGTGGGTTTTTTTTTTCCCAAGACATATAATAGAAATGACTTAAAACTACTGCGAGAGGTAAACACTTTTCACTTGGGGACAAATTTATCTCCTAAGTAAAATGAATCTATTGACTAGGATGCTCTCATAGTTTGAAATTGCATTTATCTTCTTAATCCTCTTACCCATGATTTAAATATGAATTGTGCGGTAACTCATTACAGAAAAATAGTTGGAAGATATTTGTCTGGAAATTCTGTAAGATTTTTCAGTATGCTATTTGAATATGGCAGTTGGTCAGAATTTTCTATTAGAGCCTTATTAAATTCCACTACGACCATAAATGCATTTTTTTTTTGAAAGAAAGATTAAAAGAAAGGGGGGTGTTATGTCCTACTATTTTGCCTTTCAGTATTCTCAGTGTTTTCAAGCAATTCTGCATCTTTTGTTGCTGTTCTTCTGTGTCCCCTTTTTTTATATGAATCACAGGAGATATTTTAAAACCTATTGGACTGGCAAACTGGAAACTGAAGAAAACTTCCTTCTCTATTGAAATAACTGAGTCAGAAGGAATCACTTTCAGTGGGTGAGTTGCAACCCAACCTGTCACTGGCTTCTTTTCTGAATCAGCTAAAGAGCAGATACCTCTCAAAAATGTTTGGAAATCATGAAGTTGAGATCACCACCTGTTTTCTTGTAGGCTACTAAACAGCCACCAGCAGATAGTATTTTATCTTCCATAATTTCCTGACTGATGGTTATGAATGTAACTGGGAAAGCACATTCAAATGGGTTAACCACATGAATGTTTATATTTTTCACATCTACTGTCTAGTCCCATTCTAGCTTTACTTCTTGATTAGGTTTTGAGGGATGAAGTCTTTATGGTAGTTTTAGTTATTTTTTTGTCTTTAAGTAAAGACTGAATTATAGCTTCTGTCACCAATTAAAATAATAATTTCAGGATGAAAAATATGAAAACAATTTAGTTCCTATGAAGTTCTCTGAAGGTAGAATTTGGATAAATCTTGTAAAGCTTCCACTTATACATCAGAGTTGCAGTTTTACTACCATCATCTTAACATGGAGCTCTGAAAAAACGGAACCTAATGGAAAGATATTGTTTGTGCTCAACATAGAAGAGGACTTGAAATCTCTGTTTTCCCATAAGAATAATATAGAGCAATGACAATAATATTCAGCAAAAGAAAACTTGCACTTCCTTGGAATCTTATTTGTGTTTGAAAAATACATTAATTATTCACTCAGGGTAAAGATTTTAGCTTCGGCTAAATTTCAAACCTTTGTTCTTATTGCCTTGCTCCAACTCAGAAATCTGTTGTAATTAATTTGTATGGAATCTGTAGATGACCTAAAATGCTGTTTTCTTCTGGGTAGATGAGACATATCGGATATGTGGGCAAGGCGAATCACCCTCTTATGCTTCAGTGATTTCTTCAGGTCTTTACTGTATCACAAAAAATACAGGTTGGTGTGACCATGGATTTGCTTGTAAGTCAGTAGACAAATTGTAGAAATTGAAATGGCATCAGATTTTAGTTGTATGTTCACGGGGGATTTCACTGGCCAGAATGGAATATATGGCTACACTGTTCTATTTTCAGATACTCTAGTATATATAGGGGAAAACCAAAACTTAGAAGGAAAAGTGTGTTTTGTGTAAAGTATAAACATGGCCAGGGGTTCTATGTCAAAATAACAGAATGGTAATCAAAAGCAGCCATGCGCACTGTTTCAGTTCCGTTGTCACTTCCAGGACAGTGTATGGAGGCCATTAGTAACTTTTTTCTGATAGTGACTGTGTGCAGGTACTTGTGGACTCTGGCGTTCATGCATACACAGCAGAGGTTTTAAAAAGCACTCTGGTGCCTTGAAATGACTTCTTCTCGGAATGAGTGTCTGTGGCAGTGCTAAATGTTTCCTAGCAGAGAAGTGCCATAGGCACTTTTAATTGAATTTAGGAGCTGATAGAAAGAGGCAAACTGTATGCTGAAATCCTGCTGTCTATCTGCAGCACAAGTCTAGCAGACAGGAACAGCAAAATCTTCTGACATTCAGTAAACCTTGTAAGAGGTCTCCAGAGGAACTGCTTCTAGGTGAACAGTAACCTTTTCTCTGTGGGCGTCATGGTCTTTGTCTCACTGCAAAAAATGCTAGCCAGTGCTCTAAACTTGATGTTGCCTATGACACTGGCATCTTTCCCTTGAGAGGTAAGATAAACATACTAATCTATTTCATATAAGTGATAAAGAATGCTGTCTTCTTGCTGGGATAGATGGAGCATTTCCTCTCACTGGCTTACTAGTAAAGTGTTTTCTATACTGTTACCACTGCAGCAATGCATATAATGTACCCCCATCTATGAAAACATAGTTGTTGGCCTGCCAGTCCATATTGTAAATTGCTTGGGAGAAAGGCACTAATGTTGCGATTATAGGGAGAAGAATGGGTGCCATCCTAATTGCTGCAGGTGACTTTTAAGAAAATACTAGAATAATGTATAGGTCTTTGCCTGCAGGTAGTTTTCAGTTGCCTGAAATTTTGTTAAAGGGACTGGGAATGTTCTCACAGGAATAATTTTTGTGGATTTATTTTTAATTAAATTCTGCACAGCTGGACAAAATAGTCAGCAGTATTTACCAGATACTACAGGTGAGATTTTTCAAAAGCAGACTTTGGAAATTTTGAAACTATAGCTGACATTGTGTTGCTGAAACTTTCTGCTCCTGAAAATGAGGAAGGATGTATTTTTACAGTCTGCACTAATGAGTACAAAATGAGGTATTTTGATGAAGGAGATCAAGACATTTTTCATGTCACTTATCCATAGCAAAGATGCATCCAGAAAGCTACTTTGCAATGAAACCAAAATATTTTTATATTACCTGCAAAATTAATGTAACAGTATCTGAGAAGTAATTTGCCTGTTTATGTCCTGCAGCCACTGAGCCTGGAAATCTGGGGTGATCCTTCTCTCTGAAGCATTATATCAGGCAGATCTCATTAGAATTCATAAAAATTGAATGTTTTCCATTAGATATTGTAATTGTGAAAAAATTGTTAACACCAGTAACAATTTGGGCTATCTTTTTGGCCATCTTTGAATCAAGCCAGTCTATGAGATAGAAGAATCAACTTCCCATACTTCCAATACTTTCCAGTAAAATTGGAAAGCTTTGTTATTGGCCCATCTAGAGAGCTCTAAGATTTTCAGAACAAGAAGAAATAAGAAATCTTCCTAAGTGAACTGCAGAAGTCTCTTTTTGGGACTACACTCATACAATTTTGAATAATTGGGAGTAGAATATCTGGATTTCAGAATGTCTAAATGTCCATGTACCAGCTGGTATTTACTTTTGCTTTAAGCCACACACTACTCAACCAAAATTTTTTACCTATACATTCTGCTGTTTTGATTGTAATGATTGGGAACATTTTCAGTCTCTCCTGTTCACTTCAAAGTTGGTAACTTTATCAACCCTACATATGCCAGATACTGCTCTGCAGCATCTGGCTGTTAAGCTGTTTAATCTCCCTGGGAGAATCTTGTTTTAAATCCATGACTAACAGTCATATAAAAATACATCCAAGACAGATGCCTTTCAACTTGTGTGGCTTTTGATATTGGGGTGTATAATGTAGTCAGTCTACTTCTCAAAACTCTCCAAGTAAATTTTTTCATTCTTTTTTTCCCCTGAAACTTATCTGGAAATAAGCTTGTGGTTTAAATATATAAAATATTTAGTTGGCTTTTTGACCTCAAGGAAAGTTGAAGATATTACTTATTTCTGTGGTTTCATCTTGAGATCTTCAAGACACAGGATTTCTGGCATCAGTTCTTTCACATTTGAGGGTCTTGCTGCCTCAACACTTGTGGTTGTGGAGAACAAAACTATACATGTGTCTTGAAAGGATACTTAAAGACAACTATAAAATGATATTATGTATATATGTATTTGTCTAAATCCAGTGGATAAATCAGTAATACTTTAAGTTGGTGAGAAATTATATGAACATAGAAAAAATAAGTCAATATCTAGTATTATTGTTACCTTTCTAATGCTAGTTCTGAAAAATAATTAAAGCTGAAACATTTACCTTGCTTCTAGATTCTAAAACTTCACTTTGTCTTTTTAGAATAATCTTTACTGTTTTCCTGACTGTGTTGCAAAAGGGATTTTATCTCATTGAAAATAGCATAACTATTTGGGAATGCCAGGAAAATTAATTAAAACAACTATTGAACTTTATTGGATGGGAAATGAATACTTTTTATATATATAAAAAATATTTTTTTATTTTAAAAACATATGAATTTTAATTATATCATTTATTTAATTTTAAATGTTCAATTTCAAATTTGTTTTTGAAGTCAGTAAATGAATTTTTAAAAATATGCTGATCTCCATTTCTGAAACTACATAGCTTTTAAATTTTTACTTCTTAGTCAGTCACATCTGCCTTGTTTTTCCTTTCCCCAACGTAAAGGAAAAGTTTTGCTAAAACATTTCTTTCACAAAATTGATTTTCATTTTTGCAAAACAATATTTCTTTGTAATTGAAACTCTGTTTTTCCTCTTATAGAGGAAACCTCTTCTCTGCAAAAAAATGAACAAATATCCATTGAATAAACAAATAATTTAGACATTAGTAATTATATGATCCAAACAAGGGAAGAAACATTCTGAAACATAATTGTATCTGGAATCCCTCCATCTCAAGACTACCATGTCTGTCCTTAATGTATTTTTGACCATTGCTTGTCAGTGCTCCTATATACACAGTCAGTAGCAAGTAAATACCAATGGATGCAACAGTAGAGCAAAACAAAACAATGGGACATTTAAAATATGTGTGGCTTTAGATTAAATTAGACAACACATTTGGTTGCTTGTATGCTAAAGATTTGAGTCCTGTGGTAATTCTCTACTCATTTATGACACATAAGGTGCACAGATAGCTCTGACTTATGTCTCTTGAAGATAAGAAAGCCAAATTCTAATGAATGCAAATATTCACCATTACATATTTGATTTGTTTTATAAAGGAGGTTGGGTGGAAAAAAAAAAATAAAGCTAAGAAAGGTGGGGTAGCCTTTAACTAGTGCAGGATTTTGGTGGAATATAACTACTCAAAATGGCAATGTGAGTATACAACGCACCTTCACAACCTTTCTTGTTAAAGGTACTGCAGTTTCAGAAACTACCTTTTAGTAGTAAGTGCTCCTAATACTGGGGCACAGATCAAGAAAGCACTGAAAAGGCAACCGGCTAATTACCACAATAATGTCTTCTCATTGCAACACACTACATAATATTCATGACTTTGAAAATTATTTTGTCGTCACATCATTCCATTTCAGGGCAAAGGGGTGTGGACAACAACACACAGAAAAAGACAGTTTCTGTGGTACCAAAAAATTTCAAAGGGAAACTTCACCTGACAACTGGTCAGATCACTTATTATAAAGGTATGGAATGATAATCACAACATACAGATATTTATTTTGTGTAAACATTATTCTTCCAGTTAATTAAATTGAGAACATTTCTGTATTACAATTCTTTTTTAAAAAAGAACCCAAATATTTTTCATATTTCAGTATTTCATATTGGCATTTCTTTGCCTTCATCATGTCATTGCCGCTTCCCATGTGCACTCAGCATTACATTAGTATTTTTTTCAAAAGAGCAAAGAAAACAGTGAAGGTGAGGGGAAAGAATAGACAAGGACCTCTTACTCCTTGATACCAGCAGCTTTTTGATGGGTTGTTTGTTGCTTTTTTTTTTCTTTTTAAAGTTGTGTGTTCTACCAAAAGCTTTAGAGAAAAAAAGCCTTTTGAATACTCTTGTAAAACATTGTTACTCTGTTCTCACTGTGATGCAATATTTTTTAGTATTTTGTATATACTAACAGAGATATACTTTTTGTTACAGTCACCAGTATTTGATGTGAAAGATATGACCTCAAAATGATTGTTAAATTAGTTTTTTTTAATCATATTATAAATCATATTATTTACTGGGTATGCTGTAAACATTTTTAATTCTTTGAATCTCGGCTAAAACAATTTTTCTTTTTTCTCATTTTACTTCTCTGAACTTTTTATGTTGTTTTTTGTATTCTTTTATTTATTATCAGTCATAATAGACGTTATAGATTTGTGTTGTGGGTTTTAGGACAAGATTTACAAGGCTCATGCTAATGCTGTCTAGACTGTTTCTATTTAAATTGTGAGAATGTGACCTACTTTCATCTCTGTCACTGCATCTCCAGATTCTTCTATTCATGTCATATTAATTCGGCCAAGTTTAATGATTGTCCTGCCTCATTAGCTGGACTTTCAGGACACATATGGGAGACCTCAACCAAGCCAAAACTCATTTCTCAGTCATGCCAAGAACGTGTCACCATATTTATCCTGCCCTTTGTGACCCAATGATCTCAAGTAAATATTTCTTCTAGTTACTGTTAATGGTTGCAGAGACATTTTTCGCAAAGTTTAACAAAACTACTTAATGGTCGCCTGTCCATCTGTACTTTTAAAGATGAGTGACTAATATCCATTCTTATGCATGCAGATGTAGAAACAATAATAGAATTTTAATGTTGACTCATTTTTTTCTTCAAGTATTGAATAGAAGAAAATCTTTCATTTTCATGTCTTCAGGATACATTTGATTGCAGCTCTTGCCAGTTTGATGCCTTTTGTTCCTTTGTAAATGTAGAAATTTCTTCAATCTTGTTCATTGCTATTTTCTTTTTTTAATACAATCTATTAGCTAGTTAGTAAAATAGAAAACATGTAAACATATTTCACTAAAGAGAACTGGAGTGGATATGATGTTTCAGATAGCTGCCCATGAAGGCAACTGGATTTGTCAATGAAGTATTTAGATCCTATGCAATATCTCAGCAATTTCATGGTGAAATTCCCTCAAACTCTTCTTAAAATAATGCAGTATTATCAGCTTCAATTCTCCTATTTTTTTTTCATAAGCAATACTGCTTTAAATATTAATGTCTGCATGGTATGGAACATAATATTTCTTAATTGTGACTAGGGAAGAAGATAAAAATGATGCCTCGAGTTACACAGTTAATAGGTTAAGTTAACAATAATAAAGTTTTATGGGTAACTCCTTATTTGATCTTTCTGCCCCCAAACTTATCTGTTCTTACTTATACTTAGGGGAGGTTTTTGAGGTTGAAGAGTGAAAATATCACAACTTAAGGTGGTGAATTTGGCTTTCTGACTTCGTTGAAATGTTACATGCTTAGTGAAGATTATGGTTCCATAGCAAGATTTAGTTTCAGTTTATTACTGTTTTTTCTTGCTGCACTACACTTCAGTGAAATTGAAACACAACACTTGTGACAAGGAGCAATATACATGCAAGACCAGAAAAATGTCTTGAAAGTTAGTTGCTTAAGCAACCTAGTCTTGCTAAAAATGCATGCTTGGATTGGAAAAAAAATTGAATATTGTTTTTTGTGGCTTTAATTATCCAGAAAGTTGAAAATACAAAACTGATGCGGAGATTCACAAAGCTGATTGTGAAAGACACAAATATTCCTTGCCTGATCAGATGATCTAGGTGTGGTTACTAATTGTCAGAATATAATTGCTTTACAGGCACATCATTTGGATATAGGAGTTATTCAACACGTAGCCTGCTACTAACTTATCAATAGGAAGACTTCTTTTTCTCAGTAGATGAAGTAGTCCTCTGTACAAAAGATTCATACAAGAAGTATAGACTATGTAAATCCTCAGGTAGAACTTAAGCGGTTTGTAAATTGTTGCTGGGCCTTCTATTGGGTTTCTACACCACTGTGTATTGTACTGAAGGGATAAATTTAGAAGTTGGATAGTAGGAGTACATATTCAGATTGAATTTATCGTATAGTCACTGAAATACATACGGTATTCAGCACACAGTTGTCTTCAGAACACATTGCTTTGGTGTCCAAATTAAAGAAAAAGCAGAAGATCCTAAAATTAAAGAATTAGCAAATTCTCATACAAATGTTTTTAGTACTTCAGAATCTCAGTGCTTTTCACTGAGGTTATTAATTCTTCTGCTTAGATTTTTTTTTTTTTTGGTGAGGAAACGCATCTAATGTTAATATTTTGCATAGAAATCTTTTTGAATATGAAATAGAGCTGCTAGGAACATAAGTTAGTGTCTCATTGTGTGAGGGTTGTATTTGGACTCAATCTTCCAAAAGGGAACGTACATTTGCAATTAGCTATGACTCACAGAGCATTAAAGCTCAGCAGTGAATTAGTTTAATTGTATATAAAACCCAAGAAAATTTAAAACTTTGAATAACTTTTCTAATAGCAGAAGAAAAGCTTTCCTCCTTTTTAGTTAAAAAGCCTCTGTCACGTTAACATTACCACATTAACTGAATAAACAGAAATCTCTAAAGCATTTATTTACAAAACTCCACTTGAAGCTGAAAGTCTCCCATCAACAGGAGATGGGAATGAAACCTAACAAGGCTAAATGATTCATTCAAGTAGTTCAAGAAATCTGGGAATTAGTAGGAAGCTG
The DNA here is from genome assembly GCF_965231255.1 of Vanellus vanellus. Classification (NCBI taxonomy): domain Eukaryota; kingdom Metazoa; phylum Chordata; class Aves; order Charadriiformes; family Charadriidae; genus Vanellus; species Vanellus vanellus. The sequence continues at coordinate 24,373,923 of NC_138911.1, read as the reverse complement.
AAGGATTTCCAAATGGAAGCCTAGGATGCTACACTGTGTTTTTTGAAGACCACAGCTCTCAATACCCTGACTGACCTTTGATTTGTGAGTTGGCTTTTACAAAGGTTTAACTTCTATTCAAAGAGAGTCATTGGGATGCACTTGATGGTTTTTCAATGAATTTATTGTTGAGAATTATAGTTACTGAAAAATAATGATTTAAATACTACTGCTTTTTAAAATTGCATAGAACGTAAGATATTCAGAATTCTTTTCCTCTGTGCTTTTTTGGGAAATCGTCCTACCTTCCTTCTTGTGTCAAGCACTCAGCAAGTGCCAATATCAGAAGCTTTTCATAATTACCCAGAGCAGTCTAGAATGGTTGAGTTTACAGCGTTATATTTGTTTTCATTAATTAGTTTTTAAAATAAATACACAAAATGAAGAACAGTTTATGCTGCAGTACTGTACAGGTAGAGATGTGGCTTTGTCAACAGGTACCATCATAATGTAACTATTGCCAATTGAATTTGATATACCATTTTTCTATATATGTCCATTCAGATAGTATGACCTAAGAGATATGCTCATATTTTCTAGTTGTTTTATGATCAATGATGATGTAATGAGCTGGGTAACAGTAGATTAAGGCCATTTGTATTTTCTAGTTTCTCTCCACAGACATTTTAGGTAATAAAATTCAGTTTTAGAGAGTATGTGCTCTTCATTCTATTTAGGATTAAAGGATTCATGTATTGTAAGTTCTAAAAAAGCTTGCACTGTAGGATGATACTCAGCACTAATGCTTTTATTAAACCCAGCAATATACTTAAAGAGATTTTCAAACATTTTTTTTTCTCCTAATAAAACCCACAGAGGCATTTTCAAGGGAATGACAAAGACATCATTGCAAGTAATGGTTATTTGTACATTGTCATGCATCAACATTGTAACTTTTCAAACGTAGCATGAAGAGTTGCAAATCATGTCTGACTCATACAGTGACATTTTTCTCTCCCATCTTCACTTTTTGCTGTAATAGATATTATGTTCGTTTCTCTCTTTCCTAAATTGCTGATCCAAATTACAAATTTTACAGAGGTCTAGGGATCTGGAATGCTTTAGTCAGAAGGTTAGTATGAGCAAGGATATGAATTTAAGCAAGTATGATTAAAGGGGTGGTATGTAGTCTTTCATTCTTGTAAGACCCAGTACTGTGTTTAATACAGTTGCTTCAAATGAGAAAAAGGAAAGGAAACCAAACAAAGAAAAGCTAGATGGAAAAGCATAATGTTAAGTACAGACAGAACCATCTGAATAATAAAATAATAGCTGTGTTGCTAGAATGACTTTACAGTTACTTAACACTGAATCTGACAAAGCATTGCAGAATATGATGTAGGAAATAACCCCGAAGTACTTGAGGATGTGGACAGAACATTTATAAACTGATTGACATTTTGAAAAGTAGATTTTAAATGTGTACATGGCAATCTTGGCAAACCAATTTTTTATGAATGAGTTATTTTATAAGGGCAGATTGTGTTTCTGCTAATAATTAGGATATTGAGGTTATTGAAAGGGTTTACATTTTCACCTCTGAGTTTGTGCAAAGCTTCCTTATTTTGAAAAACACAAAATATGAGTGCATGATTTATTTTTTTTTTATGCAGAGATACAAAAATAATTGATCTTCCAATGCACCCCTTTAACTACAAAATCAAAAAGGAAATGTATACTCTGGTCAAATTAAAATAATTTTTTCTCTCTTCTCTTCCTACTAAAACCAAAATTGAAAAAATCATTTCAGACCAAAAGCACATTTTGTTTGATCTGAAATACAATGTTGTATTTTGTTCAGGATTTCTGAGTTTTTAAATGAAACTAAATTCAACTTCAAAAATAATCTATTACATATGATGGCACTGAGGAGAAACAAAGTCTAGAAAACTGGCGTTTCAGAAAGAACTGAAACAAATGTCATTGAAAAGAAGAGAAGAATGAAGGATGGAAATAGAGGAACAATAAAAGTTTCCAACATATGAAAAGTTGTTGGAAACAAGACTAATCTATTCTGACTGCAGGCAGATATGTAGTGGGTTTACAGTTTAGCATTTTTTTCCATGTTTAGTATCAAGAATCACTTTCTAAGATGCTGAAACATTGGACCATAAGATACTAGAATATGTATCACCATGTTCTTTCTGGACAAGTTAGAGTGCCTATCACAAAGGATGACCTTGTGAGACCGATAGAGTAGTGAAAAAAATTACCTGTTGAAGGGCATAATTTTCTAAATACAAAATAGGATAGATGGGTTCTAGAGCCAAGATGAAGTCTATTTTTACATTCAAACCTCATAAACTTACTTTATTTCTAAATATTAGCATTTATTTTTGTATTGGTATTCAAAGTACAAACCTGTTCTTAGTTTTGAAATTGTGAACAGGCTGGTTTGTGCTGCCTCTCTCATTTGAAAATAATATATTTCTGCTTTTTACAGCCTCTCTTCAGACTCTTGCAATATAAAACAGCAGTGATTTTCCCATAGATTGCAAGAATGACTTGTTTTCCTTAAACAACAACTATAGAACATAAATTAATTAAACTGGTGGCTTAAACAAATAATGATCACTTTCAAGAAGCAAATAAACTGTTTATGGTCATCTGGGAGCCAGTCCATGAGAATGAAGTGCAAGAATATCACAAAACCACTCTGAGCTAAATATTCTAAAACTTTTGCCAAGGGAAATGAATTGATTTTTCCCCTGGGACTTACTTCATGCAGATCATTAGAACGTGGCAAGTCCAACAAGCAGATGTGTGCAAGTTGGAGTTTTTTCTCCAATACTAGTGGCAAGGCAGCTATTTCTAAATTCAAAGGCAGGGTATTGTTTTGCATAGAGGGAAACAATTGCATATTTATGAGATATCCTTAAATGTCTTTTCCCCCCAGCACCACATCTATTTCATTTGAGTGGCAGCTGAAGTGCAAAGTAATATACTGAATTAAGTGAAGGGCTAAATGAAGCAATTAACTGTTCTTTCAAAGGCAATGAAGGCACCAAGTGTGATTTAGAACAGCTGGAGGTTGACCCCTTTTTTGTATGTGGGTCAGAGCAGGAGAGGCAAATGTGAGCACAGAAAGTTTATCGCTGCTCCTTTTTAGAGCCCTTTGAGCTCATGTTATGCAAATTCATGTAACTTTCATGTGTGTAAAACATTTGCATTTCCCATTGGGAAATTCTGGGGAACCTAGGAAGGAAGGAAATATTCTTCCCTGCCTAGCCATCTTGTTACTAAGATAGCTGCCCCAGCCTTATGACTGTTATGGCCATGCTTCCTATTTTGATGTACATTTCACACTTTCCCTTATAGTAAACTACAACAGAATCATAGATAGATAAATTAGAGGTGTTTTGGCATCACGCAGAGCACAAATGTTACTGGACTTAATTCCACAAGTAAAATTGTGCTGGCTTTACAGCTGTAAAGAAGCAGGTAGGATTTTACCTAAATGTTTCAGGGGAAGTATAGACATCCCAGGGATAGCAACAGTTCAGCTCATAAAATTTTACAAGGCAGCTTTCATTTGTATTACTGCAGTAAGATTGCAGATTCTCATATCTGGTAGACAGGCTAGTCTGTGTGGAAGGTTACTAAGCATGGACCTGTAGCCTTCAAAAGGTTCGGTTCCATACTAACAAAGAGAAAGACCGACGTTTAGTTTACTCTAATCCTCTAATGTGGCTCTAAGACCCCGTTGCAGAGTAATTGTACTGCTCTTAACAGTGTCATTGATAAAAAGGTTTTGTTTTCAGTCTTTGAATTTGTGGCAAATTCATGTGGCATTAGTATTTCTTCATTTTGTCTTGTACTTTCCTGGGAACTTGAGAATTATTCAAGGATGAATTGATTTTCAAGTATCAGAATTTAAGATAAGTCTGGAAAATGTTGGAAATGCATGCATAAAACATGTGCTTTGTAATCTGAGGTCACACAAACACAAATGTTTGGAAAACTCTGCGTGCAACCTTTTTTCTCCTGCAAAGTGCTATTATGTAGCAAGAGATTTGAGTGTCATTAAAGAGGTTATTGAGGGCAAGGAGGAAATCAAAAGTTGACTCATGTATTTGCTGAGTTTACCTGGAACAGAGGACATGCAAGTTCATGTATTTCTGTTAAGTGATTTGAATATTTGGAACTTGAATTGTAATCGAGGTTACTGAGCAGTTTGCAGAATTGTGTGGTTACATATTATTAAAGCTAGAAAGTTTTCTCAATTCCCTCCCTCCCAGTTTTCTTCTGTTGCTGATTTTTTGGTTTAACTCATGCAGGTGCCGAGAACAATTAATGGAGGTCAGTTTATATGCATGCAAGTTAGTCTTGCTTATTTTTTCCTACCAGCTGTGTTCTGAAGGAGATACAGGACTGTATTTTAGAGTTATGAAATCTTTTTTTTTTTTTTTTTTTCTGTTGGGAATCATTATAAGCAGTCTTGCTTTTTTTTTAAGACCTCATGTGAAAATTGTGATTCTATTAAGGGGTTTTATTGACTGTTACTTTGAGAGCTGAAGACAACACATCCTAACACTTTAAATAAGCCATTTAGTATAAATCATGTACAATCCGGTAGTTTTAAATCAAAACACTGCTCTGCAATCTCACAGCTAGTCTTCCACAGGTCTGTGGTCATGTCTTACATACATGGGAAAAAAGGCATACATCACCAGAAGTGTATTATGCTGCATTTTCCATCAGTGTCACCTTTATTGGAGCCTGTACAGAGGAAGTTCCTTGTTAAGACAACATTAAATAAACAATCCTTTTGGAGGTCTTTACAATACACAGTTGTTCTTGTAAACACGTTATAAGAAATGAAACAGTTTGGTCTTTTTTTGTTCTAGTTTTCTAATCAGTTGGTTCTGTTTCAGCTTCCTTAATACTGTGATAGTGCTGGCAGGCAGCATAGAAAGACTTTGGCAGAGTGAAACATCTCTATTGCCTGTCTGAACTTTGGCACAAGAATGACAGTTGTCAGGAAATACCTCAATTTATATGCTGATCCCTAATAGAGTTTTCATGTCTTCTGGTAATTTCATTTTCTCTTTCCTCATATGAAACCTGTTAAATTTTGTCAGTATCTTCAAGTTATTTTATCTAGGTTAATATTTAGAGCCATATTTACACATTAAGTTATTCTTATTCTGCTTGTAAGAAGCAGACAAAGTGTGTGTGTACACACACATGTATGTATGTATAAAATAAGTAGGTGGAAGTATAGCTGACAGTCATTTTATATAGGTGAACAAATAATTCAGCTTTTCTAGTGCATACTTGCTTGAGCAAGTCAAGTAGGATCTGGCCAGTAATAGTTAGAAGTATCTGAGAATTAATCTTTAGGACACAGTTGGGTTGCACCATACCTGGCCACAGACTAACTTGAACTTTTTCTATTATTTTTTTTTCCCCAAGTATCATTTGAAAGCAGAATATTTTGATAACGTCAGTAAATCTATTTCTTAGTATATTCATACTCTAAAATTACCTATGACTATATCTCATAGTTTCTGTAATTTTATTTGGATTAAATCTTTTACTTTCTCTTAGAAAAAGAAACATATTCTGTCTTACATATCAGTCTATTAGAGAAACCTTTACATATTTTTTATCAAGATTAGAAAAAAAAGTTGCTGCATTTTATCTTTCATGAAACTTATTTTTAACCTGACTTCTAATAATTCAGAAACATATATCATATCTAATAACAGCATAAATTTGTGTAGGCTAGATAAGGTGAGTTTCATCTGGAATGATCCAACATGCTTTGAAATACAAAATGCAGCTGCTTCTGACACATTTAAGTAATAGTTACACTGTACCAGCTATACTTTATGTGTATTTTAAAGACTTCAATTTGAGACGAACTTTCCTATGTTGGATAATTTCATTCCTTCTAACTTGATTTTCAATCGAGTATGTGCAGGACACCAGAGAATCACAAGGAAGAGCAGGATATCAATAAAACTCACAGAAAGTAACCAGATGTCCCACAATGCCCAGTTGACAATTTTGCATAATGGTCATCACTTCTCTCAGCTAATGTTGCTGGGATAATGGAGATACAGATGTTCTCTGTTCATTCTCAATTCCTTGATCCCTCCTTTTCTGTTTTTAGAGTTGCCTCTTCAGTATTTTCATTCTAAATTTAAAAGTATAATATTTGGTTCCTCATGAAACATTTCTAGTGCAGAGATTAGCACAGCTGATGCTGTTTTTCCCCATGACATCATGCAGATGCTTCCCATTCAATAGACATTGTACACCACCTTCGGGACGGCGAATTCAGCACCAAGGACAGCAAAGGCGGCGTTCATAAGCCTTTCGCCTCTCACGGTTAGCTCTCAGCCTTCGCGTTAATAACAGGAGGAAAAATTACAAAATACTGTGGGGGTAGTTAAATACCAGAACAGATTGGCTAGAGAGATTGTGGGTCCTTTAAGGTGTTCGAGGACGCGTCCTGAGCTACCTGTTTTAATTAGACCTGTTTTGAGCAGGAGACTGGACTGGATGACCCCTGGAGTTCCCTTCCAACCAAAGTTATGATTCTACGATTTCATTTGTCCCCTGTAAAGAGTAATGAAAAAAAACAAAAACAAAAACAAAAACCAAACCCTAAAAAAACCCAACAGAATGTTGTAGACAGAGTGTCACATACCGAAATAATGTTTTCTCTTTGCTGCATGTCTTTAACTTGCTTGTATGTTCCATAAAAAATGTAAAAAGATGATTTTTTTTTAATACAAAGTTTTGCTAGAAGTCATTGGATAAAAATTCTGAATGTTATGAAAAATTAATCATAGATGGTACAGGACTTACTGAGAGAAATAGATATATTAATGAAGAAAAGAACATATAAATGCTTTCTAGTTTTCAGTTTTATATTCATCCTGACCTTCCCATACTACCTTTTCTAGCAGCCACATTGTTCTAAATTGCTAGTTTACTGTTCTTAAAGTATTTGGTGAGGTAAGAAATGGTCACACTATGAAGGACATGATTTGTGCTGCTTAGGCCATGAATGTACTGATGAAATTAGAAAGTTTAGTTCAGGTCCTTTGATATCACTGTCTTTTGTATAATGATAAAAAAAAAAAAAAAGACAGTGTAAGGGTTGAATTCTACTTATATAATTGTATTTTGTGTGCTAAAATTTTAAAAGAAATTGAACAGGAATGCCAATTCTTGTTTTTGGTGTGAAAATTTTCTGTGGTACTACTATGAATTATTTACCAGAAGTTATGAGTTGGGTACATTTTCATTGTCTGTAGAATGTTTGCTATGTGATGATTTTAGACGCATTGTGATGAAAAGACCTGCATGAATACACAATGGTTTGGGGTTTGGGTTTGGTTTAATTTAAAGGTAATAAGCTTACAGGATTTTTTCATATTATAATATTACTAACAAATTGATATTATTGTTGGGGGTGGGCATGATCATTAGCTCCTTTGTTAGTTTCCCAGGAAATGCTCTGCACCTCAATTAATATCGATCAAAGTATTGCTCTAACAAGGAAGATTACAGTGTGATTTGTATCCTGTTATGCACTGTATTCTAAAAGAAGGATATTATCATGAGTGAAGTTTAGATAAGGTTTGGCAGTGCTAATACCAGCTGCTAGGAGGTCTCATGCAGGGCTGGTTGCAATGGCAGTACAATAATGCTTCCTGACCTGATAATGATGTTTGAGTATTATTTCTCTGAATTGCTGCTAAAATATGACTTTGAGTTTTTGTTTGATTCTTGACTCCCAATCAGAAGGTTATTTTAAAAAAATAAAATTAAAAAAAAAAAACAAAAACAAAAAACACCAAAACCCTAAAAACCCTAAAGAGAGAGTGCTGCTGTGCACGGGGAAAGAAGACAGAGAGGAGCAGAAAAGTTAAAGAACTTAATATTACAATCATTTTAAAGACAGAGTGGGGGTAGAAAATGAATTTTCTCATTGTGATTTCATTTTCTGCAAATACTTCAGGAAGCAAATTTTAGTGAAAATAACACATATAAAATTTTGTTCATATAAGCTAATTTCCAAAGCTATAAATACTGCCTTTAATTATTTATAGCCATAACTTGGGATTTGCTTATTCAAGAAATTCAGACTGCCGCCTTTGTCTAATTGACTCCTATTTTGCGTGTGTGTGTCTAAACCTGATGCCTGTATCTGGTGTCCTTATTTCTTTATGATCTTCCTGGATGATTTTAAATTTTTATATTTATGCCTTCTCTGATCTGTAGATTCTACCTTATTTTATTAACCTTCTTCCTCAGCACAAAGTGTTGTGCTGACATGCATACCCATACAACTGTTTGTGCATTTAACCTGTTCTTTGTTCAGATCACTTTCTCCAAGACTGATAGATGTGGTTGAATAATATTTAGCGAGTACTTTACATACGGAATTCTGACTCCTTCTCAGGAAGCCTTTACAACTATGTCTTGATTTGTAATGAATGAATTTTTTTGGTTGTTAGTAACCAGTTGATGATTCCCTAACTTGTGCTGCCAGATCCATTCCACAAAGAGCAGCAAACCTGTGCCTGGATTGTGTCAGAGGTATTTCCTCAAAATAAACTGTTCCTCTGCAATCCCTCTCAGTGCTGTTCAGCACTGATAATGTGCGTGCTCTCTGCTGTGCATTATGACAGTCTGAGTGACATACCACGCAATGAATAATAATGTGTCATAGCTGCAAGTAGTTAGAGCTTCCCTCTCACTTCTAGCACCTTGCCTAACAAACTCCTCTACTCCCACACAGTTTTGTGACAAAGGGCTGGGATATATTTACATACTTGCTCTCATTTAACCAAAGCAGAAATCCTTGCCATTCTAGAGCTTAGCATACAAGGTCTTCATCAGCATGGTTGCCCTATAAATATCCCACTTAAATACCTTACAGAATCAAATCCCAAAGGTGGGCATGGGTATAATACAGAACTAGCCCAGAGTAAACATCAGTCAATTTGCTAAAGAAGGAATGTATAAGAAGCAGGTGTTTGAAGTTTTCTGCAGTAAAGTAAGCTAGGTATCTCTGTTTTCTCTGTCTTAATATTAGCATATTCTGGAAATAAATTTGAATCTGTGAGTATATTGCCTAATGCATTTTCTCTCTGCATAGAATCTCCCCAGTCGTTATGACAAGATTTTGTTTGTTTTGGCGTTTGGTTATTTTTTCACTGACCAGCAGGCTTAATGACTGACTCATAATCCTACCATACACTGCCTCCCACCTAATACCATAGTGACAAGCTGCTGGTTTTCCTCTGTTCAAAGGAAGTAAGAAGTAGAAATTAAGTCTCTTGGAAAATGGGATAGCCACCGATATCTTGGTATGATTAAGCTGACTTGAATGGTGCTGACTACCTGTAAGAAATACTCCTTACCCCTGCAAGGTTACACATGGACCTTAAATATTTAGCACATGTTATTTTATGTTATATTAGCAAATAAACAAACAGTATTCTTTTTTGAAAGGCTTTTAAAGATAGAGACATTTGGGAGTTAGGTGATTAATGCACTTGGACAAAATCTGTAAATCACAGCATGTTCCAATGCACATATTTAAACACCTGAATACCTTTTAAAATCTATCCTAGAGGCTTTGTTTGTAGAATAAAGTCAGGTTTAGTGATGTTTTGATGTTGTTCAGAAAAGTTTATACGGAAGAAATTCAGCAAGCTCAAGTTCTTATGCGAACAATAAGAAGTTCTTATCTTAAACACACTAATTTAATGGGAACAATGCCAATGCCACTCTGCCTACAAACAAGCAGAAAATACTAGACTATCAAGTTCAAGGACCAGTCTGCATCTACCTCTCATTCCAGTGTATTCTTTCTTGGATTTAATAATTACTTACTTTGCAATACCTACAAGCTACATTATTTTAGAATAAATACATGAGAAATTTCCTCTATGGTTTGTCACAGATGTTTGAAAAGTTCTTCAATGAGAATATCAATTCCTAAAGTGTTTTCAATCATAAAAAACTGCGCCAGTGACAACATTTGAATAGTACCATATGTCACGATAAACATGTATGTACATGGATACATATATGTGTCTGTATAAAAGTCAGAAACAAACCAATCCTTGATTCTTATATCTGTGGTAGTCATGCAAGAAATGAAACAGCTAGTTAAATGTAATTCTGTGATTTTGATAACTTTTGAATTCTTAGGAGAATGTTAAGGGACAATAGTTGTGTAAATAAATAATTACTTTGGAACAATTTATTTATTGGTTTTTAGATCAATAAATATCAGTTGGTATATTGATATTTTCTTTGTTTTTATTTTCCTCAGAAAACTGGGGGGAGGGGCAGCAAAAAAAAAAAAAAAAAAGAAAAAAAAAACAACACCAAACCGAAAAAAAATATTAAAATAAGAGTAGGTTGTATTATCAGTAATTTTGTTTTAAACTAATTTGTCTTTAATTATCATATTTCTGGGGAAAGTTTTTTATATGAATCTGAAACAGCTTTATAACCTTAGTTTTGGGACAGATTGCATTAATGTGGTACTTTGAACCTAAATATCTCTTCTTTTCTAAATTTCTCTTCCTGAAAAGGAATTCTAGTAAAATGTATTGTATCTACTTTAGGACCACAGACAGTTGATTCCTACTTCCGGATCTATGCCTTCCTATATGGACTTAGTAAATGTGTTTTCCAAAAATGATTATTCATTTTAGTTGGCTCATCTTTGGAGAACACGTTTTAAATGGGGCTGGATTTAACAAACATTGCTGTGTCTGCTTTTGAAAAAAAGGTCCACTTGAAACATTTTAAATGAAAGCCCATGACTTCCTCATTTTCATCAAATGTATTTGTGAGCAGTTTTTGGAAAATTTGAAAACTTCAGCCTAGTATTCTAGTTTTCTTAATATTACCCCTACTTATTGTCCAAAGACTATCAGTATGGTAAACTTTAACGCTAATACTTCTTATCTCTTAAATGATAGGTATTTTTATTAGCACATTGAAGATAAGTTCCACCTACATGCACAAAGAAGTGTAAAGCAAATACAATTGTAAGGAAATGCAGTTTCAATCTAAGCTACTGGAAAAGTGCAAGAGAAATAGAAGGTCTGAACAACCCCAAAATTTCTTCACAGAAAGGGTTAACAAACATTGGAACAGGCTGCCCAGGGAAGTAGTGGAATCGCCATCCCTGGAGGTATTTAAAAGACGGGTAGATGTGGTGCTTAGAGACATGGTTTAGTGGTGGTTTTGGTAACATTAGGTTGATGGTTGGACTTGATGATCTTTAAGGTCCCTTCCAACCTAGATAATTCTGTGATTCTAAAAAAGCAATTGGAACAAGTGTTGACCAAATCCAGACTCCTGTGTCTCACCTCTTGTTTTGTTTGTGTCTTTTTTTTCCTGCTTCCAAACAATCCTATAATCATGATGTGCAGCTTTTTAAAACAATGTTTCTTTCCTTGAAGTTTTTTATCCTCTTCATCACCAAAAATAGTCCCCTTAACGAGAACTCTTCTCTTGATCTTGAAGTTCAGTTCTGATTCAGTAAGGTGTATTTCAATTTAAAACCGTACCATACCCACTGGGAATGAAGTTTGGAGAGATGGTAGGAAAACATAGTCTAAAATATCATTGATAATTAAAAAAACCAACCAAACAAACAACCAAACAACAACAACAAGAACAACAAAAAAACTCCTTAAATAATCATTATTCTTACCATCATATTCAACAGTTGTGACTGGCAGGATTTCTAAACTTCTTATCAGGTTTTCTATCATGCAGTCAATAAAGAACGAGAAATGTTCTCAACCACAAGTTCCTTTCAGAACTTCTCAAAGGATCCTATCCTAATGGGGACAAAGATGTTTATTTGTATTAAACCTGTTTCCTCTTACTGTCTCCAAAATATAGAGTTATGTTTTCTTGCAACCTTTCCACGGCTTTAGTGCTAATCCAGTGCAAATGGGTCTGGGCTATTTTTCTGCTTATACTACTTTATGAAATGAAAGTTGTGGAACTATCTATTACGGAATAATCCTTTATTCTCTTTAGAAGTGACAACATAGTGAACTAGACAGACTACTGGTCTGTTCTGGAGTGGCAGTAGCCAAGTAAATTCCAAAAGAATTTCAAGAGGCTCATTATTGTCTTAAAGTTTTTCATTCACCTCTTTAAGATGATACTCAAAGACAATTATATATTTCACATTTCATATGCTCTTTAAACAATGGATATTTTTAATGGGAATGTGGAGACAGAAGGAAGAGCTGAACATTGGGTGAGAAAATCCAGAGGATTCAAGGTGAGGATTGGTCTTTTACTTAACTTATACCATATTTCAGAGCACTTGTGAGTATAAATATGGTGCCTCCTACCTTCATTCATTGCTAAGTCCTAAATAGTTCCCTGAGTTTTCCATCCATCTAGTTTGAGTCAATGTCTGTCAAAGTACACTTATATCACAACACATTCAGAGATCTTAAATTATTTAATATCAGGTATTGACTACTAGGGTACAGAAAAGAATGACAGTTATTTAAAGGGGTGGGGTTTTACTCTTTCTGCTACCTTATATTTTTCCTATTTGCCTTGCCTGGTATAGTGCATATTATATGGTGGTTATGGTGTCACATCATGCACTGACACAGATGTAAAATTTTATGCTCCCTAGTTCAATTAATGGTGAGTCCATCTTGTTTAACACATTCAGTAAATATTATTTCCATTTTACAGGTAAGTTGGTGACGAGTGTGCAGAGAAATCAAATAATCTATCTTGAGATCATGCAAAGGCTCTGGAAATACAATCCCAGTGAGTCCTGGCTCTAACGCTTTTGATGTCCTCATCACTGGCCACAGTCCTGCAAGCACTGACGGTAAGAAAATAGATTCTTATGTATATTATATGCATTATAGTATTTCAATCCATTTGAATTTGGATAAATCTTAAAAAAAAAAAATAGTTTCTGTTATTTTCCAATGGCCAAGGATAAGCTACTAATGATTTAAGAACAAAAAAAAAAGAAAAAAAAAAGAGTTGAAAAAACTCACTTTTTTTTCATACTGACCAATAAGGGTTAAGTGGCAATTTGTCTGACATGTAAAAATGATGTCCAGATTTTGGGTATAGAGGATGCTGAAGGTATTTAGTTGAAGTATTTTATTTAGAAAGTTATAAGGACCTGAAAATAAATCATGAAAATGAAAGAAATGAAAGTTATCTCCATGACTAATGTTATTTGTACCATGAACTTTTTTTTTTTTTTCATTTTGGCAATTATCATTATCAATGATCTCTTTGCATCAACATTTATTTTCCTCCTCAATTTATTGGAAGCTATTACTTACTTTGGGATATTGCATGGTTAAAGCAAACCATTATCCTTTTTGCAGTGAAAATTTAGAAATCTGCTACATTATTTTTTCCTTGGCTCAGAGGTTAAACTGAAGGTCTTTTCCCTATACCAGAATTTCACTTTGAAAGTATGCTAAACATGAGGACAGGGTAGAACAATATGGCTACTAGTTGTTTCTCAGTAATGTTTTGAAGCATATGTAGTTAAGATTTTATTCTCAATAAATGCAAATCATATTTTCCAGTCACAATAACAATACAGAAGAAATTAAGATGTCTGATGCATCCATCTCTATGTCAAAGTATCATACTCTTGCTGTTTAAAATTCACTGAAGAAAAAAAATGCTGTCACACTGTAAAGATGTTATTTCCAAAGTAATGCATGTCTGAGTCTAGTTGTCTGTATTCTAAAATTTTACATTCTTAAAAATCCAATTTAAAAGAAACAGTCCTTCATTTTCACTCTACCGACTTTTTCTAACCTAAATGATTCTATGATTCTACAAAACTAAATATGTGTTTGATGGGGTATGAATATAAAATAAAGGACCATGCTCTATTCTCATCTACACCTGCATTAATTTGGAGATACTCCATTGAAGTCAAAGGATTTATTCCTCTCGATGGAGTCAATTTACAACAGTGTAATGTCAGTGGCACTCAGTCCTGGAAAGGAAAGAATTTGTCTAGATTTGAATTCTAAGTCTGAAATTAATGCCATAGGAAAATGACAGGATTTAGGCCATTTTTCTCAGGACCATTTTAGAGTGAAAACACTTGAAATTTTGTTCTAAGCCATTTTGTGAGTCAGCTTTTTTAATGTTTAATAGAGTGGTTAATTTCAGTCAAAAAAGTTTACATTTTATAGGAAGTTGAAAAGCATGACCATTGCCAAGAACTGGAAATTGGAACAGAAAAATTCAAAATCACCTTCACTATTATTATTGGTAGTAATAGTAGTATTGCACAGCCTTTGTTCTTTGCTAGGTTTACTACCCATGAAAATCATGCTATGCAATTTCATTTTGTCATAAGATAGGGGTTTTGACATGCACTTCTTCCTAATCTGGACTAATTAGTTTATGTGAAAACTGGAATAGGATGTGAGAAAATAGTACCAAAGGGCCACAGGGCTACTGTTACAGTAGAGATTGTGTGCCCTGTATTTTAGGGAACATATCTACAGTCTATTTCTAACCAAATGAAGATGACTTAACAGTGTTTTTGAATGAATGCATTTGTGTGTGTGCACATTGAGACTCAGAAATAGAAAAAGTTTGTCCTTCCTTGTTTTGGAAATAACTATAGCAAAAAAGATAGAGTGAAGATTAATGTTGATCTTCAAGATGCTGAGTTCACACACAGAGTCTGGAATGGAAGTTAAAATTTAAAATCACATGAAAAAAAGATGGTCTGTAAAATTGTGGTCTCATTTAATTCAGCAAAAATTTTGTCATTGACCTCAGCGGAACTAGCATTCTTCTGCTGGGTACGAAGGAAGTTTTTGCATTTTTGAATATGTAGTTACTTTTGTGAACACGTGTATACTCTTGAGGTTTAACACTCTAACTCTATTAAATGTTAGATACCCTAAAGTCATGCTACAATAAACTTAAAAGTGATTACCAACCTAAAGAGTAAACTTTTGATAGGGACATAATTTCAGAAATGTTCTAGCACTAGCTCTGTGTATATATCTATATATAGGCCTTAGTCAGAATTGTAACACAGCAGTCCTAAGTGCAAAGTTAGGAAAAGTTTAACTTTTTTTGTTAGTGGTTTGTCTTTTTCATATTTTTTTTGCCTCAAAACAGCATTACTTCTTTAGAAAAAATCTCCTCTGCTAGTTTTAAGTTGAATTCTAGGCATATAATTTTCCTAGGTGCACAGGTGAATAAGAGAATCTGAGAGCAGATTAAAAAAAAATATTTTTACCAAATAAGTATAAGGCTTCTTACTTTCCTTCTATGTAAATACTTTTACAAACTATTAAATTACAGAATCAGAGAATGGCTGAGGGTGGAAGTGACCTATGAAGGTGGCCAAACCATGACAGAAGGTCAGCTGGTCCAACCCCACTACTCAAGCAGGGCCACCTGGAGCCAATTGCCCAGGACCATTTCCAGATGACTTCTGAATATCCCCAAGGGGGAAGAGTCCACAACCTCCCTGGGCAACTTGTGCCAGTGCTTGGTCACTCTCACAGTAAAAAAAAGCTGTTAGAGGGAACCTGCTGTGTTTCAGTTTATGCCCATTGCCTCTGGTCCTGTCACTGGGCACCACTGAGAAGAGTCTGTCTCCATCCTCTTTGCACCCTCCCTTCGTGTATTTTTAGACATTAATCAGATTCCCTCTGAGCATTCTCTTCTCCAGGCTAAAAACTCCCAGCTCTCTGACCCTTTCCCCATAGGAGAGATGCTCCAGTCCATCATCATCAGCAAGTTTGCTGATGATACCAAACTGGGTGGGGTGGCTGACACCCCAGAGGGCCGTGCTGCCATCCAGCGTGACCTGGACAGGCTGGAGAGCTGGGCAGAAAAGAACCTAATGAGGTTCAATAAAAGCAAGTGCAAGGTCCTGCACCTGGGGAGGAAGAATGCTAGGCACCAGTACAGGTTAGGGGCAGACCTGCTGGGAAGTGTTTCTGAGGAGAAGGATCTGGGGGTCGTGGTAGACAGTAAATTATCCATGGCCCAGCAATGTGCCCTTGTTGCCAAAAAGGCCAATGGAATCCTGGGCTGCATAGGGAAGAGTGTGTCCAGTAGGTCGAGGGAGGTCATTCTCCCCCTCTACTCTGCACTGGTGAGGCCACAACTGGAATACTGTGTCCAGTTTGGGGCTCCCCAGTTCAAGAGGGACAGGGAACTGCTGGAGCGAGTCCAGCGAAGGGCAACTAAGATGATTAAGGGCTTGGAGCATCTGACTTATGAGGAAAGGCTGAGAGAGCTGGG
Organism: Vanellus vanellus; assembly: GCF_965231255.1. NCBI lineage: Eukaryota > Metazoa > Chordata > Aves > Charadriiformes > Charadriidae > Vanellus > Vanellus vanellus. The sequence continues at coordinate 24,357,591 of NC_138911.1, read as the reverse complement.
ACTCTTTAGCCTGGAGAAGAGAAGGCTGAGGGGAGACCTTATTATGGCATACAAGTATCTAAAGGGTGGGTTGAAGGAGGATGGAGCCAGGCTCTTTCAATGGTTCCAAGTGACAGGACGAGGGGTAATGGGCACAAGTTAGAACACAGAAAGTTCCGTTCAAATACATGGAAAAACTTCTTTACAGTGAGGGTGACAGAGCACTGGAACAGGCTGCCCAGGGAGGTTGTGGAGTCCCCTTCTCTGGAGGTTTTCCAGACGCACCTGGATGCAGTCCTGAGTAATGTGCTCTAGGCAATCCTGCTTTAGCAGGGGAGTTGGACTAGATGATCTCTAGAGGTCCCTTCCAACTCTGAAAACTGTGATTCTGTGATCTTTGTCGCCCTTTGTTGGGCTCTCTCCAACTGTCCACTTCTTTCTTGGACTGCAGAGTTCAGAACTGGACACAATACTGCAGGTGTGACCTCACCAGTGCTGAGCAGAGCGGAAGGATCCCTCAACCTGCCGGCAATGCTGTACCTAGTGCAGCCCAGGATACCATTACCCTTCTTTGCAGCAAGGACATGTTGCTGGCTTACGTTCAGTTTGTTGAATTGGTTGTCTCTGCTGCAATGGAAACATTGACACATGGGATTCAGTTCCATAAGTAGAAATTCTAGAAATTCTTTCTAGACAACAGGTTCCTTTTCAGTGGTGGATTGTTAACATCAAAGATGAAAATTTGTAGAACAACTGTAGAACATTTCTAAACTTGTCCTGTTAACCTGATTGGACAACAATCATACAGAAGTTCTGAGAATACGGTTCTTTTCAAATGTAAACAACTTAATGAAAACCACTGTTCAGTCCCTTCTTTACCTGAAAGAAAAATATTATGATATTATGGAGAGATGAGTTTATTGAACAGTCACTTAAACTTGTGTGTGCCAATGTCACATGTGCTGTGGTTTTAACCAGATTTTCCTGAAAGGAGGATATCTTTTCTTTTACTTCTTCCAAGCCTCTTTGACTCAATAGAAATTACCTATGAAACAAAAATTCTCACTAGAACTGTAAATATCAGAACAAAAATATGTGAAAATTAATAAATAAGGCAGTATTACAGTCAGGTGCTAATTTTGATGGTTATGAACTTGATTTTAGTGTTTTTTGTATTAAAAGAATTGAACAATAGTCAGTGAAATCACATGTACAAGAAAGTATGTACCATGAGCTTTGAATACATTACAAAAATCACAGTCTCCCTGTGAGATTATGTATGGCATATTTTATATAACCTGAGATTTTTAGGATCTCTGTTGAATCCCTAAATTGGTTAGTGAGCTTGATCCTGGATCCATGCCGTCAAAACTATATTTGTCAGCATTTTTTTTCACTTTTGAAAGTAGCAAGCTATAAGAGGATTCAAGTACTGTCTCCATATGCAAGCAGCTTCTTGTCAGCAATGCTTAATGAAATAGAAAGAATAATATGTTCCACAGCTTCCTTTATAATTTCTTCATGTTTATTTAAAAGGAAGGTAGGTCTGTCACTGACTTAGAACAACTTGAAACTGCTTTTCACTTTAGTTTGTATAAACAAAATGGTCTGGTTTCACTCTTTTCCTTAAATTTTGGTTATGCTCACTCAATTTTAAAGTTTTTCTACTCCTTTATCTACAGGTCAGAATTCTCTTTTCTTAGGCTTTAGTGATGGTTCTCTTCTACCAAATGACTGACAATTACGAATATCTAGTCTTTTCCACTAGCCTCTTCCAGTGCTAATCACACACAGAACTTCAGTTCTTTAACTCGTATAGTCTGTCAAGAAGGAAAAGGTGTGTCTTAACAATCCGTTGCTGTCCATGTTTGTTATGTGAAGATTTGCCAGTACATACATTTGAGTTTTATTATCCTCCCACACTCAGGATCAGACAAGCTTGTCCCATTATATGAAAAACAAAGTTCCCTTGCCAGTCTGTGTTTAGTTTTCTTCACAGTGCACCCTTTTGATTCACGGTGATCTTGGTCCATAAGAGGAACCAGGACCCAGTGACCTCCACTGTATGTTTGGGATTGGTAGCACTGCCAGGGAAGCTCCCATGCAGGGAGAAGACCAGGTAACAGCTGCTCTTAACCCTTGCTCTCCACCCGAGTGTGCCAGTGGTGGGGAATGGGCATGAAGGATAGTAATTCCCTAGTTTAGGAACTAAACAGAAGACCCCAGGATATTCCCTCTGTGTCACCTTGTCAGTGCTTGTAAAACATTGCATCATGTGTATCATCCAAAGTTTTCCATGGTGCTTTCATTCTGAATATCAGCTCATCATGTTGGATGGCTTTTGTGAACTGATATGTAGGGAATTGTTTTTCTTGCACAGAAAACCTGCAAAATAAAAGATTGAAGACAATATACAAACAATATTGTTTGGAGGCAATGACATAAAACGTACTGCAGGAAAAAAGCCACACAAACAGTGCTGTCCAGAGCTATTTATACCCTTTTAACATTTGATTAGGAATGACTTATTGGGATAATACTAAAATATTTGTTTTAAATAAGTTTCACACATAGGTGGCACGCACACTTGTAAAACAGATAATACAATTATATTTTTTATTTTGTTTACTAAAAAGACATTTACCTTTTCATATACCATGCATAGTCATGTGATAAATAGCACAAATTAGATTGCTTTAAAGTTATGTTCTAAGAAGCTAATCACTCTATCTTCTATGTTTATTAGGTGATAAAAAATAATTGATGTATTAAAAATAACATTTAAGAGAGAAGTTTATATCATACCTACAGCATATTACAGTCTTTATACTAATTTTGTATTTAGTCACATCTATGACAGCAAATATATTATCTTTGTGTATATATATGTACTTTTATTTAAGTACTGGCATATGTTAGAAACATGTATTTTGAATGACATAAAAAATACAAAATGTGCAAATTTCCATCAAAAATTAAATATTAGTTTGTATACACAGAGATACCGTAGCTATTGCAGATGCTCACGTCTTAGATTCTGATTGCATCCCCAAAAGCTGTGTGTCTTCTGTTTTTGACACCCATGTATTTGTTTAATTCAGTTATAGAAACCTTCACTGTTGCTCACAGACTCTTTAATATTAGCAGGAAATTGTTCAGGCACTTTTTAAAGAAACATTGGAGCAAACATATATTAGGCTGTGATGTTTTTATCCTTCTGGGAAAAGGAACAACTTTGTGGGTTTTTTGATTTTAAGTAGTAAAAAGAAAAAGACTCTCTCTCATAAGACGTTTGTAGGCCCAAAATACACCAGCGGCATCAATGAATCAGACAGGAACAAAATAAGCTCACCAGCTAAGAAAAAGATTGTTACTTGTCAGCATCTTCTTCTTCTGTCTCACTTGCAGCCTTCTCCAAGAATCCCCAAAGTCTTTTTTAACATTCTTGGAAGACCATTATGTTTGGGTTATTCATTGTTACTAATTTCCTGGTTTGAGGTAAAACAGAACCAATTTTGTTCAGTAACTTTGCTACTTAGCTAGGCCTCTCTAACTACTGCCAGCCGGTGTCGTGATTGTCATCTCGGGAGCTTGATACAGTTTTGTATATTTTTGATTATTTCTTTTTATTTTATTATTAATATTTCATTAAAGTAGTTTAGTTCCTCCTAAGCTCATAAGTCTCTTTTTCCTCCTCCTCCTCTCTCTTTGAAGAGGGGTAGAGGGGAGCATCTGTCGGTCCCATCTGGGATCCTTCAGGTCCCCAGTAGTGGATTTTGGCCTAAACCACGACAACTATACACTCAGTCTTTCACTTCTTGTGGGTAATTTGTGTTTGTCATTGATTTCAGTGATAGTAAGATCAGATGCTAAATGATCTAACAGTGATTAAGGACCTTGAATACTGTGTTCTCCTCAAATATTGTGTTCTCCTCAAATATTGTGTTCAGTTTTGGGCTTCTCACTACAAGAAAGACATAGAGGTTCTAGAGCTGGTCCAGAGAAGGACAATGAAGCTGGTGAGGAGTATAGAGCACAAGTCTTATGAGGAGCAGCTGAGGGAACTGGGGTTGTTTAGCCTGGAGAAAAGGAGGCTGAAGGGAGACCTTATCGCTCTCTACAACTACCTGAAAGGAGGTTGTAGCAATGTGAGGGTCGGTCTCTTCTCCCAAGTAACAAGTGACAGGACAACAAGAAATGGCCTCAAGTTGTGCCAGCAGAGGTTTAGGATGTACATTAGGAAAAATTTCTCCACAGAAGGGGTTATCAAACATTGAAACAGGCTGCCTATGGAGGTATTTAAAAGATGGGTAGACATGGCGCTTAGAGACATGGTTTAGTGGTGGTTTTAGCAGTGTTAGGTTAATGGATGCACTTGATGACCTTAAAGGTCCCTTCCAACCTAGACAATTCTATCATTCTATGATTCTGTGACCTGGTTCCAGTTGCTTAACTTATATCTGGTAGAACTTTCTAACCAGAAAGCCCGCTGAGTCAGTAGAATAAATCTGAAAGTCAATGTTAATGATTCAGTAAGTGTTATTTGACTGAACTCAGCTAGCTTATGGATTTTATAATTCTTAAAACTTAAAATTTTATTTTCTTTTATTTTCAAGTATGCCAGTTTTACACCAAAGTTGAAGGCCAAGTAAAGATACCAAATATAACTTGGCTATTTGAGAGAGGACTGAGCAAAAAGCCAGCTATGTTATTGCATGCATGGAATAACTCAGTTACTGCTTAATATATGAAGTTTGCTATAATTACCATGAAAGCGCCTGACTAATTCCTTTTTTGGCGTTGTGTGGAGGAGTTAGACCTATAAATAATTTCTTTCTGATTTTGAGAGAGACAAATACAGGCACATACATCATCCATATTCTGTTTCCCTTGATTCTGGAGAGGGTAGCATGTCTAACTTTATACATGCAAAGTTTTCTGTAAAATTTATATTGAATTTAGGTACCTGATAAAACAAGACACAATCATTTTAGGTAACATACATAAGTACATCTAAAATAACTTGGTAAGTAGATAAATACATAACAAACATGTCAGTACTTTACTAGCCCAAATTAGGAAGTCAGTTTAGAAACCTCAAAAATCCTGGTCAGAAGTCATTTTAATCAAACTGAGGCAGGTTTGATAGATGAATCTAGACATTGTATGGTTGTGTTGCTGCCACTTAACAGCTCACTGGAGCCATCACTTAAACCTACCGAAACCTTGAAGCATTTCATAGGGCTTTTGACCTGGAACATCTGCCAAAACGGAGTTTTAGGTAACTTCTATGTGTATACAATTTTAAACCAACATTTATTTCTGTAATTATAAACCAGTTTGTCTTTCTGTGCAAATTATTTCCACTGTTAAATTTTTTTGCAAAGATAACTTTATAGCTCGTTTCATTTTTTTGTCATTCCTCTGCATCTGTGGCTAGAGTTGGTACCTTTGAATAATGGTTGTTCTGTACTTCTTTTGCAAAGGCAACTTTATACCTCATTTCATTTTATGTCATTCCCTCTGCTTCAGCGGCTAGGCTGGTACCTGTGAATACTGGTTGAACTGTCAGAATCAGGCAGGCTTTTAAGAAAATGAGTTTTGACATTCCTTTCCTTAAGATGATCCCTTGTTTTTCAATTACTGCTTTCTGACTTGGAGATTTCTTAAGGTAACCCTGGGTTTGTTCCCAGACTGTCAACCAGGTGGCAGCAGTGCCACGTCGGAGCAGCTCCCATACCCTTTCCCTGACATCAAGTGTTAATGCAATTGACCAATCAGTGCTAAGATGATGGGAGGTAATTGGGTAATTGTATTTTACTGATCACAAGCAGAGAAAAGGGGGGGGGGGGGGGGGGGAGAAAGAGGGGGGGGCGGGGAAGAGAAAGAGGGGAGAGAACGGAAGGGGAGAAGGAGGAGTGTAGCCAGAAAAACTGGCCCTGGGACATTTGCAAAACCTGGGGTGCCACTGAAAGGTGGGGAGTACGAGAAAGCCAGAGCGACAGAAAAACGGAGCTACTCCCAGCAACAACAGCAGCTGTCAGGAACTGGATATATACATACATGCGTATGTACGCGCGCACACAGGGAGAATTCAAGCTGAAGCGAATGGGAGGGAGGAAGGGTTTCGGCTGTGCAAAGGCTATGCATTTCAGGGATGAAACTGAAAACTGAAAGAAGCGGCTGCGCTCCTGGGAATGTGTCATCTTGGAAGGGAGGGAGGCAGGAAGGAAGGAAGAAAAGGGGGAAGATAACTGGCATGTGGAAGAAGATGGGAGACTAACTCACTGCTGTGAAGAAGGGAAATCCAACTTGTAGATCTGAAATGCATCAGGCTGAGCTTGGAAATGAGATCAGACCTGCATTGAAATAGAGGAGGGGAGTAAAAGGGAGGCAGAGACTGGAAAGCTTTTATCCTTCTTCCTCTCTCTCCCCCTCTCTCCTCAAAGAAGAAATAGAAGTTTATCCATCTCGGTGCTGCTGGATCTGTATAGCTGCTGGACAAAAGATGGAGAGGAATCTGAAATGAAAAGGAAAGGGTGCTTGTGAAATTTACAGCTAAGAGGACAAATCACGCCTCCCGGGCTTCTTTTGTGCCCCGTCGGGGGAGTTTTAACATCAGAAAGATTTTGAGAAGTGTGGGGGGCAAAGGGGAGAGTGGGCGTTAAAAACACCCGTCCCAAGTGTTTAAAAAATAACAAGGGGATGGATTTATTCTTGACAGCTGGTGGGAACCTTGATTTTTTCTGTACTCCCTCCCTCCTTCATTCCATTTAATGTGAGATTATGAAAATGAAGAGGAGTTGGAGGGAAGGCAAAAGGATATAACGTGGAGTTTGAAGCGAAGAGAGGGTGCTGATGCTGTGGATTGCTGGCTTCTTGCTGAAATCAAAAATCCAATTGCGCACTGGGTTGTGATTGGAAATCTAATCAGATCTTTGGAGCGGGGGGAGAGAGACTAAAAGTTTATTGTTTTGACCGATGCAAATAAAAATTTAAATGCAAAAGGAGATTCTTTTGTAAAGGAGTGTGGGGGATAGAGAAAAAGAAGAATGGGAATCCCCGTTCTAATGTGGAGACACATGGATTGGATAATTGATAGTGCAGCAAAGAAGGGAGAAGAAGAAAATTGCCTGGCAAGACCTGGATCTTAACAGTCACAACAAAATTACATTAAAAGAATACAGATGGAGGGTTGCTTAGAAAGAAATAAAGTCCTTTCTGCTCTCCAGAGAAAAAACAAATAGTGAGCAATGGGGAGCAGTGGAGCCAGAGAGGCAGAAAACCTCAGAAAAAGGAAACTAGGCAAAGGATCCACAGTGGAATGAAAAGTTTCAGACAGGAGAAGGACCATTCATCCTCTGCAAGGATTTTTGTTTTTTTTTCCTGTTATTTTAAACCACTCTTCTCCAGTGAAGGCGAACGTCAACGTTACCAATTTTAAGCAGCAAAGTTGAAAGCCACAGAGAAAATAAAGGACAGAGAAGAAAGCAAAATTGCTGGAGGGGGAGAGTTCAGCAGTATTGGGTTGGATTGGCACCTGTATGGACTGAAATTGCTGGGAAATTGCAATTGGATATCCTCTATTTTTATTTCCTTTCTTGTTTTTAATTTTGGTTTGCTTGCTGAAATGAAATAGTTTTCTAACCCCTCCCCCACCCTGTTTTTTCGTGACCACTTGGATTTCCAACTGGATAGTCTTTGAGGATACAGTAAGTACATTTTCTATTTTATAATTTAATTTTTTTAAAAAGGAAATATCCCCCATTGATTCTCTTCTTTCCTCCTTATCCCTTTTTTCTTGGTCTTTTCCCCCACCTGAATAAAGAATCTGACTGGATTTTGATAATGGCGGGGGGATGTGGGGGGGGGGGGAGGCAGTTGGGAAGGGAGAAGGGAAGGAATAAGGACAGAACTGAATTCTCACAGTAGCTCAAATGTTCCTGTTAGTAAAACTCCAACCTTGGTAAGGTGTTGCAGAGGCCTGCCTGTGTGGCTCTGTAGCATTTTTAAATGTTCACTAGCAAAGAAATCTTTTGAGAAAACCCCTGCAGTGAGTGGGAGATGCTGCCTTATTGCCCAGTCTGTACAAACAGATGCAAGTTGCACAGAATTGGATGCATGGAGAATGGCTCTTATTTGAATGCTGCCATCCAGTCTGACATTGCAGATCAATACGGTGTATTAACAGGGAAATGTTATAATCAAGCAGGGAGGGGAAGATGGCTTTTGGCGGGAGTGGGGGGTGTAGGACAAGGGGGTTTAATGGATTTTGAGGAGGCAGCTCTGAGAGAAATGGCACGTTTTACAATCCATTGCTAAGAAAAAGCAGTAACAGGCAAAGAAAGGACATTCTTCTATTGAAGGGGAGTTTAGGAAACTGCTGTACTAGCCACCCGTGCCCTCCAGATCTCCTAGGAAATTCTTTGTGATTTTGTGGTGAATCCTTCAGGCTCCCTGAGGACTTTCATGGCAGTTGAAGGAGATTTACATTGATTGACGAGCAGCAAGAGGATACTGTGCTGTTAGGGGGTGTTTGTTATTATGCTGATAATAAAAAACAATTAAAAAGTGGCTCGTAGATGGTGGGATTCACAGATTACCAATGATGTGTAACAGACCAGTAAATGTCTCTCCCTTCCTGGAGAAATATGGTGTGGGGCTGTAGAATAAAGGGAGGATAATGTGGTGTTTAAAATAGAGGTCCTTGTTTTCCTGTGTGGAAGAGTACCACTTCTGTCCCCTCTCCTGGCATGACTGCTTAGCTTGTAGATAAGGAGTTTTCTTTCTCTTTCTTCCCCTTCTCTCCTCCCTCACCTCTGCCCTCCTCAACCTTGGTCTTCACATGCAGAGGCTCCAGCTGAAAGCATTAGGCCAAAACTAGTGGAGGAGAGAGAGAAACAGATAATTAAATGAGCCATTGAACAGATATGGATAATTTTTGGCAGTCAAGGTGCAGAACTAGCTTTGCCACTCATTTTACATTTCTCTTGCTGCAATATTCTGGAGGAGGGGAGAGAAGGGAGGGATGGGAGAGGTGTTGGTAGAGACAGATTTTAATGTTTTTTTCTGGCAGCATTTCCCTCTTCACAAGCTTCCTGCATGAAACAACACAAACCAGAGCTCTAACTTCCCTGGATAAATACATAAATAAATATTAGCATCTTCCTTTTTCCCCCCTTTCTCCATTCGCTCACTTCACCACTGTTACTTCATGTAAACGTCCCGAATCTTTTGGCATAATGGAAATGAGACCTTCTGCCTCTCAAATGTGTCCCATGTGCTTCTGTTTGGAGGTCATGCCTCTTAAGCACTGGCTGCTTGTAAAGGATTAAGATTTAGGGTGCAATTCTGCTCCTAAGGAAATCTCTGGATGTTTTTATTTGGCCACGCAAACAAAACAGACCCTTTGTGCTGTTGTGTTTAGAAAAAGAAGGAAGCGGGCACAGCAAAAATTGTTCCTTCCAGCTCCGATTATTCTCATCTTTCTCAGTATAGCTAAATCGGTTTAGTATGAAGTGCTTTAGCCTCATTTATTTCTCTGGGCACATGTTTCCTGGTGGGACACTAAATGGATAATAAGTTTGTCAGCATCTGAAAATAAGAGCAAAACTCTGTTCTCCATTCCTTCATGTATCATTATAAGTCTGTGCCCTATTGTGGGCTACACTTACATCAGTAGTTGCAGTAACAGAGCAGCTAAATTTATGTTAAGCTGCTGCTCAGTAATTACTGAAGGAAAAAGAAGCTGGCTAAGGAAAAGGCATCTCCAAGCTTTTCCCTGGATTGCTGTCAAGTGAACACATAAACAGAAAATTTGATAGAGCGACTCCAGTTTTTGACAATAGAAAGCTGACATTGGTGCCTCATTCATTCTGTTGAATAACTAGCAGGAGGATTTTCTTGATGTGATAAGGAAGCATTGGGAAAATTTAGCCACCAGTTTGGGCTGAAATAGGCAAACCTTGTCAACATTAAAAAGCTAGGGATGCGTGTCTGCTTCTAAAAAGCCAACAGTTTCACACTTCAGTGAATCATTCACTTAATACAGTAGCCAAAAGACACATGGAACAACCCAGAGTTTAACTCATTCAGTCTCAAAATGGGAATGAGTATAGCATTTCTCAGCCTTTGCGCTGGGGCTTATCCAGAGCCCAAAGGCCTGATCATAAAATAAATGGCCAAAAACATCGTTCCAAACATCCAGTTAAATGAGGAGTAACAAATCTCCCTGAGCAGAGACAAGAGCTGGCTGCCCTTGCTACTTCCCTCGCATGTGCCTGAGCATAGGTGTATCGTTCAGTGTACACTGGTTCTGTGGGCTGTTTCCTTTTCAAACCATGGACAATCCTATTGGTAATGACCACAGGCAGCTGGGATTTTGGCACTGTACAGGGTACCATTATGTGTATATTTAGGCACCAAATGCTTGCACAGAAGGAAAGAGAAAGCTATATTGGAGGGTCCTGCTCCATTTGTTCTAATTGTTCTCCAGAAGGTCAGAGATCACACGTCTCAAGCTTCAGGTGTTCTTGGCAAACTGTAGGTTAGTAATGCAAGGGGGTAGCTAGTCCGTGTCTTTTCACATTTCAGGAATGATCTGCACTGATCTAGAATAGGAGCAGGTTCAGTTTGCTGGAGCAGCAAATTTTGTGTCACAGTATCTCCCAGCCTTCCTATAGGTAGGCTTTAAAATTATTTGCCTGTGACCTAAAAAGCTGTCTCCTGTTTGACATGAAGATTCTTGTTGTAGCAATGTGACACAGGATTTTGAATGGGGCTCAGGACAGAATTTTAGCACATTTTGATTTTGAGAGAGCTTGGTGCCGGTGAAAACTGACAAGCCAAGCTGTCCAAGAGTGAAGTTACAATATATTCACTGAAAGAGTGCACTGTGCACAGCAGCAGTGTGCGAGAACCTCCATCTTGGTCTTGCCAGTGTGCCTTCACTTTGGCTTGGAGATATCTCTTTATTTCTGATTGCTAGTGAGGGAATGATGAGAAAGAGAAGGGTGCGGGAATTAGTGCCTCTTGCATTCTGGGAGGAAAATTATTCTGAAGAAATGCAATTATCACCCACCAAGTCATTTCTAGAATAGTCAAGCTGACTGGACTTTGGGCTACTATTAGCAAGGGCCCTTCTTCTGCATCCCCATCCATCCCCTTGCCAGCTGCTCTATAAAAATCATAATGAAAAACAAGCCTCCTTCAGCTATAAAGTGCTGCCCCCACAGGACAACCCAGATGAGAGAAGGATTTAGTAACAGCAAGAGCCACGGTGGTCTGGAAGGTAGCCTGGCAGCTTGCTCGAGTCTAGCAGAGTAGGCAAGGAGCTGCCCTTAAAAAGGATCCTACGTCGTCTTCCTATAATGGCAGAAGACATTGGGGCTTGGCTTGTGATGTTTTGGAGTGGTTTACTTAATATTTTTCAGAAAAGAAGGGTACCTGCTATTTAGCCTTATTATCACAGTCATTTTTTCTCTTGGGGGATAGAAATGGGGACACAACAGGGGAGATAAGTGTGCCAGTGGTGTGTTTTAGTTGCATATTCACAAGCAGCAATACATGGAAGTGAATTAACGCATAGTTCCTGGTAGGGGGCCTAGATACTTTGCTATCTGGTAGAGGAAAAGGCAAAAATCAGATGCTTGTGCATGCACACAATAAAAGAGAATCAGGATTTACATTTGGTATCCAAGGAAGCGAGAGCAGAATCCTGCAGGGCTTTCTGTTCATTGTTTAAGTGTTGCCATAGCAATATCTCAGGGCACAAGTTACATGTTTTCCACTTCTGGAGTTTAGCTTTTCTTCCTTCTCTCTCTCTGTTTTTCTCTCTCTCAATATAAACAACAACCAGGGGTATCTCCACAGAACTTTGCACAGGAATAGGAAGAGGTGTTTGAAGGCAACATTATCTGTTTGCATACATCGGTTTGTTTGGCCTTCCTTGTCATTTGCTAATATGTTGGAAACCCAATTAGGAGGAAATTGTTGGATAGAAGTGGAGTGTGAGGCTCTTGTTGTTAGGACATTGAGCATATTACAATATTTTGTGTAGTGGTGCTACGTTAATTGGATAGCTGCAGGCAAGCAAAGTGTAGCAGTCGCTGACAATTAGAAACGACAATGAACTTCCCAGGACTGAATCTATTCCTTGGGCAGATTAAAATGCATTTCAGGTATATACCAGACCTTCTGTAAATTTAAATACTAACACCACTGCAAGAACTGTTGAAATTCTGTTTTCACAGTGCGGAGACAAGACTTACCGTTGCTGCTTGTGAAAGGGAGAGAGGCAGCATCAGACCACTGAATAACATCTCCCATAGTATTTGCTGCAGAGCTTGTACTTGTTGTGTCAGGACTGTGGGGGAGCAATATAACCAGGAAACCAAGAGAATTAAAAAGGAAACCAACTAACCCCAAAACAAAGAAAAAAAACTCCAGCAACAGTGATTTCACATGCAACTAGATAAAGCTACTAAGAAGTATCATAGCAAGATAAGTTGAATGAATGAGTTTTTGTCTGCAAAACAGCAGCAGTTCAGAGCATTTAGTAATGCTCTTTGTGTTTGAAGGATCTCCTTTCAGTTATTTGGCAGCTATAGGATTCATACAGTCCTGTGCATTAAAATAATCCTCAGAAATATTGATACGGTTTCCTCTTATGTTTATGTGGACATTATAGTATGAACTGACCTCTAGAAGGCTGAGGAGTTGGTGCTGTTCCTTCACTATACGTACAAGAATGATTGCTCTACGGGTCAGACCTAATCCTGAGAGCCAGTGGTAGTAATTTTCAAAAAGTATTAGTGTAGTTCAGATCTCCAGCACCTTTTATTTTTGCTTACAAACCTTTCTTCACTTTCATGTCAATAACCTCTTCAGAGTCATGTGTCATGTTACATGGAAAATAAAGCCAATCACAGAAAGAGCCTGTTTATTGATGAGGGGAGTGCAGCATGAGTAATAACAGTGCAGGTGAAAAGCAGTGAGGATCACACTGCTTTTCATTGTACCTCAGTCATGATCTTAAGGAAGCGACTGCCTCAAGACCTTACGCAGGAACTAATTCTGTTCGTGTACCTAGAACTTTCCCCAGCATCTTTGAGATGGCAAAAATGGTGGCCATCTGTGATGGGGATGGGAGGTGCTCACCTCACTTCTTATGCACTGTGCTACTGCCCACTCATCAAATTACTGAAGGTCATCAGATTCCATTTTCTTGATTGGAATTTGTAGTAGAGAGCTAGGGATGAAAGTTCCATCATTAATGGGTCTTCATCAGCTATAGATCAACATTTTACTTTCTTTTTAATCTCCAAACCAACTATTAGTGGACAAGTGGAGAAGCCTGGCCTGACAGTCTCTCTGTAAACTGGTATAAGGGAGAATTCTGTCTTACAGAGAATTAATTAAAAAGATTGTTTTGATTTTTGTTCACTAATGCCCATTTTTCTGTTGTAATGCAGCAACATGCAACATGTATGAGCTAGTCAGTTCTGTAGTAATGCTTCCATGCAACCAGTTTCGTTCCTTTTGTTTCATTCCTTTTACATTTCTTCCTCTCCTCTCCTCTCCTCTCCTCTCCTCTCCTCTCCTCTCCTCTCCTCTCCTCTCCTCTCCTCTCCTCTCCTCTCCTCTCCTCTCCTCTCCTCTCCTCTCCTCTCCTCTCCTCTCCTCTCCTCTCCTCTCCTCTCCTCTCCTCTCCTCTCCTCTCCTCTCCTCTCCTCTCCTCATGCAAAGATAAAGCCAGTTCTGCTCCAACTAATCTGAATTGGAGCTTTAGTAATTAATTCAGCAGGATTGATCCTGCTCTGTATTTTTTTGGTTTTATTTTGTTCCTTCTCCTAAATGAAGTAAACAACCAGTCTTAGTTCCAGAAATAAACAATAGAATAAGTGTTTATATTTACAGGCAAAGAAAGGTGATCGAAATACCATTTTGAATTAATATTCCTTAAATTTTTTAATTTCTAAATGTTTTATATTTCCTTTGCAGTCCCTGATGATATTCAAGATATTAATGCTTCTTTTTCATCAATGTATAATGTAATAATTAATGGTTTAATTAAGTGATATATCCCTTGTTAATGCCACAACAAAACATCGTTCCATATTAACAAAACCAGATATTTTGTAAAATGTCATTTTTTAGGCCTGAATTCTCAGTCATGGCTAGGAGAATTTGGTGATGGTGCAATCTCTGTGCATTGACTACTCACATCAGTAACTGAATATTGTCATGTTATAATGAGTGTATAAAAAAATGTTATAGTTTATCTTTTAAAGGCTACAGAAGAGGATCTACAAGGACAGAAAAGGGTTAAGTTAAGGTACCATCGTTTTCCCTCCCTCAATGCATGCAAGTTTCAAATGAAGTGTGAAAAGATGTATTAAATTCCATGAGCTGCTTTGCCAAAGGGCATACATGTTGTGTTAAGGGTTTTTTACTTAGCTGTTTGGTTTTACAAAAATTTTCTCTGCCAGTACTCTGTTTCTAAGCCCTTATTGGACAGGCAGGTTCTTCTACAAGTGGTTATATATTATTTTTCCAGAGGCAAGCTTTTATATTTGTTACATCATTTAAGGAACTGAGGTTCATTTTTGTTAGGGTTGTTGATGACACAGCTACTAAAGGGGAAGGATGGTGACCCCATTAGCCTTTCAGGTTGCTCATATGCAGCATATAGTCTACTACTTCAGTAAGAGTTTTATTGCATTTAACGCCCGTGTGAATTTTGACTGTATGTAGTACAGGGAATTAAAACCATAATGGATTTCTCTTTTGAACTGGAAAGAGGTTGAAAAACCTCACTTTCAGTGAATGTTCATGTTGATATCCCTCTTTCTGTCATGTACATTTCACTGAGTAGTCTGACCCTGAAGATTGAGTTATATACATTAAGTAAAAACTGCAGGTATCTGTTGAAGACTAGTGAATCAAATCATAGAGGATGGTTTAGTCCTTAAGTAACTTTACATAACATGTGAAAAAAAAATATTGTATTTTGTAATGGGAAATTTCAGTTTGGGAGATATGTATGAAAATCTCATGCAGCAGTAATAACATGTCATTAATAGTTGGAAAGAAATATAGATAATAATTTCCTGTCACAAAAGGTATTGAATCTGATTTAAAGTATCATCTAGATAAGATTTTTTTGTAGCAAAGAAAGATTAAGTTGATTATTGTCTATAGCAAATCAAAGATAAAACACAACCAATGATGCTGCGTCGGAAAGACCTATCTTGTAAACCTGAGGAAAAATATGAAAAAAAATTATAGGAGAGAATGTATAATCAGAACGTTGTGATTACAAACTGGACAGTTTTTAGTAATACATTGTTTTGCCAAAGAAAAAAACAAATCATAAGTGTTCACATTTGGCTATGAGTCTGTCTTTGATACAAGGGAAAATGAAGCTAAAATTTAACAATTAACCCAAAATCAAAACAAACTAGTAAAAAAAAAAAAAAAAAAAAGAGGAAAACAGGTAACAACCCCTATAAAAATTAAGGTATAAAATCAACACAGTTGATCTAATAGGAGAGAAATGTTAAGGTTGGGTGGTAGGCTTAGAATATACCAGAAATGAAGGACTATTGCTGTTCTTGTTGCTGCTTTTACTGGAGACATCCTATGAGGAGTTACTGTCAGTAGTGATGCAGAACTGACAGACTTATTCAATTTATATTTCTATTCTGTATCTGGAAAAATCATGATTAAAAATTCCTATTATGGAAAGGAAAAGCAAATGAAAAGCTATTGGAAAACATCTATTAGGAATAGATATTTTTAAATCAACAGTCCTGTTATTTGTTTCTGAAGAGTACTCCAGAGTATATATCTAGAAAACATTCCAATGATACAAGTGCAATGAACTTGGTAATCCTTAACCATTTAGGCTGACATAAATCTTAGGCAAAATAACAGAAAATCCAACACAGTATTCAGCTGATAGAGAATTAAGGCACTGAAAATGTTTAATGGCAATAGTATGGTATTATGGGAAGTATTTTCTACCAAGCAAACAATTTGACTTATTGATGATACTGCAAGGTTGGTAGATAAAAGTTACCATGAAAATATAGTGCACTTAGACTTTGAACTACATAGGATACTTAAGTAGCTTAGAAGTACTGGTCAAATTTTCAAAACTAAATATTGTGGAGAAGTATGTTTGAATGGATTATACAGATATTGTTAACTCTTTTTAAAATGTTTGTATCAATGATCTAGACAAATCATTGACATAAAATTACACTTAACAAGCGTAGGGCCCACACTTGGCAAAACGACCTAGATAAGAACAGCTGTTAGGATGAGAATGTGAGAGTAAACTGCATGAATAAGGTAACTGAGCTAACTAAGAGGACATTTCCCTGAATGGATAATGCTAAAGAGTAGAATATAAACAACAACAACAACAGAAAGAATCCCCACAACTGGAAAGAAAAAAAAAGAAAACCCAAAAAACTTCTGAAACAAAGCTTGGAAAAAAAGTATAACAGAAGCATGAAACTTTTTAAGCATGAGTGCCCGGGCAGGCAAAATAAACGTCTTGTTTGACGCTGCCCCATGTCATTGCAATCTTTGACTTGTTCTGACTGAGCTGCCTCTGCACTGGATAACTGAGGAGCCAACATCCAGCTAGTGGCGTGACCGCACAGGGTCACCCACACTTTGTGAGCACATGTGTGAACTCTGAGTACTCTTTTCCCAACCTGTGCATTGGCAGATAGCATGGGACCATGCAGAGCTGGACCACCCATGTCTCAAGAGGAGGAGTGAACAAGTAGGGGAGTATGCACTCCCAGAAGTGGGGATGGGCTTGTAACCCACATGGCCTGTGAGGATATCTGAGTGATATTACCTCGGGGGATTAATTATATAGGGGGTTTTATAAGTTTTTAGGTGTCATTTTGTAAGTATCTAGCATTGTGTTTTATTCTTTTTTATTGCTGATCCTGAGCTGGGAGTGAGTGCCAGTTAATTAAATGTTGTTGGTTATAGGGATGTGATTTACGTCACATGAATTGAGAAGTTTTTTCTTGCAACAGTAAGTATTGGCAGCATGATAAATATGACAGGTGCACAGAGTGATATTTGATTCAAAATGCTGTTTATAAGAAGGACAGATAGAGGATATACCTTCCGAATGAGGGACATTCATCTGTAAAAGCAAGTCTGAGAAGTAATTGAGATCATAACAAGCAAAAAATTTCACATGAGCTCCCACAATGATAGTGTTAAAAAAGACTATGTTGTACCATTGGATAAAGAAGCAAAGAAATAGAATAGTGATCTCAACAACATCAATGGGAAAACTGGAATGCTGTTTACATTTCCATTTGTCCACGTTTTGAAAATTATGCTGAAAAGAAAGGAGACACAAGAATACTCATTGCTGAAAAAAAAAAAAGGAAAAATTCAGTGCTCAAACTTTAGTCTATTGATTAAGAAAAATGAAAACTGATGTGATTAATGTATAAGGGAAAAATAGATGTTTAAATGTTTTCTAATATAGCAATAAAATTCTAAGAAGAAGCAATAGCTGGAAGCTGAGGTCTCATAAATTCCGATTAGAAATTAAAGGTAGATTTTTAATGGTGAAAATAATTCACCATTTTTAAAATTGCTTGGAGAAGTTGTATTTTCTCTATCTCTTGGAGTCCATGTACACAGACCGGATGTCTTTGTGGAAGGCTTGTAGTGAAGTATGCATTATTGTGTTTTGTAAATTACGATATTCAGAAGGGCAGAATAGATGGTTGTGAGGTCCCTGTACTGTCAGCCTGTGATTCGGCAAGTAGAAGGAATGTAGCCTAGGCATTCATAACCAAGCTTAATCCTGTCATCAACAAATATGTCTAGCTTGCAATGCACAGAACACCCCAAAGGATTTCACTGCCCAGTCCATCATTCTCTCTCTGCTGAGACTGCTAGCAGAAGGCCCCAAAAGCTTTTGGGTGATCTGTTTCTTTGTGGCAGTACTCTGACTCAATCTCACTACCTCAGACTTCTATCTGGTTCGTTGGAAAAATATCTTTTGAAATCTGTTCATTTGTCAAATCTGCAATGTTTTATAGAAATTAATTTTGAAGGCTGTGCTGAGGGTGAATACTCACCATGCATATTTACTCGTCCACTCAGTAACCCATGCACTAACTTATTTGTGTGATCAAGCTTCTACCTCCTTCACATTTCTCTTCATAGTGTGCAAGCTTTGGGTCGTGTACCTCTGAAACACTGGCTTATCAGCAACCTCGGCCTCCAGCCTGAAAAAGTCCATTTGTTTAAGCTGACACAGGACTTCAACACCTAGATAAAAGCCATCCAAAATGTATTGTCTCAGAGCTATTTTCTAGCTTAGGCTTCTGGATATGAATCCAGATATGAACTTCTGCGATAGTTGGTCTTCATGACAGGCTTCTTTCCAAGTCTGAGATGAACTAAACATACAGGCGTCAAAGGTGGTATATCCTTCTTTCTGTTTCTCTCTGCTTACAGGCCACTAAACATTGTTCTGTCCATATTTTTTCTTGCTGTGAATGGTTGTTAAGCATTTTAAACTAGAAATGTACTTTTTTGTCTTCAGAAAATAATTATGTTTGTGGTCTTGGTTTTACTTGTTTACTCATTTGTTAATGCATGTGCTTGGTTTGGGAAGACAGAGAAGAGGAAAGAATGAATTAAGCTTGATCCTGCGTCTCTGCAATAGGTTTTGGTGGTGTGGCTTGCTATTGTATGCAGTCTCAGTGGGCTGTCGTCTTGTATTTCTAGTTACTCTTCGCCTGATTTCTTGGACACTGTTTGTTCTAAACTCTTCTGAAAAAATTACTGATGGAAATCTGACAAAGATACATATTTCATACTTACACGTGAGGTTAGTGGTCACTTTCTCTGTTTAGTTTTGAGTTTCCTAGTGTGCTTCATAGTCCAAGTCAATTTTTTGTGTTAAGTATTTTTCCTGCCTTCCTGGAGTAGTGGGCAATTTCATTGTTACAGGTGAATGTAGTTAGCCTAAGAGGTCATGGACTGCGAGGAAGTATTCTTTGAGGTAGCAAAGGGCATTCCTTCAGAGGTAACTATATTCAAATTACTACCGACTATAAATTGTTAACAGATCCTCTGCCCTGAGATATCCAACCCATATTTCTTTCACCTTTTCTGAAAAACTCAACCAAATTGCAAGCCTTAGGAGATCTTAACTTAATTAGTGCTTCCAGAGTGCATTCTCTGTCTGTGATGCCACATCAGTACCAGTGTGCAGAGGCATATTTTGAAGGGACAGGTTCTAACAATCATGCTTTCTTTTTCATCTTTAACCTTCCTTCCATTACTTACTGCTCTCCACCCATGCTGTATATATCAACTGCAGCTAATGAAAATGTAAAACAATGGTATATTCTTTGATACTCAATTTAATTGCTGCCTCATTACTGTTTAGTCTGTCATTGAATAAGATAATAGGACATATTCTTCTAGTAAAGTGGCTTCATGAGATGCCGTTCAGTTACTGTGTAAGTGTATCCAAAGGAAAACTAAGACTTATTAGTCCTGATTCTCCTTGTGGCTTGTGTTGTCATTTATCACTAAATGACTTTGGAATTCAGACAGAGTAAAATTGGAAGTGTAGTACTTTATACTCTCCTGACATATGTGAAAGTGGCTGTATACAAGATAGTGGGAACTTGAATCCTTTTCAGAGGGAGTCACCCCTTTTCAATACTGTAGGGACCAAAAGAGCCTGCTGACCTTTTAAATGTTCCTAATTTTAAAAAGCTCAAGATGAGGTTAGAAACAAGTTTATACTTCTGATCTTGCTACTATATTTTATATTGCTCTCCTTTTTGCACCCTTTATTGTACCCTGGCTTTGGATAGATAATCTTACTTTTGCAGGGATTATAAAAATGAAGGAAGTGATCTCACATGCTTGCTTATGGAAGAAAACAAGGTATACATGAGTATAACATGGTAACCTGCACGGAGTTTGCACTAAGAGCGCTGGCATAGCTACTGCATGTTAGGTTACATTATACAAAAGCAGTGTTAATACTGACTAAGAATGTCTGTCTGGGTAGTCAGTGTACTAGTCAGCATTTTGAAAATTTATACCCTACCTTAATCCTCACCCATTATTCCACATCTATGTTCCATATAGTGTGGTCATGGATTTTCAAGGAAGGAGGCTACATGTCCCTTACTGCTCACTTACGGTTCCCATGGAAGTTGTAGCTTCCCTTACTATTGAAATCCTACCAAACTGATCATATAGGATAATTTTCTTATAACGTTTTTATTTGTACACTCGGCTCCTCCAGCATTTTGTAATTTCACGAGACACCCTTCTCTTACATATCCCTCATTTTCTTGCACACACTTTATGCAATGTTTCATTCCTTACATTTTATATCAAATAAGAAGTTAATTAAGTGTAGCTAAAATTTTGCATCATTGTTCCACTGACTTTTATTATAATAAGTGACCATTTGGGAGTTGGAAAAACATGGCCTAAGTCTAGCAGACACTGTCTGGGATGGTCCCTTCCTCTTTTCTCTCTCCCTGTCCCTTCCCCAAATCTCCCTGTAAGAAGTTCATGTAACCACTTCTTAAACCATTGACCTACTGTGGGACCAGCCAAATGACTACAGAGGCTGACGTGGATTCAGTTTGCTTACTAGGAAAACTAACTTTGGCTGGGCTGCTCCTCGTCAATCGACTAAAGTTCCTTATAGGTGTTTGTCAATAGCTCATCCCCTCCCAGTGGCAGCTGAGTTCAGAAGCTCTTTTTCTTGTGCAGAGCTTCCAGAGAGGCCTTTGGTGACAGAGATCTTTTGAAGACTGGAACTATCATTGAGTGAGCATGGCAACTGGAAGAGATGTCTGAGGACTGGAGGAAAGCTAACAGTTGCTTGTTTCTGAGCATTTCTCTAGCTCTTTCTAATGAAAAGTTAAAAACTTGCAAGATATGATACTGTTCTTCCTAGCTTTTCCATGCAGATGGAAGTATAGACAAGAATGAAGCCTCACTGAAACTAAAGCAAATTCTATATTGAGGAAAAAATATACTAGAGGAGCTGTCAGAGTAATTTCACTGGTATGAGATGAACTACTTCCACTACTAAAGCTATGTATTCGTATAAGTGTATGTATGTGTGTTTGAGAGAGTAGATTGCCCTTGAAACTTTTGGAGTGCATTTGGCCTTATGATATATTAAAATGATTCTTTGCACAGGTGGTTGCATTACAGAAAAATAGCAGAGAAATAGTATTTTTTTATATATTTAGCAAAACACTTGCTTCTGTATATCTTTCTGTGTAGGAGGGCGATAGAAATCTCAACACATTAGTCATATCAACCTCAGAAGAATTATAACATTGACTATGTGGCAGCTAGGTAAAAAAGTAACTGCCCTGATAAAGGTTAAAAAATGAATAAGTTTTTTTCAAACAAGTAATAAAAATATCCCCCTCTTCCAAAAAGCAAGAAAAAATATCAGATTTTGCATCACATCTTTCCCACTCTACCTTTTCAAATGATACCTTCTAAAGGGAAAATGCAATTAGGAGACACTTAAATATTGTAGAAAGGATGGTCGTGTGTACTGTACTGATCACTACTAGAGACTCGACTCTGATCTTTGTGTGGCCTCTGACTCATTCTGTGAAACAAATCACACGGGCTCTATATGCTCCATTTTACCTCTCTGTAACTTAACAGAAATTATTTTTACTTATTGCAGGACAGACCCTTGCACAATTTATGCAGCCAGAACTCTCTATTTGTAAGAGTTCAGACATCAAAACCAGTTTAATATAATTGAAGAAGTGGGAGTGGGATTTAAGAAGAGGTTTTGTGAACTTAAGCTTTTAGTTGCGCGAAAGGTCCTTGAATAGAAGGCATTTTGTAAGCACAATTTTTATTGCAGTCAGTATCGCTGTACATAAAACACAGTGTTTCAGTGCAGAGTAAGAGAGGAAAACAAAAGAATGTGTACATCTTTTATCCTTAAATATTCCATTAGTGAAACAATTCTGGAATCATAGGTCAAAAAATTCTTTCTTATCCTTCCATTCTTAAGAAAGTTTTTTCCTGATCTGCCAGCAATTTCATGACACCGCTAACTGTTCTATATTCAGACTCATAGTGATTTTTTTTTCCTCCTGACTTATTTTACATTAGGCATAAATTGAACTGAACAAACTAACAAACAAAAAAGAAATCCCTTCCTTAAAGTTAAGCAAGATGACAAGCCTGCCAATCCTTACTCTTAAGAGTAAATACTTGCAAACATGAGCTTATTCAAATATCGCTTTGATTTTCTAGCTCTAACCAAGTGAATAAGGAGTATTCAAGTAAAACCTATTCAGGCTTCCTACATATTTTACACTGAAATTATTATTCATTTATTTTCAATTTATACACTGAAAAGTTTAAAAAGCTCAGCGCCCAAACTCTCTTTTCCCTGGACGCTGAAATTTTAACTATCTTGTCAATGTTGCAGTAGTTCACAATCTTTAAAGCTATGTAGTTCTTTTTGTCATATTTCACAAGTTTGGTTGCTTCCATTTGATTTCTTGGTGTGTCAATTTGTTGTGCATTTAGTAGATGAACCGCTTCCCACTGCTGGTTGTAAGGTTTCTATAGTGCTTCAGGAATATATAGATTTCCTTTTTTCCTTGAACCCAGGGAACTGATTTCTTTACTTTGTCTTAGTGGAAGGTTAGGACCAATTCAGCGTCAAAGACCTAGACAGGTAATTGGCAAGTATAATATATATCTGCATGTGGCTGTAAGAATTTTGGCTGTGTTAAGGGCTAGGACCTGATGCAGCTGCCCTTAACTTTCGTGAGTGGTATTTATTCAGGACAACATTTGCTTTGTTTCTCATATGTTGAATTTGCTTATTCGGTAACTGCAAACATGTATGAAGAGGTATAAAGTCAGCAACGGGTGTTGTGTACTGTTTTTGAAACAGTACTGAATTCTCTGATATCCAGTCATCTCCTTTCAACTCATCTCTCTCCTCTGCAAATGAGCAGACAGAGAGCCTGGGAGAGTATGTGGACTTTGAAATCTGACTCAGAGGTCAAGAGATCCAGAGTCTCAGGAATAAAGTGAAATTCACAGCTGAGGACAATTTACTGTGACCAACCTGCCCCTAGGAGCCTCCCAGCACAATCAAAGGGCTTGGTGATGTTTTGATTTTTCACATTGTCAGTTGCCAAGAGTTTGCATAGGAAGGCATGTCTCCTACTGAATTAGAAATACTCTGATGAGTAAAAACTGTTTATTTGAGAAAGGCTTTTCAAAAGCAGTTCTTTGGCTGAATTTAAGGTTCCTATCATAGTTTCCAGTGTTACTGTTCCTATACATCAATCATTGCTTGTAAATTGCAAATTCAGTAAAATTAAATTCAATTGGACGTCTGGTAGGGGAAAAATGTTGTGCTAGGTTCCTTCTTTCCCCCTGCCCCCCCCCCCCCCCCTTAGAGCTGTCTGTGGAGGTAACAACACAATTAAGACACCTAAATCGATATCACCAGTGTGCTTGCCTTTGCTTAGCACATTAAGTATCTTTTAAGAATTGTGTTTAACATAGAGCTTTTGTCTTTTCGTTTTGAAAGGTGCTTTGAATAGCTTTGGTAAATTGCTTAATTGTTTATTGATCTCATAATTATTCAGTTTGTTATTCCTTTTTTTCCCCCTTAGCATTACTTCATCCTCTTTTAAAAGTCCTGGAAAAAAATTTATATTAATTCAGAGTTCCTTATCAAAGTTATGTGCATTGCTTAAACTTAACTCCATTGTTGCTGGAGCTATAAGCAGAGAAATTATATAGAGGTACCTCAAGAGTTAAGGAACCAAATAAAGGAGAAATTGTCCACATGTTCAGAATTCATTTCTCACATTGGAGGCAGAAGATGGTTATGGTGAATTTTGCAACACACTACTCCCACGGGGTCATATTTTATTAAACTGAGTAAATTGGATGATTCAGACCCATGACTGTCTAGGAATTTAAAGAAAATAATTGACACTCTATCTCCCAAACATACTGTATTTTGCTTTATTTTTGTGGTGGGTGTTAGGTTAAGAGATGTCTGCATAAACTCCAGTTGATTACGAGAACAAGATGGTACTCTTTTTTTTGCATTTTGCTTTGGTTTGCATTCCACATAACAGATCTGCTTCAGACATGACTCTCCTGCTCCCTATATTCCCTTTCTTTACTCTTCATCCAAAAGTCCCTGACAGTGTTCATCAATTTCTCAAATCCATCTGATTTGCTGCTTCTGTGATAACAGAGCTGTTCCGCTATTATGGTAATAGTGTATGTGCAACAGTGGATTGAAAGTAAAAAGCTAAGGGACTGCTTCAAATCTTTGCATGGCAGGTTTCCCTCTGCCCTCTGAGTCCATAAATGAAAATAATTGTGCTGCAATGCCAAGAAATTAGTATCCTACCACAACTCCAGAATGCTGTGAAAACATAGCATTGCATAACTGTGATTCCACTGAATGGTATCATTATGACTAAAATTATCTAACGTTGTGTTGCCTTTTTGTTCATATCTGGCAGGAATCAGACTATCTCACCATGGTACACAATACATTTTCTAAATATGGGTGAAAAACTAGAACGTTCTTCTGAACAAGTATTGCCTAAATACAACAGAAGTGAATGGAAAATGCTGGCCCTAATTAGTGATACATTCTTGCATTGAAACATGATCAGCACATCAGTCTTCCTTAGAAGGAAGTAAGCTCCTGTTACCAGACAGAAAATAAATTAAATTGAACATTTCTGATCCTTCAAAAAGTTGGTGCCAAAGTAGAAATGTATACATATTTTAAAAATCTTATCTACAATGTTTTGAAAGAGCTGAAAATAAAAAAAAAATGACTGGTTTTAAAATGTAAATTTCCTTTTAAAGATCATTGTATTTTGCCTCATGCTACCAATAAACTTACCCACAGTATAAGCTGCTATTCCTAGGTAGTTTCATTCTTCCTGAATAAACATGAATGAGATGTGAGTAAATGACAGACAGTTGTTGCACACTGTGACTAAAAGCAAAGTGTCGGTTTGGGTTAAATTCTCTTAAAAGAACAGGGATAGATAGTATTATGGCCTTGGGACAAGGGATCCTGAATTTAAATTGTATGGACTTTGTGTTTCTAGTTTCTTTCTTGCCAGTATTCCAGAAGGCATGGGAATTAGCTACCACCATTATACCTGATAGCACAGGGTGTAAGCTGAAGCCCTCAAACTTCAGTTCTTTGGGTAAAGGCAACTAAACCTATATCTGAATACGTTTACATACATAGTCTGCCATTGTCAAGGAATCTCAATAGCTGCAGTTTCACAGACTTCAGCTCCTGCAACACCACTAAAAAATGTTGACTCCTAACATAAAGTTCTAATAAAAGAGAATTACTGTAGTTTGGATTCACGTTTGCTTTTTCAAAGATTACGTTGCTAGATTGTATGTCAGTGTGCTTGAATAGACTAGAAGATGAATGATCACTTTGCAGACCTATGGTACAGGCTATGCAAGCACTTATTAAGTAGAACTGATAAATGTAGTTTTTAGCTTAAATGTGCAATTACATTTATTGCTAGATCTAATCTATATATATACACAACACATGTACCTTCAGTCCAGTCCTGCTGTATAAGAACGTATTAGAGTGACATGCACAGCATTTCCCTGGTGTTCTTTATCTTTATTCCTTACCCGATTCTTTTATAAAATCTACTTTAATTTTGCTAAGATCAGAGTATAACAGAAAACATACATTGCTGTGTTAGTAACTCTCTGCTTTGCACTGAGCAAAATATAACACCATTTAATATCAAATGTGTGATCAAGAAACAGCTGGGTTTCTTCTGCAGTGTCCTAGAGCTGGCCAAGAAAGTTAAATCCGAAATCATTGCGTAATTGTTCTCATTGTTCATAGGGATGCATTAAATCCTACCTAAGTCCAAACAGAGAGCCCTGATACATTAAAAGAACCATTTCCCCCTTTCCTCTCTCCTCCTCCAAAGGCATTTAATACAGTGTTAATTCTTAGAAAAAGTTCTCATTTTCTGTAATTTTTTTCCATAGCTTTTACTACTGTTCTGAATGGTTGTATAGAGAAAATGGACTGAAGGAGTTCCATAGCCATCAAGATGCAGTAACCCAGAGGTACTGATGTTAAATGGTGCCCTTTTCCTAAAAGGCAAACATTTCATGCTTGCTTCTGTGTAGGGCAGTATAAGTGCAGCAAAATTTAGTACCGCTGTTACATGTGTTGTCAGTATGATATATCATTATTTGGCTAGAAACCTGATGTTAATTAATAGCAAATTATATATAATAACAAAATAATTAATAACAAATAACAATCATAAGCATAGTTAAAATAATGGTAACTTAAATATATTTATAAAAGCAAAAAAGTGTATTAAAAAGTATAATTACTTCATAACCATAAAACTCATACCCATATGAATAACCCAGCTTGAAAATTCAAATTATTTTATTGTGCATGACTTGGCAATACAGATGGGAGTAAATTAAAAGCTAGACTGAACAGTTGTTCATCTCCTTCATTAGGGGAAGGAATATCCAAGAAGAATCCAGGAAGGGAATTGTGATTTAGTTACAGTTCCAACTCAGACAATGCCTTGATCCATAAGGAAAAAAAAATTATTGCAGTCTGTTCACCTTACCATCTTCTTTACATAAACCTTTTTTAGCTTAATTTTGTGTTAGGAAGCAGTGTTAAGACTCTCTTCTCGTCACTTCTTTTGTCATCCTTACTGAAACAGAAATATCGAGAGACTTCGTGATCTGGATATGACCTGCAGGAGTCAGGATCCTTTACTGGATCAGGACTAGATCTCTCTACCATGCAGGATTGAGCCATAGAAGAGAAATGTAAGTTGCTATAATAAGCCAAGTGCAAAATTGGATTACAAAGTCATTAGAGGCTGTAGTTGTTCAGCACCTTTTAGGCTCTTGGGAAAGACTATTAAACAAATGAAAATGGTTAAATGGCTTTAGAACTAAGCATTCTATTCTATCCAAATAGTGGTTATTATTTTTTTACTTCTAATTATTGTGCATAATATTGATTTATATGACATTTAAATTTAGTTTATGGCACCTATAAAAGTAGATCCGTGCCTATGCAAAAGCATTAAACAATGATTTTTTTCCCCCTACGTCTGTTTCTGTAAGTTGGAAGTTTAGATAACAAAATATTTTTTTTTCTCCTTTTTTCCTAAGATTTCTGGACCTATTTTCCAAACCAGATTGGCTAACCCCCCCTTCAAACTACCTAAAATTGTTACATTTCTACTTATTTAATTTTTGCATATTTTCGGTTATTAATTGTGTTTTTATTGTGTATTTAATAGAAATTATTTGTGAATACATCTGTGCAAGTGTTTCTACTGACATAACTTCATAGAATCAGGAAAATATTAGTTGGAAAGGACCATTGGGAATCATGACAACATTTGTCCACCTGAAGTGGGGCTAGCACCAGAACTGCATCAAATTAGGCCTTGCTTTGTCTAGTTTAGTTGTAAAATCTTTCAAGAACAGATGTTCCACAGCCCTGCTTGCTCGTGTGCTGCCTCACCCTTCTAATGAAGAAGTTTTTTTCCTAGTTTCCTGTCCTAAATGCTATCCTGCAACTTTTGGCTGGTGCCCCTTTTTTGATCTGTCACTCCTGAAAAGAGTTTGCTGTGGTCATCTTTGTAAATCCCCTTAAAACTTTTTCCTAGAACAAAATATGGCGTTTTCAGAAAAATTCCTCATTGATCCATACATAATAGGCTTAACATATCATTGTGCATTATGCTCCCTATAATTACCCTGACATGAGCCTGGGTGGAGGGAGTAATTTCTTATTTAACTGTCCCTGACAAATGACCGAGCCTTTGAGACAAGATAGGCCAAATAATTTGTTTTTCTGAGGCAATCATTCACTTATCTCACAACAGCTACCCCAAGAGGTGGTAAGGGGTATGTGAATTACCAGGACAAGAAAACCTACTTGATTAGAGTAGACTGCCTTATTTTGTCCATTCTTTGCATCTTCAGGTAAAGTATGGTTTCTGTCTCTTAATATACCCTCACATTAGTTCTGTCTCAGTGTACTTTCCACAAAATTCCATCTTGTGGATGCATCAGTTTTTGTTGTATTAGGCATGGAAAGTATCAAGAAAGGTAACCAGCATCTCTAAAGACTACTGTATTCTCTTCAAGCTTTTGACTTGCAGTTTTTCAGAAGTGCGCTGGGCTGCACTGGAAGAAACAGCAGCAGAATAGCTCATCTAGACTAGTATGTCAGAATATATTTTTGAAATAGTAAGTAAATGCTTCTGCTTTGGTTGCAATGTCATTAGCAGGTGTGTGCTACCTGCTGCCTGCTAGACAATATTGTTTGACTGTTTCTTCTTCTGCCTTCCTCCCCAAACAGAAAAAATGCACAGATCAGAGCTGAATAAAGCATTTACTAATTTCATGTCAAACTCTGTGACTAGCTTAAATTTTTAAGAAACATTTCTTCACATTTATCAGAAAGAAATGCAAATATTGAGGTTGGTTTTTTTCTGCTTGAAATTACTTTTAATTTCAAAAATTCCTTTCATTGTGTTACAAATAAACCCAAACTCTAAAATCTCCTTAGAATTCAAACAAGATTAGTGTTTAGTGGGGTCTAGCAATACTTTAGTAGCATTTTGTGTGATTTTTTTTTTTTCCAAACTTAATTCAATACATATAGCTTTCCATGGATACGCAGATAGATTCAATTCCAAGTACTTTTTATAAGTTCTTCCCTCCAGAGTTCCTGCTCCATGCAGGTTCCTATGACACGAGTGAGTCAGCCATGAATTTGTAGCACAACTCATTATTTATTTTTTACTTTCTTATCATGGTAAACCTTTTCTATCACAACTTCTTTCCCACATGTACACTCTACAGCTCAGTCCCAGATATGCAAAACCCCTGTTATTCCATTCTCAAGTGTGTCTTGAGTGCAGTCTGCCAATTGTTGATTTTTACCAGATTATGCAGATTATGCAGCAATTAAGATCAATTTAGTAAAGTGTGTGTGTGAGAGAGAGTGAAATAGATCAGTTTAAATCATACTTTCAGACAATCAATATAAAAAATATTATTTTCCTGCAGCTGAAATGGGAGGGATGATAAGAGCTCCTGAGAATTAAAAAAAAAAAAAAAGCTTAAATTATGCCTCACATTTTATTGTGTGTGCAGAAACAAATACGAACAGATTTATCTCCATTAAAAGATCCGGCTCTTACACACCATCAAGTCAGTTAAACAACTGACTGCATATATAAATATTTCTGTTGCCCGTACCCCACCACAAGGCAGTAGAGGATCTTAGATAAACCCCCAATGGACTATTTTATTACAGACCACAAGTAAAATGCAAGTTAGGCAAATAAAATGTGAAAATAGTTTTTAATTTTTTAATAGTTTTTGATTTTTCATTTCTTTCATTGGTACCACAATCTTTGGTGTTTTGCTGAATGACACAAAATTCTTATTTGTTAAGATTGAGTGTATTAGTAAGACTGTTGAGGGGACTGAGATACAAAAATCTTATATTTCAGACACTTCTTGCAAGAGACTGTGAAAGTAGATAATGATTTTTTGTGTTGAAAAAATGGTAATATAAACATTTCATAAGAGTTTCAAGAGGGTTGTCATTAGTGGAGATTTTAAATATTAGCAGCTATTGACAGGAAATACAGTATTAGGATACTAGTGACTATTTTTGTATTTTCTCCCTTTGCCTTTGACATTTGAAAGTATTTGAAAAAGAATGAATTGAAAAAAACATGAATATGACTAAAAAAATCCTAGAAATTCACCACTCTTCCCCTTTAGCAGAAAGAGAGCATGTCAACACAGATTTACAGATAACAGATGTTTCTGGTATTCAAAATACAGCTTCCCAGTAAAGGCAAAACTTTTGATTTTTTTTTGAAACAAAGAGAGATAAGTATTTATTTTCTTCTGGCATTAAAAGCTTTTGAATCCTACTTTCTACACTTGTGTAAGCATTAAACCTTTTCTATAAAATGCTTGCAGGCTTGTAGGCTTTTCACTCACTTTGGAAGAGCCTTAGTCTGCTCTTTCTGAATGAACTCCGTATATGGATACAGTGATGTGGTAGTCAGGATACTTAGCATTTTCTCCAGCCCAAATCTGTTTTCAGGCATTCATCTGTGTTTTTGTAAGGTCACTGAGATACTATTATTATAGGCGACCCTATAAAAATCATGTGGCTACAGAAAGCAACATTATAAAGGAGGAATGTTGAACGCTGTGTCCAGATGTTGCTTAAAATAGGTTTTCAGATATAAATAATAAAATATGAAAACATTAGGGTAAACATAGTGATTATACAAATTCTTCCTTTACAGCAGAAGGAAAAGGAAGGGAAATGAGGTCACGTCTATTTTGATAGCGCTTTTAAAAGGAAGAGGAAGGGAGAAAGAAGGAAAAAGAGAGGTCTTAAAATGTAGTGGTGCTCCAGAATGATTGACTAGAAGAAGTAATCTCAAAGACAAAAAAGGCAAATATAGATGATTTAGCCTTCCATGTGATCAGTATACAATTGTTTCTTGCTCTGTCATGCTTTGTCTATTTCCAAATGTTCTCACCTTACAGAATTGTCTCTGTTGGATAGATTTCAGTCTCATGAAATGCTTTGCTAATATTAAGGTTATTGCCTTCATTTTATACTGTCCTGGCTTGAGGTAAAACAGAACCAATTTTCCATTCAGTAATTTTACCTTTTGGCTTAGCCTATTCTAACTTTATGAAATGAACAGCACATTGTGCAGAAACTGTTCGCTCTCAGAGTGATAAGACCGATGTCTACAGCTGATGCCAAGACATGGTACATAGAGAGGCTCTTGCTTATACTTATTGCTATAACACCCAAGGCCAACTAACTTGGTTATGTGCCCTGTTGGAGAGTCGGAAGTGGAAAAGCACAAAGGGGTCACGCCTGTAGGAAGGAGTGGACAGGATAGGTGACCCAAAACTGGCCCACAGGGTATTCCATCCCATCTGCATCATGCTCAGTCTAAAAGCTGAGGGAACAAAGGGTCTGCCTTCTTTCTTCAATGGCCGACGTCTGAGGATGACTGTGTCTGTTTGTCTGCCTTTGTTGCCAGTCTGTGCATCACTGAATGCAGATCTGGAATCCAGTTCCTGGGACTTTCCCAGTGCCTGTTGGTGACGTGATCGTTATCCTGGGAGCTTGTCTGGTTTTGTATATATTTAATTATTTCCTTTTTATTTTATTATTAATATTTTCATTAAAGTAGTTTAGTTCCTTCTAAACTCATACGTCTCTTTCTCTCTCTACCTCCTCTCCTTGAAGAGAGAGGTAGGGGAGAGCATATGCCATTTGCCTTAGATGTTGGTCTGGCCTAAACCATGACATATACTATTGTTATTTTCTTGGAGTTTCATTCTCCTTTGACCATTCTAAATAAAGATTTTCTTCCTCAAGATCTGTAATCTTCAGATATTAATAAAATCCTGTCTTTTTATTTAGCTGTGCTGAACACAGCTAAATAAGTTCTTCCTATCACTCTTCCATCTCTGAATATCCTGTTTGTCATTATAATTTTGGTTACAAGATTGCTAGACTTAGGGTGACTTTGCATCCACGGTTACACCAAGCTCACGTAGGGTACATGATGAAGATGGTGGACTAGGTTAGTATGAATTATACTGGTAAAATTTCTTGGTCATACAATATTGCTTTGAATCCTGTATTCCTTCAGGTGCAAGAAATATATGTGATCGTGACTGTGGTGACTGACAGTGTCTTGTCCTCAGAGACAATCATTTCTTGTCAGAGGACAAGAGCAGGGGCAAGGGACAGTTATTTGGTCTGCCTCTGCCCGGAAGGGAAAAAGGTGCTGAATTTGAGAAAAAGTTGTATTTGTCAATTAGCTTTAAAACATTCTTCTACACAGTTTCTTCTCAGTGAGACTGCTATTAATGCAGCATAATGAGATTCAGTATATCTCTATTAGGAATGCATATTTATTTTAAAGTTAAAAGTTTTAAAGTTATTTAAAATTCCATACTTGCTTTATTTAATTTTTATTAATTTAAATACAAAATAGTGGGGGCAACAGCATAATAAAACTTAGCAGTTCTGTAGAATTCTGTTTATAAAATATTTTATAGATGTTCACTAATTGTGATCATGCAACTTCTTAAAAGCTGGTTTAAAATATATAATCCTTTCTTAAAGGAGTGGATTGCCCTACATTTTTTTTAATGGTCTGTGTTGGATGTATTGGTATATGAGTAACCAAGT
Organism: Vanellus vanellus; assembly: GCF_965231255.1. Taxonomy (NCBI): domain Eukaryota; kingdom Metazoa; phylum Chordata; class Aves; order Charadriiformes; family Charadriidae; genus Vanellus; species Vanellus vanellus. The sequence continues at coordinate 24,325,223 of NC_138911.1, read as the reverse complement.
TTAAATTCCTGCAAAGTCTGAATTTACAAAATGCTGATCATACATAACTTTCAATCCACTGGGAGTTCAGTAACCCTGAAGTTCAGGCCATAAGGTTTCCATTACTGGATACCCAAAATCAGAAGTTAAAAAAAAGCCTTAGTTAATTTCTTTTTTAAAGGACCAACCAAATCAACCAACCAACCAAACAATCCCTTTGGCTATAATTCTGCCCTTTAAATCCCTAGACTTGCAGTATAACACCAAGTTAAGATTACAGATATTTCATTTATTATATCACATTTTTTTATACAGTCCTGATTTTTTGTGTTCAGATGAAAAGTGTTCGTTGTGAGACTAATTGGCCTAAGCTGCAATGGTTTTTCTTGTAGCAGTATCTGTTACGTGGTAGATACTTTCCAGAAAGAAACAACAAATTCAGTCTCTGCTAAAAAATTGTATAATGTATAGATTTTCTATTCATTTAATTGCAAAAGAAGGACAAAGTGTTAGTATTTTTCATATTTCACAGAAAAATAAGAGAAGAAGTAAAATTAGCACTATATTAAACAAGTGACCCAAGAATATGTTATGGATGAATATTAAAAGTGTTGTGCTGCCATCCAGAGGGACCTTGAAAGGCTGGAGAAATGAGCTAACAGGAATCTGATGAAGTTCGACATGGAAAAGTGCAAAGTTCTGCACGTGGGGAGGAACCACCCCATGCACCAGTGCAAGGCCGGAGGCCACTGGGTTTGAAACAGATGACTTCCAGAGGTCCCTTCCAACCTCAGATATTCTGTGCTGTTCCAATACACTGCTCTCTATGAGCACTATATTAATGAAATTACTATGGCCCAAATTTCATTGTTTTCTTTATGGAATTAATAGTGTTTCATGGCAGCTGATGACCATCTGGAACAGTTGAAACCATAAGTATATTTGGCCAGTTACAGTGAAGAATAGCCAATCTAAAACTCATTATTGATGTTAGAAACTGTCATAATTGAAATTTTGAAAGTACTCATTTCTTTTTTTTTTTTTTCTATGTCTTATAATTCCAACAGCAAGTTATAGTTGTAAGGTTTAATTTATAGACATATATGCCATGTTAAAAAAAAATAAAGAAAATCATAGGAAAGCATGTTTTTTGTGTTCAGTGTTGCAATAAGTTTATAATGGGCTGTGTTGAATGAAGCAGCATTGTTGCATGAAGTAGTAGGTGATAGGTTACTGACATTATATATATATATATATAACCCAAGGATGATAATTATTCCATTAGTGTTAGAGTTGGAATTAATGCCTCTCCAGCAGACCGGTAACCAGTAGCTGAGAATGGTTGTCACAGATGCCATTGTACACACCACACTGTTTATTGTGAACAAAATTCTCATTTTTATAGAAAAAGTAAATGCTTGCTGGTTTTGGCTAGCAGACTACTTTTGTCCTTAATTTTGACGAATTATTTTTTCAACTGGAATCAGGAGGCTCGGCCCATCACTGTATTTCTCCAGACCTTACTTGCTTTGTCTTTATATCACAGGATCAAGAAATCCAAGACAGTATTTTTTAACCAAATTTGTTCTCGGATTTTTGTCTCCTTAAGATGATGGGTGAGATTACTTGCTGCTTTTCTAAGTGGACTGTTGCTTTTATCATACCCTTCTCAGGCTGGGAAAGACACTTGTACATTCTCAAAGCTGCCTTTGGGGTGGGAGAGGTATCTTCTTTTCCTAGATTTCTCCATTCTGCTATTCATCAAACTACCAGTTACCCCCACATATCCAATAGCTTAGTAAGAACTAAGTCAAGCAACTAACAATAAGAATTGGCTGCTTGGTAGTATTTAAGTGTCATTTGAGTTTAGCTTTTTTTTTTTTTTGATTGGCATGTTTCTTTGTCATGCAGACCTAGTTTTACCTGATACACAGATCCCAGTATATTCTAAAGGGAGTCACTGGGAGTGCTTGCGTTAAATTTTTGCATTCAACTTTCTGTGAATGGGTAGTCCTGATGGGAGTAACACAGATGACATTAACTTGCTGAAACTTGGTTTTCAACTTTTGTATTGCTTCAAACTCCATTGATTATGTTTGTCTGTTATACTAATCGTTGCTTATATGGTATAGGTGTTGAAAATGTGTCTGAATTGGATGTACATGTATAGAATAGGTATAGGCATTCGTATATAGATATAATAGAGTTAAAATAAAATATCAGAAAGGCATGATGAAATTTGGAACTTTGATCTTCTGATGCCTGGTTTGGTGACCAGTCCCCTGGAACTTCTATAAATCTGCCACTATTTTTAATACAGAGATTTCCTTTTTAAATTAAATTGTGATTGCAGTAAATTAAACTGTGATTGCAGTAAGTAGCTAAGGACTTGCTTTTCTTTTGTGCTAAGTATGCTTTCGTCTACCTGATTTTAGAGAGCATTGAGGGCTGCCAGGATTGATCCTGAGTAAACACTTCTATTAGGAATTTAATTCTGCAGAGCGCTGAAAATCTTCTCTTCCCACTGAATGCTACTGAAGGTTGCTAGGCACCTCGAAGGGTTAGTGACTATCACAGCTTGCTTAGCACATGGTACTACATATGTCACTTGCAATCTCTGAGTAGAACAGACTTCTATTGCTGTCAGTATAGATTATTCTGTGTGGTTTTGGGGTTGTTTTGCTGTGCTTAGAATGTGAGTCTATTCCTTATGAAATAGTAACATTCTGTGGTTGGGCACTGCTGGATCCAGCAAAAACAAGTCACTGAAGATGTGGGAAGAGGAAAGACTTGAAGTTTTTGTATAAGAGCAATAAAAATAATTAGTCCCTTGAACATTTCAGAGAAAACCTCTCCAGAACATCAAACCAGTCAATGACCGAGGTGACGTGACAGTAATAATAAAACTTAATTTTCTTACTAGCTCTGTTAGGCCCTTGTTCTTTTAATGTTGTTTGTTGTGACATGTGCATTCCTGCATACTCTGTGTAATGCTAGCAGTATACAGGATGCACTTACCACAAAATAAGCATATCCCGAAAGCCTCAGGGCATTGAACTGCCCTTTTGTTCCACGTAACCTATTGCAGAACTATTCGCAGAATGACATGCTTTACTGCGTGTCACCTTATTGCTTTATTATTAGCCTTCATAAAGGTCAGATGGGCCTGACTCAAATTCATGAGGAAACAATGTTGAAAAAAGTTGTTTTTCCTCATTTTCTCTCTACCGGAGGACCTGCATATTTTTCTGAGGTCTGCAACAGTATTTTTGATATCATGTGGAAAGCAGAGAACTGTTTTCAATTCCCATTGTGGTAATCAATGAGATGTAAAATTGCAGCAGTTCCATGCTGCCTAGAGCCTCTCCTGACAAACCTCGTTCGGTTTGTCAGAATGCATAAAGCACTCATAAGACCATAGCATTAGCTCTATTTCTCTCTGATGCGAACGAGCACAGAAAGAAACCAGCTTTTACGGTGACATTTTCATTTGCTTAAATAACCCTGCCATGGCTGCAATACAGCAAAATCTTCCTTTGCTGTGCATGTTTCTTAGCATGGGAATAGAAACCATTACCTGCATGTGATACAAAAAAAAACAATAAGCCCGTGGACTAGCTCAGTAATTATTTCATTTCTGAAAATATCATTCACACATAGAAAAAATCAGTCAAGGTAACAGTCCAGGTATGCTGTATTTTTTAGCATATTTGTGACTACTCAGAAAAGTTACATTTGTCACTGTGCCACTGTCTGTGATTATCTGGAACGTAGAACTTGCATCATCCTTTTACGAAACAGAACACTTTCACCTAAAGTAAAATAATTTTTCCAGATACTAGCAACTGTCAGCCTTTGAAAGAAGTAAGCAGTCAGGAATCAATTGAATTATGAATATATAAATTCACTTGGTATTTCCTTAGAAACTATTTTACAGCATATATTTGGGAGGAAGAAACTCTCAATGCTGTACGTTTTGGAAGTGTGCCAAGTATGGCATATGTCACAAACAAACAAAAAAAAAAAAAAAGAAAACATTTAGCCCCCAAATATTTTCCTATGGGTGTCATTATAGATGGATAGATGGAGTGATGGGGTAGCTGATGGCGTTAGCAGCAGGCAAGAAGCTTCTTGTCTATGCCTCTGATGCAGATAACTACAGTCATCCCTTATCAATTCCTTGGAGGTGTTTATAAAATGTTCTGTTCTCATTCCCTTTGCTACTAGAGCAAACATCAGTTTTGTATAATGGCATTTCTCTTGACTACCTTAGCTGATAAGCAAAGAATTGAATGAATGTTTGTCGTGGAACCAGGACAATGTTTGCAAATGAGGTATTCTTTCTCTGCACTGGTTATTCTTTTAGCATAGAAATTAAGGGGATTGATTGCAAGTTTCTATCTCATTCTAGAACTGTTTTACAGAAATATACGTCCATTTTTTTGCTATGCTTATTGTTGTTTTTCTAATGAATAGCTATGAATAAAAAGGCAACAGCATTGCCATTTCCAAGCTTTCACAAATTGCATTAAACTTCTTGGCAGCGACAAAAAAGTAATAATCTTGAATGTTATTTAAAATCGTGACTGTGTCCTAGTTTAGAGGTATGTGTTTTATGTGTTCCAGCTATTCTCTCAACTAGCAAGTCAGCAGAATATGAGTTGTTACCTCATGACTGGATTGCATGATCTTGATTTAGGAAAATGCAGACTTTGGAGATAATAATATATTATTGAATAGATGGAGAGCTGGATGTATTGGAATCACTGTCTCCACATGACTGTGTCAGGAGCTAAGCTGGTGTTTCTCACCCGTTGTGAGTTCTGGGCCACAGGTGGGGGTAAATGTATCAGGGAAACTGTGGAAAATTATTTCAAAAGAAGAGATCTGAAATTCTTCTTGAGAAAATTTAACAGTTCTTTTAACCATGAAAAGCAATCTTAGACAAAGGTGTGTCACAAACATGATTTTCTCTGAACTTTCATTTCTGAAGTCTGATAGCAGCAGAATTTGTTGGCTTTGTGCTTTTTAGGGACTTTTAATTGCTTCGGTACAAAAATCTTGGGTACAAATTGAAACTTGGCCTCGTTATACTGGATCTCAGCCAAGGAATACACTTTATTTCTGGACAGCATTTGAAGAAAGGGGAAAATTCATGGGGTGTTTTTGTTTTTAAGTTTCACGTTTATATAGATATTTTTATAGCAAAAGTCAGGTTCCTTCCTTACTACTTTATAACCTGCTGAAATTTTGCTGCATGCAGATTGTCATTTAAATTAGTGGTTTGAATGGTTTGGAAAGTTCAATAGCTTTTTGTTCCTAGACACATTCTTTTTTTCTTATTCTTTGCTCTCAAGACTTCAGTACAGCTATTGTGACTTTCCTTATGTTACTGAATACAAGAGTAAAATATGGTACAGATTTTATTTTATACTGTGTGTTTTTAACCCTGTCCCCTGGTCCTGTGTTCACTGCTGCCTGACAGGTAAAGCAAATCTACAGCACAATTACCTGTTCTATGGAGAGATTGCCCCATGAGTTCCTGTACAACACAATCCTGTACAATTGCAGTCACACAAGGTGTGATTATTTTTTCTTTCTTTTTTACTTTCCCAATCTTGGATAAAAATACCTTTTCATAGGAAATGTTATGAAAGTTCAGATAGAAATTGAAAAAGTGATGATGCTTATAGCCTATAATAATTTAGGTAACATTTATAATAGTCTTTTCAGGAGGTTAAAACCACTGAAGATATAGTAGAGCGCAGTGAGGTCTTCCCTTCACCCTTCTTGAAGTATGACTAGGCAACCAAGAATAAAAATCAGGGTTTTTGTCTACTGTAGGTTTAATTGAGCTTGAATCTCTTCTTGAACTCAAAAGGTATTCATGCTTTGAGTATGCTGTTAAGTAGAATATAAGTGTTGTTTACGAGGTGTATTCCAGGATGCCAATCAATATACGGTATCTAGTATCCATAGGCACTTTCAGGTCTTTGAAATACTGTCATGAACAATGTCTAACATAGACTGTAAAGACTAGAATCGATTTCCAGACCATCTTCTGGTTACTGATCTTGAAGGGCTTGTACCTTTTATATGGTGTGGTTACAAAAGTATTAATCCCAAATAAAATAATCAGAACCCAGTACTACCTTTTCAAAGCCAGATCGTCAACTTGTGTGCTCCTCCTTTTCCTTTTAGCCCCAGAAGTTTTACATAGCTCACCAATGTTGCTCTGCTTCAGGCCCATGAAGTCTATGAAATAGGCTTATTTTCTGGAACAGCTGAAGTTCAGCCCATCAAGCTGAAGCAGGAATTGAACTGAGTTTCCCTATTTCCTTGCAAATACTTTAACAGCTAGATTATATGCAAAAGAAGAATGCTTGCACTCCTGATCCTTCAAAAAACTGTCTTCGTTCCCTAGGATGTGTGGGTACGCCAGACTTTTAATTAACTTAAGCAGAATTTTCATGGATTATTACAAATGCATTGTACTGGACCTAAAAAAGTAGACTAAATATAAGTGTAGAATAAAAGTAGCAAGAAAAAAATGAGGACATTCCTGCAAATATCACAGTTCTTCATTTTCAATCAAAAAAGGGGGAATCAATGTATAGATAATTCAGGTATAACTTTCATTCACAGACAATAGAAATTAATACTACAGATGGTAAAATTTTACTTGCAAAAGTTTCTAAAAGGCTGAACCAGCTAACCTGCTTGCGAAGTCTAAGTCTGCTATGAAACTTTATAAGGCCCACTAGATGCTAACGTTACTTGATTCCAAATTTACAATATAAAAATGCCTATATTTTAGGGCATTGCATTTTCTGGAGATAAAAATTTGCAAGCTGAGTCCATATATCTTAATGAGGACTCATAAAGCTGGGCAGATAATGAGGAAAGTATTTTTGAAAATGTCGGCTCTGCCTTTGGTTACGTTTGTGCCATTTTCCATCAGTTTGTTTCATTATGCTTGTGTGCATAATTCTTTTGCATGAATCTGGTTTTGGCAGTTTTGGAAAACTGAGGTATTGAGCTGGAACTGAAAGCATTTTTCTCATCATGGTAATCAGTATAACAGGAAGAAAGCAAACATGCCTGGTAGAGATGCTGTAAATATTCCCTTTTCACTCTTCTGAGGGAATAGAACTAATTTTAAATTGGAGATCATTTCCAAATCATGTCCTTTTTAGAAGAAAGAAAAGGCCTTTAATGTCCTCTCGAGGTGTAGAGCTCCAGTTTCTTTTCACAAAGATGTTCAGAGACTTTTCTGGCTTGTTTCCATCTGTTAAAGCTGGATCATCCATTCTGAACCACCAACATTGTACTATATGACCTATATGACCAATCAGGCATAATCAATCTGTCAACGTATAGGGTTTCATTATTTTTACTTATATTTATTTTTTTAAAATTATTGAAAACATCATTATTAGCAGGGAAATACGTCATTATTTTATGAACAATTTACAGACAGCAAAGCAACTGGTATTTTTAACTGCTTTGCTATATATTAGTAGACTACATTGTTGTAATAGCACTCAATGAAAATCTTTTCATCTTTAATCTCTAATGGCTCTACATTGATTGTTTTGTGGTTTTTTTTTTCAGTTTTCAATAACAATTTCAGGATTGTTCCCGGTTCTTTTGCAGGTAACAGTGCATTGCATCTCTCAGTAATGGAAGCTGCAGCGATTTCTACTCAATATGTTGCAGGGAATATCAGTCCCTGCTTGTCAGTCTCCACCTTATATTCACCTCTTCTCACCTAAACTTAGAAATTAGTTTCGATGTAATACATGCAAATAGCTAGTGACACACTGCTGACATTCTTATCAGAGCTTTTACTTAGCACACTCTTCTATTTTCTTACTTGCTTGTGTATTAGAAAAAAGCAACAAGCTCTGGTTTAACAAATAGTATATGAAACCTCTTTGAAATCCAAGTCATATATACCTTTATATGATCTATAAATTCAACACTGTGCACATTTCATAAGGAGAAAACATTTTTTGTATCACATATGATGATGTGTTGATAGTATGGTAAATTGCTGTAGGTTGAAATGAGATTTTAGTCATATTAGACCCAATACAGATCTTATTCAAAACCAATATCTGAGGATTTTGCTATCTGAGATTGAGATTTCTAAGTACAGCTTAACACTTCATTAATATTCTTCTTAAAATGCATATTTTGCCACAACTTTACAAATTCAGAAAACAATATGTTCCATGCATGACTACTCGACAATATGTGTAATGTCTGAAAAGTGAACGATTTTGTGTCTTTCTCTAAGGCAATCGTTCGATCAAATTAGCAAGAATTCAAACATCATAATGTCTACATAGGTGTGTGTTTTAATAATGAGATGTACAGTTGCGGTATGAGTATCACTCCCTCTGTTGGGTGGAACTGGAATTACTTAAGAGATGTCCCACACAGTAGTTCCACCAGATAAGTGAAGCTATATTTACTTCCAGAGTGTAACTACCTGAGTTCTAGTTTGCCTCTCCTGTTAATTTCATAATAAGTCTTTTGTCCAGAAAAATGATTATTGTATAATACCTGGATGGCCAAATAATTCATTAAGTTAAACAGTAAGCTATCAACTGAAGTTGCACAGAATCACAGAATGGTCAGGGTTGGAAGGGACCTCTGGAGATCATCTAGTCCCCCCCCCCTGCCACAGCAGGGTCACCTACAGCAGGTTTCACAGGATGGCATCCAGGCAGTTTTTGAATATCTCCAGAGTGAGAGACTCCACCACCTCTCTGGGCAGCCTGTTCCAGTGCTCTCCCACACTCAAAGGAAAGACATCTAAACATCTTCATGTTTAGATGGAACTTCCTATGTTCAAGTTTGTGCCCATTAACTCTTGTCCTATCACTGGGCACCACTGAAAAAAGACTGTTCCTATCCCCCTGGCACCCTCCCTTTAAATATTTATAACTATTAATAAGATCCCCCCTCAGTCTTCTTTTCTCCAGACTAAAAACACCCAAGTCCCTCAGCCTTTCCTCAAAAGAAAGATGCTCCAGTCCCCTAATCATCAAGTTGTATTATCCTTGATAAAGAGAGTTCCACAGTTTAGTTTGGGTTGGCAAAAGCACGAATATTTAGTTATTTATCTGCAGAGACAAATCCTATTTTTCATATCCTTCTGAAGCAAATCCGTGGGCTAAAAAGCAGGCGTCGTTGAAAATCTTTCATTTTGATACTTCAGAGAAGAAATTTTTTGCTATGTGTGATGTCAGTGACTGATGTAACCTTTTTTTGCAATACCTTGAGGGTACAAAGGGCAGAAAATAGTTTAAATAATGGGGTAGGTCTTTTGCATTATTAATATATTTGAAACTGTCTGTATTTGGAAACTCTCTGACATGGGAAATGCATTGAGACCAGGAATAGTCCACATGAACAAGTAAGTAGGGGCATCCTGTAGCTCCTTTCAAGCTGTTGGCTTCCTTGCTTCCTTTTTGAAGTTGATTTTCATGAATTCACTTCGAATAAATGGTTGAAAACTCTAAGAACTGGGCATTAATTTGGTAAAAGATTCCTAAAATGATGAAATAAGTAACATATACACCAGCAGAAGAATAGCATTTCATAGAAAGCAGGAATGATTCACTTTATTATAGTAATAAATAATAATAATTATAAATATATATAATAGAATTTTAGCTTTAGTTTTGAGAAGAAAACCCAACAGTTTTTAGATGCTTTTCAAAAAAGTGAACTTGTGTCTTTCTGTGATGAAAATAGGGCTTTGGAACTCAAAATTTTTGAATTTTTCTGTGGCTCTTGGTCTTTTAAAGCTGTCATAATCCTTTTTTTGTAGAAATAATGATCCTTGTCTACTCCTTTGACGATCCTACAGTATGGTATGGCAAAATTCCTTATAATTATTGCTAAGCTGAAGCTATATCAGATTCACTGTTAGGGAGGGGAACCATAAGTCTAAAATTAGAGAGAGTTCAGTAGAATTCAGCCCTATGGCTTTGTAGACAACATGAGTTGTTTTTTTCACCTAAGTTTCACTATTTTCTCTCTGGCCTACTCTCTGTTTCATTTCAGCTACACTGAATTTAGCAGTTGATGAAGTTGGCACTAATTTATTTATTTCACTGTATTTAAAATGCTAGGCGACACTATCAAATGTTCTTCATTTCAATGTCTTTTCTTTCTGTTTGTGAATGTCACACTGTGTTGTACAAACACAGCAGGGATGAAAGCTAACACAAATGCATATTTGTGTCTACAGCAAAAAAAAAGTGTATTTATAGATGAACAAATCAGTTCAAATCTTTCATTGTAAAAAATAAATTAAACAGCCATTTGTCAGATTAGTGTCTAGAGACTAAATATTTGGTAGTCAACAGAACTGATCAGAAAATGGGGAGAATATTGGCAAGGGGAAATATTTTTAAAGACATTTTGTGTATATAAACACACACACAGAGACACTCACATTAAAAAGACACTAGACCTGTTTTTCACACGGAACTGTTGCTCAAATGAATCACTCACAGCTTTGTATTAGTTAGGCTGAATAAGACAAATAGTCTAGAAGATTGGTTCAACACAGATTAACTCGTTTATTGATTCAATGTACAAAACCATTTCCAATCAATAATATAAGTATATGAGTGATTTTTTTTTTTTTCTGTAGCAGATCACATAAAAAAGCTGAGAATATGATTTTGGAAATTGGTATTTATGCCTTAACTCAACTTGTTTTGGAGAGATAGTCATGCAGAATTACCTAATCTCTATCTTTTAAACTCAAATGCAGAAGTATAAAAGTATTAGCATACCAGACATGCAACAATTCTTTGTTTTGTTTCCTTCTGACATTCTTGAAAGAAGAAATATAAGTGCAGTATACACAGAAATTATAGGTCTTACGCAGGAGAATAATCCTTACTCAGGATTTCACTAAACTAAAAGTTCAGGAAAAAATGTAGTTATGACCTTGCAATAATTAATGAAGGTTTATGGAGATTTGAGCAATTCCTTAGTGTAAAAAGGTTCTATTCTGATAAGCATATAAAATAAAATAGAGCTCTGAAATAGCAGAATATGTCAACAACTGAAGGGAATCAAAACTGGCAAGAAAGATTTTTCAAATCACAGAGAAAACACCGGTAGCTAGTTTTACTGCATAATGAGTCAGCAGTTATTCAGAGATGAGATTTAACTTCTTTATATTTACTGGCAGTATATAATTTGTATAAGGATATCTTTCTTTGTTTAAGAAAATGTCTGTAGTAGCATTTTCTCTCTGTACCCTCTGGGACTGTTGAAAGTCTTACATGGACATAGCGCGCTGCAATTTTCCTGTTGTTGTAACTTTACCCTTACTTGTTACCTAACATAAATACCCAGAACTCACTCACATTTTTACTAACAGCTTGCAAGTGATTTGGATTCATAAATAAAAGCATCTCATGCTATTTTACATGTCCTAGGGTATCCAAGACTTCCACAGGAGCAGGCAGATAAGACCTGGATCTGCAAGAAATCAGTGCTCTTCTGGAATGGCAACTAGGGCCCTATGTAGTAACATCTAAACATCTAAAATAACCTCCTTTCTTTTGGTGGTTGAATACCACCCTGTTAGTGATATTTATTAAAAATAGCAGGAACTGTATAGATGTTTGTTCTCTTCTGCTTATTTATTTTATTTAGTATGTCATCATGGTAGCACATACTACTGCGTTTATTTATTTTTTTAATACGTCTTCCTTTCACTGAAGCTTTGTTCATCCTTTTGCAATCTATAAAAAATAACTGCTCTGAGAACAATTATTAAAGCCTGATTATAACTTCAGTGAGTTTGTGTTACTTATTGCCATAATAAATTTTTAGAAAATATATAAAGATTTTAGACCAAATTTTGATCAGTTACTGGCATAAGTCTGAAGTAAAATCAGGGCACTTGAAATGAAGAGCTGAACATTGGATTAATACTATTGATTGCTTTTAAAAGATTTCTTGCAATTCTCCTTGGTGAGTTATTCAAGCAAAGTTTATACGTTTATATTAACAATAATATTCCTTTCAACTTTTTTTCTGATAAAACTTCATTTTCCTTGTAATGTCCTTTGTCCGAACCTTCTTTAACATTTCATTTTGTTGTAGTCCATATCCAGAAAACTAAGCCATTTTGCATCTCTTTTTTTTCTTGTTTTGAGGAACAAAGGAAGGGAGGAAGATGGCAAAATCAATCTTTTTGGTATACCTCTTCTTTTGTAAGCATAAGTGCATGGCAGGTGAGATTTTCCAGTGTAAATGTAGTAGATTTAGTACTTAATTATGGTCTTTGAAATTTAGGATGAGACTGCTTGCAACTTATTTTTCCTTATATCTCATGAGACTTTATTTTCTCTAGTTTTTCCTTGTTTCCAAAGGATTTTCTTTGGTAGCTGCCTTGGCACAATTCCCATTTTATTCATTATGTAGGAAAGTCTATTATAACAATTTTTTATAAAAATGCATGAAAAATATTCTTTCTTTTCTGTTGTCTATTTACACATTCTTGAACTTATTAAAACCAGACTTCTCACAAAAGTGAGAAAACAGACATTTAAGTCTATGCTTCTGGAACTCTTCATTAGATTTATTTTCAGAATGTTCGGCTTAACATTGAAGGATATATGAAATCATGATCATACTTTGCTAGGGAGGGAAACACCACAGACTATTTTTTCTTTAATAATGATTCTTTGTGAAAAATGAACATGTATGGGGAAACTTCTTCTCAATAAGCAACTACTTAATTTTGGATTATACTTGGAATTTATTTGTATTACAACTCTCAGGAGTACAAATTGATAGATTTGCTGGGAACTACAAACTTATCTCATTGTGTAGAAAAACAGAGATAAAGCAACTTAGAAAATTGTTTATAGTGAGTCCATGAATAGAAAAAGAAATCCCAGACCTCTGTTTACTCCCAGTAACTTTATTCCTCCTGTTTAATGAATCATTTTGCACATTTCAGTTTCCATGGGTGTTTTCACTGTTCATAATGACCTCTGAAAAATGAAGCTCTGTTAACCAACAGTTTATTTTTGAATAATTTTCTATCATTCATGTCGTTGTTTATATTTTATTTCATTGGACACTGATATACCATCCAATATATTTTTGTTTCCTGTTACAATATTAAGGAGACTTTTTTTTTTAAAATACTTATTTGATTCTATTAAATTGGGGATAAATGAATATTGATGCCTAGTTATATATAAACAAGATTTACAAATGCTTCTACAATCCTACAATTGTTGTCATGTTTAAAACAAGCTTATATTTATATATATAGCTTTGTTGGTAAGAAACAGAAAGTGGAAGCCAGGAGACCTGGTTTCAGGTTCGTGTTCTGTCACAGATTCCCTGTATGTTCCTTAATGACAAAACACAGCTACAGATCAACTTAAGCAGAAAGAAATGTAATGGAAAGATCAAGGCAATTGCTATGTCTCAAGACTCATCAGTTATATTTCAGGCTTCAGTTTGATCCAGAAATAAATGGAAACTTTTCCATATGAATTCAGAAGTGGTGAGACACAAAAACCACATCACTGAGGTGACCGCAAGCTATGAACACTTAGCACGCCTTTACCACATCATTTGGAAGAGTCTGCTAGGCTCTTTCGGACACATTTTGACCATCTCTTGCGCTCTCTTTTTGTTTTGTTTTGTTTTGTTTGTTTGTTTTGTTTGTTTGTTTGTTTGTTTGTTTTTCTGATTGGAGGAGCGGCTGTGTTGATCATGGCATAAAGTAGTTGCAAAGTGCTATTTGAATAGAACTGGCAAGAAGATAAGGTTGGGGTTTTTTTGTTATGTAATGTAGGGATATTTTCTGTGGCATCCTCAATTTTGCACTAATAACAAAGGTAAAAAAAACCCTGAGGAAACAGGCTTTTCCAACAAAAAGCTGATGGCTGGTTCAGGGAGACACAGTCCATATCCAGTTTCAAGCTACTTATTATAGTAAGTAGTCCCGCTTTGAGTCACAGACACAGCAGGAGATCAGTTTTAATCTCCATATTCCTCCAGTGCTTGGATCATGCAGGAACTGCTGGTGACCCAGTACAGCAGCACAAACTCTGTCTTCATGTTAAGTAAAAGCTCCAGGCTGCATGAAATCAGGAGCCTTACATAAACAGCTAGTATTTCAGGGTGAAAAATCTTATCAAATAATCAAATCAGGAGGGAGGGCAAGAAATATCAGTGCCTATTACATCAGGAGCTTCCTACAGAGACTCAGCTTTTGTCTCATGAAAAGTGGGATTTGCCTAGTTCCCAAGCGATTTCAAGGAAGTAGGTACCTCTCTTTGCAAAACCAAGGACTGTGTCCTTCACTGAGACACTGAGGTGACATGTTTGGAGTCCAGTGTTAGAACGAAGGAACAAAGAGCTCTTTGTTTCTGTATGCTCCTTATAGACATTCTCATAAATAAATATATAAATGAAAACTCTCCAGAATTAGTATAGACTAAGAAAGCTCTGTGGAGGTTGCTAGGCAGCCGAGGCCAAAGGAAAAGAAAGCAGGCATGTCTTTGAAAAACAGAATCAGTGACTTATGGGTTATCTGGAGCCACCATTTACTCAATTGTCTTTTGTCATCAACAAGAGAAAGTAGAATTTATTTTTCTTTAGTAAATGAGCGATGTTTTTAAAAGATTTGAAATATAAGTCCTATTTTATCTCATTCCTATCAGTGTTTTCAAGCTATGAAATTATATGTATGATTATTATTTCTAATGTTTATTTATTCATTGACTGAAACAGGAATATGGTGCAGTGTATCCAGGCTATAACTTCAAAACAATTTAGTAGAGTAATTAGTTTTTTTAAACTTTTGTCCAATTTTCATTTTTACCACAATGTGCATGTAAGACTGAATGAAAAGTTTCCAATGCTGGAAGGTATACCTTGCTGTCAAGAGGTGTCTGTGTTTCAGTCACTAATGATGGGGAAAGACCTAATTTCTGCTACCATACCCTGTATGATGTAGGATGAAGCCACTCATCATTACAAAAATATAGCAGCAAGACACCCCCCTTCCCGTTACTGCTAAGCATGCAAAAATACAGGCATTTCCAATAGACAAGGTTTTTATATGCAAGATGAGGTGATCACATTATTGACTAATTGCTGCATTTGAAACCTCTGCTTATATTTGTGTCTTAAATTTTTCTTTATTAAAATTAACTGTGCTTTCAGCAGCTGTATTATACATACAAGTACATTGAGGGGATACTATAATCCTACAACTCCCCCCCTTCTCAGGTAGTGTAATGACAGCTCAATATCATGTTTTACTATACTTTAGTTATTCTCTCCCAATGCCTTCAAATTGTGTCTCTAGAAGATTTAATTGCTGCATCACAGTTTTTCAATATTTGTTTCTTCCACAGGGTGGATGCTGTGGGGGGGGTCCAGGCAGCTCTGTGGAACAGCCTCCAACGGGCTAGTAGGATGAGAAGGTCCAGGGGTAGTTTGGGAAACGAGGAGAAACATCACGTCCCAAGACGGTAAACCTACTGAAAAGGTAATTCATGCTAGGATATTGTTATACAGCCAGCTTTTCAGGCTCTGGGGATATCGTGGCTCAAATGCATGGCAGGAAATTGGTGTGGAATGGGAGCGCATAGTGTCCGAGCATTTATACCGAGTCCCCTGACGTTCTTTGAAGAGCTTCTTAAACCACACCAAGTTTCAACTCCCTTCCCTATTTGAAGAAGCATTTGGAGGCTATACCTTATAGAGGTTTTCTTGTCTCTCTGTGGACCTTCTAGAGGATACAAATCACAAGTTTACAGTAAATTTCCAAGAAATTCCTTAACACTAATTCCTTAAAATTAAGTCTGTAGGGCTTAAAAACTCATGAAAATGCCAGTTTATCAGCCATGTAACAATTTAACATAATGAAATGTTGTTTCACAGGGAGAGTTAATGGCTTTATTTTTAACTGTACATAATCTTATTTGGTTGGCTTATTTCAATCTCACCTTCTAGGCTTAACTATTGTGTTTGTGGATACTCTGTTCCCTGAAGCCTCAACTATGGATGTTTTTGTTGCTAGCATTTCAGAAGTCCAGAAGAATGTGCAAGCTAAAGATCTGTCATCCCTCAGAGTAATTGTAATTCTTCTTCCTTCATGTTAGGAGGTAGAGTTGAGCCATGAAATACCAGAACAGTATTGAGACAGTTTCTCTACTGTCCCAAAAGCTCAGCTATATGGTCTATTTCTGAGCCCAGTTAACTTTCAGTCTGTCTATGCTATGCTCACATTTATTGATCTTCAGCTAAAATTAAGTTTGCTGAACAAAGAGATTTTGTCCACTCATCCTAAACCAATCAATTCCCATGGTACTTTATGAAATATCTGACAGGCTGACTTGCGGCTTTCGTTTATTGACGTGCCTTAATATATGCAAAGTGTAAGAATATTAACAATGGAAAATCACACTGGTGGAAAATAAAATGGGATTTTTCATGCAAAAGTTTTCATAAAGATCTATTCCCACATCTTATGAGACATCAAAAAAGCACAAAACATCTTTTAATTAGTAAAGCTTTTTTCTTTGCTCAGGAGTATAGATGTTTTGGCTGGTTGAGTACAGGTTAAGCTTTCAAATGTCTCTGGGAAATACCTTCCTTTCTGTTGCTGATGAGCTCCCTCCAGCTCCCTGGCATTCATTAATTAAAACCATTCAGAGATTCCACTGCTGCAACTCACAAATTGCTTCCATGCTTCACCAGGCTTGGCAGCTGCCAGAAAACAGGCCAGTCTTCACTCATATAACATTACTGAGAGTTATGTATTTGTATAACCTGTAGCTGTGATAGAGTGTCTAAAGCCTTCCCCTCTGGAAAGAATAGAAACTACTTTATTACCTGGGAGAAATTATACACATGCATTTGTGACAGAAGAAAGGTTTGATACAGGGAAGTGAGAGTAAGCATAGGTCTTGCCTCCTGCATTTGTACAAATGGTGATAGTTTTCAGTTTATAATCTGCTTTTCAAGGCTCTTCCACTCAAAGTTGTTGCTAATCAATTCAAACTAGGTTTTCCAAATCTAATTTGGTTTTCTATTATGTAGAAGAAATGAGTTAACATGGCTTTTTGTTAATGAAAGTCCAGTAGTTTTTACCCCCCAAAATTGAACCAATTGTTTTTAGGAAATTTACTGTAAACAAAACACAGGAATAGCTTACTTATGGTTGGAACTGTTCTGAGATCCAGAGGATCTGGCATCAGTCCCTAGCTGTGTTCCAGGTGTCTTCTTGGGTGCATTTTTATACCTATAAAATGGGTAGACTCTCATGAAAGTTCTGTACTGTTTCTTTGTTGATGCTTTTGTGATAATCTTTTCTCAAAGGGGGAAAAGGATCTTTGCACAAGAGTTAGCAGGGCTTATTGAAAGAGCTTTAAAATAGATTTGAAGAGGGAAAGCTATAAACCCAGGCTTGCTAGAGATAAGCCTGGGGGCAGCACACCAATGTTTGAGGGACGGTGTGGTAGCAAGGTCCTTCAGTCTGCTCCACGATGTGCTGAGTACACTTGAGCACATTTGAAATGTTATTATACTAATGTGCACAGCATGAGGAATCAACAAGAAGAGCTAGAAACTTTGGCCCAGTCCTAGAGCTCTGACATCACTGGCATAAGGGAAAACTGGTAGGATGAGTCCTGTGACTGGTGTGCCGAGATGGGCAGTTATGGGCTCTTCAGGAACGATAGGCAGGGCAGGCAAAATGGAGGGGTGGCACTGTATGTAAGGCAAGGATTAGATTTTATGGCACTTACAGTTGGTGGTGACAAGGTTGAGAGCCTCTGGGTAAGGATGAAGGGGAAAGCAAATAAAGTGGATGTTCTTGTGGGAGTCTACTATTGACCACCCAGCCAGGATGATGACACCAATAAATTATTCTACAAGGAATTAAGGGATATCTCTAGATCAACTGCCCTTGTCCTTATGGGTGATTTTAATTTCCCAGACATCAACTGGGAATATCATACAGTGGACACAAACAGGTCCAGGAAATTTCTGAAGCACACTGAAGATAACTTCTTGGTGCAGGTACTAAGGGAGTCAACCAGGAAAGATGCCCTCCTGGATTTGTTGTTTGTAAACAGAGGGGTACTCGTGGGTGAAGTAGTGAGTGATGGCTGTCTTGGTCACAGTGACCATGAAGTAGTTGAATTTCAAATCATTGGCGACAGAAGAAAAACTGCCAGCAAAACTTTGACTGTGGATTTGGGGAGAGCAGGCTTCAGGCTGATGAAGGAACTAGTTATAAGGTCCCCTCGAAATCTGTTTTTGAAGGTATTGGAGTCCATGAATGCTGGTCACTTTTTAAGAACAATCTCTTAAGAGTGCAGGAGCAGGCAATTCCAAAGTGTCTGAAGTCAAGCAAGAGGGGCAAAAGGCTGGCTTGGCTGTGCAGGGATTTTGTTCTAGAACTTAAGCGGAAAAGGAAAGTGTATGGACATTGGAAGCAAGGGTAAGCAACATGGGAGGCCTACAGAGATGCTGTTTAGCACTGCAGGGAGAAAATTCATGCAGCCAAAGCTTGATTAGAGTTCAAGTTGGCCAGCACTGTGAAGGACAACAAAAATATGTTAATGGCAAAAGGAGGATCAGAAATAATATTGGTCCATTACTTGATGAGGTCAGTCACCTCACAAATAAAGACGTCGACAAAGCATACATTTAATGCCACATTCACCTCTGTCTTTAAGACCAATGATGAGATCCCTGGAGCCCTGTGTTAGAAGACCATGACTGGAAGGTTGATAAACTCCCAGCCCACCCTGAACTTGCTGCTCCAGCTGGATGCGCATAAATCTATGGGGTCAGATAGGATTCATCTCAGGGTATTGAAAGATCTGGCTGATGTTATTGTGGGATCTCTCTTCATTATTTGTCAATGGTCTTGGGAATCTGGAGAGGTCCCAGTTGAATAGCTGGCAAATGCCATCCCAATTTTCAAGAAGGGTAAGAAGGAAGAGCCTGGTAATTACAGGCCTGTCAGCCTCACTTCAGTGCCTGGTAAAATTACAGAGAAGGTTCTTCTGGGAGTTATTGAAAAAAACTTGAGAGACAATGCAGTCATTGGTCATAGCCAGCACAGGTTTATGAGGGGAAAGTTCTGTTTAATTAATTTCTTTTTATGACAAGGTCACCCATTTAGTTGACCAAGGCAAGCCAGCAGATGTGGTGGGTTTGGATTTTAGCAAAGGTTTTGATACTGCCTCTCACAGTATCCTTCTGGAGAAAATGTTCAGCGTTACAACTAGACAAGTCTATAACACATCGAACAAATGGCTGATGGGTCGAGCTCAGAGAGTTATAGTAGATGGGGTTACATCAGGCTGGTGACCAGTCACCAGTGGGGTTCCCTAGGGCTCAATTTTAGGGCCAGTACTGTTTAATGTTTCTATAAATGATGTAGATGCAGGAATTGAATGTACATTAAGCACGTTTGCTAATGACACTAAACTAGGAGGAGCTGGGGGCTCCCTCGAGGGTAGAGAGACCTTACAGAGAGATCTGAATAGACCAGAGAGCTGGGTAATCACCAACCATATGAAATTTAACAAGAGCAAGTGCCAGATTCTCCACCTGAGACGGGGTAATCCTGGTTATATGTACAAATTGGGGGATAAGAGGCTGGAGAGCAGCCCCATGGAAAGAGATCTGGGGGGTTGGGTTGATGGCAAATTGGATATGAGTCAACAGTATGCCCTCGCAGCCAAAAGGGCCAACGGCATCCTGGGGTGGATCAAGCACAGCATAGTTAGCTGGTTGAGGGAGGTGATTGTCCCACTCTATGCTGCAGTGGTGCGGCCCCACATCAAGTACTGTGTGCAATTTTGGGCGCCTCAGTATAAGAAGGACATCAAACCATTAGAGCACGGGTGACCGAGATGGTGAAAGGTTTCAAGGGCAAGACTTATGAGGAGTGGCTGAGGTCACTTCATTTGTTCAACTTGGAGAAGAGAAGGCTGAGGGGTGACCTCATGGCAGTCTACAACTTCCTCAAGTCGGGCAGCAGAGAGGGAGGTGCTTATCTCCTCTCTCTGGTGACCAGCGACAGGACATGAGGAAATGGAATGAAGCTGCATCAGGGGAAGTTCAGATTGGACATTAGGAAAAGGTTCTTCACTGAGAGGGTGGTCAGTCACTGGAACAGGCTCCCCAGGGAAGTGGTCATGGCACTAAGCCTGTCAGAGTTCAAGGAGCATCTGGACAATGCTCTTAGTCATATGATTTAGTGTTAGGTAGTCCTGTGAGAAGCAGGGAGTTGGACTTGATGATCCTTGTGGGTCCCTTGCAACTTGAGATAGTCTATGATTCTATGATTCTATGAATCTAACCTCAATGCCATAGAGAAAGGTTTGGATTCCAGGCTTTATATGGGGGAAAGAAGTTACAACCCTTCAGGGCAAATATGGAAAGAAACTGAAATTAGATGAGAAGGCATTGTGATATCTTCATCTGCAACATACTAAATAAAGTTTGAACTTCTCCACCCCTACACTTAATGAAAAACAGGAAGCATAATGGATTGATGTTTCAGTCTCTGATTCAGTGCTTAAATTGTGTTTCATGTGAACTATTGTTGGAAATGCCATTTTGACTGCAGGAAAGGGAAGATAAGAGTGCTGTTTTAATATAACTTGAAATCTTGATGGTAAAAGGTAATTTATATTTTCAGTAAGAGGCTTTCATCTTCATTGGAGTCTAATGATATTGATCTGATATCATTACTAAGTATATATTCTTGAATTCTGACCAGATTCTGCTTCTGGTGGGAACCACAAATGTTTCACATTCTTCACAGAATCACAGAATGGTCATTCTTCAGCAAATGTACGCTCTTTCTGTGCATTTTTTTGGGTGGTCAGTTTACAAGTGGCTGCATTTTGCTGTTCTGTGTGACAAGTACTTTTTTGGTCTATTTTAAGAGGAAGGCTTCTAAATTTCAATCAGTCACAGTCAATCACTGTGCTGCTTCAAGGGTATTAATAGTAAAGTCATAGTAGTCAATGATGTATTTGGTCTTGTTTATCCTTTTCTAACAGTTAAGAAACCAGTTGTGTTCCATGATTTATGGAAAAGTTCAAACCTTTCCAATTAATTGAAGTCCATACAGCTTCAGAATGAATTCTATTCTTAAACATAATGAATATCTCAATTTGAGAATGAGGCACGTCCCAGAGTTTGGAA
The DNA here is from genome assembly GCF_965231255.1 of Vanellus vanellus. NCBI lineage: Eukaryota > Metazoa > Chordata > Aves > Charadriiformes > Charadriidae > Vanellus > Vanellus vanellus. The sequence goes on along the minus strand of NC_138911.1, from coordinate 24,303,989 downwards.
CAGAACAGAAGACATCAGATATTCAAATCAACCTAATAACAATTCACATTGCCATGTTTAGAACAAAGCTTGTATTTTGAATGGTTGTACATACTGACCTGTATATGCACAACTAGCTCTACACAGCTGGTAATTGATAAGACTACAGTCACAAAGCACATGCATGCAAAAATGTGTAGCCAGTGCCCATTGCTAGCAGGCAAAGAGAATGCTCAATTAAGTAACTTTTTCTATTCTTTATAACTGTAAATGAAAACCGGGAAGCTTCTGTTCAGTCTTTTTTTTTTTTTTTTCCACCAGGAGACTTCTAGGCTTTTATCTTAGGAGAAAGAACACTTAGACAGAACCAAAGTCAATAACCCTCAAGAGGCAAATGAAGACAGGAGAACTCAGTAGCATTTCCTTCAATATTTCACAGAATCAGAGAATAGCAGGGGTTGGAAGGGACCTTCGGACATTATCTAGTCCCACCCCTCTGCTAACACAGGTTCACCTACAGCAGGGTCGCATCCAGGCAGGTTTTGAATATCTCCAGAGAAGGAGACTCCACAACCTCTCTGGGCAGCCTGCTCCAGTGCTCTGCCACCCTCAAAGGAAAGAAGTTTTTCCTCATGTTCAGATGGAACTTCCTGTGTTCCAGTTTGTCCCCATTGCCCCTTGTCCTGTCAATGGGCACCACTGAAAAGAGTCTGGCCCCATCCTCTGGACACCCACCCTTTAGATATTTATAAGTGTAGATAAGATCCCTTATGTCTTCTCTTCTCCAGGCTAAACAGACCCAGGTCTCTCAGTTTCTCCTCATGGGAGAGATGCTCCAGTGCTCTGATCATCTTTATGGCCCTTCGCTGGACTCTGCCCAGTAGTTCCCTGCCTTTCTTGAACTGGAGAGCCCAGAACTGGACACAGTACTCCAGATGCAGCCTCACCAGAGCGGAATAGAGGGGAGGATGATGTCCCTTGGCCTGCTGACCACCTTCTTTTTAATGTACCCTAGGAGACCATTGGTCTTCTTGGCCACAAGAGTACATTGCTGGCTCATGGTCAACTTGCTGTCCACCAGGACTCCCAGGTCTCTCTCTGCAGAGCTGCTTTCCAGCAGGTCAACCCCTAACCTGTACAGGTACACGGAGTTATTCCTCCCTAGGGAGAGAGATAGTCTTTCACAAGATTAAAGACTGTGACATGACAAGAATAGACCATTGGACCTCTGAAATGACCTAAGAAATAAAGTATTAAAAGAGATGAGTTACCAGGTAGCCTTCACCTGCATTACTCAATGCCATATATATTACTCTCTCCACAGCTGATAACACTGCATATAATAAATTCGGTATATTTTGTGGAGAAAAGTGCTGTATTCTTTTTGTTTAAATTTACGGTGTGAATTTCCTCCTTCATTAAAAACTGGCCCGTTTAGTGTGTCAGGGTGCCAATGATTCAGTGTCTCAATTTACTTCTTTCTTTTCTTCCTCTCTTTAGGGTTTGTTTTTGTTCATCTGCCACTTTTGTTTTCTATTGTTATTTCTCCATTATTATTTAATTTCTTAACAATTATGCTCTTCTTCCTGATTTCCTGTTTCATTCACTGAGTTTTGTTATGATATGTGGCAGAAAACTGGTCATCTGGTACTGAAGGAAAACAGTTTGAGGTATTCACTTTTTGTAAAATTGAATGTTCACCTTCCTTGGAATGTTCAGGGTCCCATCCTGTGATTTTTAACACTTACTTTAGTGGAAATTTTGCTTTCACTACAGTACAATAAAATTGATGGTAGAAAAGTTGATCGGAATACCAAATAGCAAATTTCTTTCCTTAATTTCCTGGACATCTTGGGGAATTGCAAAGGGTTATCTATTTATTTGGCAACATATAATTGATAGATAACAAAAATTAGTCTCAAAACTACTTTAAGCCTCTTCTGACAAAAGAAACCATGTTAAAGGATGGTAAAGAGGAGGGACAGAATTTACTCTCAGATGCACCAAGCAGATCACTTTTTATTGATGTGACATTTGTATTTGTTGTGCAAATGAGGTGAGGTCTCTGTGAGAAGTGGTTAATATACCAGAGATTAGATGCATAGCAGCTTTTGTTTATATCCAATATCTGATATAATATTTATCATGAAGATATTGAAATCTGTAACAAGAACTGAAGATTACCAAGTGAACAGCCTGGATTAGGCAATGTGATTATTAAAAAAAGCAAAGTGAAAACAAATTGCATTCATAAGGTGTCTGACTGCAGCTAGAACTCCCCTGGACATTTAAAGTAGCTGGGGATGGAAGTTATTGTTGTGGAGCCTCATAGGGGGATGGGGCAGAATTCATGCGTGGCCTTTGAGCGAGAGCACACTGAAAGAAATTTGTATGAGGGATGTGAATGAAACATATTTGTAAGCATAGATTAGAACAATATTTTATGGAGTTTGTTTGTTTTTTATTTTTTCCTTGCAGTGCTCTGTTTGCTTGCACTATGTAAAACCTTAATCTCAAGTTTTGCTAGGTATAGCTGTCTTTTTTACTTTTAAGCCTGTCTTGTGTTGAGGAGCAAGATGTATCACAGTGAAACAATAGGACTGTCCACATTGCTAGAGGTAAAAAGTCAGAAGAATATGTATGCAGGTAGTGGAAAAGGAACTGCACCTTGAGACACAGGTGCTGAGAGTGCTTCCTACTGCTCCGTTAAGCATCAGTACAGGGACTGTGGCTGTCTTTGGGAAGGAATTCCCTCTCAGAAGAGTCCTCTGTTCTTCCTGCTTAAAAGCAGATGGCAAAGAGGCAGCTGACATTACCCAGCAGACCTGGATATGCTGTGCCTCTTTAGACTGAAGATTACTTTAATCCAGTAAGTCGTTGTTCATTTCAGTCATACAGATATTTGAACAGACTTAAAGTGAAATAAAAATTATTGTGGGAGTAATCCCTGCATTTTTTCTATAAAGCAAGTAAGCAGTACAAACAATGGTGATTTTATACAACATAAAACGTAGTAGATAATATAGGTGAACTGAAGCTAAATTGTGAATATATTTCTAATATATTAAAGCATTGTTTTATATTGGCGAAGTAGGCTATTATATCTTGTCATAATATTATTTCCAACAGTTTTCTAACATTGTTATATTGTGGCAGTACCTATGATAGTTTATGAAAAGAGCTATATGAGCACAATATAAGCTCTGCATCATTCAGATGCTGCAGTGAGGGAAGCAATATCTTTATTTAATCATGTTGATTTATAGCTATGAATTTTTTCTTTTTTTTTTTTTTACTGGGCTGATTAGAAGAGTATTTGACCACTTCACAGTCATTAACTCCTTTAGATGCACAAAGTAATGAGATGCCTCTCTGAGCACAGTGAGCCTCTGATCAATACTTAAAAATACAGTACTTCATAACAAAAATGGCAGCACACAGGTTAATGAATTAAATAACCAAGCAGCACAAAAGCGCTCAACTTCTGAATATTGCACTCAGAAATGAGTTTCTTTAGCAAGACTTCATGTTTAGAAGTAGTAGATTCTGAAGGTGAGTAGGTCACTTGTTTATCTTTGCATCTCCTGTTGTTTGATCGTTACCTCAATTTTACAAAGAAGCTGAGGCAGAAAGATGAAGCATTAATAAGGTTAGGACTTAGAACCTCTTTCCTACTGTCTTTGATCTGGAAATCTGAGCTTTTTTCCCCACAGAAAGCACTGCTTAATCTATTTAAATTCATCATCACATATCTTTATAGCTCTTTGAGGATCCAAGATACTACAATTGAAAATCATCATAACATTTCTAAACGGAGAAAAGCTGCTTTAGTCATGGGAGTTAAATATAGAGAGGTAGTGATGGTCCTCTCTTCAGTGCTGTACACTTTCTTGAAGATAAAGTAGCGCTTTTTAAAGCAAGGGGTTATTAGCTAAATTAGACAATATTGTCCATTTGCACAAGTGTCCCTATTTGGTTTTGCGAGGAATACTAAAGTTTCAGCAGCACACAGTCTGTATACTTTGAGCTGTAAGCAACAGTTCTTCATGTTTCTCCTGTCCTGGACTCTTCTAAGTATATATTAAGCATTGCAACTGGTTGCTGAGTTCCACAATAATGGGTAAAGTTGGCAAATATCTACTAGTGACAGATCTGGGAGCGACCATAAACCATTTCTTTACTGCAGCTAAAAGTTGAATTTAAAATTACTAGCATGAAAAAGAAGTGTTCTTTTAGTAGAAATTGTAATTTGATACTGAGTTGGCGGTCATTTAAAAAGGGAGTTTTAAAAAGAAAAAAGTGTTATTGTCTGAAAAGAACAAAGTGAAAACTGAGGCTTGCACACCAAATTGGATTGATCTGTGTTAGCAATAACAAAGTCAAGCTGCACATAAACTTTATACATCCTGTGTGGCTACAGAGCAAAATCAATGATTATTCACTTAAATCAAAATTCTAATTAACATGATTAGCAGCAAAAAAGTAGAAAGAGTATGTTGGGTTCAGGAATTTGTGTCAAAGTAATGACACCGTTGCTGTAACTGCCATACTCTACTACGTCAGAGTCAGGTGATCAGGCAGTGCTAGCAAAAGAACCTCTTAAATATTAATCCAAGATCAAATGATAGCTTGCACCTTTCTTTAACTCCATGTTTGGAAAAGTTGTCTTCCACACTATTTTGTTCTGTAGCATCCCCAGGCTTTTTTTCTTCTAATGGTTCTGTTTCAGACAGAATGCCACCAGAAATGGTTTTCTAATGACCTTTCCACTGGCCCAGTTAACAGGCTGTTGAGATTCAGATAACAGCTGAAGATTGCTAACAAAATCTGAATAAACCAGCTGTACAGCCATTTACAATAGTTGTATTTTTTCTTTTTATTTTCTATTTCTCTTTGATTAAAACCACAATATGAATAATGTTTTAGAAGGTGAAAAGTGAAATCTGATTTTCATGGGATTTAATCTGATATGTGGGAAATGTAAACCTAATCTTCTATTTAGGAGGTTTTGCTTGAATTTACTGGCATGCATTTTCAATTCCAGTTTACTGAACGTGTTCTTCAACTTCCTTCATTTATGGATGTGTTGAAGGAGGAATATTAGACATTTTTTATCTTACTTGCCAAAATTTCAGATTTTCCTGAGGCAAGTGTGAACAAAGAATTTCCTGTAGGAGAGTATATTGTGGAATTCGGTGAGCATTTCAGAGTTAAAACTGCTGTCTGCAGAATGAAATAACAGGGAGTCTTTATTCCATCATGCTTAGTAATGACTTCCTGAAAAAAGATACAGTATTCTAGGTTCTTATAGGGTATCACATTATTCATTCCTCTATTTTCAAGTTAGGCACACAAAAAAAGTATTGACACAAGTAGCTATAATCAAGGAACATGTAAAAACTAAAGTAGGGATCATCCAGATGAGAAAATTTTATTAACATCTCCGTAATGAAGGATATAGCCTCCATTTTTAGTCTCAGAAGTAGATTTCTGTGTGTTTTTCAGTTATTTGTTACTCCTGATCTCTGGAGTTGTCATGGAACAAACAAGAGAAATAGGAAAAAAAAAAAAAGGACATTTTCTGAAAACAAACTGCTTTTGTAAATGTAGCCTGATCTGAAATCTCTTAATTTTCATATAAAGGTGCTCTCTGACTTTCAAGAGAGATGGAGGTTGTCTGTCCATTGAGTTACATAAGGATATATATACTTGAATTTTTCTTTCTCTTGTTTTCATACTAGCTTGGACAGAAACTTCTTTAGTGTTGATTAAATTGTATGTATGTATTTTGATGATTTACACATTACTACAGATAAGACATAAACTTCAGAAGTGTTGGAAATAACTGAAATGAAAGAGAGGAAGGACTGACTTAGAACGCAGAAGAGCTATTTGTTGGCTATAATAGTTAGGGTTTATTTGGAAAAAAAGGGTTCAATTACTTCAGTTCAGAGGGAGGTTGATGTATGGTGCTCAGAATCATGCCTGCCACAGTGTCATACAAAGAATGCCACAGTTATCTCTAGTGCCCTGCAGACAAAAAGGACAAGTTCACTCATTATTATACACCATGTTCTCCACTTGAAGAGGCTGCGCATTCCCTAGTCATGTCTATGAATTTAGTGCACGTAAGAAATCATGCTGAACAGGATATGTAGACAACTGTGTCGACCCTTATACTTCTCTATACATACCTATATTGATTATAATGAGTATTAAAATGAAATGGAATTTGTGAGGGCTGTAAAACTTATAAATGGTAAATTAATTTGGAACTTCTTAGCTTTATGATTTTATTCATATTTTAATAATATTTTTAATGATTTTTACTGTTACTCCTACTGCAATTGTAATAGAAGTGTGCACACACAATCCATTAACTACTTTTTACTTTCTTCATTTTCTTAGACAAGCCTCACTGAAGTAGAAGTTTGCCATACTTCTTCACCTCCTTCTTTTCCCTTCTTCAAAATGAATGTAGTTCATAAGTAAGGATTGCTGTGGTAGAAAATCTTTTTTATTTCCAGTAAAGTATGCTAGGGATGGAATGGTTATACTGTATACATCTGTATACATCTACATAAATATTATGATGCTATCTTCAAGTAAACGATCATGTTTTAGTCATTCCCTTATATTCACCATCCATTGAGACCTCACCTCATTCATTGCACAGGATGACTTAAAAAAGGAACTGCAGACAAAGAAAGTCTGGGATGTTTTTTGAATGCTTGTCTTTGCAACTGAAAGAACTTTTTTTTTTTTTTTTGAGAGTAATGTGTTATCGATGTAATACATATAGAATTTTTTTTTCCCTGCTATTATTAGGAAGTTTAAACTCTGTCCGTGAGTACTCAGAACTCCCAGTAAAAACAGCTGGAGATCTGTACATGGAGGGGAAGTAGACTAGAGAGTTGAGCTCAGCAGTGTGTCTGAGAAATGAAGATGCTTCCCTAGACCTTTATTTTTCCTCTGGCAGTAGGTAGTATAAAGAGGAGGGATGTTTGGGACTACATACTTCAGATGCCATGACTTATGCTGCCATTTGCATATTTTACATTCCTTCAGTTTCTCTCCAAAAGAAGCAGGTATGCATTTGTGATATGACTTTCAGTGGTTTGTTTCAACTTGGTATTGTTTATATAAATTAAAAGGAGAATTGATTAACTTTCCAATATTTTCCTCTGAAGAGATGTTTTTGGTCTCCTTTGATGTACACTTACTCTCCTCCTTCTGCATTTAATCAATATTACTCTATTCACTTGGTCTTGTAGTTCTGTCCTTGCAAGCTTCAATAGCCTCATCATATTTGGTTCTGCTAGAGACCTCATGGAAAACACTGACAAACATTCTTCTTGGAAACAATTCTGCCAACGTCTCATTGATTTCATTTGCATCAAATCATGATTTTTTTGTTTCTCTTGTTGCTGACTCACCCTGTCCTTCTCAACCCCAGATACATACAGTGGTTTCCTGACACCCTCTGTCATTCTGTCTTCCAGATTGGTCTTCTACTTAGTAATTAGTCCTTGTCCTTGTGTCCCGAACTCTATTCCCACTCTGTCCTGAGGCAGTGATTCAGTAGCTCGTTCTGCTTAAGTGTATTCTGTCCCTGTTATTTGCCCTTACAACTCTTTATGGAGTTGCATGATGAAACAGATAGATTACTGGTCTATTTTGAAAACATTCTGCCTTTACAGGGAGGCTTGTTATTAACCTGGGAGTTATAACCTGGTTCCCCAGAGGTCTGTGCAGTGAGTGGAATTACACCAACACAACCTAATGTGCGTGTTCAGGGGATGGAAACGTGGCTGGGGACACAGGAAGCAGGAGCTTCCCGAGACACAGTTGCCAAGAAAAATGACTGTGGCACAATGGTGCATTTTCCTTGTCATCTCTCCCCAGATCTTTTACTTTAATGATTACATTTAGCCAACTTTCTGAAAGTTAAAGGCCCTTTCAGCTCATCTGTTTGTGAGTGATCTCTGCCAGTCAGTATTAACCAGTCCCTCCAGGACACGAGAATGAAAAACAACTGTGCTTATTGACTTCCTCATTTTGAAGGAGCTGAACTGTTTCCAGCAATTAAAGGTAATTTGAAGTTTTCTGGGAAGAGTAAAAATTGGAGTTAATAATAGTCTCTCTTATTTCCCAGCCCTGCAGGGATTGAGGTGTTGTGCACTGGCAACTCTCTTTCTTAACCTTTGCATGACCTGTGAGAGATTTATGACCCACAGTTAGAGAAAACAGTACTAATCTAGTGCCCTTCCTGGTCTCAGATGCCACCTTTCTGTGAAAAAAAAAAAAAAAAAGTGTTATACGCTCTTCTCTTATGACTCTTCTTTTCTCTTTGGAATGCAACATGCAGATTGATATTACTAGGAGATTTATGGCAGGAATGTGAAGCCATGCATAAAGCTAACTAGGCACAAGAAAACAGTAGATGGAAGCCCAGGATGTAAGATCTGATCGGACAGAACCTCAGGGCCAATGGATGACATGGGATGACATAAAGATGGCACCTTCTTAACTAGGATTTGCTCTTAGTTGATATTTGCAGTCTGTTCTACTGTCAGAGATATGTGTTTTATAAAATTAAGCTAAACCAGTGTTGCTATAGGAGGAGCTGCTTCTGTTCCACTGTAAACATTATGACTTGTCAGGGATTTTATTTTTGGTGGAGACGATGTAAGGTGCAGAAAGTAGGTTGGGCTGGCTTTCCAATGGAGAGTTTATGATCTTGTTACTTACAAGTCATGAGTATTCTTCCCCATCAGTGGACAAACAAGACTGCAGTTTCTTCTCTTATCTTTGGGGGGTATTTTTTGTTTGTTTGTGGTGTTTTTTTTACTTCTATTACTTATACTGGCCAGCAACAGGAAAGTTTCCTTCTCTTGCCTTGTCATCATACATAGACAAATTTTCTATCTTTATTTTAATAATTCCTCATGTTATCAACAGAATGCCCCTGGTCCTCACTTTGGACCTGTGCTCACTTTTAATACTTTGCTAATCTACCTCAGTGCAATTGCAACACACCAGTAATGACCATTAGATCCAGTGCTGTAGTTTTTGTTGCTAGCACAGTACATCTGCTGCTGTAGAGGCTTTTTGCGTTTTGTCTTTACCCCTTGCTGGTGCCATGCTTTTGGCTGTTTAATGGTTACTTTGCTATTGAACTCCACAGGGGAAGATATCCCCAAACATTTTTCTAACCTCATCCAGAGAAATCTGAGAGCTCTTCTCCCTGTGTTCACAGCAGGAGCTTCCAGCTTGCTTTTTATGTTTCAGCTACTACACACACATACTTAGGTTTGACTCCTTTGGTAAAAGCTAACCTAATGAGCTATCACAGAGAGCAGCTAATGGCAGTGCTGCCTCATCCCCTTTCCCTATATAGTTTTTCTTATCTACTTGTGAAGTCTTTGTGCACCATGTGATTAATTTTGCTAATCACAGATTTTTAAATTAAGCATTAATTATTACATTTGGCTATTACTCTGAGTATTTGAAATCTGCATGGCCTTGTGCTGTCCATAGGTTTTTTAAGTGTACTTAAATATAGTGCTATAAGTTATTAATTGGTAAACAACCACTGAAAATTTACTTCACACACAGGTTATTCTGTAGAATATTATTGTACTGGGGAACAACTGTTCCATCTCATTAAAATGATCTTGTTTCCTGAGACATCACATGTTTGGGGAACAGTGGGTCAAACCCACTGAGGGATATAGACCTAAAATGCATGAATTTTTTCTCAGCACCTTTCTGGAGCTGATCCCAAACTGGCTTCATCTCAAATGTTCTTGGTGTTATCACTTATCACAGTAAATGATTCCCATCAGAAATTCTAAGCCGTTTCCAGTGCTGCAAGATATCCCTCAATATCAGTGTTTGGGCTCAGTATGATGAAATAAAATGAGGTATATTCACTGATTTTTATTTTTTTTTAAGTTTGTAGCAAGGTAATATTTGATACATAGAATCATAGAGTTGTCTAGATTGGAAAGGACCTTTAAGATCATCAAGTCCAACCATCAACCTAACACTGCCAAAACCACCACTAAACCATGTCCCTAAGCACCATGTCTACCCATCTTTTAAATACCTCCAGGGATGGTGACTCCACCACTTCCCTGGGCAGCCTGTTCCAATGCTTAACAACCCTTTCTGTGAAGAACTTTTTCCTGTTATCCAATCTAAACCTCCCCTGGTGTAACTTGAGGCCATTTCCTCTTTCCTGTCACTTGTTACTAGGGAGAAGAGTTCAACCCCCACCTTGCGACAACCTTCTTTCAGGTAGCTGTAGAGAGCGATAAGGTCTCCCCTCAGCCTCCTCTTCTCCAGGCTAAACAACCCCCAGTTCCCTCAGCTGCTCCTTATAATACTTGTTTTCCAGACCCCTCACCAGCTTCGTTGCCCTTCTCTGGACACACTCCAGCACCTCAATGTCTTTCTTGTAGTTTTGGCCCCAAAACTGAACACAGTACTTGAGCTGGGGCCTCACCAGTGCTGAGTATAGGGGGACAATCACTTCCCTAGTCCGGCTCACCGCACTATTTCTGATACAGGCCAGGATGCTGTTGGCCTTCTTGGCCACCTGGGCACACTGCTGGCTCATATTCAGCTGGCTGTCCACCAACACCCCCAGGTCCTTCTCTCCCATGCAGCTTTCCAGCCACTCTTCCCCAGGCTTGTAACGCTTCATGGGGTTGTTATGACCTAAGTGCAGGACCCAGCACTTGGCCTTGTTGAACTTCATACAACTTGGCCTCAGCCCATTGATCCAACCTGTCCAGCAGATCCCTCTGTAGAGCTATCCTACCCTCAAGCAGATCCACACTCCTGCCTAGGTTAGTGTCATCTGCAGACTTACTGAAGGTGCACCCGATCCCCTTGTCCAGGTCATTGATAATGATATTAAAGAAAACCGGCCCCAACACTGAGCCCTGGGGAACACCACTTGTGACTGTCTGCCAAACAGATTTAACTCTATTTACCACCTCTCTCTGGGCCCGGCCATCCAGCCAGTTTTTTACCCAGCAAAGAGTGCATCCATCCAAGCCATGAACTGCCAGTTCCTCAAGGAGAATGCTGTGGGAAACTGTGTCTAAGGCTTTGTTGAAGTCCGGGTAAACAACATCCACAACTTTTCCCTCATCCACCAAGTGGGTCACCTTGTCATAGAAAGAGATCAGGTTTGTCAAGCAGGACCTGCCTTTCATGCATATGAGTAGTCTTATGTTCAGTTTCAAGTTATAAGTCTTTTGTGTGATCAGCACTTTCCAAAATTCAAGCCTCTAGCTTAGTGCTGCATTCCATAACTTTTTGTGTCTGAAGGCTCAGATATTTGGCATAATATATATATAAGAGGAAAAACTGGATGCATTTTGAAACCAATATTGTAGAAAATTATTTTGAAATAATCTTACCACATGCATTTCATTCTCTCTTGTCATAGTGCCTATTACACTCTGAGCTCATAAAGCACCTGGATGTGTTCTTAATTGAAAAGCTAATCAGCAGTGTTACTTTATTCGTGACTCTCATAGGCAAATAGCTTGCCATGATGGAGCTAGAGCCTCTAAGACAAAAGATGAGAAAATGAGAGGTAATATTAAAAATACTGTGCTTTACCTGTTTTTCTTTTAGATGAAATAAGAAAAACTAATATGGACTGCTTGATTTGGTATTTGTGGCTTAATGGTAGCCTGCATTGATGTATGTCTTCAGAAAGTGTAGGATTCTGAAGAGGAACTATGAAGATGGTGACCACAGTTATATGGACAGTAAATAGCATGTGATCAATGGTGAATATCCAGAATTGAATAGAATGGGAAAGACTGCAAGTATAAGAAAATAAGATAAGCATATATACTGTTTCTTAAAGAGCTCTGTGGTAATCTAGGTTTAGACATTTGGAATTTTTAAATTTTAACTGCTTGCTTGCTTAAGTGATATATGCGGTGTGGGAGCTGCAATTACATTGCTGCAAGCATAGCTACAGCAAACATATACGCTGTAGACAAGTATTTAAAATGACAGTGATGCATACAAGAAACCTGACAAGTTGTGAAAATTGCAACTATATCGCTTGTTGCATGATATTCTGGGGACTATGTTAAAAGGAAACAGGACTAATCCTAATGAAACATGACCTCTCTGCTGTGCCAAACTGCTATAAACTGAATCTGACTGGCTGCTGCACTGGTGACATATTCTAATCCAATTTAATGGATTCCAGTACTTGCCCAGGCAGCTGTTGAAACCTCCCATTGATTGCAACCTATGTCATCTTTTCATCTGCCTGTTTTGCATTTCAGTTATCATCTCCACCTCATTTTGCCTCGTCTGATCAGGTGGGTATCTAGGAAATGTCTACTATCAAAATAATCCCAATATTGCATGTAATTCCCTGTAATGATTCTATGCCACCTCCAGTTCACATTAGGCTCTTGTCTCAGTTAATAACTAAATCGCAAGTCACAGATAAAACTTGTTATTTACTCTCCATGTTTTCCAGGCTTGGTCTGCTTATTGCTCCTCACTGAATTTTGATACTTCACTGCACTTTCATTTAAATCTGTGATGGTCAGTATTCCTCCTCCATGCATAGAACATACATTTTTCCTTACTATATTCTTCATAAAAGAAAGTCGAAGTCTCAGCTTTTAGTTTTCAAGAGAACTAAGATGCCTAAGTTTTTCTTTTACCACAGTTTTATATTATATACTCTTGGGTATGTCACTTAAGCTGTCCATGCCTAAGTTTAATGGTCTTTAAAATGAATAGCATAATACTTAATTTACTGGATTATTGTGATCTAATTAATGAATCCTTTGAAAAATCCTTTGAATTTCTAATTTGCAAGGTGCTTTATAAATATGTAATAGTCATAGCAATAAATTAATTTAATTTCCTGGGTTTCAGCCCAATATCATATGGATTTGGGACTCCTGTTTCGTTTTATTCTCCCCACACATAATGCTTCATTTTGTGGGCCATAACTAAGTTATTTCACATCTCAGTTCTAACTCTAAGTAACAATTGTTTCTTGTGCATACATGTATCAAAGAGAATTTTAAAGATTCATTATTCATATTCCATGTGAACCTCTGGAGTCCTTGATTATAAAATGAGCCTTTTGAAAAATGTAGATTATTTTCTTTTCAACCTTGTCTGCAGTTTAGAAGCATGCAGTGAAAATATGCTGTTTACAGGTGGGGCATACTTCCTGGAGTGAGAATCTTAAATGAGCCAAAACATGTGGAAGATTACTTATTAATACTTTTTGGTACTGTGAAATATTTCAAAGAAGGTACCAAAATCCCAACTTACTTTTTGACCTTAGCTTCATGCTTCTTGGTGGGGAGAAATAAACCCATACCATACAATGGCACACACACAACTTTTGTCTCTGAAATCTAAATCTAGAGAAATCATGTAACAGTGCAGAATACAAAATTGTGGCAATAACTACTGAAGAACATTTAAATCCATCTGTAAGTGTAGTTTTGGACTGATGTAATCTGGTTTTCAATAGGTTCCTGGATTTGAAGGCATTGGTCCTGTTCTGCTGAATGTTATAGGTTACTTAAATGTCATAAGTGAAGAATTATCTATTGCCATTTCCTTCCTGTACTAAAATATACTCCAGTTTTGTGTGTAACAAGAACCTAGCCTCATAATGTAACTAACTCTCATACGTAAGTAAAAACATGGCTGTGTTAAGTGCTTGTAAGATCAGGACCCAGGAATGGCACCCTCCTCCTGTGTTAGAGCAAAATACTCTTATATCTTAAATATATCTTAAATATATCTTATTTATCTTTTTAGTTTGCCTTAATTTCAAATTATTCCATTAGCAAGATCACGAGAATGAGGAAGTAGGACAATTTAACAGATGAATTGGCTTTTCAGAAAATTGCACAAGTTATTGGCATCATTCACAATTTGCCTGGCACCATTCTATCTAATGTAAGATGTCTAACTTCATTAAGGCTGAAATATTAGCTGTAGGAGGGGCAGCCAACTGGGGCTATAGTTCTCTACCTAACTGTTGCTTAATCGTTTCTATTTATCAGTCAAGAAAAGATTGCTCCAGAATTAAAGAACGTTTACTTATCTATACAAATATAGACATCACCAATTGCCGTGAGTTTATGAAACTAAAAGAACAGAAGAGGCAGAAAGTTTGTAATATGTGTGAGAACAATATTAAATTATCTGAGTTTAGGGAATAAAATGGGGAAAATATTAATAGACTGTCAGAGAATAACACTTGTAATACTATAGTAAGAATTACTCTGCATATCTTTCACACTCCTTTACAAATACGGGAAACACAGTGTTTGCAAACTTTAATTAAATCCTCACTTCTCCACTGGGAGTTAACATTTTTAACCCTGCTGTAATGAAAAGATGTGTTGTAGAATGTCTTTTATAGAATGACAGTCTCCTAATCTTGAAACTAAAAAAAAAAAAAAACAAAAAAACTCCAAACCACAGCCTTTTTTTCTATATTTATATTTAACATGTAGTAGTAGTACCTTAGATATTTACTTATGTAATCATATTAATCACTTAGATAAGTTTATATCATGATCAAAGTAATTATGAAGTCATGAAGTCTAAAATTTAAGAAACATTTTATAAAAGATGAGAATGAATTTTCAAATCCAACTTTTTGTCTGTTAGCTATATAGTTTTCACTCACAAATGTCTGCTGGCAGGGGTAATGCAGGTTTTTAGTAGGAATATAACTATCTATTTTTGACATGAAGTTCACACCATAGTTTCACATCCTCTTGTTAACTCTGTTGTTGAAAGGATATGTGTTACTAGTGTTTTGGATATTTTTCTCAGTTTCCTGTAATTTGGGAAGCAAACAATGAAAGAATAAATAAGAGACTGATTGAGAGTGTTGAAATACCTTCCCGTCCCTAGAATGAGGCAGGATGGGCTTACTTTTGTCAGGGAAGTTGTGGTTAGGATTCTCTTTCCCCTTGGGTTTTGGCTCATGTGATATGCGGTGTGAGACTTTCTGGTGTATAGAAACTTTTCAGAGTCGGCTCAGAAGCTGAGAGATGTTGTTTAATCCAGGCAAGCAGAAATAAAAAGCCTGTCTACAGGTTCTGAGTGTAAGGTAGGAGTAGTAAGCAAAGTGCAAGCCTCAAATTAGAATTATTTGTATGTTTACTGCGTATGGGGGCACATATCGGGGGTGTCACCGAGAGACTACTAAGCCTTGTACAGTCCACTGTTATCCACTGCTGTTGTTTCACGTGGGCACCAGTGATACGGCCAGGAGCAGCCTGAGGACTATCAAGAAGGATTACAGAGTCCTGGGAGTGGCAGTGAGGGACTCTGGAGCACAGGCAGGTTTTTCATCAACCCTCCAGTCAGAAAGGGCCAGTCAGATCTGGTGAATCAACAAATGGTTACAGGACTGGTGCCACAGCCAGGAGTTTAGCAACTTAGACCATGGGACTCGCTTTGAGGAACCACATCTACTGGGGGCTGACGTTGTCTATCTGTCAGGGAAGGGGAAGAACATCTTTGGTCAGAGGCTTGCCAAGCTTGTGAAGAGAGCTTTAAACTGCTGGGGGAGGGGAACCTCAATCCGTCCCACTGATAGCAGGTTGATACCAACGCCAGCAATAGATGCCTGGAGCCTAGAGAAGGATCACAGGTCAGCAGGAGACCATCTGGAGTGCAGCTCAAAGGGATTGCAGCCAATAAGTCAGCTTCATTGGGGGCCCAACTTAATTGCCTCTATGCAAACACATGTAGCATGGGGAATAAACAAGAGGAGTTAGAGATGTGCCTATGCCTGCGGGGCTATGATCTTATTTGCATCACGGAGACGTGGTGGGATGGCTCCTATGACTGGTGTGTTGGAATGGAAGGATACAGGCTCTTTAGGAAGGACAGGCAGGTGAGATGGGGGTGTGTGTTGCCCTCTGTGTCCATGACCAGCTGGAGTGTATGGAGCTCTGTCTGGGGATGGATGAGGAGCAAACTGAGAGCTTATCGGTCAGGAGTAAAGGGAGAGCAGGGACAGGTGACATTACAGTAGGGGTCTGCTACAGGCCACCCAACCAGGAAGACCAAACAGATAAGGTCCTCTATAGACAGATTGGGGCAGCATGTTTGCAAGCCCTGGTCCTCATGGTGGACTTCAGCCACCCTGATATCTGTTGAAAGGACAACACAACAGGGCACAAGCAATCCAGGAGGTTCCTGGAATGTGTCGATGATAACTTCCTTCTCCAAGTGACAGAGGAGCCAACGAGGAGAGGTGCTATGCTGGACCTTGTTCTCACCAACAAGGAGGGGCTTGTGTGGAATATGAAACTCAAGGGCAGTCTTGGCTGCAGTGACCATGAAATGGTAGATTTCAAGGTCCTTAGGGCAGCAAGGAGGGTGCACAGCAAGCTCACTGCCCTGGATTTCAAGAGAGCAGACTTTGGCCTCTTCGGGGATCTGCTTTTTGTAGTACCATAGGATAAAGCCCTGGAGTGAAGTGGGGCCCAAGAAAGCTGGTTAATATTCAGGGATCACCTCCTCCAAGCCCAGGAGTGATGCATCCCAACAAAAAAAGAAGTCAAGGAAAAACTCCAGGAGGCCTGCATGGGTGAACAAGGAGCTCCTGGACAAACTCAAACAGAAAAAGGAAACCTACAGAGGGTGGAAGCAAGGACAGGTAGCCTGGGAGGAATACAGAGAAATTGTCTGAGCAGCCAGTGATCGGGTTAGGAAAGCAAAAGACCACATAGAATTAAATCTGGCCAGGGACATCAAGGGCAACAGGAAAAGCTTCTACAGGCACATCAGTGATAAAATAAAGACTAGAGAAAATCTGGGCCCTCTCTGGAAGGAAACAGGAGACCTGGTTACCTGGATTTGGAGAAAGATGAGGTACTCAATTACTTTTTTGCTTCAGTCTTCACCAACAAGTGATCTAGCCACACTGCCCAAGTCGCAGAAGGCAAAGAGAGGGACTGGGAGAATGAAGAACTACCCACTGTAGGAGCAGACCAGGTTTGAGACCACCTAAGGAACCCGAAGGTGTTCAAGTCCATGGGACCTGATGAGATTCATCCACAGGTCCTGGGGGAATGAAGTTGCTAAGCCACTATCCATCATATTTGAGAAGTTGTGGCAGTCTGCTAAAGTTCCCACTGACTGGTAAAAGGGAAACATAACCACCATTTTCAAAAAGGGAAAAAAGGAAGACCCAGGGAACTACAGGCTGATCAATCTCACCTCTGTGCCTGGCAAGATCATGGAGTAGATCCTCCTGGAAACTGTGCTAAGGCACATGGGAAATAAGGACGTGAGTGGTGACAGGCAACATGGCTTCATTAAGGGCAAATAATGCCTGTCAAATTTGGTGGCCTTCTATGCCAGCATTACGTTGGTGGATAAGGGAAGAGCAACTGACATCATCTACCCGGATTTGTGGAAAGCATTTGACACTGTCCTGCGTGACATCCTTGTCTCTAAATTGGAGACACATGGATTTGATGGGAGGACCGTTCAGTGGATAAGGAATTGGCTGGATGGCTGCACTCGGAGAGTTGCAGTCAACAGCTCAGTGTCCCAGTGGAGACCAGTGATGGGTGGCATTCCTTAGGGGGCAGAGAATGGATTGAGAGCAGACCTGAGGAGAAGTACTTGGCGATGTTGGTGGATGAGGAGCTCAACATGAGCTGGCAATGTGCATTTGCAGCCCCTAAAGCCAACTGCATCCTGTATCACACAAAAGAAATGAGGCCAGCAGGTCAAGGGAGGTGATTCTGCCCCTTTTCTACACTCTTGTGAGACCGCACCTGGAGTACTGCACCCAGCTCTGGGGCCCCCACCATAAAAAGGATGTGGATCTGTTGGAGTGAGTCCAGAGGAGGGCCACAAAGATGATCAGAGGGCTGGAGTACCTCTCCTATGAGGACAGGCTGAGAGAGTTGGGGTTGTTCAGCCTGGAAAAGAGGGCTCCAGGGAGACCTTATAGCAGCCTTCGAGTACTTAAAGGGGGCCTGCAGGAAAGATGGGGAGGGGCTCGATCAAGGACTGCAATTTTTAAAGCCATTTTAACCATTTTAAAATGGTTTTAAAGTGAAAGAGGGAAGATTTAGATTAGATATCAGGAAGAAATTTTTCACTATGAGGATGGTGAGGCACTGGAACAGGTTGTGGATGCCCCCATCCCTGGAGGTGTTCAAGGCCAGGTTAGATGGGGCTTTGAGCAACCTGGTCTAGTGGGAGGTGTCCCTGCCCATGGCAGGGGGATTGGAACTAGATGATCTTTAAGGTCCCTTCCAACCCAAACCATTCTATGATTCTACGATTTTATGGTCTTTTTTGAAAATCCTGGCCCTGGTTAATTCTGTGAAAGCCCATAGGGATCGAGACACAATAGATTTTCTGTAGCCTGAATCTTGATCTCTTACATTTCTTTCTTCTAATAGCTCTACATTAATCACAAATAGTGTACAAAGGATTTTTAAAATGGAAAAATACTGTGGAAGAGAGAATAGATATTTAAAAAATAGAGAGCATGAGAAAATGCCATGCAAGTGGTAGTTTATTTCCTAAGCCTTTTTGCTCTGTTTTTATTATTCTCTGTAGTTAAATATTAATAGAGTTGGTGCCACTTAAGCAAAGTCATTTGTAGCATCTCACTAGCCTATATGGAATTAAGGAAGAATGAACTTCAGCTTTTTAAGTGAGCAGGAGATAACAATGCAGCATGACACGGAAATGATTGAATTTGCCAGCAGTGTTTGTGCAACGCTTGCTAATTTACAAGGGCATTTTCAAGCGATTCAGTAGCTGGGATTCCTTGGGGGCAGTTCACTTGGGCACTGAAACTGAATCAACGTTTAAATGGTTTTACTTTTAGAATGGTTTAGAAACATCGTATGTAAATAGATGTCTTCATAATTAATACAGTAACTGCAAATCATGCAAGGATCATTTGCTTTTTGAAAGGAGAGAAAACAGTTTTCTCATTTGGCTGGGCATCTTGCACTGTGATTGTTAGAACTGTGGAAAAAATGTAAAATACAGGTTGCTGGATTAAGACAAGACCAATTACTCACTGATCTGGATGAATCCAATCCCTCTTTAGCAGATAATGCATCTGCTGTGGAGGAAATAAAGTGAGCTGGAAGTCTGAATTATTTTTTCTCTCTGCCACTGATGTGCCTGTGCCACGGCATCCCACCTTTCCCAGCTTCGGTTCCCCGTTGGCTAGAAACGAGGGAGGCAATGACCTCTTTCTGAAGAACACCCAAATACTTAATTTTCAAGACACAATGTGTTATTTCCACCCTATATTTCCACCTTACAGAGCTCCTATTGTTTGTTTTTTTTTTTCTTTTGTAACATCTCTAATATGTTTTAAAATATGACTGTTAATGTTTTGCTGCAATGCCAACATTTCAGTAGAAGATCATAAGGGAGATTGCTTTGCTCCTATATTTGTACTCTTTGTGTATTTACAAAGAGGGACAGGCTGCTAGGCATTTGCTGTGTTGATGCAATAAATACCTGCGCTCACTTGATTGCTGTAAAATCTGATAAAGCAGGAATTTTGGGGCTGGATGTCTCTTTTTTTGCGACAGAAAGGAAGGTGACATTCTGGCAAAGGCATAGAGCAGGAGCAAGAGACAAGTCTTCTTTTTCTGCTTCCTTGATTTCCGGCATGTTTTTGAAAGTCTAGACAAAGTCAAATGAAAAGTCCTTTTTAATTTTTGTGAGCAGTGATTATTTTGGTAAACTGTTGGCTTCAGTAAAACTGCTCAGGCTTCATCACTGCTAGTTGCCACCCTTGTGTCTATGCTAAGTCTTTTTTTTAAAAAAAACAAAAACAACTTTCTTCCTTTACATAAAATAGTATGTAAATAGCGTATTTACAGAGTATTCAAGGATTAAATGTCTTTCTCTTGCAAAACTTCTGGAAGGAAAGATGTAAAATTTAATTTGAAAAACCTCTAGGGAGATGGAAACCCCAAGATGGCAATCCCTTGTCACCGAAACAAGGAAAAAATGTTTTTGTCTAGGGCTTCTTTCTAATGAGCTCTTGAGATTTTTGACACTGCAAAAAGGGATCCTGGAATGAGCAAAGTTGGCAGTTGCCTAAAGGAGCACGCTGGTGAAGTCAGAGAAACGGAGATGCTTCCTCTGTCTCATTTATCTATAGCAAAATATTAGAATGTGAAGCCATTGTTCTTGCTAAAGAAGTAGTTCAGACTTTATGGGATAAAGACTGTTGCATGACTCTCAATGTTGCTGCTGTTGCCTATTTTACCTACCCTTCAAATTCCTTGAATTTGCCTTGACTGCCACAGTTGTGCAGTAAAGAAAAATTCTCACAGGGTCTTTTGGCTGAATCTGGGTAAGGCCCCTCAGCTTCTGCCAGTCTTAATACTTTAGAGCTTTATAGATTTACCAGGTGAAGTGCCTTCCCCAAATCTTTGTCCCTGACTCCATCCAGTAGACTCTGAAGCTGTGCTAAACTTTTTGAACAACAGGCTACTTCTGTCTCTGAACTAATGCTTCTTTTTGCTAGGCTTATATTACCTAGAGAAAGGTTTCAAGATTTAGGGTTTTTTAAGTTTTTTTTACACATACTTGGTAAGATATAGGGTTTTCTTGTTTGGTTTGTTTTGTTTTTTTTTAACTTTACATGAAGTGATTCAGTTCATTTCCTTGTAAAAATAACTCAAAAGTAAAGCTAAAGAACTGAAAGAACTGCTGGGAATTGAATAGCACTGATGATTAATGGCCTGCTGCCTCTGAAAACTGCAAGTCAGAAAGGAAATGTTTTTGATAACATAACTGGAATTTCATATTTTAGTTCATATACATATAAACACATATGATACTCTACATGCATGGTTTCTTCCTGATGTACACATGAGCTTTCCATGGAAATTTTTGTGGAATGCTGAAATGTTTTCAGTTAAAGGAGTTATGTTTTAATTTCTTTTGCTCTAACAGTCTTTGTAGCATATGAAATAACACTGAATTTGACAGGAAACTCAGATCCAGTGGCTAGATATTCCCACAATGGTTGAGATTCAAATCAAAGCATGTTGGTCATGTTTGGGGAGCTGGTAGTAAAAATATTGAACTAAACTCAGAAGGAAGTTGGTTTAAAACAAGCTGATGCTTCATATAAGGAACAACCACGTTTGAGAACATAATTAAAGGTAGAGTCTCTGAGGTCTGGCTTGACTGCAAAGTCTGTGTAAAAACATAGACTTTCACTTTTCCTTCCTTCCTATCCTTATCTCCTATTCTATTTGCATGGAAGTGAGTTTCATTAGATCTTTACTTTGGAACTTACCTTTATTTAGTTTGAATTTATAAAACCATTTTACCTAGTTCAGTTTTCTGTTTAAGAGGCACAGTCTGACATCCACCCTACTTTGACTTCTGGAAATACTTCCATATGAATTATTACTGGAGATCTCTACACAGAAAACGTCTGCAAATCACCTTGCTGACAGAAGATATTTTCTGCTATTGGAGGTTATTGCTACATTTCTTTCATAGTAATCAGAAGTTTGAAAACACTTAACCAATTAGTGGATATGTGGAAAACTGTGGGTGAACAGGATTAATGGCTAACTTCTTCCATTTTGGAGATGCCACTCTTTAAAATAAGGGGGAAACCATGCTGGGCTCCAGGGCAATCTACACTGCGGCAATGTACACTTGGTCACTAACCAGGAATGACACCAGGCAGAGCCATGCCTTAGAGTTTTTATCCACATCATTAAACAACTGGAGTTTTGCCCACAAGTTAGAGCGGAAGACTGATGCCAGTGACTTTGGGTCATAGTTGTGTTCCTGATTTATTGCATGGCATTAAACAAATCATCTTGCATCTGTCCTCACTTTTAAGGTCAGTTTTGGCATAGGATTATTTCAGCATTACCATCATGATTTGGACTTCCAGATGTTACTACAATATCGGTAATAACCATAATCAAAAATAATGTAGTTCACTCTTGTATAAGAAACATTTGTGTGCAAAGTATATATTATCCTTGATTGAATAGATTAGTCTTGAATTGGTAAGACCAACCTGCTACTGTTCAGATAGACCTAAGTCTATAGTACCTCTGGCTTCAACCCATGTTATCAATCATAGACTGCTAAATCTGTTCTCAAATGATACAGTTGCTATCTTTGTCTTAACATTTGAGTATGGAAAAAGTTCTGTTTATGTGGGGAATACAGTAGCTTCACCCCTATCTTCTTTGCTTTTTAGATGAATCATAGACATTAGCAGATGCATAGAGATTAGTCAGCTGATTGTTTGTATTTTCAGAATGGGGATAGGCCTTAACGAAAAAGATAGTGCTACTGGCTGTAGAGTTAAGAAAGAGCATTAGGCAGTTTTGCATATACCTTGTTGCAGTTCATTGCTTTTAAACAATAGAAAAAAAAAGTTATTTTATTGAACACTAGAGTTATACCAGATCTATATGTCTGACTTTGACTATGGAACCATGAATAAGACCATTCTCTCTGATAATTCAGCACAGATTTTACACCAGCTTTGTATGTGCTGAGTCAAGACTGTAGGAGCTTAGCAAGCTTGGCAAGAGCAGTCACATGAAACAGAGCTTATTGCCAAGACACAGGCACTCCCAAACCATGGTCTTACATATCCAGGACAACATAAGATACACAGCCAATTCTCTCTGCTATGCTCCTTTGAAAATCCTAGCTTTAATGTAATTAAGTGACATAGTGAGTTCCAGTTGCCTTGATGGTTTGAGTCTCATGCACCTTGCTGACAGTTTCACTGTGTTTCTGCATTATGTCTCTACTTTGATTAGCCCTAGATACATTTAATTAGCAGGTTGTTTGATCAATTAGATAATGAACCCTAAAGTCACCTTCTTGCTTAGATGCGCTTTGAACAACAATTTTAATCTTAGTGACAGCTCCTGTAGAAAGAAAAGGGGACAAACCAGTGTAATTAAGACGTGAGTGCACAAAAATGCCTATGTGAATCTGCAGCCTAAAACTAAAAATACTTTGAACTCTAAAACATAGAAGACAGAGTTCAGTGGATGTAAACTCTGAGGTTTTCAATTGAGTTATCATTTGTTTATATCTAGGTCTATGATGAATAGGAGAAAGATATTTGAAAATATTTGATGTTGAATTGTCTTTGCTCCTACTTCACTGATTTCTCTAGCAGCAGTTAGGTTAATGCTGAGTGGAAATTTAATGTTGTTTAGTGCCTATGCAGTACTGCTGTAAAATGTTCCTAAGTCTCTAAAGAATAGCAGTAAGTAAAAAACAACAATAAAAAAAAAACCAAACATGACCACTTACTAGAAAACATTTACTAGAAAAATTCTGAAACGTTGGGTTGGAAATAAGTGGAAGTTCTCCTTTACACAATCAGAAATTGCCCCAACCTTGTTGAATTAGTGGCACTGGGAACAAGGATGGGTCAAGGCTCATCTTGGCTTGTGAGATTATGAGGAGTCCACATTATGCCATGTAATAAAAATAAATACTAGAAAAAAAGAGAATGTAAGCTATTTTGAGGGGCTGACTTATCCCCCCACCTTTAGGTTTTGCTCTGCTTCTGTATATGTGCTCTGCAATTTCAGCTGTTACGCAATCCAGAGGACGTTCCTCTATATTGAATCTTGGGGTGTAAGTAAAGGATTAGTGTTTAATGCAAACCAAGTTGCAGTAGCAATTAACTTTCATTTTTTAATAGCTAATGTCACCAAACCAAGGATTCAAACACTGAGATAATTCCGCTGCTGGCATCTAAACTTTGGCCAAATACATAGACAGGGATCAAAGGAAACATTATTTTATAGCTGTTTAAAATGATTTAATAGATGGAAACATAGTCCAGAAGGGGTGGGAATGAGAAACAACTATTCATATGTATTGCTCTATTATTAGGAAACATCTTCACTGACTCAACAAATATTTCTGCACCGCTTGAATTAAGAGAGATTTCTTGAGGTGTGGATTTATTAAAAAAAAAAAAAAAAATACTGGATTTGTTAAAAGGAAATTATTCATGGAACTAGGTGGTACCAGCAACATTAAAACATCCCACTTGGTATGCAGATACCAGTCCAGTTAGGACAGGGTTAATTATGTTCTCTTGATTTCACCACCATCAACATTAAGTATTTAAGAGTTTTGTCTTGAACATTATTCACACTTTGTGGGATGTGTTCTCTATTTTCTTTTTGTGTTTTAGTCATGCACTTGTTTTCAGATTTAAGTCCCAAATTCATGCAGAATGCAAAATAAAAAGGTAAACTTCCTCATATCTAACAAAGTCAGTTTTGTATTTGCTCTTTCCTTTTTCTTCTCATATCCCTGTGCTATCTCCTTTTTAATTTCACTAGGAGGTCTCTCACTTAGGAAGACTACTCCTTTGGAAGATCTGATCAAAATGTTTCCTATAATGTATGATATTGCTAATATTTCTGGTCTCTGACATCCTTTCTTAACAATAAGAACATAAGAATGGTCTTTCCAAGTCAGACCATGTAGTTCAGTATCTTTTTCCTGTAGTAGCATGGAGTGGATATGTAGGGAAGAATATTGCAAAAGAACAAAAGCATAATAATTTATAGATTTACTCTCCCGTATTTTCAGCTTGAGACATCTTTGGGATGTTATTATTGTGGTACTCTTGATAGTTTTTCATTCTGTTAGCTTGCCTCCTCAGTTTTTGATGCAAAAAAAACCCACCTGTTTTTACCATGATGAATTCCTCTTAACCTAAGGATGGTGATACTGGTGCAGTATCACCACAGGATTGTCTGTGCTGGTATTGTGCTTTCAGAAGGAATTATATGAACAAACCAAAGAGCTAGAGCTGTTCAACTGTTTACACTTCTTCCCTAGCTAAGTACTCTTCAGTCTCTGACTGTTTTCAGCTCAGATGAATTTCTGAGCCTGAAGTAGATTTATATTTAATAACTCTTCCTGGATTTCTCTTCCAAATACTTGTCCAGCATCCATTTGCTTAAATACGTGCTTTCTGAAAAAGTATTTCCTTTTGTGTCCTGATACATTCACTTTATACTTTCTAATGCTTGTGGAGAGAGAAGCAGCAAAAACTGGTCAATTCCTGTTCATTATTTCTGTATCATGTATTGTTCTATAGACTTCCAATATTTTGCCTTCCTTTGTTTCTTTTACAGAATTCTAGTGTATTTTGTCATGTCCCATATAGAATCTGTTCCATGTCTTGCATCATGTCAGTTCTGTAAACTTTCTTCCGTTCCACTATATCCTTTCTAAAATGTGGCACAGCATTCAAGTAGGAATGTCAAGCATTTAAAGAGGGAATGGTAATGTTTTTGCTTTCTATTCTTTACCTAATAATTCCTGATGTTAATGTGCTTTTTTATCTGCTATGAAATTGTTTTCGTAGACTTATCTGTTATAACTTCACAATCCTCTGTACAGCTTTTTCCTTGCATTGTGGAATGCATTTGTCTGCATTATCCTGAACCTCCTGCAGACTATCTCAGTCTTCCCATGTGCGCCCATCCCTTTATGCAGTAAAACTGGCTTGATGCTGAAACTCACTACTGCCAAAATAAAAAAAAAATTAACAAAAAATATTAATTTCAGAATGAACTTTACAACTTCCATGTCACCTAGGAAGTCTGAGATATTGTTTTAAGCAAACTGAAGTGAGGAAAAAAAAAAACAAGATTCCTGAGCTGCTGAGGAAACTAGTATTCCTTCTTGTATAAGCCTTGGTGCAAAGATGGGCAACAAGAAACTTGGAGAATCAGCTTAAGCCAGACTTAAAGAGCTTCAAAGGAACATTCCCCAGGGCCACCAGGTCCCTAACTCTGCAGCAGGCAGAAGAATGGTCTTAGATATTGTCTCTAAATAGGGCTGACACGCTCTCTGGGCTTCCCACTCCACTGGAAGCCCTGACGAATTTGTCTTATTGCCAAGGATTTTGTGAAAAAAATAATGTCTTGTAAAATTCCTGACCAGTCTTATTATTCAGCCCACTAAGCATAAAATCAAATCTAGGAGGTGGCCATTAACTCTCAGGGAAGCCTGGCTTTATTTTATTAAAAACAGCAAAAAGCAGTGGATATTTACACATGGACTGTAGCTGCTTCTGCAGCAAATGCCAGTACAGAAATGTGGCCAGTAGGCATTTCAAAGTACAGAAAGCATCATGACTTACTGCAAGACAGTAATATAATTTGACACTTAAAAATAATATCTCATTATAAAATCATAAGATTTGTCAATAGCAGCACAATGACTCACCGAGGCAGGTAACTCATTATCATGACCTAAATATAAAGGAAGTAGGAATGGCTCTGTTGACGAGGAAGGATTATGGCATCCTGAGGGAAGGAAGCTACCAGCAGCTAAGTTTGAGGAGGTCTATATAGAAACATTCATATTTTTAAATCTTAAGCTATTTTGATATTTTTCATGCAATAATATCATCTAACCACAGAAAAGGCATGAATTTTGGACTCTGCTTTGTGTATAGAGAATCCTGGGAAATATGCCTGCTCACACAGTGTTACTAATAATAACGTAAATTATTAAAGCTGGCAGAATTTTTATAGCTAATGTATGTGCTCTTTGCACTCTGCACTTTCTTCAGCTTGGACAGTGAATAAACACCAATCAGGTTTTGTTTCTGTAGTTCATGTGCGGACACAATGCTGTTATTTGTAATCATAGTACTGCAGGAAAATGTTAAATTATAAAGAAGAAAAGGTGAAAAGCAGGCAAATAATCTCTTGGACTTAAATTTTCTGTTGACAGTATGTTCTTGTAATAGTCCTTTCTTTAATGGAAAGTATAAACATCTAAACAATGCAAAGTTTAAATATGTGTCCAATGGTTTTGATAACCTAATTATTAAGATTGACATCACTCTTCATGATCTTTCTACTATAAAAAAAAAATATTTTGTTTGTATGTAGGAAAAAGCCATATTTTTAAACTGACACCTTAAGTTCTAGACAAATTTATGAAAACGAGTGATTAAAACAATGGTTTGCCTTTGTCTGAGCTCAAGAGAAAGGGAATAAGCATATACAAAAATAATTTTGTCAATCATTTCTATATCTTACTAAATTTTTGAATGCTTAAATTCTATTTAAATACACCATCAATGAAACACAACTTTAAAATAAATTTTCAGCCTGCTGTGTTCAGGCACTTGAGCTTGCATTCCAAGGGTTAACTTTCTTTAGAACAATTAATAGAATAGCATTTGGCAGCTGGGCACTGATTTTAATGAAATCACCTGACTGGGGTAAGTGTAAATTTGCAGAAATGCTAGGTAACTTAGAAAATATAAAGCTGGAATTTGACAGCTTTGGTCTAGAGAATTTTGTTATAGTTTTCTACAATTCTTGTTTATCATATTTTGCTGAATATTTCTGGTTCTATTTAAAGAGTATTGTGCTGGTGCAAATAAAATTGCGATATATTCACACATGCTTTATCTATATGCATAGACATTTTTAAGTTTGGTGCTGAAGAAAATGCCGCAGATTTGGTTTTGGACTACAGTCACAGGAGCTGGGATTGCTTCTGTATGCCTATAGGTTTTCCTCGACAACTTTAGAACATGCCTTATCCTCTAATTACTCTTTTTGCAAAAGGTAGCCATGCTCAGAGTTTCTCTGACTGTTTTACTCCTCTTTTACTCTCTGCCCACTTTTGGGGCATGAATAGCTATCACTACGTGATTTTTCTCTCATATCCTGCCAAGGGAGGTCTCTACTGTGCACAGCAATGTGTCGGCGATTTGAAAGAATCCTTCCCTGCAGGAAGCAATAACACTAGAAATGATTAAAACAAAACCTAAAATGTCACCTTATACTAATGAAATTCCATCATCAAGCGCTACAGAGTTGACACTTCTGTGAGACCCTTTAAAACTCAGATTAAGAAGAGAAAATTAAACTTGAAATGAGAGGAAACAAAACCAGCTCTCTTTTCCCTGGCACGAGTTGAGTACAGTACGTTGATTATTCTCAGACAAGCTGATCTCACAGACAGTGACCCTAACTCAGCATAAATAACAGCTAACAACATGGCAATGTTATCTGTTGTTCATCATAAAAAATGAAATATCTGTCCGTCTTGGAGCTAGCTAATCTGTAGCTTCACTCATATGTCCCCTCATATGTGGGGAGGCAGTTGAGGAGCTGCCTTACTAGTTCAAGCTAGGGATTATTCTCATCCATTTCCCCATCCCTGAGAGAGGGCAGTACAGAGTGCTTCGGTGAGTAGAGGATTCCTGCACAGATGGCAGTTATAAAACAACCTGTGTGTAAGGGAGTTTTCTTTTACATTCAAGTCATTGTATATATCGGTGCCTGCTCGGAAGCACAGGATTTTGTAGCTTTTTAATTCAATTCAGTAAAGTTGGGGTTTTAAGCCACTTCAGATGTTCACAATATCAACAAACGCCCCCTGACCCCCCCATTTAAATCTAGGTAAGCCTCTATCCCTGGTGGTACCTCTCAGTGGTGAATAGCAGAGACCAGCTGCTTATTTGGGCGAGGGCTTCAGTGCTTACAGAGGTTCCTTGGTTTTAGTGGAGCACAGATGTGAGAGCACAGCACTAGGGAATTGTTTCTGTGAGCTGCAGCTTTCCTGAGTAAGGAGTTTTAAGTCTCCTATAGGGGCACTCCCGCATCACTTAACAACACTACATTTGGCTGCAGAAGACTGCAAAAAATATACATTTATAACATTTTAGCTGAATCCTGAGGTTGGGATCTTCAGCTGCTTTTAGGATCAAGCAGAAATGGGAACTTAACTCAGATAGTCCCTGCACACTCCAGGATTTCTCTCTCAGCTGCTCAGCTGCATCTGAGAGTTTAGATGTAATTTTGCCTTGGGCACCGAGCCAGTCACTGCAACACTGAGAGAAGTGATAGTTCAGGGCTGCTCTTTTACTTCTTTTCATCACTGCTGAGTGTTGTTTTACTTCCCTCATTTCAGAAAGAAACCGATCATCCAGTGTGTGGGCTGTCAGCAGCTCCCTGGCTCTCTCGTTTTTTTCCGCAGTACAGCCCTGCGGGGACTGCCAGCCATCCACGATGTTTCCGCACCCTGCCTGCTCTGCCCCCAGCTGCCCGGCCTCCTTTGCCTGCAGTGCATACCCATAAATTCCCCCCCGGCAGACACGCCACAGTGCGCA
Organism: Vanellus vanellus; assembly: GCF_965231255.1. Lineage (NCBI taxonomy): Eukaryota > Metazoa > Chordata > Aves > Charadriiformes > Charadriidae > Vanellus > Vanellus vanellus. Next base: position 24,274,780 of record NC_138911.1, on the reverse strand, counting down.
GTGTGATCACGAAGGCAGCAGCTGCGGTTAGATAGAGAGATCTAGCAGCCTGCTGCCTACCAGGAGAGGTTTTACCATATTGGATCAGGTCACACGACCATGACGGTGTCTTGCTTTAAGCGCTGAGCAATACCTGATGTTTCAAATGAAGCTCAGAGCACCTAACAATGTAACTGGAGAATTCTGCGTGGCAGAAGAAAAGACTTTATTTTACTAGCTCTGCGTGCCTATGAAATGAAAGAACAGCTACTTCTATTGTAGACTGTAGAGCCATGAGTCCCTTCTGTGTCTGGAGCTGGACTTAGGAACACTTCAGTAATAATGACAGACTGTCTTTAATTGGTCTGGGAAAAGAACGCAGTGAGAGCCAGAGAGGACACGTGCAACTTAGACTCAGTGACAAATGTCTTTTCTATCTTCCTATCTGAATTTCCAGACAGGTTGGAACTGGCCAAACTGACAAAACTCATTGAATTACATGCTGCTTAAGCTAGTACACTGTGCTGTTAACGTTGTTTCATTATATTTTATTGCTGATTGCAGGGCCACTGGTATGGAACACTGTGTTCAGCTAAAGCTCCTCCGAAGCACCAATTTGTTGAAATAGTGGAACCCTGATAAGGATGTACAATTTAAGATACCTTTAACGGGTTATAAAAGCACTGTCCATCTACAGCTGTTCTTAGAAACTGATAGTGATTCCCATCTTATAGTGATCATGTAATTTTAAAAACAATTATATTTTCTGATTTTTATTGGCTGTGATAATTTTGATTGAATTGTATGTGCTGATGGTCATAATAAGATTAAAATGTTGTGTGTTTAATGTAATAGGATTTTCAAGATTTCAGAAGGACCAAAAACATGGGTGACAGGCTTTTAGATTCAATCCTTGATGATGCAGAGTTTCAGGTTGTCTTAGTGCATGCTGAATCCCAGCCCCAGTAAGCTGTACATCTTTGTTACACTGCTGGATATCTTTTAAAATGAAACAGTAAATCCAGAACCTATAGTATTTCATGGACATAAGGATCTCAATTATGTCATAAGAACAGTTTTTAAAAAGAAATAGGTATTCAACAAAGAAAGATTTTCCAAGCGATTTAATCTTAGAAAGTCAGGGTGAACTTTAGAGAGACTATACAGATCTTTGTTGCCTTGTTGGTAGACTTGTTTCCCAATGCTGTTTAGTCCAAAGGGGGAACTAGAACTCCAAAATTTCTTCGGCTACTGCAATTAAAACATTAAGCCAGCAACTTCTTTTTTTTTTTTTTTTTTTAAAGTGAATATTTAAGTCACATAGGAAGATCTATTTGCCGATTCCACAAGACACATTTGAAGGAGATTTTGATTGATTCTGGGGACTGGAATGGAATTCTCTCATGTTTGTGTCTGGCCCAATACAGACACTACTAATTAGGAGAATGCTCCTTTGGTTCACTGTGCAGAGATTAGCTTCATTTCAGTGAAGGCAAAATCTTGGGTCCTGATTTAAAAATAGGTATTGCAGATGTTCCACAGAGGGAAAACTCTTTGAAATGTCTCCTTGGGTACATGCAGTTCCCTGCATTTGAGCTTAGTAGTAGAGCATAATTAGATTCATATTAATGGAACACATGACTACCCTCAAACAAGGCTAGGCTAGGGTGAGTCAGTAGGCAAGTTAGTTAATTTCTGCTTTTGAGACCTTAAATGCAGTCCCTACCTTCTTTTTAAGCATCTGTGAAACATGTATGCCTTGTATGTTTATACATATATGTATTCGTCTCTCAGTTAACAACAGAATAGATAGCCAGTTAGGCTAAAGTCATTGGCAGAATGAAATAGCATTTGTAAATGTCATTATTTGTCTGGAAGCCCACACTGCAAACAAGTATCTGAGGAACTGGTCTTAGCAGCTTTAAGGCATGATTATTCTATGAAATAGAAAATGGTAACAAAGGCACTCGTCTTCCCATTTCATTACGTCTTCCCAGAAGCAATTCTGTTTCATTTGCATGGCACAATATTCACATTGTTGAATCCTAGTCTCTTAGGACTGTCTCAAAGTGGTTATAATGGTTTCAGACCTTATGAGTAAACTTCCATTGCACGCTACAATTTTGTACTTTCTAATCTCCATCATTTTTCTTATTTCTATCTGGAGTGCAACACTAGTAAGAACTTTAAAAGGGATGAGACTAAATTAGGGATAGAGGACATCACAATATGGTTCTCTTTCTAGCTTAGAAATAGGTATATTATTCAACTGAACCCAATATAAAAAGACTTTAAAAACTCCAGGAAAAATACAATCAACAGCAGAATAACAAGGCACAAAAAGTAGCTCTGGCTCAGACCCTCAAAACTAGGTAAATACCTTACTGCTACTTCAGGAGTTAAGGATTTGATTATTGTGAAGTATGCTTCTGTCCTTTAAGTTTCCAAATATCTGTAACTGACCAACAAGAAAATACATATGAGTGAGAAAGGATCAGGATGTAGCTTTTAACAGGCATGAAAAGAATAGAGATCTTGTAAAAATTGAACAGGACTGCATTCCTTTTCTTCTAAAAACATATGAAGTATAATGAACCTCTTGTGGAAAGAAAGTGTTTTTCTAATGATTTTACTGGGGCCAGTATTTCTTCCTCAGAACCTAATTAAAAATGATTTCTTTTAGATAGTGGTTTGGGGTTATCTTGTAGGATGGATAAAACTCTCTTGTAAAGTCTGTAGAAATTAAATTCTTTAGATTTTTATCCCCAGGCTCTGCAAAAAGTATTTCCAGGCTTCTGAATAGTTTATTATCATCAAAACCACTGTGTACATTTCAGTGTATTGCATAACAGGCTATTGTTCAGTAAATTCTATTGGCAGTGGTTTTGGAAGGGGGAAGGAAATGAAGAAAAAATAAAAAAAAATAAGAATAAAAAGAAGGCAACTTAAAAAGAAAATACAGCTTCCAATTAAATTATTTTTTTCTGGCAAGTCCTATGTTTTTTGCATTGTGTACCTATTTATCCCTTAAGTTATGGTTATATCAGATGGTCAAAGGAATAATTAACCATAAATCAATGATTCTATTTCATTCATAATTACAAAAGAGCGTTTTTCATGTTTAGTTTGCTGGGGTGCAACCTTTTCAGTTGTTTTGTCACACCACATGAGTCAATGGCACTAATGAGCCAGATATGGCTGTAGTAATTAACTGAGGTGAGCTTTTTTCTTTTTTCCCCTTTTTTTTTTTTTTTTTTTAATTTTAATCTGACACTTTATTGAGAAAGACTATATAACTCTGTGATCTTGAGTCAGGAAGCTGCTCTGCTGAGTTTCAAGATCAAATCAGCTTCAGCTCAGACTGAGTAATGACCCCCCCCAGCATCTTTCAGCAGCAGGGTGTAAATTTATAATCTTCAACATTGCAGCACAAAAGTTCTGCTACATGTATTATAGGAATAACTCCATTAGTTGTGGCACAGGACTATTTTCTTTACCTAAGAGTTGCAGCTAATGGCAAATGTCACACATACCGCTCAGCTTTGCTGTGAGTGAACAAGTGATAGGGTAAATGATCCCTAAACTCCTTACAAAAGCCAAGTTTTAATTCTGGTTTTCCATAACACGTTTAAGTTCAGCTGGTGAAGACTGATCTTTAGCATTGCTCAGGTAAAACAGGTATCTGATATCACATGTGGGCAAGTATAGGGTAAAAAAAAAAAATCTCTGAAAGAGTGGCTTGTTTGGACAAACACCTTTTTCATGTCCAGAAAACCTATATTTCTACCCTATTAAGTAACTATAAATAATTTTCTTCCTACTCCAACATTTTGAGTTATACTGTAAGCTATATCAAAATTAAACTTTTAAATGGATTTTGGACAATAAAATTCAGGTCTTCAATCAGCTATAGAATAATTTTTAAAGTGCAATCTCTTGGCAAAGCCTTTTCGCAGTTTCTGGATTTTTGAAACCCTCTGCTTTGAGTAACAAGAAGAATTCTATTAGCTCATACTTGTCTTTGTATGAGTAAGAAAGGAATCAAACATCAAAGATTATGGGTACTGTTTTCTAATACAGTCCTGATAGTTTTATACACTTTGTTCTAACTCAGTTGAAGTGCTGTCAGGCCTCATTAAGATCAAACACTCAAGATAATGGAAGGCTGTGATCTTCTACAATATACGTTGTTTAAGATAGATCTGTAACTTTAAACAGAAAGGCAAGATTTCTGCATATTGCATAAGAGAATGTGATACTGGTAAGGGGTATGGCATTTGCCTGAAGGGACAAGTGGCAAACAGCAACATAATAGAAACACGTAGAAGCAATCATCGCAATTTCCCCTCTGAAATCCTCTTAATCACTTCATTGGTCAATGGCACATGAGTTACTCTTGAGTGAGCTGACTGGGCAAGGAGGGGAGATAAAGGGATTCATTCGATTTCTACAGTTCAAAAAAACTGATCGTTTAGTACCTGATTATGAAAGTAAACCAAGGGTGGATTTAATACTATTGAGAAGATAACATTGATTAGACAAAAAAAAAAAGAAAAGAAAACCTGAACTTGAGGCCTTCGAGTACTGATCCTGAATTTGTTTGTTACTTACCGTATGGCTTTGTCATACTTCATCAGGAGAGAAGTAAAAAAATAGAATTTAAATAGTTATACTATGCATCCTTTAATGTCTTCATTCCAGAGAGAAGACTCTCATGCGTATAAAACACTGAATTCCTCATAACCATTGTCCACACCTCCTAGAAACCTCCTTATTTCTTGTGACAGAAATACAATAGTCATTGTAAAGAACAGAGACACAAAAGGTTGTAGGGGATTTTTTTTTTACCTTGCTGTTGATTAAATTCAAACATTTTTGAGAAATACTGCATTAAATATAATTTTCATAAGTATATAATAAACTAATTACCAGACAGATATTTAGAACCTAATCTTAATTCTTGTTCATTAACAATGAACAAAGAGAGGTGCTATCCTTTTTTCTTATTGTTGTTTTTCTTGAGCATAACTCCATTCACCCTCAGTTGTCTGTCACCAGCACTTGGATAAAAATGTAGGATCAGGAGCTCGAGAAACTATCTAAATGGATGCAGTGAGCCACACCCTGTGCCAGTGAAGCTACACTGATTTGTACAAGCTGTGGATCTGGCCTGTGAATTTTATTTTTGACAGTAAACACTATTACAGCACTGTCAGGACTTTTTACAGACATTCTTCATGCTATATAGCACTCAGACATTCTTCATGCTATATAGCACTGGCTCAGCATCCATAACTGTAATTTTGTGTTGAATGACCTGATCTTCATGCACTGAATTGAAATGGAATCTTCCCATTAAAAGAACATTCCAAGATAGCAAAATGCAGTGTGCGTTCAGAGAACTTTTTTTGTCATGGGGATGAAGTGTCAGGTCACTTTAGTTGAAGTATGAAGTCTGGATCTTTGATTTTTTTTTTTGTGTTACTGATGATTGCACCACCATGTAACAAGCAGAGTGAGTGTCGTGGCCAACAACCTTCACAAGGCACAAGGTCTTCACAAGTCTGCTCCCTGGGATGAGTTTGCTAGTTTTTGCTAGTTCGAACTAATGTATGAGAGACTGAATGCCCAAACTAGTCAGTAGTGATCCCTTTGGAGTTTGTGTCCAGCTATAGACCTTGCATCTACAATATATGGAGAGAAATTAAGTGAAAGCGTTTTTTGTTGCAAATGGAATCAGCCGTTATTCCTTGTACTCTGCAAGGAAGGTGCAGCAAACCCGTGTTCAGAATCATTGAATCAATAGTCTGAGAATCAGAATTTCAAGGAGGGGACAGTAGTAGCCCTATACCAACTTTCAGGTGTACTGTCTGCTATGTCTGCATTGCCTGTTCAGTAATCACTAATGAAAATATTCCTCTCACTCCCTAGTATGTTCTTACTTTGCCTTTCAGTAAAAATTGGGAGATAAAGAGTAGCAGTCAAGAGCAATTGAATATGGTCTAGTAAGTGCCTTTCTCACTCTTAAGTACTACTTATTAAATTTCATTTTGAAAAATGAAGCTGTATTTAGTATAAATGTGAGGGATCCTGGTGAGAAGAAAAACACCCCAAACCATTAAAAGAAAAAAATCTGTTCTTTTTGCTGCTGTATAATTTTGAAATGACTTAGCAATTTGTACTACACTTAAGGAAAAAAAAAAAATGCTGACAACTTGGACACCAGACTGCAGGTAAATGAAATTTTAAAAGGAGGATTTAGTACTCTTTAAGAAGGAAAAAATGAAATTTGTAAATTCCTGGCAGACCCTTAATTAAATTGAAAGGTGTCTTATTATGCTACTTCTATACACTAAGGAAAAACTATTAAGGCCGTTTTGCTGACTGCAGTATACTGCAGTCTTGTAGGTTAAATTGTTGGGCTGCTTTGTGGAGCAGCAGCAAACTTTCCCCACTTAAACAGCTGTAAAGAATTCTGGTAAGATTTTAATACAGCTTTGTTCTCTTGTTATTCTGGTTACCTATAGAGAGGACTTTAGATCCCAGTGTTTGCCACTGTTACCTGTTTCAAGTAAGAAAAGAAGCAGCAGCTGCTGAAGGCAGTTTAAACAGCAGATACTGCATGTTTATAGATCCCACCAAACGATGGCTACTCTCTTGCAGTATTTGTCTTCGCTTCTAAGAGGAGGTAAGATAATTCACGGCTAACTCTTTCCCAAGTGATCTCTCATGCCCTGGCTCACTAAAGACAAATGTCAGGGGTGAGAGACTGTCTAGCACATGCTTCTGCAAATACTATCAGATACATTATCAGTACGCATGTGTTACCGTTGACTAAAGGATGTGGAGTATTAGACTGCTCACACTGCACACCTAGCTTTGCTTCTGTCCTGAAATGATCCATTGTATCTGCTGAACAAGACAGAGAGTTGTAAGAAGCTATTTTAGCAATTTCATAAAAGCAGATTGTTCTTCCAAGCTAATCCTACAGCAGTGCTCTGGTGCTGTTCTGACAGAAATACTATTGTCTAACATGATACAAGTGAATGAGAAAACCACTCCCCTTGGAGTCAAGCCTTCTTTCAAAAAAACACTTTCCAAAACAGTAATTTTTGCTGTATGTCAAATTTCAGCATATATATATGTACCCTACATTTCTAAAGGCTGCTTTTGATTTCAGTTGAAGATGGCAGTCTTCAGTATTTCTTGATATAAAATGGTAAACTATAAAAAAACTGCTATGTCTCTCTCCAGAAATAGCTAGATTGCAGTGGAGAATAAGGTAATTCTGATATATACACACACACACATAATATATATCTATATCTGTTGTTTGTCAATTGTTGTTTGTCGGATTTAAAGCTCCCAGGAAAACTTTTAGATAAAAGTCAGTATATAACTGTAAGCTATTACCATCTATTAAAACCTCCTAAATTCCATGTATGCCAGGCATAACGCGTTATAAAGGCCGGAGATAAGGAACTCTTCATTCATTGTGAGGTACGTCTTCTGTTTTAATTTCGTAGTTACCATTGAAACCCTAAGTTTCATTGTACTAAGGAAGAAAAAAACGAGAAAAAGAAAGGAGAAAACTGATTATTTAGAAAAAGGAAAGTTTATTTTTTAAGAACTGAAACTAAATTCAGTCTTAATGTACGATTACCATTCTTTCATCATTTCAGCAATCTGAAGAGAGATCTTCTTTGTTACACAGTTGAAACAGAAGCATTTGTCTTATCTTTACCATTTCAAGCCTACTTTATAGAAGCTGCATTTTCATAGCAATTGGTTATCTGAATATCCTGAGATTCCTCAAGAATGGATCATTATAGTTTAGAGGGGAACAAGGATCACAAACCTCAGCAGGAATAAAAATCATTCTGGTTTCATTGACTTGAATGGAGCAATGACAGTTTATCCGACCTGAGAACTAGACTAAATTTGGCCTATTTCTGTAGTATTACATAGAAAAAGATTGCCTTCACACTTCTGGAATGGGAAAAATTATAAAGAAAAAAAGCCATTTATAAAGAAAAAAAGGAATGTGCTTATGCATATCACTTTTTTTTTTTTTTCCTTCCTCAGAGCTATAGAGAAGCTCATATATAAAAAAAAGTTTTTATTTTTCCATCATCCCCTTCCTCATAGTGATAGCTTAGGTTTAGATCTATGGATGCAGTATTAGAGGAAGTTCTTAAATCTGTGCATGCTCCTTATCTCTGATACTTAGCAGTTCCATGAAATCCTTCTGAGATTTAGATTCCAGTCCAGAAATCAGTTCTGGTAAAAGAAATCTCTGCCTCTGTGTGAAGAATGTGAGACCTAACTCCCTGTAGTCTTCTCTGGTTCTAGCTGCTGTTATTACATCTTTTCACTTCCTGAGCTTTCTTTCTTAAGTATTGAGCATTTGGACAGCAACATGAGTAAAGAAATTAAGGTGTTTTTCCCAAGATGCTTTAACCCAGGTTTTAAAATCATTCTTGCAGGTCAAGGGCAGACATTGACAGCCAATTACTTGGTAATAGCTGCCATTAGGCATGCTTGCACAAGTGGATATAGCTAGAAATATCAGGCAAATAGTAAAATCTACTCTACAATTAATTATGTAATTTTCTAGACTAAATAGTCCACTATGTGGTGTAGGTCTGTAAGGCAGAGCGGTGCTGGGGACACATGTGCTATAGAGCTTCGATATTTAAATGCAACACTAGCACTTACATTTATTATTGTTCTTAGCAGTCCACAAACACATGGAACTGGTGTGAAATACTCTGGTAAGAGAGGGCCTGATGATACCAAAAGTCTTCAGCAGCATACTTTGTGGGAGGGCTGCGTTATCAATGTATTTGTGCACTTGAAGTGCTTACGTGGCCCCCTGCTAATGACTGCCTGACAATATTTAATGTACCTATCCTCATGCATCATTCTGGAGTAGAGAGAAAAAGAATAGAGAGATAATAAGTAGAGAGATAAGAATCCAGGAAATAGTTCTCAGCCAGAGAGATCTAGACACGTTAGCACTTTTGTCATTCAACTATTTTTTTATTGCTCAGGCTGGAGCAATAGTTAGAATTTAAAAATTCAGAAAATATTGTCCTGATAGGAAACAAATAGGTTTGTTTTAGAAATACTGTTGAACTATATTTTACAACATGATTAGGTATACCTATACATGCATGAATACATGTATCTGAATGCAGGCTTCATTGGCTGCTTTGTGTTTTGATCCTATCTTTAATTATATGACCAGATCATATTTTTCCTGTAGTAACTCTGTGTCTTTCAATGTACAGAATTAAAAAAAAACAACCTGAATTCAGTACTTGGGCTTTTATCAGTAATATTTTCCTTTTTTTTTTGTAACTATTTGTTACCATAAAGTATGACAACTACCCTAAAGCTGTGCTGACTCTGTACAACTTTCATTTGCTATACTATAGGTATATTCCTAGCATGGAGAATTTCATCTGTAAATGGTTAAAATTTTACAAAGTTGTAAGAAACTGAAAACAGCCTTTCATGATGGCAGATGTTGGACATCCTTTATAATAGGTGGTATCGCTGCTATCTGTGATAAATATATTTATATTGCTATAGAAGTCAGCATAGAAATAGAAAGCTTTACTGCAAACATGCGTATTTATATCCTTCAATAACATTAGCTATCAAATTTATTCTACTTTGGACTGATAATTTTAACATTTGTTTTGAACCTTGGATTCACTCTCTTGCTATACATTTTTAAAGTAGCAAAATAATTTCTTGGCATCTTTTAGGAATCCAATATGTAAATATCTTGACATTTTAAAATACTAAAATATTACATTACTTTTGTTTCATAGCACACTTTCACATACATTCTCTTTTTAGCTGTCTCAGTCACTACTTTTCCTTTTATGTTATGTGGCAGTTTTAATTAAATGAAAATTAAATTTCCATCTCCCTGAAAACGATCCTAAAAGAATGGTGTCAAAGCCATAGTGCTTACATCAGCAATAATCTGCAGCTGGGTCTGTATAGCAAATTCTCATTGACATATGAGATGGTGTCCTGACTCCACTGAAATCAGAGACAAAACTCCCATTGGTTTCTGTAGGAGTCAATTTTCACCCATGATTTTCTCCCATGGATGTAGTTAAAAATGGAAGTCTGTGGTGGGCTCATGAACAGAATAATGTATCAGCACTTCAGAGTCTGAACAGCTGAACAAGCAGGTAGCACTGCTGGTACTGGACGTTGCATCCTGATGGTTAACTTGAAGCAGACAAAGAGCACTTCAGTGAAAATGATCATTTCCTAAAGAAGTATATGCCAGATTTCCTGGATCTGATATGAATTTCATATTGATGCAATAATACTTTGATTTTGGCCAGTAATTTCAATAACCGGGCTATAAGCAGCCTACATAGAGAACACATTCCATCACATAAATGTATGCTCATCAATTTAAAAACCATACATGAAAATATGAAGTAGTCTATTATTTTTCTCTATAAGGCTTGTTGCAGTGTGACGTTTCAGAGAAATAATGCCTTCTCTATCATTTATAATTCTTGCATTTATAGATGGTCTGGACAGAAAAACTCATATGATTTACCACTGTTTCTCGCAAACCTCTTTGGAGACTTTGATTTTCACCAAGCTGCTTTCAAGCTTTCTTTGTTAATTATATTATTTCCAGGCAAATCTACATTATCGATTATTAAATCAGTCCGTATATTCTGTGAAGATATGCATTATGTTTTGGATACTTCAGGAAAACACATTGGGATGGATGAGATGGGATTGTGCTACTGCCTCGTTTCAAGCACATATAGAAATAAAATGCTCCAGTATTAACAAGTTACTTCAGAATTAATTTAACGTTTGACTAAAATTAGAACAGATTAATGTAAAAATATGTAATTATTTTTGTTTGCAATGTTTGATATCGCAGTTACAAAATTTTACTTAGTTAGGTCTCTTTGGTTTTGCTTCCAGCGCTTGACAAAGCTGTCAAGGGAAAGGATGTTTTTTACCTGTTAAGGTCAGTGTGGAAATCTCAGTATGAAGAATTTCTGTAATTCAAATGTAGTCTTATATATACATGTGTAACCCTATGACTTTGCTTTATACAAACATACTCAGGGGTTAATGGTATTTATTATTGGAATTTAGTAATTAAAACATTAGTTATTGGTTACTTTAGAGGAAAACTGGTTTTGTAGCATACTATCTTTCAAAAGTACTGTGGTCCATGAAACATCATCAGTCCTTTACTAGGTCAGAAACAGATGCCTGTGGCAGAGGACTGACACTTGAGAGGATCACAGAATCACGGAGTTTTCAGAGTTGGAAGGGACCTCTAGAGATCATCTAGTCCAACTCCCCTGCTAAAGCAGGATTGCCTAGAGCACATTACTCAGGACTGCATCCAGGCGGGTCTTGAAAATCTCCAGAGAAGGGGACTCCATTTTGCCTAGTTGCACATGAAACAGTTATGAACCTTTTAACTATTACTCTCTTCCCTTTCCTTCTTCAGCTGGTGTGGATAGTCCCCTGAATGTGAAACGTCATTCTTTTTCAAGTGATTTACATCTTCCTAGTTTCACAGCCCCAAATTATAATGAATTTGAAACATCACATTTTGCCACTTGTACATTTCTATGGCAGGGATTTTCTTTCAGGTTGTTTTAAACATTTGTATTTAAAAATCAGGGCTTTCCAAGACCCTGTCTGACATGAGGCTTATATGAAAGCTTTCCTGTGGACAAGGATCAGAAGATCATTGCACGTATATTGGAGAGCCTTACCAAGAAGAATATTGCAAACAGTTCACAGGAAAAGTAGGTCCCCAAGAGTCCCTGCCCATTGTAGGAAGGATTGGACTGGGTTCCAGGTGATCCATAGCGGTGTCTGTGGCCTTCTGGGTAGAAGAGAGGAACGTGTCTCATGAGATGCCCAATGGGTTTCAAGAAGGAATAGCACAGCAAACATCATATGTTGTAATTTCAAACTCACAATGTTTTTCTTCAAACTTGCCATCTATAGTGTCAACAGCTTCCGGCGGATACTTGATTATACGTACCAAACCAGAACAGCATCTGAATATAGGCCTGTAGCAGAAGGAATAAGAGAAAGAATACATGATGAAGTGACCAATTTATGATATTTAATGCATTTCTGGAAGGTGTACAAATACTATGATAAGAAGAATAATAAAGGAATCTGTAGAATAAGACAGAACATTTTCTAAAAATACCCTTTAGTACATACATATAGTCCACATTCTGGTGGAAATGTGATTCGTGAGTTCTGGGGCCCTGTCCTGCCTCTGCTGCTGACACCTTTTATTATAGCATATCCACTTGGACTCTTGCGGACCGCTGTAAGCAAGATTCATCCATGTTCTGCTTAGATGCAGACTCTGTCTTTGTGCTCTTAGGGTCAGCCTGGAGCAACACTGTGAGGCACGTTAGCTTGGGGTCAGCAACAAGTTAACAGTTGCTACATGGCTATCATTTGGTGCAACACACATTGCATCTAGTCAGCATGGAGTGTGAAGCTCATGTTTGCAGAATATCATGTAGACACATGCTAAATTTTGCCAACTGGTTAAGCCAATTATTGCCTCAGTTTCTTCAGCCATAAACTAGAATAATGTTACCTATCTTCTTTCCAGAGGTCTTGTGATGATGTTTTTATGTTTGACATCTTAGTAAGGTCATCCAATCAAGGATGGATTGTTGCCAAAACTCCCATGGCATGCAAAGGGCCCTGGGGCCCCTACATTTATGCAACTCCCAACAACAGAAGTATCAGGTCAAAGTTTTGTTGTTCAGATCCAGGAAAATACTTGTCAGTAGTTGTTATAGTCCCCCTGAGTCATCACATAGTTTCACTCTTAATTTTATTTCACTAGCTGCCTCCTAAATTGAATCGAAACATTTTCCCACTTGTAATATTTAAAGCTGTACAAATACTGTATGCAAGAGCACCTATGACCTATTCATTGCCCAGCAGTGATAGATCTGGTAATAACGTGCTTGCTATTCTGGCTGTGCTGCACTTTGGTAACACCTAGGGTTTAATTGAAATACACCCTGACCTTGGTTTTGTTCATGAGGCATAGAATGAACATAATTAATATGAATCTACTGAGGGATATTATGGCAAAATATATCACTAATTTTGGCTCCTCACACTCTTTTGGAAAAAAAAAATCGTAAATCTCAGTAAAAAACAATGTGTTGCCTTTTCATAGAAGTCCTAAACTGAGTAATTTTCAAAAAAAAATTCTTATATTTCTCTGTACCTATTCTTTCTCGCAAAACACTATCACAGTATGATAATTGCATTGCCCCTAACAGTTTCATATTCCTTCATAATTAAATAAACAGCTTGTAAATTGCAGCCCACAAAATGCCTGTGTTCCACTCTTACCTTAAGGGGTTTCCATAGTTACCAAGGACAAGAAGTTTAACCATCATTTGCCAGACTCGAGGCTATTTGAAGCCTTAACTTTTTATCTCATGTCTCTTTCTCTTTGTCTCTTTGTTTATTAACAGGATGAGGGAGTAATTTGGACTCAGTTAGCCGCTACAAATGCAATGATGCAAAATGGACTCCAGTGCTTTAGTGTGTTATTAGCTGGGTATGTTTCTCCCAGAAGGTATTTTAGAATAATGCATACTAGGAATATAGCCTATAGTTACCAAGGTTGTGAAATACCTATCAAGCACTCCTCCAACTCAACATCAAATAATTCAGACCTTAAAAAAAGAAAACACCTTTCTTGACACAGCATTATGGCATAGAACTATTTAGGCAGATACCTATTTTAATTCATACCCCAAAAAGCATTGGTGCAGATTTTGCATGGCTGTTTTAATATAAGTCTCTTTCACCCCTCAGTCTCCTGTGTTTTACATAGTACAAAATGCATTTGGAATAACTGCACTTGTTAAGGTACAAACTCGATTTTTTTATGCCACTGAAATGGACAATTTTATGATTTGCTAATCTCAAAATAATCTTACAATCTTTCTAAATTACTTCAAACTTTACCAGAGCATCTCTGTTGCCAAAGTATAGAAACCACTACTGATCCGCAACTGCACTGTATGTTCATCAAACTAAAATGTTTCTGTCTTCTCGTTTATATTATCTACTGAGGTCAAGAGCTCAGCGAGTCTCAAAGGATGATTTGTATGGGTAACAAGGCTATTCAGCATTAGCGCATACAGAAGACAAATGTACATATTCTAATTTAAGAAAGGATTTTTGGGGCTTTAAAAACTAGACTCCAATTTTTGAAGATTAGAGAGAAACGTTTTTAAGGGCGAGTATATACTCTAATTGGCAATTTTAATTATTTTTTTTTTTTTTACTCTTCATTGTACTGGCTACATTTTGTATATGCATTATTAGACTATGTGATGTTCTGATCTGACATTTCCTACATCTGTTTTTATGTTTGTGAGTAGGGAGAAAATTTTGGAAGGAACGGGGGCTAACATCTTGGATTCTGTCAGCCTTGCACTTTTTCGCATTTGCATCTTTTAAAAGACACAACATTTTAACCTGCAGATTTTTGCCTGCTAGTTTGAAATTCTGCTATATGTTGTTGAAAAGGATGTTAATTTATACAATTAATGCTTCCATGTAAAAAATGTATAATATTCTACCAGACCAAAACTAGTTTGTTTGAAATGAAGTGTCACTGTAGTACCTTTAAATAGATGTTGTCTTAAGCCATTAGTAGTCAGCTAAAAACAAGGAAATACTACAGTGTTTCAAAATAATTACCCCAGCATGACAGGAGTGAAAATTGCATTGTTTTGGAGCGGTGCTTTAGAACATCATATAATTTTTTATTAAGGGTTGTTTTTATACTGATTTTGTTGTAGTTCACAGGTGCTTTCTGAATGGGGATCTCTGATTTTGCTTTGATAATAAACCAAAAGAGGATTAAGAAAGCATCCTTTCAATAGTTATAGACATACTGCCATTTAATTGTTGCTCACTGAGGTATATCTGGCATAAGACAGTGAAATCCTGAAGGTGCTTGCATGACTTCTCCTTATATCACGGTTGGTACATGAGATGTAGTGACATGCTGGTGTAATTAAGAGAATTTTGTTATCAGGGCTATCGTAATTTTTTTTCTGTACAGTTGTCTGTTTCTCCCTACATAAATGTCTGTCCAGAAAAATATAGAAGATGAAACAAACAAAAAAAGGTTCAGAGAAACTGTTTACTGTGTTTTATCAACTGAATTAGTGAAGTGAGAAGAGCAAAATAGGACTTGAATAGTGATGAGGTAGAAAACTTTACCTTTACATAATTGGTTTGAATTGAGCCCAAGTCAATAGAGAACAAAAGTTCCTAAAGTCTACATGGGGTCTCAAGAAAATGAATCCAAATTAACTTTGAAAAGGGACTAGCTACACTACATTACATTCTTTTATGGACACCCTTAATTGAAATTACAGTGGCCTTGATTCAATTTAGCTTAAATT
Organism: Vanellus vanellus; assembly: GCF_965231255.1. NCBI lineage: Eukaryota > Metazoa > Chordata > Aves > Charadriiformes > Charadriidae > Vanellus > Vanellus vanellus. The sequence continues at coordinate 24,259,301 of NC_138911.1, read as the reverse complement.
AAATTCTAAATACGAGTGTCCACACAAAGATTTAATGCAATATAATTAACCCACTTTAAAAGTTAATTCCAATTAAATTTCTAGAATGTTTCTGGGTAGGCTAGTACCAAGCTGTATTGTGGTGGCTTTTACGAAAGAATTTAAGTTCGTTCATCATGAATAGTTCATAGATTGCTCCTATTCATACCTCTGTGAGCAGTCTGAACAGAGAGATTAGAACTGTTTTGTCCTCTTCAGCCTTTGGGTGACATCCAGGGAAAGGTCAATAGAGAAGCCAAATAATTCCTCTTAGTAAAAATAAGTTATGTCCTAAAGAAATATCCATTACATATTGACTGATAATTCCTATGATCTTCCTATAAAATTAGCAAATGTTATGAGTTGTACTGAGGATACAAAGTGCAAGTGATGCTTGGGAGTAAAAGAATATTTATAAATAAAGGGACATACCAGGCTGATTTAGTTTAAAATACTGTGCAATCTCTTAATTTCCAGATAAAATGCAAATATTTTTGCCTGGACCAATGCACAATAAAATTTTCATTTTTAAAATGTCTATTTTGTGTTCATTTCTGTTACCTAAAGTTAAGGAGAAAATTTTGAACTTAAGGATGAAAGCGGAAAGATGAAATCATGCTGGAAAACGAGGCGTGTGAAATAAAGCTGTTTTCTGTATAACAAAATGATAGAAAAGAAGAAAAAGGCAGATTGGATCAAACTCATCCTTGATTGAACTCTCCTGAAATCAGTGGTGATCCAGTAGGATTGAATGTGTCCAATCACATTTATGTCTTTCAGGTCAGTGTCTTAGTGACTCAGCTGAGTCTTAAAAAGCTTGCAGAAGAGAACTGGGAAATATCAGTGATACAGCAATGTCCACTCTGCCTTTTACACTTATATGCTTCAAGGGGCCATAGAAAATTCCAACTATGGCCCCGAGCGAAACAGTGGAATGTTCAAAGAGGAGAATAATTTGTGTTGTGAGTGTTTTGATTTATCTGGTCTCATGAGTAATCAGTTTGCATTGCAGGGCTGCCTGTCTAGCCCTTTTTGGCCTCCACTGTATTTAAATAAAAATAAAATTAAAACCAAATAGACCCAGGTTTTTAGGCACTATTGCAACGGCTCCCTAAACTGTTGTTGATACTTTTAAAGTCCTATAGGAGTGAAAAGGGAAAAATGATTTTTAAGAATGGAGGAAAAGATACATAGCTATATAGTTGCAGTGATGTGTTTTCACTGTAAAGCAATCTGTTTAAAAAATGTCCAAACGCTTCAGACAGGAGCGAATCCGTCAGAAAAATAAAAAATAAGATTAGGAAGAGAAAGATATGAAATCTACTGTAATCAAGTTTACTGATTTTGCAACATGATTATTGTAACGCTGTATTAAGAACATAGCATGTGTTCCTTTGTTGGTGGCAAAGACATTCAATGGAGTAAAAGAATGGTGTTGTTGCACTGTATGTGGGCAGGGAACAGCATGCAAAGCATTTGTACTTCTCTTGAACTGAAAGCTCTGGTCCTCCGGGGTTCAGCCAGGTGGAAAGGAGTTTAAGGATAGAAAAGGCAGGGAGGGGTGCAGGAGGGTATAGCGAGTGAATCCCTAGCAATGTGCTTCCATCGGCCCAACTCTTCATAGCCATATGGGGACACGCATCTGAGGCTGCAGGAGCATTTGCAGAGCAGATGTTGGTAGAGGATTTCTGACCCCAGTGGAGCTCCCTGCCCACAGTTCACTCTCTGTTCTGGGACGAGGGTTTACCTTCATGTGTTTCAGTATTTTGTGGAGCTAAAACAGATTGCGTGCTTGTCTCATGGTATCTCCACTGAAATTCCCTTGGCTTCCTCTGCTGGCACTGCTGCCAAAAGGGGATCAGTCTCAGGCCCTGAGAGCATTCAGAGTTCCTGAAAAGAGAGTCAGAAGAGTCACTTCTGCACAAGGTTATCCTGGGATTTAGACCTATTTTTATTGCTGTACTCCATGCTCCGTTCCATAAACTATTTTCAGTTCTCCAGTGCTGATACTACAGGAAGAGGCTTCCCAGCATAATTAGCTGCTTGACGCACCTAGCTCCTTTTCATATGTTTGGAAATCTGCCATTTAATTTGCAATTGTAGAGTGGCTTGTTTACTAAAAAATGCAGATACCTTTGCAAAGGTTTTTTTCTCTCAAAAACCTCTTTAAAAGGGTGTGATGTACAGCATACATAACTGTGCTATATAAAGTGAAGCAAAGGTGTGTTTTCCGAATGCATCCACATATTTATCAACTTGAAAAAAAGTTGTAAAAAGTGATCTGAATGCTTCTCATCCTGAAATTTTCTGGCACATGGCTGAGGGAGAGTTGTGATGATTTAACTGTGCTTTAGTTGAGGTTTAGCTGTGATGTACTTGTGGTGAATTAATTTTACTGTGATGGTTTAATCACCTGACATACAATAGATTCTGTCTGTATTTTCAATGCAGTGACATTTAGCATCACATCACATAAAAACCACATCTGGTTTTTAATGGCAGATATACAGCACCAACCAAAGCGTGTTAGATCATACCGTATCATAAACCGTATACTGGGATAAAGCCATGGCCTTTGCACTGCACCGCTCCACTGCTGAGACAGTTATTCATAGACCCACAGACTAGACAGAAAGCTAAGCATGAGTTGCCAACAGCAACTAAACTGCCAGTGATCCAGCTAAGGGTCACTGGAGCTTGGGAAAATATCTTTGCCACCTGCCATACCTCATTAGGCAGATTTTTGGGAATAGTGCAGAAGTTCTCTTTTGTAATCAAAGCCCACTGTTGCCGCAAAATCCGTCAGAGATCAGAGTGAGTATAGCCACTTTCTCCTAGTAAAAAACCAGAGAGATCAAAGCACATCAGGCTTAAGATCTAATTACAATAAAATAGAAAAACAAATTGCAGGTTCCATTACAATGTCCATAAAGATGACATCTCTGTGTACACGTTTGGCAAAGTTACCTTTCAATAACATAACTACTGCATCCTTCAAGCTGTCTGTAAGGAAAGCTGCAGTGTGCATATCTGCAGAGGTAGATTAGCTTTGTCATTCCTTGCTTCATCTTCTGCATTTGATCTTAAGAGGGCAACGCTTTTCACTCAAAGGAAAATGTGTCATCACTGCCATACATCAATGCTAAGTACCGGATAAGCTATACAGAGGAGATCATGCATATCAAATGTCAATTTCCAAAAGGATTTTTTGAGTTCTGTGGAAATAGAAAACAAAACAAATAACTCTCCATATATGTATATGTATATGTATGCCTCCATGGCCATAAAGAGAATATACATTACTGTACTAAAATGACAGATGATATATGCTTTGGTAATTAGAGCAATGCTACAGACAGACTTAAGGTCATGTTTGGAAACACATTTAATAATTGTACGGTGTCTGGGGAACTTACTGTGCACTAAGGATATTCTTAGCATTTTAAATTGCATTTTAAATCTATACAGCAGAGGGCACTAGTGTTATTGAATTGACCATAGAGTTGATATTTTTGGTACTAGAAAAATCAAGGGGGAAAAAAAATGGCTTAGAAGACAAGGAGTTGCCGACGACAAAGAGTTGCCAACAAAGACTAAAGAAGCTGATTGATGGTCTGTTTTCCACGTGTTGATTTGTAAAGCTAAACCTTCATGTGTCTCTAGCATAATAGTCAGATATTGAAGAGCAAATTATTCCAGTGCAGATTTCCAGATGGGTCTTTATGAAAAGCCCATTAAAATATTTCCATAATGTTCTTCAAGGCTTTAAATGAATTTTCCACTGTGTTTTTGGGCTAGCTAATTTTTTTCCAAGGTATTTCCTCGGGTTTTATGATTTAAATTTACCCTGATGTGAAATGACTGCAGCAAGACTTCCCGAATACTTAAGCTCTGAGCTGTGGAAAACCACCAGTATAGAAGAAAGGACCTTTTTAATACATTCCTACTGCCACTATGAATCTCACTGCAGTGAGATCACCGGTTGAAGTGAGGACTTGCAAGGCATTGCCTAGCATATTTTCTGCTGGTCGTGGTGGCTTTTTTGAACCGTCAGCTCCCCTATACTTTAGCAGCATCAAGCCCAGTTAGTGTGGTCTTATGCTAAATACCGTATTTTACTTCCTGTATTATGAAAGAAGAGGGAAATAAGTTTAGTAATGTAAATAAAACCAGTTAAATCAAATGGTAGCTATACAAGCTAAGACTTGCTCTCACTGCTTCCCAGAAAACATTCCAGAGGAATGGCAATATAGGTCTTCTGTAGTTAGATAATAAAGAAGATACAGCTCAGACACAGAAAAATCAAACACACCCACACATATGAAAACAAATCTAGAACTTTACATCCACATCTCACAAAATGGTGATCCTGTCTTCAAAATTATACACTCAGAGTAGCTAATAAGTAGTCAGTGACCAAGCTTGTATTTGAAGCACACACAGATTTCAATTTTGCAGAAACTTGAGAGTTGCAGAATTCCCTGAGGGCCTTTGATTGACTGCAGTTCTGAGGCATATGTTTGATTGAGACATCCCTAGCACAGGACTGAGGAAAAGGTAAATATAGAAGCCATGGATAATTTTGGCCTTCAGCACAAGGAAAGAGCTGTTCTATATGACTGATTGTTTCAGTCAATAACCAAAAATGGGAGGAATATAGGGAGTTTATTTTAAGAAGATAAAACAAAAGCATTTCTTTTAAGAATCCTTTTGCAACTGAGACATGGAAACACTTTGGTTTGGGTTGAACAATTTCAGTCTCGTAACAGGATAAATTATTTACTATAATGAAGTACTGTATTCAAGTAAAATGGTTTAATCCTTTCTTTTTTTTTTTTTTTTTTTAAAAACCATGGAGTACATGTGTAGTGGTGGAAAGGGAATATTTGCTGGATAAAGGAGTCAGTGAAGGGAATGGTGGGAGATACCACCAGGCACAACAAGTCGGAAAAGGAGGGAAGTACCTTGGAGTGCTTGCAGCATGTTTGGCATGATCAGCTTTATGGAGGCTGGCAAAGAAGCAACTGAAGGGAGTTTTACGTACACTGATTGATGTTCTTCCAGTACCTAAAGGGGGCCTACAGGAAAACTGGGGAGGGACTTTGTAAAAGGGCATGTAGTGATAGGACGAGGGGGAATGGCTTTAAACTGGAAGAGGGTAGATTTAGATTAGATATTAGGAAGAAATTTTTCACTCTGAGGGTGGTAAGGCACTGGAACAGGTTGCCCAGAGAAGTTGTGGAAGCTCCATCTCTGGAGGTGTTTGAGGCCAGGTTGGATGGGGCTTTGAGCAATCCGGCCTAGTGGGAGGTGTCCGTGCCCATGGCAGGGGGGTTGGAACTAGATGATCTTCAAGGTTGCTTCCAACCTAAACCATTCTATGATTCTGTGTTGGAGGCACTTGCTCTCTCATAACCTTTCTCATTTTTCCTATACTTTCTTGTTCTACAAATCCATAGTTTTCCTGGTCCTTCAGGGTAGCCAGGATACAGGCATGAGAGCGGAAAGTAGCAAAAAGAAAAGTAGAGAAACCATATGGCATCTTGCAAAGCTGGCCTTTAATAGCGAATGGGTCTGAGATAGAACACAGAAAATTCCTGTATCTCCATAAGCCACACATACCATACCAGCCGTACAAGGATAACTGGCAGCTCTGAAGGTAGACATAGAAGGCTGAGTTCTCATCTCAATTCCAGTGAAGACAATAACATTGCACCAGTGCAATGGTAAAATAATTGGTTTGGTGTGTTTCTGTGCCTGTTTTAGTACTTGTTAATAGAATTCATTATTCAGTCCAAGTCCTTAGGGGATAATTTTTAGAAGAATTAAAAAAAAAAAAAAAAAAAAGAGAAAGGAAAAAAAACACAAATCTACTGAATAAAAAAAAACAACAAATAGTGACCAAAAAAAAAAAATGCTAATGTCGTCACATTAACTGTCACAGAATATGGTGAATTACTATTCAACAGCCAAATTCATGGATCAAAAATCTTAACTAAGGACCCTGAAATTGATATTAGATGCATTGATATAATTCTTTTGACCACATTGATATAATTCTTTTGACCACAATGGACAGATTCTTCTTCATGACAGGGTAAGAAAGATGGGAACCAGGTCCTTTTCACCCCCTTTTTGCAGATAGTTTTACTACAGTTAGATTTTTGAGGTAAGAGAACTCGAATTTTAGTGATTAGTTTGAGAGGTTTCTCCATATGTTGTGTTCAGCACCTCTGAAGAGATAATCGACCTTGTAAGCCTGCAGTAAAAAGGAAGGTGTGTACAGCAGCCACCCCTCATCTATTCCAGAACATTGTCCTAAACCCATGAAGATGATGTTCAGAAGTACAGTTGTTGGCAGAGGGAAGCGATGGAGAGGTGGGAGCAGCAACATCTAACACTACAGCCACAAAGGTTCTCCAGAGTCATATGACTCTGTAGTGGAATGTAATCCACAGAGAGAGAAGCTGAGTGACTTGCTCAAGGTTGCAAAACACATTAGTTTCATGAATCTTTCATAACAAGAATGGTGTTTTATAAATAGCAGTTACAGAGCAGATCAAGCAAACAGATACAGCTCAGACTTTCCAATTCCATTCACAGGTTTTTAACCATTATATTGGCTTTCTCTGCAGTAAATTATTAAAAGTGAGATGAGAACACTTGCTAGCTCTGAACCATTATAACAAGTTTTTAAATAATGCAGAAATGAATTCTCAAAAACACATTATCTGAATATATAATTAGAAAAAAAGCCTGTCATTAAATGAATTGCTATGAGATGCAAGTTAATATATTTTTTCCTGCATTTTTCTTTAAAGAAAGATAGCTTATTTTTACACAAAATGAAACAATTCAGAGCCTGGAGTGGAAAACCATTGCCTTATATTATTTTGTTTTACTGAATACATGTATTACGTATCTCGGTGCTGTAGGTTATAAGTATGCTTTAAGCTTGCTGTAATTTATAAGACTTCACTTTTGGCTGATCTATAGGAAATTTCATTAATCTCTACAGCTGAGGGACCTTGCACTGGGCAGCAGATTGAAAATGAACTGAGGGCTGGGGGCTTTAAGAACTAACACAAATGAATTAATTCTGAAATCTTAAAACAGTAATGATCATTTGTAGTGTAAAGGACTTTTTTCCCCTTACAGTAAGATCTGTAGCATTTTTTTAGAGGTGCCAATGAAACTGCCAACCCTGAAGCCACAGAGATATTTTTCAGTATTTAAATGGCTATTCTTATTTCTGTGTTCAGCACACATTTACTAATGAGTCTTTCTCTGCTGCTGGTGCCAAACAAAAGAATTGAGGAGGAAATATCATGAAATTGGATAATGCTGTTTAACGGTAGGGAAGAATTGATGCTCAGCATGTTTCTTTTGTTTGTTGTTTTTTTTTTTCATTTGAAATAGTCAAGACCTTGCGCTGACATTTGCATGACCTGCTACATTCAGAATTAAAGGCTTTACTTCTAGTTAAACTCCAATGCAGGAATCATGTTTGTATAGACAAAGATTTTCACCCATACAAAGCAGGAGTCTCCACTTGCTCTTCATATTATCTGTTGTCTTATAATGTGTCAAGAAGGTTAACACCTTGAATATTCTGATGATTCTGATCTTACTTACTTTTGCTTTTTGAGGCCCTTGTCACTTCTTTCAACTCTCCCCCTGAGTTAGAACATTTCTTTTAGCTATCCACTGTGGTTGAACTTGTTATCTGCCATCCAGCTACATGCATTATACATTGGAATGAGCAGGAAAAGCTAGTGTCTGGCTTTTTCTTATCTCTTTGCCAATTACAACTGACATACATAGCTGTACAAGAAACAAAATATTAGAATTTCAATAGCTACTCTCGCTACAGAGTTTCATGAAATTGGTAGAGTTGACTGAAAAGACTTGAGAAGATTTTGTTTAGAGAGCACACTTAAATATTTGAGATTAATTTAATGTCTCCTTCTCCTCTCTTTCTTTCTTTCAGGCTATTCAAACTCCAGAAGGACCAACACCAAATAAATTATGAATGTTGAACAAGATGACCTTACATCCACAGCAGATAATGATAGGTCCTAGGTTTAACAGGGCCCTATTTGACCCCCTGCTTGTGGTGCTGTTGGCTCTTCAGCTGCTTGTGGTGGCTGGTCTAGTGAGGGCTCAAACTTGCCCTTCTGTCTGCTCCTGCAGCAACCAGTTCAGTAAAGTGATTTGTGTACGGAAAAATCTGAGAGACGTGCCAGACGGCATCTCCACCAACACCCGATTACTCAATCTCCATGAGAACCAGATCCAAATCATTAAAGTTAATAGCTTCAAGCATCTGAGGCACCTAGAAATCCTGCAGCTCAGCAGGAATCACATCAGAACAATTGAAATAGGGGCTTTCAATGGTCTGGCCAATCTCAACACTTTGGAACTCTTTGACAATCGTCTGACCACTATCCCAAATGGGGCTTTTGTATACCTGTCAAAACTGAAGGAACTGTGGTTGAGAAACAACCCCATTGAGAGCATCCCTTCTTATGCTTTTAACAGAATCCCTTCTCTCCGGAGGCTGGATTTGGGAGAACTGAAAAGGCTTTCATACATCTCAGAAGGTGCCTTTGAAGGTCTGTCCAACTTGAGGTATTTGAACCTCGCCATGTGCAATCTTCGAGAGATTCCTAATCTCACCCCGCTTGTAAAACTGGATGAGTTAGATCTTTCTGGGAATCACCTGACTGCCATTCGGCCAGGTTCTTTCCAAGGGTTAATGCATCTTCAGAAATTGTGGATGATACAGTCCCAGATTCAAGTGATAGAAAGGAATGCTTTCGATAACCTTCAGTCACTTGTAGAGATCAATCTGGCACACAACAATCTAACACTCCTGCCTCATGACCTGTTCACACCACTCCGCCTAGAAAGGATCCACTTGCATCACAATCCTTGGAACTGCAACTGTGATATCCTTTGGCTCAGCTGGTGGATTAAAGACAAGGCACCCTCCAACACTGCATGCTGCGCCCGTTGCCACACACCTCCCAGTTTAAAAGGAAGATACATTGGTGAGCTGGACCTGAATTACTTCACGTGTTATGCTCCAGTCATAGTGGAGCCACCAGCAGACCTCAACGTCACTGAAGGCATGGCTGCAGAGATGAAATGCCGGGCATCAACCTCCCTGACCTCTGTATCTTGGATTACTCCAAACGGATCTGTTATGACGCATGGGGCATACAGAGTACGGATTGCTGTGCTCAGTGATGGCACATTAAATTTTACAAAGGTAACTGTGCAAGACACGGGTTTGTATACATGCATGGTGAGTAACTCTGTTGGCAATACCACAGCTTCTGCCACACTGAATGTGACTGCCCTGGATAACCCTGGTTATACGTACTTTTCAACCGTCACAGTAGAGACTGTGGAACCTTCTCAGGATGAGGCACAGACCACAGAGCAGGTTGGGCCCACACCAGTTACCAACTGGGAGACCACTAACATGACAACCTCACTCACTCCACAGAGCACAAGATCAACAGAAAAAACATTCACCATTCCTGTGACGGACGCAAACAATGGGATCCCGGGAATAGATGAGGTCATGAAGACTACCAAAATCATAATTGGTTGTTTTGTGGCTATCACTCTCATGGCTGCTGTGATGCTGGTAATTTTCTACAAAATGAGGAAACAGCATCACCGGCAGAACCATCATGCTCCAACACGGACTGTAGAGATCATTAATGTGGATGATGAGCTTACAGGTGACACACCCATCGAGAGTCACTTGCCCATGCCAGCAATAGAGCATGAGCATCTAAATCACTATAACTCTTATAAGTCTCCTTTCAACCACACAACAACAGTTAACACAATAAATTCAATACACAGTTCAGTGCATGAACCGTTATTGATCCGAATGAACTCAAAAGACAATGTACAAGAGACTCAAATCTAAAACATTTATGACATTATGGGGTGGGGGTGGGGACAACAAAAGATGATTTATAAAACAAATGACACAAATGACTGGGCTAAATCTACTGTTTCAAAAAAAGTGTCTTTACAAAGAAAAAGAAATTTATTTATTAAAAATTCTATTGTGATCTAAAGCAGACAAAATTATGTGTATTCCTCAGAACCTGTTTTTGCTGCACTTATTTACCCTCCTCGTTCCCTTTTTCCTCCCCAACCTGCCCTGATTCCCATTTGCCATATTTTTCATAGGAGATCTTGATTCCCTAAAAGAACTGGTCTAGGAAATTTTGTAAGAATTCTGTTACACTTTGGGAATTTTTATGGTGAATTCTAGTGGTGAGATTCGGTCTATTTTGTCACTTTTTCTCTTTTTTTTTTTTTGTTTTCTCATGACCCTTTTGAAATTATTCAATTGAGAATGGAATAATAACAGCAACTTCACAAATGAGAAAAAAAAAAAAGCAAAACTTTTTCCCCCCGTGTAATGATTTGCTCTGTATTTACTGAAAGCACCGTTCTGTGAAAAAATGGAAGAAAAAGTAAAAAAAAAACAACAAAAAACCCAAGAAATCAATTTACTTGTGAAAATCTATAAAACCCATGATATTTTAAACAATTCTAGAACCAGAATTTGTAGTTCAAACACTAAACTAAGATTATAAATAAAATATTGTTTTTTTCTGTACTTGGATATAGTTCATTTTTAGTGTGGTTTTAAACATCAAAAATTTGTTAAAATTCATACAGTATTCTGCTCTGGTGGTCCAAAACACAATCACATTAAAAAGAATAATTAAACCATTTTGGATCATTACTGAAGAATAGTATAGTTTTCATTTTAGTTTACGTAAACAGCATACTGGCGAACAAGGTGTTTGACTTTTAATGCAAGATTAAGATTGTTGCTTCTAATGGTGTTTTTAATTATCTCTATTATATTGCCAGCTGTATTTCACAATGCCAGGAAAAGTTTTTCAAGGAGTTTCAGTTATTACTGAATTTATTAGACAAAGCTGAAAAGTTTGCTCTGGGTTTTGTTATTTATAACTGTCAATAAGAAAATTCACTTTTATATCAAAGCTAGTGGTTTCCAGTTCAGTTGTTCTGGTACTTCTAGACATAAATATGAAATATGTTTTGCTATCTATAATACCTATAATCAGAGCTGTATTCATGTGTGCAAAACGGAATCAAAATGCTGTTAATGGAGTAACTCACAGGAAGAAGTCTGAAGACTTTGGTTTAAAAAAGAAAGAAGAAAGTCAGCCAAATAAGAGGAGAGTATAAGTTGCTGTAATTTGCATGACAGTTAGACCCCCTGTAGAGTAACCAGTTTACATTAATTTAAACTCAGACTCATTTACCTATGTACACCCTTTTCCCTTCTATTTATGTACCTTCTCTGGATTTAGCTTATTGGTGTAGGAATGGTGTATATCTTGCATGCTGAAATCTAAAAGAAAGGCTTTGCATAAGAAAACCAGCTTCAGGACGCTGTGTTCTTCCAAGAAGAAGTTCTGCCAAATTATATGCATTGGCAACTGAATAGAAGCATTTTAAGATGATTTAGATTAGGAAAAAAAATCATATATATCATCTCTGAATGTCTTTTCACCTATTTTCTTCCTTAACCACCCTTACTGTGAGTTTCCAGGGTCCTGTGCCAGGTAAATAGGTTCTTATCAAAATTTCTTCGGAGCTTTCTAGTATGCAGCAGCATGCAGGATGAAGACCCTACTGAACAGTATACTTCTATTCTGTAAAACTAAGAAGGAATTTCTGCTAGGTTGAGGTGGTAAATATCTCCTGTTGGATGCACAGTTCTTAAGGCTGCAAGTGAATATTGTAGTAAGACGTCCTGATTTAAAGAGGACACAGTGGAGATAGGTGGTGATGAATCACACCCTGCAAGGAGTCTGATAAGTATAATACAGAATGAAACCCAAAGTTCTATAATAATCTCAAAAAAACATTTGGCAAGACATTATCCTTTGATGTACTACATGAAAAATTGTATCTACTCTAAGGGAATTTTAATAGAAGACAAAGATGGACCTGAATGTAAAATGTTGCAGTTGTGATTCCTAGCTTTGCCTATTTCTTCGAAGTGCATTAGAGCATTGCATTGGTGATTTCTTTTAATCATTGTGATAGTCTGTACAGAAACACTGCAATTACACATTGCTATTTGTGCTTTGCCCATCTGGCTAGTAACACTATGTCCGTGACCAATGCTTATCTGAAAATTCAAAAAAATATTTCCAGGAAAACTAAATCTGGGCCATCTGTAATCAACAGGTTTATGTTAAAAATTTATGACTACTCTCTAACCAGTATTTGTGGAGGCACGTATGGTTACCATGGTTTTATAAATGGCTATTACTAACTCCTAAAGGTTATGCATAGGAGGCCTTTAAGAAAAAAATGTAGTAGCTATTGCCAAGTGAGACACTGGGTCAGCGACAATCTTCATTCCTCTTTGGAGTAATACAAAATAATACCAGTGACTTTTCTGAAGAATATATACATTCTTTCTGAATGTTAATCCAGTTTTATTGGTTAATTAAAAAATTCAGGTATTCCTGCTTGCTCATAATACGGATAATGAAAAAGCATTTTGCTGTGTTTGGTTGTGTGAGTATGTATGTGTTACATAGAAACCATATTAATTATTATTTTCCCAGCATATTCCCTATCCTTCTTGGAACCACAAAGATTATTTCTGACTCCTTCCTACTTCTATAAAACACCCAGTACTTTTGCAGATTAACTAAAAACCGGAGTTAGAGAACATCCCAGTTTAAATTATGAACTGAGCTCTGCAATAAAGTGAGAGCAGTTGCTGTGCTCTCTTGTTTTGGTGCTCATATTACATGGCAACGCAGCCTGTTACTGCTCCAGAGACTACAGTGTTAAGAATGAAGCCTAGGTCTCCTGTATGGCAGAGCACAACTGATAGAAAGGTCTAATGAAATTTCTCTTGCAGGTAACCGCATTGGAGGTGGTGTGTGATGTAAAAAAATTGCGCAAAAAATTTGTGATCTTTATTATGAGTTAGCACTTTCTAGTGGGCTCATGAGAAATGGTGTTATTCTTCAGTTCATTTGTTGGAGTTTGAAGATGTTTGCCTGCTGTCCTGTACAAATACAAAATGCAAACCATTTTCTTTCTGGAATAGTCATCAAGTCTTACAAATCTTGCCATGTGCCGAAATAACATGTGAAAAGCAAAGCAAGTGAGTTCCATTCAGTTCACCATACAAGATGGACATTTCTTTTTACTTCGGAAAGGGCTAAATGTATGATAATTATTATAGTAATTGTATTTTTTGCTAAAATATTCTAATGCATTAAAAATTATATGTAATGGTTTCAAGATTCCCTGTTCCCACTGTTCGCATTACAGGTTGATCACAGCATTAGAGAAAAGATAACTAAATTGGTATTGTACTTAGTTGCATTAGCTTCATAGTCTTGTGAAAATATTTCATAACAGCTGTTATAAGATTTTATATGTCAGATATGAGCATTACTGTAGTCTTTTCAATGAGGAGAATAGAAAATCTTTTCAACCTATTCGCCCTTCTCTAAAGTTTATGTTCCATTTTTCACATGAACTAAATACAGCATTTTTGAAATTTTCACTTTTTTCTAAGTCCAGACGGTGAAGGTCTAGGAAATGTTAGAAACTACCTTGCAATTTCATACCAAAAGAAGTAAATGAAGAAATAATTTATCTTTATCTTCAAGATATAATAAGAGTTAGACTTCAGTGTCTGTGTTTCTGTTTTTCTTAGCAGAACCATTTAATGCATCTTTTTCTCATTTGGACAAGTGTTGCAAAAAAAAAAATCTCATTTCAAACTTGCATCTAAAATTCAGCCTACAGTTAGTCTGCAGGTAGTGGTGGACATTTTATTATGGAGGTGGTATTAGATACTAGTATTGTAGTAGACTAACTTGCAGAGTCATCACTACTGAAATAGCAAGGGTTCGTGAGCAGGAGGTGGTCTTGCAGGGATTCTGGGAAACCCATACAGTAAATCTGCAATTTCTGTTGGCCCTGCAGCCTCACTCCGTAGTGGTGCCCCATGGAAACAATGGTTGTGTGAGGTTTGCGGCTGGAAGAGCACAGCAGGGCAGAAAACTTTGGGTTTGGAGCCACTTCATCAGCTGCTCCTCACTTCGGAGCGTAGATGCAGAAGTAATCAGGGAGTAATAGCTCAGCTTCAGACATGTAGTGTGTGACTAGAAATGAGGGAATTTTTTTTTGTTGGTTTATCACATTTAATCACAAGTAGGTTTTAAGGCTTAATGCACACTTACCAATTGAAAACTTGAAGAATGAAAAAAGTTACAGATCTACAGTGTAACTTTAACACAAATGGAAAAGTCATATTTTGGCACAATGCTAATGCTGATTTGAAGGAATCTGGGAAAGTTTTTTCAGTATTAAGAACTCTGTTAAGACAAATGAGATGTGTACTTCAATAGCTACATGCTATTTGCTTGAATAAGTCATTGTTTTCTTAGGTAAGATCTGTTAAATGAAATATTGTGTTTAATTTGTATTCATTTTAGTCCTTGCTTTCATATGTTTATAAGTTACACCTAGACTGTCTGGTAATCGGAGTGGTCTCTAAAGGGCTGAATCAGTTAACCCTGACTGACTTTCCTAAAAAAGAAATCTTTCCTATACTGCAACTCCAGTGAGGTATTGAATTTTGGATTGAGAAGACACTGAAATTATGATATCAACAGATGATTTTATGGCTATCTTTTGTAAAATAAGAAAGAGAAAATTAAAGTCTGTCATTTTTGAGAATTTTGAAAACCAAATCTTATGTACAAATAGGAAACCTTCGTAAAAAAAATAGAAGAAATTAAAACATTATTTTGACTTGAAAGTAACAGTATGATGTAAGGATTAAAGCAAGAGGTGGGAGTCAGTCATATATTCCACATAATCTTTAACTCTTTTCAAACTACACAATTTGCAAACTCAAACATTTGAGTTACTTTTCTATGTATCATTTGGCTTGTGCAAGGATTCTGGCTGCCTTGTGCATAGTTTTCTGTTTTCTTCTAAAATTTTGCTGTACATGTATGATGTAATCCAGGCTTTCAGCTCTGGAACAGTGTCCCAGACAAAGCATGCAAGGGAATCGTCTGCTAAGTCATCCAAACATTGGAGGTTCATATTTAATACTCTCTGGGGCTTTTTTCAATCTACTTGAAATGTCTTGTGCAGTGAAAAATTCCTTAATTTCTTTGATCCTCTGCTACAATAGCAATATAGGATTCTTATCCTAGTTTGGAAAAGATAGTTTTGCATGGATTATATTTTCATCAAATTTAAAAGATAAACTGCAATTTTATTTTATTTTAGTAAAAAATTTTGAATTCTGTTGACTTGAAAAGTACTTCTGTTCATTTCTTAGTAGCTCAGTTATACACAACTAAATTACCAAAAAAAAATAAAAAATAAGAAAAGGGAAACTACATCTTGGAATGCTATGCATGTACACGTGTCTGTATATGTGTATTGTTTAAAAAATTATTCCACAGGTGAGATTAAAGGAATAAGAGAATAAATGTAAAAAAAAAAAAAAAAAGAAAAAGATGGAATAAATAAGCTGAGAGAGAATCTAGTAAAAGAGAACTGGAGTTAGTGGACCACAGAATTAATCCAACCCCTACGACTAATTTAATTCTGTAACGTGTAATTCAATTTCATTTTATTTGCTCATTTAATTCCTCAAAAGGACAGTTAGTTGTCTGAGCAAGGAGGTGGAAATCTGCTTTTTGTTTTTGACAGTACCCACATGATATAAAGCAGGTCTTCCTTTTCCCTGTCCTTGGCTTGCCATTTCTGTCTAGCGGTTCAACTATCATTTTCTGAAACTGTCTTTCTGAGGCACCCATTTCTCCAGCCTGTCTTGGGACTGAATTCCAGTGGTCAATGGGCCAAAAGATGGGTCAGTGTTGTGTTACTAAGTAGACTCTCTGCAGATCTGGGTACTCGGCATTTAAGTCCACTAACTCCTAAACAACAAGTTCCTATTTGATACTGCAAGGCAGTTTCGTAAACCATTTATATGTTTTTTAACATTGTATATAAGATTAGGGTTATTGATCACCTGCCATGTGCCAACTATCTTTCAGGTTGAAATAGTCACCTTTTTTTTTCCTGTTGGAAAATACTTTTTTTGTGATGAAGTATTTGATCAAATTCTAGAGTTGGAGAAAAAATATCAATGTCTTTGATATTCAGACTATAAAATAATTTCAAATTGTATAAAACTACACTTAAAAAAAAAAATACAATAAATATCAATGCTCTCAGATTCCTAGAAAGCGAATGCTAAACAGAGTTTCCCACTCTGCCCCCCCCCCCCCCCCCCCTTTTATTTTTTTTTTGGTTAAGAACAGTTTCTCTAGGAGTTGGCAAAGCGATCACGGCCTTATATTCCGGTTTGAGGTCAAACAGGACCAATTTTGTTCAGTAATTTTGCTTCTTAGCTAGGCCTCTGCTAACTACTGAAATTAACAGCATATTGTGCAAACAATGTTTGCTCTCAAAGTGATGAGACCATTGTTTATAGCTGATGCCCAGGCATGGTATGCAGAGAGGCTCTGGCTTATACTTATTGCTATAACAGCCAAAGGCAGATAACTTGGTTATGTGCCCCGTTGGAGGGTCAGAAGAGGAAAAGCATAAAGAGGTTGCGCCTGTGGGGAGGAACAGACAGGGCAGGTGACCCAAAACTGACCCACAGGGTATTCCATCCCATCTGCCTCATGCTCAGTATAAAAGCTGAGGGATCAAAGGGTCAACTCTTTCTTCAATGGCCGGAGTCTGAGGAGGACTCTCTTCATCTGCCTTTGGTCCCAATCCTGAATGCAGGTCCTGAATCCAGTTCCCATCCATCACTGAGTCCTGTCTAGGACTGCCCCAGTGCCAGCTGGTGACGTGATTGTCATCCTGGGAGCTTGATACAGTTTTGTATAGATTTCATTATTTTCTTATTATTTTCTTATTATTTCATTAAAGTACCTTATTTCCTTCTAAACTCATAAGTCTCTTTTTCCCTCCTCCACCTCTCTCTTTGAAGAGAGGTAGGGGTGAGCATCTGTCAGTCCCATCTGGGGTGCCCCATGTCCCCCAATTTGTCCTAAACCACGACACCTTATTAGACAGAATAAAGCAGGGGCACTGCCAAGTTACATGGCTTTTGCGAACACTTACATGACGGAGATTATTTTGTTCTGCTATTTTTTTTTAATAAATTATATTGCCTATGTCAGCAGTGTTTCCATCAGGATAGATATGAATAATTATTGTTGGAAATATTCTCATCTCTTGTTTCTACCTGGAGAAACAATGTCTCTGGATGTTTAGTTTTCAAATCCCTGCTGATTTCTGACACTCCTGTTGGGAAGCAATCAATTCTGTACTGAAAGGGAAGCTTTGGCCAACATAACACAACAATGAAATAATAAAGAGCCGAACCAGGCAAGGAAGAATTAAAAAAAAAATGCAGAGGTAATGGGCAGAGAAGAGTTCTGAGAAGATAACTAAGCATTACAGATAGAGAAAAGAAAAATATTACGGAGAAGAAGGAAGTTGAAAAGGAGCGAGAAGCTATTTTCTTCTTTTTTCCCTTCCTTTTCCTCTCATTTCATGCATTTTTTTTTACCTGGTATATCTGGATAACAGTTGAACACACTGATGAAGGCATTGCAAATAAATCACATTGGAAACTGTCTGAGGGACTATTTTAAAAGTTATAAAAGCAACAGTCTTTAGACTTGTGTGGGTCAAACCAGTCTCAGAGGACTATTTAAGATGTTATGATATTGTACTAAGACACTAACTGTAGCAAGAGATTTAAGTTGAGATTCTGAAAAAAATATTCATACTTTATAAGTAGAAAACAATTTCCCAAGAGAAAAAGTAGAAATTTGCATTCTGGGAGCACCCAATTGGGAATTTCTGCATGTAATTATCATTTTAACATTAACCTTTCCTGATTTTAAAATTGGTCCCTTAAAATGAATCTGGAAGAAGCACTAAAATGCATAGAAAGGAAAGGATGGTAGAAGTGAAATGTTTAATTTAGTAGAACTTTCCATTTCTATCCTCTGGGATTATTTTCAGTGATACAATTTTTTTTAATTAAGAAATACGAAGAGGTTTATTTGTACATTCTGCCCCCTTCTCCCCTCGAGTGGGGATAACATTTTTGGCTGGCTAATACAACTGGTATTAGAATTTTGGAAAAAAAACCCGATACTTTGTGAAACACCTGGTAATTTGGTAGTATGCTTTTGCATTTTGTTTTAAGTTGCTTTTTCTTGCCTTTACAAACAAATATAAGTTAAGGAAATGAAATGGGAAGGTAGAAAACTTGACTTTATGATGAAGTTTGTGAAGGTGCAAGATTTATATGTCCTTACTATTTCCTTGATTTCATTCTAAATTGCTGTCACAAAAGGCTAGGAAGCCCAAATAATTTTTTTAATGATATAATCCTTATAATTTTTTTCATGATTCTTTAGTACTTGGATATGCTTTTTCCTCCACTGGTCAAATAAATTTTCTATGGATTCTATTATGTTTCAGATTAGAAGCCTTTTTCCTTGTCTCTATTTATAATTTCAGCTTTCACTCGACATATTTGCTCAAAAGCTGAGTCTTTTTTTTAATATATTTTCTCCATGATATGCAGTTCTGGGCTCTAAGTCTGTGTTCCTCTGCTATGTCCCCTCCCTAACTTCATGGGAGCACCTGCTGTCATTCGCTAGCCTCGTAGCATTATTTGGTTGTACCCCTTTTTGTGTCTAATTAAGAGTCAGTCGTAAAGTTATTAGGCAACTTTTCTTCACACAAATTGTTGCTATTAAATGGAAGCGTGGAAGAGTATGACTGCCCAGCCCTTGTTTCAAGGATTAATAGCAAAACATTGTAAACTCAAACTTTTCAGGCTTCTGTGGCAATTGGGGTTTGGCTGCAGAAAATCAGCAGAACAGCTTGACTGGTGTGAGGTAATTAATCTCTTGTGCATATCTTAACACAGGAAGATGTTATCTCTGAATAGGAGAAGAATACTCTGTCTCCTCTAAAGTTTGTTTGACAAGCTTTGTAAAAAGGACGCTGATTTTTTTAATACGCTGTTTTCTTATTTAAAATTTCTGAAACCTGTTAGTGGTTTAGATTTCTGCAATCATATTTCATGCATGGTTGATGGAGGTGCTACAAGACTGGCATTCAGTCAACATCGCTGAAGGATTGCATCAGCCTGTTTTTAAACGGATTTTCCTTCTGCTGACCACAGTTAATTACGGGTCTTTTTTAAAATGGATGTTAAGTATTGATAGCACAGTTATGGAAGCACATTACTTGGAATGATGCCAAAATTCTACAGTTGTGCAAACTCATGGCATCTAATCCACTGGTAGTGGTTTGTTACTCTAGTTTAATTTTCAAGTTGTGATCTGACAAGTGCTGCTATAATGGTTCACTGGGGGAAATTTTTTTTTTTTTTTAATTTTAAATGTTATTTAAATTCTAAGAGAATTGTTGGACTAAGAACCAAGTCCTTCATATTGTTTCGCTGTTGCAGCTTTGACTTTAAGGGTGCACCAGAAGTGTATTTCTGTATCTGCTCTCTTGCAACCAGTCTTCTGCGACAAGTGCAGTTCTCTATAAGAACATTTACTCTCAGATACAAATTCAATCAGATACATTGCAAATAGACCACAGTATATTTATCATACGTTAATAAATATAATATCTCTTCTTCCTGAGTTTGGCCTTGTGATTAGCTTTCTATATCTTCATTCAAGTTTCCATCAAGTGCTCTATCTTAGTGCAGCTGCAAAGTTTGACAGGTAAGAGCCTGTCTTTGGAGGGTAAGTTATGCAAAAGTAAATGAGTTGTCACTATATGTCTGTTGTTCAGACACAAACCGTCCATCTCTTGCAGGAACTTCCAACAGTCATGTTTCTCTGCAATCTTGATAAGATTAATTCTCTTTATTCCATTTCATTTCTCAGGGTGTTTCCAAGGAATGACACAAGTAATGGCAAGAAGAAAGAAGTTGGTGATTTTGCTTCCAGGACATACATGAATCCAGACAACGTTTGTGTAAAGAGCCCTTGAAAAAAAACTATTAGAAGAAATAGATCAGTCAAGACACAAAAGATTAAAAACAAATATAAATTCCATTCTTTCCTCTATTGTATACATACACTCGTAGAGAGATATATATAGATATATACATACACTGTCTTGTGGCTCTGATGCTTTTCAGCATGTCTGCTCTGGAAAGCAGCGCGGACGCAGCGGAGATGCTGTGCACTTCTTGTTGGGTGGCTAGCTGCCCACTGGCATACGTGGCAGAGGAGGAAATTAAGACACAAAAAAGCTTCCAGCAAAGGTAAAAGTTCTGCTGTGGACAGGGCCCCGCTATCCCTGAGGTAAGAGTCAACCCCACGCATACAGTGCAGTGAGTCTGGAGGATCTGCTCTACAACAGGAAACTATGTTTCCTCGTAAACAGAGGAAAAAGGTAAGGCTCTCCACCAGGCAATTCAGAGTACTCTAGTTATCATAAAGTGGGAGAAAATTAATGTCTCTGTAGTAATTCTGGTTTTGCCACTCGTCTAAGTAATCACCATGTCAAAAACTCTTTATATGACTTTTTGAAGCAGTTTCCCCATTTGCAGAATGTGTTGGGAAACACAAACACAAGAAGCAGTGTGAATGCGGATCATTAAGCTGTTGCTTTTTGCTAAGGTTGGACTTTTTTTTTTTTTTTTTTTTGTGTGTGTTTCTCAAGCATTCAGTGATTCTCTTGGCAAATTCCCAATGGAAGGGTCAAAAAGTCATGATCTCCAAGTAAAACTAACACATGATTTTATGGTGTTACTTGATGGATTTGTCATGTTTTGTGCCTGTTGTGCATCTGTGACAGCACTGCCAAGGTCTGTGGCCAGTGACAATACATTCGGATGGTGTGAGATGTGACCAAATAATGCAATACCCCCTTTGTTTCTCTTTGTTTCTCTTGTAGCTTTCTCAAACATTAGCTTTGGGAGAACAGGCAAAAGAAACAGCATTTTCCATCCTCTAGGACAAAAGTGAAGGGATGCAGGAAAGGTACAGGCCCAGATGGAAACAATCAGAAGAGACACAAAGTTGGGGGGATACACTTCACAGGAGAGAGCTATCGGAAATGGCTTCCCATCTTCCTCCCAGAGAAAGGCTTCTCTTGAGTAAATGAGCTTTTGCAGATGGTGGTGTTTGGTTTTTTTTTTTTTCCTTTTAGGATCACATTCAGCCTTATCTGTTTAAGCCTTGTCTTAAATATGGATTGTAAAGTGTTCCATCTTCAGGAAGATTGATTCAACTAAAGGGCAGAAAGCCCTTATGGAAAGAAAAAAAAAAAAAAAACAAACCACACATTAAAGAAGTAGGACTTAACTCTGTGTGAACAGAGTGGATATTCATGTTGATAGGGATAAGGAGGAACTGCTGTCTTTATGGCAGTATCAAACACTTATTCACAGTCCCGTTTCTCCTCATGTGTTAGAGGAGGGACATTGCAATAAAAGGTGTCTGACTTGTTTCTTCCCAACATGTGAGTGTGGTGGTCACCAGGGGCAGGGGGAGCTTCCGCAGCCAGTGGAAGAAGGGCTTTTCCCCAGGACGCAGCTGGACACCTTTGGGGAGGGCAGGCTCTTGCAGCCCATGGATGGAAAGAGAAACAAACTCGTTGAGACCCTTCAGGGGTGTAGCACTGAGATTTACCCCTCTGTGATGGAAAAAGAAATTTGCTAGGAACTTAGAGGTGCCACAGAGTTTGCAGCTAGCACTGAGTTGAGTAAAGGGCACAGTGAACAAGGGCAGGAAGATTGATTTATAAATAATTCTAATTTCAATTCTGTTTGCATTCATCTATTTAGAAAACTATTTTTACTGTATACACATATATTTAAAAGTCTCTGGCTTTTGTGTTTAAAATATTGTTTTATCATCTTTGGTCTCAGCGTGGGAAGTGGTCTTGTTATATTCATCTCAAAGTTCAGACTATTTATTATTCTATTTTACTTTTCAAGGCTGAACATATTTCTTTGAATGCCTAGTGTCCAACTCCTTTAATTGAGG
Source organism: Vanellus vanellus (assembly GCF_965231255.1). Lineage (NCBI taxonomy): Eukaryota > Metazoa > Chordata > Aves > Charadriiformes > Charadriidae > Vanellus > Vanellus vanellus. The sequence goes on along the minus strand of NC_138911.1, from coordinate 24,237,144 downwards.
TTGAATACATTTCTATAACAAATTTATTCAAGCAGCCTGCTTCCTCAATGATGTGTTGTAACATAGCACAGAACAGCAGTATGCTGTAGGATCAGTATTTTTAAAATTCAGTGCTGTTCTGTCAAGTAATAAAGAACACAGAAGCAAACCAAATATTTCCTAAATAACATTTAAATGCAAAAATGTACTTTTTTTTCAATGTTAACAACGCAAACATTTATGCATTCTTCCAGTTTATGAGAACTGAAAAGCAAAGCTAACAAGAAACTGTATGTTTTCTTTTTTTTTTCCAAAACGAAAGGCTAAGAATAAAAGAGCTGTATAAACAATGAAGAGTATGTGTGATTATGAAGAGTATATTTGATTTAGCAATAAATAATTATTAGAAGGTAGAGTCACTCAGTAAATCTCACATAACCAGCATAGCTTCAAATATATTTCTTTTCCTGCTGTTTAACCTTGATGCATTGCTACTACTAGCAAATAGTTTTAATGCCAAGGAAGTATAATTAGGCAAACTTACGTATGAAAACAGTAAGATACTTTATTCTCTCTGACCAAATTATGATAAAAATCTGATGTGGATACCATTGGAAAATTTGGGGGTTTTTGTCCTCTAATATTGGCACAGTTGTTCATTTCCCTGGGGAAAAAAAAATGCTTTTTGTTTCACTGAACCAAAAAAAAACCCAAAAAACAAACCCTTGGAAAAATCTGGGGGATAATGATGTTCTCTGAGGCACCACAAGTTTGTCTGGCTCTCAAAATTATTTTCCCAAGGCAAAGTATGATGACGTTGTGCTGAAATTTTATAGAAAAATAATTTTGGAACAGAATAAAAGTCACTAACAAAGTATTTGCATCAGTGTTCTGAGTCTTAAGTTAGGAGAAACGGGTTTTACAGTTGAAAAAATACTTTTTTTTCACCAATAATAGCCTAGAAAAATAACATATAAGCAAGTACGGTTTTGTTGTTGTCATTGTCCATGTGAGTCAAGACAGAAATGACAATGACAAAGTTCTGTGGGGAAAAATATGACCTACGTTCCCAGCATGTATTTTTAAGAGAAAAGGAAAAATTCCATGTGGTTTTATGAAAAATCTGGGGGAACTTTATTTTCATTGTAACTATGCATTCTGGGGATTTTGGGGGCCTTGCTGACTTGGAGTATTCTGATTTTATTATTTTTTTTAATGAACAAAGCCTTTTAACAGGGGTCTGTAATTAGTGAACTGTGAGAAAAGGGGCCTTCATTACAACTGTAAAATACGAGGAGAAAGCCTTAGCTTGGAGCCGGCTACCGAGACTAGATTGTAAAAGGTTAGAGAGTGAGTTTTGTTGTTGTTATGATGCAAAGGAGAGAGGCATACTGGGATAGGTGACCTCATTAAGCACCAAACTGATGTAATCATGCTGTTCATGCTACTTTATTGTTTGGTGCTGGACAATGTATTTGTACTTTAATAGAATCACAGTTTTGAGGTACATGATATCTAACAATACCAAAGCTGTTCAGTGCCTGTTTGAGATCCTGTGTTTTTTTGTTTCATTGGTTGTTGCCCAGTCCCGCAATGAAGGGTCACATTGATTTTGCCTTCTGCCCCATTTCTCTCATCAGAATTGGGGTACCCTGACCAAGGCTCCTAGCTCTGCCAATGATGACTAAGTGGATATGAAGACAGACAGATGAACAGACAGATAGATGGTGTTCTGATTTTCCTTTTCTTTCCACCTAGAGCTGCAGGTGCTGTTCATGAGGTCAAATGAAGCTCTGCATGTTCTGAGGCAGAAACAGTGCCAGGTGGGGAATACCGAGAGGACAGATCCTGTGGCTAAGGGAGGAAAGAGAGGAAGAGTAGGTCCTGGGGTGCGCTTCTTAAGAAGCTGGAAAATACAACACTCCACAGAGTGAAGGCCTGCAGAATATCAGATTTGATGGTCAAAAGGAAATTAGTGAAGGAGAAGGAATAGATCTGCACCTTTGTCCTTTCTCCTATGGGTCTTACGTTCTGAAAAACTCAATAGAATTGTGCTACCTGATATGATAGTGATAGTTCATTTAAAAGAGCCCAGACTCAGATGTTATCGCCTGTTACTGCTTAAACACTTTTAAGAAGACTATGTGAAGTCTGAACCATAGAACCTTAAATACTTAGTAGATAAAGTTGCAGCTTCTAACTTGATGGCTGCTACATGTGACGTCAATCAATTTCATTTGGATTCAGTGCCTCAAGCCTGGCTGTGAAGTCTATATAAATAAGTTTTACGCTACGAAGAACATATTCTTCTTGATATAACTGTCATCTGTCTTCCAGCCTTCTCCAACTGCTTTCTTGTCTGTAGGGTTTATTAACTGCTTCGTGTACTTCTCACAATATCATAGTAAATTAGCAAAAAAGTCCAAAGCTTGAGGTCTTAGATTAAAAAATAAATAAATAAATACCTTGTGTGTATATGTGCAAAGGAGACAGAAAACTGTGTGTTTGTGTGGGAAGCAAAACTCTAAAGTTTCCTAAAATTCCTAGAATTTTGTTTAGGACTCTCTCATGCTATTATATCCAGAGAACAGCCAAGATGCTCGCAAAACCTATCATCGTTGTATACCTTCCCCCCTCACCTCCCATGCCCAAGTAATATTTGTTTCGCAAGATGATTTTCCCTTAAAAAGCAATACTTACTCAGGGGTATGCAGTTAGGTCTTTTGAAATCAGAATCTGGCTGCTCAGGCAACCATGACCACATTTTAAATTGCTTGATTATTTTTCTGTGGGGGATGACCGTTTTATTGCCTGAAATAACACAATTATGTTGCATTCCTCAATGCAATGGCTGTCATAAAGAGTAGATAAAGAAATAGATTGAGCTTGTTTTAAGTACATTTTGGATGATAATTATTTGAGGATACAAACAGGAACTGCGAGGCAGTACCCAAGCGACATGAAATCTCACTTCTGAATAAATAGTCAGCACTTAGAATGCATTCAAGCTTCTGAGATTATTAACCTTCTTTTATGCTGTAGGCCATATACTCTAGAAGTGATTAAATTGCACCTATTCGCCAAAGAATCAATCTAGCTGCAATGAAGAAGAAAGAGCATAGCTCACCCATCAGAGAATGTTTGTAACCAAAAAGAGTTGAATTATGCTGTTACTGAATTGTGCTGCGAAGAGCCACATTCACCTCTGATTGAAATCCAGTAAATTAAATCCGTACATTTATTTGAATATATAAGCATGTTAAACCTTCTCTTTTGTCATGGACGTACAATGACTTCCAGTAATAATGCCAGGGTGACTTTGTAGTCCAGATAGCAAGATACAAGAACTGTATTAGCTATGCATGCCTTGTATATTGGAAATGGTTCTCCCTAACGTTTGTGAGAGTATTCAATTTCTTTTTCCTCCCGGTGCAGCAAGTAGTTTGCAATATTGCATTTGAAGGGGGTAGTGCCAGACCAGGTCTGTGATGAGGGCTGTTGTGCAATTACACAGGTGTTGCTTAGTGTACAGGAGGGTTACAAATGTTCCACTTGGCAGGGGGATGCTACCTCCAAAGAATTACAGGAATTGATCTTAAGGACATATCATAAATTTTACTAGGGGGCGTGGGGGTGGATTTTTTGTAGCTAAAATTTAAACTCCCACCCTTTGCAGAAAATAGGTTACGGCTTGGTCTCTAATACTTCAATTTGTTAATTTAAAAATATTCCCTACTAATAAGAAATTGCAGAAGAGAAAGAGTGGTTCCACACAGCACACATCTTTGATCTGCCACAAAGCTTTTGGGTTCTTTACAATTACCGACTTTTTTTTTTCCTTCATCCCACACTCAAATCCCTCTTCAGCAGTTTATACATATGGGGGTTTTTTATGTATTTTTGTCCCTGTGCATCTTTAGTTTTGTGAAGCTAATACAGCTTGAAGTGTTTATGATTAGAATTGCCCAAATTAGAAGGTTCACTGCAGAGCACAGTTTCTGATACATACACAAGAACAAATAAGAATATGATATATTAAACAGGAAAACGAGATAACATTGGGAAGTAATAACCAAATGGAACAGGAAACAACAACCAAACGGAACAAAGCCCTGCTAGAACTGCTGCATTCAGATGGTTAGTACGGGCAGATTGTTAACCTAGCTTTGAAAAGGAGCTAGGGTGAAAAAGTACCCAAGCAAAAACGGAATTCCTAAATGATATGCAATTTGCTAACTCCATTCTCTGAAGTATGAAGTTAAGATATGGGAGAGGATAGGCAGAATCATACAGAATGTGATGAAATCCAATAGCATGAAATCATGTCAGTGGCCACCCTTCCAAGAAGCAAGCAACTGAAACATGGAGAGGCATAAAAGGCGCACAAAAGTCAAGGATCTCCAGAGGAGAGAGGTACCTTGTATATAGCTCATTAAAACTGGAACAATGCATCTAAAAATATTACTTTCGGGGTTAATATAATGTATTAGATAACTTACTGAGGAAGTTTAGCTTCACAATGAAGATAAATTATGGGGTGATTTTCATTGCCAATGTAAATTTGCCTCTCAGAATACTGGACTTTACAAACTTTTGTCAAAATGTAAGGTGTTTGTTCTCAGTTGTCAGTTTGTGAGTAAAACTATTACTGTTAGACACTTTTAATGAAGAACACTACCATGAAGAACACTCACACAGACTAAGTTTATTGTCAGATATGTTTATATGATTTGAGGTTGATGATTGAGCCTCTTTGGGAGGAGGCTAAGTGTGAGTATGTATATGTATGTGAAAAATTGCATTCATAAATGTCTTCAATTAAACTGAATACAGTCTTATCACCATCCGTCTCTCCCATATGCAGCATGTGCACTGGAGAACAGTTTCCATTTAATAAGCTTCTAAAGCTCCTGGGGCAAACCTGTAGGCCTTTATCACTACGTGAGCTCAAACTTTTAACTGCAAATGAAAAAAACCAGCTTGGGCTTATTTATTTATTTGCTGTTTTTAAAAGCATACTCTTGGGAGATAACAAGTACCTTCAAATATCATTGGAGAAGCAATTAAATAGATATAATATTTATATATCTTAATGGTTTCATGAGAGAGCTGGGTCATGCTGAGGGTTGTGCTAACACTTTTATATGACATAAAGGAAGACATTAAATCCCATGCAAAATTCATCCCATGTTTACTCATTCAAAGCTTATCAGGAATTCTTAGTGTTATGCTTGTTTTGCATATTTTTATTTGTTTTGGTTTAATTTCTTTGTTTTCAGTGGAATTTAATTTTTCTTTCAGTTTTTCAGTGGAGACAACACCAGAAAAGAGTAAAAAAAGGCATATCAAATTGTCTTCCCAGGGTATTTGGTTTTGATGGCAAATTCTGCTACTATTTAAAGTCACTTCCACTGAGCTCCAAATAAATATCCAACTTCGAGCAATCCACAGAACTTTTTTCAAGCTTTTCCTATCACTAGTCATTAAATCACATCCTAGTCTTTTCTTCTGCACAATTATACTAGTAAATGGCTTCAAATTAAAGGAATGCATTATTCAGACTTAACCCTTAATGCGAAATGCAAAAATAGTGTCTCTCACATAAAGGCATTTTCAGAAATGTAATTAAGTATGCAGTATTTTTCAAGCTTGAGTCCTAACTATGGCAGTTACCATAGGTGGTTTCCTGGAACTTGCTGGAAGTTTTTTATTGACTATAGTAGGGTTTGACTAGTTTGTAGGTTTTACAGTTTTTTACCACGTGAATAAAATGCTGCTCTCTTTTGATTTAGTAAACTTAATCTTGGAGGCAATTCCTGTTGTCTAAGAGTTATGTTATCATTTAAGAGCAATGATTTTCCTCAATATTTTATTCGAAATTTACCCCTTAGCTATCTTACAGTATATAATGGTGAATTCTACCTCCAGAATACATCCATTTAAGTACATGGACATAGCAATGTTCATGCATGTATGGTTTAAATATAATGATTTTAATGAATTTAAATATAATGATTAGTGCTTTCACTCCAGAAATCTGTAAACGGGAATAACATGGGTATTGTGCTCAAAGAGATGCAAGCTTTTTTTCAGCTGATCCAAATGAGAAACTCTCTAATATTCAGTGTCTTTTTCATCATATGTTTTGGAAGAACCTGGGCTGGGGCTTCCATTCATCCACATTACTTCATGGATTTTCTGGAACAAGAAATGTTATGTTATTGCTCTCTGTTTGATATTTTGATGGTGATGCAGATATCTGTGTGCAGAATGTCTGGGTTGAGTGTGTCTACAGGACACAGGAGCTACAATACTTGAGGGTCTAATCCAAATATCTCATATGTGACATTATATAAATTACCATCCACTCTTTCTCCATCATACATTTTCATTTTAGATTTTGCTTTCTTCCTCCTTTTCTATGAAATAATAAAGCAGATCATGAAGCATCATCAAAAGCTGGATAGGCATTCATGTCTATTCTGAGTACCTGCAATTATACACCTCCAGGGTAAGAGAACTCTGCATCACGATCCCCTTGGCAACTGCAATCATCCAGACAGTGCATAGTTTACATCATTGCCAGACCAGAATTTGCTACTAAGGGTCATATCTGAAGCACAGAGAAACAATCCAAATGACAGTCAGGGATGGGAGACAGGAGAAAATACAGACGGCTTTTTTGGTTTGTTTCTCTGTTTGTTTGTTTTCTTAGGTAAATGGCGAATTCTGTTCCTGATTTTAATTTAAAGATATTGAAGACTGCAAGATGGTAGTGTCAATAAAAATCATACACGCCATGCCATTTTTCAAACACAGTATGTTGAATATTAGGTTCTTCTGCTAAATCATGTGTGATCAGATTTCTGGGGTTTGAAAATGTTTGCTTTTGTCAGTTGTGCAAGAATGTTATTGTAACTGCTTATAGTATCTTCAACAGCTAGGAGGCAAAAAAGTAATCCTGAACACGGGACTTACATAGCACTTGCATATTGTTTGGCGTCATTACTATTTGCGTGGTACAAACAATATAGAGGAATCAGGGGGACCAACTTTTTTTTTTTTTTTTTTTTCCCCCCTAGTTCCTGATTGTTCCACATGTTGAGTCCACGTTTGCAGACTGGAAGAATTCTGTCACTGCTGGTCTTCTCAGTGAGCAGAAAAAAAAGTCGAATGGAGTCAAAGGGAATTTCTTATAAAGACATGTGATGATTTAGTGATGAAGTAACGGGATGTAATGAAAGCCAGGTGACTGAGTGAACAGTGTTATGTTAGCACACCTCTTAGAAAGTCTGTGATTTGCAGGCAGCTGTCTAATTTGCACCATCATATGGTTTGCTAATGTTTCTGTGAGACAGAGCAAGGGAGTAACCTTGAGCTGTAAGTCTTTTGGAAAATGTATCTTTTTAAGGGTATGCCTCAGATGGACCAGGGAATACTGGGACAGCAACAAGAAAAAGTTGTGAGAAAGGGAGAAATTGGTTTTGAAGAGAGTGCTTCTGTGGAAAGGAAAGAGGTGATGATCAACATGATGCATGTATAAATTGTCCAGTTGAGTAATTGTAAAATATCCTTTTCTATAACTATAGAAAGGGTGGTACAGAGACTAATACACTTTAACATTGCCATTATAACACTTTGTGGCTGTATCATGAAGGCAAAAATATGCTGTGACGAAATTTGTTGTGGGTGGTTGATGTCCTTAAACACGTGTACGTATTTCCTTTTTCTTTTCTCAAAGGTGCTGCTGAATCCTTCTAGAAGTGAAAAATTACATACATGCATTATTTCTTTATTTTCATAATACTTTGAGGTATTCTTACATGAAGTGTGATGAACATACATACACAAACATACGTACTTCTCTGTGTTCTGTTACTACAGCTGAAGTTTTAAAGTACGTTTGACATATCAGCTATTGAATAGCACATTGTTCATAATGGCCTCTTGAAATTCTGAGAAGGTACATAATGTTCAGACAGGAGATAATGCAATTTTTTAGCAGACGGCTACATTTGAAATCCCTGTGGAATATAGAGAAAAGGCACCATGGCTCTGTTCTGACAAAAAGACTCTGCTTCCATGGACAGCAATGCACACATGCACGTATACACATACACACACCCTCGAGATGTAATTTTGCCATCAGCTAATGAATTCTGATTTCTGTATTTGCTAGTTAACAAATTACAGAAGTTCATGCCCAAACCCGAAAGCCAGTTTTAGGCTGGTTTACAAAATCTTTCCAGTTACCTAGCAACGAGCAGGAAGGATGTGGGGGAGCGGGAGGGCTCTGAGTCAATATGTGGCGGCAGCAGTGTCAGTGCAGCAAAACAGACTTTATATAGGTCGCTGTATTTATATACGTAACTCTGTAAAATGAATATAGTTACTGAAATGCAATAACTGTGGGTGTTTTCTGGTCTGATACTAACATCTCCTTACACGAACTCCCCAGAGTGGCAGCTTCTACGTCCAATATATTCTCAGATCTTTAGAAGAAGAATAAAGTATCAGCAGAAGGGGAGGGTGGCAAAGCAGAACAGAACAGAGCGTTTGCCTAGAGATTAATTGGCTTTTATCAAATATGCAAGGATCTATTTTTTCATGCCTTTTAAAGGTACCATCTTGTACAGAGGAAGCAAATTCCTTTTACAGTTTCTCTGCACTAGAAATATTAAATATATTTCCCAAGGACTTCAGTATGCATTCATCTAGTCAAACATTCCTGACCTCTATGTCTGAAAGGAAAAAAAAACAACCCAAACTAGTAATTCAGTGATTGCTTATAAAATAAAGTCTGATGTTAATATGTCCAATAAAATCATTTTCATATGAGTGTTTGAGCATACCCATTAGAAAGGGGAGATGGAATCAGTTATGCTACAGTTTGAAAAAAAAAAAATTATATGAAATTTTCCTGTTCATAAATTCGTTCTGTAAATGTAGATAATAATATTTCTTTTTAACATCTGCTTTTTTGATGTCCCTTGTGAAGTCCCGAGGACAGAGGTTCTTTCTTATTATTGTTGTAGAAATCCCTAGCACAGGACAACTCTATTCTTAGTTAAATAAAAGTTTGAAAGAATTGATTTGAGCACTAGGAAGGATGTAATATTTTAATTAGAAAATAAAACCTTAATTTTGTTTAAATATATATATGTTAGTTTAAATGAAAAAGGTAATATACTTGATGTTCTAATTCTGAAAAAGCTATTAATTCACTGGTATTGGTCAGAGATTTTCTTCATGAGAATTAGGGTTAAATGCAAAGAAGAAATTGAGCCAGTATAGTCATTATCCATGGTCAGAAAAAAGATAATTTCTCCATTGAACTTGAAATGTTTTAAAGAGGGGGAGGTGTTCTTTTTGTTTGTGGCTTTTTCTTTTTCTATAAACAAAGGTAGATTTCAGTATGATCTCCTTTGATTACAAACGTGGCTTCCTAGGGAAATTCTTTAGTCTGATGTCTACAAAGTTGTATCAGGATAAATTATTCTCCTATTCATAAGAGCAGCTGTATTTTAAGCATTTTTAGCATAGGATGGCTTGACCCAGCAGGAAGCTGGTATGGCACCAGTGTGACAGTGTTATCAGTGGAAGATGAGGGTGCATGCAAAACACCTGAAACAATGGCCTAGTGAAGTGCCTGTCCCAGGTGACAGAGCTGCTGCTTGACTTGTGTTCCTTTACCACAAACACAAGTTATACCTTGTTATTACTGTCTTTCACAGGAGAGGGGGAGTGACCAGCATCTCCACATGCTGGAGGGTCTATCTTTGGGTCTTTGCTTTTCTTGCGACCTCAGCCCTACCTGTCTTTTTCCTCTTTTCCCATATATTCAACAGCATGAGAGAAATTTCTCTTCACCACTGCAATTAATGGATCCAACTGCTTAAACATTTACAACTTCTTCAATATAAAATGTTTGACGGTTATTATAAAATATTTAATTAGATGTCATAAACTAAAGATACAGGTGATCCCCTCTAATCCTCCTCCTACGGTACTCGGTCCTCCTTAGCCTGCCACTGTAAAACACGAAAAGCCTTCTTTGTTATGTGTTAATTGGTTTTAATGGGGTTAATCTTTGCAAAGTAGAGATTATCTTGCTTTAGACAGACATTCCAGGGAGAACTTAATTAACCAAAGGCAAAAAAATACAGAAATATAGAAAGACTTGCATACTCATGCAACCTGTTTTCCTGGTCCATAGCACATCTGCAGATGTTGGGCTGCGTTGTACATTTTCGGAAGCAGGTCCCAGAACCAGAGCTGCACTGTCCCTGCTCCCCAGTAAGGAGGCATATGTTGAAGGGAACTCTGATATTTTTATTTATTTCATTTTGCTATCTTGACAATTTCTTAAAATCTATGAGGTCAGATTCTTGTCTTACAAAAGACAAAGGAAGATAAAGGAGAGAAAAGAAGGTGCATTATTTATGTTAATTATTCAGCTACTCTGCTAGATACATATAATCATAATAGAAGGCTCAGAAATGTTTATCCTATCAAAAGTGAAAATGTGATTTTACTGAGGGCAAGTAACTACAGAGTAGGATTTTTTTGCCAAATATAGATATATTTGCTGGAGATAGATGGTATATCCACAAAAGAAGAAGTAGTGATTGTAGAGTATTCCCTAGACAAAAAACTTTTCACACAGGCTTGCACCTTTCTTTGGGCCTTTTCATGTCTAGTCTTCATAGTCTCTGTGCTCACTATCTGTTGGTTTGGATTATCTGTCGATTTCACATCATTAATGTCTGCATTCTCTTTTCTAAGCTCTGCCGGCTCTGGTGACTGGAATTTAAAAGAGCATTTCTGTAGAAGTTAAGTTTCACACTGCAGTCAAGCTGATTGGATTTTTCCTTGATGATTGCACCAAATTTCCAAGTATGGCTTATCATTTTCTAAAACAATTTAATATCAGTAGCGTTTCGGTAAGCTAATTGAAACTATGTGCATGATTTAGAAGGCATAGTACTGTTTAACTTTTTGTAATGTGTTGGTATTTGTTCATCAAGCTATTTGGGGTCAGCATAAGATTTTAACCTCCTTCCCTTGAGCTAGGAGTTCAGTACCCAGTGAGGAAGAGATCTCTGGGAACAGCCTCAAACTCTTTTTTGTTAGTCGTCAGTGGCTTCCAGTTGTTACAGGAAGAGCCTTCAGTTTGGTACTGATCCTCTACTTTTTCTGGGCTTTCATAAATATGGTTAAGGTCCCTTGTTTCTTGACAGCTAGGAGATTTAAAAGCTTAGCTTAGAATTTAACCAGGAATGTATTTTTAAAAATTATTTTAATAGACTTGATGAACAGTTCCCAGTATCTGATGAGTTCAGAGATAAGGTCCAAAAATAATTTCTCATGATGTATAACAGTACTTCAAATTAAATAGAAATAAATAACAGTTAAAAAAATCTTCCATCCATTATGTGCAATAATGATCCAGACATACAAATTTGATTACTACAATAATGGCAAGCTCTATTGCTTTGCTAGTGCCTTCATGTAAAACTGCTGTGTTTTTTTTTTCTTCTTGTCCTTTGAAAATTCTGGATATAGAAAGTTAAATATTCATCTGGGTATGCCAGTTTGATGGGAACTGGTATTTTACATTGGTTAAGATTCTGAGCAAAAATACAGTGGATATATACGAATGGCTATGGCTTTCACACAGAAGGGTGCTGGAGAACTGACTGAATTACAAAGCTGGTCCTGGATGCTCCTCCAGCCAGTGCTTTGACCCATATACAACTCTTATTACAGTGCCCCTTTTGTGGACTATTTGCTTACTCCAAGGAAAATGCAGACACTTTTATGTCTGCATATGCTTGAAAACACAACCCATTGATTTAAAAGAAGAAAATGCTAGATGCTTGTATATGATATTTACATGCAAAAGCACACAAGGATATAAAATTATCTGTTAGGTATTTTTATACTGAGAAACTAAAAAGCCCAGGGAAAGTAAGTACAGAAGGAATATATACCGTATATGCACATAGCTGGTTCCACAGAACCACAGAAAATGGCAACTTCCACTGTAACATATGTGGGAAACAACTCCCATTTTGAAAATGCAGCAAAAGAAAAAAAGGTTATAATACACAATTCCAATTTATACCAAGAACAGGACAATGTCATTGTGAAGACAACTTCATATCCATCACTAAATTACAGTATACTGGATGGGACAGGAGATAATTTGAAATAAGCCCTTACATTCTTTAAGATTCTATAAAATACCAGCATTCAGAAAGCTAAATTTGAAGCAAATATTTTTGTATAAATTAGAAAGATGCTGAACATTTTCTGATTTTTCTTAAGTAGTAAAAAGATTTTTTTCCCCTGAATTTGATGTTATTGCTCTAATAAATTAACCAAATATTTCTCAGTGTGCATATTCAGAGACTGATTTATCACGGCACTTTTGAATTAATGACAAAAAAGCAGCTGCATTTAGCACACACCTCCTAACCAGAAAAAAAAAACAAACCTCTAAGAGGTATTTTTTCCTTTGGAGAACAGTTTGCATCCTGTGCTCATTTTAATCAGATGCTGGATACCTTTTAAATACATTTGCCACAATAAACAATTGGTTGCTTGCTTTGAATATATTCACAAAAACAATAGCGAAGTAGGACTTTTAGGCTATTGTAGAAACCTAGTAGTCTCTCTTGGCAGAGCTAATAGTGGATGCCTGGGAAAAAAAAATATTCTTGGAAAACAGAAAAAAAATGATAGCATAGAAAAGTGCTTCCCCCACAAGCTTATATTCTAAGCTACTTGTAATCGGCAGTTTAGGCATCCCAGCACCAGAGGTTGCAACTGCGTTGTGTTAATTATTCTTGATGGGCCTTACTTCCATGAACCTCTGTAATGGCTTTCTAAGCACATTTGGATTTGGTAACATCCTGTGGCAATGTGTTCCATAATTTAATTACGCATAGCGGGAAAAAGTACATCTGTTTATTTTATACCTGCTGCCTAATAATTTTGTTTAATGCCTCCTAGTTTTTCTCTTATGTGGAAAAAATGCACAAACGTGCCAACTCTCCTTCTTCATGCCATTCATGATTTCACTAGTTTTTCATGTATCTTTTTCACTGACCCTCCTCCAAACTAAAGAATTGTCTAATTAATCTTTCTCCGTTTTCAATCAGCACCATACTTCCGATCACCATTGCTCCCTTGTCTTTTCTACGAACTGTTCTAGATCTCCTGTATTCTTAAGATGGGGCAATGAAAAAAGAAAATTATATTCCAGGTGTGGATCTGACATGGGTTCGTACCGTGGAACAGCGGTGCTTCTTGTTTTCTCTGTGTATTTCCCAGCAACATGTTTGCCTTTCTGATTGCCGTTGAGCTGCATGCTTTGAGCTGGTGATTTCAAAGAACTACAAACGCTGACATCAAGACTTTTCTCCTGAATAGCAGCAGATCCTTTGGAGTCTGTTACTGTTTAGTTAGAATGGTTCTTTCCCAGTGTGGGTTACTTTGCACACTACTGCTAGTTTGTCTGTGCATATTCATAATTCAGGCTGACTACTGATTAATGTTGGTTTCTATAAAGTGGCAGTGTGACCCCAAGGAGATGCATGCATTAAACCGCAGCAACTCACTTTGTGTAGGCTGCTGAACAGACGTTAGATGAAAATGACTCCTGCTCTCTGTTCACCTGGGCTAATTTCAAACCAATGTCATCGGAGTGAAATGCTCTGTATCTTGTTAAAAGTCCCTGGAGTTTACCCAGCCAAATCCATTTGTGATTCAAAATTTATTTATCTTGAAAGAAGCGCTCGGCTTCTTATGGAGCTGAAAACAAAGAAGAGATTTATAAATTTTTTTTCCACCTCAGTTCTAGAGGAAGATAAATTAAAAAAAAAAAAAAATCACCAATCCTGCTGTCAAGATACAAACCCATTTGTTATTTACAGATACCAAAGCATCAAGTGAAATGTACTCATTTTTCATCACGACCTCATGTACACATGGAAATTAACATTAAAATAAAGCTTAAATTGATGTTCCATTGACAAAACCCTGTTGGCAACTGTCTGAGTGCCCTGGGTGTTATTCAAACCTCTGAGCACAGCACAGGAGATCTAAGTCTTTGAAATGATTTTTACTCTCCGAATGAGGCAAAGAAACATTATCTGACCTGAATTTATGATGAGTGTTGCTTATCAGTGTTAGCATTAATTTTCTGAGACTTAACAAATCTGCAGGAAGAAACACAGAATCACATATACTGCATCCAGCTCTGGAACTCTCAGCACAGGCAAGACACGGACCTGTTGGAGCAGGTCTGGAGGAGGGCCACAAAAATAATCAGAGGGCTGGAGCCTGTCCTATGAGGACAAGCTGAGAGAGTTGCGGTTCTTCAGCCTGGAGAAGAATTAATGGGGGCTTATAGGAAAGAAAGGGACAAACTTTTTAGCAGGGGCTGTTATGATAGAACAAAGGGTGGTGTCTTTAAACTAAAAGAGGGTAGATTTAGACTAGATATAAGGAAGGCATTTTTTACAATGAGGGTGGTGAAAGACTGGAGCAGGCTGCCCAGAGAGGTGGTAGATGCCCCATCCCTGGAAACATTCAAGGCCAGGTTGGACGGGGCTTTGATCAGCCTGATCTATTTAAAGATGTCGCTGCTCATTGCAGGGGGGTTGGACTAGATGACCCTTAAATGTCCTTCCATCCCAAACTATTCTATGTTCCCAAAGGTGTGTTGGCATGTTATGCCACTTTCTATTTTGTGCATTTAGGCTGCATTGCTTTAATTGTAAGAAGTAAGATCAAAAGGCTTTAAAAATATATAAATCCAAAGAATTTATAAATTCAAAGCTCTGTCTCAGAATAATATACTGCCACTGCTTAACAAGTAAGTACCTCTTAAAATGCATTATGCATTTGCTCCTTCTTTATCTGCTTTTAAAGAGCTCATGTCAGAATTTTGAAGTCCGTCTGCACTAGACACTGTTCTCCAGAGTAGTGAGTTCACCCTGTAACAAAAATAACATTACAGCCTGCTCCTTGATGTCAAATTATCTACCTTCCTGGTGTTAATCATTATAGTAACCAAACATATCACAGCTTTTAAATAGTGTCTATGGCAGGGAAGTATTATCTTCTTCCTCTTCACGAATCTGAAGTAGTGTGAAAAATCAAGAAACATAAGCGTGGCCTCAGACTGCTGCTCTGACTGAGCCCAAAGCTTCTGAAATCACCACCCTGGGATGACTGTCCTCCAGCCCAGGCCTGAAGCAGGGAGAAACCAAGTATACATCTCAGTAAAGCATGAAATGGATCAACTAACTTGGTCTTATTAGCCAGCTATCCTTCAGTCAGCAGAGCTGAAACTTTAAGCACATGGTAAACGTTTTCTCTGAAGTTGATGCAAGTTCCTCTGGTAACTTAGATCAGAACTGAGAATGAGATCAGAATTGGTAACTGATACTCTAGATAAATGGAAAATATCCAATCAAGCAAGTAGTTCAGTCTTGCAAACACTTATATAAGCGATCAGTTGCCTTTATGTTATGGATGGTTTCTGTAAAGCCCAAAGGTTCCTCTGGGGGAATTCAGAGATCCTACCGTATAGAAGCTGGACTTGTCTTCTGATCTTCAGCATCTTTGATTGATAAAAATTTTCTTTTTTCTCACAACTTTTCTATTTCAATAGATATCATATTATATACATTCAGCATGACCACTTAGATTAATAGGATTTATTATACCAAATATAGTGTACGCTTGTGAATTGCTTAAGGAAATTAATTCTCAAGGAGTGAAGAAATCATTAGGAAATAGGTATCTACAAATGCAAAAAGGTAAAATGTGTGTTTAAAATAAAGCCACAGTATTTTCTTTTATACCTTCAGGATTATCTATTTGTTATCAACCATTCCCAAAGTAAATGCGTCACCCTGATATGAATGAGAAGTTAGTTAATGCCAAACCTTTCATATAATGACTACTTCATAACTGATGGGAAAAAGTAGAATAAAATGGGCACAGTCTAATACTTTTGAGAACTTTTTTTTCTTGTTTATGTTTTCATCAAATTTGTAATAAATGAGCCAGCCCCTTTTTACATGTGCAGGTTTCACTGTCGTGGCAGAGTTAGAGGCAGTGGCATGGTGTAGCACAGAAGAACCCACACGACAGTGGCAACCACTAGAGACATGCGATGGAGAGCTACATTCTGAACAAACGCTGCCAGCTTATTCTGCTTTGTATGCTCCAAGTAAGAGTCTGTTAACTTAATTGACCTCTAAGGCTTTACCATAATTTCCCTGTCTATCTGGCAGGGAAAGAAGCCTTGGACAAAATGCTGGAATCCCTCTCATAGCTGGCATCTTTCAGTCATTCTTGAGAGCTATCACAGGGATGCCAACAGTGATAAATCGCAGTATAATTGGAAGTGTGCGAACTCATTCTGTATTAACACAGTGGCTTAAAGTACTTTGGTTTTGCCAACGCTATCAAGAATATCCTTGCCTCTAGCTGCTTGAGCGCACTAATAATCACTGTCCCTGTACTCAGACTTCATGTAGAAGGAAGCTGCTTAATATTTTGCACTGTTTCCTGGCATTCACTAGAGGTTGTTCTTAATAGGTGTTAAAACTAGAAGGCTGTAACAATCTGCCATTTCAGCACTCAGTTATTTTTTTATTGCAGTAGATGCAACAGTCTAATTTGGTAAATCTTTTCTCCCCCAAAAGCATGTTCCCAAATGTATGTACTGAGTTTTATAGGTAGTAATACATAGAGTGTAAAACTGATCTCAAGTGGTCCATAAGTTGTTAGGGACAGACAATGTCTATCTGCAATGCAGTTTTACAGACAGACAAACTGAGGTTTGGGAGGTGAAATGAACTGGACAGTAAGTCGGTGCATAGACAGCATGTATTCTTAGTTCAAGATGAAATAAGGTAAAAAAATATTATGGTGAGTTCCTCTACATTGTGAATACAGATGTGTTTGCATATGCATATGTGTGTCTATATAAAGATACACATATATGTATATATACATATACATACATGTGTATACACACACACAAATGTCTATATATGAATCTATACGTAAGACAGTCTCTCCTGACATAAGAACCATTCTCTGAAAAAGTTAGAAAACTCCCATATTCCCTTATTATATAATCTTTTAATAAACTAGGTATAGTGCAATTGAAGACCACAATCTGTTTGTGTAGCTACACATAAACAAAATGCTGGCGTAGTGATAATTAACCTTACTTTCACCGCAGATTTAATTTAAGCAAATACTTTGTAAGGCAAAGCCTGTCTCTTGGTTTGCCTGTTTTACAGCTCCCTAGGAAGGTCTATTTTCTTCTTCAAATGTAAGGCAAAAGAATATAGATCCTGAGCTGTTTGAGTCAGCGGTATCTTTAATCAATTCAAAGAAGGTCATATGAGTGTTTTTGCAGTACATACAGCAGATGCTTTAACTAATAGTTATTGGAGGCAATCGCTATTCATCATCAAAGTTTCACTGTGGCTTGTGCCACAGAGAAGAAACAACAGGTCTTATGCAGCTCACTGAGGTCATTCTTGTTTGCCCATTAACCCTTATGTCAGCACAATATTGAAGCTGTCCCAAGAGTAGCATGTATTTTTCAGCATGTCATGCTCTTTTGAAGTATGTGCTTGTCTTTCTAATGTATCCTAATGCATTATGAAACTACAGGTAAGGTGGGAACAACTCTTATTGGAAACCAAAGAATTTATATCACTAAAACCCAAAAGCATACTTGACATTGTAAAGAAGATACGTACAATTCCTACTGAGGAAGGATTTGGATTTTGTTATCTGAGTCCTGAGCCACTGCTCAGGATTGACTCAGATATTAGGACCAGCTCCTCAGCTGTCACAATTTAATTTACCTTAGGAAGGTAGGCAAAATTCTAGCTGGGCTACATACATACATTTGAGGCTATTTTGGCCTCAAATATATTGTGAATAAACTCTATGTGCTCTTTCTTTGGCTTTTGATATATATTTTACCATTCTGTACTGAAGATAACTGATAATGATGTGTTCTTAAAGGATAGAATATCATGGCTGCAAGGTGTCAAACTCTCGTGTTTTCACACTTCCTCTATAGCAACTTATTAATCACTGTTGCACAATGCAATCTGGATATTGCTTTAAATCTAACCCTGTTACTAAAAGTAGATAGTGGCTTTGTTACATGGAGGTTTCCCACACAGACTTAGTTTACGTATGTGTCTACACTTTCATTTCAATTCCGATCATGAATGTGATTTTGAAGACAGTCTCTCAGTCAGTCCCAATTTCAGAGTAAATTCAATAAAAAGATGTTCTCCAGGAGGAAACTAGTAACTCCAGATGCTGATCGATGCTCAATCCCTGGGACAAGGCCAGAGTCAGTGCAAAGCAAACCCTGTTTGGAATGTCACTGTGGATGCTGATTCCTCAGTACCAACTGTTTTGCTCTACGGAGTCTGCGCCTCTTGCCAGCCTGGCCTGAGAGCCCTAAGGACATCACACACAGTGGGACAGTAACACAAGGTTTTAAAAAGATTTTTGAGTGATAAAAAAGTCTTCTGATATGAACAATACTTAAAACAATAAAAATCAACATGAATTTCCAAAACTTCCTTTAAAGATAACAGTTCGTTATTAAAAAGTGTTGCAGTACTTTGATCCAAAGCACTGTAACTAACAGAAGTGCTGAAACCATACTAACAAAAGCAATATCATAAAATATATTTTTAAAAAAAATCATAAAGAGAATTGACTCGAAGTTTTTTCTGAGGCTGATCACTGCATGCTGTGCCAAATTTGCTCAGCATGCATTGTTTTTCTCAGACAGCAATAATTAAACAACTTGATTTAGCTACCTTATCTTTCCACTGAAAAGAAGTTGCTTAATGGTTTCATATGTTATGTAAGTTGTTTAAATACTTGTTACTACAGCTTCAGACCTATTACTTTTTTAACCATAGTCAGATTAGTTTGGTCCACTAAAGTGTTTTCCAATATGTGGTAATGCAGTTAGAAAAGACTGTAACCTGTCAAGGTGAAGTGGCTGTCAAAAATTCACATATGATTTCAGACCATAGCAGGCAAAGGAGTTTCAGAACCAGCAGAGAAGTATTGATACCACTGTACAAATCACTAATAAGAACACATCCAGAGCAAGTGTCCATGACTGCTAAATTCAAAGGAGAGCAGGTAACGACAAGAGCAAATAAAATGATCAAGAGAACAGAGATCTTGTTTTACGGACTAGAAGAGCGTGATGTTTAACCTGATAAAACTAATCCTGAGAGGGGAGATGATTGCTCACTATGAATGCCTCAGAAGATAAACATCAGAGATGAAAAAAGCTGTTTAAGCTTAAGGACAATTTCAGCACTAGCATAAACGGAGATAAATGGGCTAGGAGTGAATTTAGCCCATAAGGAGGTTGGAATGCGATTTTCTCACCTGTGGAAAGGAGAAGCAGAGAAAACAATATAGCTGATTTAAAGACAGAGCCTAAATTATTCATGAATAAGAAGCCACAAGGAAGTCACCTGTCAAAGGAGGAGACCAAGTTAAATGACCCCACACAGACCTTCGGAGGATAAGGACAGTCTTTTTTCACAGAAAATTACAGAACTTTTCACAGAAATTTACAGAACTTTCCTTGTGAATATGTTTTTTCCACAAACATTTCTACCAGATTGCTTGCAGCCTCACAGAGCAGTAAAGAATTTATTCAGAATTCACAGATTCTGAAACATATGTATAACTAGAAAATAATAAGATTTGATATGATAATAAAATAATATGTCATGTATTTTGATAATAAATGATAGTTGACATTTAACCTTTTAGGGGCTTAAACATTTCCACCTCATTATAAAGAATTTTAATTCAACCATGTACTGTCCATAATACTCATCTGGAACTCTCAGCAAAGGTGATTAAATATGTAATAATAAAAAAAGGGTGATGAATATCTTCCTGGCATCTCAGGTCTACATGTAAATGATATCAAAACATTAAATGGGGAATGATGGCAGCAGATGTAAAGGACTTTGCTCTTAATAACAATTTAATAAATTTGATGCTGACTTCTTTAAAATTGATCTTGATGCTGACTTCACTGAAGTTGATCTTGATTTACACCAGCATAGTCAAGAGCAAAATGTGTATCAGTCACTTACTTAATTCCAATACATCTTCAATCAGTGAAAAATTAATTATGTAAAAGTTCATTGAATTAAATGGCATTAAGTAATCAGGATTATACTAGTATAGATTTACTTAGATCTAGGTTGGAGTTCAGCTCAACTGATTTTTTTACTACTAATTTCAAAAAGTTCTAGTTTTCATAAATTTTCATATCATTATTAGGCAAAAGAACTTTTTTTGGGGGTATGCATTTCCCCCCCCACCCCCCCTTCAGGAAAATCTGCACCATATAAAATTCCTGAAAAACAAGCTATGTAATAGCCCTGGTTAGAGAGCCTTCCTCACCTTTACCTCACTTTTTTACCATGGATAGTGAAAGTACATTCCCTGTTTCTTCCTTCTTTCATTTTTACCATTCTATTAAGATGACTTCTGAAAATTTCATTATTTTGCTTCCAGTGGGGAAGAACACACATCAGAATGACAATTCAGTTAATTAAAAATTGGAAAAACATCACTTAGCCAAAGGATTAGATATGATTTTCCCTTAAATAGGAATAGTACAATGATTGAATTATTTCCCATTAGAAAGTTGTGGGGTTTTAGTAATTTAAAAAAAAAAAAAACCACAAATAAATGCTTTTGACATTTAGTTAATATTGAAGCTAGTTTAGTTTTACAAACTGATATTTTTCTTAAAAGAGTTGAGCAATCTTTAGAAATTTCTTGTTGATTGTCAAGGACTTTATGCCCACAAAATAAAGAATAGACTGTGAACCTGTGTTCTCACCTTCAGTGATAAACTACAAAACCAGACCCAGCTTTATAGTTCATCGATTTTATACTAGTTATGCCCTTCTGAAGGCATTTTTTTTTACATGCACATAAAGTGGGGGTGGAATAAAAAAGAATTATTATTTTCAGAGAATTACAGGCACTATTCATTGCAAGTATTAATTTTTTGCCTTGAGGGAAAGGCATCTGGCTTGAAGGTACCATGGACAAGGCAGAACCAGGGAAATTTGTTTCCGTATTTCAGGTAAAACTCTTAGAGTATACTCTTAATTTCCATTTGTATTAATCCTTGCAGTTCCAAGTACTTTCTAAGGCCAAGCACTTTCTAAGGCCAAGCACTGAGCTCACTGAATTTCTGTGAGAAGCAAGATGAACAATTTCCACAGTTGAATGAGAGGAAATAAAATTCTTGAAGCACATGAAGGAAATGATAGCAATGATAAAGCAAGCTATCTGCTTTTTTCTGAGTAAGGAAGTACCTACGGACTGTGTTTTACTAATGTTTGTTTGCTTTGCTTATAAGTAGTGCTTTAGAAGTAAGGAAATCAAAATGTCTTTTATTTTGCTGCCACTCTGGGGACCAAAAAAAAAAATTTTCTTGATTATTTTCTAGAGCAATGACCTTACAATGAGTGAAGTGATGCACAGTAGATGGCTTCAAGTGTGATTTTCTCTTCATCACTACCTATTCATTCGGTATTGCAGGTAGCATGATTCTAATGCACGCCATACATTACCTACACTTAGAATTTATTTAGTTCAAGTGACTTTTTTTATTCATTACTTCTGTCCCCTTTGGTATCCACTACGCAGTACTATACATCATTTTCAAGGCATCTTCCGAGGCTCTTCTTGCCCAGTAGAAGTTATCTGATTCTTACAACTTAACTTGTAAAGGAAGAAAACTGCAATTTGTTCCTTTAACCTCCTAAAACTATCTAAATAACATTTTTCCCTGTCTCAGCATATAGGTGTGTATGTGCAGATATGTTCGGAGATGTTAGTTGATGGCTAATATTATTCATAGAGGGAAATCTGAAGTGAAAGCTGCTGCTTGCCACTGTTAGATATCTGTATGAATGTAAATTCTAATAACTTGGATATGGAGGGCTGTGAGTTAAATCGCTCTGTAAGCTGATATATGACAAGTTAGACCACTGCTTTTTGTCTGACGCTAGAAAAGGAAAATATATCTCTAGTAGAAAAAGAAAAAAAGTTACTTTAATCTTTCCAGAAATAAAACAATAGGGAATATCAAACCATTAGTGAATTATCTGATACCTTTAATACCTTAATACCAGCCAGAGTTTAACACTGTTTTACTTTAGAACTATTAATTAAACTTGATTTGAAAAACAAAAATATTGTACCAGTACCCTTCTATTCTCATGTACTGCTTTAAAAAAAAAGCCACAGAAAGTATTAGGCATCAAATAAAAATTTCTGAAATTTCACTTTCAATTTTTGCATATTACGTAGGTTATTAGCTATGATTTTATTTTATTATTACCTTATGTTAAACAAATTTTTTTACTGTAATGAATTTAAGTTAGAAATCTTTGTGCTTTACAGTGGAGTACTGATGTGGAAGTCATTATTCAGGGTAAACAATTTTCTAAAGTGAATACTGTTTTTCAGTTTCCAGTTTCAGAAGTTATAGAACAGGTAAACAGACATTTCGGAACTCTGAAATTCGGGTGCTTTCAAAATAATTAGGCATCCAAAAATCAACCTATCAATAAACATTGCTTATTACAGACAGTTAAGCCAAAAAATTAATAATGAAGTGTACTTCTCATCAGAAGACAGCATAGGTGCTTATTTGCAAGCAAGTCTGTAACAAGATATATCTTTAGTCATAGCTTTGAAAAGAAATGAAGTAGATTACATTGAATTAGAAATAAACTAATTAAGAAGAGTCAAGCCTGAATCCATCTCTCTGCTTCACTAATCTGGTATGACTACTTTTTAATATATTTTTCCCTTCCAAAAGCTATTTTAAGTGCCTATTATTTTAAATACATCTAATTTCTATTCCATGTTTGCAGCAAGCATATGTGTCTCACAAAATATAGGAAAAATAAAACTACAGAAAATAAAAAAATATATTTTACAGGACAGGCCTAGTCATTCTATTCCTATTTTACTTGTATATGGTCTCAAATTCTCTTCCACTTCTGTTTAAAGTGGATGTAAAAAAACTTTTTTCATTTCAGGCAAAAAAAAAAAAACAATTTATTTTTTTCCCCTGTGCTGAGCCACACCCAAGGTCTCTTTGGGTGACTGTGTGTGTGCGTAATGTCAAAAAAATCCAGTAATGTCCAATATTATCTTTGGTTTTAGTAGTTGGAAAATTGCTAAATCAGAAATTATCCTGATGTTTAATGTTCCTTCTAAATTTTTAAGAGCTGTTTCTTATAAAACAAGATAATTTTGACTTTCCTAAAAGCTTTCACCCTGTCTTATACTCTTGACCTCAGAGCTTCACATTGGCAATGAGTACCACAGCTTAATCCTGTATTCTTGAAATAAGAAAAAGCCTTTTTTTTTTTTATTTTATTTTGAAATGTTCATATGTTCTGCAGTCTTATTTGAAGGTTTCAAGACAACTTTATTTTCCCATTTTCTACACAGGATATGTGACTGCCAAACTTCACGATAGGCAAGGTTAATGGTGGAAAGAACTACTTTCCAGTTTGCTCAGGTAAATATGCATATGTGCACAAAAATTATTGCCTTTAATCCTATAGTAAATGCCAAGGCATACTGATTTCAATGTGTGTCAAAAGGATCCCTCAAATTACTGGAGTTAGTAGAAAAACAGTCCAGGACAGAGCTGCTTGTTTGCTCCTCTATCTAGAAGTATTATTATCACTGTGTATAATTTCTGAATATTTTTAATACCTCCTAATTCTTAAATGGCTTTTTCAAAAATCTATCATTATCAGTGTAAGGAAAATGTATTTTTTTATTTTAAATTTACAGTATGAAATAAAAATGTAAACCATAGCAGAAACAAACAAGCAGAATCACCTAATTTTTTAATGTACTTTTCACTTTGTGATCACTTTTCACAGAATCACAGAATCACAGAGTTATCAGAGTTGGAAGGGACCTCTAAAGATCATCTAGTCCAACTCCCCTGCTAAAGCAGGATTGCCTAGAGCACATTACTCAGGACTGCATCCAGGCGCGTCTTGAAAATCTCCAGAGAAGGGGACTCCACAACCTCCCTGGGCAGCCTGTGCCAGTGCTCTGTCACCCTCACCGTAAAGAAGTTTTTCGTGCATTTGAACGGAACTTCCTATGTTCCAACTTGTGCCCATTGCCCCTCGTCCTGTTACTTGGAACCATTGAAAAGAGCCTGGCTCCATCCTCCTTCAACCCACCCTTTAGATACTTGTACGCCATAATAAGGTCTCCCCTCAGCCTTCTCTTCTCCAGGCTAAAGAGTCCCAGCTCTCTCAGCCTTTCCTCATAAGGCAGATGCTCCAAGCCCTTAATCATCTTAGTTGCTCTTCGCTGGACTCGCTCCAGCAGTTCCCTGTCCCTCTTGAACTGGGGAGCCCAAAACTGGACACAGTATTCCAGTTGTGGCCTCACCAGTGCAGAGTAGAGGGGGAGAATGACCTCCCTCGACCTACTGGCCACACTCTTCCCTATGCAGCCCAGGATTCCATTGGCCTTTTTGGCGACAAGGGCACATTGCTGGGCCATGGATAATTTACTGTCTACCACAACCCCCAGATCCTTCTCCTCCGAGCTACTTCCCAGCAGGTACGCCCCTAACCTGTACTGGTGCTTAGCATTCTTCCTCCCCAGGTGCAGGACCTTGCACTTGCTTTTGTTGAACCTCATGAGGTTCTTCTCTGCCCAGCTCTCCAGTCTGTCCAGGTCACACTGGATGGCAGCACGGCCCTCTGGGGTGTCAGCCACCCCACCCAGTTTGGTATCATCAGCAAACTTGCTGAGGATACACTCTGTCCCCTCATCCAGGTCATTAATGAATATTAATGAATATATTAAACAAAATTGGACCAAGTATTGACCCCTGGGGGACACCACTGGTTACAGGCCTCCAACTAGACTCCGTACCGCTGATCACAACCCTCTGAGTTCTGCCCCGCAGCCAACTCTCAATCCACCTCGCTGTCACCTCATCTAGCCCATACTTCCTCAGCTTCCTAATGAGGATGTCATGGGAGAGACAGTGTCAAAAGCCTTGCTAAAGTCAAGGTAGATGACATCCACGACTTTCCCCTCATCCAGCCAACCAGTTATAACATCATAGAAAGCTATCAGATTGGTCAAGCATGATTTACCCTTGGTAAATCCATGTTGACCACTTCCAATAACTTCCTGTTCCTCAACGTGTTTGGAGATGACATCCAGAATGAGTCGCTCCATTACCTTCCCAGGGACAGAGGTTAGACTAACTGGTCTGTAGTTCCCTGGGTCCTCCTTCTTGCCTTTTTTGAAGATTGGAGTGATGTCGGCCTTCCTCCAGTCCTCAGGCACCTCTCCTGTTCTCCATGACCGTTCAAAGATGATGGAGAGTGGTCTAGCAATAACATCCGCCAGCTCTCTCAGCACTCGCGGATGCATGCCATCAGGGCCCATGGACTTGTGAATGTCCAGCTTGGCCAAGTGGTCTCTGACCCGGTCCTCCTCAACTGAGGGAAAATCTTCCACTCTCCAGACCTTCCCCTTTGCCTTCAGAGTGTGGGATTCATGAGGGACAGCTTTAGCAGTGAAGACCGAAGAAAAGAAGGCATTCAGTAACTCTGCCTTCTCTGCGTCCTCCACCACTAGGGCACCTGTCTCATTCACCAGTGGGCCTACATTTTCCCTAGTCTTCCTTTTTCTATTGATATATTCAAAGAACCTTTTCTTATTGTCTTTAACTGCAGTGGCCAAGCTGAGTTCTGCTTGAGCTTTGGCCCTTCTCATTTTCCCCCTACATAGCTTTGTTATGTCTTGATAGTCCTCATAAGTTGCCAACCCCCTTTTCCAGAGAATGTAAACTTTTCTTTTTTTCCTGAGGTCCAGCCAAAGTTCTCTATTTAGCCAGGCTGGTTGTCTTCCCCGTCTGCTTGTTTTTCGAGACACGGGGATGGCCTTCTCCGGTGCTTCTAAGAGCACCTGCTTGAAGTATGCCCAGCCTTCCTGGGCACCTTTGCTCTTCAAAACTGCCTCCCAAGGGACACTCTCAACCATGCTCCTAAACAGGCTAAAGTCTGCCCTTCGGAAATCCAAGGTGGCAGTTCTGCTGGCTCCCCGCCTTACGTGATCAAGAATTGAAAATTCTATCATTTCGTGATCACTCTGCCCAAGGCGACCTCCAACCTTTACATCCCCCACAAGACCTTTTGTGCCGTGAGTCTATGGATTTGAATTTGGGTCAACAGAAAATAACAATAATACAAACTGCCTTAAAGTAATTTTAGCCGTTTAATGGATGAAACAACGGAGATTTGTAATTTTTAATTTTATCTATATCATAGTTTATTTTCTCTTCTAGTGAAAATAGTAATGTTGCAATGTTATTACCGTTTGTAGAATATTTGTATGAAATATTTACTGTTGCATAGAGAGAATACCTGCAGATTACTTTCTGAAAGAGACAAACTGCAGAGTGCTAGACGCTCAGCTGAAGGTAGGCAACCTTTAATGGAGACATAAGGCAATATGAAAAAATCTGCTAGCTGTTAACCATGGGGAAGTGATATTAGTGTTAGTATGCTTCCAAGACCCACAGTATAGGCATAGCCCTGGTGAATCTGTGTTTTGGTATTGCTGTTTTCCCTGGTCTATTAGTGAGCACATTGTTCCCAACAGCAGGCAAATTCCAGCCCTTTCTCAAATAGCTATCAAACACTTTTATATTAAATATTGATCAAAGAGATTGGTTCAGAGCTTCCCAATCCCATGAGAGGTTCTTGTTCCTTAGGTGAAGGCCCACACATTCATCAGCTCTCGTTTGCTGAGTCAGTCAGACAGTGAAATTTTAATTACCCCATTCATCCTGCTTTGAACAGCTTCAGTAGGAGGGATCAAAAGAGCTTGATAACCACTTGTTTTTTTGGGAGACTGCTAGCCCGACTAAAAAATGCATGAGAAAACATTCTCAGAAAACATTTTAGCCGATGATCACATTCCAGTGTCCTGTGTCTGTTGACTATTCTTGCATGGGTATAGGTCTCAGAGTCTGGAGACCTCTGTGATGGGAAGTTAAAGGCTGAAGGATTGTGGGTGCTTCTAGACAAGAGCTGAACACAGGCTTTTAAGATCAATGTTGTAGTGAAAAGGCATCAGTTTATATACAGAACTGTATATAAAACTATGAACTGCTTTTGTGCTCCTATAATTGTCTTTGATATAAACAATATCTCCTGACTACATGACTAAGATGGAATAAATACTACTACTAACAAATGAATACTAATGATAATAAAGCTACAGAATGTCACAAAATTCTGTAAAGCTTAGCACAAAATTTGCTACAAACGCTGGTGACATTAGAAACACAGTTTAGCAACTGCTGATTTTGTCATTTATGAACTAGAATAGGCTGAGAACAATAAAAGAGAGAATTTGCATTAGATTGATGACAAGTCAGAGTTTTTACATCTTCCATGCGGGATGCTTTGTTCGTCATGATTTATCAGGTGTGTTGAAACTTTGACAGAACTGGCCTTCGAAAGAGCAAACTTGACTACCTCTTGGTTTTGGGCAGTACCATTGAATGTCTTTGTGCTTTGATAAAATGTATATGTTATGAAATCTGGTTCTTCGTATAAGCATTAGCCCCAGGTTTGAATGCATAGAATGGTGGATGGCCACTTTTAATACAGATTTGGGGGCTAGACTCACATTTACGTGAAACCCAGCTTTGTGTTTACATTTCGTATCATGCATCCTCATCAGGTGCGAACCAGAAATGCATGTATGGTTCTGCAAAACAGTCTGTGAAAATGGTGGCATTTGTATCATGCAGAGGGGTCAGGAGATGTAATACCAACTTTGATCACTGCAAAGCAATGTGATAAATTTAAAACATCAGTGCCTTTTTCCAATTTCCAATTTAAAAAATCATTGCCTAAGGTAAATTAAACCTTTACTTGCCCTGGAAATGAGGTTATGGAAATCCTCAGGACTCCTTAGACAGGTTCTTCCTTAGCCTCTTCCAGCTGGGTAAGACAAATCCCAAATTTAACTTGCTTTCTGATTTCCCCAAATCTATTTTCTTTCTCCACTCTATAGCATTTTGCCCTTTCTCTTTCTATCCTTGAGCCCTTGAATTGTTCCAGTAGTACAACAATTCTCTCACACGCTGCCACCAGTATTCCATGAATTCTACAACTGTTGTTTGTTTCAACAAAGCCTGCTACTCATTTCTTATTTTTGGTCATAAGCCACTCAATTTTTCCACTTTGGTGATTTGGCGATAAAAATCTAAAGGGTGAGGAAAGTGGAGTTTAAGTACCTTTGGTAAGGTACTCAGTAAAAAACAAAATATATCAGATATCTACAAGTAGAAAGGGTACATATGATTAACATGCAACCCAGGCATAGCAGACTTACTACAATAAGAAAATTACTTTGATCATGATTTGAAATCTGTCTTTTGAGCGCAGTAGTATACCATGCTGTCCTGGTTCCGGCAAGGATGGGGTTAATTTCCCCAAGGAGCCGACAGGGGAGGCAAGTATTCCATACCACGTGACCCATGCCCAGCTATAAGAGGCGCTAGCCGGTGAGAGGGAGTCAGTCGCCATTTGGGGGGGGGTGGGCTGAGGTGGTGCGGGTCTGGTTGTGCGCTGCGCTGGTACTGTAATCTCGTTCTTATATTCCTTTACCGGTGTTATTGTTTTTCTTTCTTCTTCCCTTTGTCTGTTCTGTTAAATTATAATATTTCAACCCACGAGTTTTGCCCTTTTCTGCAGATTTTTCCCACGGCTGTGGGAGTCGAGCGAGCAGCTGCGTGGTTCTTTGTTGCCGAACCACAGCACATGCTATAAAACTACATAGCCAGGAGGAAAAAAAAATCCATTTGGGGAAAATATTCTCCAGAAACAATGGAAGAGTTGTGGGGCAATACGTGTTTTCTCACTTGATCCTACAGTCTACAGAGAATATGACAGACTGATATTTTTGTATTAATTGTGGTAAGAATTTTCCACTTGAAAACCTCTTAGATTCACAGAGGGCTCTGTACCTGGACATACAGCTAAATATTAAGTTGTCCCAGCTTCCGTTCACCTCCCTTGCTTCTGCATTCTACATCTTTTCCCATCAAAGATGGTGTTCCATCTCCGACGTCACCCTTTTCTGGAAGTCTGAACATGCCTGGGGAGGCTTTCACCTGCTTATCAGACGAAGTAGATCAATGTGAAGGTGTCAGAGCCATTTGTAACTGCTCAGTCTTTCAGAAAGGGTGAGGAATCATTGAGGGGGTAGAAGCTGGGCTGATAGGAGACAAAGTATGCTGCTGGGGGAGCTAACATAACCAAAAGACCGAAAGCTGAGTACCAGGTACCATGCGTAGCAAAATTCTTTCCTTTCTCATACGAAAAATGATATTGCATAACATTTTATTGCCTTGACTGTACAGATCTCTCAGTAGCTCAGGGAATTAGGGAGACTGCAGTATACAAATTTTATTTTCCCTTTGTATAAGCTAACAAAGCTCCTACTATGCTATAAGTATTTAAGCAATAGAAAGCCTAAAAATGACTCTCTAAATCACAGTAAGGACAATACAG
Source organism: Vanellus vanellus (assembly GCF_965231255.1). Classification (NCBI taxonomy): domain Eukaryota; kingdom Metazoa; phylum Chordata; class Aves; order Charadriiformes; family Charadriidae; genus Vanellus; species Vanellus vanellus. The sequence continues at coordinate 24,207,433 of NC_138911.1, read as the reverse complement.
TATGCTTACGTAAAACCAAATTGTTGTTAATTCCGTGGGCACCATTAAAATCTCTGCATTGGTCATGCACAGTAATGTGGTACTGCAGCAACTCCACATTTTGAGTAAGCCAATATGTCACAGTTGTTAGGTACCTGGAATAGAAAATGCAGGGTTTTGTTTATGTTGACTGCTGTACCTGACTTGGTTCTGTGTTCAAATCATACCATATATGAAGTGACCTACTTAGCTTCAATCCTGTAATAAGTTTTTCTTTTTCAGAACCCTTAAACCCAATTTTTATCTAATTATAGGTTTTGGCACTTAGAAAGTATCTGGCATGCTGGTAACCACTAGGAAGTTTGCATGGTTATACTTACTTCCTCCTCTTTGTCCTGCAGTGTTAGATTTCTATTAGGATCTTTCAAATTCAGTAGCTTTCAGACTTTTTCTAGATTCAGATTAAGCCAATCTTTAGTCTTATCTGTTTGTGATGTTTCCAGCTGCAGTTCACCGTAGCTTTGGGATTTCTGTATCCATGATAATTTGCTGTGTTGGCAAATGTATAGCTCCTTTAAATCCAGGTTTACAAGTCATTTATTAAAATAATTTTTAATTAATAGAGTTTATAATTTGCCTTTTGGTGACGCACCCCTGGATGCACAGCATTAAAGATTCTATTGAAGTGTGGCCTGATTAACTGATTAATAGGTTTTGCTTTTTACGGAAGCCTCTTACATATGTGAGCATAATTATATTCTGTCACTTTCAGGGAAAAATGAAGTAATTCAGGCAGAGAAATGCTTTGGTCTTGTTATTTAATTAATTTAATGTTGTGTGAAAAGGCCAGACTGACAATTCTGCAGAATCAAGTTCTCTTTATTCATTCCACCATTCACCATTGAACTGACAGTCTTTCCCCCAGTTCCCATAACTGGTATTGGTATTAAGGTTTCACAAACAGTTTCACTACTGCTGGAGATCTGCATATCATCCCATCTGAGTTTACAATGACCTTTCTGTTCTTCAGTGGTTATTTTTACTTTGGTTAGTCTCTGATCCTGAAGGCTGTTTGTTTATGGTGGCTGCAGTTTGAAGGGGCTACAGATAAGAGTCAAGTGTCAGTAGGGTAACATTTCCCTCCTCTGTGCTTCTTGCCTGGGACTTCCATGAAACACTCTAGACAGTTAAGATGTTTTTTATGATAATAAACAGAGCAACTCATAGGCCAGCGGGTATTCACATCCTAAAACGTTCAGTTTGGAAAATGGCCTTTGGGACTTCTTGCTTCTCTGCTGATTGGAGTTGTTACTGACTAACTGCTTCATAACGAAGCTTGCCAAGTGACTACAATATTGATGTCAACATGAGTTTAGAAGTTCACACTTAGAAAATAAAATTATTTCAACTAACCGTATGCAACAGTGACAAAGTTTTTTTTCTAGTGACAAAAATAAATATACTCACTAGCTTTAAAACCTTCCATTGGTGAGCTTCATTGCTGCATTGTAGAGCTGAAAATGCCTCAAGCATTTGCAACCAGTATGAATAAACCTCTACTGTATGGTGCAAAATAACTCTTACCAAGAAAACAAGCCTGTGCCCAGTTTCCTTGAGTGAAAGATTTGGAGCTAATTGAACGAGCAGCAAAGTTTCAACCCTAAATAGTGTCTACTTCTAAAATGGTATATTTCAATTGTGACATTTCAGTCCTGGAAATGCCTTCGTAGTAGGAGACTGTGAGAGAGGATCCTTCAGCTGTTACTGTGATTCACTGCTGTCCTAACCCTTCATGTATTTGCAATGTCAGGTCTCACACTCCTTCACCTCTCCTGTATATCACAAGCAGTAGTAATTCTTATCTGTAGTTCCCTACTATTTCAACATAGTATTTTGATCTTGGCTTGCAGCAGTTTCTAAAATAACTTTCCTATACTCCTGAGGCAGCTTTGTCAGAACACCTCAGTCCTGATCTTCTGTATTCTCTGCATCTGTGTCTCTCTTGCACAGAAACACACAGACATTGGAAAATTTCTATGGCGTTTTGGAAATGTGCAGAAGTGTGAAATAAAATATGACAATTCTAAGGAATTTTAACAAAACTTAGTCCTGAGCTGAGATTTAAAGGGCACTGCCTTTACATTCTTTTTGTTGTTGATTAGTGCTACATCAAATCAACTCTTTCTCTTTGTAATATCTATCTCAATCTTGCACAGTTCTGGATGGAAAGTTAACATTTTTTTGGAGTCAGGCTAGTCAAACTGGTATGTCAGCCTCATCGTCTTAAGCAGTTTTGAAATAAAAAGGGAGATGGTAAGTAATGTTGTAAAGAGAAAAGACCAAGTACTTCGAATCTAAAATGTTCTCTCACACTTTCTTCCCCCGCTCTCCCCCCTCCCCCCCTCCCCTCGAAGATTAAATCAGTTCAATACAGCTCTGGTTATAATGATCTGATTCCTGGTGCTACTGTGATTAAACCGGGTGCATTAAAGTAAGCAATGATAAATTAAAAGCACAGTAGAAATCTTGGTGGGTGTGAACAGATGAGTAATCTTAATTGGAAACAAAATATGCCCATTATTCTGTGCTATAAATGGACTTTTATATTATATATTGAAGAGATGATAAAAACTTGATGTGTGGTGCAATGCCACATTAGGGAGAAGTTCAGTACAAGTGTACGGAGTAAAGCCTTTTCTTGGATTATTAAGGACAAACACAAGGTTTCATGATGCCTCAGTAGCATTTCTTTGCATGTGCAAGACCGGATGCAAAAATAACCTTTATGTTAAACATTCAGATTCTCATAATTCTTTTAGAAAATGCCCTGTAATACTTTTCTTTAAATTGATGACACAGTATATTCCCATTTATTTTACTTCCCAGACTAAATAGCATCATTGATACTGTGTTGAAATCCATACAACTGGCAGAAATCTGAAGCTGCCAAGTAATTACTTAGAGCCCAAATAATCTAAGAAAAACCTTTGTCTTCCAGTTTAATGGTTGCATGTGATCAACATGTATGACAGGACATGTAGGACAGTACAAAGTATATGGATACAATTGGCTTTTGTGAGACCACATTTTTTATTCAGAAGTAGCACTTGTTATTATTTTTCCTCATTAGTAGAGTCTCATTAAATTTCCACTGCTTCTCAGTACGAACAGAAGAATGAGCTGTGTGGGCTGGGTTGCCTATTGATAACACAAAACCCCCATTTGAGCCTTGAGTCAAAACTTTCCGATCCCTGTCGAATTGCATGCGATGCCAATTGTGAACATAGTCTTAGACAAGTGTTTTGAGGGTCTCCCTTTTGTGATTGCTATGTGTGGAGCTACATAGATCCTACAGTCAAAAAAGAAATTACAAAATCTCTCTCTTTCCAGAACCTAAGTATTTCAGAGCATTCAGAGCTCTAGGAGGAAGTCTAAGGTGTAATTTGCACTTCTACCACATATAATATTTTTTTATCCGAAACCAAGCAATAGCCGTAAGAGTGAAAAAAACCCAAAGTTCTACCATTAAAATTATGAATGAAAACGAGTAGTCCAATGCTCATCCCTGTAACCTAAAGCTCCAAATTGATACAAATGAGAGAATTTTGCTTTTGAAAGTAAGATTTGATCCATAGAGCCAAACGATCAGTGAAAGAAGCGATCATATAACTTATACCATAATTAGACTGCAATATAGCAGTGAATCAACCTAGATAATTAACTGAACAGAGAATAACCATGTCAGCTGTGAGTGCTGACAGCTGGTGCTCTGTGTTTGCCAACATGCCCTGTTGTGTTAAATTTAGTTATGCTGAAATAACCTGCACGTATTGTATTTGTACTAGAAGATTTTGTTTTTCTTTATAGAAGCACCGCTCTTTGTGCAGTTCAGCAGTCTGGGGGCTGAAGGTTACAGGGACAGAGAACTCAATAAGTTGGAGATTATGATCTAAAAACTTTGTTCTACTTTACACCTCTGACCCTCATTGTAAAAATTATTCACATGTGGTTGACTGCCAAATTCTTGCTATGTCTGCTTATGCAACATTTCCACTGATCCTAAACTGCACAGGATCTGAGGCAGCCACCTTATGAGCTCATATATCACATTTATAAGCATCTCTAGAGACAGCTAATGCAGAGATACAGATAATGCAGAAAGATACTCCTTGGACTGCAAAGTTTGAGGGCCTGTAGTCTTGAATTGCAAGTGGAAAACAAGGTATGTTCTGGCTCTTGCTCATGTTTTGCTTATGCCAGCCCAATTTCATTAAAGCAAAATTTATTTACTTCTTTCCTACATAGCAACAGAATAAATCTATGCGTTAATACTGAGAAAGTATGTGGAAATTGATAAGTATCCTGCTTTAGAGTCATTAACGCTGGAATTAGCTTTTCTAGTTGGTCCAAAGAAGCCTGAGTGCGCTAGTCCTCACATTCAATACATGGTGTGGATCTCATATGCTATTTCCATCTTCTTACTGTGCCAGAGGTAACATAGTGAGAGGAAAAGGCCTGGGGTGGTCTTTATGCTAAGTTTTTTTTTCAGTTAAGTAAATTATGTCACTTTGTCCAGTGTGTGCCTTTTGTAAATCTAAAATTAATACATATCTTCTACTCTCCAAGATTCGACTAATATTAAATAAAACCCCCATATTTCTTTTTTCTCTGTTACATCTCTAGATTTTAAGCCTTTTTCACAGAAGAATTATACTGGCTGAAAAATGAGTGAGTTTGAATGAGTGAATTGCTACACAATCGACTCAAAGCTAACCCAGTATTTAGCAAAGATGCAATGCATTTGCAATGCTTCAGACTAGACTCTCAGTAAAGCAGGGCTCAGGCCTATTCTCTCCTAGGGATTTTTTGGAGTCCATGTATAGAAGTATGCCTCCGCTCTCAGTACAGTACACGGAGAGAATTAAGTACCTCTGTATATACTGATACTAAAACTCAGCTTTGAGCAAGATGCCTCATAACCCTTTGAACCTATGAATGCTATCTGACATAGTGATCATGAAATGATAAAGAGTTTTTGATTCTTGGTGAAGTAAGGAGGGGGGTTAGCAGAACTGCCGCCTTCGGCTTCTGTAGGGCAGACTTTGGCCTGTTCAGGAAACTGATTGGCAGAGTCCCCTGGGAGCCTGTCCTGAAGGGTAAAGGAGTGCAGGAAGGTTGGGCACTTCTCAAGAAGGAATTACTAAAGGTGCAGGAACAGGCCATCCCCACGTCATGAAAGACAGGCGGTGGGGTACAAGACTGGCCTGGCTGAACAGAGAGCTTTGCTTGGAACTCGGGAACAAAAGGAGAGTTTATGGTCTTTGGAAAAGGGGGCAGGGCACTCAGGAGGACTACAAAGACACAGTGAAACTGTGCAGGGAGAAAATTAGAAGGGCCAAAGCCCAACTAGAATTCAATCTGGCTATTGCTGTAAAAGACAATAAAAAATGCTTCTATAAATACATTAACAACAAAAGGAGGACTAGGGAGAATCTTCCTCTTTTATTGGGTGCAGGGGGAAACCCAGTGACTAAGGATGAGGAAAAGGCTGAGGTACTTAATGCTGTCTTTGCCTCAGTCTTTAACAGCAGGACTAGTTGTTACTGGGCACCCACCCCCTTGAGCTGGAAGACGGGGATGGGGAACAGAATGAGACCTCCATATTCCAAGAGGAAATGGTTAGTGACCTGCTGCACCACCTAGACATACAAAAGTCTATGGGGCCAGATGGGTTACACCCAAGAGTGCTGAGAGAGAGGGAACTGGCGGATGTGCTCACCAGATCACCCTTCATAATTTCTCAGCAGTCCTGGCTAACAGGGGAGGTCCCAATGGACTGGAGATTAGCAAACATGAGACCCAACTACAAGAAGCGCTGGAAGGAGGATCCAGGGAACTACAGACCTGTCAGTCTGACCTCGTTGCTGGGGAAGGTTATGGAGCAGATCATCTTGAGTGCCATTACATAGTATTTACAGGACAACCAGACAATCAGGCCCTGACAACGCAGGTTCGTGAAGGGCAAGTCCTGCTTAACAAACCTGATCTCCTTCTGTGACAAGGTGACGCGCTTCATGGATGAGGGAAAGGCTGTGAATGTTATTTACCTGGACTTCAGTAAAGCCTTCGATACTTTTTCCCACAGCATTCTAATGAAGCAACCGGCTACCCAAGGCTTGGACAGGCATACATTCTGCTGGATCAAACACTGGATGGATGGCCGGGCCCAGAGAGTGGTGGTGAATGGAGTTAAATGTGGTTGGTGGCCAGTCACAAGTGGTGTTCCACAGGGCTCAGTGTTGGGGCCACTCCTGTTTAATATCTTTGTTAATGATCTTGATGAGGAGATTGAGAGCACTGTCAGTAAGTTTGCAGATGACATCAAGTTAGGTGGGAGTGTTGATCTGCTTGAGGGTAGGATAGCTCTACAGAGGGACCTGTATAGGCTGGATTGATGGGCCAAGGCCAATAGTATGAGCTTCAACAAGGCCAAGCGCTGACTCCTGCACTTGGGTCACAACAACCCCATGCAATGCTACAGGCTTGGGGAAGAATGGCTGGAAAGCTGCCTGGCGGAGAGAGACCTGGAGGTATTGATTGACTGCTGGCTGAACATGAACCAGCAGTGTGCCCAGGTGGCCAAGAAGGCCAGCGGCATCCTGGCCTGCATCAGGAATCATGTAGCCAGCAGGACTAGAGAAGTGATTGTCCCCCTGTAGTTGGCACTGGTGAGGCCACACCTCTGTGTTCAATTTTGGGTGCTTCAGTATAAGAAGGACATTGAGGTCCTGTAGCGTGTCCAGAGAAGGGCAATGAAGCTTGTGAAGGGTCTTGAGAATAAGTCTTATGAGGAGTGTCTGAGGGACTTGGGGTTGTTTAGTCTGAAGAAAAAGAGGCTGAAGGGAGACCTTATTGCTCTCTACAACTACCTGAAAGGAGATTGTAGAGAGGTGGGCGTTGGTCTCTTCTCACAGGTTACAACCGATAGAACAAGAGGAAGTGGCATCAAGTTGCACCAGGGGAGGTTTAGGTTAGATATTAGGAAAAACTTCTACATGAAAAGTTTATCAAAGACTGGAACAGGCTGCCCAGGGAAGTGGTTGAATTGCCATCCTTGTATGTATTTATAAGCCATCTAGTTATGGTGCTCAGGGACATGGTTTAGAAGTGGGCCTGGTAGAGTTAGATTATGGTTGGACTTGATATTAAAGGTCTTTTTCAGCCATAATGATTCTATCATTCTATGATTATATGAAAGGGATGTGTCTAGGATCCCACCTTCCCTTTTCCTTGCTCCCCAGAGCTGAGGAATCTACAATTGCAGGGAAATGCTGATCTACTTCTGGTGTACAGTCAGGAAACATTCATAGCCAGAAACAAGTTAATCTCTCCAATCATAGGTGATAGTGGTGTTCTCTTATCTTTCTTATCATAACAGTCATTGCAACAACTGTCAAACAAAAAGAGGTCAACATTCAGTTACTATCTTGCCCTAATGGGGCTAAAATCTGTCTTCTAGAAGAAAAACTTAATCACTAAGCTCTAGATTTGAAGACTCTTCTTGAACTTAGTCCAGAAAGTGTTTGCTGGCCCTGAGTTGAGTGGCATGGCTCATCTTGTCTACATTCTTAAACTTTCTTGTTGTTCCCAAAACAATGTTTCTGCACGCAGAGTGCTAACTGGGAACACATTCTCTGAGGGGTGTGTGAACCTGTGCCGGTTAGGACAAACATTTCTCGGGCATAATCAGGGGAGAACATTTGCTAACAGTTAAGTAGATGTGACCTTTCTAGACTTAGGTGTGAGTTCCTTAGCTTTGAGCCTTTCTCTGCATGCTCAGAAGTGGAACTTGAAGGACCATGAACCTTTGAAACTGAGCACAGACAGAACTAAAGAGGTTGCTGATGCTATCCTAGGTTAAGAATACACATATGAATGATTTTCACTGATATGAGCATAGGAGTTTATGAAATGCCCAACCAATATGCCATTTCCCCATAAGTTTACAAGGTATAATGATATAGCAGAGTCCTTTTATCTTTGGTAATATTTACTAGCAGATGTCTGCATGCCTTTGGTGCTGTGATCTTAATAATAAATTGACAAGCATAATATTGTCTGGCAGGGATTTAACACTCAGCTTTTGATTATTTCCCAGAGATTTTTTGACAAAAAGTTGAGAAACTCATCATTCTTTATTCAGATATTTCACTTTGCTTTCTTTTTTCATTTTTTGCTGTCTTTAGTGGACAGCTTCAGTCCAGTAACTTGATATGAGGCTGTCAGGTTTCCTCACTGGATTTATCAATGACAACAGGACAAATGAAGACAGTTCAGACTGACATTCTTTAAGGTTATAGAGCTTAAACAAATTCACATTGGCCCTTTATCGACAATAACTCTTCTTAAACACCTGGCTTTGCCCTCTTTTTTTATGCTCATCTCAGAGATAATTACCACCCTTTAACCTGCAGTGACTTTGATATCAGATCTCTGTTCTGCAGCTATTAGCCGTACACATTGAATTGGATGGTTCACAGAATTTGGGACTGTGGTGGAACTGGAAGAGGATAAATAGGGTTTTCTTCCTATGTTTTATTGGCTGACACTGCCACCCTGTGAATTCATGTCATTCTTCCTAAATAGACATATACATGTCCATTTGGAAATGACACCCTCTGTGTTTTTGTCTCTTGGCACTGAAAATAATGAGCTGAAACTTTAGGTAACCTTTTATTTCACATACACTGCTTTACTTTGTTTCATGTTCCCTAGCATGACTTAGAATAAAAATAAATGTAAGAAATACAAACTGTTTAGCATCAGATTTTCATATGAAAATGATAACCCAACTAATGGCTCACTAATTACAGGCTTCCAAGAAGGCTGACTAATATATCTTGAACTAGATTTGATTTGATCAGCCATTGGAAATTACATCCTTTTCAAGGAGCTAAGTTTAGAAGGTTGTTCTCATATCAATATAATGCATTTGCCCCAGTAAACATTTTCCCATCTTAATATTAGCTGTTCCTTAATATTAAGGAAGTATTTCTTACACACAAAGAATTCAAATTTTTAGGTAAGCCATCTAACTCCATGAGGTTATTCTGTATAATTCACACTAACAGCTTGTTGCTGCCTGTTATGCAACCAAAGCTGTAACGCACCCTTGGTATGTTACAGGTTTTTCATAAACACTGGAATAGGATCCGTTATCATATCTGTCAAACTATAGTGTGAGTGAAAAATGTAAGCTGTGCCTCTGAACTAACTGTAACGAGAGAGTCCTAGAAAGGCATCTTTGTGGCTGTCAGTGCAGTGTGAATATGTCTCTGGGGTACTTAAATTCTCTTTATAATTCTCCACCATTTTATGTGACATCATTGCAGGAAAGATTGAGTCTGTATTTGGTTGGATATTTTCTCAGGTTCTAGTGGAAATCAGTGTCAGAGGTAATCACTAGTTTTGCGCACTAAGGGAGATTAATGCTGTGAAGATGTAAAAACAGCTGCTGGAAGCATATGGGGTTTTTCAATACGTTCCAAAGGTTGCAGATCAGATGTCTTCTTCAATTTGTAAGTAGAAGATTGTTTGGGGAAGAAGGGATCTGTTGTTCTTTTAGTTTAGTTCATTAGTAATTATAGTTTGTTTTTTTTTTTCTTAAGGCTACAAATGCACAAATGCAGCTTGTGGTCTGCTAGTCATACTGAATGTTTTGTCTTTCACACTCATTGGTCACAAATATTTGGTGGCAAAATTCTGTTTCCATGATGTCTGTGGAAATACGGTTATTCCATATATCCCCCCCCAGAAGTGGGGGGATGTCATAAATGTTGTACAGGATGCAGTAATACTGACAAGGAGTATTAAGAATGCTGTTACTCATATCATTCTTCTTGTCTATTGGAGAAAAGACTGTAATCTCCAAACAGTCAAGCAAATACTTTTCTCAATAGTTAAATAATTCACATGAAAATAGGGGGAAAGAATGAATGAATGAATATGTGATGTATCTAAGGTACCAATTCTAAAACCTTCAATAGTGATCTTGGAAAAGTCAGGCAATGTAGGAGTGAATGCATAGCTGGAAACATTCTTCTAAATATCTTTCTGTTAATAAAGTCAAAATTCACACAGAAATGTTTCTCTCCTGAGCTCCTGAAAGCAGTAAAAAGTTCAGTGAGTTTCCACATTTATTAAACTATTAAAACAATCTAGCAATCTATTAAAAAAAAAAAAGAATTGTAAAAAGGGCCTTATATGAAAGTTCATGCCAAAGAACAGAGGGCATTGTGGAGCCACTTACTCGGTGTCAGTTAAAATAAAGAAGGCAAACTGGCAAAAAAGAGAAATCCCACATTTCTGCAGTGTCCTAAAAGCAAAATTTATCTTAGTCATTTCAGGTTCATTTAACCCGTAACACACCGAGATATGTTTTTAGTAAGATACGGAGTATGGCCATTCAGCTTCCTTTATTTCAAGTACAGCCTAGAGTAGATGAAATAAGTCAGCTAAAAAAGGCCAGGCATCTCTGGAATATCAGGGCCAGGGCTTTTAAAGGTGTGGTTGTAACAGAATTATTCAGTACTGAAGAAGTCTGTTTTGCCTAAACCATTGTTTTCTAAGTTACTTTGCTAGAAAATATCAGTATTACCATTGTTCTTAGTATCTAACTGCAGAGTAGGTTATATTGCCTACACAATTCCAGATGTATGAATGATAGAGTATACGAAGATGCTAATTATTGAAATGTACAGAAATATTTTCATGATTGTAGTGTATTTTGTGATTAAAGTTTTTCTATTTCTACGTAATGGAAGTTTTTTTGGCTTCAGTGAGGAGCTAAGATATTACAGGGATTTTACTGAGTCTACCTTCTCAAAAGAAAAGTGTCCTCAGAACACGCAGATGAAGGTGAAAGAGCCAACACCAACCTTTTAATGCAATATCCACCCAAGTGGTTAGAATAGTCATGTGGGTTATGAATAAATGAATTTCAGATCTGTCTTTCTGTACTGAGACAAATTTGATTATAACATCACACTTCTCAGAAAACCGTGCTAACAATTGTGTTATGAGGGGTTCTTTTCAGTGCTTGCCTATTTAATATGAACAAATTTCTGTTAATATGCATTCACTGGTGACAAGTTTCCACACATAATTCTGAGTATTTTGTAAGCAGAGCCACCTTGAAGGATACATTGATGTGCATATGCTTCAGAAACACAGAAAAATGATTAATACATGCTTTGATAATGAAATGTATATATGATATGTGCGTGTATGCTAAGTATATCTTACTATATAAATACCCTGATTTTCCTCATCCTTGATGACTGTGTTAAGTATTAAACAGAGGAAGGACGTTTGTTTCTGCCTCTCTAGTCAGAGTCAAAAGAACTAATTTTACTTTAGCTCTTGTGAATCCCAAGTAGAGATAGCATCTTCTCCTAGTCTCTGTTGAGGATTCTTAGTACCTTTGACAGGATAGACCTGGGCACCTCCCAAAACTTAATATTTCCTACAAAGCTGCTCAGTTTGCTATTTTAGGGGAATTAATTTTTTATCTCTTTTATGCCTAATTGTTGCTCCTAATTGTTCTGTTGTAATAAAGATCCTACTGTTCCTCTGGACATCACAATGGCTAAATTTTACATTGAGTTTAAGTCCTAATGGTGATTGTAGACTTAGAAGTCCAGTTTTCATACTGACTGCCTGTTAGAATTCCTCCACTCCAATCTAAATCTTTAAATAGTTACGTACGTACATATTCTCAAAAAATATTTAATGTGAAAAATGAACTGTTCTCAATACATGATGAGGGGTCAATGTAATAAAGGCAAAAAACTGATTGTATGTGGTTACTAGATTTGATTTTTTTCAGGTATTTACATAGACAGGCGTCAAAATGCTGCTAAGCTCCAGCTGATATTAGAAATCATAAAAATACATGGAGAATCTTTAAAATAGTGATAAAAAAGTAAAAACATGGTAGATCAGTTATTGTGTTCCAACTTATTTGACTAGAATGTGAAATACATAAACATATCCAAAGACGTAACCCTAGCTTTGAGGTTTGAAAGATTGATGGTGCTGTACCTTTTTGGACACAAAAGATGTTAAATAGTTTCAGAGACCTGAATGGACCTTTAATGAATTTCAGTAACGGAGAAGTGACTCAGAATGAATGGAGATAATTAACAGATTGAAGTTGTGCAAGCAACAAGTAATTGGATTATTGGTGGATAATTTGTTTCCACAGACATTTTTACTATCTGACCATATGCAATGTTTCATTCTTATCTTTTTATTCAACAGAAAATTGTCTTCAAACCTTGGATTATCCTCAGTATGATCTTGGCTATTAAGTTACTGGAAGAGAAAGGTACCATTTAAAAAATACTATTTTTAGTGATTGTCCATGTCTCTCATTTTAATTGTAAATAGCAGTTGTTTCTATTTTGTTATGATGGCTGTACCATGAGGATCCCATAAGGGTTGACATTAGGACAGTCGTCTTTTTTCTGACACTAAACATACTAATAGTAGTAATGCTTTTAAGTAAGGGACTATGGTAAATTCATCAGCAAGGCCAATAAAAAAATTGTATAGAGCTTCATCAAACAAAACAGGCGGGCACATGATAGATTTGAAATCTGAAATGGTTTCTTGAACCTGTATTTGTGTAACTTTCTAGGCTCTTGTATAAAGATAACCCTGTAAGATAGGACCATGGACAGTCTGATACAAACTTCTCCTGTATTTCCTTCCTTCATACACAGTAGAATTGTTCTCTCCTTCAGTCCTATAAAATATCTTTAACTTTTGTCCCCCTCTTCAGAAGAGCTGAAATTGTTGGTCTTTCCCTTCCCTTTATATTTGGCCCCATATGAGCAGGATTACTCTTCCATAGTAGATTCACTCTCTACCAGATACAGTGCGTCTTCTTCTGCATTCCATCATTCACACATATACTTTCTTTTCTTTTCTTCTTTCCTAACTGGCTGATTTTTAAATAGGCCAAGAACTAGTCCTAATGATTTTTAAAAATACGTATAGTCAGTGCCTCTAGCCAAATCAATTTGATGTTTTTTTTTTTCCAAGATTAATGTTAATGTCAATTGTACTTTTTCTCCTTAGGAATTATTTTAATGACTCTGTCACTTGGTAATCCGTGGTCCTTGAAAGCAAACCAAAGTACATTGCTCTTCTGTGCACTAACTCAACGATCTAGTCAGCTGTAACAGACAGAAAGAAACACATGGCCTAATAACATTTGCATTGATTGGATGTGAACTTCAGTTATTACAATCCAGCTGTCTAGAAGGATCGGGAATGCGGTGGTTATTTGTGTGTGTTTTTGTTTAAGAGAGAGAGGAAATGAAGATAGTGTGGTTCTTTATTGACAATAGCTACTTATAGTAAGTTTCTCTGATTTCTTCTCCAGGAGTGCTTTAAAATTCCACTGTCTCTGCTGAACATATACTATTCCATCAGGAATGGGACAGTAGGTATTTCCTACTAATTTGATGAAGACGGACAATTCTCTATTTTTATATTATGAACTGTGGGATCCTGTCATCTCTGACAACCTGTCACATAACCTGTCTGCCATTTACTGGTGGGAAGAGCTTGTTCTATTTCACCTTTTATCCTCTTCAAATGAGAGCAGTTGACTGACATGATATGAAAAAGTAAACTTTTTTTCACCATTATGTGGAATTTATTTTTAGGCACAGACATACAATTGAGCTCACACAATCATCTCCTCCGACAAAAAAAAAAAAAAAAAAGTAGTCAGAGATGACACCAGTTAAACAACGGTCATGTTTAAACTAATCAAAATTTGAAAGGATCTTGCTGGATCAAGGCTTTGCTTGTTAAATTTTCACCATTGGCGCTATGCTTGGCAGTCAGAAGAGTAGTGATTTCTGTTTGTGTGTTTTATAATTAATTTATTATGAGTTATTGCAAATCCATGTTTCTTTTTGCAGGTTTCATGAGACATACCCATCTTCTCTGGCAGTGTTCTGTGCTCCTGAAAACCATTTTTCATTCTAATCCATGTTACTGCAACGTCGGACTCTAATGTACATGTTGTCTATATCTTAATACCTACTCAGTAAGTTTTCTTTCTTTACAGCTTTGGAGACTTTTTTTTCCTCCACAAACCGTTTCCATAATTTGATATAGAATGTTTAAGATGCAGCATTTTTTATTTAGAGCAGACGTTGTTTGGGAATTCTGATAAAAGAAAAGTAAGGTTAGTGACTTAGTAATCTAGACACCACTTTTCCAGCAGGTCATGATGTCAAGCCATCCTTTTTATGGGTCACTGCTGCTACAGAGGACAGAATAGTTAGAACTATATTGTTACCAAAGGCATTCGCAGCTAACATTTTAAATAGTGATATTGCAGCAGGAGTATTCTCCATGCCTTGAACATGAACAAATCCTTTGTAACATTACTCAGCTAAAAGAGGTGATGGAATTCACTGTTGAGCAAGGAGGCAATCAGTAGAGATTCCACCATCATCCTGTGCAAAATTGCTAGTTATAAATTTAATAGGGTACGCAAATTTGTCTTTGCCTTAATTGTCATATAAGTACATTGATAATTATTATATCATATATAAATGGATAGATAAAAAGAAAAGCACATACTGTGTCATTATTTAAGGCTTTATGATTAAGTTCATAAGATAGCCTGGCAAGGTACAAAAAAAAAATGATCGTTGTGCTCACTTATTGTCATAGTCAACAGTTTATTAAATGAGTATCTGTGCTCAGGATGATTTAATTTGTTCATTGAATTCTCTTCTGCTCGGGTTGAAAACTGTCATTCTGATTTCACAAACTTTACAGGATAGAGTGCAACTGCTAAACAAGTGTCTCTTTAGTTGGATCAATCCAGAAAGGTAAAAATATGCTGCTAATAGACTGATTTGGCCTGTGAAAATGAATGTATAGGCTACAGTGTGAAAAGATTAAACTTTAGGCTTCAAAACAAATATGAAAGCAAGGAAAAGTACTTTTGGACAAAACAGACTGAAGGAAATGTGGTTTTAAGAGTCTACTTAGATCCTCTTAGCACAGTTTCTGATGTTGGTGTGATAGGAGAAGTTGGAAGCAATGCTTTTTACGCTTTTAGTATTGAGTTGTGTAGGCAGCATAGCAAAAAAAAAAAAAAGATTAATATAACTGACAGTCTTGAAATGACATATGGCTTCAGGGCAACAGAGAAAAAGGGGGAGTCCTGGGCTCAGAGTACTGGGCAAGCCCAGTGAGAGGTCCATTATCACATGGAAAGACTGCAAAACATTATTTAAACCATATCAAAGGAGTGGCACAATATTACTGCCCAGGGCCTTCTTTTTAACCAGCTATGGTTTCATATTGAAGTGCTTTATTGAGATAAAAGACACTGAAACAAAAATGCAAAAGTGAAAGGTAAAAGATGAAAGATTTAGTTCAAAATTTTGATACAGAGAGACTGTATGAACTGGAACCATAATTCATCAGTCAAATTCTTGGGGTGACTGCAATCCAAAGCCTGAGAAGTTACTCATTTATGAGTACATATTTGAGAAATCTGACATTAATGATGCTTGATGAGGTGATTCATATGTCTAGAATGCTAGCATCACTGGTAATGTTCTATGTAAGTGGATGAAAAAAAGTCAGGCAACAGTTATGAAAAAGGCATCTTTCTGAGTGAGGCTGAGAGAAGATGTTTGCTCCCTAAGGACATAATTTTTAAGTTTAGATAAAAACAAAACAAAACACCTATATTGTCGTAGGGGACTTCAAACTGAGAGGCTTGCTAGAAGTTTACCAATAATTAAATATCACTAGAATTTCTAAAAATTATACATTACATCTTCACCAGTCAAAAGAGTCTGCCCAAGGCATAAGAAAAATTTATATTAGGTATGATTACATTGTGAAAAAGAACTATGAGCTAAATAACACAGAGAAAAAGCACGGAAGAGGAAAATGTAAATTACTTTTGGGAATCACATTATGACCTTTTTACTATATAAAAGGGAAAAGTTGACAATACTCATATTTTTTAACCTATATATTGGTTGAGTAAAAATGGAAGAAAATTCTTAACAAGCCAAGAGAAAAAAGGAAAATCATTGCATTGAATACAAGAGAAAAGAACTAGATTACACAAAATGGATAAAGGAAGGAAAACAATCCTCAAAGACTGATCTTTGAGAAACTGGTTAAGAGTAAAGAATTTTCACAGTAGTACTAGTATAGTATAGTATAATACTACTGTAAAATAGGACTGAATGAAAATGGAAAAATGTCACTAATAACATATAGAAAGGTAAAATATTCAATAACTACACCTATTTTGTATTTGGGAGGAAGGTATGTCAGAACCAACCCTAGCAGAAACTAGATGCCTGCTTCTGAACATAACTGAAAAGTTAAAGGAGGGTAGTATATAGAATCCATAAAGATTAACAGAAAAGAGATGTGGTTGAAAAATTTATGATCGTTATACATACTAACCTGCTATGAAGCAAGAAGCTAGATACCCTGTTTTGGAAGATTATGGGTTTGCTTGAAGAAGACGGCAGCATGTTACATTTCCATAAGGTATCTTCTTTTGCCTCAAAACATTTTGATTTAGAGAGAACAATAACGCAAAACCAGTGTGGTGCACATTAAATAGCAAGGTAGTAGGTCTGAAAAAAATAGCACAAACTAAATTGCTGTATTTCTAGAGAGGACACAAAATAATTACTCCTTGGCCTATGTGTTATTTAATATCCATGGATTGGAAGAGGCACACCAAATCATAGCTGATGAAGTTTTAAAGTGATAATTTTTTTTTAAAGTCATAATAAGAAATACAGGTCCCTGATATCCTTGGTTAGCTGGCATAACCAAATGAAATATTTTATTATTACCAAATAGAAAGGAATTCATAAAGAACAGGAATGTGAGCAGTGTTTTCCAGGCAGGAGACACTAAACTGAGACTCTCAGGTCTTCTTCCAAAACAGTACTCAGAAGGACCAATGCAATATCCGTATGTTTAGATAAAGTAAGTACAAGAAGTTTATATTTGTGTGTGTTGCTGCCATGACTGCTATTGGAATACTTTACCTAGTTCTTGTGTTCACAGCTGAGAATAATAGCAAAAAGTGGAGAAGGTTTAGCCAAAACCTACATGTTATGTCAGTGCTGGTCGGGAAATTTCTTTTAGGGACTGATGTCTTGAAGCGTGCTAATATTGGTTTTGGATTTGATGTTGACTTCCTTCTTAGTTTACTTAGTCTGCTTTCTTAGTCGTCATATTCCTATATCAGAGGCCAAAGATGACTACAAACAGTCATGGGAAAGTAGATCACATGGTTAAAATGTGGTAGTAGGAATAGGTTGGCATTTGTATAAATTATTTGTTGTGATTGCTAATTTTGCTCTTTTTTATTGTAGTCTGCTCCCTATCTTTGAGCACAATACTTGTCTAAGTAATACAAGTGTGTTTGAAGGGTATGCATTTCTCCCTGACTACCATGTTAACTAGGAAATTTGTCATTTTTTAAATTTCTAGGAAGAAGAAAATAAGAACATGATAAATGCTCTATTAGATGAGACTATCCCAGGGTTCCTTCATTCAACTGTGACAACAACAGATTTTGCTTAGGGATAAATAAAAATCGGTATAGTATATGCACTGGAAAGCCAAAAGTACCATTCAAATGCAAAGAATAATCCCCTATTTGAAATTGATACAGAAGTTCCTTCACCCCTTGCAGAACATGAACATGTGGAAGAAATGTCATTTCTTACTGATATGGTTTAATTGTGAGGTGAGGTAAGGTAAGGAAGTAGAGTAGGAACACAGATGCTAAGTCCTCTGACTGCCTCCATCAGTGCTGTGCAGACTTGTACAAGGCAACAAAGGGCTGCCAAAAAAAGAGGAGATGGGCTGCTTGGCCAAGAGGAAATCCTAACCAAGGTGGGGAAAGAAGAAGAAATAAACCAAGGGGGAGGAGAGGAGAGGAGAGGAGAGGAGAGGAGAGGAGAGGAGAGGAGAGGAGAGGAGAGGAGAGGAGAGGAGAGGAGAGGAGAGGAGAGGAGAGGAGAGGAGAGGAGAGGAGAGGAGAGGAGAGGAGAGGAGAGGAGAGGAGAGGAGAGGAGAGGAGAGGAGAGGGAGGAGCCCCTCCTATATTCTTTTCCCATGGCCACCTCCGTCCCTTCACACTTTGCTCACCCTTCCCAGCTCTTCTCCTACTCTGTCTTCACCACAAAAAGAAATTTCACATCTTCCCCAAAATTTTAAACTTGTTGGAAAATTAAATTTTGCCCTTAATCCTGTTAGCATTTTTGAGCTATCTTTATTTCATTATGAATACATGCAGAAAACGCTTAAAGCACTACTGTATATTAAAATAACAAGATACTTTGATAAAAAAAAATAAAATCCAAAATGAGCGTGATATAGGTTGTTTTGATGACTTGTTCCACTGCAATGACACATATCAAAGGGAGACAAGCTTTTTTCCAAATGAAGCATTGTTGACTAAAAGGTAGAAGTGAGGAGCAAAACAAAACACAACACAAATCCACCTAGGACATCTGCAATAGCATAATTAAGGAGTTCCTTTCTTCTCCAATATTTAAAATAGAACAAAGCGTTTCTTTCTTCAGGTTCTATGACATAATCAAATACTTCTTTGCAGCAAAGCAAAGAAGCAAAACTGCATAATTAAGATTTGAGTTGAACAGGACAATATCATATTAAGATGCAATCTACTGCTGAATCAAAATTGGGCAGTAATGACTACTGCTGGACAAATATAGTAGGGAAGTATTTGGGAACATTCATTCTCACTTGAACAATTAATTCACTTTGCAAGCCTCACTTTAATTCCACGGTCATTTCTGCAAGCCAAATTTAACCAAGTATGCATTTGAGTTTGTATTTACATTTGAATGACTTGAAGATTCGATTTTCGTAAGTCTTGCCAGACCAGAGTAAAATTTATCATGGTAGAGAAAAACACATCTTAAGACATTACAACCCTCATTTATTCATTTCATATTTCTTTAAAAACCTTTCAAGTATGTGCTTATTTGTATGGAGTCCCACTTCTGCGATTCCATCATGAACTGCTATATCTGTGAGTAAAACATAGCATCAGTTTTGCTGTGCACATGATGAGCAGTTACACAAAGTTTTGAACTCTGGAAACTGTTAAGAAGCTATTTTCTTTTTTATCTGAAATAAAAGTCAAAGTGATTAGAAAGAACTGTCTAATAATTCATGGCTTTCTAACATAACAAGAAATGGCATTTCTAGAGGTTGGAGTCCAAACAATGTAAATATACTCTGGAAGTGAGCTCTGTATTTTCTAACTGTTGCAGTAAAAGGATGTAAACTTGTATTCTTCACTCAAGGCCTGATATTTCATGCTTCATGCAGGGATTATTGGGTGAGCCTCATTGGTTTTGTGATGTGTGGCATTTCAGAAGATCTCAGCCTTCTGATTGTAGAAGTGGTGAAACTGGGAACAGTTACTCAATCCACCAAAACCTCCCAAGTCATTCAAACTACTCATATATGTAGAGCCAAGGCTTCAGTTTTCTGGTCTTTGTCTTCCTCAGGGTCAAGTGTTCGATAATTTCACAACAGTGCTCTCAGTCTTTGCTCAAGAGCTGGGAGCACACTTTCTTGAGCTGGCAACAGGACTTGTTCTTTTTTCTGTTTGAATGATAGTACAAGCCGCACATTAACACAGGAGAACTGGTGGGCCAAGTGAACATGACGTTATTTTTAACCGGAGGAATAATGTTCACACAGCAGGACAAAAAAAAGTGAAACACACAGAAGTTGCAGGAAGCGCTTATCAAATAGGTAGTAAAAAGGAAAATTTCCTTTGTTTGTCAAAGCTTGCTTGTGCTTCTAGGCTGCTTCATTTCTGATGTTGAAGAGAGTCTCTCTTCAAAGATACTTAAGACAGGAATAAACTTTCCAACATCTAAGGAATGGAAAGAACAGTGAATAATGAGGAAATATTTGTGTTGCTCCTCAAATCAAAGGGAAATTTTAAAGCATTAATAAAAAAGGCACCCTGGGTAGCTAAACTTGTATTAATACCACAGGGATGACAGGATGATTTAAAACATGGTTCCAATTCACTTGAAAGTGTTGAAAAGGATAATCTCCATAACTGGAGGTGATCCTGGCTAAACTTTTACATCCTTTTTATTTGCCTTTTTCAGGGTCATAAGAATGTGATTTTCTCTCTCAAATTGCAATGGGTATATGCAAATACGATACTTCTTATACTGAGGGCAGACTCTTTTAGACCTGCTTACAGAGAACGTGATTTTCATGACAAGACAAAACATTTTTAATCACCATGAAACAACAGAAATAATGGTGCCACGGGTAAGATTTAAATTGATCATTTTTCAGCTGGACTTTATGATCCAGCAAAGAATTTAAGCATGTATTTTATTTATGTCATATACAGAGTTACATTAACTGCAGTGGAATGTACTTACTGGACTTAAATATTATTGTGTGCTTAACTGTGTTACTAGATGAATGCCCATTTTGAGGTCACTAGTACTGAACACGTCTTCTTCAGACCTCTTGAAAACGTCACTGATGATCCTCATATAGGCTCTAACTCTCTGGGTCAATGGGTGAATTTTCATATCTTCACAATGGCTGCAAGTGCAGGATGGAGGTCACAAATCCTGATAAATGGGCCTAAAAATTACACAGACATTGAGCAACATAAAGTTTAGGATGAATTTTCCTTCTTTTTGTGATCTTAGGAAATATCTGAAAAATTCTAATCTCAAGGCTTGTTTCTCTGAAACAAAGAATAAATTTGGGAAAGACAGTAGGACATTATTCTTATTTTTATAGTGGATTTGTCAGTCGTTGTGAAGAGCTTCAGCCTGTTGGAATCCAATTCACTGATGCTGACTTCACTGCAAAAAAAAACAAAGCAGGTAGTTGTACCTGTTCTGCAAAAATGACGTTAGAATGACTTGTTAACTAAATTTCCTAGAAGAGAAAATTTTTCCTGCATGTTAGTATTTACCTCACAGTTCTCCACATGACTGATTTTTCTATGCAATGTAAACGTCCAAGTATAAAACTGTCAGCAATTTTCAATCTTGGATCAAATATGACCACAAGGATTTTCATTTCTTCCTAGTCTTCGACTTCATTATTGAGGACTTAGTTGTGATAACAAGAACAATACTAGTTAAAGTCTACTTTTGGACCTGTCTTCTGTATGAAGCGATGATCTACATTAACTCTCTAGCTTCTGTGTGTTTAAAAATAGCCTGTTCTCAGTCTCCATTTAAGTTTGTCTGTTTCTTTTTCTTTCAGATCCCTAGATATACAATTTTATGCTGTTTTCCAAATTCTGCTCCATCTTCTTCAAATGCATTTCCATTTTGACACAGTCACAGTAACAAACATTCGTTTCCAAGGGCAGCAGTACCACACAGTTGATCTTCATATTTCAGAGTAAAAAAATTCCCTTTACACTTGATTCCTGGGATGAAGTCTTAGTAGCTTTTAACCTTTTTCTCTGTCTGCTGAGATGACTTCTTACTAATTTTTGCTCTCCACAGAATACAAAATATACATACATTCTTTCTACATTCGTAACTGTAATCCTTTGTGGTTGATAACATGAGGAGTTATATTATCCAACAAAAGAAAATCAGAATAATTACAAAATCTGGGGCTTAACTGCTGATTCTTAAAAAATAAGGTAAAACAGAGAATTCAAATGGAGCTTTTTGGTTTGGTTTGGTTTGAAAACAGGAAGCCCCACCCTCAACCTCAGAGTGCTTCCCCCAAGTCACAAAATGGTCATTCAGTTACGTTTCCTAGACTGTGTAAGACTGTGTTTCCGGCCTGTCCCCTCCCTCCCTTTGCATCTTATATCAATGGGTTCCATGTTTCAGATCTGAATGTTAATGAATTACTAAAACTGTAATTATGGGTACGTATTTATACTTCAAAGTTTAAATGTGAGCAGTTTGCTGCTCACAAGTATGAGCAGTTTAGCAACAAATTCAAGTCCTTTTTTCCTGCCTAATCAAAGGAATCTTTTTGCTAACTATGAATCTTTCTAAATCTTATCTACAGATGTAGAAATAGATGAAACTACCCTCTAGATCAACTCGAATTATTGTGAATAGAGCTGATAAGAAATGCAAAAGAAATAATGGCAATTATTTCACCCTAGTTGGTTTTCTTAGTGTTTCAGAGGCAGCAACTCCGATTCAGCTTCACTCTTTTTTCATACATGCTTGAAGTGATGTTATGCTGTATCTTACACCGTTCCAAAATGTCATTTGATTTCAAGGGTGCTTGAGTTCTGTCTTTTGTGAGGGTTTTCATAGTTTTAACGTCTATCTGTATAAAACATACATAAACCCAGAGCTTGTATTTTAGTGGGCGTTAAACATTTAACTTCTGTATGTTCCCTTGAAAATCGATGTCTCAGTCTCTCGCCCTCCCCTCTTTCTTCTAACACTTTTATCACCAACTATATAAACCTTTAATCTTTTCTTAAGGCCTGAATGTTGTCCTTAATGATATCTTGTGGGAACGACTGCTGTAAGTGGACTAGACATTGTATGTGATCGTTTTATGTGTTTGGTATTTATTGCTTACAACGCACAAAGCAATTAAAGATCTTGAAATCTGCCTACTTTAATACTATTTTATATCATATCTATTTTCCAGAAACAGAGAAGCAGTTTAATTCTTTTTGTTTGTTGATATTCTACCAGCAATTTGTGTTTCAGAAACTCTGCATCTTTAAAACAATAACACGTCATACACACTGTTGAATTAAATACATTTTCCTATCAGGGCTATTTGACATTTCCTCGTCAGGAATATTATTTTATATTCCTGTCATTAAATTTTTGTTCCTGTGAAATCATTATTCTTGAATGACTTAGATATCATAAAAAAACATCAATGACCCAAATAATTGAAATTTCATGTTTCAGTAATAATTCATTTCAATGTTTTTAGACTATTAACATTTGAAACCTTAAGATGTTTATCAAGTTATGTTGGATAAGTCTTTTGTAGAGAGCATCTCCAGGTTTATCTCAGCCAACAATAATCCCCTTTTGGAACATTTTGTAGAGAAGAACATTTTCAGACCTCATCTCGGCCAGCAATAAACCTCTTGGGTCTGGAGCCCAGAATGTAGCAGACTGTATCACTGCTGCTTCAGTCTCCAAAAACTCTCAGAGGAAGTCAAACAACCATGAGTTTCTTCACACAGGACAAACAGTAGATTTTGAAGGCACTGAATCACCAGGACAGTACCCATTTTCCCTTTTACAATACATGTCTATATAAGACACACAAAAGTTTCTGCTTCTTTCAGTTGTATGTTGATGGCTATATGAAATGACAAACACAAATATTTCATTTTATAGACATATGAAAAGCTTTGAGAAAGATAATAAAAGAGACAAGGAAAATATCTAACCCCAAAATTAAAATACATGCCAGGAGATTAACAGATACAAACCACAATCTTGCATATTTCTTGCCTTAACTAGGTAAAACTGCCAGAGATCAAACTATTTTAACATCAAATCACTGTAGCAATGGTCACATACGGCTCATTCCACTATTACTTTTTTCCAGAAAAAGTGTCTCTCTGCCTCGTTTAGTTATGTGTTTTGTTTCTGTTTCTGAAGCAAGACAAAATGAATTCCTGAATGTTTTCACGGGAAACATCCTCACCTCACACAAGTGGAAAGGAGAGGATGGGAATCCTGACCTCACTACAATCAATTAATATTTTGCCACTTACCACTATACCTGGGCAAAGTAGAGTAATATCACTTTGGAAAAGTGATTGATGATATTTGTACTTTCTTTTTCCCCCTCACATATAATATCTGCGTGCTCATTCCAGGTGATCAAATGAAGGGTAAATTATCTTTCAGAATGAAGTTTTGCTGCAAATAGCCAAGGGAAGTCAGTCAGTCTGTGTAGCTCTAGAGAAGAGCAAAGCATAATTCTGTGCACCCTGACAAACACTAGAATCAACGTGATTCTGAAGTTTAACAGGGAATAATAAGTAACGATGTCTGTCTGCCTGAAATCATCACTGTTACTTGTGAGTGGAATTCTGTTCTTTGCTTTGTGCGAGCACTTTGTACAAGGATGACCTTCTTCCCAACATAACAGGAAAGTTTCTGCTTTTCAAATACAGCGTGCCATGGCTGATATTCAGAGTAATTCATGCACAGATATTTCTGAAAGAAAACTTTTCATCATATGAACACAGTATGCATTCAGGAAGAGGTAGGTAAGTTTTCAGGTTTGAAGTCATCTAGGCAATAAAAAAGAAAACACTTCCCCTCTGTGCAGTTCTGAACAGCTAGGAAGTGGTATAATCCACTTTTGAAAGGATGGCACTACTATTGATGCTAAATGTCATCCTGAAACTGTGATCATGAGCAGATTTGCTAGCCGTACAAGTTGCAACCCTGCAGAAACATCCTTTGCTCTTTGCAAGCCACCCAGATCTAGAGTAATGTAGTTCTGGATCACTCCTCTGATTATCTGGTGTTATCTTACATATTTAATATCAGCCTCAGAGATTAGACCTTCATTTCTCAAAGCTAGACCTCTTTGTCATTACCATCTGTCCCATTAAAAGATCCTGGGAAAAGCTTCATCTCGCAACATTGAGCTAGGAAGACACTTATTCTGATAAGGCTTTTAAGCAAGAAATCATCTAGTATGATGTTAAAAGATTCACTGGACTCAGAAAGCATAGGTTACTTTCTCATCTCAGCCACCAAAAAAGTGTATAACCACACATAGGTAACCTCCTCCCACATATTGTTATTTGTTAGTTTCTCTTTCTTATACAGTAGGTGAAAAACATGTGGTCAAATTCCCATCTTTTGCTTATTTCTGCTCACACAAAACTTATCTCTTAAGTAAAATGAGTGTTTGTATTAACGAAGAATTATGTAAAAATTGTTCAAGTGTTTATTTTTAATTGCTAGCTCAGCTGATTTTCTGAAATTAAAATGTGGACTTTAGGTCTCTCTATGTATTTACTCTTTTAGAACGTGAGATCCATGGTAGCTGCATGTGATCTGTGTTACCCAATTTAGAAAACTAATCTACCTTAACTATAAATATCTGATTTATGACTCAGAATGAACCTTAGAATGTCCTGCAATAGGTGTTTAGTCTAGGATTGTGATCTTTATAACATCTGGAAAATTTTTCTGTAAAAATAACTAATGGAATTTAGTTTTGTCTCAGATATAGCTTGTTCTGTGTTTCTTATTGTGGAAAGGTGCTGAGCAGTGCAAGCAATCCTGATCAGTTTTATACTTACCAGGAACAAATGGAAGAGGCCTGGGATGGCCCATTTGGGTTGTAAATGAGAAGAAGTAAGTTGTTTAATTGTAATAAAAGTTCAGCTGTGAAGTGAACAATTGGCAAACAGCACAGGGATTATGGTATACTTAGATATTCACTGATGTAGGGAGCAGAATGACAGTCTTCCAACAAAGTGTGTGGCTTCATTGGCTACAGCGTCATTTCCACACTTTCCTTGATTTGATGAATATTTAAATATTTTTTGGAAAGTGGAAGAATTTCAGTAGAAGTGACATGTCTCAGTAATGTAAAGGCTTATATCTCTGTCTGCTAACATTCTGACCTACTCGAGCATTTAGGAAGCAGCTGTATCGCTGTCTTTGTATAGGTATAGCTTAGATTTCTAGCTGCAGTAAAAAGATACGACCACGAATACTAAGTGGCAGAAGATACCTCAGTGGCTGAGAAAGTGAGACAAAGCACTGTCCTTCTTGTTGTTGTTTTCTGATAGACAGCTGTCATTGTGACTTCTTGGCTCATAGAAATCCTTTTTTTTTCTTCCAATTAAGTCACTCTATGCATTGTATGGGAATCCTGAGGGCACACCTCAGAAGTGTGAATGCCCTGACAGGGCAGGACAGGGGAGAAATAGGAAGTGAAAGTCTTCTATCATCTGGTTTGAAGAGTACAGATGTGATGGGAGAGAATATCCTCCTGAGCCTGAAATACCCTTCCACAAGCTCATAATGCATACCTAAGCACACCATAAAATTATCATCTGAAGAAAAAAGTGTAAACACTGTGAGAAATGGTGACATAGACTCTCATCAGAAGCTAATGCAATTAAAGATTTGCCCACAACATTGTGCAAATTATTAATGAATCAATTATAAACAGTAGGGGCCTATTCTTCTCTCAAGGCACAGATGCAGTTCCTGCTAATTCGAAATGATTTTTCAAATCTTAACTCATTTACACATCTAAAGCAAAGCAAAGATAATGTGAGACAATCAAATTAAGTAGGACTCTTACAAGTAATCCATTTCTTTTCCTTTTCTGTTCCTTTGATTCAGAAAAGTGCTGAGTATCTTCTGTCTTACTGGGGATGAATTGTACTTAACAGCAATAGACATTCACTGTAATCAGGAAAGATACCTAATGAAGACTACATGTGTCAGACTATATATAAGCTTGCTTTTTCCATTGTTAGAATTGTGTCTCCATAATAGTTTGCAACAGAGAAGAGTAAGTGGTGGATACTGACAAGGGGTTAGAAAATATCTTTCAGGTAGGACCTAGCTAAATAGTCATAGTGAATATTCAACATGAGTTAGTCACTTTTTTTGCTCTTCTTCGAGAACATACTCATTCGCTAGTTTCAGCTGACATAACAATTTACACTTGTATGAAAGGAGAACATACAAAGGTATAAGTTATTTCCATATTAAGCTGTTTCACGGCTCTTTTATGTGTCTGGAAGTATTATCAAACTGTAAGTAGGTGGACATTCAGATCACCTGTTATCTGGAACCTAGACGTGTGACACGTGTTCTTCTCTAGAAATGCTATTAAAACGGTAAAGATTGTGTGCTCTTTCCTGCATCTTCTCCTGGATGATTGTTATGCTATGTTGCTGACTGTACAGATAACTCAGTGTTTTTAATAAAGAGAAGATTTTTTCTCACACAGATGCTTTTGGTCACCTATAAGACCTGATATACTGGACAAGCTTTCATCAGGATTTATGAGAATTAAAGCTTCCATGCACAAATTGCATGAATAGGACTTAGTAAGAAGGAATGTCGTTGAACCAGATAGCAATTCAATATTAGATAAATATTCATAGACACTGTTTTGCAGTGTTCAACTAGCTTTAGTAACCTATGTAAACCGGTTTCCCTGTCAAAGTTATCTGCCCCACTCTCAAATATTCATACGTTCATCATGCTGTCTGATCTATCTCACTGCACATAACACATAACTTAATAGATTTAGAGTTGTACTTGGTACTCCCGTATCACAATGAACCATGGAGAAGATGCAAGACATTTTTTAAAATCTTGCAATCTTTACAGAAAATCACAATAACTGATAATAACTGACTGATTCATTATTTCTGAAAGTGTGTGTTAAAGGCAGCTGAAGGAATGTCATGAATGTATTTTCTCGTTAGGCCCTGTGTATGCTTCAGTAGTTCATTAAATGCTATTTTGCTGTCTGTTTAAGCATATGTTTAAATACCTTTCTGACTACATGTATTTTGCTGAATGAAGGTCTAAATGTGTGTCTGTAATTGTTTTGATAATATGTCTAATTATGTATTTTGGATAAATTAGGCAGTAGGTGTTTAAAAGGTGGCCACTACATTTTCTTGGAAAATGGTCCTTGCATCAGTATGGATACAACTGGGTCAAGACAGAATTTGTCTGGAGGAAGGTTGTGACAGCACCTGAAGTTTAATAATAATTGGATGGATGTTTTAATGGATAAAAAGGGTTATATTTTGTTACTCTTACAGAAAAAAATATTTCGGTATTTTGGCATAGCTTATCCATGAAACACTGCAAAGAGCCAAAGATTATGTTCTTCTTGTGGACCTGAGGGAAAGGCAGGATATTGCACGTATTCACAGTTATCAGGGAAGATGGTAACAAGTAATGTTCATGGAAGGGAGGAACATTGTTTTAGCTGTGTTCAAATAGACATCCATGAGGAAAAAATATTATTACAGTCTGGAGATTTTCTGGACAGAAAAGACAAGACTTGGACATTTGGGAGTAACTCATAGAGAAACAGATGATAAATTTGTCTCAAAAGGGGACACAAATCCAGACTGGTAAAAAAAAAAAAAAACAGACGATGTGGTGAGTTGATGGTGGTTCTGTGTGTGGTTCTGTGATTCTGTGATTCTGTGACCCTGGTCAACAGCTAAACTCCCATCCTGCCTTTTGCTCATTCTTGTATCCTGGGAGATGGAAAGAAAATAAAAGTTGAACGAAGGTAAAAATACTTGTGGGTTGAAACAATGACAGTTTAATAAGGAAAACAAAAGCTGTTTGTCCAAGTGAAGCAAAATAAGAAATTCAGATCAAGGACAGGGAACTGCTGGAGAGGGTCCAGCAAAGGGCTACAAAGATGATTCAGGGATTAGAACATCTCTCTTATGAGGAAAGACTGAGGCACTTGGGTCTTTGTAGCCTGGAGAAGAGAAGATTGAGGAGGGGTCTTATCAACGCTTATAAATACTTAAAGGGAGGGTGCCAGGGGGATGGGAACAGTCTTTTTTCAGCGGTGCCCAGTGATAGGACAAGAGGTAACAGGCACAAACTTGAACATAGGAAGTTCCATCTAAGCATGAGGAGGAACTTCTTTCCTTTGAGGGTGGCAGAGCACTGGCACAGGCTGCCCAGAGAGGTTGTGGAGTCTCCCACACTGGAGACATTCAAAACCCGCCTGGACACCATCCTGTGCAACTTGCTGTAGGTGACCCTGCTCTGGCAGGGGGGGTGGACTAGATGATCTCCAGAGGTCCCTTCCAAACCTGACCATTCTGTGATTCTGTGATTCGCTACTTCCCATCAGCAGGCAGATGTCCAGCTGCTTCCTGGGAACCAGTGCCTCAGCACACCCAATGGCTGCTTGGGAAGACAAATGCCATAACCATGAATGTCCCTTCCTTCCTCCCTCTTCCCCCCAGCTTTTACTGCTGTGCACAGTGTCATATGGTATGGGATATCCCTTTGGTCAGTTGATGTCAGCTGTCCCAGCTGTGTTGCCTCCCAGCTTCTTGGCCCCTCCCCCAGCCTACTCACTTTGGTGGGGTGGGGGTGGAGAAGAGAGAAACAAAAGGGATTGCCACTGTGTCAGCACTGCTTAGCAGTACAAGGTTGTGTTATCAATCGTGTTTTAGACACAAATGCAGAGCACAACACTGTACGAGCTGCTGTGAAGAAAGTGGACTTCAGAACTTCATCCCAGCAAGACCCGGCACAGGCAGGAAAGAGATGACACTTTTCAGCAGAATCAGAAAGAAAGCCAGAGGAGAGTACACAGCAACCAGGGGCAGAATATCCAGCAGCTGTAAAGGGAAGGGAACAGGCAGAATTAGGAAAGGACAAATAATGGGAACTAAATGGGGGTCAAGGCTACACCAATGGGTTTGCAGAGATTTAACTAGAAAGCTTTATGGAGGTAGGTTTCATTGGGTGCAATTTAAAGAAGCTAGAAAATCTAGGAAAAAGATTAACTTAGGCGGAAATTGTAAAGGATGTATTCAACTATTTTAGCTGTAAGGGGAAGAGGCAAACAGGGCCACCTACATGGGTATTTTTGGTGTTTCTAAACATGAGAAAGACAAAGAGAGGCACAGAGAGAGAGACACACACAGAGGCATATCTTAAAACATGCAATCAGTTTAACTATATTTGCATGCTAATATTTCCTACCAGCCTAATGGTAGGAGAGGCTAAATGTTCAGTTCATAAGCTTATATTGGAATAAACATGCAAAAGAATATTTTTTTCTTACAATGAAATCAGACCTCACATTCTCAATGTTTAATTTTTCTGTTTGGAACTATAATTTCCTTAATGTCTCTTACATGGTTCTTTTTTGTCTCATACACATTGTTACTGAGTTTAGATAAAATCCGTATATCCAATTTCTTTAACTGCTCAAAGAGCTGAAGTTTGATAGAACATGTTAATTACATTCTCTTTCACAATAATCTCCATTAGCTACTTTCTATTTAATTTTAGCACATTTAAACCAATTTAGGAAGAGAACTTCCTTCGGTCTTTTATACTCCAATACAAATGCATTATGGATGTACAGACTGTGTTGGCTTCAAGGGACATTGGATCAAAACCTTAATTCCTTTACAGTGATATGCATACCAAACTTTAAAAAAAAAATTGTAATAAAAGAGGTTTGTGATATATGAGTACTTGTTAAGGAAATACTGTCAATATGAATGTAAAATACTAGGTTTCAAACCTTTATGTATTATACCAATAAATTTTTGGAAATATAATGTTCCTATTAATTTTGAAAAGATGTGCCTGAAAACAAGTTGGTGGTTTTCATGCTGCATTCAATCAATAAATCCATATTTATCTGAGCCCTTACATCTAAGATGCAAGTAGATACATATCCAACAAAAGCTGGAACTACCAAAATATTTCAGGATTGAGTGTGAGCTGTGTAAGATTGTTACGTCTCCTAAAGTTCTCTATATATTCATAAAGCTTACATTTGAGTCTAAACTAATTGGATTTTTCCCCTTTTCATTCATATTTAAAAAGCAAGCCAAATTCTCATTTCAGGCTACTCCAATTTACTAACTTTATAATCTAGTGGGGTAAATGAGAAAGGGGATTTGACTCCTGTGATTTATGGTAGTATAGACCATACAGGAGAAAATTAGGTCTCTGGAATCATTAAGCTAAAACTGATTTGAGCTACTAGTAGAATCATTTTATATGGCCTTATAGGGTACAGCAGAACTGGGATCTTTTCTAATCAGAAGATACAAGTGTTTAGGTACTTGCAGAATTTACAAACAACCTTAGTTTCCAATGAATAACTATCTCTCAATAAAACCTGCTTAAAATATTGATTAATTATTCTTGAGTAAGCTAAGGTGGAATGGAGATTGGACAATGAGGATAATAGGAAGATAATAAAATAAACAATATTGCTTGGTAGATCTTCTGAACAAATGAGGACATTTTAATTTTTTATTTATTTATTTACTTCCTAAGAGGGAGAAATGAGTTTTATTGGTAGAAAATATAAATAGCAAATCATAGTAAAATATTTTCAACACTGGGGACTAGCATAGTGGGGATATATGCCATAAATGATCTCCACTGACAGAGCCAGCTTGAACATTCTTGCAATCACAGTGATATACTTACAAGTATAATTACAAATGTAAAACTGAAATGCATTGAAAACATTGTACAGACTGAGCCAATTTTTATAATGGATCAGAATATAAAACCATGGCAAGCTGATAAGAAACATTACAATCTGGGAACTGGATTATATTTATATGTGGATGAAATAGTCATTGGATGTAATTCAAATCAGGAATCTCTCTTAGTTTCCTGCCTAATGGTATTCTACTTCCAGGTTTGAGACCGTCCGAGGAACCCGAAGGTGCACAAGTGCATGGGACCTGATGAGATTCATTTGCAGGTCCTGAGGGAACTGGTGGATGAAGTTGCCAAGCCACTATCCATCATGTCTGAGAAGCCATGGCAGTCTTGTAAAATTCCCACTGACTGGAAAAGGGGAACATAACCCTCATTTCTAAAAATGGTAAAAAAGGAGACCCGAGAAACCACAGGCCAGTCAGTCTCAACTCTGTGCCTGGCAGGATCATGGAGCAGATCCTCCTGGAAACTCTGCCAAGGCACATGGAAAATAAGGAGGTGATTATTGACAGCAAACATGGCTTCACTAAGGCCAAATTGTGCCTGAAAAATTTGGTGGTCTTCTACAATGGAGTTACAGCATTGGTAGATAAGGGGAGATCAACAGATGTCATCTACCTGGACTTGTGCAAAGTATTTGACACCATTCTGCACAACATCCTTGTCTCTGAATTGGAGAGATGGATTTGACCAATGCACCACTTGGTGGATAAGGAACTGGCTGGACAATCGTACTCAAAATGTTACGGTCAACGGCTCCATGTCCAAGTGGCAAGCAGGGGCAAGTGGTGTTCCTCAGTGGTCGGTAGTGGGACCAGTGCTGTTTAACATCTTTGTTGGTGACATGGATGTTGGGATGGAGCGTACTCTCAGCGTTTGCTGACAACACCGAGCTGTGTAGAGCAGTTGACACGCTGGAGGGGAGGGATGCCATCCAGAGCCTGGACAAGCTGGAGAGGTGGTCCCATACCAACCTCATGAAGTTCAACAAGGTCAAGTGCAAGGTCCTGCACATGGGTCAGGGCAATCCTGAGCTCAAATACAGGCTGGGTAGAGAATGGATCTAAAGCAGCCCTGAAGAGAAGGACTTGGGGGTGTTGGTGGATGAGAAGCTCAACATGAGCCGGCAATATGCACTTGCAGCACAGAAGGCTAATCATATCCTGGGCTGCATCAAAAGAAGCATGGCCGGCAGGTCAAGTGAGGTGATTCTGCCATTCTACTCCACTCTCGTGAGATCCCACCTGGAATATTGCGTCCAGCTCTGGAGCCCCCAACATAAGAAGGTCATGGACCTGCTGGAGTGGGTCCAGAGGAGGGCCACAAAGATGACCAGGGGGCTGGAACACCTCTCCTGTGAAGACAGGCTGAGAGAGTTGGGGTTGTTCAGCCTGGAGAAGAGAAGGGTCTGGGGAGCCCTTATAGCAGCTTTCCAGTATCTGAAGGGTGACTACAAGAAGGCTGCAGAGGGACTTTTTAAAAGGACATGTAGTGACAGGGCGAGGGGGAATGGCTTCAAACTGGAAGAGGGTAGATTTAGAACAGATATCAGGAATAAATTCTTTACTATCAGGGTAGTGAGGCACTGGAACAAGTTGCCCAGGGAAGTTGTGGATGCCCCATTCCTGGAAGTGGTTCAAAGCCAGGTTGGATGGGGTTTTGAGCAATGTGGCTTAGTGGAAGGTGTCTCTGGCCATGGCAGGGGTGTCAGAACTCAAAAATCTTTAAGGTCCCTTCCAACCTAAACAATTCTATGATTCTATGATTTTTAAGTATTGTGATATGTATACATGTTTGTCTTTAAGAATAACTGCGTATCAAGATGCATGCAGTCTTCTTGGCACGTACATAGAAAAACACTGAAATTGGTTCTATAAAATTTAACCTTACATAGTGACTTATGTTAGACTAGTCTAGTTTGTTGAAAGTATTCACCTTTTGTTTAAGGAGAATGGATGCTGCATTTCCACTACATTGCTTTGAAAATCTTTTTCAATTTCATTCGCACAAGCTGAGTAAAATTCCAGACAAGGTTTTTAAAGATGGTTTCACATAGAGATAAAGATTTCAGTTCGCTTATATCCTAGCCCAGACTCCAAAAAGGACATATCCAAGTTTCTGCCTCCATCTGAAATGTATTGTGTGCTTTAATACCTGCAAATGTAGCATACAGCACATCAAACAGTGCAAAGAATTCCATAAGCAGCACCAGGGGGTACAAGAAGGGCTAAACCATTAAAAAACAGAGAACTTCCAATACATAAAATTGATGGTGTAGCACTGTATGTACACTTCATGTTTTTGCATCAACATGGGGCATGACTTCTCATATACACTGTGGATCTCAAGGGATTCTAAATGTCCATCAGAAACATTGAGTAACACTGCAACATTTTGAAACACTAATTAAGACTTACATTTAGGTCTGTAAGAGACAACATCATCATAAGAAGTTTCGCATTTTCTGTCACTAACCTGATCAGTCTTACATCCTTCATAGGAAAGCATATTAACTAAAGCAGGAGGAGAGCTTCTTGCATAAACTTTTGTGGTTAGAACATCAGCAAATGAAATAAAGTATGTGAGATGGATACTATTCAGTCTAAGGAAAAATTAAACCCATTTTCCCATTCTTTGGATGGGTATCCTACACATAAGGTAATAATTTTCAGCAGACTCTTCTCCATCAGCAGTATAATGAGTGACATTCTGACAGCTATTATGCATACATAGTATGCATAACATACATAGTACGCATTATGAATGTATACTAGTATTGCACAGAGCAGCAGACTTGCACGCTCTGAAGGTGTCCTGATTTTCAGAGGTGTTCAGCAGCTCTGAAATATAACTCTTTACTTTTGTGTTTAGCTAAGATTAAGACTTTCAAGTTTGAGGAACTATTTATTTCCAAAATGTAACTAAGGACTTCTGACACGTATACAGTTTTATAGAAATCAATATGTATTGCACATTTAAATAGATGTTTGATCTTTACTAAGCTTCCAGAACGTAGCTTGTCAACAAGTTCATCCTCCCATACATCTTGTGTGGTAGGTTTGTTAGCTAGCAAATATAATTTTTATCCTTTCTTATAAGTAGGAATACTGACAGGAGAAAGTGAAGTCACTGTTGTCTTTATTTTTGGGGATGCCCTGACAACAGAAAGCATCCTAGGTTTATGTAAGACTATTGAATGCGCAGCTTATGAAAGAATAAGCCTACCTGAAAATTGTCAAGAGCTACCCACTTTCAATCATTCCTTCTTTCTTAAGTATGTAGCAAATGACAGAAAAACATCCTTCCTACTCAGTATTAAAGGGCAATATGGTACTAAAAAAGAAAAAGACAAAATGCATTCAGTTTTGTCATTTTTGCCTTAACCGGTATAGTTTCTGAAGGACAGAATAATTATACCCATAAGACTCACTGAGAATAGCAGTGCTGGAAATGCGCTGTAGTGGAATCAAATCAATAACTCTGAGACTACTTTGATCTTGTTTTAAATATTACTCTTTGCTCTCCCTAGATTTGGGCTATTGATTATAAAAATTGCTGCCAAGCCTTCTTTTCTGCATAATGATATCCTATACTTTTTACTTTTTTTTTATATATACATAATGACATTGAAAAATATGACACTTGGATGAATATTTTATTGAATATGAAGAGGCTTAAGTTTGATGCTGGGCTTTCCTACTTTTTCCAGGTGATTCTTGTTTTCATAAACATAGAAGTATTTTGGAAAGCTATATGCAATATCACGAATCAACTTTCAGTTAACAGCAGGTGACATACAGATATCTTTGGGTACCTGAAATACTTAATACACATATATGTACTAGGCCATCAACTCGATGTTTTCTTAAAGATTTTCTTTCTTTTTATTTTATCTAAAGAATTGCGTTGAAATATAAGCAGAAATGGCTGATCAATTTTACTAGCTTGAGGCTTGATTCTCTGAGGTACTGAGTATCCTTCATTTTCGTGGAAGGGCGCAAAGACAGCTTAGCATTTCACAGATATTTGTGCTGAGTTGTTAGATAAATAACTTTTTAAGAAACAGATATATTTGCAGGATTCATTTTTACCAAAGATGTGGCTAAACCATAGAGATAAAGCATAAAATCCTGCAAAATTTACTTAAATCTTCTAAAAGCATTAAGATGTACATACAGGTCTACATTTTTTCTCCTAGACTTCCCTTGGAATATGAAACAGCATAATTTTCTTCTATGATTAAATGGTCCCATTAATTGGCTAAAGTGCATTGAGTGGTGATAGGAAATTGTTTGGTTAACATTTATTTGGAATAAACTTCAATCTACCAACTGTTAGTTCTGCAAAAATTAAGGGAAACATAAACATTACATAGATACTCGTATGAAGAAATTTAGATGCTACATACTTTCATTACTAATGACTACTGGACTAAAACATGGACAGTGCTTGATCTATGAATGCAAAGAGAAATGTTTTTCCCTTCTAGGGTTGTGTGACCTGTCATTTGCTATGACACTGTCATGTGTTGTGGCTTTCATTGTTGCAGGATTCTACTGTTACAGTCCAAATCCTAGTGAAAGCTATGGTAAGAAATTACTTCTTCAAGGTGCTTCTGTGTTTATACATTAGTTTCCGAGTCTTGAAGTCCTCCACAGTGGATTCTCTGACTGAAAGAGCAAATCATAGAATCATAGAATCATTTAGGTTGGAAAAGACCTTTAAGATCACTGAGTCCAACCATAAGTCTAGCACTGCCAAGTCCACCATTAAACCATATCCCTAAGCATCACATCTACACGTCTTTTAAATATCACCGGGGATGGTGACTCAACACTTCCCTGGGCAGCCTGTTCAAATTCTTGACAACTCTTTAAGCTAAGAAAGTTTTCCAAATATCCAATCTAAACATCCCCTGACACAACTTGAGGCTGTTTCCTCAGTTGTTACTTGGGAATAGAGACCGACACCCACCTTGCTACAACCTCCACAACATCCACAGTCTTTCCCTCATCCACTAAGCAGATCATCCTGTCATAGAAGGAGATCAGATTAGTTAAGCAGGACGTGCCTTTCATAAATGCACCTGGTTTTCCTGTACATGCCATGTGATGGCAGCCAAGATGATCTGCTCCATAACATTCCTTAGCACCAAAGTCAGACTGACAGGCCTGTAGCTCCCCAGATCCTCCTTCCAGCCCTTCTTGCATGTGACTGTAAATTATGTTAATGATTTTCCATTTTCTACAGGCTCTTTTTAATCCTTTGAATATGCATACTTCACTGATTTACAAACTATGGACCTGATCTTTCTGTCCTTGCAAAAGAGAGAGCTTTTGTTTTCTGCTGCAGTAGACCTTCTGTTTTTATTCTTGATGAGTCATAATTTATCAAATTTTCATACTTTAGACAGTCACTGGCAATGTATTTAATGTTTGTAATGAACCATGGTCATTTGGAGTCTAATGTGTGGCAAAAAGAGTTTTTAAAACGCTTTAAAAAAATGGCAGCCGTATTTGAAGTCGTATGGAATGTTCACAAGGGCAGAAGATGTGAAGAAGGTAATGCATCACAGAATTGTGCAATTTGCTACATAAATATTACCAACATGCAGGCAGCAGATATGTGTTCATTTAATAAAAGCAGGTAAAGCGTGTTAGTTGTTAAATATAGCTAGACAACAAGAAGTTTAAAAGATAATGTTTTAGTGCTATGTAAATATAATTGGACTAAATTAGACCAAAGGGTCATAGATGGTTATGCAACCCTGTTACTGTACAATGCAGATAAATGTGTGCCACGATTGAGAGAGGAGACACAGCTTAATGCAAGCAGAAAGTCGTTTATTCGAAAACTTTCAGGGGTTACATAGAGATTGCGTTACAATCTGATTGGTTCTTTCAAACATGTACAACTAACCCTACTACTTCTAATTGGCTAACGATAACATCAGAAGGCTGTTGTTAGGGGCTTTCCTGGCACTTTTTCACTTTTTTATTACCTCGGTAAGGTGGGTGCCCCACTTAAGACCTATTCATCAAGTGGGCCTTCCTGCAACCTTTTAAACTTTTACCAAGGTTTATGGCCCACAGGCTCTCCGCTTATCAGATGTGTAGAGCTTGGGGTTTTGTTCTTTAACCCTTCTCTTTTCGAATCACCACCTTGTAATCCTTGCACCACAAATGTGGTCCAGGTTTCAAGCAAAACCAGCAGGAAAACAGACTTCCTCATCTTATGATATGCTAATAAATCCTAGATTTAAGCTCTGAACTGCAAAATGAACAAAGTTTAGGCTCGCTGCTTTTTTTTTTCTAGAAATGACTTCTGCATGGCCTATTTAGGTCCTTTTTATTCTATGGTTATTCACCCCTCTGGAAAGGAATTGCCTTACAGAGAGATGGAAACAGAGCTGGAGGGAGACTGGGAAAGACAAGAAGAGGACCATGCCATGTGTATCAAATTCTATTCATAATAGGTCAGGATTGAATACCATCTACCCTCACCATGCTCCAAAATGGGTTGATGACCCACCCCTTATTTAAGGTGTATCACTCATTTAATTCAATGCTATATGAATAAAGGGAAGACTAAATCCACCGAGTATGTCTTTGCAGAGCGATAGTATAAATGCTGAGAATATAATATCACTTCTGTAAGTAGTGGGCTCTGTTTTAGTGTCAAAATAATCTTGAAGAAACCCAGTGTTCAAACAAAGTAAATCTCAGAGCTTCGAAAGAATTAAATCTACACTGACTTACTCATTAAAAAAAAAAAAAAACCACAAACTGGAATTTAGAGTGTTATATTTTAATATTAAAAAAAAAAAAGGAAGAAAACAACAGAGGAAGAAAACTTCTAGTGATGTTAATTAATAACGAAGGTAATCATCACTGCTTTCAATATACAGATGGTAAGAAAAGAAAAAAACATAGGGAGTGCTTTATGCAATAAGTACTTTACAAACAATAATGGGAATCAGCTCCTTCTGATACCATCTCAGTGGCTTACCAGAAGCACCTGGAAACTCCCTGGTGGGCAGTTTTTGCTGAAGAAAAGCTGAAGTTGCTGAGGACCTTGCTGTATTGCACTGCTAGTCTGTTCTCAGTTGCCAGTAAGATTTCAGAGTGCAGCTTTGGAACTTGTGATGGAACTGGAAAAAAGATATGTGAGTTCTTATAGCTTAGATGAGGAATTTGGGGAAAGTAAGAAACTTTAAAAGTGTTTTTATAAAATATGAGTGGTATTTCCACCACATAGAATCACAAAATTCTCTAGGTTCGAAGGGACCTTTAAGAGGATCTTGCTGCTGACACAATCCTGGAGAACCACAATGAGTCAAAGAACTGGGAACAGGTTAAAGAAGTTTTATGAGTTGTCACTTGCCTAAAGGCTTGTCCTGGCTTCAGCTGGGGAAAAATTAATTTAATTTCTAGTGATTGCTGTGGAAGGAATGTCAACAGTGCATGTTGTTTTAGTTGTTGCTAAGTGATGTTTATACTTTTCAAGTACTTTTCAGCTTCCTTTAGAAGCTGAGAAGGATCATAGACAGAACAGTGAAATGGCCAATGGAATATTCTGTACCACAGAAGTCATGCTCAGTATATAAATGGGGTTTGTCCAGGGGGCAGGAATTTACATTCTCTGCTCAGGAGGGTACGAATTTACCAGGTGGTGAGAGTGACTTGTGTTGTCGTTATTATTGTTATTATTTCTATTTTCCTTTTCTGCTATTGCTCTATTAGTCTTTATCTCACCCCATGAGGTGGGTTTTTTTCTTTTCCTTTCCCCTCCATTTCTCCCTCTTCTCACTACCTTTCTGGGGGGAAAAGAGGGACAAATGTGCAAGCGATTGTATGGTCCTAGCCACTGGCTGGTGTTAAAACACACAAGGCTGAGACTGCATTTGGTCTTAGGAATATTTTGGTATTGCTTGTAGGAACAGAATTCTTAAAAAAATGTGATTTTTTAAAAATAAGACAATTTAGAAATGTAGAAAATGACCAATGCAGAAGCAACAAAAAATTACTATAATTTTGTCAGACATCATCCATTTAGATCTCTTGGTTTTTCCAGCATCTTGATACTACTTGGTAAGACAACTCTGTGAATTTCCAATGAAATATAAATCTTTATTTCAGTAAACTATTAACAGTTTGCTTGGGGTTATGTGGTTTTTTTTTTGTTTTGTTTTTTGTTTTTTTTTCAATCGTTTCTTATTTTAAAAGGAATGTATTTTGTCTGTAAGCACTTCCCCTTCAAGGCACGGAAATAGCAAAATGTTTTCAATAGCTGCTTGTTACCAGTCATGAAAGAGAAATAACCTATTTTCTTTTCGTGTATTTTTAAGTCAGAAATGAAACTGCATTAGAGACATGAATTACTGTTAAATGGTTTGAAAATTGACAGTGAATCACCATATGAAGCTGTTAATGATACTTCTAACTTTAGGCAAACCAGTCTTTGTATAGCAAGGAGAAAGGAAAATGAATGTTTTCATCTACCTAATTGTCCAGTTCACACGTTGTACAACAGAACAAAGCACAGTACATATAATTATAACTCGACTCTCATGGCTGCATAGCTAACAGTTTCAATCGCTTTTCCTCTGTCAAAAAGTTATTTCTTAATGTCCTGAAAATGTCTTTTAATATTACTTTAAACTGAAACAAGCTAACTGTACATGACTTAAACTTAATGATACACTTAATCATAGAATGCATTCATTGAAGGTTTCATTTGAAAAAACAGTATATGGTGAATTCTTTATAAAATTATTTTTAATGATAAAAATGCTAAACAAAGTAAAAGAATCTTTTTCACTGTTTTTTGCCTGAATTGAATGTTGGGCTTCATTTTCTTTTTTCTGTGAGAAAGAATATCTTTTCAGGAACATTGTTTTATTCAGAGTGTAAATTTTTATAAAGATTGGGTAATGTGAGTTATTTGCATAAAGAATTGTTTAATGAGTCAATATAATCTGTAAATCTTCTTCAGGAGTTCTGTGTTGTGTTAAGGTCTAATGTTTTATAGTCGAATACAAGTTGTCTGAGTTTCTTGGTGGTCATGAAATATATGACATTACTTTCTACCTTAAAACCATGGCAATGTTACAAATATGTATATTGTTTGCTTGTAATCAAATTCGGACAAGTTATAGAAGATTAACAAATTTTGCTTTTCAGTCCCCTGAATTTCATATTGAGTTCATTTCAACCAGAAACATTTAAAAAAAAAAAAAAAAGTTTTTTTTAATAAAATGCTTGGATTGACTTGATATATAATCAGTCGTATAAAATTAAATTGAATTCCGTTTGAATGTTTGAGGATACTTAACAGGAAAAATCATTATATGATGTCAGGAGGTGTTTCTCTGCGGCAAATCTAAAAGTAAATCATGTCTTCTTTTTCATTAGGTCATTCCCTGTCTTCATCCAAAAGAGGGAGTCTTAATTCTAATGGCTGAGGACAGGAGTGGAACTGAATCTTTGGACTGAGGTAGCTGTTGTGTGGCTTTCTTCTTCTTTTAAAAGTATAATCTGTCCTTTTGGGTTTGACAGTCTTTTCAGTCTCAAAATGAAAACTGTGGATTAATAGATTCTGCCTTTTACTAAATTTCAAAAGCATTTTTCATATAATTCTTTTACTATATCTTCCTAGTTTCTACTCGTTGTGATTCTTATTGCACTGTCTAAACTGAAATAAAACCCTACTAGTTTTGATGAATTCGGTATTTTTTCTTATATCCCTGTCTATCAGTGTTTGTATCTCCATGTAATTCTAACCTTTTATTAACTTTACTGAGGTGTGATAAAATACTTGCTCAAGATTAGGTAGATAGACTAATGATCTTATTAATTGTTCTTTAACAGGAAGAACCTGCATGAGATTCTAAATGTGAGTTCTGTTTTTCTTGAGAGAAAAATACATAATGTAGATTGAAAGTTTCACAAGTTCAAATTAACAATTAAACATGGCTTATTCAAGATAAAAACAAAGACTGAATACTGTAAATACTGCAGACATTTAATTGCAAAACTGCTCTGCCTTTTTAGTTCTTGGAAAAGGCTGTGAATCAATGTAGATATAAGTCAATATACTTGTTGACAAGACAAGCAGATCCCATTCATTTTTCAGATTTCCTGAACAGCCACAGTATGGTCACTTCATAGGACAGGAACAAGAAAGACTTGTGTCAGTGTAACATAAGGAGTCATGTCAGGTTTTATGTTTGATTTTGCTCTTTACAACTCAGAACTAGAATTCCTCTGGCTTAACCTAAAGCATAGTCTAGACAGAAGGCATCTTGGTGGCATTTATTGATGGCATCTTGAAATACAGCAGTGTTTTTATTGACCATTCTCTGCTGGGTCTCTAGTCTGTCATCTGTGCTGCTGTGCCTTAATGAAATGCCACTGTGCCTGCAGTGGAGCACAACCAACCCTTCATTGCCAGAACACCAGAATTGCACTTTTCTCAGTATACGTTTC
Source organism: Vanellus vanellus (assembly GCF_965231255.1). Classification (NCBI taxonomy): domain Eukaryota; kingdom Metazoa; phylum Chordata; class Aves; order Charadriiformes; family Charadriidae; genus Vanellus; species Vanellus vanellus. Next base: position 24,165,639 of record NC_138911.1, on the reverse strand, counting down.
CATGGCTGAAAAGCGTGCAGTTTTGCTTGGTGACCTTTTAATGTTATTGAAGTATTTGCAGTAACCTTACAATCATCTTCAGTACCTAGAATGTTCTCAGTGCTGCAGCAGTATTAATGACTTACAAACACACGTAGATTGTTTTTAACTATCTGCCTCTGAGGACATTGGTTTGCAATGTACATCTACATTAACTCTGCAAGTAAGCATTTAAAAAAAAATTAAAAAAACCCAATCATTTTGGAACGTATCCTTATCTTTCACATGATACATAGTGCCTCAGTCCTAAAGCCATCCTAGTGGGAAGTCTTGTACAATGAAATACTCTCAAAGGATGCAGAAATCAGAAGTTGTCTTTTTGAGATTAAGATTCAAGTCTAGACCCCAGGAGACTGAAATTCACCAAAAGAAAGGAAGAAGGAGAGAAGGAAAATAAAATGAATAATTTAAAGACATGTACTGTTGTCAGCGAGTGAAGCAAAGGAATATATTTCTGTAAGGCAATTGCAAGGAAAGAAAGAAAATTGCAAACAAGGAGAGAATAGTCATACCTAAAAGAAATCACACAGCAGTTTTGCCAACTACAGCTGTGTTTTCTTCAGGTTGGGCTGAGATGAAATGATTAAATGAGAATTTAATTTGATTTGAGTATTTGATGCATACCTATATTAAATCAGTGTTAATTTCATTGATTTGATGAAAGTAAAATTGAAATTTTCAGTACAGAACTGGAGATTGAAAACCACTAAAAGACACGTAGTAAAGACTTCTCAGTCTTCCTTTCATATATCAAGGTGTATTTTCTGCATGCCAAATTAAAAAATACTTGGAAACATGGCTGACTGGTTGATTTGCTCCTCTATATCCAAAATTGTGAAAATTCCATCTAGTTTCCATTACCTACAAAGATTTCACAGAAACACAGAATGGTAGGGGTTGGAAGGGATCTTTATACATCATCTAGTCCAAAGCCCCTGCCAAAGCAGGTTCACCTAGAGCAGGTTGCACAGGAATGCATCCAGGTGGGTTTTGAATATCTCCAGAAAAGGAGACTCCACAGCCTCTCTGGGCAGCCTGTTCCAGTGCTCTGCCACCCTCAAAGGAAAGAAGCTTTTCATCAGGTTGAGATGGAACTTCCTGTTTTCCAGTTTGTGCCCATTGCCCCTTGCCCTGTTGCTGTGCACCGCTGAAAAGAGTCTGGCCCCATCCTCTTGACACCTACCCTTAAGAAAGTTATAAGCATTGATGAGATCCCCTCTCAGTCTTCTTTTTTTCCAGGCTAAACAGACCCAGGTCTCTCAGTCTTTCCTCTTAACAGAGGTGCTTCAGTCACTTGATCATCTGCTTCAGCACCTAGACATACACAAGTCTATGGGGCTGGATGGGATCCACCCAAGGCTACTGAGGGAGCTGGTGGAAGTGCTCAACAAGCCACTTTCCATCATTTATCAGCAGCCCTGGCTAACCAAGGAGGTCCCAGTTGACTGGAGGTCAGCAAATGTGACAGCTATCTGGAAGAAGGGCTGGAAGGAGGATCCAGGGAACTACAGGCCTTTGAGTCTGACCTTGGTGAGAGGGAAGGTTATGCAGCAGATCATCCTGAGTGTCATTATGTGGCATATGCAGGACAAGCAGGTGATCAGGCCTAGTCAGCACGGGTTCATGAAGGGCAGTTCCTGCTTAACAAACCTGATCTATGACAAGGTGACCTGCAGGGTGGATGAGGGAAAAGCTGTGGATGTCATTTACCTGGTCTTCAGTAAAGCCTTCGATATTGTTCACCACAGCATTCTCATGAAAAAAATGGCTACCCAAGGCTTGGAAATGTTTAAACTCTGCTGGATCAAACACTGGCTGGATGGCCGGGCTGAGAGTGGTGGTGAATCGAGTTAAATCCAGTTGGTGATCAGTCACAAGTGGTGTTCCACAGGGCTCAGTGTTGGGGCTGATTCTTTTTGATATCTTTATCAATGACCTGGATAAGGGGATCGAGTGCACCTTCAGTACATTTGTAGATGACAGTAAGTTAAGCAGGAGCGTCAATTTGCTTGAGGGTAGGATAGCTCTATAGAGGGATCTGGACAGGTTGGATTGATGCGCCGAGGCCAATGGTATGAAGTTCTACAAGGCCAAGTGCCGGTAGAATTCTTACAGATCATCTAGAAAAATGGCAGACGGATTTTAACGTAACAAAGGAAATGTAAAACTTAATACTGTCTGTTGAAATAAAATTCAACACCTATAAAGACAGAGTTATGAACATGTAAACACAGCTTTAGTATTCAGAGCTAGGGAATCTAGCAGCAAAACAAACTATTTGCATATTATGTAGTGCAATGAACATTTGTTCTTAGAGACTCCCAGTCTTAAAACTACTTTGAACAGAATGGAATCCTTACCCCGTGCAGCATTACAGGCTTGGAGAAGAGTGGCTGGAAAGCTGCCCGGTGGAAAAAGACACCTGGGGGAGTTGGTTGATAGTTGGCTGAACATGAGCCAGCAGTGTGCCCAGGTGGCCAAGAAGGCCAACAGCATCCTGGACTTTATCAGGAATAACGTGGTGAGCAGGATAATGGAAGTGATCCTTCCCCTGTACTTGGCACTGGTAAGGCCCCACCTCAAATACTGTGTTCAGTTTTGGGCCCCTCACTACAAGAAAGACACTGAGGTGCTAGAGTGTGTCCAGACAAAGGCAATGAAGCTGGTGAGGGATCTGGAGAACAAGTCTTATGAGGAACAACTGAGGGAACTGGGGTTATTTAGCCTGGAGAAGAGAAGCCTCTGGGGAGACCTTATCACACACTGTAACTACCTGAAAGGAGATTGTAGCGAGGTGGGAGTTCACCTCTTCTCCCTAGTAACAAGTGATAGGACAAGAGGAAATGGCCTCAAGTTACACCAGGGGAGGTTTAGCGTAGGTATCAGGAAAAAGTTCTTCACAGAAAGAGTTGGAACAGGCTGCCCAGGGAAGTGGTGGAGTCATCATCACTGGAGATATTTAAAAGATGAGTAGATGTGGTGCTTAGGGACATGGTTCAGTGGTGGGTTTGGCAGTATTGGGTTGATCGTTGAACTTGATCTTAAAGGTCCCTTCCAACCTAGGCAATTCTATGATTCTATGATCATCTTTGTAACCCTCTGCTGGACTGTCTCCAGTAGTTCCTTGTCCTTCTTGAACTGGGGAGCCCAGAACTGGACACAGCACTCCAGATGCTGCCTCACCAGGGCAGAGTAGAAGAGGAGGATAACCTCCCTTGATCTGGTCATGGTCTTTTTAATGCACCCCAGGATACCATTGACCTTCTTGGCCATAAAGACACATTGCTGGCTCATGGTCAACTTGTTGTCCACCAAGACTCCCAGGTCCCTCTCTGCAGAGCTACTTTCCAGCACATCAACCGCTAATCTGGACTGGCACATGGGGTTATCCCTCCCTAGGTGCAGGACCAATTCTTGTCCTTGTTTGACTTTATTAGGTTACTCTCCACCCAACTCTCTAGACTGTCCAGTTCTTACTGATCGGTGGCACAGACTTCTGGTGCATCAGCCACTCCTCCCAGTGTTGTGTCATCAGCAAATTTGCTGAAGGTACCCTCTGTCCCCTCATCCAGGTCGTTGATGAATACGTTGGACAAGACTGGACCCAGTACTGTACCCTGGGGAACACCTCCAGTTACAGGCCTCCAACTGGATTCTGAACCACTGATCACAACCCTCTGAGCTCTGCCATTGAGACAGTTCTCCATCCACCTCACTCTCCACTCCTCTAACCCACACTTCCTAAGGTTACCTATGAGGATGTTACAGGAGACAGTGTCAAAAGCCTTGCTGAAGTTGAGGTAGACCACATCCACTGCTCTCCCCTCATCTACCCAGCCACTCATGCCATCATAGAAGGCTATCAGATTGGTCAAACATGAATTCTCCTTGGTGAATCCATGTTGACCACTCCTGATAACCTTTTCTTCCTCCACATGCTTAGAGATGACATCCAGAAGGAGCTTTCCCATCACCTTTCCAGGGATCGAGGTGAGGATGACTGGCCTGTAGTTTCCCAGGTTCTCCTTCTTGCCCTTTTTGAAGACTGGTGAGACATTAATTTTCCTCCAGTCCTCACGTACTTCACCTGTTCTCCAGGACCTTTCAAAGATGATGCAGAGCGGCTTTGCAATAACATCTGCCAGGTCCCTCAGCACTTGTGGGTGCATCCCATCTGGGCCCATGGATTTGTGGGTGTCAGGTTTGCCTAAATGATCGCTAAACCAATCCTCCTTGACCAATGGAAATTCTTCCTTTCTCAGGCCCTCTCTCTTACCTCCAAGGTCTGGGATTCCTGAGGGCCAGCCTTAGCAGTAAAGAAGCAAAGGCAGCATTCAGTAACTCCACCTTCTCTGCATCCTCTGTCACCAGGGCACCCACCTCATTCAGCTGAGGACCCACATTTTCCCTTGTCTTCCCTTTATTACTGATGTCCTTGACATCCCTTGCCAGGTTCAATTCCAGGTGGGCCTTAGACTTCCTCGTTGTATCTCTGCATACTCTGACAGCATTCCTATATTCCTCCCAATTGGCCAGTCCCTTTTTCCACCTTCTGTAAACTTCCTTCTTCCATTTGAGTTTTTCCAGAAGCTCCTTGCTCATCCATGCAGGTCTCCTGCCTCCTTGGCCTGATTTCTTCCTCATAGGGATGCACCAATCTTGAGTTTGGAGGAAGTGGTGCTTGAATATTAACCAGCTCTCTTGCACCCCCTTCCTTCTAGAGCCTTAGCCCATGGGATTCCTCCAAGTTGGTCTTTGAAGAGGCCAAAGTCAGCTCTCCTGAAGTCCAGGGTTGTAATTCTACCTTTTTCCCTGCTACTTCCATGCAAGATCCTGAACTCCACCATCTCATGGTCACTGCAGCCAAGGCTACCTCCAGCCTTCACATCTCTGACTAGTCCTTCTTCGTTTGTCAACACAAGGTCCAGCAGCGCACCACTCCTCATTGATTCTTCCACCACCTGTGTGAAAATGTTATTATCAATGCTGTGTATAAACCTCCTGGACTGTGTGTGCCTGGCTGTGTTGCCTTTTCAGCAAATATCAGGGTGGACATGTCTTCTGGTTTGAATCTCAATTGAGTGGAAAATATGTCTACCCCAGTACTGAAGATGAAATGTTCCTGCACAGTACAATTGTGTCTTTGAGAATTAATTTTCTATGAGACCACTCAAACACTGCAGTCAAGCTGGCACAGATATAACACAGGACTTTAAAAAAATGTTTTTCAGCCCACTTTCAGTATATCCAATGAGGTTAGCTGTTAAAGACGTGTTGGAAAATACCATATTAAATAGTTCATTGTCACTTCATTACGTTGCTTGGTACAGACTGAAAAAATATTTCATTCCTATTAAATATGATTACTAAAGATGCCACTTTCCAAAACAGTCATCTTACTTCAATTACTTGTTCACCCATTGCTGGTTGAATTCAGAACACTGAGAGTTTTAGTGAAAGTAAGAAAGGGCTCGAAGAAAATCAAATGAAGCTGAAACCATAACACAGACCTATCCAGATACAGGATAAGCTTATCTTACAGATACTTCCTGGAGAAGCCAGATACATATACAGCCTCAATTCTGATGCTCTGTGAAGTATCTTTTTGGGGTTTTGTTTTGTACTTATAGGTATACACATAGTCATAGATTGTTATTTATTAAAGGATTAGTTTAGTTGATTTCATTACATCTATTGAAACAAAGCATATAAAGTTCATGTAAGTGAAGGCGGTGCTTCTACTGGGCTCCCAGGAGAGTCTGACTATTTAAATAGTCATATGACTTCGATCAGTGAGCAAGAACTGTATGTCTTGATTGAGCAGTGGAGTTCAGGACTGTATTATCAGGACCCTTGTGGGGTATTATGGAGTTTTTATTGTCAAAGAATATTGTATGGAAAATTATCAATCTTCTCATTTTCAACCCAATCAAGATAGCCTGACCAGTTATTCTCTAGTAGGTTCTAAATTCATTCTCACATACATATATGAAAACACAGCTTGGCTTTACGGAACCTGAAGAAAGAGCCTTAAACACTGACATTCTAAGCAGGGCCTTGGCTGATGTGATGGATTATGTTTTGACCAGCTGAAGACTTATTTTGCATTGCTATTATCATCCTTTTTTAATCCTGAAAGGTCAGCTGTCAGGAAGAGCCAAAGTTTATCCTTTTTTTTTCCCCTCCCCTCAAGTTTTTAGTTAACAAGAAATAATGATAAATTTAATAACAAGTACAGTTTCAAATCTCTCACAAGAATAGAAACATACATATAGTGTCCTCAGGTACATGTCTGAAGTGGTCTTGCCGACAATAAGGAACAGGTTTAAATGAGGAACGTCAAACACAAGTCTACTCTAATATGTAGTCTTGCAAAGGAATCACTGGACCAAAGAAATCAGACTATAATTTTCACTTCTTCTCACAGACCTGTAGTATATACACTTAGTTTGAGTGGAAACTTAAATGTCTAATCCTTTTCTCTGTAATTCAGGAGTTTCTATAGTCATATTCTAACACACAGGGACTTTGATATAAGTCAATTATCATTTAGCATTCAAAATTCATCTTCTGTTGAAATCAATGGCAATCTCCTTGAATGTAATGACTCTGGATAAAGATCCTGATTTGCTGTGATCACAGATTGCTGTGCTGACATTTTATCTGGTGGGCTCCTCTGTCTCTTTGTTCCTCATCTGTTGTTGTTGCTTGTCTATATAAGAAGATGAGAAGTGCTGTCAGAAGCTAAGACATTGAATTGAGCTAATGCAGTTTAATGCAGTTATATATGAAGAGTCCATTTACTCTGTGGTAAAAAAAAAAAAAAAATCATTAAAATACTTTTTCTGATTATTTTACCTTGCCTGGGAAGTAGTTTCAGTAAACTTGACTAGTCACTTGCACTCCAAGAAGAGGGTAGTTGCTAAGGGAGTACAATAAACGAATAAAAGTGATGAACTTTTCCACGGCGATGAGGAATTAGATGATAAGCCTTCAGACAGAGAGAGGCTGTATCTTCGTTATGCATGTACAGCTGCTGTCACAAATATATCTCTAATCTTGAAAGACATCTTTGCCCAATACAATACTATATGTAATAAACAGCGTAGCAGTTGCATTTGCCAATGTGTAAGTGATGATCACAGAAAGCAGTTCTGTTCTGCTCTCTTCTATTTCTGATAGTACAGCAGCTAGGAGCGACATTGAGTGTACTAGTCAATTTATAAAACCTAATTTTTTTCTGCAGTGAAATACAGAAAATATAATGAAAATCATTCATTCTTAGCTCATCCACATATCTTAATCATTTTTATATGGTCTTTTTTTATATGTAGGGCATATTCTGTGAACCTGAGCTTCCATTTCTTAACAATTTGTACTGTTTTTTATTTCAATGTTAGCAAGTGTTAAACTTCTTAACAATTGAGCAGTATTTTACACAGGTAGAAATGCTGTTACCAGCTACAAGTAACAAAAAATCAGACCTTAAATATCCATTTTTAGCCCTCTTTTTCTTTGTGCCCCTTAAACATGAGTCACTCTTGGCAGGAACAGCCAGACCTTCACGTGCACACAAATGGTATTCTGTTTTGACTGGCTGTGCTTCAGTAAATGATTTATATATTAACAAAGAGTCAACGACAGCCTGATTTGGGATCTGGAGCCCTGGACTGAATCCATTGCAGGCTCTGGCACTGATGATTCTTGATTGCTAATGTTCACAATGGCAGCATTAGCAGGGTTCTAAACAAAAAATTATTTCTGTCTTCTGAATTGCTGCCTTCAATAGCTCACTATTTGCTTTTTCTGTTGATCCCTAAATGTAGCAGATGAGAAGACAGAAATGGGGAACATTGTAAGTCAATTTACCTGAAAAATCTTTCTGTACAATTACTAAGTAGTTAAAAGTGCAAGACTTGCCACTGTTCTTGGAACCAGCAGAAGACCAACACACTGTTTACATTCCAATTAAATTTTAATTTAGGAGTGTAAGTGAGTTCGTAGGCCTTATGCTGCCTATCTAGACATGAATTTCACTTTGAGATAGATGGTTCTCTGGAAAATAAATACTATATATGCAGGGACCACATCAAGAACATTTACACAACATCTTTGATAGTAGCTGTAGTTCATTATTGTTTCACTGGAGTCTGATCTGGATCATGCATACTCAGTGCATAAACATTCAGATTTTCTTTATAAGTAATCTTGGCAATACGTTGTATATATTGATGTTCAAACAGTAAGAACAACTAGAAACATGATATTTCTGAAGACAATAATAATCTCTGATACCTCAAAAATTAGATCTATGAAAGTATTTCACAACATTAAGTACTATACCACCTACTTTTCAGTACACACTCATAATAATCATAGAATCATAGAATTGTGTAGGTTGAAAGGGACGTTTAAGACCATCGAGTCCAACCATGAATGAAGCCACATGTGTCGCAGTAGATACCTAAGCATAAGAATCACCTTGTCTCTCGTTGGAATATAGGATTTAATTTTGGTTTGCAAGTCGGATGTTAATTCCACTAAAAAACTTTTGTATTGAGATTAGTTTTTTTCTTTTATGCAAGACAGCAGAAGCTGTGTGGGTGGAATACTCATGCACAGGCCAAGAAACCCATATTCTGCTGTCTTTCTCTCTGAAAGTTTTTGAACTTCCAGCTTTCAATACTCAGCTCTAACTATAGGTTGTAAAGAAATCCAGAGCAGAAGATGTTGTTGAAGATGATATACTCTGCATGTATTATTTATGTATTATTGTAAGGCGAAGAACCCTTGCATAAGAGGTAAAAAATCCCAAGCAATTAATATAAAAGAGCAAGCAATTATATTGAAACTTGAATTTCTCTTTTTAAGTGCCCCTGAATCTTGTAAAATATAGAATCAGACTCCTTTTCTTGTGCAATTCATATTTAATGAGCTGGTGAATAGTATGAATTTCTCTAACTGGGAGAGCAGCAGCAATGTGTTCTGCCTCGGAGCACCTTGGAACTTTACAAATTTGGAGCAATCACCTGAGCTGTGAATCGGTGACTTCAAGCAGCCAAAGTAACAGAACAGATCTGTCTCCCAAGTAAATCCTTTTCCTGTGCTAGATATAATAAATAAATAAATAAATGAAAATCCTTTTGGTGCAAAGACCAATCTATTAGATGTTACACCTTAGTGCTGCCATATGTCATAGAGCTATGTTCCTTTGTTTTGGTATTCTAGTCCTTCAACTGTACCCACTGTCTACATAAATCTACATAAATCCTGAGGTTGTCCCTGATATGTAGATATTTCCTTTGATGAGAGAAGTAGAAGAGCTGATATACAGTTGAGGGTTTTCCCTACATGTCGAATAAGTGTTTAATCCAAAATTTAATCCAAATCCAAAGAACCTATACAGAGTAGATACAACTTGTTTTCACCACTCAATTTCAAACTATGGTGTACAGGTATATGCTTCTTCCACAGATTGTATTACTGAAGCCTCTGGAAAGACCTGTAAGAGCTAGCCCTGAAGAATAAGAGTGAAAAAGATAAACTGAAAATGGGTCCAAGATTATTCTGCATCAGCCTAGAATGTCAGCTAAGGAATTTTAAGGCTGGAAATTAAGGAATGCTTATACTGTGTAAAGGAATACTGTACAGATAGTGCAATGCTAGAGAAGATTTGTCACTAAGTTCACATGACAGCTCTTTACCCGACCTAGTGTGGATATGGAGGAAATACAATCATCTTCTAACTTAATAACCATTATATCTCCAAGAGGCATACATGAAGAGATCAACAAATCAGAAATTTCTGGCTGCTGGGGAAGAAAGAGGTGCTACATGGATTGCTCTGTTAAATAACAATTTTTTGACATCACCGAACACTAAATAAGGTAGTTCTGTTATTTAGGTATTTTACCATATGAGATAAGATTGCAGAGAGATACATAGATTGTCTCAATATTATTTTAGTTTCAGTAAGTACCTTACATGAAAGCTCAGTGTCATGAGCTCTTGCTTTTGAATTAGAAGTAATTTTCTATTTCCCATTTCGATTGATTACCATTTATATAGGAACACTGAATTGCTCATTGACATTGACATTGACCCAGAAAACTTGTGTCCAAAATTGTACAGGTATATCAAGATATGGTATTTTTTGCAAATGAAAAAATCATACCTACACATTTTTTTTCCAAACATGGATTAAAAATGCTTCATGAGAGCTCACTGAAAATGCATATTTCAATTAGAGCAGTATGAACTGAAATTAACATATTTCTCAGAACATGATTGAATCAGTTCACCTGACCTTGCAACTCCAAAGTTAATTTCGGAATCTCAGTAGGCCCCCAACTTTGTCAGGTATAGTGTGGATCTGCCATGCATGCCTGGCCCAGGGCTGGCCATTCTGAACCTCCCATCTATCCCAGCCTTGTGATGGGTCAGTATACTGCTTGCAGGAAATGGTAGCTTTGGTGTTCCAAGTGCTAGTACAACTCAACTAGATATTAAAGTAGGATTCCTTCAGTGGAGTTGGCAAAAAAAAAAAAAAAAAATTCCTTTAAAGTACTATTCATAGAATCATAGAATTCCTGAGGTTGAAAGGGACCTTTAAGATCATCAAATCCAACCATTAACCTACACTGACAAAAAACACTTCCAAACCATGTCCCAAAGTACCACATCTACCCTTTTTTAAACACCTCCAGGGATGGTGAATCCACCACCTCCCTGGGCAGCCTATTCCAATGTTTAAGAAACACTTTCAGTGAAAAAAATGTTTCCTAATATCCAATCTAAATCTTATCTGACATAACTTGAACCCATTTCCTCTTCTCTTATCACTTGTCACCAGGGAGAAGAGGTCAACCCCCATGTCTCTACAACTTCCTTTCAGGTAGTTGTAGAGAGTGATAAGGTCTCCCCTCAGCCTCCTCTTCTCCAGGCTAAACAACCCCAGTTCCCTCAGTCGTTCCTCATAAGACTTGTCTTCCAGGCCCCTCACCAGCTTTATAGCACTTCTCTGGACATGCTTCAACACCTCAATGTCCTTGTAATGAGGGGCCCAAAACTGAACACAGTACTTGAGGTGGGGCCTTACCAGTGCCGAGTACAGGGGAATGATCACTTCCTTTGTCCTGCTCACTTCACTATTCCTGATATAGGCTAGGATGCCGTTGGCCTTTTTGGCCACCTGGGCACATTGCCGGCTCATATTCAGCCAGCCGTCCACCAACACCCCCAGGTCCTTTTCCGTCAGGCATCTTTCCAGCCACTCCATCCCAAGCCTGTAGCACTGCATGGGGTTGTTGTGACCCAAGTGCAGGACCCGGCACTTGGCCTTGTTGAACCTCGTACCATTGGCCTCAGCCCTTCGGTCCAGCCTGTCCAGATCCCTCTGCAGAGCCATCCTACCCTCAAGCAGATCAGCACGCCCACCTAGCTTAGTGTCACCTGTGAACTTACTGAGGGTGCATTCGAACCCCTCATCCAGGTCATTGATAAAGATATTAAAGAGAACTGGCCCCAGCACCAAGCCCTGGGGGAGACCACTTGTGACTGGACACCAACTGGATTTAATTCGATTCACCACCACTCTCTGGGCACGGCCATCCAGCCATTTTTTTACCCAGTGAAGAGTACACCTGTCCAGGCCATGAGCAGCCAGTTTCTCCAGGAGAATGCTGTGGGAAACGGTGTCAAAAGCTTTTCAAAAATCCAGGTAGATAACATCCACAGCTTTTCCCTCATCCACTAAGCGAGTCACCTTATCATAGAAGGAGATCAGGTTTGTCAGGCATGACCTGCCTTTCACAAACCCATGCTGACTGGTGGGCATTTCGAGCCTGTTGTTTTAGAAGCATTATTCATATCTATTTTCAAGGGAGAAATGGCGCAAGAGAGACAAGTTTCTTGCCAAGTGTCATTCTGTCAGCCAGTGGCAGAGGCCTTAGTAGTATACTAGTGAAGCAAAGTGTTTTGTTTTGTAAAAGGTGGATATCTTAATACTAAGCTGTCTAGGATACAGATACTTCTACTCTTCACTAAACATAAATGCTGCAAAATTCAGTCATCAAGCTCTAGATTATATATTATCAAATGGAAATAACCAAGATCTAAGAAAAATGTAAAATTATCCTCCTCATTATTATTCATATCTTCTTCTCACAGAGGCGGTAGAACCTTCAGGAAGTGTAGGTATCTGTAGCTACTGCAAAAATCTGCATTTTGCATCTCCAGTTTGGACAGCGATGAAGTTTTAGTACATAATATGGCTATGCTGATTGGCATAGGTTAGGTTTTAGGATCACATCATCAATGTGTTACATAAAGCAGGATGAGTATAGCACTTTCCTGATTCTGTTTTGGAAATCAGAGCATTTAGCCTACTTTTTTTTTATTATTATTATTTGTGATTCCCCCATTTGAGAAAAGGTTTTCTTTGCCAATGTTAGCTTTTTCACTTCATCCTGTTAGTATTTCCAGATTCACATATTGTTTTACCACTAGCTCAGAAGACTTAAAAACTGAAGCAAACTTTGAATTAGTCTGGTAAATTAGAAGAAAAAGATGGAAAAGACATGGCATTGCGTGTAACAGAAGTATTTTATAGTAAATCATTTTTATAACTTGTTATTCCAGTCAGCTCAATCTTATAGCTGAGCCACCACTGAAATGACAAAAGCTCAATCATAAATTTGCAAAAGAAGTCCAACATTTTCAGGGTGAAAACTACTGCAGTGTACCAAGGCAAACAGATGTTTGTCTTGGTGTGAGACTGAAGAAAGTAAGAAAACTCAAAGCATAAATAGCAAGAGTTCTAAAGGCCTTAAATATTTTTTTTTTTACTTCTTCTACCAAGGATAACAGAAAGGACTACTGAAGTTCTGCAATTTTCACCCCTAGCAAAAATTTGAACATTTAAACTGTATAAAGCAGAACTTTTCCGGTAGAATACGCAGTCAATTTACATAAGACTAGTCTTCACTCAGAACCTCAAAGGTGGATCATTGTTGGTATTTGACTGCAACAGCCCCAAGAAAAATCAAGGAACTGCAAGAAGCAATACTAATGCTTTAGTCAGTGGGTTTGTTGAATTAATGGCCTGACATAAAGCTAAAAATCTTTGGACTTTGAGTTCTACTCTAAATGCTACCAGCTAGATCTTTTTAAAAACAAAGGCTTTTGACCAGGTTGTAGTACTGTTTATTGTGGTGTAGAAACAAAGCACAACCCCCGCATCCTGCATCTCCCCTTAATGTTAAGTGTTATATAAACAGGCAGCAGAGGATACAATCATTGCTTCAGAAAGCTTACAATCTATGTGTCAGACAGGTTGCGACAAACAGAGGAAAAAGACCAATTAAGTATGTTTTGTGAGCAGAAGTAGCAATCTTTTGTTGTGTTTTTTTTTTTCCCCCTCCTTTTCAACCTAGTAGTGAAGTGAGGGTCTGACAGCAGAGGAAGCTTTTCAAAGAGCTAGGAATTTTTATGAGGAATTTTTATTATGCTTTAAAGGTAGCTAATGGAAGGAATTGTGGAGGTGTTTGAGTAAGCATCAGAATTCTCCCACAAGGTTATTTATACATTTTTAAAAGGTAACAGTGTTAGCCCCAGTTTTATACATAGCTAAACTCTGTCGCTTTGGCTGGTTTTCATGGTTTTCTACATGTTTTGTCCTAAAAAGTACTTTAAAGCAGTTAAAGGAATTAATGTTTTCCACCTTATATCAGCCTTTATTTCACTTGAGGGCAAATTAAATCTTGAATGTTTAGGAATCTTTCAGGGTGAAATGTATTATGTCAATGTAAAATAGAATGAGACTCTGAAACTGCCTCGTAAGATCAAAACCCAATGATTTATAAACTGAACAGCAACAGAAGTCGTCAGGAATTTTTACTGAGCGCTAGGCATTCATGACATGAAATCAAAACACTTCGTAAAATCAAGTACTGTGTTTGGAGTTTCGGACTGAGTGTTTGGTTTTTTTTAAAGGTAATACAAACCTAGAGCCATGATGCCAGCCAAAACAAAGTATGCAGCATTTCTTAGATCTTTCCTACAAAATGTCTAGTCCTTAGGTAAGTTGTTCTTATTATGAACAGATTTTTTTTCTATGGGTTTTTCTTTCATAGTTTAATAGCATCATTCTACAAACTCTTCTTTGAACATTCTTTTTTTAACAAGAAGATTTCAAGTGTTTGCAACCAGAAAATTTATTTGTGCAAAGTATCTGTGTAGATACCTTGCAGATCAAATGTAAGTAGCAAGGGATCTTGCAACTTAAAGCAGTGTAAACCTGAAGAAAATTATTTAACTTACATGGATTTCTTATCTTACTTGCATATAGCTGATACTAGAATAGGATTCATTTTTTCTTTCCCATCCTAAAGAATATCAGGAGGATGACCTTATCTGGAAAGCAAAAGCTATTTTTTAAATCAAACAGGAAAAGCCTACAGTTACTTACATTTGGTAATGCCGTTCGCACGCCACACAGGAAAGTATGATGGCTTTTGTGATGATTGTGCCATGCGCAATGCGACTCCGCTCAATTTTACACTGCTCTCTGTTTGGATTGGCTTTGTGTGACAGAGTGTATTCCTGAGATTTGAGTACAAAAGGAAGAGAAGTAGGATTATTGTGTGCTTTTTAAGCATAAGTGCATCCCCACAAAGAGTTGATTTTGCTATTTCCGAACATGAAAGCGCCGGGAAAATGCCTCCTGGCAACTACAGGTATTCGCAGCTTGGGTTGGAATAGATCCAATCAATCCTTAGTTTTCTGCAGTTCTGCAAAGAAACAACTCCTTACATGGATGCCTCTGAAAAACACCTAAAGGATTCAGTAGTTCATGTCTTAAATAGAAAAGACTTCCCAAGAAGCCTTTTTCTATTAAATTGGGTAACTTCCAACTTAAATTGTCATATGATAGATACAGCAAATAGTCAATAAAATAAGAGACCCAAGACAATTATTACCTTTATACACCTTCTCAGAGATTTTTCTTTTTGCTGTTGTCTTCTAGGGGATTCTTGAATATTTTGTAAGATATGTCAATTTCTCTGTATTTTGTCTGTGTTATTCTCATACAATATGAACGGTGCAAGCTTCATGATATCATATGGGCCCTTCTTCTCCAAATGTTTGAATGAAATTCAGTGAGCCTGCAAAAGTAGTTGTCAGTGAATAAAAGTACTGAGAGCAGTGGCTTCCTATCTTATGGTAAAAGATATCACAAGCAATAAAATTTCCAGTAACAGAAATTAGCGGGAGTTCCAGTTCTGATTTAGGCTTCCACAATTACAGTAAGTAGTATATGTAGCTTTGTTGCAAGGCTCATTGAAGAGGGAGAAATTATGTTCCATTTCTGGGACACAGACTTTGAAGTTGCTTTTTTACTCTTATTTCTCTTAGAAAAATGAAGGCATGAATAGCTATAAAGTAAGAAACTTCATACGCTGGAATTTCCTTCTTGTGTTGCCATCTCTTAAATCCACAGTAAATTGTTAATTTCCATATAAATTTTCATAAGAGGTTTCCTAAGCAATTTCCATAAAATGATTTTCCAGTTTAGGGTTGCAGTGAGTATTCTATAAAACTTTCAGGTTTTTTTTTCAGTTATAACATACATTAATGAAACTTTGACAAGCATCTTCGTTTGGGAGGGAGAGAAACAGAACAACATGTTATAAAAGAAGATTTCACTGTGGGGCTGTGTGTCATTGGGTTCAAGACTGTCTGAACAAAAGCTGCAGTCTACTTGACTCATCTTGCTGTTGATCTAAAATTAAGGACTAGGCTCATAAAATGAAATACTAAATGGTTTTCCCCCTGCTCTTGCATGGTTATAAGAAAATTGTGTAAAAATGAATAGCTCCAGAGGAGACACTAGGCATAACTGAAAGTCTCAACTCAAAAGCATTATAGAAAAATGCTCTAGAAAGCTCATATTCAACAAATTACAAAGTGATTGCCTAATAGCTCTCAGAATGTACTGGCTAATGGGTAATCATCGTTGATGGATGTGTTTCTATTTAAACTCCTTGAGGGTCTCTTCTCAGCTTAATACTATGTAGGTATTTTTTTATAAATCACCCGAAGGAAACAAATAAGTTTAATCCTCAAAGGAGTTTAGACATTTGGGTCAAATCCTGAGAGATTACAAGCACCACCTTTACAGGCTAAATCTTCAGTTGTTCTCTTTTTATTGAGACTAGAATCTTACTGAAAATGAATAATGTTTGTCAAAACATAAGGCCTAGTTCAATCCTAGTGGTTTCCCCACAGGAAAATGTGAGCAGAGTGAAAAAGGTTTGACTATAGATATTGAAGCCTGATAGTTCTGAAGTCTTAGATTTTCTTCAAACTTTAGGCACTAAAATACCAGTAAAATCAATACAGGCATTTACCAAGTTCTAGAAAGGGACATAACATATTGTGGAAGTGTCTGGACAATAAAGACAAGACCACATACTGCTGTTACACATTTTATTCTTTTCTTCAATTATTAATGGACTTCACTGATGCTTCATATTTCTAAATTAACATATCTGGATCTCAAGCTTGGAGCCTTGAACACCTTTGAGTTCCAGGGAACACAGATAGGTTTGTTTCAATAAGGCACTGTATTCCACTTCAGTAAAAAATTTTAAAGTTGAACTTTTTAGAAAGTATTCAGGGTAGAATTTAGCATCTAGCTAATCGACTGTCTTAGTGGAGTCTTGAAATATTTTTTTGTTATTCTTTTGTAGTAAATACCTCATGAATTATTAAATAAATAAATAAAAATTCACTATTTTACCTCAATTATATCAAAAAAAGCTTAATGTTTTATATTCAGATCTTAAATACTTTAATTTTACCCATTTTTAAAATACCTACGCAGAGGTAGTGCTGGAATACCTGCATTTTTCAAATTTACATTTCTATCCAATCAAAATCAATGGTGCATTACTAGAATAAAAATACAGGCAGTAGTTACCAACTGGGGAATTCCTATTGCATTGAGCCATTTTCAAGAGAGCTACTGCAGAATTCTCTGGGTAAATATGTGCTGAAACACTAAGGTCAACAATAATCATTTCCTTTTACACTATAGAAACTAAAGTTAAGGAATCCCATAAGGAGTTCAGCAGAGGTCAGATTTTTAAACTTTTTTTTTTTTTTTTTTGGTCAGGACATGGCCTTTTTGGCAAACTTGGGCTTCATATTGTTTGAATAAAAGATGACAATTTCAGTCGCACTGGGGAATGGGGATAACAACAAATCTATTTTGTTCATTCCTGTGGACTTGTATCTTCACTTATTTCTTCCTCCACTAGTGTTGTGGTTTGGGCTGGACTGACCATTGAAATGAATGACAGATACTCTCCCCCACTTCCCTTTCTGGGAGAGGTGAAAAAGAGAGAAAAGGGATTTCTCAGTTTAAAAGAAACTAAGCTAGCCACTTTAATGAAATATTATTAATAAAATAATAAAAAAGACAATAATGAAATATATACTATATATACAAAACCGTATTGAGCTCCCAGGATGATCACAACGTCACCAGCAGGCACTGTGAAAGTCCAAGACTGGACTCAGCAATGGATGGGAAATGATTCAGGAATGCAGGGATTGGGATCAAAGGCAGATAAACAGACCCCTCCTTGGACACCGGCCACTGAAGAAAGAGGCTGACCCTTTGATCCCTCAGCTTTTACACTGAGCATGAGGCAGACGGGATGGAATACCCTGTAGGTCAGTTTTGGGTCACCTATCCTGTTCACAGGTGCGACCCCTCTATGCTTTTCCACTTCCAGCCCTCCGATGGGGCACATAAAGTTATCTGCCCTTGGCTGTTACAACAATAAGTGTAAGTAAGAGCCTCTCTGCATACCATGCATTGGCATAAATTATAAACAATCAGATATTATCACTCTGAGAGCGAACAGTGTCTGAAAAATATGCTGTTCATTTCAGAGAGGTCAGTTAGTTGAAGAAGCTTAACTGAAAAATAAAATTACTGAACAGAATATTTGTTCTGTTTTACCTCAAACCAGGACAACAATTCAAAACGTCAGGTGTTTGATAAGGAGCAGATATCTATTTTCCACAAAAAGAAATGAACATTGGAGAATAGGTTTGGATGGTTTTGGTCATGTCAAAACCATGAAGCAGCTCATTAATGTAGCATTGTCTGACAGAAAAGAAATATAAAAGCTTTCTTTCTTTATTTATTTATTTATTAAATAGCATGTATTTATTTGGAAGAATTTTGAAAAACGCAGGGAAAAGAGGCTGTACTTATAGCTGGAATATTTCTTTGCCTGAGTGAACAGAAACAAGTGTCTGCCTTTGATAACTGTGCAGACATTAGACTCTGAATATTAAAGAGGTTTGGCAGCTACAGTATAAACTGGGGCACTTGCCATTTTTGGACAAACTGTATCATTCTTACTGGAAAGTCAGCTAGTAAATGCTCCAGCGTTTTGTCTGCTGCGTTTCTTCCTTGGCAAAACAGAAAATGAAAAATAAATGAACTGAACTGGGAATTTTTTAAACTGGTTATTTTCAAGAGATGAGTTTCCAATTTAGCTTTAAATGTGCTATTTTTTAGTGAAATACCAGTTCTCAGAGGGAGGCTGATTTGCCAGTACATATAATAAAATGCTGGATAGATCACAGATAGACAAAAAAAAGCCTGCTCTGGTCATTGCAAAGCCTCCAAGTATTTGGACAATCAGAAAGGTAAATCAGTCTGCAGTATCTCTCTGATAATCCATGTCAAACCAGACAGTGGTCTGTACACTAATATAATATAGTACAATACACTGTTTGTACAACTTCTGTTAGGATAGACACCATTGTATTCCTGAAGAAGCTGCATACCTGTGACCGGTGACATTACTGCCTACTTTTCATTTATATAGTGCATATTCTAATCCTTAGAGGTGCTGTTGTCATTTGAAGGCACTGTCTCCCTTTTGTGGATTAAAGTTGGCATCGAGATGGCAAATACTTGGTGCAGCTAGGACCAAAGCTTGATCATTTTCTTACTGGTCTCAGATACAGAAAGTCAATTGACTTTGGTACTTGGAGAACCAGGCTGCGAGTCTGGAAACTCTGGTAGCTCTTACCAACAGTCCACCTCTATTAACGAAAGGGACCTGTGCTTAATTTCTCACGGAATCAGGGAATCACAGAATTTGGAAGGGACTTCTAGAGATCATCTAGTACAACTCCCCTGCTAAAGCAGGCTTACCTGGAGCACATTACTCAGGACTGCATCCAGGCGCGTCTTGAAAATCTCCAGAGAAGGGGACTCCACAACCCCCCTGGGCAGCCTGTTCCAGTGCTCTGTCACCCGCACCGTAAAGAAGTGTTTCCGTGTATTTGAACGGAACTTCCTGTGTTCTAACTTGTGCCCATTACCCCTCGTCCTGTCACTGGGAACCACTGAAAAGAGCCTGGCTCCATCCTCCTTCAACCCACCCTTTAGATACTTGTATGCCATAATAAGGTCTCCCCTCATCCTTCTCTTCTCCAGGCTAAAGAGTCCCAGCTCTCTCAGCCTTTCCTCATAAGGGAGATGCTCCAAGCCCTTAATCTTCTTAGTTGCTCTTCGCTGGACTCGCTCCAGCAGTTCCCTGTCCCTCTTGAACTGGGGAGCCCAAAATTGGACACAGTATTCCAGTTGTGGCCTCACCAGTGCAGAGTAGAGGGGGAGAATGACCTCCTTCGACCTACTGGATGCACTCTTCCCTATGCAGCCGAGGATTCCATTGGCCTTTTTGGCGACAAGGGCACATTGCTGGGCCATGGATAATTTACTGTCTACCACAACCCCCAGATCCTTCTCCTCCGAGCTACTTCCCAGCAGGTCTGCCCCTAACCTGTACTGGTGCTTAGCATTCTTCCTCCCCAGGTGCAGGACCTTGCACTTGCTTTTGTTGAACCTCATGAGGTTCTTCTCTGCCCAGCTCTCCAGTCTGTCCAGGTCACGCTGGATGGCAGCACGGCCCTCTGGGGTGTCAGCCACCCCACCCAGTTTGGTATCATCAGCAAACTTGCTGAGGATACACTCTGTCCCCTCATCCATGTCATTAATGAATATATTAAACAAAATTGGACCAAGTATTGACCCCTGGGGGACACCACTGGTTACAGGCCTCCAACTAGACACTGCCGCTGATCACAACCCTCTGAGTTCTGTCCTGCAGCCAACTCTCAATCCACCTCGCTGTCACCTCATCTAGCCCATACTTCCTCAGCTTCCTAATGAGGATGTTATGGGAGACAGTGTCAAAAGCCTTGCTAAAGTCAAGGTAGATGATATCTATGACTCTCCCCTCATCAGCCAACCAGTTATAACATCATAGAAAGCTATCAGATTGGTCAAGCATGATTTACCCTTGGTAAATCCATGTTGACCACTTCCAATAACTTCCTGTTTCCCCAGCGTTTCAAAGATGATGGAGAGAGCTCTAGCAATAACATCTGCCAGCTCTCTCAACACTCGCGGGTGTATCCTGTCAGGGCCCATGGACTTATGAATGTCCAGCTTGGCCAAGTGGTCTCTGACACAGTCCTCCTCAACTGAGGGAAAATCTTCCTCTCTCCAGATCTTCTCCTTTGCCTTCAGAGTATGGGATTCCTGAGGGACAGCTTTAGCAGTGAAGACCGAAGAAAAGAAGGCATTCGGTAACTCTGCCTTCTCTGTGTCTTCCACCACTAGGGCACCTGTCTCATTCACCAGTGGGCCTACATTCTCCCTAGTCTTCCTTTTTCTATTGAGATACTCAAAGAATCTCTTCTTATTGTCTTTAACTGCAGTGGCCAAGCTGAGTTCTGCTTGAGCTTTGGCCCTTCTCATTTTCCCCCTACATAGCTTTGTTATATCTTCATAGTCCTCATAAGTTGCCAACCCCCTTTTCCAGAGAATGTAAACTTTCCTTTTTTTCCTGTGTTCCAGCCAAAGCTCTCTATTTAGCCAGGCTGGTCTTCTTCCCCTTCTGCTCGTTTTTCGAGACATGGGGATGGCCTTCTCCGGTGCTTCTAAGAGCACCTGCTTGAAGTATGCCCAGCCTTCCTGGGCACCTTTGGTCTTCAAAACTGCCTCCCAAGGGACACTTTTGACCATGCTCCTAAACAGGCTAAAGTCTGCCTGTCGGAAATCTAAGGTGGCAGTTCTGCTGGCTCCCCGCCTTACGTGATCAAGAATTGAAAATTCTATCATTTCATGATCACTCTGCCCAAGGCGACCTCCAACCTTTACATCCCCCACAAGACCTTCTCTGTTAACAACAGTAGGTCTAGTCGGGCACTTCCCCTAGTTGGGAAGTTCTCATCCTAGTATTGATTTGCAAACCTGCAAAGCAGCACTTACAGCCAACCTCAGGTGGACTATAGTATTTACAATATTTTTAAAGTGCAACTTCTTTGAGATCTGGTTGTTTGTGTTTGATGGAGAGCTTCACACTTTTGGTATTATGCTTTCTGTCTCTACTGGCTTAGTTTCATGCCACTGGTATGAAGAAACCTGTGGTCAACTCAAGTGCCTGCCACAGAGAATTTCTCTAGAGCAATAAATGATCAGTCTATATGTAATAAGTAGACACATTCTGGTTTAATGAGAACTATGTGTGAAATATGCCCATTAACAGTTCTTTGAGACATTAATGTATTTGATATTGGAAACAATGTGTTTTGTAACAACTGCTTGATCTTTTTAAATTACACTGTGTGTGTCATTTGAAGAAGTGTAATTTAATTTTAATTTTGGTATCTGTAACTGTTCTGACCGTGTTTTCTTTCTGTTCTGCTGAGCATGATGGGTCAAAATTCTATCTCGTGAGCAAACCTGTTTCAAGACTCTTGAGTAACTTAGAATAATTTAATTTTTACTGTCATCTCCCTGCTTTTGTTTAACTTTTGTTTATATTTCCTTGTTGTGCTGTGAGATTTTAATGATCATATTCAGAGTGATTTACACTTTTATAGCTAGGCTCTCAAAGTGCTGATCAAACATTAATAGAGGTTCAGAGTGGAGCCGCTCAGGAAAATTTTGATCACCTTTTTTATGGAACACACAGATTCATCAAAACCAAGAAACTGTTTTGATAAATTTTCCATTTACAAAACATTCTGACAGAGTTCTGAAGCAGAAAACCCCCACATATTTCAACAAGAGTTCCACATATTCTGGAAACAGCTTTTCATTCAGATGATAATTAATAATTTAAACAAGTGAAGCCAAATTAAGCATTTTAAAAGCACAAAAATGAAAAATTTAGATTGATGAGATTTGAACTGATCAAATGTTTAGTTCCCAAATATTTGCAAAATTTCAGTTCAGTGTCCCAAAGTGTCCTCGATCAAAGAGATCAAGGAAAGAAATGCAAAAGGAGTATACTTACCAGGGAAATTGGCGCACCTGAATAAATCACTGAACTGCATTACATTACATATCAAGTTTTGTCCTCACAAAAATGCCAAGAAAGAAGACAGTTTGAATAATCTAATGTATGCCCAATGTATAATTAGTAAAATCTCAGGTCACTTACAGATGTTGTCGTTGTTCCGTCTATTCACAAGAACACACCTTTTTGGAAAATAAGCAAAATCAAACAGTCTCAAGAGCAGCATTCCCTTTTCTATTTTCTTCCTGCCATACTAACCTGTAGATGATGTTGTCTCCCACAAATTAATGCTTTTAATTAATTTTAGGCTAAGAATGTGTGAATCACTAATTTCCATTAGCTAAGTTAAGATTCAGAGAGACTTAACTGTGATGAGGTTGACTTGCTAATCCTGTAGATATTTTTTTCTATTTTTATCATAGAATCATAGAATCATAGAATGGTTTATGTTGGAAAGGACCTTGAAGATCATTGAGTTCCAGCCCCCCTGCCATAGGCAGGCACACCTCTCACTAGACCAGGTTGCCCAAGGCCACGTCCAGCCTGGCCTTGAACACCTCCAGGGATGGGGCCTCAACAACCTCTCTGGGCAACCTGTTCCAGTGCCTTACACCCTCAAAGTGAAAAACTTCTTCCTAATGTTCAATCTAAATCTGCCCTCTTCCAGTTTAAAGCCATTCCCCCTCGCCCTATTGCTACATGCCCAAGTAAAAAGTCCTTGCCCAGCTCTCCTGTAGGCCCCCTTTAGGTACTGGAAGGCCGCAATAAGATCTCCCCGGAAACTTCTCTTCTCCAGGCTGAACAGCCCCAACTCTTTCAGCCTCTCCTCATAGGAGAGGTGCTCCAGCCCTCGGATCATCCTTGTGGCTCTCCTCTAGACACGCTCCAGCAGGTCCATGTCCTTCTTCTGTTGGGGACTCCAGAGCTGGATGCAGTACTCCAGGTGGGGTCTTAGGAGAGTGGAGTAGAGGGGCAGAATCATCTACTTTGTCCTGCTGGCCACACTTCTTTTGATGCAGCCCAGGGTACGGTTGGCCTTCTGGGCTGCAATCACACATTGCTGGCTCATGTTGAGCTTCTTGTCAATCAGCACCCCCAGGTCCTTCTCCTCAGGGCTGCTCTCCAGCCATTACCCACCGAGCCTGTATTTGTGCTTGGGATTGCCTTGACCCAGTTGTAGGACCTTGCACTTGACCTTGTTGAACTGCATGAGGTTGGCATGAGCCCACCTCTCCAGCCTGTCCAGGTCCCTCTGGATGGCATCCCTCCCCTCCAGTGTGTCTACCTTGCCACACAGCTTGGTGTCGTCAGCAAACTTGGTGAGGGTGCACTCGATCCCACTGTCCATGTCTCCGACAAAGATGTTGACTAGCACAGATCCCAGTACCAACCCCCGAGGAATGCCACTCGTCACTGGTGTCCACTTGGGCATTGAGCCATTGACTGCAACTCTTTGAGTGCGACCGTCCAGCCAGTTCTTTATCCACCGAGTGGTTCATTTGTCAAATCCATGTCTCTCCAATTTAGAGACGAGGATATCGTGTAGGACAGTGTCAAACACTTTGCACAAATGCAAGTAGATGACATCAATTGGTCTTCCCTTGTCCACTGCCGCTGTAACCCCGTCGTAGAAGGCCAACAAATTTGTCAGGCATGACTTGCCCTTGGTGAAGCCATGTTGGCTGTCACCAATCACCTTCTTGTTTTCTATGTGCCTCAGCAGAGTTTCCAGGCGGATCTGCTCCATGATCTTGCCAGGCACAGAGGTGAGACTGACTGGCCTGTAGTTCCCTGGGTCATCCTTGTTTCCGTTTTTGAAAATCGGAGTTATGTTTCCCCTTTTCCAGTTGGCAGAAAACTTGCCAGACCTCCACGACTTCTCAAATATGATGGCTAGTGGCTTAGCGACTTGATCTGCCAGTTTCCTCAGGACCCGTGGATGTATCTCATCAGGTCCCATGGACTTGTACACCTTCATCTTCCTCAGGTGGTCTCACACTTGATCTTCACCTCTATTCTCTATTTTCTCTATTTTCCCAATCCTCGTCTTTGCATTCTGCAAAATTTTAACTAATTAATATGTATTAACACAGTTAAGTACTATTGTACAGTGTATTTCACAGTGTGATAACATACTATTTCAGAAGCAGCATATATGAACACATAAACAAAGGCTGATTTAACCTGTGTGTGCATTTACCTCACACTGTATATAAGCCATACGACATACAGGTGTAATATACATGAGGAATTCAAGGTAGCAGCCAAAAGAAACATAAAATCACTTTGAGCTTGTTTTTGTCATGGTTTTGGTTTGGAATTGATCTGATTTGATAAGGTTTATAGGCAGATGACATCAATGCTAAGTGCTGAGGAAGGAGACAATAGACTGCAATTAGTCCCAAAGCTGTTTTCTAAGCCCTGGGTAGGAAGCTTCATTCTGCAGGGTCCTGGATGTCTGTGGAAAGATGCTGGAGGGATCTCAGCTCTCCAGTGGAAGATGCTCACAATCTGTGCTTCACAGCAGCACTCAGCATCTTTGAGGATGAAACCCATCAAGATCAGTAAGCATACTGATCCGAGAGTGGTCTGATCCAAGGTTTTAATTTCATTTCTGCTCCCCAGAATCAGGAAGTTCATCAGTAAGATCCGCTGTCATTTAGCACAATAGGATTATAGGGCCAGCAATTAGATGCTGTCATGAAGGCAATATGCTTATCACTGGCATTTCTTACTCCTTTCTCATTTAGAAATTACCTTCAGCATTTAGTGGATTTTTCTTAGCAATTAAATGCATAGGCTTTTAACAATTGGGCTTTCTTAGCTGCCTCAGTGTTACAGTAATAAGCTTCATTCAGCTGGTAACCTTGTGGGGGGCCAAATTTACAGTGAGGAACTTAAAGAAATATACTGTTGTGGTAAGTAGTCTGTGCCCGTAGCTGTTTGTTGGGGGTTTCTTTGTTTGTTTGTTTGTTTTCTGAATATTATATTCAAATAATGTGAGAGGTACATTAACAGGGTTTGCCTGTGCTGACAGTGATTTGGTCAGTTGTCCTAAACCCACAGATTTTTCCCAAAATTAGTCAGTGTTAACTTGCTGCTATTCTTCTTTCTTAGGGGTTTGCCATCCTACACTCTGTGTTGTGCTAATAAAACCAAGCTACTATTCAAAGGACAGCTCAGCACTGGTAGGCTGTTATCTAAGGTATGTTAGCTAGCTAGCATTTAAGCTAGCTCTAAATGTGTCTCCTTTCAATATTGTATTGCTTTTTGATTTTATTTTGAGATGCCTTACATAGCGTAGGGAGAAGTACATGCCTAACACAGCTTTCTGTGCTCCACTTCAGAGAAACAAGAAAGTAGTGTGGGCGGGAGTGAGAAGTTCTCAAGGCTACCAGGATCTACCTTTACCTTTCCAAGTTCTTTATATCTTGCCTAAGGACAAGCAAAAAAATCTGTGTCACACTGAGAACCGAATTCCTTTTCAGTTCTTTTTTTCCTGAAGCACATGTCTATTCTTCCTAACAAAGTACTGACCTAGCATAACTTAATTTATTAAATTTGATGAGACTGCAATCCTTTATGAAATAAGTTCAGGCTAATTTACTTTTTTATCGCTGAGCAATAGTCAACATGTGATTTTGCAATTTCCAATTTTTCACTGAAACGTGTAAGACTACCTACTGATAGAGGTGTTCTATATAAAAGAGCACTCACTGGGATTTCCTGGCAACACCAGAAATCTAACAGGGTTAACCTGTGCCCATCATACATGTACAATTGTAGAAATATCTTTGAGTTTCCAGCTTCTGAATACATTGTATTTTATGACAAACTTACATCCCTGCAGTTTTTGAAGTTTGCAGAACCAGCACCAATAACATAGCACTCAAAATGAGGGATGAATGAGATGGGGACCCTAATGGTGGAAGAAACAGAGAAGGCGGAGTTACAGAACGACTTATTTTCTTCAGTCTTCACTCCTAAAGCTGTCCCTCATGAAACCCAGACCCTGGAGGCAAGGGGGAAGGTCTGGAGAGAGGAATATTTTCCCTCAGTTGAGGAGGACCAGGTCAGAGACCACTTGGCCAAGCTGGACATTCATAAATCCATGGGCCCTGACAGGATACACCCACGAGTGTTGAGAGAGCTGGCAGATGTTATTGCTAGAGCACTCTCCATTGTCTTTGAAAGGTCATGAAGAACAGGAGAGGTGCCTGAGGACTGGAGGAAGGCTGACATCACTCCAATCTTCAAAAAAAAAGCAAGGAGGACCCAGGAAACTACAGACCGGTTAGTCTCACCTCTGTTCCTGGGAAGGTAATGGAGAGACTTGTCTGGATGTCATCTCCAGACATGTTGAAGAACAGGAAGTTATTGGAAGTGGTCAACATGGATTTACCAAGGGTAAATCATGCTTGACCAATCTGATAGCCTTCTATGATGTTGTAACTGGTTGGCTGGATGAGAGGAGAGCAGAGTCGCCAAAAAGGCCGATGGAATCCTGGGCTGCATAGGGAAGAGTGTGGCCAGTAGGTCGAGGGAGGTCATTTTCCCCCTCTACTCTGCACTGATGAGGCCACAACTTGAATACTGTGTCCAGTTCTGGGCTCCCCAGTTCAAGAGAGACAGGGAACTACTGGAGAGAGTCCAGCGTAGGGTAACTAAGATGATTGAGGGATTGGAGCATCTCCCTTATGAGGAAAGGCTGAGAGAGCTGGGACACTTTAGCCTGGAGAAGAGAAGGCTGAGGGGAGACCTTGTTATTGCTTACACGTATCTAAAGGGTGGGTTGAAGGAGGATGGAGCCAGGCTCTTTTCAGTGGTTCCCAGTGACAGGACGAGGGGCAACGGGCACAAGTTAGAACATAGGAAGTTCCGTTCAAACACACAGAAAAACTTCTTTTCCGTGAGGGTGACAGAGCACTGGCACGGGCTGCCCAGGGGGGTTGTGGAGTCCCCTTCTCTGGAGATTTTTAAGACGCGCCTGGATGCAGTCCTGAGTAATGTGCTCCAGGTAAGCCTGCTTTAGCAGGGGAGTTGTACTAGATGATCTCTAGAAGTCCCTTCCAACTCTGAAAATTCCGTGATTCCATGATTCCATGAAAAATCTGCTGCATAGAAATTGAAAGGTGAAAACAATGATGTATCAAAGTCTATTTACATATTTGTTGTGTTTTAACCCCAGCTGGCACCTGAAACCATGCATCCATTTGCACAGTTCTCCCCCTTTTCCCCAAAAGGGCAAGGAGAAGAGGGAGAAAAAGAGGGCAAAGGGAAAGAAGAAAACCTTGTGTGTTGAAATAAAGATGGTTTAGAATTGTTTTTTGTCAGGATAGGTTAATGGTTGGACTTGATGATCTTAACGGTCCCTTCCAACCTCAGCAATTCTATGATTCTATGATTCTATAATAGGACAATAACAGAAAAGGATAATAATGGTAATGATAATGATAACAATGATGATGCTGATAATAATAATAGTAATAATAATAATAATGGCACAAGTCACTCTCACCACCCGGTAATTCGCACCCTCCTGAGCAGTGATTTCAGATTCCTGCCCTCTGGCCAACCCCCATTTACTTAATGAGCATGACTTCTATGGTATGGAATATTTCATTGGCCATTCCGGTTTTCTGTCTATGCTTCTTCTCAGTTTCTATGAAAAGCATAAACATCACTTAGCTACAACTAAAACGACATGCATTTTTGATATTCCTTTCACAGCAATCACTAGAAAGAAAATTAACTCTTTACCAGTTAAAACCAGAACAATATCTTTTTTTTTTTCCTTCACTAAGCATGCAAATGGTCTAGTACCATCCAAAGACATTATTGCTGCAAAAGAAATATTCTAGCATCTGGTTATTTGTATATAGAAGGGAGATCTATTCTTTTGAGTTTGGTTTTTGGTGTTTTTTGGTGTTGTTTTTTTTTTTTTTTAATAAAGCATTGCAACTACTGTGTTTATGAGCACTTACAAATTCTCCAGTGTTCAGTGTTTTATATTTACTGAGCTCTAGACTCAAGAGAATTCCAGAGCAGTGAAGAGCAGCAAAATCCTTGATTAAAAATAAACCACTTAAAACCAAAAAAAAATCTGACTTTTCTTCCTGTGCAGTTTCCATGGAATTCTTATAGCAGTTTGCTAGAGAGTGTGATTTGGTTTTATGACTCTTTTAAAGTCATAGTTTAAAGTTTAAAATAATTCCACTTTAATACTGGGAGTAGTTTTTTACGCACAAGGGGAAGAAATGGTTGGGAGATTTTATGGTCTACAGCTGAAATGGAAACCTTGCTCCCAAATTCTGATTGCAAAGAGGCAGAGAAATAGCAATCTTTAATGACTGCAGTCTTTTGAACACTCAAGATTAAAAAGGGAAACAACTCTAGAAAGACCTTCTGTACCCCACAGCTCTGTAGTTCCAAAGGATAGATTTTCTTTTTTTAGATCTGACTACAAATAGCCTGAATTACTAGCTGTGGTCCCACTTAGTTTCCCCCGAGACTTTCTCAAACTTTTAAAATAATCAGTTTATGTTACTTTTTACATAAATCTCCATAGAAGTAACAAGCTGAACTAGTTCATCACTTATCAGTTTTTGAGAAGAAAACAACAGTATCAATCTTATGAATCTGGCTTTTGTCTGCGCTGCAAGCTGAAAGCGTGCTAAACAGGTAAACATATACCTATCTGCCAATGCTTTAGCCACAAGTTTATAACTCCTGTCACATTTGTGGCACCAAATTTTTCCTCTAAGAATGGATCCTAGTCAATAAGACTCTCTTGAGGCAGTTATGCTACAGTGTCCAGATCTGAAAAGACATTTGTATATAACTTGCAAAATAACCTGGCAATAAGCTGTCTTTTATCTTCTGTCTTCATTGGTAGGTCCTGAAAACTCTAGTACTTCCTGTTGATTGGGGTTCTCGTTCTTCCTGATGTCGTCTTGTCTATATGGAAAACAGTTCCTGTAAGAAGCCAAAGCTACAGGCTTAGATGAAAGAAAGATGCATAAAACCAGGAGACTCATGTCAGACACAAAGAAAAGTTCCTGAATTAAGGTCATCAATCTCTGCTAAGGCTTACATTGCTAAAAATAAAACAAAGAGATGACGAGATTCAAATAAGATTTGCATCACTTTATGAAGTTAAGTGAAACTACTGAAAAAATGAAGTATGTCATTCTGTCTTGTTAATTCCTGTGGGATGAAAACTCTAGTGTTGTTTAATACCCAAGGAGAAAGAAGAGACTAGTTATAAAACTGATACACAGAAGTTTGGAAAACACTGCACTGTCAGAAATATTCTCCTTCTTAAGATATCAGCTGCATAGGAGGAATAAAAAAGAGGAAGACTTGTTGAAATTTTTTTCATAATTTTGAGACCATTAATCTGGAGGACTCCTAATTTATTACTAGATTATGACTGAAAGTCTGCAACTGAGACAAAGGTTCATGGAAGTTACTGTCTCAAACTTAAAATAGCAATAAAAATTTTCCAAGCTGATGGAAAGTTTTGGCTGGAGTATTGAACAATCTCACAGTGCAATCGCTTAGCGAATTAATATTTTTTTCCTGTTTATGAAAATATTTCCTTAGCAACTTTGAAATGTTACAAAAGGTGAGAAAAGCAGAATAGTCAGTAGTCACCTTTGAGTGAGGTTAATTGGATCAAGTTTTGGGGTCTCCCTTAGGACAAAGTGAATTGGTTTTTAGATTACATTGACTGTATTAGGTTTGCATTGACTACAGTGAGAGACTGGACAACTGTCTTGGAGAGAAGAATTTTAAACAAGACGGGGTGAAATTAATCCCATCCTTTGAAATTCAATACATGAAGGAAGGTAGTAAGAGGAGAGTATAGTGCTCGAATACAGGCTGAACTTCCTAGAAGTGTGTGGGTCAACGGAAAAGGTTCTAAGAAGATTTTTGTCTTTTCCTGAAGCCTAAACAATGTCCTGCCTTTGTACAAAGCTGATATGCTTGTTAGAAGGAAAAACATTTTACAATGTATAGAGAAAAAAAAATCCAGAAGAGGAGTACATGAGAAGAGCAAGAGGAATTATTGTCACGAATGTGTAAGTGCTATGAATTGTTCAAGAGGCAGCTCCTGAGTGGGATGAGACCTCCAACTGAGCAGAACATGTGAGCAAGGCATTAATGCATGAGACAGCACACTAAATGACTGAGTTAAAATAATGAGGAAAAAATAGAAATTGAACATAGACAAAGGGAACTGATTATGTACTTGGCAAATAATTTTTTACTATATTATGCAGACCGGGTGTAAAATAAAGTAACCTTGAGTAAGTTTGTTATTTTTTTGGAAAATAGAGGATGTAAGCTAAAGTTGGCATGTCAGACAACATATACTTTTTGAGAGTAAGATAATGATGATGAGCTTGAGCCTAAGAAAATATATTTTTTAAAGTAACTAAAGAACGTAATAAAGCAATAAAAGCATACCAAAGAATGTGCATTTTCTCTATATTATCCCACTAGACAGAAAAAAACATTATTAAAGAATACAGTTACAGAACATGTGTCAGATATAAGAACTGTGGGAAGCCAGCTATAGTAATGGCAGACAATCAAGCATAATTTGATTTTTTTGCATTTATAAGTTTTTTAGAAGAGTATGAATCTAAATGCAAAATTCTAAGCCCAGGGTATCCACAGTCTAATGGTCTCATAGAAAATAGTATCATAATTATTAAAAAACTTTTAAAACTTTTTAAAATGATGAAAACATTGGGGACTAATTGGTACAACACATTTATGTAGCAGTGCTCTTGAGCCTGGGATTGTCGCTGGCTAACATACTGTTTGAGAGGAAGTTTAGAAGGAGCCTATCTGACTGTGTAACCACCAAAAGATAAAAACAAGGATACTCTAAATTCTTATGAATAGTAGAAAAAGGTGAAAGAGAAAACATAATGTGCTGAAACACCATGTGTGACCCTTTGCAGCAACAAGATAATGTGTGTGCAGGATGACAAACAGTGAAATAAGCAGAAGATTCACGTGAAATTCTTCTTTGCTCCTGGAAGACGACTGCTAAATGAGAACAGACCTAGAAAGCAGCTGAAATCTTCTTCTACAGTAGGAAGATGGGGGGGGGGGGGGGGGGGGAAGCAAAGTATTGAGCCTTCAAATGCTTAAACTAAACAGAAGTAAGTAGATAAAATAGCACAAAGTGAAAACAAAGTAGCAGGCCAATGTAAAACCTGAAAAAAACAGTGCTGATCACGACTTGAATCAGAGGCCAGTTGAGAGACTGGTTGTGAATTATGTAGTACAAATACTTTTCCTTTAGAAAATAAAGGATGAAAAACACTCACCGTTAAAAGGTTTTAGACAAAATGTTGCATGCTCCGAACTGTTCTGGTTAAGACTAATGGTGTGAACAGCTTAAGTTCATATGTCCCTAACACATACTCCTGGAAACATTTGTTAGTCTACCTATTATACTAAAGAATCATCACAAATATAAGAACATGTTGAATACACATTAATCACCACCCGTGAGTATTGCCTGACATATGCCTCTTGTCCTCTGCCTGCTCTCTCGTTATTGCTTATTCCCTTTTGTCTGGAATGTATCTAACAATTTCTCACATCCAGTTTCTATTCTCATTATTGAAATTCTTTCCAAAGATTCACTTCTTCATAGAATCATAGAATGGTTTGGGTTGGAAGGGACCTTAAAGATCATTGAGTTCCAACACCCCTGCCATGGGCAGGGACACCTTCCACTAGACCACGTTGCTCAAAGCCCCATCCAGCCTGGCCTTGAACACTTCCCGGGATATGGCACCCACAGCTTCTCTGGGCAGCCCGTTCCAGTGCCTCACCACCCTGACAGTAAAAAATTTCTTCCTGATATCTATTCTAAATCTACCCTCTTCCAGTTTGAAGCCATTACTGCTCATCCTGTCACTACATGCCCTTGTAAAAAGTCCCTTTCCAGATTTTTTATAGGCACCCTTCAGATACTGGAAGGCCTCAATAAGGTCTCCCTGGAGCCTCCTCTTCTCCAGGCTGAACAACCCCAACTCTCTCAGCCTGTCTTTAGAGGAGACGTGTTCTAACCTTCTGGTCATCTTCATGGATCTCCTCTGGACCCGCTCCAACAGGTCCATGTCCTTATGTCGGGGGCTCCAGAGCTGGATGCAGTACTCCAGGTGGGATCTCACGAGAGTGGAGTAGAAGGGCAGAATCATCTCCCTTGACCTGCTGGCCACGCTGTTTTTGATGCAGCCCAGGATACAGTTGGCTTTCTGGGCTATGAGCACACATTGCTGGCTCATGTTGAGCTTCTCATCCACCAATACCCCCAAGTCCTTCTCCTCAGGGCTGCTTTAAATCCATTCTCTACCCAGCCTGTATTTGTGCTTGAGATTGCCCTGACCCCTGTGCAGGACCTTGCACTTGACTTTGTAATCCTAATATTTTCTCTGCCATATTGTTTTGACAGGCAAGAAAAAAGGTAAGTCAAAGAAGCATAAAACAATTTCAAATATTCACTTTCTTTCCTGTTATATCCATCTTTTTATGTCTAGTCTTTCTTGTAATATCTTAGAAAGAATGTCTTTGCATTTGTAATTCCTTAAATAATGCTCATATCGTTGTCACCTTAAAAAAAAAGAGACAATATAAGTTAATGACTTTGAGGCACATTTTATAATTTGCTGCTGCGAAAGGCCTTATTCTCCACTCAGTTACCCACATAGTGCACCAGTGCAATGGTCCCACTGTCAATGGAATTAATTGCAGATTTAAATGGAGTAGATGAAAGAATCAAATCTGGAGAAATTATAAGAATTACGAGACTGATGAGCAATTGGTCAGAATCCTATCTGACTTTTATCTGCTTAGCTGCTTTCAGGCATCATTAGCATTATGTGCTGGCATGTGCTCAAGGAGGGCAGGAGGAAACACAACCCCCAGCAGGGAGGATCACAGACTATTTAGCATCTCAATTTCCCGAACAAGGTGTAGTTCGCATTCCTTTGTTTGGATAAAATACAAACGCTCATTCTTGTGATGATCCTTAAACACTGGTGCTAGTGCTGATATAACTGAATAAATAAACCTCTAGGAGGTACTGAGGGTACTTAGTAAACCACTGAGTTTGACCTTACAACAATGAAAGCTATAGAGCCTTTACTTTTTTTTTCTGTAAATTGGAAACTGAGGTGGACAAAGAGTAGAACTCACATCCAAAAGCACATATATAGCTGGCATTTTTTTAGGTCTGTCCTTCTCTCTTTTGTTGTGTGACCTTCTTAAATTAGACCACCAATCCCAGAAATCTGAATTCTTGAAACAAGTTCTCACTTAAGGCAAAAGGAATTTCTTTGACATTTCTTGCTAAATTACTTGTCTGCTCTCAGAAGCTGTTGCAAAGAGGCTACATATCACCATACCATATTAAAAAAAAAAAAAAAAAATCCTCATTCTGCAGAATGTGTTAGGTTGATCATAAATTATTAGTACATGTATGTGTAAACATGAACGTATGTTACTTCCTAACTTCTTCCTGCTTTGGTGAGCAGAAGATGGGACAAAAAGAGCACAGAATTCACAGTGGAGATGTGATTTTGGGGTTGAGGCTTTGCAAGTTTCAGGATGCAGCAATGCTCTTATACAGCCTCACTCCTTGTGCAGTCCCCAGCTGTTTCCTTCCCTTCAGTAACTAACTGAAGTTTTAAAGTCAGAGGAAGAATGCCACTTTCCACTAAGATGAAAAGCAGTTTTCCATAGGTTTGGATTGTAGTCTTTTCCAAGACTTTTATTTACTTGATTTTATTACCAATATTTCAGGATTCCTTCCTTTCAAATGAAATAAAGGCATTTTATTGACTGATGTTTTGGGTGACCAGCCAGAAACACAATAAAGAAGCATGATTTGAGAAAAGTACATCAAAAGTGATCTGGATCACTTTTGGATCTGGATCACTGATCTGGTCATCTCTGGATGTCGACAGTCTGTAAGACTCTTGCCCAAATATTGAGGGAGGCAAGCCACAAATAGTTTTTTTTTGTTGCAGGTGTTGTTCTCTGCTCTTCATAGTACTTTGTTCACTTACAGATTATACATTGGCGTGCTTCATGTAATTACTGGCAAAAAACTAATCACATACATATACAAAAAACCCATAAATTACCCCATTTTTTGACAGTTACTGGCTTGACAAAACAATCCAAACTAGCAAAAAATTGCACTAGTAATAGGCAAATAACAGTTACTTTCATTCTATATAGTTATATATAAAACCAAGTAAAATGAAAAGGAATCTTTTTGTGTATGACATGCTAAACCAAAGTGGGTAGAGTACCAAAAATGTGTGCTGTGAAGAAAAGTAAGCTGAAAAAAAAGCATGCTGAAAGCATGTGAAAAAGCATGCTCAAAATAAACCCCTAATCTTTTCTAACAGAAAAACTTTGGATTTGAAATTCATGCTTCTGTTTTCCAAAAGCTGAGGTTTTACTTTCTGTACTGATCCCCTGTATAAGTGATCACTCATCTCAAAAATGGTGATAGGTCAAAATCCAAACATGCAAACATTTGAGGGAGAATAAGCTGTATAAAGAAAAATCCCACCTGAGCTCTGGAAAGAAGATCTAGATATGATTCTTGGACTCATTTCTCCTCTCCTTTTTTAATTAAGGAGCAGCAACAAAAGAAAAAAAATTTGCATGTTCACTATTTACTCCTGCTTTGTTCTGAAAGTGTTTATTTTTTTTTAAGAGGAAGATTTGCTGATTCATATGGCATAGAGAGCAGAAATGTCCTCAATTTTTGCAGAGTGAAAACATCAGCAATTTTTCAGCATGAGGAGACAGAAAGCTTGACTAAAAATACATAAAAGCGCGTTTGGAATAAGGGGAAAAACAACCTAAAAATATTACTTGGATGAGCACAACCTATTTAGGTGTTGTAAAACTGCTGCCAGATTATGTGGTCTCATATTTTCAGGGCTCTTACGAGGTCATCCATTCAGCCTGCTCTTTTCAAAATGGCTCATACCAACCGTATTTAGCAGAGTTGTTGTATAGATGCACACATCTACTTCTAGCTCTTCAGTTCACTTCATCCCTTGATTATAACCCTCCTATCAAGTGAGTGAAGCATCTATGGTGACTGAAATTACCAAGCTGGGAACAGAGTCAAACTCTGAGTAGACGTTTGAGTTAACTTGAGAGGTCATGTTGAATGGCATGGCCAGTTTTTTATCCCTTTCCTTATGTAGTGTGTGTGAGGACTGAGAGACTGGAATCAGTTTTCAGTATTGGGTGTCTGTATTATGTGAACAGAAGAATACGGTTATATGGATTTTCTCATATTCCTTCTTTCTTCCACCCCTAAAACCAATAGGCGCCTATGTTTACAACTATAACTGATCTGGTGTTGTAGAGGAAAACAACTATATTGTGGTATTGTTTGTGTTTGATTTTTTCAATTCGAAATAAGTCAATTGTCAAGCACCGTCAGAGTTAGTACCACTTCTAATCTCCCACTACTTTATAGTGAGCTACATAAATCTCCCGGGTACAAGTCTTCAAAAGACTTCTAGGATCTCCAGTGTGATGAAGGACAAGATAAGGTAAGGATTCTGGAAATCTAGATCAGGAAGTCCTAGAAATCCAGGTGAATTTCTATGAGGGAGAGGAATTCTGGAAGCTCTGAGACTGTCTTTCTGAGTTGGAGGAGCAGGAGCACTAGGAGTCTTGAAAGCACCTGGGCAGACACATGTGGAAAGATGCATGTACTACTGGAAGCTCCCAGATACCAAGACCAACGTTCTTTGGCTGTCTGCCAACAGGAATGCTATTACCCTGAACTAGCCCGTGCTCAAGCAGCCGCTACAGATCATCTAGTCCCTGGCATCCCTCTTGGCGTTACTGTCCCAGAAGATGGCAGAATCCTAGGGTTCCTAGAAGTCCATCATATGAGACCAGGCCTGAAGGTGTGAAGATCTGAAGTAGTTTTCAGAGGCAGATCACCAAATGTGAAACATTTGTTATCAAAACGTTGTTGTGTAGTAAAGTAATTTCTGATTTAAAAAAATAACATTGTATTACAAAAATCGTAACAACTAACCTCTTGTCAGCCAGTGCTTCCACTGGGTGCTGTGTACAAATACTGTAGGAAGCAGGAGCGCCAATAAATCATGATACACAGAGGCAAAACTAGATCATTTGGGGTAAATCTATCAGTTTTCGTTAATTAATCTCTGTTTATTAGGATGATACAGCATTTTGTTTGGAAAAGGGAAAAAAAAGGAACAAACCAGATTGTCCTGTGTCCAAGAGAAGACGTGGATTCTAGAAAGGCCCTTTATCATTAAGAATAGTGAAACTATGTACTTGATTAACCCCACATTGTTGTAGTCTGGCACTAAACTGAGAGAAAACAAGTGCAGGCATAAAAAAGAGTGAAAGCTACTTCTTTCCCTCAGGGCATTTCTTTTTTTCAAGTATGAAAATGCAGATTTTTCTTACCTAGGAAGGAAAAATGAGGAAAGATGTCAAAATCATGATAGATACATGCATTTCATCCCTTCTAGCACTTAATAGTTCCTGTCTTACAGTTATAGGACCAGGCGTAGAGACACGCTTTCAATCTTCACACAGTGCCAAGTAACAAAGAGCTTGAGTTTTTTTCTGGGAGATTGCCAGCTCCTCAGGGAAGGGATTATTTTGCAGAATAGATGGGGTAGGCCACCTTCATGGCAGTGAAGTGACATATTCAGAAAGTGAGAGAAACTTTGAGAACTTACAAAGGCTTGCAAGTGATATTGTGGAGCTTTTAACTTTTTTTTCCCAAAATGTTCAGGCAGAAGGTACTGTACAATTTTCACTTAGCCTATTTCACTGAGCCTCCCACACCCCAGCCCTCCAAACTCCATCTTGGGAGTACAAGAAATAGAATCCCTTCATAAAAGCTAGGGTCCTTATCTCACAGCAATAAGTTTCCCCACTACAAAGTCAGAAAGGATTCCATTGTGCTTAGATATGGTCTGGAAAAAACGGTCCTTCACAGAGCCTGAACTATATCAATCCAAAACACTTCTGCTTTTTTTTCTGATTTCCTGTGGAACTAACAGTATCTTAAGAAGGTGCTGAGACCAGTCTCCTTCCTTTACCGCCCTCAGGCAAAACGTGAAGAAGGGGAGCATAAAAAAAACCCAAACCAACAGAACAACACCCCCCCCCAAAAAACCTGCTTTAGGTATTTGCCACTAGCAAACCAGTTCTAGATGTGACAGTTGTCAACGATGATTAGCCATGGTGAATTTCAGAAAATTAAACTTAAGAAACCCAAACCAAAACCCTAAAACCCCAAACCCACAAAACCTGAGCTATTGTCCAGAGCAAGTCAGTCCTAAGAGACTATTCCTATTTGACAGCACACTCTGAGTTTTAAATCTCTACACATTCTAGAGTAAAAAAAGAAGAAAGCTGAAGCAAGGTAAGAAGAATTAGAGCTGGTCCGCACTGACCTCTCCATGAGCAGCATGTACTGTGACAAACACAGTAACACTCAGGACACAGAATTGTATATCCCCAGAGGCTTTTAAGACTGTGGGATCAAATAAAGTTCCCCTGACAGGTTTCTGGGTTGCCAGTATTTTCGATAAAGATATGGGCTCAAAGTTTTGTGCCTGATTCTCCTGACACCAATAGAAACATGAAAGGAAGCAAACAGAACTGAAGCAAGGGACAACTGAAGTGAGCAAGAAATTTTCAGTGGAAATGTTATCTTCATGGTGCAATCCTGGTTTACCGGAGCTGTATAGTAATGTTAAGTGGCAAACCATGATGGCTGAACTCATTTCCGATTGTCAATTGCCAATAAATTTTGTCAGTGACAAGAGGAATTGAGTCTGATACTCTCAGTACCATGACTGCTGTTTTTGTGGGAAGTGTGCTTTTCCCTCCTAATCCACAACTTTATCCCCTGTTTTTCCCAGACAGGCCAGTTTCAATAAAGGGCTGGGGAGATCTCCTTCACTGACCCAGTACTATTGACTTGTAATCCCCAACAGGTTTTCCTGGTCTTGCTGTATATATATCTATAAACACCAAACTATATATAAACTTAAAAAATAGATTGTACTTATATTTCACTTTCAGAAGTACTAGAAGTCTTAGAGTCATTTGTAGAATATTCTCCTGCAACTGTTAGGTAAAATCTGTAGAGCAGGTCAAGAGATTATTCTGTATATCTGCAATTCTGAAGCAGAAGGGAGTTATTCCAAAGCACATGTACAAACGAACAGTAATAAACAACAAGGCAGCTATATTTTGGATTTTGATTGTTAATAATTGATATACACTCCTGGCACGCACTTTTCCCCAAATCATATGTTCTCTTCAGGTCACTTATACCCTGCTCTGTGGAAATCCTGAAAATGGAAGATGGATGTGTCAAAATCCATCCACAGATTTACTTTTTGAAGCCTGCTTAACTGATATGTGACTTCCACTGACAAAGGAAATTCTAAAACTGTATTGTTTCATGCTAAACCATTAACATAACAGATTCTTACCAGTGGCAGATTTACTGATATCTTACTTTAACTGTGGCATCTGTTAAGGATTTTCTTTAAAAAAATCAGAACAGCTCTGGATGCTGTTGGGTAGATATTTTCAAGATCCAACTGGTATGAATATTTACTGGAAATGTTAATAACCCCCATGGACAAGTAATGAGAACATATGAACATATCTTCATTTTTAACTCAGAATGTCATCTTGTTACATATTCACAGATTGAAAACTATCAAATGGTCTACACATTTTAATTATCATTAATCTAAAAACAATTTAATTTTTTTCCCTTCTTTTGACTGTCATGTGTAAAGTAAATTCTGCCTACAATTTTTTAGATGCTTAAATGTATAGAATGAGTAGCACACAGGAAAAAGCATATGATCTTGCCAAAAGCTATCAGGCCTTGATATTTTAAAACAGTTATGTCTGCAAGAAATAACACATAGGACCACGTGTAGGTCTATTCACGGGCAAAAGCCGAAAACTATTATGAGCCAAATTCTTTGATGAGGTTTTATGGGGATAGAGGGCTTGGAGGAAGATAAGAGAAAGGGTGGTGGAGAAAGTCTGTTATTTGAAAAGATGAAAGTATACCAGGTCTAAAATGTTTAGAAATATGACATCACTTTTTCCTGACTTGAACTTTAGACAGCATATTGACATTAAATCAATTTGGTAATATGAAAGGGTTTCACTTAAGAAAAGATCTGAGAAATCTAAACTGAGATTGAAGTCTCCCTAGGCCTGGTCCCGCTTTATTCTCAATAGCAACAATGACAGAAAGACAACCAAGATCAAAATCCCAGGAGGGAGTAATTTTTTTTCCCTTTGAAAATTTCTATGCTTATGAAGACATAGTCTGGGTTTCTGCCTTTAGAATATTAACTAAGCTTTCTTTAGGAGGAAGGCACAAAGCGAGTGTGCCAGGAAACAGCAATGAGTCTCTTTAGAAACAGAATTTGTTCTCGGTTGTGGTGATGTGTGAACTTGAGGCAACTTATCAGCTTTGGTCAAACTGAGAGGGAGGGGAATTACTGCATTCTCAGCCTCACAGCAAACATGTGACAAGTAGAAATAGTTTATGAATAATAGCTAATACAGTATGCTCAGCTCTCTTATTTCATCTCCCTCCTGGTGTTATAAATCCACACTGGCATGAATATAATATTTTATTTGCTAAGGCCCCTGAGGAGGGGAAATAAATAAAAATGAGTATTTGAAGAAAAGGATCGATTTGAGATCTACATTAAATGCTTCGTATTCACTATGTGATGGATATACTGCCTTTTTCTTGCCTCTTAGAAGTTATTTAATGGTCCAGCTGGAATGGGTTCCATAATGAAGGAATACATGAAAACAAAT
Source organism: Vanellus vanellus (assembly GCF_965231255.1). Classification (NCBI taxonomy): domain Eukaryota; kingdom Metazoa; phylum Chordata; class Aves; order Charadriiformes; family Charadriidae; genus Vanellus; species Vanellus vanellus. The sequence continues at coordinate 24,125,269 of NC_138911.1, read as the reverse complement.
ACTGCAAAGACCCATTGTGCTGTCTATCTATCTGACTTACATCACTAAATGTATTAAAGCTAAATATGAGCAGAAGGATACTACTGAAACATTGACAGTAGGAGTAAGAAGTAAAGGAAGACTATGAATAGATTCTTAAGAAAACAATGACAGTGGGATAGGCAGCAGTACACAACCTTCATATTGACTTTTTTTTTTTTTTCCAGCCAAAGTTTTAGGCGCTTAAAGGATTCTGAACATCTGAACTGCTGATCATTCATGCCTTATAAAAGCAAACTCAAATATGAGCTCAGTTCATTGAATTAAAAACAAGGAAAGGTCTGTTAGAATGTTTCATATATATGTTCCTAAAGAAACTACAGGTTTATTTTTTCCAGGACACTTTTTCACCTTCACAGCTAAGGTCCTGTTCTACATGAGCTTCATCTACTTTACTGGTGTTACTGTAGCTATACTAGCAGAGAGATCTCAAAAAAGACCAAGAAATGAAAATAATGAGACATCTAGAGGGAAAAATATCTAATTGCAAGAAAGACAAATTAAATCTTCACAAATGATTCCTACAGAAAAGATGTGAAATTCCCTGGGAAGTATCCAGGAAAATGCAATTATGTTAAAAAGTATTTATCAAATAAAATTCTCAGTCTCTGACTCTGAAAAAATAGTGGTAAAATACAAAGTAAATAATGAAAATGTATGAAATAATAAATAAAAGAAAAATTTTCATCTTTCTTTCCCTTCCAGTAAGAAAAGCTCAAGGAAGGAAATAATGACAGAATGGTGACACACTACTGTAAACTTCAGTGATAAAAATAAAGCTTAGTCTGAATGAAATGGTGTAAACTGATATTACAGATTAATATATAAAACTATTCCCACTCAAATGTGTTAAACCTACATGTGTGAAGGACAATGAATGGACTAGCACTAGAGAGAGACATAATTTCCAAAAATAATGGTAGGAAAATAAGGAAGACATACAAAACAGGCAAGTAGAGAAGGAAAGGATTTATTGAAGTTGGGAAGACAGGAGGCTGACACGATGGGGAGGAGCATGAGTTGTTCATCAGTTCCCATCTCTCCAGCCCCACGGGTACAAAGGGTGGCTGCCCCCTTGCCAGGCAGGTCTACATGGGACGATCCAGGGAGCATTCCCAGGACTGGGTCATCTCAGGAACCCACACCCATTCTGTACACAAATATTGCTGAATGTCCCTGTCATGTCACATGTCAGAGAAGGAGACTCAGTCCTGACTTATGTTCTAGTGTGTGGTGATCGGAAGAACAACAGAAGCTAAAATAAATACAAATTATAATTTCTGAGACCTTAAAGTGATAATAGAACAGAAAATGGAACAGCAAACACAAATACTATCTATCTTCCACATCTATTTGTTTTATTTTGAAACCACTGGACAGAGAAGGCTCTTAAAAGATTTCATAATGTGCCTTTAAGAAACCAGTGGCAAGAGTTGGAAATATTTCCAGTCTATTTCCTTTAGGGTCCTACTGATGTGATCAGTTCAGTTCCTTCCATCAGTCACCCAAAGCAGAGGGTGAGGATCAAGATCACATTATTCTGAGAGGGTCATTGTAATTCTTTCCAGCACATTAGACACAAATATTATGTTTGCAGACAATTGCGTAATTGCAGAATGTCACTGAGGGTTTTACTAATTAGTGTAAAACCAAAACGGTACTTTATTAATACGATACAGGCTGTAGAGTTTCTCTTTAAGCAAACAAAAAAAGACATGTAGTCTTTTTTGTATCTCTGATAAGATTTTCAGTGTGAGGTTTTACTGGCTTACATAAGATACATAGGGGTGGAAAAAAAACCCAGATCATGAAGTACCTTTGCCATTCCATTCGGGGGTTGGACTAGATGATTTCCACAGGTCCCTTCCAACCCTGACCATTCTGTGATTCTGTGATTCCTATTGGAGAATTTCCTGCCAAAGGCAAATATTCACAGAGTGATGGCCATAGTTACTGAATATGATAAAACTGTTGTCCTGATCAGTTTGCAGACAATGCAATCACCCACCCACCCCTAATTCCATGAGCATCTTCATCTCCCATTTCAACTTCAGTGGCCAAGACCATGTTTAGACACTGACATGCTCTATCCTGTATAGTCTGCCTTAGCAAATCTATGTTAGGCATAAACTGTGGATCATTTTTTTCCTAACACACAACTTTGAAAGACTGGACTAGGATTAACATTTTAGAATCGCTATTATTTAGGTATAAAAATTACCTATTAACTTGATAAATAAATACTGGTGAGTTGTTTTCAAAGTAAGGTACACAAAATTATAGTTAGTTTACACATGTCAGTTTACAATTGCCACCACAAATTGTTCATTTAAAAAATCACATTAAAGTACACCCTACCAGTGCAGAAGCCCTAGCAGACAGAAATATATATTAAATGAGGAAAATTATAGCTTTATTTTAAAAAGAGAAGACACAATGTTTAGTTGTTGTAATGGTATCAGAGCAGTCATGTTGATCACCTCATCTGCCCAGGTCATATAATATTTGGTATATGATGCTTATGGAATTATGCATGACAGTTCTACCAGCTCCAAAAACATTTGTACTTAACATGATTTTCATGTTTATCAAAGGAATTAATAGTGACTTACCACTTATTGTAAGGATTGATGACTTCAGTAAAGCTGAAAAGAGATGACTTGAGTATGAATCACATATATTCCTGATCTTTTTGACACTATTTCCATTGCTTTTCTTTCTGCTGAGTTTGACATCACTTTTTCTTCAATTCTTTCCTTGCTACTTGTTTCATTTGACTGATGTCAATGTATCTTTTGCCCGAGTACTGCATATCTGTACTGAAATGATAACTTTGGGGCTTTTTTAATAATCATTTTGTGCAAAACTTGGAGTGGGTAAATACTTCCATGAAGCTGATCAGACAATAAGATGTCCTGTCCTTTCCTCTAGCAACCAGACTGGAGGTTGTGATTTCTGTGTTTCTTTGACACTTATTATTTTTCTTTCCAAGCTAACAAGCTCTAAATTTATAGCAGTTGTACAACATATTCAAATCACTTCTTTGATATCACTGGGTAGGATATTACATTAGTTTTACAACTAAAAGAAAAACAGATTTCAACTATTTTGCAGGAAAATATGTCAATGAAAGTGGATGTGTGGCAACTGTCAATACCTTTGTAGTCCAAATAAAGTTAGAATCCTAAAGACAAAACTGTAAGTAGGTTAAAGTATGCAAAGTTTTCTTTAGCGGGCAGCTTTCAAATGCTAGTGAACATGCCTTCATGTATTTGAGGTATTCTGATTTACAGTGAGATCTGTGAAGCCACAGGCTTTGCAGGCAAAACACATATTTAAGGGCTAAATCTGGTATGTCCTTACTATGTTGCACTAGGATTATCACTGTAGTATGGACATATTCTTTGAGTTATTTCTGGACAAAACTCAGGTTTTGAATGATACTTATATTTGCATGACTTGCTGAACTATGCCAAAAAAACCCCAAAAAACAGAGTTGCAAATAAACAATGTTACAGCTCTATCTTCCGCTGTTTACTTTTGTGCTGTTTCCCTTCAGTTCTCATCTGGATGTTGGTATTCACCTTCTGTCTTTGAAATTATGCTTTAATTTTAAGCCCCATGGAGCAGGAACAACATTTATTATGTGTTTGTATGGGTGAAATTGAATCAGGTCTTATGATGTGATCTTGTAGCTGCCACTACCTTTTAGAAAACTTATAAGGAATTAGAAATAGTAGTAATTATAATAAATAACGAGACTGATTAAATTGTAATTCTACTCTAAGATTGGATGATGAACATTTTTTAAGTTGATTGTGGCATTTCCTGAAGACATAACAGATGCCATGTGTATATGCAGATGTGTTCATTTGAATGCTATAGACTGAAGTGAGAAAAATATGTTCCCAAAAGTTCACCCAGAGAAACATCATTTGCACAAATGCTCATAGGTAAAGACATAAACAGTAAGCAAGCAGATTTCAGAGCATAAATTTGTATTCCTTAAATTTTTATATACCTTAGGTATTACTGTATGGTATTTGAAACTCTGTCTTGTGCCTGAACATGATGCTTGAATATCAAGAAGAATACTCTGCACTTACAAAGTATATTTTTCTCAGACATCTTTAAATGCTTTACAAACATTAAAGTGCTGGGTCTCTAAGATGGTGCGTGAGGTAGAGAATCATTGCTATTTCAATTATCCCACATATTTATCTTACACTTGTACAGTTTTCACAGAAAATCTGTAGCATGTTACCACTAGAATCTAATGATGTAAACTGTTAGTCCTAAACTTCTCTTCAATAAAATGTAAGTTCTATATTATTATTATTAATAATATTGTTGCTATTTTTACTATACTTTTAATCATAATTTATGTAATGGAGAACGTGAAGCAAATTAATGCATGAACACGAACTTGATTTTGAAATGACAGCTGTCCTTTAGTCAAAGCCCTGTATTGATTTTTAACACATTAGATAGCTGCATGTTTCTGACAGTTTCTTTTTTTTTTCTTTATTTTACTGTTAATGAATATCAATTAGGCTTTTTACATAAAAATCCCATCATACTACATTTTCATGTAAAGACAGTAGTAGAAAGCTCGGAGTGGCATTGAGAAAAAAAGACCTTGAGTTTGATTACTGTATTAAGAAATCATTATGGTTATCTAGTCTTTTATGTCTAAGAGGGAAAACATAGAATGATTTTCAGTCATTAAAATAGTGGCTGTGAAAGTATATGAAATAGCACCAGCTTATCATCAGACTTTTCTCCTGCCTTTTAATTTCTTTATGTTCTTTCTCATTTCTACATTGTTGTGTGATGCTACCAATAAGCAATGATTCTGTTAAAGAAGACGTATCAGAAGGTTTTCTTTCAGGACTGGGACCTGACATACTGATACTTTGAAAAAAGCAGGATCTGCCATAATATGTGGTTCAGTCTTCTGAACCTAACTGACACCGTAAGCTTCCACTGAGGGCAGTTATACAGTCCACTCTGTTTCCTAAAATGGGAAGTCTCCCTTATCATGTTATCCTGTCTGAAAATTATGAGTCTTTTCCCCATTCTGCTGAAGGAAACAGAAGTCTGAAAGGCTTCAAGTGGCTTCACCGCATGCTGTGAGAGTGAAAAGTCCTGGTATTTGGTGAATGTAACATGTGCCTGCTAATGATAGCTAAATTTAAATACTCTCTCCCTGTTTGAATACCAGCCTTAACTCCCTTACTCAGCTTGAAATCAATTAAATTCATTAACTTCAGAACATTAATTTGTAATTTACTGCAGCCTTCCTGTGATATGAGTGAAGCCTGAATTCCTCCTCACTAGGTAATATCCCAGTGGTAACAGTCTTGGGCTTCTGGGATACCTTGTGCCCTGACTGATTTGCTGTGCTTTGGGGTTTATTGATGTTTCATTCATTTTCACATTCAAACCCAAGTGCTCAAAGGTCTTGATCCTGCAATACCTATGCCGTTGGCTTTTACGGGTTTTAAAGTGCTGAGGGCTTAAGTAAGATTTGAAAATAGCTTCAAGTGGGACATGTAGCAGGTTATGAGCTGAAGCAGGGCTAGGCTGCGGCTGGGAACATACCTTGGCATGGCAGCTGATGGCTGCTCTTTACCCATCCGCACAGGTTGGATAACAAGTACAGAGTTTTGTCAAGGCAGCATGACCTTTCCTGGTTATTATAGTCCAACTCGCAATATATGCAGCAGCTGGTAAAAGTATGGACACCGAGAACCTTCTTTAATAAAAAGCCATGTTGCATAACCACAAATGAGCATCTTGGGACTATTTTCTAACAGCTACTTTTACTCTTTTCAGTGTTGTTGGTTTTCTTTCCTGCTATTACCCACCACCATTTTTCCTTTGTCTGCCTTCTTGGACAGGTAAAGATGGTGGAATTCATGCCATATTAAAAAAAAAAAAAAAACAAAACCCAAAAAAACAAAACAAACAACAGATGGAATAGGTGAATCCCTTTCTTTGTCTCTTATTTTTACATTGTCCTAGAACATCGTTTATGCATGTGCAAAGAATACAGGAACACAAATTTGGGGATTACTGTAATAATATTTCAGTCCATTCTGGAAAGTCTGCATTTTGGTTTCTCTGCTATAGGCAGATAGATGTGCATAGGACTTCCATCAAAAGGGTGTTACAGAGCTTAAAGAGTTAATGCTTTTGTAGAGCATGGAAGAAGAGTTATGTTTTATAATAATCTTATGAGGAAATCAAGTGCTATCACTATTTTTAATACTTAAATCTCAGTGACACAGGTTGTTTTAAGACAACAAGGTGTAGTGACCTGATCATGATGTATACGGTATGGAATTAGGGGTGAAATGTCCTGGTTTGAGCTAAAACAGAACCAATTTTCTGTTCAGTAATTTTCCTTTTCAGTTAAGCCTCTTCTAACTCTCTGAAATTAACAGCATATTTTTCAGACACTGTCCACTTCGGGAGTGATAAGGCCTGATGTTTGTAGTTAGTACCAAGGGATGGTGTGCAGAGAGGCTCTTGCTTATACTTATTGCTATAACAGCCAAGGGCAGCTAACTTGGTTATTTGCCCCATTGGAGGGTCAGAAGTAGAAAAGCGTAGAGGGGTCGCACCTGCAGGGAGGAGCGGACAGGACAGGTGACCCAAAACTGACCAACAGGGTATTCCATCCCATCTGCCTCATGCTCAGTATAAGAGCTGAGGGATCAAAGGGTCAGCCTCTTTCTTCAGTGGCCGGCGTCCAAGGAGGGGTCTGTCTGTTTATCTGCCTTTGATCCCAATCCCTGCATTCCTGAATCCAGAACTGGAATCCAGCTCCTATCCATTGCTGAGTCCAGTCTGGGACTTTCCCAGTGCCTGCTAGTGACATGACCATCAACCTGGGAGCTTGATACCATTTTGTATATATTTCATTGTTTTCTTATTAATATTATAATATTTTTAATAATTATTTTTATTAATAATATTCCATTAAAGTAGTTTAATTTCTTTTCAACTCAAGTCTCTGTCTCTGTGTCTTATTCTCTCTCTCTCTTCTCTGAAAGGAGAGAGCTTAAAGAGAGCATTTGTCGTTTGTCTTAGTGGCCAGCCCTGCCCAAACCACGACACTCAGAATGATAAAAGAACAGTTTCCATACTCGAGAATTTTTTGGAACACTGTATTGTATTTGTTCTGTAATTATTACATTAGCAGCTTAAGAACTAGAGACTGCAATACCCACTGTGTCTTTTCCTTTCACAGGACAAGGTTTAGTCAGCATTGTTTGTGCCAGTGCACGATGACTGCTTATTGATGACTGCTGAAGCAACATCAGTGAGTGCTAGATACACTTCTTAAAAGGCAGCTACATGCACTATTTCTAATTTGGTAGGCCAACCTATAGTTAAAGTTGCTTCTGGCTTTTGTATGTGGAGGAGCACACAGACAGGTGTTTAAACATCCATTCTTGTTTTTACTGATGGGAGACATCAACAGGATCAGACCCCTGGCTATAGACAAAATGTTCTTTAAGACGAAAAATTGCACTGGTTGGCTTTAAGCTTCTTCCAGTTGTCTCATCCTGAAGCTTTACTGGTTCCCCTCTAGCCTCAATTCAATTTCCATCTGGTTCCCAGGACGCCTACAATTTTGCACAGTACAGCTTAAGTTTTTATAGCTCCAAAGGACTTCAGGATCTTCAGTATTCATGATCCTCCTGTTCATATCTTCTTTTATCTGACAACTGTCTATAATGTCATCTTAAAGGGGATGCCATCACACTGGCTATTGTGTTCCTATGACATCTATTGATTCCGTGTTGCCAGTTAAGATAGCCTTGAAATATCTTTGAGTATTACAGCTCTGCAGCCCTGCATTATGCAAGAAAGAATCTCACCTTCAGGATCTAGGCTGGGATCACAGCTATTGTATTTATAAATCCAGAAAAGAAGTTCCAATATCATTTATGTCCTTGTAAATTGTAAAACAGCAAAATTAAGATCAGAAGTATGTTTTTGGCTAATCTCTATAAAATATTTTAATGGTTTGAGATCTGTCTCCACTTTGTATTAAAAAATTGTGCTACAATGCTGTTGCAGGCACATTAATTGGTTTTAGAGACGTAGCAATTATTAACCAAATCCAACTATAGTTATTCAACTGGGCAATTATTTGCACGAAAATGATTTGGTAAAGGTGATAAATTATATTTGTTTGTATTTGTATTGAGGAGACATTTGATAGGAAAAAGCTTGTAGCCATAAGCCTGAATGTACAACTAGATGAAAAATATTTTCATAAAAATATTTGGTAGCTTGAATGAAGCTGTTTAGAGGAGCCATGTGACACTTTGTGCAAATTCATGTATTAAATTCTTAAAATTCTTCAGAATAGTCACATTTTAAAAGGTCTTTATGGGGAATAGTTAATATCAAACAATAACTTATTTTTCCAGAAATGTACTTATGTAGCCTAACAGGAGATATATTTATATTTTCACATATATATACACATATAAAATTTAAGCAAGTCTAGGGCACAGTACTAGCAAGCTATTCTCCTTACTTTTATTAGTGTCTTTCCTGTTTAGCTTTGCCGTGTGTGAAATGGTGCTGTTCAAGGCAATACACTCGTATGGCTGAGAGAACAAAGCATTCTCAACAGACAGAATGAACAGGACTACCACATGTTTTGCTCACTTTGTTATTCATTTGCTTACATTTTTATTCAATTTCATTGGAAAATTTTCTGCAGCTGACGTTATAAACCTTCATACCACAACCAGTGGCAAGCAGTACCTACCCTTAGGTTCACTCTATTAAAAAAGCATTCTAATGCACAGCAACAGTGCTGTCATATTCCTACACCTGCTAGACTAGAAGAGTAAAATAGGACTAACTATAACCACAGCAGACCCAGGGCCAACTTCTGTCAAGCAGATACAGTCTGTCACCCCTTGGACTTAGGGCCAGCAAATATAGTGCCTGGCTTTGTTATATTTGTCACTGCAGATATGTTCTCAGGTATACATACCACACTATTAATTCCATACTTAAAGGCAGTTATTTATGGATTAAAGTTTTGTTGCTTACTCTTCAAATGAATCTACAGCTATTATCTGAGGAGCAAAGCATGCGTGCTCTATCTGGTTTCTGGTATGGTCTTTAAAAAAATCACTTGGTCTCTTCCAAAAACCATAGGAAAATGTAATTTATTAAGGGAAATAATTATATACAGTTAATTTTACATCTTGGCCAAATAGGGTACTTCCAGGATAACCTTGAGGTACATGTTGCATGCAGTCGTTATGAAAACTATTCTAACTGTTCTTCTTAAGTTTTATTTTCTACATATGTATATTTTTTATGACAAGAGAAAAATCATATAAATCCATGTATTGATATAAATGTTTGTCTTTTTTTTTCTCAAATTAAATATGTTCTGTCATTTTAAATTAAGAAAAGCCATAATTTATGTTCAAATATCTTACTGAAAATACCGTTTTCTAAGCAGACATGTAGTAGCTGAAGAAAAAACCTCATCCTCTTAAACAACCATTTTAGCATCTGGGATTTCATTCCACCTAGGTGGTAACCTAGATCAACCTTACTTAACTTTTAATATCTCATGAAAACACTGCCCAGAGTGGTATGGCTGAATACACAGTGAACAGCTGAGCTGGACCATGATTTGTGATTAAAACTATATTTAATGGAAACAAGCAAGTACAGATGAAGTCAATCAGAAAAAGAAGAATGAATGGATCAGTCTTTAGTCACTCTCTGAAGTGAAAGAACACTTCCAGCTGCTCATCATGCTCTCTGGGCTTATAAGTGAGCTTCTGACTAATTTACCTCAGCTTTTGATTGCAGCACAGGTAATATTCCAAAATCCTTATTTATTGCCTTACTCTGAAAATAGTCCTACTGATTTCCATGAGATTACACCTATAGTAGGAAAACACATATCAGAAACCATTATAAATACTATGATTCTATGAAACTGCTATATTGCATAATTTTTGAGATAGCCTTACTGTTGTTAAGTCGTCAGAAAATTTACTATAACTCCCTTGTCTTCCTTTTGCATAGAAATATTTCTGATGTAATGCCTGAAAGTTAGTACCATTGTCAGAGTAAACACTATGTACTACTAGATAGAGTTGGACATTATTTTCTGCTTGAATTTAAGATTCAGGTATTGTCCAGAATAAATAGCTATGATTGGGTCCATAACAACATTATGATGCAGGCAGTGTTTTTTCTGGAAGAGGGTTGGGAAGGTTTTGGGGAGGGGGTTGTGTGGAAATACAGGGTTGGTTCGCACAGCTATTTTCATGGCCCAGGACATGCCTGCTGTACATGATATAAGTGCAGGCAATGCACAATCAGTTAAGAAAGTTATTTGTCTGAGAGACTTCAATACCAGAAAAGAGGAAAGAAAAAAACCCATACAAACAAGAAGAAAGAGACCTTATTACTTATAAATAAATTGATTGGAAAGTTGAATCATTTCTTATCAATACTCTCACCAATCATTTCTTTACATTTCTCATCAAGGTCTTCCCTATCAGCATCTTCCTTTCACAATATTGGGAGAGGGAAAAGGTGAAAGAAAAGCAAATAAGCAAAAAGGCTTCACACTAGCCTGAGGCTAAGGTAAATGTATTTTAAAACTGTGCCCAACCACTGTGACAAGAGCAGTGTGCTGTAAAGAGGTTGGCAGCATCCAGCTGGAGAAATTAAATCGTGTTTGTATGGCAAACACTTAATAACTTTTTGCTGTGTTGATGGAAATGATTAATGCAGATCTGACTGTAGGATGTCTGTAACCAAGAAAGGCATGTTTAGGAAGTGTCTTTTTGTCCCTAATGCAGTAAAGTATGTCCTGACTGCAAAGAAGTAGAACTGCAGAGCAGAGTGAAATAAAAGTTATGCAGTTTTGTCATAGAACTCATGCCTGCAAACTCTGAGATACTACACAGTGCTAAAACTTGGTATCTTTCACCGAACAAAGCACTCAGATCAGGAATCTGTGTTCACATGATTTTAGCCTAAGTACTTCCTTAGCAATCATATAATTACATCAGAAATTGAAATTATTTCTGAAACCTTTAATGTGTTATGTGATTTTTCTTCTTGTATGAGTTTCAGATAATTCTAACTGAAATGCTTACTTATGCATCATAAACCCTGAAGGTGACAAAAAGAAGTTCCTCCAGCTTGTGTGGTTAAGACCTTTCCTTTTAGATGACTTTCCTAATACAGCATCATTGCAAAAGTCATATTCTAAACACTGAGGGGATGCAGCAAAGTGTCAAAATCCCTAAAATATCTGTGAAGTATTTGGCTAGCCAGGTTTCTGATGCTTTATCACAATGCTACTTTATCACAATGCACTTAACTTTAAAATAGGTGCCTTTGGTTTTCTTTCTATTAGAGCTGTGGGAGTTTGGGAAAGCAAACTTGGTGAGTTGGTGAAGTTATAAATAAATAACTAAATTAATTTAATTAAATGAAGCTCATAAGACCTAACAGCACCTTAATTAGAATCAATGGAGAAATTAAAAATGATTTAAAATGAGGCCGATGTGAAAATAAATCAGAAGGAAAACAATACGGAAAAGAGAAACAAATGTTCCAACAATAATCCAGATTTTAGGGTGAGTGTAGCTAATGCCAATCAGAACATGCAAATGGTGAGATCACATTTAAACTCTCCCTGCACTTGGAGTTTGGGTCTCGTAATGGTGATGTGGGCCAACCATGCAACAATGAGCAGTATTTGTGCTGAGCTTTGGGATACATATTTAAACAAATATAATATGGATATTTCTTTCTTGATCTATTCCTTGGAATGGAAAATACTGTGACAAGGATTTATTACAGATTTTATTTAGTTCAGAGAGTTTCACTGCAGGCTGTACCTAAATTCAGATCTAGGTCCTCAGGGTAGAAAGGAGAGCTCCATTGTCCAGACTGATGCAAAGCCCTTTAGCAAAAGTTTTGCAGCATTTCTTTTCAGATGTATTATTTAGTTAAGTAGGAAAATGGAATTTTGGACTCCAGAGTTTCATTGATAAATCTGCCAGTGGGAAGCCAACTTATTTTCTGTGAGTCTTAGTTCACATGGAATTTAATTGCTTGTTTGAAAAAAGTGCTTTGGGAACCAACGTTCTTATGCCTAGTTGATTATTTCTAGTTCTCCAGTACAATTTGCAGCTTATATGGTTGTGTCAGCAGAACTGTTTGTGGGATTGAGTTGTAAAGCAGATTTACTAAATGATACAGGTTTAAAAAAATCCTCCAGAATTTTGTGTGCTTATTTAAATCTGATCACAGTTTCAATCATCTGGTTTATACTAAGGCTCTGCAAACTGTTTTATCAAAACAGCTAAAGAGGTAATAAAGTGCTACTGCGATAAGAGTGCAGTTGGGGGTAAGATTACTCAGAATTCATAAAGTTGACTTTGCTACCAAAAATGTGTTGAGTACAGCAGCCTCTTTCAAAGTCACTGGTAAAGACTGCACTATCATAGAATCATAGAATGGTTTAGGTTGGAAGGGACCTTGAAGATCATCGCGTTCCAACCCCCCTGCCATAGGCAGGGAGGACACCTCCCACTAGACCAGGTTGTTATCTTCCACTCAAGTTTGATCAGGTGACAGGCTGCCACTTGTAATATTAAATTCTGTGTATTATCACTGAAAATTATTCACCATTTTCTGGGAAAAAAAAAAAAAAAAAAGAGCATGATGTTTCATTTTCCATACCTGTAGATACATTTTGAGCTGATTAATGCCATTTTTAAAAATCAGACTTAATTTGATTAAGCTTTCAGAGTCTCTGAAATGCAAACAGTTCTATAATTGTTTGCTCTTTTAAATGAATAAATAAAATGATAAGTAAATTGCTACTCTTGTATGTGTATTTTTGTAGCAGTTTTTCCTCCAGCCAGACCCATGGGGGAATACAACTGCCAAATTGTTACATTGCATCAGAACATCATTACATTTGGAAATAAAATTACAAAATAATGCTATTTCAGAAGTCATGGAAATCTCTTAAGCTTTGCTATGAGGTTTGCGCTCATTGTTCTTAAAATGGGATTCTTGAAAGTACTAGGACTTAGGCAATAAGGGGATTAGCAGAGAACAGCATTGCTGGATAGAGCTTTGTGTCATCTAGGGCAGGGAAGTGGAAAAAGCAGAATAAAGGAAGGAAACACGGGCTAGACGTGGAATGGAGGGACAGCAGGCACACTGCTGAAGCTGGCAGAGAACAACCAATAAAAATGTCATCCTTTGGCACCAATGCCACAAAGTTTTTTTTTTATCAGTGCTCTGGAGGACCAAATTGCTGAGCTCTGATGCAGTGTTTGTTCAATTAAAACTAATAATAAGATGCATCTGTGATGATATAAAAGAACATTGAGATCTGATGACATTGGTGCCAAAAGAGACATATGGTCACTAATGGTAGAGGTTCCCTTTTCCCAAGTTAGTGTTTTACAAAGCCACCAAGAGACTCTTAAGCATCTTTCCCATTAGGAAGCACAGCAGACACTCCAGATAATACTCTTGGTAAAAATGAGTTAGGCAGGGAAAATAATTCAAGGAAGTAGGGTTGTTTTGTTTGGTTTTTTTTTTTTTGTTTCTGTCTCTGTTCATTCCTTGTACCATTAACTTCAATTTCAGGTCTGAATTAAAGTAAGAAAGATCTCAAAGCAAAATTCATCTGAAACTGAAATTAATCTGTGCTGAAAAGCAGAAACCAAAAATTGTGTAGTTTGCATTCCGACTGATAAATCCCTTTAGATTGTCCAAAGCTCAGGGTAAGATGAATGATTTGGCACATAGTATCTCTATATATCTGGTCTGCTTGTTCAGACCAAGGATGAGATTGGGTTTGTGCCTGAATTTACAACCTGTTTGCACAGCCAATGCTCTAATCCTGTCCTGTTGCACTTCTTATCTCTCTGGTGCTTGAGTCAGTGAAAGACTGTGACATGGGTGCAGGAGTAATAGTGCTGGTCCTTGCAGGAGTGAACAGAAGTGGTACTGTGTCAATGCATCCCTTTTAAGACTGTTGACAGCCATTTGCTCTTCTTTTCTGTTCTGCTCCAGAATAAAGTCAAACAGGTCAGGTTAAACTATGGGTAAAGAGTAGTGGGAAAGTGTTCACATACAAATGTGTTGCCCTGGCTGGCGGATCATGATACCAAAGCGATCAGTATGAGCACTTTTTCTGCTCTGTTCCCCTTTGGAGTCAAGAATTTTAGACTAAAACATCTGTGACTTATGTTGATCTGGCTGATTATACTGAAAAAGAAAGGAGGACAAGGCCTCTGGCTGGGAGGCTAGTATAGTCCCCTTCATCTCTCCTCCAAGACACAATTTGTGCTCTAATCCCAACAAAGTCTAGGACTACAGGGTCAAATTGCAGGTATCAGACCCAAATTATGCATGTCAAAAAGATCTCTTTTTCAGATGATGTATAATTACATAGAAATAATACATAGAAATATATAGCTATCTGTTCTTTGAAGACCAACCTTCTACTCTAATATAAACGTGATATTTGTCACATTTGTCTGTCATATCTCATCATAGAACCTCAGATGTTGAACATCACTTTGCTGGTTCAAAAGGATTCAAATAGAGATTCTGGCTGTTTTAAGGGTCCACATGCATGGGATATTTATTAATCTAAACCCTAAACTAGATCACTAATGTACTATGACTGTAGTTAAAAAACTTCAAATGAATTAGTTTCAAAAATAAATCTACACAGGGAATTATATTGGTGCAATGATACCAGTCTAATTATGATGGTAAATTTCCTCATATAAGCCCTTAGTATTACTTTTTTATATATACATATGTAAGCAAGTCCTGGAATTAAGGAACTTAAAAGCAGCACCCGAACATATGATGTTATAACTGGTTGGCTGGATGAGGGGAAAGTTGTGGATGTCATCTACCTTGACTTTAGCAAGGCTTTTGACACTGTCTCCCATGACATCCTCATTAGGAAGCTGAGGAAGTATGGGCTAGATGAGGTGACAGTGAGGTGGATTGAGAGCTGGCTGTGGGACAGAACTCAGAGGGTTGTGATCAGCGGCACAGAGTCTAGTTGGAGGCCTGTAACCAGTGGTGTCCCGCAGGGGTCAATACTTGGTCCAATTTTGTTCAATATATTCATTAATGACCTGGATGAGGGGACAGAGTGTATCCTCAGCAAGTTTGCTGATGATACCAAACTGGGTGGGGTGGCTGACACCCCAGAGGGCCGTGCTGCCATCCAGCGTGACCTGGACAGGCTGGAGAGCTGGGCAGAGAAGAACCTAATGAGGTTCAACAAAACCAAGTGCAAGGTCCTGCACCTGGGGAGCAAGAATGCTAGGCACCAGTATAGATTAGGGGCGGATCTGCTGGTAAGTAGCTCGGAGGAGAAGGATCTGGGGGTTGTGGTAGACAGTAAATTATCCATGGCCCAGCAATGTGCCCTTGTCGCCAAAAAGGCCAATGGAATCCTGGGCTGCATAGGGAAGAGTGTGGCCAGTAGGTCGAGGGAGGTCATTCTCCCCCTCTACTCTGCACTGGTGAGGCCACAACTGGAATACTGTGTCCAGTTTGGGGCTCCCCAGTTCAAGAGGGACAGGGAACTGCTGGAGCGAGTCCAGCGAAGAGCAACTAAGATGATTAAGGTCTTGGAGCATCTCCCTTATAAGGAAAGGCTGAGAGAGCTGGGACACTTTAGCCTGGAGAAGAGAAGGCTGAGGGGAGACCTTATTATGGCATACAAGTATCTAAAGGGTGGGTTGAAGGAGGATGGAGCCAGGCTCTTTTCAGTGGTTCCCAGTGACAGGACGAGGGGCAATGGGCACAAGTTAGAACACAGGAAGTTCTGTTCAAATACACGGAAACAGTTCTTTACGGTGAGGGTGACAGAGCACTGGAACAGGCTGCCCAGGGAGGTTGTGGAGTCCCCTTCCCTGGAGATTTTCAAGACCCGCCTGGATGCAGTCCTGAGTAATGTGCTCTAGGCAATCCTGCTTTAGCAGGGGAGTTGGACTAGATGATCTCTAGAGGTCCCTTCCAACTCTGATGATTCTATGATTCTGTGATTCTGTGATACACCTTTCCAGGAGTCTCAGACCACATACTCAAATGCCCAGTTCCCAGATAACTCAATTTTAGGCACAAATTGCCTCTAAACATCAAGAATGAAGGCTGAATTTGTGTCCTGCCATATGGCATGGTTTCTGTCTCAGAGCTATTCGTAGTAAAACCCAACAACAATACAGTTTTCAAAGGTCTGGGGCACAGTCATCTCACATTAAAATCAATACAAATTTTAATGTATTGTGATGAGGAAAAGTCTC
Source organism: Vanellus vanellus (assembly GCF_965231255.1). NCBI lineage: Eukaryota > Metazoa > Chordata > Aves > Charadriiformes > Charadriidae > Vanellus > Vanellus vanellus. The sequence continues at coordinate 24,108,848 of NC_138911.1, read as the reverse complement.
TTAAACCTCTAAATTCTGAGGTCTTCATCTGCTTCTAATCATGCTTGTAGCAATTATCTAAATAATGAAGAAGCAAGAAAGGTGAGGCCTTAAGGTCTATAGTGTGTTTTGAAAGCTTCAACAGTGCGAGAAGTTTTTGGAAGTTGCTATGTTCATGTTGTGAGCTAAAAAGCTCTGGAATTGAAAATTGCTGTATCTTCCTATATTTTTTGATGTTAAAATCACAATAAAGAATACCAGAAATGGGAGGAAAATGTAGACTGGCAGATCAAATTAACCATTAATTTTTTACCTGAAAAAATGGAAAGATAACCTTTAATAATATGCTGCTTATGTCTAATCAGAACTTTCTTTTGTGAGATTGTAAAATAAGAAATGCCTCATAATGAATCTCATATTTCTTTATCTTTGTTTATAACCAGCAAAGCGGTGCTATTTAGATCCGCTCAGCCACTATACAAATTGATTTCACATGTGCATAATCTGCTGCTAAGATTTATAGTGGACATTTATTAAAGGATTAGGGAGCAATGAAGCTGTTCATGGGTGTGCTACTACATATTTTACTGCATATTTACCAAAAAGAAATGCATAAACAGAGTGAGGGTTTCAGCAACTTAAATTAAAAATATTTTTTTCCTAATCCTTTCTTTGTTTCAGAAGTTCTTACATGAGGTGATTTGGGGGTGGGAGGGAAAGAGGCCCATTCTACTATGGTAGAACTTAAGTTGAATCTAAGTGAATTATAATACTTGCTTTGATATGGTTGCCTTCCACACTCAAGGTATCTAATGTCTTAAAATAATCTATGAGTTATGCCCACAAAAATATTTAGGCACCTAAACTTCAGATAATGATCAGTTTTCAGTTTAGTTACTATGTGGCCCTGGGAAGTGCCTACAATCTCAAAGCATCTTATTTTCCTGTTACTAAAACCAGATGAGCACCTAAAAATCTGCTCTGAACGCTCCCACAAGCATCTCAGTCTGCACCATATTGAGCATCTAAGGATGAATTCACGCTTACACACTTTCTGGGGCAGGAAGTTAAAAAATCATTCTTCTGCCTTATTTAGAGGTTAACCACTCTTCATCTGTGACTGCTCACGGGTGCCTAGGACAGACTGTAAGCATCAGAGAACTGGACGTTACCATCTACTTTCCTGCAATACACACCAATTCCCCAGCAATTTGAGGTTCAGAGACTTCCTTAATTTAATAACGTTCTGTATTCCATAGTTCTTGATGGATATTTTTTTCTTATGGTCATTTTGTTTTTAAACCTGTGAAGATTTCCAGCTCTCAAAACATTCACTGGTACTGTATCAAGGAGTATTTCCATTCATTTATTGTGAAACTTGTGGTAGTTTTATTTGATGCTTTTTACTTTTTCTTTTGGAGGAGATTTCTATTTGCTTTTTCCATGTCAATTCCAATTTTACTGACCTTCGTCACATTCCTTGCTCATCTTTCTCTTTTCCAGGTTGAAAACTATTAAATCAGGGCAACAAAGCTGGTGAAGGGTCTTGAGAATAAGTCTTATGAGGACCAGCTAAGGGACTTGGGGTGGTTTACGCTGAAGAAAAGGAGGATGTAGGGAGACCTTATTGCTCTCTAAAACCACCTGAAAGGAAGTTGTAGAGAGGTGGGCATTGGTCTCTTCTCACAAGTTAGAACCGATAGAACAAGAGGAAATGGCATCAAGTTGCACCAGGGGAGGTTTAGGTTAGACATTAGGAAAAAAAAATCACACTGAAAGGGTTATCAAAGGCTGGAACAGGCTGAGTGGTTGAAATGCAATCCTTGGATGTATTTATAAGCCATCTAGATATGGTGTTCGGGGACATGGTTTAGAAGTGGGCCTGGTAGAGTTAAATAGCGGTTAGACTTGATGATCTTAAAGGTCTTTTCCAGCCATAACGATGCTATGATTCCATGCTTTTTTCATCATACAAAAGCCATATCATATCTTTGAACATCACTTCCAGGCTTCTCTGCATCTTTTCCATTTTATCATATTCTTTTTGAAATAGAAAGACTAGAACTGAACAAGTATTCAAGATTCAGATGTACCATGGATTTAACTATGGCATAACAAGGCTTTCTCTTTAATTTTTATTCCTTTTGAAATAGTTCCTAGCCTTCTATTTGCTTTCTTAATAACTATTGATAATTAACTTGACAATTCCTGGAATTCATTATTATAAATCCAAATCTCGATCATGAATAGTAATAATCAATTTAGGTTCCTTTTCTATCCAAGTAAAGTACGAATATTTTTTTGTCTATATGCGTCACAACATTTATTCATATTTAATTTTGTCTTCCCCTTTATTACCAAGTTACTCAGTTTTGTGAACTCCTCCTTTGATGAAGACCATTATCTTTCTTATCTGTAATTATTTGTTACCATGAATAACTTGGCCACCTCCCTCATTTCATCTTCTTTTCTGGTTAATTTGTGATTATGTGAAACAACACGGATACCAACACAGAGCCACATGTAAGACATCCCTCCACTTTAAAGGCTGACTGTATGCTCTTACCACTTTTCCTTTATGTTACAGATTTCTTTGTCCATGTGAAAATGTTCCTTCTTGTTCTATGACAGCTTAATTTCTTTAAGAGTCTTTGGTGAAAACTTTGCAAAATGTTTTTTGAAAATCAAAACAGGCTACACCAGCTACATGTCTTTTGTCAGTATGATGTCTCTTGACTCCTTCAATGAATCTCACTAGAGTTGTGTGATGTGATTGCCCTTTAAGAAATCAGGCTGATTCTTCACTAATATATAAAGCCATGTGGCTCCTAAATTTCATTTTTAGGAACCATTCTACCAATTTATGTGGTAAAGGTTTACTCATCTGTAGATCAGTTAAGGAGCCTAGGAGGCCATGAAGGTACAGAGCCTAAAAGCATCATGTTGTAATGCTAAAGCCCTTTGTGAAATTAAGCCATGTTTACGGGGGAGGGGGAAGATGGGGGGGGGGAGATCATACAGAATATACAGATATTTCAAACCTGAAACTTGAAACCAAAGTTTTGATGCTCATCTCTTGGGATAATTTATGATTCAGACTTTTCATACCAGGGTCTTACCTGGTTATTAATAATATAACTGCCTAAATTTGCTTTCTCCCTGTATTAAAGTTACATATTATCTTGTCTTCTTGGCTGCTAAGCAACTGTCATAATGCCTATCACAGGCAGCCTGACATATAGCCGTGACTGCTGTTTACTTTGTCTATTGGGAGTAATAGTATATGTATATAGATAGGAGATGGCATGCAATGGCAGTAACAGAACAAATTTCACTGAAATTTTGGAGAAGTGCTAAGTTAAAGCTTAGGCTAAATGGGTAGTTGAGAGACTTTTGTGGCAGGGTCTGAAATTGAAGGAAGAGAAGCAATCACTGTTGTCAGAGTGAGCTGGCAACTCATTAATTTTCAATTAACATGCACCCCCACCCAACAAATAATTTAAAGTGTTAAAAAAATAGTATTGTGCATAAAGATGTTTCTTTGATGAGACCGAATGATAAGGATTTTTTTTCATAGACCTCAGCCAATCAACCTTCAATCTCAAGACATGATTTTAGAGTATAATTCTAACATTCTTTGCGTGTGTTGGAAAGTAGAAATTTCTAGAGGTAGATTGTGGGAGAGCAATTTTATCTTTGGAAGTAATTAGGAAGTCCATGCAACATGATCATTTCCCATGTGCACGAACTGATAGAAGCATATAAAATCTTTTTAAAAGGTACTGCTGATGTTCAACAGAGTTGTTAAGGAAGTCCAGTAGAGAGAATAAAGGGGAATGATTTGGAATACACAAGGAGGGAAATTCAGAACATTTTTTATGTACAGTGTTGTTTTCAGCATTGGGATAGTTAATAACTTAATGGAAACCTATGGGAAATGGAGTATATGTAAGTAAATGAGCTTTTAATAAGACAGATGATAGTAATTCTCATACAAATAATGGTCCTCTCATTAAATAAATGACATTGGAAAAATTAGAGGACATTCCAGTAAAACCAGCTAGAACAAGTCAATAGTTGGAGAATACAATATGGAAAAGTCTTAGGGAGCTTAATTTAAACACTAAAAAAGACATAAAACTTCTTTTCTGCAAGATGCTGTATTGGTCTGAAACAATATTGAATACAGTAAAGTCATCAAAATCTGAGGTGCTGAGAAGCTGGAGAGATAAATTCTATCTGGCTTCATCTGACAGCAGTTGAGAGGTAGCATATGCTGGATGGTGTATAGCCTGAATATGCGTATAAATTCCTCTTATTCCAATTGCAAATTAAAAATATAATGTAAATAAGATACTAGGTGACTCAATATTGGTCCTTATTATTGCTACAAGTTTCAATCTATTTTCCATCCATGAAAATGATGAAAGGTGTTTTTTTTCCTCCCCTAAACTACTCAAGTATCTGTCTAAGGCTCAGTACCTAATGCAAAAATACACTGTATAGACTTCACCGGAAATTTGTCTTCATAATATTTTTTTTTGTAGGAAAAAAATAAGTTCAGCAAAGGAACCAAAGCATTCATGGGAATGTTTCATAGAATTGAGCTGGAAAGAAGATCTACTTCATTCTGGATTGGTGATTATAGCACTCAATAGAATTCAATGCTATCCTTTGCCTCATCCCACCTTTTCTTGACTCAGGCAATAGTCAGTCTGTGTTTCAAATCATCCCTGGCAGGTGCCCTAAACCTTTCCTTCTTCCAGCCCAGGTGATCAGCAACTTTAAGATGCTTATTCTTTTTCTAAGATAATCAGTTTCTGAAACCTAAGGGTTTGCACAAATCGAACTTCTGCTTTAACTTTTTGCTGGCTAATCACTAGATCCAAGTGAAGAAAGGTGCTTCCGGGTTTATTCATCCTCCACGTCTTTCACCAGATGTACACCAGACCCTGAGCTCTTATCTGCAACATTTTCTTCTGTTGCTATGTTTGTCTATAAAAGTGAGAGAAAACTTCAGAACTTGTCTAGGAGTGTTTATTTTTAGACAGGTATTGACAAAGATGTCCACATAAAATAGCAGACCACACAAAATGGTGCAAAATTGGCGCAACTAAATGACACAAACAAAAACCAAAGCTCTCACACACTGTAGGAAAGAAATGAAAAACAGAAATGGTTTATTTTGTCTGTTTGTTTGCTTGTTTTTTTGTGTTTTTTTTTTAAACAGAGCTGATGCAATGGATCATGCTCTAGAGCACTTTGCTCAGTGCCAGAGCTACAAAAAATAGAAATGGATTCATGTTAATTTTAAGCCTCCAGGTTCTCACTCCTGGGGAACTACACTCACCAATGATTAATTCAGAAGCTTGGCAGACAGTAGTGCTTTGCCTGCAACTGTGCCAATGGGAATTACTCAAGCATAGAGACTAATCTCAAATAAAGAAGCTGTGAGGAAAAGTCACAGACAGAAGGCAGTGTTCAATATTTGTCTTTGAGGGACATACAGGCAAATTCTTAGTTCTTGTCACTTAGCTAACACATCACAACGTGAGTAAAGAACACATATATCCACACCATCACTTTTCTTCACATCATGATGTTGTTTGGGTTTTTTTTTATGGCTAAAAAAAAGAGTAAGTTATATTTCTATGCAACATACTGTCTCTGTACCGCAGAAGACTATCTTTTAGGTTATATCCTCAGTAGTGGAAATTGGCATTTTCTATGATGATAACTTTTGTTCATAGCCTGGCCTCCTTTTTTAAAGGTTGTAGTCAAATAGCCAAAACAATGTGAGCATTACATATGAGGTGTTTCCTAGCAGAGGGTAAACAGAGTTCAAGCGGACTGTGGTGCATTCATTCCATCTGGAAAATGTTTCCTCTGGCTGTTCCTACAAGAAAGGGATTGACAGAAGCAGAACCCAGCATGAGAAGGAAGTTTTTGAATTCTCTTGCATTCTGGAGAGCATGTAGGTTAATCGCCATCTTAAGATGTTGGGCAGGTAGCACAGCCAGACTGTGAAGCACAGAGATCAGAGGTAACTTCACCCCGTGTGAGCTGAATGTAGAGGAAAGCAGCAATAATGTCTGAAAATTTAGGTTAAAGTGTCCAGTTATAGTATACATTGCTACAATTTTAAGGAGGAAGGGAAGTTAGAGAAATGCATAGAACTACTGTTTGTCTCTTCCTGTGTTTTCAGAGACCATACGCTCTTATGCAGTTAAAAAACAACTTCCTAACAGAATTACTATCAAGGTGACTTTGATTCTTGTTGCCTCAATCCTCTGTGATTGCTTTCTGCAACACTTTAAACAGACTGGGGGGATGTGACTTTGTTTATTAGAGAAACTGCTGGTTTTTGGATTCTTTTTGCCTGCTTTAGATCTTTGGGAAGATAGTTCAAAGCTGTCAATCCCTTTAAGGGAGGAACTTAGAAAGGTAAAAGAAAAAAGAAACATGCCCACAGAGCAATAGGAAGCAAGACCATGTCAGGACTCTTCCTTGAATCACACAAGGCATAGATAATTCAGTACCTGCTATTTACTGCAGGGTAAGACAAGTAATTAGGTACATACCCATGTGTAATTTTGAAATGTGGGAATTCACTCACTGCTCCTCTGTGACTTTTAAAAACATTACAAAATCTTCTCATGATTGTTGACAGTACTCCTTCCCCAAGTTCAGAGGCCGTTGTACTATATGTGCCTATAGATTATGTCATTCAATCAATAAGGAAGCCTTTGCATGTGAAATTGGACCAAAGCCTTAATAACTCTGAGACCTGTTAAGCAGGGCTCCAGTGCTTACTGGAATACCTATTCCCACAATTCCTAGTGCTCACTTAGTCTATTTTACATGATCCCATTAACTTTTAGCAGATCTCTTCTACAAGGCATAATGAAACAGTGTATTTTCACAAAGGTCAGAAGAACAATGTCAGATATATTGAGAAAGTAATCAATAAATATTTCTTTTCTCTACAGTAATATTTAGCACTTCAGGGGGTGGAGGGAATGCTTTAGCATAAAAATAGGAATTAAGTTATTTTTTCAAATATGTTATTTTCAGTTTTGCTTACTATCCAACTGCTTCTCACTGAAAAGTGCCAGTACCTAAGCACACTACTTCATAACTTTTTAAGACTTAGTATCATACATCTAATGATAGAAAGTAATTTTTAAAGAATGGCTTTATAAACTGTTTTATTTGAAGAAAGGAAAGAAGGATAACTTTTCTACCTAAAATGATTAGGATCAAAACTAATTTTCAGCATTCATAATGTTCATAATTCAATATATACAGACTATTTTTGGATTACAATTTTAAAATGCTAATGGGAGTGAATTGTGGCTTTGCTAGAGATTATCATGTTAAAGATGCTCCGGTTCTGATTCTCCTTAGTACGTTGAGAACCTACTGGCATGCTTTGCTCTTTTGCATAAGCAGAAAGCCTAGCCTACAGCACTTTTATTTCCTTTTACCATTATCACAAGAGTGTAGCTATAAATATTAACTGTCATGAAGTACATTTGTTGCAGAAACATGACTGAAAAACTTCCCTGTCATCTCATATTAAATTATTGCTTGCTTTCTACTCTGGATGTTCTTACAGTCTGTGAGACTGTTGTTGTTTGGGGAGAGAGACATTTAGGACCACAAGGAGTCTCATATAAAGGTGATCATAGATAGGAGTGAAATAGTGGGGGGAAATATTAAAGAGTTTCAAGATAGTCACAGATCAGAAGCAAAAATATCTTTTTTTTTAGAAAAGAAAGAGTCTTAGATATTTTATTCTACATATAGAATGAAGCTATTGTGGTAAGTGCAGAGATGATGAATGTTATATTACAGATAGTAGCTACTGGTTATCTTTTAAATATCAGTCAGTTTGTGTAAACCTCTTCAAAAGTTTCAAAACAGCATATCTATAGGATCTTTAATTATCTTGCTTGGGGAGACTCGCTCTCTTTGGAACAAACTGCCTGGTTTATTTATTTATATTTTATATTTAAGGCAATAGTGACAAGTTAAATATCATATAATGCGTCACAGCTGCGTTGTCTTATACGAGATCATCAACGAGTGAATGACCATAGTGTTTCTGGCTAAGACCTAGGTGTATCACCAGAGCAATGTGAGAGCCCAGGGTCAATATAGCTGACCAAAGACAGCAGTGTTTTGGCAGCATTTTCTGTAGGAAACCAGTTGAGTGCTTGCCAACTTGTGCACTTGCATGCAAAAGCCTTCTTCTTCCTGTAGCATATTAGGAATAGCACAGCATGGCATGGCATGGCATGGCATAGCATAGCGTAGAATAGAATAGAATAGAGTAGAATAGAATAGAATAGCATAGGATAGGATAGGATAGAATAGAATAGAATAGAATAGAATAGAATAGAATAGAATAGAATAGAATAGAATAGAATAGAATAGAATAGAATAGAATAATCGCCTGAGCTGAGGTAGTACCTTAAAAGCAGTAAAAAGGCCTGAAAGTACTGACTCCCGAATCTGAAGGCTTCAACAAGAAAGGCCAGGAACCCAAATCCTCTTGTATGCATGAGTTTGACAGAAAGGCAAGGAACACTCTTTTGGCACAAAGGTTCCTAAACCTAAAGCTTGGGTAAGAGCAAGCTCTTCAGCCCCAATTCCCTCAGACCTGGCTCAGCAGCTGGCCAAAACAGCTCCCAAGAAAACAGGTGAGTGCTTACCAGTCAGGTATGGACAGGTTTCTGGCAGGCAGGATTTCTTCGGAGAAATCTGTCTTTCTGTCAAGACTTTGGTAATGTTGAAAACTCTTGTAAATATTTGGTTTTGAGGAATCTACGTTTTCCAACAGAAGCTTTTCAGCTGAAGAATTTCTGTCAGGTTCTGTCAAACTTCTCTATACTTGGCACATTTGAACTTTCATCAACGGTCCTACTAGTTCTGACATATCTTAACTAAGTGCTATGAAGGTCTTCATTTTTACTAACATGAATTTTGTTCCTTTACAGTGAGAGACTGTAACATGACATTTAAAGTCACAGTCTCTTTTAACTCACAGTGTACCTCTGTTCAGTTTAAGTGTACATCATTGCATTCACCATTACCCACCAGGAGTGGACTGGGGCATCAATCACAATTGTTTCATTTTATCAGGTGACAAAAAACAGGCAGACATATTTTCTTGCAAAATGTAAATATTATCTGCAAACGTTTTTATTGTTTGTTAATGTGGTTTGAAAGTACAGCGACAACAACCTGGCATTGAGATAAATTTAATTTTGTTTCTAATTAAGCAGAAATGAATACTGAAATTCAATAAAACCAAGCAGTAACTGGGGGATTGAGTGAGTTACCTTTTTCTATTATACTATAATCATGTTATATAGAGAGGCTTTCATGACCTTTAGAGCCACTTCAGAATCTAATAAACAGCATCAAGACCAACTCTGTCAGCAGCAAAGATTTTTATAAAGATAGTATTGTTACTGCCACTGTAGTGGGGTTTTGTGCCTTTTTATGTCATTTTTGTCTAAGCTAGAATTTTAAAATGTTCTAACATTTAATTTTATACCGTATATTAAGCTGTTGCTTAGTGAGGTAACGGCAACATTCAATATATATAGTGCATGGACTTGTGCCACTAACTGCATCTTGTTTCCATGGTTTTCTCTTGTTCTCCACATATCTAGTCTGTTTTTAAATTGTGTGTTATAAATATCTTTGGGAGGAGGAATTATCAGGCAATCACAAACAGGCACTGAGAGAGCTGGGACCTTAAGATTATATTCCTAGCTGTTTAACTGGGAACAGTCAATTAAAACAGAAGACTGACAATCTGGATGCTGGGAGTCTATTTATGCTTCTGTCGCCAATGCATTATATGAACTGAGGCAAATCACTTTACCTCATTATAAAATAGCATAGAAAAACTTATCTCAAAAGAATTCTGCAGAGACACAGACAAAAAGCTATTTTTTCATGCCTATTTCTGATGAAGATTTTATTTTGTAGAAACTGTTCTTTGAAAATAGTTGTTTTTCATTTATTTGGTAAAAACAGAATCCAAATGGCCTTTAAGGCCAAAAAGGTGGCTTGAAACTGAAAAAAAAGTGATGTTTTCTTTCCCAGTAAAATGACATTTTTAGAAAAAAAAAATATTGAATGAACCATTTTCTGATGGGGAAAAAAATGTTTTGAAGAAACTTTTTTTTGTCAGTTCTGGTATTGTATATCTGAGAGATCTTTCCAAACCAGGCACCCTGAAATAAAATTTGGGTAGGTGGGGGATGGGACAACCCATCCTTCTAAATGATGCCAGAGGTGCATTTGGCTGTCATTGTTACCTTAGTTCACTGCCTAGAAAAATATAAATGTTAACGGTCCAGCTGCTTTCTAATTTTGTCTCTACTCACTTTCAAAATTGTTATATTATTTCTATCCAGCATACACAAGGGTGAAAACAACCAAGAAATATTTGTAGAAGTTGTGTAATAAGAATTCAGATATGTAATTTACTTTTGGGCAAACTATTTTCAAATATTAGAAAAATGTAAGTCCACAATTAAGGATCACTTAAATAAGGCTCTCATTAAGAGCATGACAAAAAATTCTGCTAAAATAAACAAGCAAGTGTTCAGGAGATGTAATATTTCTCATATTCTTTATTTAGGTTTACCCACTACACTTGTGCGTTTTTGTTTCATTATCTTTGCCTGATATTTCTGGATGTCTTGCATTCTATCAGTGACTGCTACCTGTAATGTCACTAGACACAGTGTTTCCTTTTCCAAAATTGAAATAATGCAACAATTGACATTTTAATTTACAAGAAAAAGTGAAAAAGTTTTAAAGGGAAGAGTTTTCATATATTTCTATATCTAAACCTGTAATCCTGGCCTACACTGTTGGGACAGATATCAGTGCATGACATCTAGTGGTAGATGAAAGAGATCCATCAATCTGTGCTATCAAGGAAAGGTTCTTAAATTACTGCATCCACATGTACCCATCACAAGGGAAAATTATTCTTATCTAAAACGAGGTGATAATGTAAGACAAATTTATTCTTTATGCATCCCTGGACAATACATCCACATAGACTCACAGTCTGTTTTCTGTTTTAAGGGATAGGCTTTATTTTAATCATAAAGTTCTTTTCCATTGAAGAAATTCTGAGAGGCGTTTGTTTCAAAGGATTTTCAAGCAATAATCATCGAAAGATTCATCAAGAATAACAGATAGAAAATAAGGGTTATATAATAATAAGAAAGCCTTTTTTTTTTTTTTTTTTTTTTTGTAAGCAGTAAAATGTTCTGAGGTGTTATAGGTAACACAGCAGTTCTGTATTTTCCATAGAGATATCCTGGACTTCCTTGACCTCCTAATACTTGATATTCTCCACTGTGAATTATAGTAGGTTTTTCAACTGGATTGAGGAAGAATAATAACCAAATAATATTGAAGTAGTCCTCCAACTTTAGACTGAAGTTTTTTTGGAAAGATGGAGTAGCTGTGTACGAAGTGTCTATTCTGGGGATATACAAAGCTTTTCATGTGTCCACACTACAGTCTTAAAAACTGGATAATTCTTTCCAAGTTTACAGCATGTTCAGGCACCGTACTGGGCCATAGCCTACCTGTTTAACCACACTAGATAATCCATTTCAAGTTGTTGGTCAGTATTCTCAGCAGAGGGAAATGTTTTTGCTTTCTGAATTCCCTTCACTACCCTTTTTTGTTTCTCCTGCTCCTTCATATTTCACTCCTGGCTAACACTGTTCCTAAAAATGCTTTGATGTTATTTTTCAGAACTACTTCTCCTGGCAAATTGTTGCTTTACTAGGAACTTTTTTTTCCAGATGTATTGGTAATTTTTTTAAAACATAAGAATTCCCTGATTTAAAAAAAAAAAATAACAAAAAAATAAATCACACATACCGCCCAAAAAAAACCCAAACCAAACCAGACCCAAACCCAAAACTTCTTTCTTAAGCCTACAGCAAGAATGGAGACACTAAAAGTTTGAAGTGGGGAAGGTGGAATAATGTTTTAACTGGACAAAACAAGATACAAGCTCATAAGGCACTGGATTGTCTTATTTGAAATGAGCTTCCAGATGAGTTCACCCAATAACAGAATTTTTAATGGAAATTCTCAGCCCAAATTATTAAAATTGCCAAAAGTATCAAGAACTGAAAACATGATTCTTGTAAAATAAATTCTTAAGCAACTATGACTGGATAATGCATAACTTCATTGCCAGTCATGCAATGCTAAATCAGCAAGTAGGCCTATTTTCCATTTATTTCTCTAATATAAAATGCATTTAAGTTCTTTCAAAGTTAGCATATTTGGAAAATAGTATATCAACAACAGGGGTGCTGATGATGTCCTTTGGACATTTGAATTCTAATCCTGGTTTAATCTGACATATTAAACAGCCATAAGATAGAAAATGTTTGCGAGACAATGCCCGGACCTGGAGACATACTGGCTGCTGACCATCAAGGACAATGAAGCCAAGAGCAAGTGACGTTTAGCAAGTACAAAAGGCATGTGGCATTGTGACCCTTTGTATGAATAAGAGTGGAAAATCAGGGCTGAGGTGGGTTGACAGAGGCAGTTGAGGCTCAGCTGATATTCAGACAAATGTCTACATAAATAGGTATAGGCATGAATCTGAATTATCATTCTGAACTCTACCTCCTGTATCATACAGCAGTAATAACCATTAACCTTTTCTAAGGTCTGAATACAAAGTTCGCCCATTTAACGTAATGGCAAAGACATCACAGGGACAGAATACAGCACATAAAGAACAGAAATGATCTGTGAAAGGACAGTGCAGAAAGAAATTTCAGCTGAGCCTCCTTCAGTAACAATGACCTTTGCAGTCCTTAGTTTCACTGAGAATTCATGCAGTTGCTAAAGGAACGTTATGGAAATATTTGTTATATAATGTGAAACAATAGGACAGAATGAGTTACTTTTGGTAAACTGTAATATCCAATTCAGCTGCAATGTGTCTTCTGACTCGTGCTTTTTCTCATGCCTCTGCAATACAAGGCACTAAAAACTCCTTATGGTGTTCTGTTTAGAAAAGGGCAAATACAGTAAATATAGTCAAAGAATGCCTGACTTTTCATACAGAGATACTGTTGGAACTGTTGCCATTAGCCATTTGTAAGATGGGGAATTGTAGCAAGACTGTGTAAAGGAAAACAAAGTGGTCGCCCTACATGTAAAATAGGGCAGAAAATGCTTGTTCCCGAAGTTCCTCCCAGTTTTCCTTCCTTGATCCACCCCCTCACATGCACACACGCACACACACATGTGCACACGGTCTTTCTCTGGCTGTCTCCATGGTAACAGCAGCATCAAGATTTTGCTTCTGCTGCTGCATGTTTTGGAAGGTGCCTATGTTTAGGGAACCGCTTGCCCAGCTCTGCTGGTGCTTGGATGCAGCAGCATCACTCAACAGAGACTCTCCCTGTATCCAAAGGGCCACTGGCTGTTAGACACACTTGGCTGCAGTACTCTGCATGTGCTGTGATTTCTTTTGGCTGTGGGTGGTTTATGCTGACAGGTGCTAAGGTGCTTTGTAACATTTGTATGTTAGTCGGGGGACTAAGTGCATGCAGACTTTTTTTGTGCAGGGAGCTACCAACTCAGGACAAAAAGTGCATGGTATAATGAGTCCCTAGAAACAGGAGTGCCCTGTTTTCAGAACTTGGAGAAGAGATATGTTCCTACTGAAGATGTTGCAGTTTGCAGTGTCTCCAGGTAGTAGTCATACTACTTACTACACTAGCACAAATCCCCAAAGATACAAAAGCCAACTCTGGGGTACTGTGAAAGTCAAGTGTACAGAGGGCAAGCTAGAATCTTGCCCATTTTCAGCTTCTGATGGAAGAGGGAGGAGCTAAACATGTACGGAGGAGGTGAAAGTCCTCTGTTCCACCAACTCTCACGGAAGCTGATGAGAACTCTTCTTACTATCTGCTAGTAAGCACTTTTCTGAGTTGGGAAGTGGAAGCTCGGTGACAAGAGCCACATTTATAAAAAGATCATGGTTAAAGTTCTTCATAGAGGATACACAAAGAAAGAAATCCATTGTATCCCATATTTTTAATAATAATGAGCACAAATGTGTACCTGATGAAGGTCAACAATTTTTTGTGTTAGATATTCCTCTTACACAGCTCAGTGGCGGTATATTAGCCATTATGTTATGTTAGCTAAACAATGTTATATAATTAGCATTATATCAGTGCTCTCGTATTAGCTTTATTTAAGAATATATTTCTGTCTTTTTAATGTTATACCTTCTAAAGAGGAAGAAAATCAGAACTGTTGCACAGGAGAAAGTTGACCATACACCCAGAAATAGGAAAGTTTTGAATCTGTTTCCCAATAGGGTTGTTAAGGCATGTAACTTTAAGAAGCAAAACAAGAACACTGAATCTCAAACATTGGATCCTAGAACTTGAGTGATGCTAGCTGGAATTCCAAATTCTATATTTATGACATAATAATAACAACATTTTTCATTCATAACTTCTGTATAACATTTTGTCCTACAGCTGTGTATCCACAGTCATCACTGAAATAAATTTACCTCTGCGACAGATGTTGGCAAACAGACCAGGGAAAATCAGCATGCAGCACAGCAAGAGAGAGGAAGACAAATTTTGGTCAAGGACTCGGGGACAATTCCTGCTGACAGTGAAATTGCCGTAGGCTCTTTAATGTCCATGCAGCACAGAACGACCAATGCATAGTAAATGTCACGGCATTCCATTTATTTGCTCTTTATATACTGTTTAAATGCTTCCCATAAAACACAATCTTTCCAATACTGCTTGTCCTCATTCACCATTCTAGTGCAGAGATTTTTTGCCTGCATGTTAATTGTCCACCTCAGTCTTTTGTGTATTTCTTTCACGTATACCTTTAAAAAACTTTTTAACTGTTTTCTTATAAAAGATGCTTATGTCCAGTCAGTCAGCAAAGGTCTAACTACCCTGTTCACTACCTCTGTTCCTTTCTTTTTTTACTGTTTCTGCTATGATACCTATTATTGAGAGCAAGTTAGGAAACAGTTGTCTGGTGCTTAAAGAGCTAGATCAACATCTCATATTCATATGTTCAAAATAAGATTTGTCTCAAAATCTTCAAATCATAGCTGTTCATTTGATTTTATATTTCTAGTAGTGTTAAATCTCTCTTGCATGTTTTATCCACTTATTCACAATTACACTCTTCAGTTGCATGTTATCATTAAAGTCAAATGATGTCCTTTAATAAGATTACAATTCTATTGAGACCCAATCCCTAAGAATGCATGAAGGTGTAAATACATTTAAAAAATCATCATGATGTTTAACTCAATGTATGGATGGTGAGGGATTTTTTTCATTATTTTTGTTTAACTTTTTTTTTATAACCTATGGGGTTTTTTTTGTGAATAAGATCATTAAAGAAATATCTCTCAAGCTTAAATTCCATATTGCAAAAACAGCTGAGTTTTGAGGAAATGAATTCAAACAAAAAGCAGAGAGCAAGAGAGACAGACTTCACTGATATGGGCCCACTGGGAAGTGGCTGGACTGTGAACAGGAATGAAATAAGCATGGATTGTGGCATGAAATAAAGAAGTAAAATCTAAAAGAAAAAAAAAATGAAAGGAAAAAAAAAAGCAAGAACCCCTGAAGCCATTGCATTTGACTTTCTAATAATGTCAGTTTCAGAGGAGAGCAGAGATGGAAATGAGAAAGGGTGCGCTTGTGATGCAGTCATTCTTGCTGTCATTGCCTTTATGGCTTTTCAGCAGGCCACAAAAGGCCAATCCACTAGAATATGAATGAGATATAGTCATGGCCCTACCAAGTAAGTAGGAGGCTTCAGACCTCCGTGTTTGGGTCCTAATAGCTTTTTCCAGCTCAATAATCTCTCACTGTAAAGGAAAAACAAGACAAGACAAACAAACAAAAAATTATCTTCCCTCCCCATACCCTGTTTCTGCCCTCTTCCCTTTGATTATTGTTCTGAAGGGCTTTAGAGAACTGGAAGATTTAATAGTTGACAGGGATTTGGTGAAGTAAATCCTTCTTGAAGTGAGTCTTATTCCCATCAATTAGACTTCTAGATTAAATATGCAATATTGTTATTCAGTTACATGGGGAAAGATCTGACAAACAGACATGGGGGTAAAAAGGGGGTTAAAGGGACAGAGAATTTAAACAATTTATGTTTTCTCCAGTAATTATATATCTGAAATTCCTTAGGAGAAAGGTGAGATGTACCGGGTGGAGGTATTATAGTTGGTGGTATTTCTATGCCACCAGTGCGTAGAAACCGTATCTACTTTCCCTTTCCTAATAATTATGCTAAAGACAGCTTTCACTGATTTCAGCTGTGATCTAGACACAATTCCAGCCTTGTATTTAAGATTCTGATACATTGTTCTTCCTCTCTCAGGAGCTGCATGGGTTTCAGCAACATTAAAGCATAACAACAGGAAATTTCAGGCGACAAGAGAGGAGCTTTGTGTTATTCAGCAGAGCACTGTGCAGGGTACCTCAAGCAGACTCACCCTGGAACCAGTAGTGTAGCCACAGGCTGAAATAATTTTACTTATGAAGATTATGCTATTTCAGTCGGGTTAGAGAAAGTTGTTCTTCCTGTTTAACTGTGTATCGTACCATACAAATTTGCCTGTTCAGTTGAAGGTAGCTCAGGGGTATATATGGGCTCCATTGTTCATGTCGTGGTGTGGTATGGAGGTATACAGTGTTGCCTCTGTAGACAACCAAGCATCCTCTGCTGGCAGTACTAACTCATGAAGCATGGAAGCAAGCTGTGCTCTAGCCCATGTGCTCCTGTTGACAGTTAGATAATCGTATACTAATTGCAACATTAGCCAATCAATTCTGTCAGCTAAGCAGCCAAATATTACCAGGCCCATTAAGATCAAGGGAAAATTTGGACAACAAGTTTAGGTAATTGGACCAAGGTTGTTTCAGAATATCAGATTAACATTTATAACACAAAATACTTTGCTGGATCATGTTAGCACTTAGTATCTACTGTTGACAGCCTTACGAACTAATTGGAAGTAGATGTGGCAGAGTTGCAGACTAGACTGAATTAAATGTGTATCCAAAAAACAGATCTTCATTGAATGTTTGAGATTTACGTGATTAAAACATTGTATATACTTCAATGATATTTATTTCATTACACATAAACTTTGTGCCTGTGAAAGGCAGAAATATTCCTTGACATGTGACTTCAGCTAATGTTATTGGCAGAAAATCAATTAAGATTTTTTTTCTAATACAGTTTATTTTGCATCTTTAAATTATTTGAAATAAGATACTTGAATAGAGCCTTTTGGGGGATTTGTTTTACTTGATTGACCAAGAAGACAGCAGTGTTGAAAAAAATGAATCTTTGTCAATGTACACTGCTCTCAGGTTTTTGGACATTATATATTGTTTCAACAAAGAGGATGAAATTGTTTGACAAAATACTTTTTTCGGACAATGTGAATATTGATTCCTGCAGGATGAGAGTCAAATCAGTTCAAACTAGTTCTAGGGAAAATACACTGAGAAGATTGATCTATATTTTAATAAAAAACATTCTGTGGTGATATTTCTAATGTTCACTGGGTGAAACTAAGATGACTTACTGCTATCCACACGGAACAAACACAGACTAAAAAATATGAAGTTTGCATTTAAAATATAGTTCTTCTGTTCAGCCTAAAACCTTGCACAGGACCTATTCAGTGTTTAAAATGTGCAAATAAGTTTTTTATCTTACTCTGTTTCTGACGGATCCAGTTTTTATCAGGAAAAGTAGCATACTGATTGTTCCTGATGCACTCAGTGCAAGGCAGAGCTGGGAATGGAAGCTACTAATTCCCTCTTTTATTAATAGTTGTCTCCTCAACAACATTGAAAGCCATAATCTGATTCTGAAGTCATCTTTAATGAGGTTGTATATATGTATCACTATGTTCTAGGAAAGTATGCTTTGAACCACTGACTTTTCCTGTCTTTAATACTGTCCGTTTATACTTTCCTTTATTTCTGTTTTCCTTCTTCACTTTCATCTCCTCATTTCTGATATAAATTAGATAACAACAATCTTGCTTGCTTGCTTGCTTGCTTTCTCTTCTCCTGGATAGTTAAAGCTATCCATATCCAAGGAAAAAAATTACAAGAGTATTTTCTTGTCCACAGTTAGTTTAGATGCGCCAATGTATCACTTTAATCTCTTATCACCTTTAATCATATTTCAAGGAACTAAACTTGTAAAGGCTGAAAAGAAGCAATAAAATTGTAAAATATCCTCCTTCTAAGTTCATATCTCCCACCCACACCTGTTCTACTTCAACACCTGCCCTCCAGCACTGTCAGGGCAAGACTGAGGCATGGAAAAACAACTGTAATAGTATGACAACTACGTGATAAAAACTTCTAAGTTACTTGATTTAGCCCCTAGAAATCTTTCTTATTGTGTTTAAAAGAAGTGACTCCCTCTGTTGTATGATGCCATTGAGAAATTTCACGTACAGCTTCAATGGACAGGATGCCCATTTTGTAGCAGTAACATCTCATATTCAAACCTGTTTGATTTTCTGTCCTTGAGTTGCCATGGAGAACTTAAATAGCCCCATCTTTTTGTCTTTCTGAATTGTGTAATTTTCAAGATAGTCATAGTGTCCATTCATGCTCTCCCAGTATGTAGAAATTCAGCCAACCTGTTAGGACATATGTAACACTGCGTGTCCTGAAGACAAATTTTATCAATACTGTGATCTGTAAGAACAAAACTTTGCTCCCTCAAATAAGATTTTTGACCCACGAAGGCTTGGCCTTTCATAGAGATATGTACAGAGTATTTCAGAATGAGAATCAAGAAAAAGAGAGAAGAAATATTAAAATGAATCATATTTAATTAGAAACAAGCTTTCAGTATGGAAATGGGTTACTTCGAAGCAGAGTAATCTGGATTTATAGCATGGTCACATGGTTCAAATGTAGCAGTGGTAATGTATGAGCATATATTTCCAGTACACTTTATGATGAGATGGTGAAAAATGTTTAAAAACCTGTGATCGTAAAAGACCCTAAGTAAGTTCCAACACAGAGAAATTCGACTCTTTAGTTTGATAGAAGTAATAAGTATGGACAAGTTTGAGATAAACCCACACTTTATACTTAATCAGCTATATTGTAACATTAGAGGTAAAAATCCTGAGTTGCAATGTAGGGAAAGAACTGCTGAGCAAATACTTCTGAGTAGAACTACAAAATTCAGTGATATTCTGTTTCATTTGATAATAATAATTGTTACTGACAAGTGTTTGGATAAGGTCTAGAAAAATGTGTACAGTGAAACTATGAGCTTTGATTTTTTGATGACTCTTTTCATCTGAGAATTTCTCCCTGAAACGTAATGAAGTTTATCATTCAGTAGGTACCTGTTCCAAGTATCCAAAATAAAGATGCATAACCCAAGTAAACACACAACTGAAATGGTGAATACTACATTGCTTAATGTGTATTCAGCAAAGTATTTCAAAGTTTTTGATGAATAACTGTCAGTCAGCTTATTGATTACATACAGATATCTAAGAAATACAGGCAAAGCAAGGCTGCTTTTCAAACAATTCATTCATCAAAAAAGGGGTGTTAAATTCATAACATTATTCATTAAGAGAAGCTTGAATAATTTCACCTGAAATGCATTATTTAACAGGAATAAATATTTAAAACCAATATATTTAATCAAAGGTGATTTAAACACTACTTGTCACCAAATAATCCACTGACAATTGTCCTTTCCTGTTGAATGAATCAACATAATGAGTGACTGCTGAAGCAAAAGGGACCATTATTTATCATTAGAACAATGTACTGTATGTGTGAGACTGATAACTTGATCCTAGAGCCATCTCGGTTTTACAACCAGTATACGAAATAAAATGGAAAAATAATTGCAACAATAGAAAGAACAATCATTTAAATGTTATTAAAACAATGATTAATCATGGAAAAATTACTACATCAACAAGTGTCTACTCACATCAGGCATTTTTTACCTCCTGTTCCTTTTAGGCAGTCAAATACAGTGCAAAAACTAGAGAAATAAAACAGAGAAGATGGAAATTGTTTGAAAAATTAGTAAGTAGCAAAAGAATACAAAATTAAGATTTAAGTCTGTCTTTCAGTGAATTTCAATTAGTCTCTGGCCAGACAAAACAAGTATCCAGATCCTACAATCATATAGCTTTTGGCTTAAAAAATTAGCAGTGCCTTCAATTTTGGGGCACTGAAAAAAGTTATTATGAAATTTATTTTAGCCATTTCCATTATATAACCTCTACCTATGTAAGGTACGTGGATATGTGTACAGGTCACATGGGACATAAGTATACTCACTATAGATGTGTATGTATGTGTCTAGTGTGTGTGAAACAGAAAGAGAAAAAAAAACTATAATAAGCAACAGCGCTTTTTTTCTTAAATAAGTAGAAAATAGTGTGCACTAGCCTGTGCTAATCATTGCAAGAAATGATTTGCTTTAGGATTCAGGATTGCTCTTTCTGTTTGTCTCCCTGACTACATTTCCTTCTTGTCATCTTTAAAATGGCAGGCAAACTTGCACTTGAAAACCTTGCCCTGTGCTCAGCGTGATAACTTTCCAAAATTTCATTTTAATTTGGAAAGTAAATGTGGCTGCCTTGTGACAGGTGTAGCAGACATATACAGAAATTATGCCAGAGAAAGAGCCATACTAGCTAATTAGATATCTGGAAAGTGATTTAAATATACTCACTTGGATAGTTACATATATAGTTTGTCTTTGCTATTTACCTCTGATTTTTTTTTCCATTTCTCTCTGTGTGTGTAAATATTGGAAAATGGTAAAGGAAAGCCATATAATTTACTAATGAGGAAGCCTCAGTGCAACCTCAGTGTCAATGGAATTAGGAAAAATAAGGCTACATCTTTAAACATTTCAAGAAAAAAAAAAAGTCCTATAACAGCTACAGTGCTTTTGCTACTTGAAGCTAAAAACCCCATGGACAGTAATTTGAGAAATGCAGAAATGTCAAATGCATCTCTGTTCTGTACCTGAAGCAAATATTGGACACTATCCTATGGGAAGGAAGTGGGCATGGAAAATTATCTGCAGCAAAAGTCGGCAACATATACTAAATTTAAATAATTTCAAATCTGCAGGCATTAATAATATCTAACTGAAGAGCTAGAATTTACTAGCTGAAAAGCTCCATGAAACTTTAACGTTAATATTTAGTAAATATTGGAAAACTGGAGAAATTAAAAAGAACTAGAGGACTGCCATTTCCACTCCCTTAACTGTTAAAATAAAAGGGCAGCTTCAGGTTGTTTAGTCTGGAAAAGTAGTGAATAGGTAATTTGTTATTCTATTGAGATGTTTGTGCACTTTGCACTTTTAGGGTTTTTTTTCCCAAAAAACTTCTTTTAGGGTGTAATGTCATGAATATCAGGACACGGTCCACCAGTTGTACAGGCATACAATGGCATTTCTGTGGAGTTTAAAATTAGAGTACAAGATAAGGTATTCATTTACGTTTTCTTGTAGACTTTATCTTGTGCAAAACTACAAGATGATAGGTTGTGTCTTGATTTATCATAAAGACAGAATGGATTCAGGAAAAAAAATAAAAACTCTTCCATAAAGTTTTGTCATTCTAAGGCAACTTTTTTTGTGTGTCTTTTTTTTTTTTTTAGCAAACCTGAATGAGCAGAGCAAGTATATACTGTAACAGTGATTTGCATTGGGGATCCATAAGTTTTGTCTATGAGCCATGTAGCTATGAGCTATGAGATAGCAACTACAATGAAATAAATGAAGTTTTATTTATGATATTGTTGTATCATGGTGTGAAGCCTCAGACACTGGCCTCAGCAAATCACAGAAGGAAATCAAATGTTATGGTAGACAAGTTTTTGGATGTGGTATGAAAATGTCTCTAGAGTGTCTGGTTGATTTGCCTTGCTTATATACTTGGGATCATATCATTCACTTAATTTAGAGTCAGACAGGAATTTTCTCCTTGATTAGACTGATAAAGTTCTGATGCTGGTTTTGTTTTCAGTTTCTAACCTTTCTCTGAAATATAGAATATAGTAAACTTATTATGAACGTATGGATACCATCTCTTAAGAACACTTTTTCTGCTGATTTTCCCTCAAAATCCAGTAAGAATACAAAAGTACAAGCCTTTGAATCATAAAAAAATACAGCCAACATTGTGGTAAATGAAAAAAGTAGTATGTTGGTGTGTCTTTTTGATGATGGCTGTGGATGTTCCTTAACATAACACCGACCAAATATAGATAGGAAATAATATCACAGTTGTTCCAGCTGTTTACTTCAAATTTTGTCTAGTGAGAACCTAGCTTAATCAAAAATTTTAGACTTAATAAATTGCATGATGCACACTAAGTGATCGCTAATGGTGAAACTAAGTGATCTAATGGTTCCTCCTAGCCTTAAGCACATCTGAATGCAGGATTTAATATGCTGCTTGAATAAGGGAAGAACAGCTCATTTCTATTTCCACAGAGCAGCAGGGTCTGGACGATGAAGAAATGTCAGATCTGATACTTATTCTTTAAGCATCTAAGGTCTTTGTTTCTCTCCTATCTAAATTCAGAATACCTTGTCTGGTTATATCATCAAGAGGCTTGTATCTTGATTTGTTTGTTAAACTTTTCAGCTCCATTTTCTTCCTTTTTTCAATCCTTATTCCACTAAAATTGTGCCTTATTTCATGCAGGCAAGCTTAAAAACCTGTCCTAAAGAGAAAGCTTTTCTTCTATATGAACAAAGACAGAGTTATCTGCTTCTGGTACATTTTATTACCACTAAGCTGCCTTGAAGGATCGTCAGGGAGGAATATTCACCCAACCCAGCTTTACACGCTTAAGTCAGTGGTCTACAGTGGTTCCCTAAAGTCAGCACGTAGGAACGCTTGCTTCCATTCCTCCTAGTTGAGTCACTGAACTATAAAGCAGCACTGGACATTTGATGGGTTTTGTCAGTGGCAGATAATTTATTGTTGCAAAAAAGATGTATGTGGTATAGATGAACAGAACTACAAGAACATGTGAAAGAAGAAAGGAATCTCTCTGTTCTTAATAATCTAGATGCTCAAATCTTCTGAATTTCCTGGCAGAAATCAGCTCACTCCCCAGCAACCTCTATAGTCCCACTCTAAATTGTAAGCATAAAAAAAGGGCATTTAAAAAAACATGAGCCCGTACTTTGATTATGCCTTCATACATTCACATGTTAAATAGGCATCAAAACAGCTGTGATCCTTTTGTCCTTGGCAATTATCAGAGTGTTTGTCTGCAAATTTTGCTTATTTTCATTATTTCTGTACAACTCTGGCTATATGGCTGAATTCTGTGTGGGCAAGACTTCCTTGTAGCATACATGAAAGACACTGAACTACAGTGGAGCATTTCAGTACTGTGGCAGTATAACACTTGCAGTAAATACTTGCAGAAAAAGCTTAGAAGCCATCCTAGAGAATCATGAAGGGATCTCTGTAAAAGGTAATACAGATGCTTTTTATTCTCTTTCTGTTATGTGCTTTTGTTCATTAAGCTAGGACTTGAAAAGCTGTAAAACTGGACATCACAGGCGGGGCTAGAGCAGGAGGGTTTCCATAACAAAATGATGAATGTTAGAGTCCTTTTTTCTCTCTGATGTTTAACCTCTGCCCACTGAGGTCCCTTTCAGCTATTCAGCTGCATGCAGAAGAAAGCCCTATGATCCATTTCATCCATTTTAAAAAGGCTTGAGATGATTTAATGCTGTCATACATGAATTAAATAATCCATGTTCTCAAAGGTGATTCTTCATGTGAAAATAACATTTCTGTAATATATAGGTACTTGGCAATTTATGCAGAAGAACATCATACAACTGTACCAATGACAAATTTTAATTACAGAGTGATTGAGCTCAGTCTAATTCGTTCTGACTCCTGATCTCTCTGTTAATAATCTGAAATATAATTTCAATACGAATTTGAATGCCTGTTTTTGATTTGGAGATTAGTGAGAACTCCTGCCCCCCTCCCAATCTGCATTTCTATATTTTTAGTCCCATTTCTAATACAGCTATCATCAACTAAAATGAATGAACAATTGACTTGTTCAAAATTGTATTCACAGTTCTGCCTGTTTTTATAATTTTAAAGTATTTGAAAAATATCATTGACAAAAGTAATTTCCCTTGATCTCCAGTCTATAGAACCTCACAGGTATTTGATTTTAGGTCAGATCATAATGTAAAAACCCATTGTAATCTAGGTCTATAAACTGCAACTTAAGTTTTCGTTTGTGATGTTTCTATCGGGTTTTTTATAAGGATTCTTTTGTGGTGGTGGGTAGTTGGTCTTGGGACAGTCTTAGAACAACTTCATCAATGCCGGTTTTGTTTAAAAAGAAAGGATTAAAAATAAATTCACTGACAAAAGAAAACAGATAATTAAGTATTTTAGTTGCTTTCTCTTATTTGTATGAGCATATAATTATAATGAGGATTACCACTTTTTCAACAGAATAATTAGAGATTCTCCAGAGAAACTTAATGTTCTGGATGGCTTTCTTCTTCAAAGTTAAGCCACAAAGTAAGGGAATAAAGTGTTGCCATCCCCTTCTTGCAAGGAGCAGAGGGACTTGTAAAAAGCTGAGAGAACACACATTTTTGAAGACATTAGGTGGAATTTTCTGACTCTAGATGAAAGAACGGTGTCTATTTTCATACAGCCTTTAGGAAACAAAATTTGAGCCAGAATATTCCTGGTCACTAGTCTTTATGGTCAGTATCTTCTAAATTAACTTGCTGTACTTCCTTTTATACAAATACTGAAACAACAAACTATTTTTCACATGAAAACTAAACATATACTTGGGATAGAAAAAGTGTAAAGGTTATGTTTACAGTTGTTATAAACTGAAAGAATATTTTATAAACTGAAACTTATAAATTTTATTTTTAAACTTTTAAATTAATTTGCCATACTTGGGAAAGAAAATTTGTCAAGAAGGCATTTATTCTCAAAAACAATAATAATGCAACTGCTTATTTTTGATTATATGAAAGAGAAATTTTAAGACATATTTTGGGAATTAAAATATATATTAATTTTTTAATTAGGAATTTAAAGTATATAGTTTTGGTTTTTTTTTTTTATTAATAGTTATTCTGTATTGGTTTAATTTATTGAGAAGTACCTCGAGAGGACCAAATTTCAGTGATTCAGAAGTATTTCACATGACTCACAGTCATAGTTTGATGGGCTAATAAATTTAGACGGGAAACCTGTGAAGAAATTATTCACCTGTTTATAGCTAGATGATTACGTGTAATTAGGCTTAATATAGACAGTAGATTGTTTTTAAATATAAAAGAATTTAGCAAAACAATCTCAGTTCCACTGAGGAGAAAAAGCACACCGGTTCTTGCAGAGGTGACAGATCTTCTGTGACAGGAATGTTTCTCCACTGGTGGTGCTTTGGACTGCAGTGAATTCCGAGATGAGAGATTTCATCTGAAAGAGAGCACTGGTATGCCTGATGCATCCCTGTTTAAAAAAAAATAAATATGTGTGCACATATATATACAAGCATACAGATTTTAAATTATGACTTTTTCCTTCAGTATTGAAAGCTTTAAGTCATTACCATGGAAACTGCTTGCATCAGAATACTACTTTTCTCTCCAGCTATTGCAGTACCATTAAATTCTTGCTAATAGTTTATTATTCACTATCTTTTAAACCCATATGCATTTCAGTATCTAATTTACTTAACAAATTGTGTCTGAGAAAAGAGAAAAACTTATAGTACAATAAACAACACTATTAATTACTCTGTGGAACAGGGAGCCACTGTGTTTGTCAGAAACATTACACCTTCAAAATAATGGCACCCAATAATTAAGTAAGAACATATTCTATTATTAGGGCATATATCCTTTTTTTTTACATTTATTTATAATAAAGTGAATTTGCATTTATTATAGCTGTGGCCTTTATCCTGCTAAAACAAAGCAAGAGGAAAAGAAAAAAAATACATTCTGCCTGGGAATATATAAGAAAAAATATGTCACCATGGCAACCAAAATGTCATTTGTTATACTTTACTCATTAGAGCATTGGCGTTTACTTTATTAAAAGATAGAGGAAAGTCCTGTAAATTTAAGAAGGTCATCAGTTACAAAATATTTCTTTCTGAAAGGCCATTTTGGTTAGTTATAGTTTGGGGGTTGTATCTTAAACTTCTTGTTTACATGATCAAGTCCTCCTTCAGATAGGAATATTCATTCTTCTTATGAAAGCTTCCTGCTTAAACAATTCCTACACAGAAGACATTAGGATCAAATTCTGATCTTGGAAATACTAATTTAAATAAAATGTAACTGAACTGTAACTGTCTTCAACATCACACCAAAGTAACCAAGATGAGATGTTGACCTCCACTGGAGAGAAAGATGAAATTGGCTTAAAGTTCAGTGTACAGTCAATATTACTTATAATAGGAAGAATGTCAGTTCCTTAACTAGATTTCTGTAGGCTATGTAATCAACCTTTTTGAAGATACATTTACTTTGGAACCAAGTTGGATTGTGTGTTCTGGGACCTGGCTGTGCAGCTGAAGAAATTGGAAGGAGAGATCCTTGGCCAAAAAAAAAAAAAAAAATAAATAAATAAAAAAGAGAGAGAGAAAAGATGCACCAAACTGTTCAAATTTGGGTTTAAGAGTCTTCAAAGATCTTGTGCCATGTTTTAACTTCCGCCAGCAACTGAACTGTGCAGGCACTTGCTTACCCCCAACTATGTAGCCACTTGCTCACCCCCTGAGTTGGGATAGGGAAGAGAATCAGAAGAGTAAAAGTGAGAAAAACCTCCTGAGTTGAGATAAAGACAGTTTAATCAGTAAAGAAAAAGCAAGCAAACCAAACCAAGGTATTCATTCACTGCTTCCTATCATCAGGCAGGTGTTCAGCTACCTCCGGGAAAGTAGGGCTCCACCACTCATAACAATTACTTAGGAAAACAAACACCTTCACTCTAAATATCCCCACATTCCTTCCTTCCTCTTCCCCCAGCTTTATATACTGAGTATGACATCATATGGCATGGAATAGCCCTCTGGTCAGTTGGGATCAGCTGTCCCGGCTGTGTCTCCTCCCAGCTTCTTGTGCCTACTGGCAGGGTGGTGTGAGGAGCAGAAAAGGCCTCGAGAGCTTAGCAACAATCAAAAGCACCAGTGCCCTGGCACACTATTCCCATCCCAAATCCGAAACATACCGTTACACCAGCTGCTTGCAAAAAGTTATCTACATCCCATCTGAAACCATGACACCTTGTGACTTTAATATGCCAGCTTTATTCTGCTTTAGCATGTACCTGAGCAATGACAGAGTCAAAATGCACTGACATCTGATTGGCTCACATGGTTTGCAGCCAAGCGATTCAGGATGCTGACTTTCCTTTAAATTACTGCTGTGGCTCCCATACAGATAAGTAGCATATACTTTGGCTTGTCTTTCCAAACTATGCAGGCATAAAAATGGCCTTTTGTACTTAAATTATAGCTCATAAGATTTTTCTTTGTTTCTTCAAACCACCCCAAACAGTGAAAATGAAAGAATAGTTGATGGCAACTTCCATACATAAGGAATCTCCTTTTTGCATGTTATTTTGTTGTAATTATTTTTGTCTATTTAATTCTTGAAGGGCTACCTTGGAACATATGAACCAAGCAAATATTTATGCTTTGATAATTTAAGTAGTCCAAATGCATATGGAATATAGCATGTCATAAGGGTTTTTTTTACCCAATGAGTCAGTTGGCCAAAATACTTTTGGTGATAACAATACCAGTTTATCCTATATCATTTGCCTGAATTTCTCTCTATCATGGTATAAAATGCTCAGCTGATCACTGCTCAAATATTTAGAACTAACCTCCATTATTAGGAGTAAATTTGTGAAGAAATCTGTATGCACTGCTGATCATCATGTGTTACAGAAACATCTGATCACACATGTTTATAATTCAGTAACTATTCTCCAAATGCCTTTGCTTTAGTACATACACACTTATGTAATTATTGCTATCATATTGTTTTTCAAGCTTCTCTATTCCTTGTCACTACAATTTCTGTCTTTTGAGTTAGTTCATATGTTGCGATATTTTTGTTTCCTTTAGAAAAAACATTATTTTAGCATTTTTTTCATAGCTAACAAGAATACAAAGTAAATAAATGTTTAGGTTTGTATTATGAGCCCTGGTACTGCTGACAGCAACTCTGGTTCAAAGTGTGGTTCAGACCTCAAGAGAGAACTTTCCCCTTTAGACACCTTCTTACCTTTTGTGAGCCACCTTTAAGAAGGCCATTTAATTTGGCTCCATTGCAAGTGCCTTTCCCTGGATTCTATTGATAGTGTTACTATTCAGTGTATATCCTTGTCCTCGTTTGAGGTAAAACAGGACTAATTTTGTTCAGTAACTTCATTCCTTAGCTGGGCCTCTTCTAACTACTGAAATAAACAGCATATTGTGCAGATGACAATGTTTGCTCTCAGAGTGATAAGACCGACGTTTATAGCTGATGCCCAGGCATGGTATGCAGAGAGGCTCTTGCTTACAATTATTGCTGTAACAGCCAAGGGCAGATAACTTGGTTACTTACCCCATTGGAGGGTCAGAAGTGGAAAAGCGTAAAGGGGTCCCACCTGCAGGGAGGAGTGGACAGTACAGGGGACCCAAAACTGACCAACAGGGTATTCCATCCCATCTGCCTCATGCTCAGTATAAGAGCTGAGGGATCAAAGGGTCAGCTCTCTCCTTCTTCAATGGCCGGTGTCTGAGGAGGACTCTGTCTGTTTGTCTGCCTTTGATCCTGATCCTGAATGCAGATCCAGAATCCAGTTCCTGTCCATCACTGAGTCCAGTCTTGGACTTCCCCAGTGCCAGACGGTGTCGTGATTGTCATTCTGGGAGCTTGATACAGTTTTATAGATATTTCATTATTTCCTTTTATTTTGTTGTTAATATTTCATTAAAGTAGTTTAGTTCCTTCTAAACTCCTAAGTCTCTTTTTCCCTCTTCTGCCTCTCTCTTAGAAGAGGGGTAGAGGGGAGCATCTGTCGGTCCCACCTGAGGTACCCCATGTCCTCAGTGGCTGATTTGGCCTAAACCATGACAATCATAAACCCTTTAAGAAAATAAAAAGTATAATTAGTGTGCTGCTTCTGTTGTGAGCTTGGAATGCAACTGTTCATGTGGTAGGAACAATTTGACACTTGCTCTTTTTTTGCGCCTGTGTGGTAAAGTCCTCGTGTTGACTGCCACCTGGCCACCAGTAACCACCAGAGAGAATGTGATTAAGTGTATTCATGCAGTTTACATTGTGCTGTGGCAACACAGACGGAAAAAAGTAATGAGGAGGAAGCTGTCACTAGCTAATTTGCTTAAGCTATTATGTTTCTTAGTGCTTAGTTATGTCTCACGATAGTCTTAACCACCTAACTACAAAAATGGAGGTAATTTTCTAGAAATATCAGTTCTCAAAGCTTAGAAACTATGATAATGCCTCCATGAGAGACCAGTCCAGAGCACTGTAATCTAATTATTGATTTGTTTCTCCTTCAAAGACTAATGTGACATGTGTAAGCACATGTCCTTAATGGAAAATGCCTTTTTTCAGATCTTACAGGTTTGCCTTAAGTACTGTCAATTTTGCCATCTCTATTACTGCAATATTTTCTGACACAAAAGGAATCTTTAAAGTGCTCAGGTACTAGTTCATTGAGCACTTTAAAGAAAACTATCTGGTTTCTCTACTATATTTCAATGCCAAAAGCACTGAGTTGGCCTTGAAGTTGCTGTGTCTGGTCTGGATGATTGTCCAAGCTGAAATCCAAATTATAATAGCTGCTATTAGTTACAACAACTACCAAGTATAGAGAAAATTGCATAAGTACCATTTGGTCATTTGTTCACAATCATTTGTGCTGCTTCTGATGTCTTCATGTTTTACTTCCAGACTTTGTGCTACTATTTTGGAGGCAGAGGTAAATGTCACTAGAAAAGCAATGATGCCAACTCTTTCTGTCATTCTTGGGTATGGCAGAGGACAGGGTTGTGCACTTGAAAGTTGATTTTACTTTCTCCCTTTTACCCTGGGCATCCCTGTATCAGCAGTCTTGCAGAAGACTTTGTATGTGGGGAGTTAGTGATCTTGGGCAAGCCATGTCTGCTCTATTGGGTTTTGTACTTAGAGCTTGAAAAGCCCTTATGTTGAAAGTATTGCCATGCTAGCGATCTGCACGTAAATCCCTCTGGTCCAATTAATGCTATGGGTAGAAACGGTCTTTAAAATAAGAATGCAGTGCTCCAATAGCTCAAAGTGCCCATAAATGGACTTAGACAACAGCACTACTTTTCTCCAGACGCTTTTGAACGCATATAAGCTTTCTCTCCTCCCTGGTCAATAATGCTAGAAGACACATAAATAAGAGCCCTGTTTTTCAGCAACACATAGCTCACGTACTTGCAAGCAATGCTGGATAAAATTGTCTTTAAAATTCAACACTATCCCATACATAGGCATTGTTCACTCCAAATCTCATCCCTGTTTCTACAGCAGTCTGAGACACATATATAAATACTTGGATGCCATTATGCGAGTGTCATGAAGATAATGATATATGAGCAAATAGAATGTTATTTTGAAAGAATCAATTAATCAGCTATAACAAAATGAAGACTTGCAATAACAGAATAACTATGATAAGCACTAGAGTTGGGCCAAATTTTCATATGACATTTTTATTAGGTCCATATAAAATATTAATTCATTTTTTTTATCAAATTAGTTTGGCCAGAAAATACAGCTGTTTTTCAATTTCAATTTTTTAAATTAAACAGAATTTTATTTAGAAATTAAATTTCTTAACTATATCCACACCCTATAAAGTAAGCATTTAAAGTGGGATTTTACATTTAACTTTGGCCAAATAAATAATACAGTTTAGATAAACAATATCTAGTGTATCTGTATCTCGAGGAACACTTTTTAGCTCTAGCTCTAGCCCTGAAGCTACTGCAAAGGAAGCAAGAGAGACTTATCTCTAATTATTTTTCATCTTTATAAAGGTGTTCATAAAAGCTGGATGAATCATCTTAATAAATCTGTTTCCACTGATTATATATGTAGCACATGTTGCTCAGGCTAAGCATTTTTTAGGAGGTAAAAGTTAAACAAAAAGCGATCAGCCTCAGGTTGCATTGTTTGACCTGAAACTTCTCGCACCCTTTTCTTTGTTTGTTTATTTGGCTTCTTCAGCCGGTAAGCCAGAAGAAAATCAGCTTTTTCTACATCTCTACAAATGTTAAATATGCTAATATTTAAAACAAGGAATAGGAAGGAGCTGACTTCAATAACAACAAATGAGTCTTTTAGTATCAGCAGTAACAGTAACCACAAAAGAAATAAAAGCAAATTGACTGATCAGATCTTTGTTTGACAGAATGCAGGGGGGGGGGAGAAAAAAAAAAAAAGGCAAATAATGTAATACAAATATAAAGTGAATGATGACACCATTTATAATTAAGAAAGTATGAGAAGCTTATACTGCAGACATGTAAAAGTTTTACATATCCCTAATCTGAGTTCCACCTGCCCAATCTAATCTCTTACGAACACTCATGATTGTAGTAGGCAAGCAATCCTGAAATCCAGAATTTTGACTAAAAACATTGCTAGATTTCTTAGCTCCAGAGTATTAGAGCATTAGAGGTATATTTCAGACGAATCTGTAACTGAACTTTTGATAACATGAAGACTGAGAAACTGGAATAAAACATCCTGTAAAAAGCCCTGTAAGTCAAAACTCCTTAATTGGACACAGCTTTAGGCACAGGACAACAATGCAGCTAATGTCATGAGTTGATCCCACCGATGGCTGCGTGGTAGAAGTTATTGAATAAACCAAATGTCAACAGCAAAACAAACAAAAAAGTTCTCATCCACTTATCATAAATGTGTTGAATTTTCTCCTTCTGACAGTTTGAATGGATGATTCTGTCATCCAATTTCACCTCAGGGAATTATTAAAAACACCACAGCAATAGATGCCATCTGCAAGAAAAACATGAATGATACCATGTGAGATTGCCCTTGGGATATTAAGGATACACTAGAATCCTCTGGTGGTACATTTTTCCCTGGCAATCTTGAAACAGTGCAACATGTAATGAATGAAGCAGTCAAAATATGATTTCAACACAAAAGTTTGTGTAGAAAGAGGCTTGTTTCTCTACAGCACAGTGCTTTTCTATGCAGAGGTTATTCCACTGAGGTCATTCCTCTTTCTTTGCATTCCATACCCTTGCAGAAAAGATCTTAATCCTGGTTGAAGGAGGCTTCTGTATCAATTGTGTTTGTCTGATCACACAATTGGCATAATTTCTCCAGGCAATTTCTCTATTTTTTCCCTCAAAGTAAGTAAAACACTGAGAACAGATCTGTATGAACACAACTTTTGCCTCTCGCAACCATGTACACAGATAAGTACAGCCACAAACTCTGGGCTTCATTTTCTTTGTCAGTTCCCAGGACTTTGGGAAGATTGTGAGAGGTGAGATGTACTGAAAGTGTTCTCCTCATGAAACAGATAACTAAGAAGGTTCATAAAAGAGAAGTAGAGAACACGTTGATTCTTTTCAATGTTTCTGTTTCATGTTCAGTTTCAGGAGGTTCCTGGAATGCATGGGTGATAACTTCCTTCTCCAAGTGACAGAGGAGCCAACAAGGAGAGGTTCCATGTTAGACCTTGTACTCACCAACAAGGAGGGACGGGTGGGGAATATGAAGCTCAAGGGCAGTCTTGGCTGCAGTGGCCATGAAATGATGGAGTTCAAGGTCCTTAGGGCAGCGATGAGGGCACACAGAAAGCTCACTGCCCTAGAAATCAGGAAAGGAGACTTTGACCTCTTCAGGGACCTGCTTGGCAAAGTACCATGGGATAAAGCCCTGGAGGGAAAAGGGGCCCCAAAAAGCTGGCTAATATTCAAGGATCACCTCCTCCAAGCTCAGGAGTGATGCATCCCAAAAAAGAGGAAGTCGGGCAAAAAGGTCAGAAGCCCTGCATGGATGAACAAAACGCTCCCGGAAACACTCAAACTCAAAAAAGAAGTCTATGGAGGGTGGAAGCAAGGACAGGTAGCCTGGAAGGAATACAGAGAAATTGTCCAAGTAGGCAGTGATCAGGTTAGGAAGGTAAAAGCCCAGATAAATTTAAATCTGGACAGGGATATCAAGGGAAACAGGAAAATCTTCTATTGATATGTTGGTGATAAAAGGAAGACTAGGGAACATGTGGGCCCTCTCTGGAAGGAAACAGGAAACCTGTTTACCCGGGAAATGGAGAAGGCTGAGATACTCAATAACTTTTGTACGTCAGTCTTCACCAGCAAGTACTCTAGCCACACCACCCAAGTGGCAGAAGGAAAGGCAGGGACTAGGAGAATGAAGACTAGGAGAAGGCCAGGTTTGACATGGAGGAACTTCAAGGTGTACAAGTCCATGGAACCTGATGAGATACATCTGCGGATCCTGAGGGAACTGGTCGATGAAGTTGCCAAGCCACTATCCATCATATTTGAGAAGTCGTGGCAGTGCAATGAAGTAGCCGCTGACCAGAAAAGAGGAAATGTAACCCCTATTTTTGAAAAGAGAAAACTGGGAAGACCTGAGGAACTACAGGCCGATCATTCTCACCTCTGTGTCTGGCAAGATCATGGAACAGATCCGCCTGGAAATTATGCTAAAGCACATGGAAAATAAGGAGGTGACTGGTGACAGCCAACATGGCTTTACTAAAGGCAAATCATGCCTGACAAATTTGGTGACCTTCTACAATGGGGTTACAGCACTGGTGGATAAGGGAAGAGCAACTAACGTTATCTACCTGGACTTGTGCAAAACTGTCCCGCGTGACATCCTTGTCTCTAAATTAGAGACATATGGATTTGACAGAGGCACCACTCGGTGGATAAAGAATTGGTGGGGTGGCAACACTCAAAAAGAATTGTGATCAATGGCTCAACGTACAAATGGAGAACAGTGACAAGCGGCGTTCTTCAGGGGTTGGCATTGGGAGTGGCGCTGTTTAGCATCTTTGCTGGTGACATGGACAGTGGGACTGAGTGCACACTCAGCAAGTTTGCTGACAACACCAAGCTGTGTGGTGAGGGCAGCACACTGGAGGGAAGGGATGCCATCGAGAGAGACCTGGACAGACTTGAGAGGTGAGCCTGTGCAAAGCTCATGAAGTTCAACAAGGTCAAGTGCAAGGTCCTGCATGTGGGTCGGAGCAATCCCAAGCACAAATACAGCCTGTGTGGAGAACGAATTGAAAGCAGCCCTGAGGAGAAGAACTTGCGGGTGTTGATTGATGAGAAGCTCAACATGAGCCAGCAGCCTAGAAAGTAAACCTTATCCTCGGTTGCATGAAAAGAAGCATGGCCAGCAGGTTGAGGGAGGTGAATCTGCCACGCTACTTTGCTCTCGTGAGACCCCACCTGGAGTACTACATCTGGCTCTGGAGCCCCCAATATAAGAAAGACATGGACCTGTTGGAGTGAATCCAGAAGAGGGCCACAAAACTGATCAGAGGGCTGGAGCACCTCTCCTCTGCAGAAGGGCTGAGAGAGTTGGGGTTGTTCAGCCTAGAGAAGGGAAGGCTCCGGGGACACCTTATAGCGGCCTTCCAGGACTTAAATGGGGCCTAAAGGAAAGATGGGGAGGGACTCTTTATCAGGGAGTGTAGTGGTAGGACAAGGGGTAATTGTTTAGAATGGAAAGAGGGTAGATGTAGATTTGATATTAGGAAGAAATTCTTTACTCTGAGGGTGGTGAGAGACTGGAACAGGTTGCCTAGAGGAGTTGTGGATGTCCCATCCCTGGAAGTGTTCCAGGCCAGGTTGGATAGGGCTTTGAGTAACCTGGTCTAGTGGGAGGTGTCCCTGGCCATGGCAGTGGGGTTGGAACTAGATGATCTTCAAGGTCCCTTCCAATTCTAACCATTCTGTGATTCTATGATTATAGCCCATTTCATATTGCATTCATCTATCAGCATAGCTCATCAGAAAGAAAAGTGGATATTTTCCTCTTCAGGTGTGATGGTAAAACTTCAGTTACTTAAACAGATTCTCTTTGCTTTCTCTGTCAGCTACAGGTGTTTCAGATTGTAACATGAATGCTTTCTCAGGTGAGAAGATTTTTAGGTACTACTCCAGGAAGGTATTACAAGATGCCATTTCCTATTACATTGGTTGTGTTTCCAAATGGTACAGAATTCTTCATTTCTTTGCAACGGTTTGACGTGTTTTCGTTTCTATTCTGTTTTACTTTTTCTAATGGCAAATTCTCAGTGACTGAGAGTCTCCACTGTATCTGGTTTTTTGAATTGTACAGAACTTAGCAGACAGTTGATGAGTAAGTGTAATGACTCTTCCCTAACTTCCATGGTGATGAGACCCTCTTCAGGATAGTCATTATTGACTTTGACATCAATTTTCACCTTTTAGGTCATACTATACTATAAGCACTGGGGACAGTACGAACAGAGAACAAATTGGAATTGTGAGGCATAAAAGCACAAGGAGGAATTGCAGTAGCACCCAGTCCAGCTACTCAGGACACCCAGATCCAAAAAGTAGAAGGGAAGCCAAAAAACAAGGGACAGGGTCTACTTCTTTTCATCCTTGTTCTTCTAAGCATATTTTGTTCTCCTCACCTAAGTCTTTCCTTCAAAAGTCTCATGAAGAGTTTGGTTTTCTTTTTCTTTTTCTTTTTTTTTCAGGTAACTTTTTTTTTTTGCTTCTGTATGAAATGTTTAAACTCAGATAAGTGTTGCACCGATTCCTGATAAACAAAATTAAAATCACATTTAAATATCAATTAAAACATATAATTTTTTTGTCAGTATAATCAAGTATAATTCCTATGACATTTTAGGAATTAACAATGACAAATTCATATGCCTTAGGTCTGTATAATTACCAAGACGTCCTCAAATTCTGTGTTTAAAATATGTGATCAAGTTGGAAGTCCTAAAGGCAGTTTTAAAAGGGTATAATTGTGTTAAAATTTTTCATAATTTCTTATTGTCATTGCAATGCATGCTGTCAATTGTGTCTTTTTATCTCCATTGAAAAGAACCAGCAACATGGAACTATATGCAAGCAGAGCTGACAAGTACAGATTCAACCTTTTCTTTTTGCTCCGGGCAAAAGTGCATGGTGGAATAAATGTGGTGGGTTGAAGTGTATAAATTCTGTTTCATTTAAATTTAGTGTCTGAAGTGCCAAATGCCAAATTACTGATGGCCTACTTGTCAGTCACATGAATATTCATTCTATTTAGAAAACAAGGGTAGCATCTAGTGTTGAAAAGTAATGGTATTATGTAGCAGAAGTGGACAATATATGAAAAGTCAAGTAGTTTACTTTCATATCTGCTTGTGCATCTGCTGTTGTAGAACCTTCTGATTGCAGTCCAGGTTCCTGCCTTAATCAGGCTGCAAATAAATTTGGGACAGTCTCTATGTCAAATGTTTGGCAGGCACTGGAAGAGTATAGCCAAGTAGGTGTGCAACTAGAGGGGTCTGAATTAAACTGGAGATATCAGATATCTCTCCCTGCCACCTACTGTTAGGCGCTAAGAATACCTAATGGACATTGTAATAGAAGTTAACTTCTTCCTAAAACTCTGGAATTTTAGTGCAGAGTTTCTAGGCTCCTAGGAAGTAGGAATATATTCCATGAAAAAGGATGGCATGTACAAGATTGAGAAGAGATTAACCTGCAGGCAATAGAGTGAAGTGTAAGAGATGGGCAAATTCAGGTTATAAAATAACTAGGTATGGGTCAAGTTTTCAAGCCGATTTTTATACTCAGATCTCACAAAGTATGAGGAACACAAATGATAAAAAGTTGTTTTTCACCAGAGTGTGATCCATTCGGAGGCTCTTCCTTTGTCTTTTCTCCAGATGTTTCAGATGAGGAGTCTATTATGTTCTATGTAGTTTCTCATAAATATATCAACTTCACAGTTCTTGTTAGAGCTGATGGGAGCTAGCCAGCTCATGTTCCTTGAATTGATGAGAGCCCATAATCTCTACTTAGCTAGTATATACTATCAAATGTAGATGTGTGTATTGGACTAATCCAAACACAGCCCATATTCTTAAACAGATTTTAAGTGACTTAGCTAGAACAATGTGTTTTATGTCACCTTTCAGAGAGAAAACAAGCAACAGTCTTTTTTTGGTTTCCTATTCTGGTAATTGATTTCTTGCTGTGATTTGTTCATGGAAAGGACTTTAGTCCACACCTGCACAAGATGTAAAATTTTCTATTGGTTTATAAACTTTTCTTTGGTACCTACATAATTTGGCTAATATGCTAAGTCCAATATAATTGGAATGCAAGAAATTAATGTACTAGTGATAAAATCAGTGTTCTATACATCTCTCTATCACTGGTTCAGTTTACTTTTTTTTATCTGTGAAGGTAGTTACCAAATTGCTTGATTAGCAGCCAGATTGAAACAGTTAATTAGTCTTTCTGCTAGTTTAATTGCATGACATACTGAATGAAAGTAAAGACTTTCATCTTACATTTAAATTTTGACTTCTGAACAGATCAAAACAAAAAAAAAAAAACGTTCTCTGCTATTTAGTCATTAAGTAAATGTTCTTATTGATTTCATTTTCTCATGTAAAAAAAAGTAACAAAAGAAACAAAAAACTTAATGAAACTATTACACACGGTTACCATGGCAACAAAAGTTGCTCAAACCACAGGAGTCTATTGTAGAATCTTTTAAATATATAATTTTCAATTCTAGTAAAGGATCTTTAAATATCAATTTTAATATAAAGAGATTATTCTCTCTCCAGTACTACATCAAAAGTAATAAACTGAGATTTACTGTTAATGTATATTGAACAATTGAGCAAACTATGAAAAAGAGAAGAAAAGAAAAGAAAAGAAAAGAAAAGAAAAGAAAAGAAAAGAAAAGAAAAGAAAAGAAAAGAAAAGAAAAGAAAAGAAAAGAAAAGAAAAGAAAAGAAAAGAAAAGAAAAGAAAAGAAAAGAAAAGAAAAGAAAAGAAAAGAAAAGAAAAGAAAAGAAAAGAAAAGAAAAGAAAAGAAAAGAAAAAGAAAAGAAGTTACCTTATCACAACTTCACAGCAACTGTTGTCTATCTTACCCAGTCAATGGTTCTAAAATAACCCAGCTACTCTCTATAAAAATAAGAATCGACATGCTACTTGACAGGTGTTGGAAATCTAGGCCTCATTCGGGCCCCAAACCACTGACATATATTACATTTCTGAATCACTGTTTCTAAAATCTGTACAGTAGCTACATGGTATAGCACTTAACTGTTTAGCATACAACAATCTTAGTGAACTTGGTCTGCATATGATCTTCATTATGAGTCTCTTTATTGAATTTAAGTCAAATTTTACTTCTCATAATGGTTTAAATTGTGGAGCTGCATAATTCAAAATATACCAGGCAGAAGTCCTGCTTGAACTTCAGAAGGGAGAGAGGGGTTCCTCCGAAAATTTTTAGTTAAAAA
Organism: Vanellus vanellus; assembly: GCF_965231255.1. Lineage (NCBI taxonomy): Eukaryota > Metazoa > Chordata > Aves > Charadriiformes > Charadriidae > Vanellus > Vanellus vanellus. Next base: position 24,070,123 of record NC_138911.1, on the reverse strand, counting down.
ATGAAAGGATTACAAGCTCCGCCCCAATTGTAAGAATAGATATTTGGCACGCAGATACAGACTGCATGATCTAGTTCCAGGTTCTGGATAGGCTGGGCATAAAGCAATGAAATAAGGGTACCAATGGGTGTTAAGAAATGAATGATAGCTTGCTCTTGAGATACCATCTTTTGAAGATGAAGAAAACTGCTGCTGTAATTTGAGAGTCCTGTGATTTTGTTTGTGATACTCATTTTCCGTTTTCATCTGTAAATCTTGATACTAGATACAATCCTGTTAGTAATTTTTAATATAATCAACAAATATATTTAATAAATGTTTGGTTTTCATAGTCTCAGATTTCTTCTGGAATACAAAGTGGATATCAGTTAATGGAAAAATCTGTGTTAACCACCTATTAATCACAAAAATAGAAGATTTCTTTTTTCCCTTTAATTTTTTTAAGAAAAAAAAATATAGTCAAGCCATCAAAATGTATGTTTTAGTACAAACTTTGTTTGTTTTTACCAAAACTTTTGGGAAGAAATTTGCCAAATCCTGTTCAGTATTTTTATAATAACAAATATCTGTCCTATCAGGCTAAGCAACTCTAACATCATACAAGTATATTCAGTCTAGGAAAATCAGATGTGTTGCCTCAGTTTATCTAAGCCAGTGCAGTTTGGGAAACAGAAGATTATGTTTTTTGTTTCTTGCAACAAATAGTTACAAACAAAGGAATTTCAGACATGTAAACTAAGTATCAAGAATAGAAATATTCATGAAATTACGGGTATCGCAGATGAAGATTTGGTTATATGACAGCTTATGCATTTGAGGAAAAGGGAAAGGAAAGAAAGGAAACACTTCCTCGCACCATCAAAGCATAGGTAATGTCCTTCATATGTTAGACTGCCTATCTATCAATTTTAGAGGTAGAAATATGAACTGAACTAGATGACCTACTGAAGTTTCTTTCAAACTTATTTTCTATGACTGGTCTACTTTAAAATTTTCTTTCTGATCTGTTTATCTAACACGTCTCTGTTCTCTTGTTCTATATATCTTCTTTTCTATTCCTTCGGACACTCCAAAGGAGAAAAATTAGTCTATTCAAATAACAAGTGAAATTACCACCCATTCAAGTTAAAGTGGATTTGAACTCAAGTTAAGCAACAGGATTTTTCCCTTCTTCAGCTGAGAACAAGATACAGTTGAAAAGTTCATTATGAAATTGTCATATTGATGATGTCCTTGTTCCGTGTCTATTTTAAAAGCCAGAAATAAAGACAAAACCTCTGCCAACATAATTCCATCAGAAAATCACTTAAAAGACTTTTTATCCTCCACCTACACTGCTAAGAGAATGAATCTTTCTTCACTGAAGAGGGCTTGTTCTACTCAGTAATATTATCTTTGTCCCCAGGGTAGTCTCTGACTTTCAGAGCCTGACAGCTTCATCAAAGTTTTCAAATTGCACTTTTTCTCTGTTTCAAAGCAGAAGATTTTTGCTAACCTATAACTGGAATCAGGTCACCAGCAGTTCTCAGTCACTGAGCCCCAGTGCTGATGAAGTTTTCATGTTGACCCGTTCACGTGAGTATTTTGTATTGTCCTCATTTTTAAACCATATCCATTACAATAGATGTAGGTGTTTGAGTCAGAAATGATCACGCAGGCTTGGGTGGGTTAAAAAATGACAGTAATTTGGTTAAATAATGGTATTTGGAGAGTTCACTGTTGCAAATAATGTGCTAATACACAGAAAGATGCTATTGCTACTTTAAGGAGCATATATAATAACTTCTCATTCCTCTGTGTGTGTCTGTGTGTGTATGGAAATCACAACAATATGACTAAGCCTTTCAGTGAACTTTAGCTGCTTATGTTCTACTGCATAGACAAAATATTAAAAGATATGACTGAAGTAAAACTGAAATTTCTCAGAATCATGGAAATTAGACTCACTTGCACACTGGGGCTGTTTTGCTTTGCCCAGGCACATTAAAAGAGATCTGATGTGGTGAGTTTTTCTCATGGCTAAAAGTCTTGCAAGACACCCATGACAGAAATGAACTTGATTCAAACAAGGACCCATAGTCCAGAACTTAGAACCGTTCTCGTCTTGGGGCTTAACATTAATGGGGTAAAACAGGACAAGAGCAGAAACACAATGTCAGACCATCTACAAGACTGTTTACAAATCCAGCCCATGTACGTGATGGGTGATTTGTGCTAAACAAGCTACACATCATTAAAAAGGTTCAAAACAAACTACTACAGTACAACCAGACAGCTTCATTCATGAAGAGTGTAGTTCTTTTATTATTTTTTTTTATTTCAAACCTGCCCCTTCACAAGTGTTTAAAAGTTATTTTTTTCTGTTACATCGGCATGCAAAGTTAAGTAACCCTTTGAATGCACAAATCTGACCACTTTACATATGACCTTTTTCCATATAGGGCATCACTCTAACTTGCATGTGAAAAATACTGAAAAGTACACACATTTGCAATACAAAACTGTACGCTCAAAGTAGGAGGTAAATATCTGAAAATAAAACTTCTGTTCTTGGCATTTGTAATAAACTTCTTCACCAATCAATCATGATCTATAAATTCATTCTTGTAATTACTTTCTTCATTTCCTTCTTTGCCGTTGTATTAAAGTTCTCATTCTCACCTCCAAAGCTCTGCAGAACATCATATGACCTTATATCACAGATCTCACTACATACCTTCTCATTCATTTGAGCTGCTGTGGTTATTGGTGTCACTACTTCTTAATTTTATTCTCCCCTTCTCATTTTCAGGCTTTCTGCCATGCAGTCCCATGTATAGAAAACAATTGATAAAATTCAGTCTTCCCACAGAGACCAAAACTTTATTCTATGTCAAACAGAAGTTTTCTACATATGGACATTATGTAAGAGAAAAAAGAAAGAGAATTCTTAATTTTTAACTCCAAGTTGACAAATGTCTCAGTCTTTTCATGTTTTATTTCTTTTTGTCTTTTAGGTTGAAAATTTTCTTGGGAAAACCTAATAATACATACTTTAGAGCACATACATACCAATGGGGAGTTAAATTTCCACAGATGAAAAATAAGGTGTTTTCACCAAAATATGAAAGCCAATCACTTTCTGTGCTTTATTAATACAGCATCTGGTGTACTTGGGTTTTCACCCCAGGGAGAACAGTTATTATATATCATTGACTCATTCTCTGATGTGACCGATTGTGAAATATATCTTACAGTTTAAAGCAGAGCGTTTTACATTGTATTTTAATGTGGGAAAATAAGACCATGTCAGATTGGATGGTTAACAAAGTACAGAATGGTCACACTTAGGTCATCATTTCTCATGTAAGACAGCTACCGGTGACTAAGCATAGGTGTTATCAAATGACCACCAGATGGACTGTATAAAACTATTTCCATTTCAATCTAGATGTTAACTGACAGGCATACACTTCACAAAAAAATCTGCCACTGAATTTGCCAACAGCTTGCCATCGGTAATCTCAGAAGAGAGGCCAAGACTGAAAAAAGAAGCCCAGAAAGCATTACCATTTTTTCATCAGCAATACAGTGCTTCTGTCAGGACTGGAATACAGATAAGGTATTAGCTTGCATACATATTTCATGCAAAGTATATTATTTTTGTCTCCAGATCTACAGGTTATCCTGATTGCATAACTGGTCTTGGTTTTATAGTACAGCTACAGGTACAAATCACATGCTGTAGAGTATTCTTGTGTTAAATGTATCATTTAGGTGCTCATATGAGGAGATTAATCTACACAGGTGATCTCTGTAGTGAATAAAAGGGAGAAACTCTTCTGAACTAAAATTCAGAGTCACTGAATGAGTATCTGGAGGGACCTGGCTTTCTCTTGGCTGCAGAAGGAACTACAGAGCTTAACAGGTTAATATAGAGTAACTAAATTAAGAACTTAAAATTAGAACCTCCTATTTTCCACAAGAATTACTGTTTTAATCAATAAACTTAATAGCTATTTTCATATTTCCTTAGAGCCAGATCCCACTGAATATAAAAGTATTCAGTCTGACAATAGTGTGTCAGTAGCTCTAAACTGTGAGCAGTAGCTTCTGTAAAAATGGTACAACTGTCCCTCATGAATGTTTCAGGATTACAGGAGATTGGAAAAGCTGGGATGAAATTGGGTTAGGACTCAACAAGAGGTATCAATTATGCTTGCCAACAATGTCTGTTTATAAGCTGAATAAAGTTTACCAGTTTATTTGAGTTGTGTGCTGTTTTACTGGCAACAAGTAGAACAAGAACTGTCCTTCTCTTTTGCAGAGGTAATAATCTCTACTTCCCCATAATTGATATTTGATAATATGCATTACGATACAAAATATCAATAAATAATAAAACAAATGCTAAGTTACTTTACTTCCTTACTCCTTATCCTTTCAAGAAGATCTTAAGCACCAATTCATTATCTGAATCACCAGGTGGCTTTTTCCTTTGTAGCACTAACACAGTAACATTAAATGGGTTCAGTGATCTGTATCAGTACTTATACTACTCACCTCCAAATACAAATTACCTCATTACTAACAATGAAATCAAGACTAAACTCAAGTTTTGTGTGTATTCTGCGGCTGGTCCTGTATGTATGTGCATAGTAGGTTGGTAGATTTTAGTTATTGCAAGTAATTTACACTGGCCCTGTGGAAGTTTACATACTTTGACAAGCCATTGATGTATTAGACTCCAGTCCATACCTGACCAAGTTAGCATGAGACTAGAAATCATTAGACTATCTAAGCAGCCTCAGAAATGAGAGAAGGACAATGCTGCAGCCTGCTGGTTCCTACGTTTTTAAGTCCTGTAGAAACTGGAAGGCACAGGCACAGGAGGAAGTCGTGAGGATGATATCTGCACAATAATAGGATCTGTTTCTGGCAATCAGACTGCTGAAAACATCTGGACTGTTAGGTACAACCCTACAGTACAGTACAGGTAACTCAAAGCCCCATCCAACCTGGCCTGGAACACGTCCAGGGATGGGACATCCACAACTTCTCTGGGCAACCTGCTCCAGTCTCTCACCACCCTCAGAGCAAAGAATTTCTTCCTAATATCAAATCTACATCTACCCTCTTTCCATTCTAAACAATTACCCCTTGTCCTACCACTACACTCCCTGATAAAGAGTCCCTCCCCATCTTTCCTTTAGGCCCCATTTAAGTCCTGGAAGGCCGCTATAAGGTGTCCCCGGAGCCTACCCTTCTCTAGGCTGAACAACCCCAACTCTCTCAGCCCTTCTGCAGAGGAGAGATGCTCCAGCCCTCTGATCAGTTTTGTGGCCCTCTTCTGTATTCACTCCAACAGGTCCATGTCCTTCTTACGTTGGGGGCTCCAGACCCAGACGTAGTACTCCAGGTAGGGTCTCATGAGAGCGGAATAGCGTGGCAGATTCACCTCCCTCAACCTGCTGGCCATGCTTCTTTTCATGCAGCCTAAGATACGGTTTGCTTTCCAGGCTGCGAGTGCACAAGAAGCTCAACATGAGCCAGCAAAGTGTGATCACAGCCCAAAAGGCCAACTGTATCCTGGGCTGCATCGGAAGAAATGTGGCCAGCAGGTCAAAGGAAGTGGTTCTGCCCCTCTACTCCACTCTCCTGAGACCCCACCTGGAGTACTGCATCCAGCTCTGGAGTCCCCAACATAAGAAGGACATGGACTTGCTGGAGCGCATCCAGAGCAGAGCCACGAGGATGATTCGAGGGCTGGACCATTTCTCCTATGAGGAGAGGCTGAAAGAGTTGGGGCTGTTCAGCCTGGAGAAGAGAAGTTTCCGGGGACATCTTATTGCGGCCTTCCAGTACCTAAAGGGGGCCTACAGGAGAGCTGGGCAAGGACTTTTTACTTGGGCATGTAGCAATAGGACGAGGGGGAATGGCTTTAAACTGGAAGAGGGCAGGTTTAGATTAAACATTAGGAAGAAATTTTTCATTTTGAGGGTGGTAAGGCACTGGAACAGGTTGCCCAGAGAGGTTGTTGAGGGCCCATCCCTGGAGGTGTTCAAGGCCAGGTTGGATGTGGCCTTGGGCAACCTGGTCTAGTGGGAGCTGTCCCTTCCTATGGCAGGGGGGTTGGAACTTGATGATCTTCAAGGTCCTTTCCAACCTAAACCATTCTATGATTTTATGATTCTACAATTCTCATCAACCAACACCCCCAAGTTCTTCTCCTCAGGGCTGCTTTCAATTCGGTCTCCACACAGGCTGTATTTGTGCTTGGGATTGCTCCGACCCACATGCAGGACCTTGCACTTGACCTTGTTGAACTTCATGAGCTTTGCACAGGCTCACCTCTCAAGTCTGTCCAGGTCCCTCTTGATGGCATCCCTTCCCTCTGTGTGTCTACCACACCACACAGCTTGGTGTTGTCAGCAAACTTGCTGAGTGTGCACTCAGTCCCACTGTCCATGTCACCAGCAAAGATATTAAGCAGCGCCACTCCCAATACCAACCCCTGAAGAATGCCGCTTGTCACTGTTCTCCACTTGTACGTTGAGCCATTGATCACAATTCTTTTTGAGTGTTGCCACCCCACCAATTCTTTATCCACCGAGTGGTGCCTCTGTCAAATCCATATGTCTCTAATTTAGAGACAAGGATGTCACGCGGGACAGTTTTGCACAAGTCCAGGTAGATAACGTTAGTTGCTCTTCCCTTATCCACCAGTGCTGTAACCCCATTGTAGAAGGTCACCGAATTTGTCAGGCATGATTTGCCTTTAGTAAAGCCATGTTGGCTGTCACCAGTCACCTCCTTATTTTCCATGTGTCTTAGCATAATTTCTAGGCGGATCTGTTCCATGATCTTGCCAGACACAGAGGTGAGAATGATTGGCCTGTAGTTCCTCAGGTTTTCCTGGCTGCTTGGACAATTTCTCTGTATTTCTCCCAGGCTACCTGTCCTTGCTTCCACCCTCTGTAGGTTTCCCTTTTCTGTTTGAGTTTGTCCGGAAGCACCTTGTTCATCCATGCAGGCCTTATGGCTTTTTTGCCCAACTTCCTCTTTGTTGTGATGCATCGCCCCTGAGATTGGAGGACGTGATCTAGAATTCTTCAGGTTTTTAATGCAGCAGCTGAACTACAGTACTGCATTAAAGGATAATAGAACCTACAGGTTTTACTCATTCAAGTTTTAAAAGACCAGGACAGACAGTAATACCATACTTTCACCCTGATACTGCCTCAATCATCTGTCTTAGGCTACATTGGATGCTAATTAATAGATGTTTTCTCTGTCAGCCACTATGCAAAGTTAGCAACACTTCATGATACTTGTTTAGTACTCATTTAGAAAAAGATCCCCTGTGCAACCTTTTCAAACATTTTTGTTTACTGGAGATACAGTACCAGTAGTAACAGTGGTACTGGCAAGACAACAAATGAATCAAGCTTTTTCAGTCTCTGCATTAGTGTGAAATTTGAATTGGTTTCATAGTAATTCCCTTTTTACCAAACTAGTTGTCTGTATCTTCAGTAAGGGTTAATTATGGCTCATTTTACAGGCCCCAAAAAGCAGTATCATTCATCTGCTTCTTGTAATAGCATAGCATGTGATTTATTCAGTGTAAAGATGAAAATCGAGCATTAGTGTGTGTCAAATGATAGAGAATGATATAATGCATAGTCTAATTATTATATATATACTTTCATTTGCTCTGAAAATGGTAGAAAACCTCATAAATCCCCTTTTATGGATGGTTTTGTCCTTTTTTATCAAATTGAGATTTTTTTTTTTCAGTTGAAGGGATAGTTACTTGTGATGAAGCCCACCTACTTGAGACATCTATTTTAGGAAGAGATGAATCATTTCTTGCTACGCCTCTCTTTCTGTTGACTATGGATGAAGCATAAGGGAGTAGTTATCTAAAAATAAGACACCTAATCTAAGCTAAAGTTAGTCAACAGGAATCCTAGGATAGCTAGCTAAATATGTAGTATCATTTAGTGCTTTAAAAAAGGAGCCATATTGGAAAATCTGAGCACAAGAGATGTTTTTAAAATACCTATGTCAACAGATATTAGACATCTAAATGCCTTTTGAAATTAAAAGACATCAGGAATGTATTCAAAGCTAAGACTTGTGACACCTATAAATTTTAAGTGTATTGGGTAGGGTGCAATTGATATTAGTAAGCCTTGAACACAGATATAAGCCTATGTTTCTAATAACTCTATACAGGTATTTTACAACACTGTGATGGCATAGCCGGATGCCATCTATAAGCATTTTACATAACTACGAGCAATTGGACCACTAAAAGGACAAAGAACGATGGGTGTAGTACACAGAAGGCACACAGAAGGCACACAAGTGACAGAAATTGCCAGACAAAGGAAAAGGTAATGCAAGTTGGTGGGACATCTACCTGAAGAAACAAGAAGGATGATAAGGAGTATGGGAAGGAGACCCCATGTTTTGGGACCAGAGTGCAAATAGCATAAAAATGTCAGGCATAACTAAGGAAAATCAAAGGAGTAAGAATAAGTTGCCTGCCACACTTCTAATTAGGTGTACTTTTTTTTTTTTTTTTTTTTAATGTTGGGAACTTTGAAAGCATCATTTCCAAAACTTAGATTACTGCATATTGCATAACAAACTTACTCAGCAGACTCTAAGCTTAAAGTGTCAAAAAACTGTGGTCATAAGGAAGCATGAGGTAAAATGTGTCTGTCAGGATGGTTAATTCTGTTCAGTAGCAGGTAATGACATCCACAAAGACTTTGTCTTCCCACATATTTTGTGGGAAGACAAAAAGGCATAAAACATAGTGCATTGTAGTTTTTTATCGCCTTCCAACAACTCTTCTAAAGGGATTGATGACTTAGTTAAGAAGCTGAACATACAACCTCCCACTATGCTCAGTGATTTGGACCTTTGCTGTTGAGTTGTGCCTTAAAATACTAATCAGTTTAAAAATGTGTGAAGCTTTATTAAACACATTTTTCAAACATTTGCAGCTGTAGAGGGAGAGCGTTCTATATCCCTAGTGTTTACAAAATAGCCGCTTTCCTATTTATTTTGACTTCATGCTTTGTGATCATTCATGCCTCCTAACACAGAGAGGCAAGAAACAGTAATCTTCGTTACCATGTACAGTTGTCACTAACAGGAATAAAAGGTCTTAATTTCCTCAAAGGTAGTCTTTCTTAAAAAAATCTGTCAGCAACACTGTCCTGACCTAGATGATCTGTGACTTAAGAGTTCAGAAGAGAATAAAAACTCCAAATTTTTGAGGTATAACAGCAGTTCTGTTGACGCCTCAAAACTGTATTTTCCGGTAGTAGCAAGGAGCTGGTTTGCCAGTCACTGTGGTAAATTCTGAAGTGTTAATGCTGATGATATTTTTGCCCCGTAGCTAGCTGCTGCTTGGATATGGTAAAACTGCAGTTTCATTGGCTTGCACTGCATTCTTGATCAGTGCTATAATCACAACAAAAATATAAGGGTACCAATTTAACTCACACATCACTGGAATCTGTTAATTTTTTATTCCAATAAGTGTGTCGGAATTATGGTCTCCACAGCAAGAAATGTTGCTCTGTAATTATTTTTTTTTTTACAGATACTGCTTCACTGTTTTGAGCTCAGCTCACTGAAACCTGTGGAAAAACAGTTTCCTGAGCCGTAGGTTGAAGACTACTGCAAATTCTCAGGTTATTGGCTCCTTTCTGGCAGATGGTACTGCCAGAAATTTGGTGATATGTTAAATCTTTCTATTTGGTATTACAACTCAGTCATTCCTCTTAAGGTTGTCCTTAGGATCTATGTAGGAATGGAGCAGACCAGCTGCAGGATACTGCTTCGAAATTTGTGTCTCTAGGCCTGGAATAAACATCTTGTTTCACATCTGATATCCTGTTAGAGAACATGTCTAGATATGACTAGAGCATAGTTCTTCAGCCTTTCTAAAAATCCATTACCCCCATGCAAGAAGCCAAGTAAGTCCTGAGTCAATAAACCAATAAACCTGCCTAAGAAAGCAGCTGTATGGTGGCCCATCCTGTCACATATAGACTCCCATCATTGGCTCTGTCTGAGTACTAGAGTTTTTCATTAGACATACACCAGTAGGCATTCCGGAAGAAAAAGAGATGACTGAGGAAGAGCAATAAAACAATTATATTCTGAGATCTACAGGTCCATTACCGTTGACTTTGATCTTCCGATTCTAGACCTGCCTTTCCATTTTTATTTTATTTTCAAGCTTTGCTGCCCTCAGGGTTCTTCTATAAGACTAACATGTTGTGACATTATAATGTATGGATGTATCTGCATACCTTGACAAGATATTTGTAACAGTAAACCTGGGAAGCTAATGTGCCTGGGGCAATTCTACAGCTAGGTAAGAGACAGACATGGAGTGTTCCAGCCTAGGAGTTTTAAGAACTTGCTAAGTGCCTCCACTCTTTATGAAGTATACTCTTAACTGATTCATGAAAGACTTGGCACCTAGGCTACTTTCCGATTATTCTTATCACCACTTACTTTATGTCAAATACCCGCTCCTCTACCCACTGTTCAAGACCCTGGTTCGGCTATGGATTGCAGTAAAAGCCATCTTTGCTTCTGAAAAATTACATAATAAACAATAATCATAAAATCAATCCTATAGTAGAAATAGGTCATGCCTCAGTCAGAATTTGCTCAAGATCAGTTAGGCTTTTCCAGGGTCCAGAAAATACACTGATCCACCAGCAGTACTGAGATTAGAGTTTTTCCAGAGCATAAGGTAGTAACACTTACAGGACTTAATGTCTGAAATATAAATTTGTTGGAGAACACCTCTCTGCCACAACAGAGAAAACAAACAACTCCTCCAACCCAAAATTTCATTCAAAAGACATTCTAAAATTAAATTGATTTACATTCAAAGTGCTGGGAAATGTTATATGTTATATTTTTCTTCTTACAATCAATAATTTTGCTTGCTCCAATAAATCAAGCTGAGTTGGAATGGGACACTTGATTACCCTACTACAACATGGCAACTTTAAAGAACGGGTGTGCAAGCAATTATTCATAAAACCATTTTCTGTACAGTCCAGACAGGAAACATTTCCTCATCAAACTAGAGAGAATGCCAGAGGCTCATAAGGTCAGTGCAAAATACAAAAAAAAACCCAACCAAACACAAACCCCAAAATATTCTCTTGCATATAAAGCTTGTTAGTTTGGCAGTGATACAACGTGTACTCTTATGATATAGAGAGGAAATCTGCCTGTTTGTCTCAGTGTTTATATTTATATAGTCACTGCTCAGCCCTAAAGCTGTTCTTTAGATCTCCAGCTAAAATAAATGTCACACACTGCTGAATTATTATAAAAATAATTCTGTTTATTTACAAATATAACAACAAGCTGGTAACTTACTGAGATTCTCCAAAGGATTTTCAGTCTTTACAGAGATACATTCCATCCAGCATATTTCCACTCTCCCTGAACATCATATTCTAAATTCAGCTATTGACCGCTTACCAATAGATGTGTCCAGTCTTAGTAGCTACATATTATGATACATATAAAGGACATAATCAAATATTGGGAAAAGACTCTTTTATGAAAGATAAAATTACTCTCTCCCTATTCACTTTTTATTACTATATTTGGCAGCAATTTTTATCCCATCTTCCAGAGTGCAGCGGGATTTAAGCAGGATGAGGAAATGAGAAGTGAAATTGAGAATGAGATTTAAAATTCAGTAGTATATGTTAACAATGTAATATGATGACAATGAAATGTAGAATATTTTTGCTTAGTGACAGTATTTTTATTATGCAGGGTATATTTTTTGCGTAAGTAACAAAGAGAATCCCTCTCCCAATACATACACACACACATACAATTTCCCTTTCAAAATCCACAAAACCAGCAAAATATTTATAAGCTCTACTATCAACGCACAAAATACAGGCTGTGGGGAGAATGGATTGAGAGCAGCCCTGAGGAGAAGGACTTGGGGGTGTTGGTTGATGAGAAGCTCAACATGAGCCAGCAATGTGCTCTTGCAGCCTAGAAAGCCAGCTGCATTGGGCTGCATGAAAAGAAGCGTGGCCAGCAGGTCGAGGGAGGTGAATCTGCCACGCTACTCCACTCTCGTGAGAGCCCACCTGGAGTACTACGTCTGGGTCTGGAGCCCCCAACGTAAGAAGGACATGGACCTGTTGGAGTAAATACAGAGGAGGGCCACAAAACTGATCAGAGGGCTGGAGCATCTCTCCTCTGCAGAAGGGCTGAGAGAGTTGGGGTTGTTCAGCCTAGAGAAGAGAAGGCTCTGGGGACACATTATAGAGGCCTTCCAGGACTTAAACGGGGCCTACAGGAAAGATGGGGAGGGACTCTTTATCAGGGAGTGTAGTGGTAGGACAAGGGGTAATGGTTTAGAATGGAAAGAGGGTAGATGTAGATTTGATATTAGGAAGAAATTCTTTACTCTGAGGGTGGTGAGAGACTGGAGCAGGTTGCCCAGAGGAGCTGTGGATGTCCCATCCCTGGAAGTGTTCCAGACCAGGTTGGATGGGGTTTTGAATAACCTGGTCTAGTGGGAGGTGTCCCTGGCCACGGCAGTGGGGTTGGAACTAGATGATCTTCAAGGTCCTTTCCAATTCTAACCATTCTATGATCTTCTATGATTCTAAATAAATACAAAAGCAAATTCTGTTGAAAACAAATCTATCTATTCTCTTTTTCTCGTTGCAATATTTCTTGATGATGTTAATTACCCAAAAGAGATCATGAGATTGGAAAAAAATTCTAATGAATAAATTATTGATTGCCTAAATATTTTGGAATAATCAGTATGGCTTTGACTATAGACAACCTGTTCTGAGATAATTTTAGCCAGTGAAACCATTTCATAAAATATTTCCTCGTGGTTATCCCAACCAATGCATGGATAAAGCTAGACTAAATAATTTTAACTTAACAGCCATTATTGCTAAATCTCGTATGCAGTTCTCAGAATATAATATGTGTATTTATAAACAGGCAAAGTAAGGAGCTGAGAGACTAAGGTAACTTCTGACAGCTTTCTTTCCTTTTTTTTCTAGCCAGAAAAGAAAGCTAATGTAATTAAAGTATCAACATATGAACATTGTCTGAAAAATATATGAAGTGTTATTAAGTGTGAGGCTAATTAGTCCTAAATAAAGGAGACAGTAATAAATCTTCATACATAATCTTTATGTTGAGTAAAGGCATATTTCCAAAAACTTTGTCCAGTATCAGTCTCTCTTTATATATATATATATTCAAATTCTTCAAAATATGTAACTTAGCAAAGGATTAGAACATCTACTCAGTATGAAAGCTCTTCAGGGGTTCAAAACATTTGGCTTAAAGAAAGAGTGTGGGTAGGTGCTTGTGGAGTATATGTATTCAAGAAGAGACACAGAATACATTTAATTTTTCTTTCCCTATACAGCAAGATGGCAAAAAAAGCATAAGGTATCTTCTCAAACATAATAAAGGCATTTCAGTATCAGGGAGTGCCTTTTCCTCCAAAAGCAATATTAGCATGTAGATGTCGAAAAGGAACAATGTCTACATTGCCTTGGGTATTCTTATTTAGAACAAGTAACCAGGATCAATTTAAAAAGGTGAGAAATGCATATGACGCACATGATGCGTCAGCCACACATTGAGCTCTTTATAATATCATGAATAAAGACTTTATATTGCAGTGCCCAATATTATTATTAAAGCTGTTTGATGAAAAGCAGAGATTTCTAGCTAATGTCAAATGATTTTAGTAGGACGGATAATAGTTTCTCCTCTCCTTTTCTCTTTAATGAACTCATCATCATGATACCTGATAGCCATATTGAAAAACGCAGAAGCCGGAAATGACAAAAATCCTGAAGTCAGATGAGTATTCCTTCAGCACTGGTTGATGGCTTGAAGAGTGCTGGGAGCAAGAATGTAGTAGACTGATTAAGATTTGCTATTTTTAATTAATGAATACTAGCCTATCTTTTAGTCTACTGAGGGAAAACTTAAGCAGACAGACCAGAGTCACATGGAAGAGAAGAGAAATATGTGAGATCACAGCCAGCAGTAGAGGAGAGATAAAGAGCATCCATCTCTGTCTCCAGTCCCCTGGGAAGAAGCCAGACATAGACCGTGTCCCCACTTCTGGGGCAGCAGCACAGAGTAGGGATGTGACCAAACAGGAGGCACAAGGCATGGGATAAGCCTAGCAGTTTCAGTATAGGCACCCAATACCTGTGGAGGTTTTAGTAACTTCTGCAGATAGAATTGTTGCGTTCTGATTTCCAAACTTAGTCGATTGCTACAGATCTCAGTTGTGTAAATTAACAAGCAGCTCTTTTCTCTTCATAATGCAACTCTGCCCGTGCAAGTGTGGAATTGTGGAGACAGCACATTAATTTTCTAAGTGTGGAAACACAATATCAGAAAAAATTCCCTGCAGAATTCAGACAAGTATTGATGAATTTCTGCGAGATATGGTTAGGAATAAACTAAAGAATAATGCTAGTTACTAAACTGAACTCTGGTCTGGAGGAGGTTGGGAAAGAGATACTGTATGGAGTTTTTAATTAGATTCCATATTATCAAACACTTAGTCCAACAATACAATTACACTCCAGTCTGACTAAAAAAATCAAAAGTTTCTTTCCAGGCAGACAGAATTTTCTCCTTTAAGAGGAATTCAACACCCTAATTTAATATCTTTGGCCTCATTTAGATCAACATTTTAACTGTCTTGCCAAGGAGCTTTGAGTGCTTTGTCCAGATTACAGTCTTCTAGCAAATTTATGGCTAAACTGTATGATGATGACTGATACTCGGTATTCCATTAAAAATGAAAGAAGACAATGTGTCAGAAATACATTTTTCTCTCCAGAAAGGGAAACCTGAGGGTAGTAGTAACTCAGAGTGGCTCCTTCTCCATATCAAAAGACTGTAGTTTTCTATAGTTTGTCAAATAATAATATATAAAATAAAATACTTCATATATAAAACAGGACAATGCATTTAATTTGTTTTAACATTTTTCATTTTTCAGAGATGACAGAACAATTTAATTATGCTGTGGTATAGGTTCTTGTGTGGCGAAAGGAGAAAGAAATAAGCCTTTTATCTATATCAGAGTACAGAAAGTCCATACACTCTTTAAAATCAAAAAGACAATATTTCATGGATGCAAGAGGTACCAGTGGAAAGCAGATACCCTGGGATCTACCCACGCATCAGCAAAAACATTGGGCTTTCAGCCACATTAAATTACTGGTGTTAGAGTAGCTTGGAGAGGAAATAAAACCAAACAGTATCACTTATTCATACGTGTAAGTTTCAAACTGGATTTTCTAAGGTGGCAGAAAAAGTCATCACCATAATGGGATAGAGTCAGGAAGTGTAAGGATAACTGCTTGTCCCAAGGCCTCATTAAAAGAAATTCAAAGGCTATTCACAACATCTTCTAGTTAAGCCAACTTTTCTGCTCTGTGATGGAAATTTTTGATCCTATACGATCAGGCTATCTAACTGTTTCTCTGGCTGTAAACATATGAAATACAACCCTCTAGAAGAGCTCAGACCTAAAGTAACAAGGAAGGCAAAAGATACAAGATATGCATTTATTTTTATAATAATTGAATTCAATTGCCATCTTGGATGTATTAACTGAAAAAACAGAATCAACTAAAATGACGTTTTAATTTTTTCTTGTGATGCCATTATAACATGTAAAACTATTTTAAACAACCCTGTAAGATAGCAACTATGTGAAAGAGAGACATGGGGAAAAGATACTAGTTCATCTGATATCTATATGTGGACCTATCATTCCTCAGTTAATTTAGAACACAAACAATAGAAAAAAAAATATGGACAAGTTTTAATCAGAGATTTATGTAAAGAAATCCTTGGATGGAATTCAGATACAGTCTACTGATAGAGAAATAGTAATTCATGCTGGAGCTGCAAGAACTTTGGGATTTTTTTATTTGACTTTCTAAGCCCCTAAACTTTTTACAACTCGGGACTTCTTTTATGTCATTACAGATGACCCCAGTTGGGAATTGCAAAAATATATGAAAATTTCGAAGCCAAAATTAAAAATTTCATTTCACAGCTGGTAGAGCCCACAGATACAGAAGTTCATAGGCTTGTCTGTACTCTGTAATTTTCTTATATATTTCTGGGTAAAGAACCTAATGCAGCAGATTTATGATTCTCTAAGTGGCAGAACAGGCCACAGTCTTACAGTTAAGGAGTCAGACTGATGCTCCTACAAGTTACTACAGTAGTTCCTTTTAAATGAATCAGACCGTGCTGAAAAGAGAAACACAAAAGAGATTAGAGTGGTGTAAGGTAATCAGAAACTTGCAGAAATACAGGCTTTTTGAAGAGATTCACTGTTATTGCCTCAACTACTTTAAAAATAAGCAAGTGTACAAAGAATTAACATATGTAAAATCCTACATTAAAGTGAAATTGACTCATTTAGAAGCAATAATACAGCAGGAAAGCAGCCTGCAGCCAACAAAAGGGCTGCACAGTGGGAGGCTTATCCCAGCAAACAACAATTCACACCTGTTAATTACTCTGAATAGGCTGGCACACAATGCTAAGCATGGCATTTATCCATTGTTTAGAAGCAATACTAATGTAATCTCTCATATTATTGTTATAAGTGAAATGAAAGCTTAACATGAATCATTTCCTTGCAAATCATCAATTAACTCATCATAGCACTTGCCAGAGGACCCATAAAGTTCTATTGCATCCTAAAGCTATGTAAATAATGAGTGTTTCAGCTTTGCTGACAATTATGGTAAGGCAGTCGATGGTGGGATTACACAAACTCAATATTTCAGGGAAATTTCTATTTACTATAATTTGTTATTCAAAATCTAAAGAAAAAAATGTATCACGAATAAAACCGAACAAACAAAAAAATCTCACATAAGTTTCACTTACTATTCCAACAGTTTCTAATTAGAAAATATGACAATCGAATTTGAAGATTTTAAAACAATATTTAAGTAGTTTGAATGCCAGTCAGAATCTAACCATTTAACTTGACACACTTGAAAGACTTAAGATTTTACAATTTCATTCTGCTTTTTCACGTTAATGCTTGGATGAACACAAACTGAAGGCATGAAATACTGTGATAGTTCTTTCTTTCTCAGTATTATTTGACTAAAAATACGTTTCCTACCTGTACCCATCTGTGTACTTAAAACATTTATTTGAGCAGCATTAGAAATCTTGTCCCTAATCTTAAACTCTTGCACACTCACTCCGCTAGCAACCTCCAAGGGAAATTTCAGTACTGAAGGATTATAAGAATTCTCCTACTGCTATTTGTGTACTCAAAGAGTTCAACCTGAATATACACCCAGGCATTTTGCACATTAAAAATAGTAGACTGATGTGCGGAATTGAAACTCCAGAGACTCCACAACCGAGAAGGTTGTAAAGTAGGTATGTTTATTCAGCGCTGGGCAGCACAGGGGTTCGCCCCACCACAATCGTGCGCGCCCCATGCAGCGGCCTTCTCAAATATATATAGTACTTAATTACATAATCATAAGATTTCCCAATACACCTATACATATGCATAACCTGTCCCCGCTTCGTATTAAAATTAGCTCTAAGAAGTCATTTTCATAAACTCCTTCCAACTGCGCTTGCGCAATGCCTCCTGGTGGTGGTCGCTAAGGGTCCTGACGATGAAGGCTGATGATTCCTCTTCATCAACCCAAGTAACTTTTTATCCTTGTGCAGACTCAGTTCTTCTTTGGTCTTTGTCCAGACCGCAGGGTTGGTTTCAGCCGCTTTTCAAGGCCTTCTCTTATTTGTTATCAGGAGCTGTCCTTGGCAATCTCAAGACTTCTTGCTTCGTCCATTTTTATTAGGCCTGTCCTTTAGGTTATGAATCACTACTAGTCAATCAGTACACAATGTGTTATTGTCTCTATCACATACCCCTGACTCAAGACTACATAATCATATTGAGAAACTCATTAGGACAAAATAGAAGTCATAAAGGAGAAAACACTCTCATAGGGGTTTGATAAAAATTTGGTATTTATACAGAACCTGAATATGAACAGGACTGTTCCGATATATTTTTTTTAATAGTTAAATTTTTAATAGTTAAAAGGTATTTAAAAAACAAAACAAAACAAACAAAACAAACAAACAAAAAAACCCAGCAAAGCCTAGGAATTGCGGAGGGGATGGATAGGAAGAGTATAGACATATCATCTGTCATCTAAAAGCATTAAAACTTCAAGATTATATAGTTTAAGCTGGTCTTTTATTTTTCCACAGTAAGAAGAGATCAATGCCTCTGGAGGCTGATTTATCCTACCTCTATTCCCTCCCTATCTATATTGGTAGTAATTGAAATTCCCAGTGCTAACAAATTCTCATTGTGCAACCTACACATATTAAGTAGCTTTTGCTGTACTAATATCTTATTGATAAACCAATGTATAAATAGATAAATACTCTATACACATTTAAACAGGCCAGTGGTATGGCTAATGGTGGTTTTTGCCTGTGGCAAGTATATTTAACAAGAAAGCAAAATCTCTAGATATGTAGATATGCATGTAGCCTGCATCAGATCTCTTATGGGTCCAAGTAGAACCAGTATTTCATTTCTGACATAGAGGTTGGCAGTGATCTAAAACTTTTTTCCAAACTTTTGATTCTGGTTCTACATCTCAAGCAGGTTTCAGTCCCCCTACACGGGGAAAAAAAAAAAAAAAAAACCAAAAAAAAACACAACGAAAAAAAACCAAACCAAAACAAACAAAAAAACAAAACAGAAGCTTGTTCATGTGCCTTCTCCTTTGCCTGTTTTTCATCCACTCTTTTATTTTCACAAAAGTATAGTACCAGACACACTCATCATGGGGGCATGCAGGGCTACAAATCACAGTAAGCATACACCTGTCTCCAAATTTAAAGTATTTGTTGCTTCATTTGGTTTTTAAGAAACCTCACCAAGGTCTTTCTTAAGGTACTATAAGATTTGAGCTATCATACAGTCCCCTAACATAATGGGGTTTAATCTGATACTGAAGAGAGGACCCGATGGAAACTTATTAACTAACTTTATTTTTAAGGAATAGCTTTAAACTATTACAACTATCACCCAACAAAGAGAACAGGACCATTGAGACGCGACGAACCAGACCGAGATCGGTGGCTTTGGCAACCAGATAAGGACACTTCACCAAAACAGTGCAGTGATAAAGAGGAGTAAACGACTACCAGAGGATTCGGAAGGACCAGCGAGAGACTATAATGCGCATACAGGAGTGGGTAGCAGCCTATGGTAATGAGTTCCCGGAAAAGTAATGAACGTGTTAATAATTTCTTATAAACCTTGTGAATATGTATATATGGCATGTATATAAGCTGTATAACTAACTCCTTATGGCTTGCACATTAGGAGGAGAGATCCCCTGTGCGTCCAGCGCCGCAATAAAGAATACCTGCTTAATAGTCATTGAGACTACTGAGTCCTGATTTCAGTTTTTCATGTCATCAATACCCTTCAAGAAACCTTTTATTTTCTTCCACTCACCCACACCTGATGAAACGGTAAGGATTCAATTTTCATTAGAAGTTTCCAAAATGAGTTTCAGCCAAAGTTGGACACTCTGGTTTGCCCTGCACTACCCAGTCGAGATGACGCCTGCTCTCCAATGAAAAAGCAACAGGAGTTTGAGATTGTGGTTCAAAGATACAATGAATCCAAATTTAGGGGTACTAACTCCAGAATAAGAATATTACAGTCACCAGTACAGAGCTAGTGTATGTTTTCTTTACTAATCCAGATTTGTTAAAAAAACAGCATATTTTATGTTACGTATTCTCTTATGTAAACATAAAGTTAGTTTGAAAGCATAACATCAGCAGGAAATCCTTATTATGTGCCTTGGCTAATTAAACATAAATGCAGTCATATCTCTCCATCTGATATGGATCCTGCTGGGCAATACAGCATGTAGATTAATATTAATAACTGTGGAACTGTAGCCTGAAAACATACACATATAAGATGCTTTTGCTTCAAGTATCTTCTGTCTGATTTTGAAGAAAAAAATATTACAAAAATATATATTACAACAGAATAAGGAAAGAATAATAATGGAAAAAACCTGATTTGCTGCCAAGCATTTTCCAGAGCCATTTTCTGCATCAGAATGAGAGTATAGTAACATATTTGTTAGAATCTGTTTCTTAAATCATTATGAGTTCAAATTTCATCCACCTAGCATCACTAATATTACTAGGTTTTCTTTCAGTCATCCCTTGGTCTTCCACTTCCATCTCCTTTGCTAAGATGCCTAGGACAAAGGCCCAATAGCTTTCAGGGTTTGATTCCATATATGGCCTGAGAAAGTATCATGCTATCTTAAAAAGATGTGCTTGGTGAAGAACCCTTGGATAGATGGATGGATGGATGAATTCTCAAACAATGCACAGTTCTCAGTATCACCTGCATGTCAATAACCAGAATGCCCTTACAGCTTTCCTGCTTGCCTTTGTGCTCATAATGGGTCAGCTGCACTTGTGTAAGAGCACTGTGATCTTCATGCCAAAGAGCACTGCATGAAAAAGCACAAAATCTGCTTACACATCGCCAAAGAAACCTAAGAGACTCTTGGGTTTCCTGAGGTTAAACCAGTTTAAATCAGTTTTGAGTTTTTGCAGACTGTCACTTGTTCATCTCAATAGGGTGCAGATAGAGCTGGATGGCCATCTGTCCCTTCTTTCAGCTGCCAGCAATCAGCCACTTGGCAAGGCTATAGCAAAGAACGTCTCCATTATATTTAAAGACATACTGGACATTTTGCTGTGAGGTTTCTACCAGCATTTCTATATTTAGGAAGCACCTGAGTAGAAGGAAGATGCAAAACTGAAAGTAAGTGGAGTGCTTCAGATTAAATTGAAATAAACATTGAAGGCTTTCAAGGATTTTTAAAAGTTCGTAAATTCATTTACAATGCATTTTTTTCCTTGTATTTTACAAGTCAAGACAAATTTATAATTAGATTGAGTGAGTGGCTTCTCCCACCTTATCCTCAAAAGAGATTGAACTGAAATGGAGTGACATATATGTTTAGAAATCTTCATCTTCTGATTCAGCAAACCTCCTTTCCAGAATGAAGTGAAGCTGAGTCTGAACTCGATCAAACACTAACCAAACAGTACAATTGATATTCATTTCTGAGTTTTGTTTTCAAGCCTGCAAAAGAAATAAACAACCAAACTCTTCCACCACAAAAAAAAAAAAAAATCCTCAAAATACTGCTGAATATTGCTGAAACTTCAGATAACTACTTGACCATCAGGACATAATCCCAAAGAGGAATGTTTGCCTCTATCTTCTGTTAGCATTAAAGACGTATGTATTCTTCATTGCCCCTCTAAGTTTCAAAACCACAAACAAATTTCAATAACTATGCATTAATGAAAGAGACAAAACTTTGTGGTAGCTGGCAACAATCGCAAAGCAAACACATAAGAGACTCACCATCCAGTGAACATTTGCCAGCAGACGCCTTAAGGGACCACTGTGTTTGATGTAGGTATTTAAGACCCTGGTCTTGAGTAAACTTCAACAGCATTTTCCATGGCTTATCCAAAGCATTTCTTACACAAATTCTGCCCATGACTCATTTAAAAAATAGCCCATCCAAGAATTTCTCACATATGACTTCTTGTGGCTTCAATTTCCTGACCATTCCTGGATATTTCTGAGAATTTTGTTAAAGTTCTCATGAACTTCTCTTTGTTCCTGCAGGTTGCTACTTTCTCAATCTAATCTGATCAAGTTTTCAGAAAAAAATCACGCTTTTTTTTTTCTTTCTAGTCTTAAAGGGATTGCATAAAACATCCCTGCTTTTTTAAAGTTACAGCAACCTATGTTAGAGGCTTTCCCAGGCATGTGATTATGTGACCAAAGTTACCAAGGAAATGAACCACTTAGTCACTAAAAGCATTAACTCAAAGTAACCAAAATTCCTGTTCAGCATTTCAGCTCCTTAACTTACCTACTATCTTTCTACTTTTAATTTGTGAACACAGACATGTAGCAACTGCCGGTGGTTAAGATCCATTTATCACATTTATTGGCTTACTAAAATTAATAATGAAACAAAAATCTGTAAATGAAAAAAATACCATTAAATAATTTTATTTTTAAAAAACCTAAACTCTAAAACTGTTTAACAAGGCTTCCAGATGACACTTATAATTAATAGCATCAGAATGATTATGCTGGTTGATGGCCCAGAGAATGTAAGTTGAAGGTTTATGCAAGGCTTATGAGCCGTAAGTTTGAAGCCAGTTTCAATAAAATGGTGCATCGTTATTGTGTATTTGCCGAATATAATCCTGTGAGGAGACTTAGAAATTTGATGACAAAATCTGGAATCTGCAGCCAATTTTAAGCTCATGGAACATGAAGTTAGCAATCGAAGGATGTTGGTTTCAGATTCTTTTGAGTGATTACTGTATTAATTAAAACACCACCACCAATGGTGTAATCTCATCACAAAGAGCAAATGTTGTTTATATATGAAAACTAAATACTGTACCATAAATTAGGAGACAGCATTGGAAACTTAGTTTCCTGTGACTCATAATTTTAGTTAAAAGATCTCTATTTCTAGTTTGGATTTATTTTTTTTTTTCCTTGCATCATTATAAATTAGCCAGACAGCCTGTAAACAGTAAATCATACGCTGCGCTTTGCAACCAGCATAAAATGGGCTTTATTATAATTTAAGTCCATTTAAAATAAGATGGGACAGACATTCTGTTTTTCAAAATGCCTTTAATAGTAAATACAAGCAATAAATTGTATATAGTGAAATCTAATAGAACAAGGCAACTACCTTGTAGCTCTTAAGATTCACCAGCACTACTTAACCTTCTTATACCAAACAGCTTTGGTTTGTGTACTGCAAGCATCAAGAATCAGTTTTAACAAAAATGTTAAAAGTACAGACATGATGTAAGTAGCTTCAGCAGTTGGCACAAAAAGTTTAAATTATATTGTTTCATATGTTACTGAAACAAATAATATGTTACAGATTTCATTTATTGAACTTTTTGGACAGGAGAAAAACACAGCAAAGTTGAATGGATTTAGAATTCTTAGAATCAGTCAACAGAAGAAGACAGAAAATCGAGAGCTCTGAAATAAGACAGAAAATTAGAATATTTTATGATACAACCACAATTGTAATTTTAGTGATTTATTTTTCAACAACATAATGGGGCAGAAAGAGCCTCCTTATTGTGTATATACAAAATTCACATTTGTGTTATATCTGTTTTATTTTATTATTTTTTAAAAAGGCCAGAGATAAAAAAAGACATCAGATTCTCCTCTCTGCCGATATCTATTCTCGTGACATTGTCAGTAATCTGATTATTGCCCTCTAGGATTTTTCAGCTAATCTAAAACAGTCACAGAAGACTATGGCAGATCAAAGCTTCTTGGCCTCCAGTCACCCTTCTTGCCCCAGCTGTTTAGCAACCTTTGCACTGAGAAAGGATTGTGGGTGAATACTTGGGTTGATTTGATGGGTGAACAGCCATAGCATTTACTGCATGAATAAATAACATGGGCCAAATTCATGCTTTGTGTAATTCCATTAGAACGGATATGCTTACAACTGGGATCAAAGTAGTTGCTGGTGGGTAAGTGTACACAAGGGCAGCAAATTACCATGGTACCTTCCTTCCCTGAAGATGTAAAATGTGAAATTGAAAGAAATTCCAAGGCCAGCAAAAAGAAAAAGATATTTGATCTATAAGGAATTAACCAAACATTCAGTACTTGAAAAGGTCTGGTGCTCATTTTGGGACTGTTTTGGACAAATGTAGGTATTTGCATTTCTCTCTGGCTTTTTTTCTTCATAAGTACAACATGAATTTCATTCTCCAAGCAACAGAGGAGCAATAAACCCATCATCACAGACACTATCACCATCATAAAAGTGTTTTCTTTGTATGTTCTTCATCTTTACCTGTTATCAGCCAGTTTTGGCATTAGATTTACATAACCTAGTCAAAGTATAACATATAAAGTAGAATGTTAAAAAGCAAGCAGCTTTCCCTGAAACTTAGGTCTTGTGAACTCAGTTAATAATTCTACACATTCATGTGCCTATATATATATATGTAGGAAACACTGTTGGGAGCATTTTATTACAGTGTAGCAAATATCAATGCAAGACTTTAAAGGACTGGACAGTGATTTTATTTAAAATGAAAATTGGAACAAAACATGCTTCTCTCGCTCTCTCTCACTGTTCCATACTCACAAACACCAGAACTCTGTGTTGTATCCAAGCAGTCTGTCCTACTGCCAGGCGCCATAGCAGGGGTGTTTGGTTTGTCCAGCCAGTCAGGCACCGTGATGCTTTTCTCCACACCCCTGCTATGGCGCCTGGACCAGGATCTGTCACAATGACAAGGTGAACAAAGGATACCAGCTGTTTTGTTCTCACATGTCCTAGGAACTTAGTTTGGTGGCTATGTGCAGATTTGGGATAAGTCTTTTTGTATCATTTTGGAGCTGATGGTGATTGATGTGTCTGTCCCGTCTCAGCTTCATCACACATCAGCAGGCCATACTGTTCTATGTCTCCACATCTGGGTGTCTTGTAAAGCTTCAGGTATATGTGCTGTGTCTTGACAGTGCTCTGTGGCCATCTATTACCTAGCCGCTGCAGTCTGACCTCTGGTTGCTTCTGTATTTAACTTGATCCAAAAAGTGTTGGAATCACAGAGGACTCTCACGTAATGAAAGACTGAACGAGACCTGTACTTACTTGTGAAAAGCTCATACTAATTATCTGACTAGGATAAATTAGACAACTGATCAGTGTCATAGAGCAGAAGCATTCCATAACCCTTTAAATAAGTTCCACAAAATTATTGTTAAGCTCCTTACCTTAAATTTAGGCTTTGACACTTGCATCGCATGTAACCTTAATTTAATTAAAAACAAACAACCCCCCCCCCCCCTTGGTTTCTTTCTCTCCTGAGCTGCTGATCTACTGCACCTTAAAGGGATCAGCTCTGTCCTTCTATCCTTTTAGCTCATCTATCAGTCATTACCAGCTTAGAATCACCACCTTTTTTTTTTCACTAGTTAACTATTCTAAGGGTGATGTACTGGAGGACAGAGAGGAGGAGACAGGCTAATTTTCGTAAGATCTAACACCAAAATTGGAAAGAAATTTTTTGTTTCTATAATAAACAGATACGGTAAATCGACACAGGAGAAATAAAGTATATAAAAATTCAGAGATTCTTCAGAATTCCTTTTTGAAGGGAGAGAGAGAAAGAAGAAAAGGAGAGAAAAAGCGAAGATTTAGCTTGCTGTTGAAAATATGGAAGGACCGAATATTTTATTTGTGTAACTGGGCATAACTTTCTGAGTTATGGCTGAGTTTCAGTAGAACTCTGTGTACCCATTAATAGTAGTTACATTTCAGACACACAAAATGTTTTGTTTATTCTGCTTTAAATTCATGGGACTAGAGGTAGAACACAGTATACACCAGACGAAGTTAACAGTGATAAAGTTTGAAGAGATACAAAGGTTACATAGCAGTAAATGGCCATAAACCCTCTTTATATTAGAGTCTGGGAAGGAGAAAAGAACTACTGGTGTGCCAGTGCTGCATGAAAAATGGATTATTGTCAGTGAAACAAGGCTGTGATCTCAACTAATTCAAAGTTCCTTCTCAGCTTTTCTCTCTGTCTAATCTGCCAGTTTAAAGTTTTATATTACTCTCAGTCCTCTGGATCTTGTTTAGTAAGTTTTCAGTGCAACATGACTTTAGTTCATATGATCATTAAATAATTTTCTAGTTTATGCTAATGTGCTCATTAGAGATAGTTGAAAATATATGTTGAAACAATTTTAGCCTGAAAATTATTTGTTGATAAAAATTGTAACTCTAAATTCATGTCTATATCAGTGCTATATAATGCATAACAAGTCTTGAAATAAAATTATTCCTGTAAAATTAAATATTTTTTATATTTTATGTTTCCATGTTTTAAATGCTTTATTTGTTATAGGCAGATATGTGTTAGCTGCACTTACTAAATTACTATCAAAATGTTGAATTTAGTTGAAGTATTTCCAAATAACAATTTTTCTTGAGTAAGACTCAATGTAAACCATAAACTTTACCTACCTATCACATTAAACAGGAAGAGAGACAGTACCTTGATGCAGTACTTCTGATTACATCAGTCATGATTGAATTTGGCTTAAATTATATGAAAATCATACAGCATAACATTCCCTTGCTCTACTCTTTTAACATATTTACCAAGGATAGGGAAAAATACTAAGGGAAATATTCTCATCACCTTTTATCTCATCTTTCTCCCTTTCTTCACTTGTTTTTCCCACTGTTCAATTTATTATCTTTAATAAATGACAAATTTATCAAATGCAAACCATCTGTTTTGAGACTCAAACAAAGCTAACATCTTAAATGATTGATGATCACCTGTGTCTATGACGCTTTTCTGTTCCACCATTTGAGGTGGTAATAAAAAGTTATAGAGGGTAAACTAGCAAAACAGATTTGATTTTATTTTTAGGACTACTCAGCTGAATGCATTGACCCTTATTCAGAAAGCACAAAGAGCCTGAAAAGCGGCTTTCAGATAAGGTGGGGTCAGCACCTGACTGGCAAATAAAGGGTTTTAGTTGTTGAGTTCAGGTAGCTCTTTCCTGGAAAATACTGCATTCGTGTCCAAAAGAAATTCTTGTTTAATATGAATTTCAGATGTAGCTGCTTTTCAAAACTTTTACTGAAAGCCATTCAACATTAGTGTGTCTTTTAGCCCAGTCTCATTGCTTTGTCTTCAATTTATTATAGTTTTATGGAAATTACAAATGAGATGTGAGAAGAAAGAGAGAAGAGATTTTTTTGGCAAGCTTTAATATCCTGTTAGCAAGCTTTCCAGAAACAGTTAAGAAATTTTGATAGGATGGATATTCTTTTTTCCTTCCCTCCATCTTCTTGCTTAATAAAAATAAACGGTATGAAGATACACAGTTTCATAGAAAATCACTCTGCAATAAAAAGTGCCCATTATAGAGTGTCAATGGGTGTGATAACATGCATAATTTACCTCAGGGAAGTATGTAATTAGAAAATTAACCTTTTACATTTCTCTCCTTAATCAGCTGCAACAAATGACTGGTGAATACACATTAGCAGCTGCATTTACTGTATTTACATGCTATTAACAAGAAACTGACTATGCTTGGAGAGAGGAAAAAGAAGAACTGAGTCTGTGCTTATGAAAAGTACAGTGGTTGAGATACCACAGTGGCTCTTTGTATTCTGTTTTTTTCTTTTCATCCTGACAAAGGTGTATTACCAACTCTAGGTATCCTAAGGACATGTCAGAGCATCTCAACTTTTCCTGTTTTCAGGAGCAAATATATTTGTCTTGTATTATATCTTTCTACCGTAGCAACCTCTGCTTTGAAAAGACTTAACAAAAAAGGGCTATTTAGTATCAGTTACAGTATCACAGTATCACAGTATGCTAGGGATTGGAAGGGACCTCAAAAGATCATCTAGTTCAACCCCCCTGTCGGAGCAGGACCACCTAGATGAGGTTGCACAGGAAGGCGTCCAGGCGAGTTTTGAATGTCTCCAGAGAAGGAGACTCCACAACCTCCCTGGGCAGCCTGTTCCAGTGCTCTGTCACCCTCACTGAGAAGAAGTTTCTTCTCAAATTTAAGTGGAACCTCTTGTGTTCCAGCTTGAATCCATTACCCCTTGTTCTATCATTGGTTGCTACTGAGAAGAGCCTGGCTCCATCCTCATGACATTCCCCCTTTATATATTTATAGACGCTAATAAGATCACCCCTCAGTCTCCTCTTCTCCAAACTAAAGAGACCCAGCTCCCTCAGTCTTTCCTCATAAGGGAGATGCTCCACTCCCTTAATCATCTTAGTTGCCCTACGCTGGACTCCCTCCAGTTGTAATGATTATTTTTTTTTATATTAGTTATTTATTCTTCTATTAAGAAATGGGTAGGCACCAATGAAAGAGCTGTCTACAAGTAATAATATATTCTAATCACTATGAACTTTATCTGAAAACTAAAGTCTCCATATCTGAGTACCAATATCTGAAATATTTTTGTTCCTGTACTGTCAGCCATAGAAAACATCATGTCTGTGGTGGTCTCAGAGTAATTTAAGATGATGGCAGGAGATATAAATGCCAATAGTGCAATGCTGTTTTTCAGGGTGAGTTATATATTTTGGTATAATTTATCATAAATGACAAGAAGTATGAGAGGACCTTCTCCCTTTCTCCAAGTACCGAACCAAGGTGGTTTCTGTCATTCTGAAGAACATTATTGCTCTTCAACAAGAAATATACATATTATTTTTCACAGTGAATTTGATAGATTTTCACTAGTGAGTGGAAAAAAGTCAGAATGACAAGCAACAGACAGGTTCTAACAGAATAAAGAACTGTTCTGGAAAATGTAGGTATCACAATATTAACATAAGTGATATTGTCCTATGCCCCTCATAGTAAGGAAAAATGAATAATCAGGAACTTTTGACTTTGACTGTCACTCTTCAGAATACCTGATGTCTCACCAGTGATTATTTCTTTAGCAGGAAAATTTAGAAGACAGTAACAAGCTGAACTCAAGAGCTGTGCTTCTCTGTCTGGATCATGTAATTGTGGACTAATCATATGTCCTCTCTGAGCTTCTATTTCTATTTCCTTGTCCATAAAGTTAGAATAATTATAGTCCCTTACTTCACAGGGATGTTGAGTGACTGAATGCATTAATGTTTATAAAATGTACACTTATAATGGGGATCTGCATCATAGGCAGCTTAGAAACCACAAATAAACTGCAGTTCTATAGACAGTAGTTTATACTGAGTTTTTCTCTCCTCTGGTATGCCTGGAGAATACTCCACAGAGATTCCTCTTTATACAGCTTTCTGGACACCTTATTCTGATTTTGTACTTCATTCACGCTACTTCAGAGTTTTATTCTTAGAAACATGATCAGATTCTGGCTAGTTGTGTTTGATCAACAGAAACATTTAAATGTACATATCTAAGCAAGCTTTAGATTCTGCTCTTGAAGGTGTTCCAACGTGCATAAATCACAGCAACTTGGAAGAGAGGATTCAAGAGGCCCCTTTTCAGAGTTAAGTTCCCTTGAAGGGAGGAGTTCCTGCTCCCAATTTTAGGATTTTATCATCTTGTTAATCAGTGAAGCTTGACATACAGTAACTGAACAGGAATGTCTGAGACTGGACTGGTTGCTACAACCACTAGAAAAAGCACAGTGGTGAAGCACCACCATCTCTTCCTTCTCCTGTGACACAAGTTGAAACACCAATCAGCTACATTTGTGCTTTTCAAGGTGTCATAGACTGCCATTGTATTGGGGTGTTTCCTGATGGGAACTGTGTCAGGCTCCTCAGGCAGCTGCATGTGAAGGAAGTGAAAGCTTTGTCCACTTTCCACCCCTACAGGTGTGAGCTATCCAGAGTGCAGATATACAGAAAGGCTAAGGCGGATCTTTTGAGAGCAGAGCACTTGCCAGTGCATTGACTTCTGTCACAACTCTCCAATAATATTGGTACATATTCACCTAAGTACTGTGAGAATAGACACATAAGTACACTACATGCATGTATAAGTACATGCAGAATCACTGTACGTCTTACGTATATGTTGTGTGATACTATATATATATGTATATATGCATACATTTTTGTTATTATCTCCATGTAAACAATACTTAAAAATAAAACCAACCATCGTGCTGTGCAAACATGGGACATATTCCACCAGATTACAGCAATTTAACATCGATCGGGATGTTGGTTTCATCTACTTGACAGATCATATCCCAAATATAGTATGACAGGCCTAAAATAATTTTTTTTCATTTGGTTGCAGAATGTTTTTTCCCTTGGGATATTTAAAGTAAATTGTTAGTATAGTATTCAATAATATTCAACTTTTCTTCCTGTAGAGGATAGAAATGCAAAAATAGTGCTTAAAGAGTGATCTTCTGGAATGTATTTTATAATCTTCATGGGTTATGATGAATTCTCTCATTTTTCATCAATAGAATTATAGATGAGTCATCTCATTTAAAATGCTTTTGGTAAAAATAGAGCTTGTAGAATTTGATTTAGTATGTTGTACTGATGTGTATTTTTAAACTTAAACAAGTGCTTCAATTTAACTGTAATTATTAAGGCACTTAAGTAGATGCTTACCTGTTTTTTGTTTTACAGTTGCACACCAGAGGATATTAGCTGCTTTGTATCGTTTTTGAAATTACAATGGGTTCAATCTATTTCCTCACATAACTTAAAGGTCAGCCCTGATATAAACAGCTGTCTTCAAGGTTCTAAGAATAATATAGTAGGAAGTCCTATCCTTTGGTACGTAAACAACAGAAATGTCTCCACTGAGACTTGTATTGCAAATTTGATTTTATATAATTAACCAAATCAAAGTAACAGTCTGCTTCATTGAGACATTACACTGAATAGTCATCATAGTTGATAACTTATGTAGTAGCTTGTTAATAAATGAGCTATTCTGAGTCCTATTACTACTACTCAATTAATTGAAGTGTGGAATAAGAGTCCAGTTCATATACAAGAACACTATTTTAATCTGTTAATACTGCATGCATCAAGTTTCCCTTCATTATATCAAAATGCTATGCCTTTTTTACCAGCAGGAAAATAAATAGCCTTGATGACAATAGATGAATGTTAAACTTTTTAAAAGTTCAGATAAGCCCTTCAGCTTGTGATACCTTCATTTAGTTTATTCTGACTTATTTTCTTTTCCAAGAAAGGTGAGAAATTTATGAAAACAAGACATACCATAGAAAATGAATTTCAGTCCTCTCCTGAACAAAGGACAGAGATACCAATGTAAAAAATGACACAAGAGCATTACCTAGAGTTGAAAGGGCTCCTAAAATTTTAAAGATTTAATATAACCAATCCTATTTATGTGGTTATGATTAGCCATTTTGTCAGACCTATAAGTACTGTTTTTAATTTACTATCTTTTGCAGCAGCTGCAAAAACATTAAAGGTCCCAGAAAGCTTAGTGTAAAGAACAGGCTCACAGTACATATAAATGCAATCTAGTTAATAGTGTATTTGAAAATGGAAAATCCTTGTGATGGACTTTTTTCCTTAGCTTATTCTGTGGTATTTGTCAAAGGGAACAATGTTTTTAACAAATTATAAACATCAATGTTGATTAATTAAGGTCATGGTTTTACCTTTATTAATATCTAAAATTACTAATATTAATAATACTGTATCAATGCCTGTTACTGGACCACTAGATGAGGCAGATTTGACCTGTAATGTGGACACATGAAGCAATTTCTGTCAAATTAGCCAATGCACATGGTTTAGAGTTTATTCTCACTGGAAGGTGGCAGGTGACACCTGAAAAGTTAGAGTAGTGCAAATACAGGATGGTATAAATCCTGTTAGAATAAAAAGAACCGGTCAAAAGGTTTGGGTTTTGTTTTGTTTTAAACAATATGTGAAATTCAAGCTGAGCAGCCCTTTGCAGCAGCTCTCTGAGTTCTATCAGTCTCTAATATTTTCTGCATGTATCTTGAAGTGCATGTTCTGTCAGCGATACTTGTTAGCCTTTCCTGAAATTACCTCATGCAGGTAGTGGTTGAGCAACGTTTTCCCAAGTATTGCCCATGAGGATATTATCTCAATGATAAGAACCTTCAGGAGAAATATTTAAAACTTGTAACACTGACAGAAAATAATGAATTTTGTTTAATATGTATGTTATATACCAGCACTTTCACAAGAAAGACAGGATGTGGGCTTTAAAAGCTGTAAATAACAAGGTGATTTGTATATTACAAAGTGACCGAAAACTAAGATTAAGTATAAGTTGGTGGCAAATAATAAACAAGAAAGACAGTTTTGATCTATTTGGTATTATCATAACTCTGAGCCAATTAATCATCCAGGAAATGTGAAAGTATTCTTACAATCTTTGCATTTTATTTCTATTTGCATAAAATTTTTCTTCCTTTACAATATGCTTTTAGAAGACTGAATCCCAACTTTTGGGCAGAATTCTCCTTTTGTACCATGCCATTAATAAGTTTTTTAAATTCTAAACATTTCTGAATCAACTTTGAAGGATTGCAGGACAAGGTAGGTTTGTCTCAGGAAATTTAGACTATTTTTGTTGGAGATCTGGTATTCAAAGGAGTAATGTTGCATTGCCTCACAAACCAGAATGCTTCTAGGCACTTTGTCTAGGGTCCATCTCAGTAAACATCAGACAACTAAAAGTTGTCACCTAAACTAGTCATCTAGTTTTCCTTTACACTCAATGGAAAGAAATAAACACCTTCAGGGAGTGATTCATCTCATTGAAGATAACCATCTAAGACAGCTTAGACAAATTGTCTGCCTACAATGTCTAGTTCTCTCAATAAAGAGAGTTTATACAACTAGCTTAGACTGAGACAATCTTTCAGACATTTGAAATTAGACAAGACAAATCCCATGTTTCATGTCTGTTTGGAATCAAATAACCCAGAATAAGAGAAGTAGTCTATAAGATTAAGTTGTTCCAAGAATAAGTTAACCAAATACTTAACAAATATTTTCAAACTATCTCTTTCAGATTCTTATTTTTAGGTACTTGACTAGACCAGAAATGGTGTCCAGAAATGCACTATTTAGCTGTTCTTAACCAACATTTGTTGAAAGATCTTGTGATGTCTAAAGTTCTACCAAAGCGTAAATTCACTTTTGTTTGTAGGAATTAAAACGATATATTTGCATTTTTAGAGGTAAGCATGGTTTATAGTCTGCATTTTGACAAGCAGAACAGTTAAGGGAAAGGACTAGGGTTGTTCTAGTAGGGTTGTTGAAACACAAATCACCAAACCTCAAAACAAGAGGAAAAAGAATAAAAAAATTCTATGTCCTTATGAATCCATATGCCTTTACTATAGCAAAGGATAATCACAATGGGATAAGATTTTCAGTCATTATAAAGATAGAATAAGTCTTAGAAGATACACTAAGAAAGTAAAATCCCATTACAATGCAGATTACCATGTCAGGAGGGCTGAATTAATTAGAAAAGAAATTTGGACTTGCTAAAGCATAAGCAGTTAAATAGTGGAAACTTATCTGTAAAACATCATCATCCGTGGTAAATCCAGTGGCATTTCATGTTAAGTTTTTGTTGAAGTATTCTCACAGTAGTCTTTCACGATACAGATGACAAAGTGAAAGTGGTTAGCTATTTTACTCAGTTAAAATTATTTGCATTCATATTATGTGATACTTAGGGTCCCTTTTATTCACTATATATATGATAATGATCTGTTCTGCAATAGTATCTAAATATTACTTGAACATTCAAGGCACAACTGAGTTTTTTTATTTCAAGTGGCTTTGGTTTTGCCAATTGAATTGCTGTTGTAACTAATCCAAAAAAGTTAATAGTACCTAAAAGTCAGTAAGACAATCCATGCAGATTTTAAATGACATTTGAAAAAATCTGCGAAGAAACAGAATGCCATATGATCAGTAGGTAAATTGTTATGGAATGTGGAACAAATCTACAGCTTAAGTTACAGAAGTATTCAGGATTTAATAAACACTTTCCATGTGTGCCACAGGGTGTTCATATAACCAATACCGTTCAGAGGTACCTTGGAATCTGTACACTTCAACTCCTCTTCCATAACCTCCTTTGTACTATTCAATGCCTGAGTAGCAATAAATACTTCACAGCAGACATATTTAGAGCATTAATGATGTAAGATATGTGGGAAAGCATGGCAAGTCTACCAGGACCAAGCGCACTGGGATGCTCATGTTTGGAGAAAATGCGATGTAAAGGGAAAGATTCCATCATCACTTACCACCACTATTGAATGTAAGGAGGTTGAGTCTGTTCTGCAATGTCCTCATTTGTGAAATATGACTATTGAGCACAGCACAAATTGACAACAAAAACTACTCTGCAACTTAGCATTTGTACTACTCAAAAAAGTGGGAACTATAACAAAAGGAGACTCTTTTTTCTGTTATTATTTGTGATATTTGCATGTTTGACAAAGAGTATTTTTTTAGTCCAATATTCTGGTTAAACCTCTGAGTGAATTAATTACAAAATTTGCTTATTTACATTATTCTGTACATTCAAACTGAGCAGTTTCTTTCATTTACTGTACTAAATTGCATAACAAATGATGGTGGAGAGCACTGCATTTTAGAAATGGTTAAAATTATTTCTTTAAGACCGATTTATTCTGCCAAAGAATATAATGGAATTCATGATCCATTGAATTGAATTCATGATCCATTCAACCTAGTATCTTGTTTCTGAAAATAGCCAGTTGTGAATGCCTAGGAAAAAAATATTAGAACAGAGAAATTTATACTAGAAGACTTCCCTGGGTACCTTCTCAGCCTCCAGTAACTTGAAATTTAATATCTTATGTGTTTAATAGCTCTTGATAGACTTTTCTTTCATTGGTTAGTCTATTTTTAACTGAAAAAAAAGCCACAATTATAAAACAATGTTCATTTTTCATTTTGATTTTTGATGATGTATTTTTTAATTTACTTAATAGTTTGGACATTACTGAAGTGTACATTACCTGCATTCAATGAATATTAATTCTGCAGAATATGTTTTGTCAGTCCAGTAATGCCTACAACCAGCTAGGCTTTATAGATCACTTCAGTAAAATTAACATGAAGGCCGGTTATCTGGCCTTGAATCATAAACTGTCGTTACCATGCCAGAAAAAATACTAAAATAGAACAGAAGGAGGTATTGGGGCTTAGGAAATACAATCTATAACATTATTAGGATTTCAGATATGACAAAGCATCCACAGATGAAGTTTGGATTTTGTTTTGACTCTAGGTCTGTAAGACGTAGCCATACAACGTGGCTTCCTAATGTACGGTGGGTGCCACTGTTTCTGTCTGCATCTCAAAACGGAGGGGAATTCCTTGACCCTATGAAACATTTTTAAATCATAACACTGAAAAATCACTGTGTAAGTGTAAGGAAATAAGGAGCAATCTATTACATTCAGTAATCAAGATCAAAAGTACTAGACAAAGGTCTGGAGGACTGTATCCTCTGAATGCGGATTCTGCAGTGCCTGGCCCTAGAGCCTTGCGCTGCTGCAGAGAGCTGGCCTCTGGCAGCAGTTTGTGTGCCTTACTGGCAGACTGCACTACTGCAGTGAACAGCTGCAGGGAATGAGGTGGTAAAGAATGGTGGTCTAATGATTAGGTCATGAGGTCTTCCTGACAAATGGTTAGCATGTTAATTGGTGGTTAAAATTAATACCTCTATTTTGGCTTCTGATGAAGCCAAAGATAACCATCTGATTACCACCAGTAGAGAAGACACTGTTTTGATTTAGATACAAGCACATAAAATTTTGGAAGGCAATCCATAATTTCTGGTGGTGTTTTTTAACAGGCTGTAGTATTGTCTTTCAGGGAATCAATGGAAACCTCATTGGTTGAAATTTGTGAGGCTCAGATGGAAAATATTTTGGAACATAACTTTATCTAGACTGGCTTCTGTCTCTAACACTCTAGGTCGTGGATATATAGCTTTGTTGAAAGAAAGCAGAAGTTAAGATTTCAGTTCTGCTTTGTCAGTGCAGAGGAGCTCTGTGTGTAGTATCAAGGCAGAACAGGGTGCTTTCCACAGAAGTTAAAGAAAACCAAAATGGCAAAAAGATGATCAGTGTAAATGATACTATTCCTTCAGAAATTATTATCAGCATAAATAATAGTATATGTTACAGGACAAAATATAGTATGGAATCCAATCACACCAAATCAAATTGAACAGAATTGAATAGACTATTTCAATTGAAAGGGACCTACAACTAAGTCAAATCTGGTTCAACTGCCTGACCACTTCAGGGATGACCAAAAGTTAAAATACATTACTAAAGGCATTGTCCAAATGCCTCTTAAACACTGTCAGGTGACTCCTTTTCATTTACAGATAGCATCGGTGAAAATATTGCAGCTGACAATTTATGCCCTATTTTGCCATTACGTTTATCTATTTCTTTCATTGTATATTATTAACCTTTCTAGGAATCAATGTCTTCCTGAAATGACTTTTATTCTAATTCTGCGAGACACTCCAAAATGCTAATAAGAACTAAAAGTTCCTGTCAAGATGCAGAAAATATGCTCCAGGTACAGATGGTGAGTTGGTTTGCCTAACTTCCCGAGACAAAACAGGCAATTCCTAGCTTCACAGTAGGGTATTTCACCTCTCGTATTGCACTCTAATACTGTGTTCCACCTGTTACACTGGTGGAATGACTTTACCTGGTCTATGTACTCTAATATACTGGCAATGTCCTCCGTTGCCATGTACCTACATGTAAACTTCAAGCAATAAAAACCTAGAATTGAGATTGTGACTTTTAAGGGTCTCAGTCCGGCTTTCCTAGGCATTCTTAGGATGTTTTACTACACTTTCCTCACAAACTCTAAGGACTAAGCCCAGGCAGACTGATCCTCTTTCATCTTCTCTAATGCGAAGGCTAAGTTTAAAAAGCACGTGGACATCCCAGTCTGCCAGACTGCTCGGTGAGAGAGGTGTCGACCATTTCCAGTTCCAGCCCAATGATGTCTAAACTGAACACAATAGAAATAACCACAGCCAGTTCATTTCCTTGAAAATGGCAGAATTAGAAAACTAATCACCTTGTCAACAGTTCTTATTTTTGTCGTTGCTTTTATTGTTATTTCAAGCTAGTATGTCATAATTGTGGTGATTAACTTATTTGATCCTGAGATTTAACAATTCCGATTTAAAACCAAGCCTACCTTCTGTATCAGCAAGTCTATTTATAGGGCAAATTTTGACCTTGGCACCTCTACTCATGTGCGTAAGAATTCTGGGGCCTTCACAGCAGAAACAGTGTAACAGCTTTATACAAAAATGGGTATCAGAACATGGAAAACCCAAACCTGAAACTATGTTATCAAAACACCTCTGCTTTACAGAAGTAAAACCCAGCAGGTTTATATCCCCTATACTACTGTGCACCGCACTTAAGGGTGTCCCTGTGGCCCAGCGGGTTTATGGTTGCTGTGTAGACTTAACTACTCACTAGCAGGACTGTGACTCTACGGCCAGGTGTGCCTACTCTCAGTCTTCCTTCCCTTCAGCAATCCATAGGAAGAGACAGGTACTTAGGATAAGTTTTGCATTAAAGTGGGCTTTTTCAACATTCTGCATCATTAACACCCGAAATGTTAGGAGCATGCTGAGAAAGCTACAAGGAGCCAAAAATCTTTTAAAACAGTTGGTCTCAGATTTACAGTATTCTATCTTTTAAGTATTGTCTACACTGAAAAGAAATTATTTCAGTAATGTAGTATCAGTGAATAAAAATGTATTCATTTTTCTAGTGCATAGTGATTGCATCTTCTGTACTTTATTGCTGCTGGTGATCAACCAGGACAAAAGGATTGAAAGAACTGACTGTGTATTAATGACTTGCAGATGTTATCAGAGGAGATAACAGGTCAATTTATTAAAATCGTTTTAGAAACACCAAAAGTATGGCGAAAATTATTATTTCATCAGCAGTGTTCAGAAAAAAATGCACACAAGAAATAAAATAAACTACTCAAAATAACATAGATGAAAAAACTCATATCTTATTAAAACAGCCCACAGATTTTAGTTCAGGATTTTGAACTTTGGGTAAGTTAACAGTAATTTGTTAATTCAGATATTTAGTTTCTGAATATCGCAGTGATTCCAAAGCTTTGCTTTGCATTTCTTATGGGATATAATCTTCTTCAATAAATAAGGTTTACCAAGAACCATAACATTTTTATTGGGAAAATGGAGATTGCTATCAGTATATTCTCTGTTAGTGATTACTGTTTCATTAAGAACTACTGCTAAAGAGAAATCTTCTGTTTTTCTCCAGAAAACTTGTGAGTATAACATATTTTTTTTTCCTTAATGGGACTTTGTTTTCAGGAAAAATGTATCAAATACTGAGTTCATATATCAGGAAATATATCAGGTAAAAATATTCAACACTTTTTCTGCTGTGGAAATGTTATCTCTAAAATTTCTGGCTTAAAAAATTCCATCCACTCATCCACCATCCTTTTTTTAATGTCTCTTTCACAATTTTTAAATAGGCCTTTTACAAAAAGGTGGGTTTTGATCATACTTTTCCTTCTTGATATTAAAAAAAGAAAAAAGATCCACTTTTCTGTATCCTTCAGTAATAAAGAGAAGTAAAGAAATCCAGCTTACATCAGACTTCACCTGTCTTGCTAAGGATCAGGGATACCTCAGATGAACATGAAGCTAAGTGAGACAGTCACTCTGTCTTTCTGGTTGGCATATCTTTGTGATCCAAAGAGATTGTCTTTTCAAGACATGTTCTTTGGATAAGGATCAAGGTAGGATAATTTCTCAGCAGGAAAAAGTGTGTAGGAAGATAAAACGGAAGATATTAATTGATTCCTACTGTTACAAAACCAAATTAAGAGACACCAGTTTCAGGTCTTCATGATTTGTGATGCTGCTACCAACTTGTGGTCATATTCTATTTGGTGCTTTTTTGTCAATTCCATTCTGTCTTTCAGAAACTTGTTCAACTGCCACAAAAAAGGTAGTCAAATATGCAGGCATTAAGTGGATGTGCCTTCAGTGAAGGTTAAACATTTATTTCAGATTGGAAGAAATAGCCTTTATTTGGACTTTGAATATTCTCCCATGCTCATAAGCCCTAAGGTCTGACATACAACAGAAACACAATTGTATACATACATAATGATAAATAGTCTTCTACTGGTTCTCAGCTGAGAGCTTAGTTAATTTCTCAAGCTCTTTTGCTTAACTACAAATCTTTTCTAAATCTCTGAATTTAAATGAAATATTTGTAATTTCTGTCTACGAACATTCTGAATATTTAAAGAAGTAGGGAATAAACAGCTTTCAAAAGCACAATAAGAGATTTCTGTCTCTTTAAGGAATTAATTGGATAATTAAATGTAAAATATTCGTAATATTTTTTGCAGAATGTTTAAAGAAATCCTTTCCTTCCTTTCTTCCCTTGTGTCTGTCTTCCTTTTAGCAAGCAGTGGCTTGGCAGAGCCATTCTATGACATATGCATGAACTCAAGTTAACTGAGTCAACACAGATTTCAATTATATGTTATTCTTGTAACACAGATCTTCATCACACCTGGTGTTATTTAATGCTGTGTAAAAAGAGGGCTTTTTTAAAAATAAATGAATGCAAACAAGAGATGGTATTATTAAGGAAAATATTACGCTACATATTTTAGGACTGGTTACTCATTTTGTACCTTCTAACAATAGCTAGCACCATTGTTTTATTTATTTTAAACATTTGAGATTGTTTTTCCTCCTTCTGTAAAATATCTTTCTTGGAGTCATTTTTATTGAGCCAAAGTAACTTGGTAATTCTCTTCCTCATATTTGCTCCAGGGGTTGCAATGTTGATTCTGGGAAGGCTGTTCTGAATTACCTTTACCCTTCTATTGTTTTCTCACTGGTTTTTCTAAACTTCCCATTAAAAAATGTAAAAAATGCAAATATTCAATTTAATTAGAAATTCTGGTGTCTCATAATTGACTCCTTATCTGACATGATATCAAAGCAGAATGCATGGTCCTACATTTGACTGTAGCTGAAGGGAATAAAAAGGGTATCTATTCAAACATAACAGGATTCATATATTATTTGCACTATGTATTTTCATACATTATCCTTTACATCATTGTACAACGTGAATACAAAGGTTACGTACAACAAAAGTTGAATTATAACCTTTTATATGTCTCTTGCACCATCATAAATGCTGACAGTAGGTGAATGCAACAGTGGTAGTTTAAACATTTGATTATGTGAATTAGATTTTGTCTCAAAGTGAGCTTTAAAAACCATGTGCACGGGAGTTCTGAGCTCTGTTGTATATTATTCCATTTTACATTCAGAAAATGTATAATACATATACACAGATGTACAAAATTTAAGTAAAACATTACTTTTGTCATTTTGATCCAGAAGAAGGAGGGAAAAAAAAAACCCAGCTAACAATCTTTACCCCATCAAAACATAAGTCACTTCAAACAAGGACTTGAAAAAATAGATAAGTCTTTTACTCTGTTGTAAAGGTCAAAAGACAGCATCTGCCAGAACAATGAGAAAAAATTAATTCCATCATTTCTGGTTACAGAGGTCTCACTATACCTGCACAGTTCCTTTGTATTTAGTTTCCATCATTTGTGTTTACATGTTGCTGTATGATCTGGAGAAAGGTCATGTTTAACAAAAACATGTTCACTCATGCTTTTCATTATTTTTTGATTCATATTTCTTCTTGTTACACTTTCAAAATATTGTGTTCAGATGAGCAACTTTCTTCTGCAGAAGGCCAGTTTAATAACTTAAAGCCTCACACAAGCCATTTTCCTTCTGTGATCTGTAGATTCTGCTTTTTTAAAAGAAACTATAAATAACAATTTTTCTTAATACAACAGCCCTCTCATTTCAGACTATTTCCATATTTTACAAGAATTTAGTCTTATAAAGACTATTTAAAATTATAATTTTTTAAGGGACTGAAAATTCAGTTGATAGGAATCTATCCATCTATCCCACTACCTCTTGCTTACTTTGTCAGAAACATCACCTTAGACCAAGACTTTCATAGACTCTTATATGAAGACTCTTAGACGGAATCTGCTGATTCATTTACATGATCACATATCATTAAAACATAGAAAGCATAGAAAATGCAGAGGAAAGAGTTATGAGCCCAGAATTCACAAAACTGAAAATTTGCAAGCTCTGAAAAATTTTACTGGAAATTATTCTCATGAGAAGAGCAAGGAAGTGTTTTTGATATTACCAAAATGCTGTATTTTGATACTTTAAAAAATAAACTGTTTAAATATTTGGGTTTTTTTAATATTTATAATTTAATATCTAAGTAATTTTTTTTTTATCTTTTATTACCAATCAAAACAAAAAAAATTTCAGTAGATCTGCTTTCTGAGATTGCATTTTACTTCAAGCATTCAGAATTTTTTTTTTTTCTCCACCTAGTAATAGTTTAACTTTGAAATCTTGAACTACTACTTAAAAATACAAACACCAAACACAAATAGAAATGTCACCTATCTATAGATATAAATAGTATAAAATACCTAATGGAATTTCTAAGGCTTTCTAAATTGATAAATGTAGTAAAACAAACCCAAAACCAAAGAGGAAAACCGCAGAAACATGGACAAACAAGCAAAACCCACATTAAAACAATGTGCTAAAACCAATCATTGACACGATACTCAACTGTGAATTTATGTAAGTGCCCTTCAGTGCAATACTAAATTGAATACCAAGGAAAGTTTGCCTCACCACCTTTCTGATTTACAAAATCAATTGAAATACATACAGAAATGGAAAGATGTCAGATTAGGGTGAAGCATCTTTTTAGCTCAGCTTCTCCTGCTAGTCTAGATCGTTAATACAATTGCTCGCAGATGGGAAGAGTCAAATGCTAGTTTTGAACTCCGCTTGTCAGAGAATATATTGAGTGCTGTAAGTTTCTTGAATCTGTTTGTTCCCTGTTGAAATCTTTCACTTGTTTTGGGACATCAAATGAATATTTTAATGCATACAAAAGTATCACTGTGCACAGACCCAGTCTCCAAAAATGTCAACCGATTTCCATTGATCCTGTGGTTTAAACCAGAGATCACAATCTTAAAGGATTTTGTAATGTTTTATAAAAAAATGTGGTATGAAATAAACTGTATCGGGTGTGGTTGAGACGCAGTTGCGTTCCCCATAGCAGCCCTCATAGTGCTGTGCTTTGTATTTGTAGTTAGAAAGGTGTTGATAACACACCAGTGTTTTGGCTACTGTTGAGCAATGCTCACACAGCATCAAGGCTGTCTGCTGTTTCTACAACTCATGTCCCCCCCACTCCCAAGGCCAGTAGGCTGGGGGTGGGTAAGAGTTTGGGAGGGGACATAGCCAGAACAGCTGACCCAAGTTGACCAAAGAGATATTCTATACCATATGACATTGCGCTCAGCATTAACAGCTAATAGAAAGGAGGAGGGGAGGGGG
Organism: Vanellus vanellus; assembly: GCF_965231255.1. Lineage (NCBI taxonomy): Eukaryota > Metazoa > Chordata > Aves > Charadriiformes > Charadriidae > Vanellus > Vanellus vanellus. Next base: position 24,027,807 of record NC_138911.1, on the reverse strand, counting down.
AATTCATTATTAGAACATTTGTCTTTCACAGCAACTGCTACATGTACTAAGGCCCTACTTCCCAGGAAGTGGCTGGACATCACCTACTGATGGGAAGCCGAGAATAAATCTTTTTGTTTTCCTTTGCTTCCATGAGCAGCTTTTTTCTTTTTCTTTATTAAACTACCTTTATCTCGACCCACGAGTTCTTTTTCATCTTATTTTCTCCTCCCCTGTCCTGCTGAGGAGGAGACTGATAGAGTGGCTTGGTGGGGACCTGGTGACCAGCCAAGGTCAATCCATCACATAAACACATAACATGTTTTGTAGAAAGCGTCTATTCAACAAGCAGCTTCCTATTCAAACTTTGTCCAGTTTAACAGTCTTTGAAGTTATAAGGAAAATTAATGTCTAATGTAAATCATTAACTTCGAATTACACCAGCAGTGGATTTAGTCCATTGAGTAGAATATTCGTCTGAAGTAGATAATGAACTTTCTTCATTGAAGTTTACAGAGTTTATGTTTCCTATTTATCACTGACAAATGCATAGTTGTAGCTTAGTGAAGAGGATCCGCTATTCACAACTTGGAAAAATTGGTTTTAGAAAGTCCGAGACAGTAGTTTTGAGAAAACTAGAGTGATTTTCCCCTCCCTTCCCCCTACTGCTTTTGGATCTTTTTCATTAAATGACATGCCTGCATTCAATACACAAGGTAAAAAATAATATTGTTTAATATCCTGTGTACTTTATTGAGTTCCTATGCAGCACTAACTTAAATCATGTAGTGTTTTTCTATTCACTCTGGTTGTACTGATCATCTTATAAATTGTATACATCTGATACTTCTGTCAGGTACTTTAATTGTATTAGAATGTTTATGAATTGCTGTTGTATCTATGACTTTTAAAAATAGTAAATATTTAACAATTAATATTTCACAGGAAATGTGTCTGGAAATTCAAACATCATTTTCTGAGATATTTTAACTTATGTATATCTTAGTAGGTTTGTAATGACCTTTTTTATATTTATTGTTTGAAACTGTTGAAGAACTGTGATTATGAGAATCATAGCATAACCTGAGCAGATAGGCTGCTGGTTACACACTTTCTCAAATTCAGAAATGAATGGTTTTGTCCTTATTGACAGAAATGTATTGCATTTGTGTATATATGCATCTGTGTACACAAGTAAACATTTGCACACACACATATATGATATTTATTTCAATGTGAATGTGTAATTCTGAGGAATAAAGCCAAATTTAACATGATACTTTTCAGTTTTATCACAAGTAGACTAGAAAAGTTCGGAGAGCTCAATCTTTATTGAGGTTCTACCTGGGGGGAGGTGGGGTGGTTCATATGTGTTAATTAACCTGAAATCAAAAGGTGATTTTTTCTTTTAAAACTCCCAAAACAAGACCATTGCCACATATTACCAAGCATCAGTAAGATTATGAAGTTTCTACACCTAAGATAGTAGTTTGAACTTTATAAATACTTTCTGAGACATAATAAGGACATAGCAAATTTAGGATTAGACTATATCACATCTGTAGCTCTAAGTCGATTCTTTAAATGAGAAATTGCTGTAAAATTTTAATGCATCTTCCTTTTAAGATTGATTTAGAAACAAACAGAAGAACCCTCTGCAACAAACAAGCAAATGAATAAGTAAAAGCAGAATTCAAAACAGGTACCATACAGTTTTAGACAGAGACATCTTTTTATCGCCAGAAAACTTTTGTCAAGAACTTTCCAAATGCAACTTTGCAGAGCATTGCAAGAGGAATTCAAGCTTCTCATAAATTCCTCTTCACTGAGCTTTGATAACAATAATGGTGATATTTTGCGATAATTCCCCACTTCAGGGTACTTTCCTTCATTCACAGAGATATTACTCTTTTGGCACTTGTTTTGACATGGGCATCTATAATGGTGATTTTTGAGTTATTAATTTTTTTTTTTTTGCCAGGATATTACATGAACCCAGTTTAAAACTAATTAAAAAGAAAACACTAAACAATTTTCATATGGCTCTGTCATTAAAGGCTTTGGAAAGATTTAAAATTTTACTTTAAGATGGCGGTTTAGCTCACTACTAGTCTTCAGAGCTAGATAGTCTTCCAAAACCAAGACTGATCATGGCCTCCATCAGCCTTTTAAAATAAATAATCCATGCTGTTTTCGTAAAGGAATAGAAGTGCACAGACTAGATCCTCAAAGCATCAGGTAGTGTCAGCCATTAAAGGTTACTTCAAGCAGGAGCCAGTTCAAGTACTCATGTTAGCTCAAGGTGTGACCAACAATATCCAGTTATTCTAATTTAAATCAACAAATCAATAAGAATACTGACTAGAAGCAAAGAAAACCTGCAGTTTGTGTTGTCAAGAGAATTAACAGTTGAGACTAAGACTGTTCTGAGTGCCAGGCATCTCTACCTGTTCAAATGTGTCCAATATATATTCAAAGTTAGTATTAAATTTACTTTTCTCACAATGACCTCGAAATAGCATCCCTCTCATTTTAGTATTTTCCATCACATTTTAAGAACAGAAATAAGAAAAAAACCCAAAACATTTACAGTCAGCCTCTGAGAAGCAGCCTCTGGTCACAATAAATCCCATTCTACTTATTCATTCCACTGGATTTAGACCATTCTTATCACTGAATGTGAAATAAAATAAATTGCTCTTCTATTTCCACTAGATAAATAAAGAGAATAACAATTATCCAATTGCAATGTATCATTTGTGTACAGTTATATATACTATTATTATTTAAGTAGTGTGAACACAAAATATTTCTATTCCAGAACTGTATACGACACCTGTGGGGAAAATAAATAAATAAATAAACAAACCTCAAGCTTCTTAATGATATTCAAAACCTAGGGCCAGAGGTCCTGCAGTCAAGCACACAGATGTATCACAACTAATCCCTAAAGACTTTGTCTGCCAAAGGGAATCCTTACATATCTAGCATCACTATAGCCATGCGTTTCCCATAATTTCTGGCCTCAGCTACCAGGGGCTTTGCTGCAAGAAACAACCACGCAGAAAATGTCTTTCTGGAGCAGTGTGCTGAGGCCAGAGGCAAGCAGATTCCCTGCGGTTTGGTTCAGCCCTCAGATGGTCCCAGGGTCAGGGCAGGGTACCGGGGCAGCACAAGCAGATGTCTCCACTGGGGAGCCCAGGCTGGTGGCAAACGTGGTGAGCAAGACCACAGCCTCACCAGCAAGAACACCAACCTGCAATATGTGAGCAAGCACAGTAGGGAAGGTCCAGGGACAGTAACAAGGACCAGGTAGTGGTTGCCAAAGCAATCTGCAGTGATGAGTCAGGTCCAAGGTATATCTCGGGATCCGGGTCAGCAGGTCTAGTAAGGACCAGCAAGAGATACAGCCAGGCACAACAAACCTTCCATGCAGCTCAGGCAAGAACTAAATGTTGCTCGGGAGAGGAGGGAATGGGAGGCAGCCCCCAGCAAAGCTCCTCACAGTTCTCCCTCAGTCACCTCATCACAGAGGTCTGTCTGATGCTGGTGCCTAGCTGTGGTGGTTAAGAGCTGGGGGGAACAGGCAGCTCAGCCCCTAGGAGTGACAGGCGGAGAGACTGCAGGGTCTGCTGGTGTCCCCAGGGCCCTGATGGATGTATCCAGCCACCTGGGAAACCTGTCTTGGTCTGCACTCAACTATGCAGCGTAAGATTTGTGTGAGCAGTGCGATGGCAATGTCTTTCTGTTCCTTTTCCTGTCACTAATGCTTGAAGGGGAGAAAATCCAAACGGGATTGTTAAGGGCTTATTTAAAATTAATAAAGATGACTTCCACATATTAAAAACCTCTCATGTATCTCTGATGTTACAAATAATAGGCAGAAACAGCTACAGTGAGTAGAATAAATTTGATAACACTTTAAGTAGATTAGCCCAAGAAGAATATATTGTGTGCTCACAAGAAGAAGAAGGCGGCAGAGAGTGAGGGGAGAGTCTCCAGAAACAGTTTTATGCTGAGAGCACTGGAAGCTGAACATTAGCACTTGGAAAATTCATGTTTGTCTGTTCTCTTTAACAGGTTTATCTTAAGTTTTCAATGACATAATACATCATGAAATTTAAGCCGGATTTTTTAATATCCAGGTAATGTCTGATGTCATAAGAAAAGAAAGAGGGAAGTGCAAAGTATTGTGAAAGAGAAATGCATTGACCCAGTGTCCCTGGACAAGCAGACAGCAGCATTCTGTCACTGATGTCTGATATCTAATGTATGAAAATTATTGGTAAAGGCATAGTAGGTGCTCTCTTTTTCTATATACTTAGTGCAGTGCCAGCAGTTGAAAAACTCTTCCTGTTTATTTATTAAATGCTTTTTTTGTTTTTTTAGATCACTGGAATAAAAAAAAGGCTCTATGGGAAAAGATAATTCTTTTCTGCATATTTCTGACATATGGATAAATAATTAAGAAAGTATTTTCTTTTATCAATGCCAAAAAGTTAGGAACATCTCAGGACAGCAGCTTTGTAAGAGATTTCTATATAATAGAGCTTGTAAAAGTGCCAGACTGAAAAGTTCCTCTCCACAGGGAAGGAGTACAAAATGACAAGTAAGTTTCTACCATTTCTATCCCAACTTCTTTAAGTCTACTTAGAAAATAAACTCAACAAGTGAAAGAACAGCTCATCTGCCATTAATCATTCAGGTTTTGACCTCTTTACAGAGGCTGCCAGTCAGGTTGCTAGTCATTTAATACTGTATGTTGCACTATTAGCTGAATTTGGAATACCAACTAATTTTATCCTACATCTATGTCAGGGAAACAACACTTAGTACTTCTAGAATTTAGTCATTATATGAATCATCAGCCCTGAGCTCTTCCATTCTATAAATCTGAAATAATGGCCATTACAGTACAGGTATATGTCAACTTGTATAACAAAGTTACTGTACAGGTTGTTCCTCTCTGTAAATATCATTACTGGTAGCTGAAGTAGTTATCTATTTCTTCTAGATGTTTTCTGACCTCTGCCCCTTAACTTTGCATGCTGAAAATGTCATTTTAGCAAGGCTCCCGGGATTGCTAATACTGATACAACTGTACGGCCAACAGCAACAGTACTTTTAAATCAAAAAAATCACTACAGATAATATTTTAGTAGTCTCTTCCAGAAGATTTGCTTTTGAAAGCTGTGTTTGCAGTATGTAGTTACACCTCTTCAGGATACCTAAAGGAAATAGAAATCCATTCAGACTAACAGTTCAGTCTTACCCTTTTGCTCAGTGTAGGCAAAACCTTTTCATCTATCAGACAGATGCTGTGAGTCTTTAACTCTATGGCGGGTAATGTTAACATGACATGCCCCCTACAGTATAGCTGAGCCAGTGACGGTACCACTGAAAAATTTTGGTTATCATACGGTGTCCAGAACACTAGACTTTCCCCTTAGTGTCTGAGAAGGGGAAATGAAGGGTAATTCTTGTGGTGGATAAAGCAGCAGACCCTTCCATGCTCACCTGCTACCAGAAATTGTAACTGTTGTATACAACAGTTGAAAATTGTCAAGAAAACTTGTGTTTCTATCTTCTTTCTGTCAGAAAACTGCACTTATTTAAATGTTTGCAACAGTTCACATTAGAAAAGGCAACAAATAAAAACCCCAAACACTTAAACACATTATTTTCTTTTTTTTCTAAAACACTCAGCTGGTGTTTGGGCTTTCTGCCTCACACTAAATGCATTCCCAGCTAGTTCAGCAAGATAGGTCATCCCTCTTAGCCTTTCTAAGAAGACATAGCACTTAAAATTAATGAAACTAAACAAAATGAAGAAGGTACTTCTGGTTTGCCTGTGTATTTTTCACTTCAAAAGGTGCTCTAGCTCTGAAACTCTAGCAGACTCTTCTGCAACACCAGTAGCTTGTTCTTGTAGTGTTGTTTATGCTCATCAATTCCCACAGCTCCATTGGCCTTCAAGTTAAGTGTGAAGCGACATGATTTGTACCTTTTTAATTTTCTAAAAGCTACTTTTTGGCTCCTTGTTTTTAGTTGGATTGCTTGTTTTCCTGATGAAAAGCTGATTTAACACGCACAGAAAATGTCAGATAGTATTGGAGAACTGATTTGCAACAGATACATATAAGTTGTTCAGAAATGCCCTGGGCAACAGTTGCTTGCCCAAAAGGTTGCAAAGTTAGAGAAATATTTCCTTTTCCTTACTGGTTAATGCCAGTTTTGAGCGCCAAATCAAGATGATAACCCTGCAGCAATTTATGAGAGAGTGTTGTGTATTCAGAAATGAGGCACCATTTGGCAAAGACTTTTGGTAAAATAAACTGCAGGATCCTCCAATTCCCAGGAACTCCCTTTGCTAGAAGAAAAGGATCAAGCTAGAAAATACTCAGGACCAAGCTATTTTGTTTTCCTTTAAAAGGTTGTTATATCTTGGGATAAATGTGCACAACCAATTAAACAAAATATTATTTTTCACTATATTACATGTCCATCAGTGTCACTCATTAAAAGTCCTTTCATGTGGAGGTTAGGATGAAATAGGTACCAGGACAACCCCCCACAATCTCCCCCCATGCAAAAAAATGTCATATGGTAATCGGTGATATTTTTCAGCCTTCTCTGATAAATTAAAGGGTTGAATTTGAAGAGCTTTTTATTTTCTAGATGAGCCATTTCCTGTTTGTTTATTCTGCAGTGACAGTATCTATTATTAATACAAAGAAGAGGTTTATCAATAAAATAAAATCTAACTTCTCTCTTCTTAAGACAACTAAGGTTTCTAGTATGTTCCAGTCAAATCAAGAACTGATAAAGGATGTTTTGTTTTAAATGTCAACAGATGATACTTGCAACTTCATGACATTTCCCAAAGTTCATACTTTGTCTCAAACCTTAAAGGAACAGTCCACAAACTTATGGCAACTGAACTAGTTGTGGTTTGGCTTTTATCAGACACAAGTGGTGTCCCATTTGATTACTTTTACATGCATTTCCACAAATAATAAAATCCCAAGGATCGCACAGCTCATACGAAAATACTAGAGGCACTTCTTCTGAGTATTATCTACCTATCTTCTTTCTGAAATATTTTTTACTTATTTTGTTCTCTTCTTCATCCTTTCTTACTCTGCCCAAACTTACTTGCTGTCTCCCAAAACCCTATTTTTTCCCTATATTTATTGGTACCTGTGGCCTCTTATAATACTGTATGTACTGCCTTGGAAGGTGTCTGCTTTTCCTGGACATACCTCTTGCTTGTTCTCTCTCGTTTTCCCAGATCTGTGATTTCATCCGACCGCACAGTTCTCTATATCTCCTTTGAAAAAAATGAAAGTTTGATTGAAAAACACTAATTTGAATTTGGTTTACAGCTGGCAAGAAATTAACAAGGGTTTGTTTTATATTTTATTTAAGCTTCACCATTAAACAATGCTCATTTGAGACTTGGTAGGCTGTTCAGTCTTTACTGAAGGTGATTTCATAGTTTGCTTTCCAACCTTCACAGAAATCTAAACAAAAAACAGAACTCCTCAGAAGGTTTGCAACAGTATCAACCTGAAAAAATTTAGTGTTTGTAGGTCTCCCAAATTTACATTTCCATACCAGAGTGTGTGGAAGTCTTTTAAGGTCCTGTTTTCCTAATCTTAGGTCACATCATGTGAATAGTGTCTTCAGATCCACATGCTTCGGGACAGCCTGAAGCACGTTCTCAGGGTTGTCTGGTCATTTACATCTCTGGGGCTGCAGATTATGAGAGACCTGGGGATTATGTTGACCAGTTTTCTCAGGCTGACTTCATAAAGAAACCATGCCAATTTCCAAAAGAAACTTTTTATTCCTGTTAAAAACAACAAAAAAATCAGCACATTCCCACAAGTATTTTGATTTTTGCAAATCAGCACTTTTCAGTACAAACTGTCTTCCGTATGAAAACTGCATTAAACCAACTAAACAACCAATAAGAGCTACAGACTCAGTTCTGTCATCAAAACAGATTTTTTTTTGACAAATGTAATATAGTAGGACATTTCAACTTCACTAGCATTCTGCTTCGTTGAGTATTCAATGTAATACAATGTTCAACCTTGTGTAGAAAAGACAGATTACAACACTCAGAAAACACATACACCAAACAAATGCTTGTGCTCCAGCAAAGCTTTGTTCAAGTGAATAATCCCAATGACATCTAGTCGTATGCACATAAAGATGTCTTTCACAAGCATACGTACGTATAAGAAGATACGAGAACCTCAAATAATATGAGCTTGTCCATTTTCACTTCATGTTTTAGAAAGTTAATTCCATTAAAAAAAGTGATCAGTAAAACATTTAATGACAAAACGAAAAATATTTACAAAAAAACATTTGCAGATATGACATTTTTCTGTTAGTTTCAGCAAAACCTTCCTTTCTTTTTATTTTCCTTTTCTCTCCATCTTTTTATTTCCTTTTTCATTAAAGAAAAAAGGTGAAAGGAGGATGAAAATAAAATTTAAACAATTAAAAATATAATTTTTTTCCACACATATTTATTTTCTGCTAAAAATGAGGTGGTAGACAAGGGTTCATCTGGTCTGATCAGTCTGTAAAGTAATAGTTACATTTTTCTATGTTGTTCAGTAATTACTGTGAAAAAAGAGACAGAGACAATATTTACCTAATTCATTAAGTGCACTGGAAGGATCAGCATTTCACAGTATGACAAAAAGGTTCCCACTGGCTTGTGCCCAAGCTTGTTAAATATTCCCCACATTTCTTTGCAACTTCAAATGGTATTTCTCAGACTGCAGGAAAACCATATATGAAATAAAACTTTTATCGAAACAGAAATGAAACTAAATTAGTGGTGAAATGTAGTGTGCTGAAAATCTGGGTTGATGACAGGTATTGATAAACGTTAGAAATCTGGAAGCTCATCTGAAATTTGTCTAGACTATGTAAACAAACACATCTAAACCAGCAGAAATGATGTGTTGAAACTTTCATTACTTTTCAAAATGTCAGTGGAGCTGAAGCTTAAATGCTTCCCCATTCAGCTGGCACCATTAAGATAATAGGTGCTCTTCTATTTAAGAAAAAAATCCAATATACAAACAAACAAGCTAAAACTCAGTAGGGCTTTTCCAAACCCCAACAAAATCTGTCTATATTATAACTGTTTCTTCCCACTTTCACATTCTCAGGTTATGTAATTTTTGAGGTTTAGCTTGAGTTTCTACGTAATTGCAATATCCTAAGTTAATAACTTCCTGAACTTCAGAATTGTTTTTACAAGGTCAAAACGTCTTTGAAGGCAACATGAAAAACAGAGATAAAAGGACTTTGTATAGCACTCCTGAAATGAGCATTTCATTATAGCTTTTCCTATCAAAAAGAAAAAAAAAATCTTCATATAGTGCCATTTATACATGAAAATTATTTCTGTGGAAATCAGTTTACTGTCAAATAAATTACATATAAATTAAACCTGTAATTTTCTGGATTGCCTTTCCCTGTAGCACCTTAATGCTTCCTTGACAAATAAAACTGATATGGTGAACTCTGACAGAGCTTCCTTATCAGGAGAGAAAGTCTTGCTGTGGTTGGAGGATGTCTAGTCTTTCCTTTCCAAATTAACATCAGAATAAGCTAGTTACCCATAATGATGTCTCTTCTTCTGAGAGACTAAAAGAAATTAAAAAAATAATAAAAGTGGTCCTAAGTAAAATAAAAGAATGTTTTAGCAGAGGTTATCAAACCTAAGGCTCGGTAACAGTGTCTGTGGTTATCAGCTTTTTGTAAGACCAAACTTGATACAATGGACTCAGAATAAAACAACTTTTTTAGAAAGTTTATTTTGTCAGTGTGTTGTACTGTTAATTATATTTTTAATCAAGCAGACGCAAAATCAACATATGAAAACAAGCAGAGATAACACTTTTTTTTTTTTTTTGTGCTTCTTATAAAAGGTTTTACTACCATTTATCACTCCGGTGGTTAGTCAATCCTTTCAGGGAAAATTAACATTTATTAATTTTGGAAAACAGTCTGACCAGTCATACATTTAGGTGTTGGAACTATTTTTTCTTAGCAGCCTCAACACAAGAATAGTGAAGCAAGTTGCAAACATACAGTGTGGCAGCTACTTTGCTGTAATTTGGTTTACTTCTTAGTGAGCTTCCACAATGTGCATCAGTGATAGTGCTAAGAGTTAAAGGAGAATCAGGCTTGAAATATTGAAGCAATCAAGTCAGATACATTCAGGTCTAAAGTTCTGTAAATGTGCATCAGGTGGTTAGGTCCAGGTCCTGCTGAATCATCTGGAATGAAGACCATGAAATTCAAGTGCAGTTTTCACTTCAGTTCTGCTGTCATCTTCTGATGAGAAAAATATTTTATGTTACCAAAACCTTGCCTCCAAAACAGGAATAATATTGTTGGTTGGGTTCTTTTTGTCCTTTGCTTTTCTTGAGTGTTTGTACAGTGATCTCCTTGAGGTAGAGACTGGTATTCCTTACAGGTTTACATGCTTTTAATAGGATTATGGTATTGCATTTTAACCCTTGATGTAAGAAAATAGACATCTTATGAGACACTACATAGTCCTTACAACATTTGAAATCAGACAGTTTTCTAAATCTGTGTCAGTCTTTTCTTCTGAAAGAAGTGTATATTAGTGTCAGAAGCTGGCTTGAAATGTGTTGACTCAAGAACAATCATTTTTTGTTTCTATGAAAGCATGAAAAGAAGGTAAAAATCCAGCCTCAAAGTGTAAGCAGAAATACACGTATGCATTCCCTTCAGTATTATGTTGCCAAATTATTCATGGTGTCAAATATGTCATATACACCTACAAATATAATTTAATTAAATTATGAAGAAGAAGAAAGAAAGCAATGAGCACAGACAGAAGCTGTACAAGAATTGTTTGAGGCAGTAGGAAGAAGAAATGGTTAAAGCAAGGAGCTTGAAAAAAGAGCTGTAGAGTAAGCACTTAGATTCCATGGGTGTGAACACATGTTCTTGTTTAGGGATGTCTGTCTGTATTTAAAGAATAAACAGAAGTGGAATAGAATAAACAGATTCATAACAGCTAAAGTGTTATGAAGCACATGAACCAGTCAAGCCTAAATCTGTAACAGTAACTCTCTGCCCCAAAATGACCATGAAAATAATTTAGAGAATTATGTCCACATTTAAAGAACTATCTACTTTCCATATATATAAGACCAACCTCTATTCATCCAGTGATAACTTTTAGAGAGATAGCGCTGACTTTGAAAATTAAACTGTCCCATTTCTATTGTTAATATCTAACAAGCCTTCAGGGCAGAAAAAAAAAAGTGTTGCTTAAGTCAGGCTATCTTTTTATAAATTTAAGTGAACTGAGTCAAACACAGACCTACTTTTTTTTCTACTATAACAAATTCACTAAAAATTCTCAGCCTATTCTAAATTATTTACCAAATGTTAATGCTCTAAATAATTTGAGAAGAATTGGACAGAAGAGATTTTTTTACTGCTCACTCTCTTTCAATGACATGTTCACCTGTGCCTCTGAAGAATACCCCATAGCCCTTTGTTAGACAATCTCCATAGATAATGATAAAAGTTGGCTGAACTTTCCCATAACAATAAGCACAGCTGAATATTTGCCAAATCCTGGATTTCTGAAGTGAGGAAGTGGAGCCCTAAGAAGCGACTTCCTTCTCTGACAGTCTACATCTTTACTGTTTGCTTGTATTGAACCTACCAAACCCAAATATTTTATTTTGGGTTAATTTAATTACTCCTCACATTCTATAAAATATTTATTTTTCTGGGAAAAAAAATAAATCTGTTAAACCTGAGCTGATTTTTTTCAACACTTTTTGACAAGAAAACTGAAAAGTTGTTATTTGCAAAGTCATAGTGATCGAGTTATTAAATCTCGACCCAGACATCCTGATGTCATTGTGAAAAATATCACTTCTTTTCTTCAGTTCAGTGTAATTCTGAAGTTGGACTTTACAACAAAAGGAGGCAAAGCAATATTTTTATGGTAATTTTATTTACCAGAGTTAAAAATTTTAGTCATTTGAAGCTTCTTAGAATTGTGGAACATTAGTCATAGCCAAAGTGAAGGCAGATTATAGGACAGACCATTAGTGATGTGATAAAGGCAAATGACAAATGCAGTTTGGCATTTACCTCTCAAATTCCTTACATGCCTAACACCACTGCATCTGTGTTACTCCTGTAGACAGTCAGAAAATCTGTTACAGAGATTTCTACCAGCATTACATTTCTATTGAGTAATATTATGAGCACAAAGACCAAATTAAGCAGGCAATAGTTTCAAACTGTGCTAGTTTTGATGGAAAAGCCATTTTCAAGCACTAAACTTCTCTTTACCATATGAATGTCAAGACATATTTCAGATTTCTTTTTGCAGTTGTACCCAGACTACTTTCCATGGGACCATAACATAAGCTGAATCTGCGAAAAGATCTAGGTAAAAATAGCCTTCTGAAAAAAAAATTAAAAGGAAGAGGACAAGTATTTTATTGTGTTACTGATTTGGCTATAGCATGTTGCCATAAATCACTGCACCATAACAATTGGAGGAACACAGAACTGAAGTTTAAGCAGAAATGAACAGCCTGGACTGGAAACACCTGAACTGAGGTTTACCAAGGAAGACTATGTACTTTGAAACTTTATCTACAACATTTAAGTTCAATAGCATGGGGAAAAGTAAAAACAATAAAAAAAAAGAAAACCAACAAACAAACCCAAAAGAACAAACAAACAAAAGCCAAAAACAAAACCTCTGCAGGCTGGCTAATCTCAGCAGCAAAATATTTCCCAAGACATTGTTATTTGTAGGCAGTATTAGATTAGGCTGAAGTAGTTTAAGAAAATCACATATACAGGACTTTCATTAATCTTCCAAAATAAAATATTAGTGTAGTACATTTGCTGCCTTGTTCAATTTTAAAGATCAGCAGAACCTTTGAATTTCACTTTGTGGAACAATTTTATATATCAACATCTGTTTTCCTTCCTACTTAAGACAAAAATTAATGATCTTACTTTAATAGCACAAGTGAAAAGGAAAGTCCACAGACATCTACTTCCAGGGCTTCATTTCCCTAGTATGGGTTGCCTGCCCTAAAGAGATGATATAGATTTGGAAGGTGAAATGGTAGTTATGTGGTGATGAAATGTATATTTAGTTGCTTTTATTTATAAAATGGTCAATGGCAGAGACATTTAAAAATGGTCCTGTTTCCCAGGTGTTTTCATTCACAATAGTATTGCTGCCTTAATCGTGATTGTACAATTGGATCAGAAGTGGTGCTTTGAGGAAAAGACCTTCATAAACCAGCATTGATACTGATGGTCATTCTGTCATTCAGGGAACACTGGCCTGAAGATAAGTAGAGTCCAGTTGACAAATTGCTAACAAAACAGCTGTTGGACAACACAATACTTTAGACCTTGTGAAGATAACCTCTTCACAACTGTACTAGAAAAAAAAACGAAAACAACTTACAACTTATCACTGGTCTCTTCCTCTTCCCCAAAGTTAGTCTCGTCCTTTGAATTTGTGTGCTAGTTCCACAGCCTGCAAAAATGCTTAGCACAAATATTTAACCTACCCGTGTTGCTCTAGCCACAGAACAACAGAATAATTGAATCAAAAGGAGAGAACAAAAAAGGAGAAAGGTGTCTTTGGGAAATGGAAGATAACATGGAGTTTTACAAATGATGAAAGACCCCCTGTTTGTAAGCAAAATGTTTATTATGTTGCCTGTTATAGTATTCCTGGGTCATGTATAGTATAAAATCTCAGTTGTAATATTTTTACATATCTCAGAAGTCTCTGACGAAGATCGGGAAGATATCAATGCAAGTGCTCTGGATCAGCCTTCTGATGAACTTATCTGACCATATATAGAGAGATTAGCCTCATCAAGTAACAGACAAGTGCTACAGGTTTTGCATATTCTTTTGCTTTATCTAAAAGCAGAAATGAAGAGGAGACTAGATCTGATGTGCACTCAAAGAGGAAAAAAAACAAGTAAAATTAGCCAGGGAACATCAGCAGACAAACAGATTTTCAGGTGTCTTATAAGGACCCCTTTCATTTTCAAGCAATTATGAAAAAAAGTAATGAGAACAATTTCATGAGTCTTTATTCTTGAAGAGTGATTTATATTAATAAAGTTAATCTTAAAAAAAAATAGATATTAACAAGGTTCTTTGCTTTGGACAACCTTCCTGAAAGACAAAATAATTCTCTGCTGAAGTTTTAGGCAAATATTTATTCATTTACTCTTGAAAAGCCTCCAATAAGACAGTTTCACACAGATGAACTCCCTCACTGTCACATTTTTCATTTTTTATTCCTTACAACAGTGATATCTATCTTAATATTGTGATTTTTTTTTAATGCAGACAAAATTTTTTTCCCTGATAACACAGCTGGCTAATGGATTCTTCAAGAAAAATGTGTATAAAATGTCAACAATAGATAAATACTGGAAATACTCAAAGAGACAGTCCCATCAGAGACCTGATCTTTTAATATCTCACTCTGCATATGAAATGCCATTACTTTTAGGAAAATGGGTTATATGTATACATTCAATTGAAAACACTGCCCTGGCAGCCTGGTTCTTGCTTTGATCAAGTTTTAATTTGACCCATTGCAAGTGTGAAATGTGAATCTGAATCAGACTGACTTAGATATTTTCACTAGATATTTTCTACAGGTCAGCTTGTATGAACATCTTTGTGCTAGTTGTGTGCACATCATGTGGGCCTCAAGGGTAGAGAGAAAAAAAAGAAGATGAATTGGTTTGGTAGTAAATAGGAATTGCTTCTTTTCATAACTATGACCTATGCCCACAGGAAAATGATTTATCTATATTCATTCATTGATCCATCTAGATTATATATGGTTGCTCGTGTGCGGATAATTTTTATTTGTTTTAAGTGTGTTGTCTGACCTAGAATAGAAAGAGGGGGGAAAAGCTTTAGTTGGAATAAATAAATAGATAACCATTTCCATCCACATTGTCTAATTAATTTATGACTTCCCCAGATCTGTCTTTTTATTTTTTTACCTGTAATAACCTTTACAATTTATTAACTTTTATTTCTGAAGAGACCAATCGTTTTTCACTGATCAGTATGAAAAGCAGAACTATGTTGGAGGTCAGTACTAAGGAGCTTTGTTGCAGTAGCATGAAGGCTGCCAAGCCTCGAGTAACACAAGACTATCATCTTTATAAGGAAAAGACAAAATTGTAGTTTTAAAGGTTTGGCCAAAAAGACATGAGCACTCCTATGAGTAGTAGCTTTATAAATATTTTGTGATGAGCTGTCAGTATGTGCTCAGCTTTAAAAGTTTCTATAGATTGACTCAAGCATCTTTCACTACTGTGTCAACAGATATCACTATAATTCTTGCATAATAAGGATACAAAAACAGTGCCTACAAAATTTTACAAAAGTATAACTTTGCTGTCTTCTAGCAAACATACTTTCCACTGAAGCAGTTCAGCAGACTGAGTTGACAGTAACATGAGACAACATAACATGGCTGCCCGGAGAGGTGGGAGATGCCCCATCCTGAGAAAAATTCAAGGTCAGGTTGGATGCGGCTCTAAGCAACATGATCTGTTGAAGATGGCCCTGCTCATTGCAGGGAGCATGGACTAGATGACCTTCAAAGGTGCTTCCAACCCAAACTATTTTATGATTCTATGAGAAAAAGGCGTGGAAATATTACATATGTTAACTGCATTATTTTTCTTACTTTTTCTGTAACAATTACATCTGGATTATTAATTATTAGACTCTTAAAATTTCAATTATCCTAATAATAAATTCATGGCTTTAATTACATATTAAGTGTGCTCCCTCTTTGTTCATAACCAAGATTGAGTGTAACACAGTCTGGTGTATTTGTTGAACTATGATACAAATAATACTGGTATCTTTGAAGTGGTAAGCTATGATTTTATGACTTCAGTTATATATGCTTTGTGCTGTCTCCACTTTTACTATCTAATGATTGAGAAAATGGAATGCAATGCTTTGTTCAAGTAGTCATCTGGGGAAAAATGTTGTGCTTTTTTTTTTTTTTTTATATTTGCCTTGTTCTCTTCCTTGTTAACAATGTTTTTGATGGAGGCAATTAATTGTATTTCATGTTTTTGCAAACTGCAGTGTAGTAAATACTAGCACCTCGCTGCTTTGAATTAAAGGAGAAATTCCTTTGGCTGAGCTGAGCCAAGGCCAGAGCAAAACCTTAATGTTCTGATTTCACAGAGAGCATAAGAGGGGTATTCCGTGATTCACAGAGTAGCACTGACACTTATGCACATTTTGCTTCTGGGGAGAGGTTTTCTTAAGAAGACAGCAGTTTGAAGGTGTCTGCCTGGATTGTTTCTTCTGTGTGTAGCACTGTGAATTTACCACTTCCGTCCCCTGGCATATCACTACTGGAGTGTTTGTGCAGCCACCGTCCACACTGCCTACATCTCTCGAGAGGCTGTGACTGCACAGCCATGTTAGTAATCACATTCTGGCTGGGCTGCTCAGTGTAAGAGCCAAATTTGCTGTCACCCAAACAGATGAGTTATTACGACTCCCGGCTTTGCAGCTTCTCGAGAGACTCCCAATAGTTTATGACAGACAACTGCTTCTGAGCTCCTGTCAGGAGATGCCTTACAAATAAATGGACTGTTAAATGCAAATGGTGCCCAAAGAACAGGCGAAGTGGGTTAGGGGGATTTAAAAGACTTGGAGTTACCTTAGAGACCCAACAAAGATTGTGATTTTAGAGAACTGTAAGTAGACTGTTTTCAGATTCCAAAGAATGAAAATAACAGAGAGAGGAACTTTCCCCACTCAGCTGACTAGAGCCTAGCAATTCCAGAAAGTGAGGTATTTAATGGTGGTCTTGGAAAGGGAAAGAAATAGGTACTAAATATCCTGAAATTAGATTATGCTGTCAGTTTACAAAAAGAAAAGAGAAAACAAACAAACAAACAAAAATCTAGGAAATTTTCTTATCAGTTTAGCTAATATTACTAAAAATTACATTTACTTAATAAAAATGCTAAATATGTTTACATATATAAAATTACAATGGAGTTGTTTTCATTCAGCTTCATCCAAAATGCCCAGAGCTTCAGTTGTCAATAGATATTGAAATTTCCAGGCACGACCAAGAGGCATATAGGCATTGCTGCTCAAAGAGAGTCAGAATTTATTAGTCTATCTCCTATTTCACATCAAATATTGGTGTTTCAGATATTTTGGCTGTTACAAACTTTGGGTTTGATTTATTTAGAGATAAATAATATATATAACAATTCTGGAAGGAAATTAAATTTGAGTCATGCTATTTATTTAAATTTTAGTGACTAAAAAGTCAACAAGTTTGTAGAAAATTAGTTTCCTTGAGAATTTCTAATTCCTCACTGAGCTTGTGTTGTAGGGAGCAAAAGTGAGTTTGGAACAGCAGTAGGATTTTAAGTAGCAATGTAGCAGATCTTTAACAAATGTTATACTAGGAATATGGTGACTAGGTTGTCAGAATTTCACCAACAATTCCATTTAAGCTATGAAATGGGACAATACAAACCTCACATGATATAACACAAAAAAGATTCTCTGCCCCAAAAAACTGAAAGGAAATCCTGAATTACCTGCTGGCGACTCTTCTACAACACAAACCAGTATGTTTTCACATAACTGTCCCTTACGCTGAAACTTCTAGAAAAGCATCCAGGCTTGAGAAGACTTGAAAAGATGCTGAATACACTATTTCTCTTTGCAGATATTCCAAAATTTAATTGCCATTATTGTGAAAACCACACGCACTACTTTTGATTTGAATTTGCCTGTCTTAACCATTGGAACTATTGGTTCCTATAGTGCCTTTCTTTCCTAAACAAACACTGATGCATGCAAGCATAGAGACAGCATGAATGAATGAATGAGCATACCCTAAGGGAAAGATGATTATTATTCATCAGTACTCAGAGCTGCTGATTGATATGAGTATCACTCAGACTACATAAATGAAGAAAGAGCCAGTGATGCTTACGTGACCCATATCAGAAACATTGGTCAAAAACCCCAGAACAATGATTATTATTATTTTAAATATATCATTTGGCCCATGCTGTCTCATGCTACTTAGGGCTGTTCAGTGAGATACATAATTTCTTTCTTTTTATAACCACAATCAGATAAAAATATGGCTGCCACATGGTTACAGGCAGAAGAGAGTGAAAAAAACCCAGGAAGATAAATAATAGTTTAAAAATTGTAAGTATTTGATAAAAACTAAAACTAGAAAATAGGTGGGTTTGGTACTCTTCTTACTAGGTGTTGTCTTTCAGAAAATTGAGTACCCTTAACTTTTATAAGTGAGATAAGGTTGAAGAAGGCAGAGACAGAGTGAGAGAGAACAGAATATCATACAAGGGAGTCTTAGAATTTTTTTTTCTTCCTTTATGCTCACCTGACCATATGAATGTCTTTCCCAAGATGTTATGTTCAAGAAAAAGAAAGAGCTATATCAAGATTAGCTAGTTGGATTTTTTATTTTCACACGTTTTCAAAAGAATGTGCTCATTTATCTATAGTTTTATCCACTGTATCCACCGTACGTTGAGAGCAGGGCAAAGTTCACTTAAAAACCTGTTTACTGGGCTTGAGAAAATTATTCGTTACCTGTCTCTAAACAGCAATATGCAGAAGTTAAATGGATTTTTTTTGTCCTTTGAAAGCATCTGAATGCTGACCAAAAATTTTAAAAGTTGATTACTTTGATTTTGGCATGTCACTGTAAGCCTTCACAGAGTTGCACTTTGTATACCCGAGACTCCTATTTGTCTCTGTAGTCCTGGCACCTTTGTTTATTTTCACTGACAATAATATACCGCCTTCTCTTTTTGGAAGGCTGATTTCATGGTCAACTCCTCCTACATAGCTCTGCGGCATAATGGCAGATTCATTTTGAAGGGAGTCTTACCCCTTCAAAATGAATGAGGAAAAGGCTGAGGTACTCAATGCCTTCTTTTCCTCAGTTTTTAGTAGTAGGACCAGTTGTTCCCTGAGTACCCAGCCCCCTGAGCTAGAAGACAGGGATGGGGAGCAGAATGGAGCCCCCATAATCCAAGCGCAAATGGTGAGGGACCTGTTGCAGCACAGACACACACAAGTCTAAGAGGCCGGATGGGATCCACCCAAGGGTACTGAGGGACCTGGCCGATGTGCTCACTGAGCCACTTTCTATCATTTATCAGCAACCCCGGCTAAGCAGGGAGGTCCCAGTTGACTGGAGGTTAGCAAATACGATGCCCATACACAAGAAGGCTGGAAGGAGAATGGGGGAAATTACAGGCCTGTTAGTCTGAGCTCAGTGCTGGGGAAGTTTATGGAGCAGATCATTCTGAGTGTCATTATCCGCAACATATAGGACAATCGGGCAATCAGGCACAGTCAGCATGGGTTCATGAAGGGCAGGTTCTGCTTGACAAACCAGATCTCCTTCTATGACAAGGCAACCCTCTCAGTGGGTGAGAAAAAGGCTGTGGATGTTGTTTACCTGGACTTTAGTAAAGTTTTTGACACCTTTTTCCAAAATATTCTCCTGGAGAAACTGGGTGCTCATGGCTTGGATGGGCGTATGCTTCATTGGGTAAAAAACTGGTTAGACGGCCAGGCCCAACTTGTGGTGAACAGAGTTAAACCCAGTTGGTGGCCAGTCACAAGTGGTGTTCCACAGGGTTCAGTATTGGGGCCTGTTCTCTTTAATATCTTTATCAAAGATCTGGATGAGAAGATCCAGTGCATCCTTAGTAATTGCATATGACACCAATTTGGGAGGAAGTGTCCACCTGCCTGAGGGTAGGAAGGCTCTACAGAGGTATCTGGACAGGCTGGATGGATGGGCTGAGGCCAATTGCATAAGATTCAACAAGGCCAAGTGCTGGGTCCTGCACTTGGGTCATAACAACCCCATGCAGCGCTACAGGCTTGGGGAAGAGTGGCTGGAAAGCTGCCTGGCAGAGAAGGACTGGGGTTGTTTGTCAACAGCCGGCTGAATATGAGCCATCAGTGTGCCCAGGTGGCCAAGAAGGTCAACAGCATCCCAGCTTGTATCGGGAATAGTGTGATGAGCAGGACTAGGGAAGTGATTGTCCCCCTGTACTCTGCACTGGTAAGGCCGCACCTCGAGTACTGTGTTCAGTTCTGAGTGCGTCACTACAAGAAAGACATTGAAGTTCTGGAGTGTGTTCAGAGAAGGGCGATGAAGCTGGTGAGGGGTCTAGAGAACAAGACTTAAGAGGAGCAGCTGAGGGAACTGAGGTTGCTTAGCCTGCAGAAAAGAAGGTTGCGAGCAGACCGTATCACTCTCTTCAACTACCTCAAAGGAGGTTGTAGTGAGGAGGGGGTGTCAGTCTCTTCTCCCAAGTAACAGGAAATAGGACAAGAGGAAATGGCCTCAAGTTATGCCAGGGGAGGTTTAGAGTGGATATTAGGAAGAATTTCTTCACAGAAAGGATTATCAAACACTGGAACAGGCTGCCCAGGGAAGTGGTTGAATCACCATCCCTGGAGGTATTTAAAAGACAGGTAGACGTGGTGCTGAGGGACATGGCTTAGTGGTGGTTTTGGCAGTGTTAGGTTAATGGTTGGACTTGATGATCCAATCTAGACAATTCCATGATTCTATGAATGGCAGGTCTTAATAAGAATGGATAACAAGAAATAAATTTGCTTGTATAGATGCCCAGAGAATACATTTTTTCACCCTCCAAAGAGAAAACTTCGGATCTCAGACACTTGCGGGGATGAGGGGCTCTTTAATTTTTAGAAGAAAAATTATATGAAAAGTGACATTTCAGGTGCACAAACACACACCATTCAATTCAAAGTCAGCAAGTTTCGGTTTGGGTTTTGTTGTTTCTTTTTTCCCAAAAGGACATTAAAATTATTTCCAGTTTATAATTAATTTCTCTGAGTAATTACAACTATTTGAGTTTTAATGAAAAGCAAACATCTGGGATTCAAGAATGGTTGTGTTCTATACTGTTTGAAATTTGAACTAGTACTTGCAGTAAATGCATTTGAGTATTAGCCTAGTTCTATCAAATATATATTATAGATAAATCTCAGCAGGAGCACTTGGACACAGTCATCCAAGCTTTGCTGGAGCAATAGCATCCCGTAGCAGCTACATTTGGGGCCACACCTTAGTCACCCATTTCCAAAAAAAAATTTTTTTTTGCTTCTCCTCCAGTTCAATATTTATTTTATTCAAAATGCTTACTAAAGCTTTGACTTCAGGAGCACATTCCAAACACAGAAGACAATTGGTGTACAACATGTTTTAAAAACAAATCATATACCTTTTGAGGTTTGCCTGTGAGAGATTTTGTTCTTGATTAATAATAGAAATATACAGATGAAACTTTTAATCCAAGTCCTGAAACTGAGCAATTCTTGAAGACATTGTACCTTAACTACCAATTAAAAAAAAAAAAAAAGCACAAATTCTGTCAAAAATGCGTACAGAGATTTTTTTCCCTCCAAAGAGACACTGAGGGACTGGAGACAAATTCTTAAGGTAGATGAATAGAAGGAGGAGAACAACTGAATATCCGTCTCTGTTCAATGATTGATTACATGGCCAAAATTCAGTCCTGAATAAAAGTTAACACTAAAAGATGGGAGGTTAAATAAACATCAAAATTAAGGGATATTACATATGAAGGATTTCAGTCTCACACAAAGTATTTATAACAATAAATGAAGTTTGAAGAAAGCTCTTTTATTAGACAAACTTCTTGTATTTTTTGGAACACAAAGGTTGACATCCAAAGAATACACAAAACATTAACATATTTAGAGTAGGAGATTGTCATTGATTAAAGACCTGAAACTCTAGCAGAACCAGATGTCATGGTAGTTTCCTTTGCTTTCAATTCTTTACTTTTGCTTTTGTTTGTAATAAAAAAAAGAGAGTCAAATACTTGCAGATCAGTAATATTATAAAGAGAAATTATTTCCAAATGCAATAATATTATTCACTAAGATATGCAAAAGGTTTGGGATTGGGGTTTTGTTTGATTGGTTTTTTTTTAGATAAAAGCTTGTAATTTATTAGATAGGGAATTGAGAAGTAGCTATTAACCTAAGGGAAAATCTAAGGACACCACCACATCTAGACAACTAAAATCCAACTTCAAAAGACTTATTTTCTGATTCATGCATGAAAGACAGAATAGGAGGAACAGAACGATAGTAGACATCTCACTTTCTTGCCAATTCTGTTAAGAACATTGAAATACATTACCTTTTATGTAAAGGAGAACCTGAAAAAAAGTCAGCATTAGGAAAGTTTTCACGGGTTATTAGATGTATTAGTTCATTCTTGAGAAGAAATTAACACTCAGAACCTCATGCACAGCCCCCCTTTTTCCCATAAGTGCCCTTCCCTCCTCCACTCTCATCTTCACTGCTCTTCTGCTAAATTTACAACTGAAACTCCAGGCAACGCGGAAGTCTCTGAGGCAGCTGTAGTTGTTTTCATAATTCACAACCACAAGAACTACCCGAGGTCAGAAGTTGCTTTGATCTTCGTGATTCCAAGGAAGCACAATGTCACCTGGGCAGAGGGAAAAAGTGACAACAACAGTACAGAAAACTCCCAGGGGACTGTTCAGTTTCAAGTATCAGGGTTTTTAATGAATTACTTGTGGTATTTTCATATTTGGATTTCAAACAGAATTTCATTTTATGAATGTTAAAAATGTCCCTGAAACTATAAGTGTATTTCTTTGATATCGTAAATAGGTTTCGGGAAAAAAAACAATGTCTTCTGTGGGGTGGAGTGGGAGGTAAGGAGGGAGAAACAACCCACAAACTGTAATTTTGGGAGAATTTTGTATCCCTGGAATGCTGGCACGTACAAGATTTCTTACTAATATTGTTCCAGCTCTCCACCGTCACACACACATCTGCAGAAGCCAGAATAATCCCGACAATTTGGCAGAAACAAAGACAGTATCAAAAGTGATGCAAAAGGTTTCTTGTTTGGTTTAGGACCTAAATATGCTGTGTGTTTACTTATATTAAAATAATAATTAACAGACTTGTTCATTTTTTCACTTTGCCAGATAGTTTTGTATTATTTTAACAAAAAGGTTTCAGCTCTACTCTTCTTTCTCTCCACCTGTCACACTTCCTTAGATGGTGCTCACCTCTGCACATCAGAAGACTGATGACTTCCTGTATTATTTCAAGAATTCAATGAGCCTTTTTGAGAAATATGATACTTGCCTTACTTCCTGCAATGTTTATGATTTTTGCTTATTCATTTAGGTATACTTTTTTATTGTTTGAATAATTTTCTCACATTCTTGTGTACTTTCTTCTGTATTCATATTTGCAAAGTGAAGAAATATACGTCTTGGAAGTTGGCATACTAGTATATAAGAAAATTTTCATTACTTGCCCAGTGTTTCAGGTCAAGCATTTTTCTTTATTTATAACCTGAAATATAATTCTGAAGATAGTCAATATACTGGGGTCATTTTCCAGCCTTCTCAAATAGCTTTTATTTATGTATCCTTAAACATTACATATATTCTTTTTGCAACAAATACTACACAGAATTGTATTGTTTGCATTATCTGTGAATTCATACTAGATTATGGCAGTCATCACCCTCCAGCCACAAACTCCCACTTTATCCAGGAAATTCCACTTAACTGTCTAGAAGCAAAGATGCTTTATACCTACAACAACCAAAGTCCTCCAAGAGTTGAAGCAAAGTTGAAGTAACATCCAGTGCAATTTTGTTGGCAAGAGTTAGAGAGCTGGAATGAAATTTGCTAAGTGAATACTTTACAGTTTGACGCGGCCTATTATTGAGATCAGTTTTCTCCAAATGTGAGGGTAATCACATCTATATAGATGGAGAAGTCATCTTCTCCAAATACTTTCTCATCCATTCAGACGCTGAAAGCAACATGGCTTAGGACAGGGTTAACAATCCCAGAATCCCTACCCCTAAGCATATTTATTTCAAGCCTGCAGATAGCCTATAAGTCTAATTCAGATGGATGCCAAACTTTTCCCCCATTCAGTGGGATGGCTTATTTTTCATATCCTGATGCTGCCAAGAGTCTCTCTTTTCCAGATAGGTCTGTGGTAGAAAAACAGTTACATGTGTTAACTAACATAATCTTCAATTTCTCTACTGCAAGCCTATGCAAAGCTCACTGCCCCTAATTGATTTATTGATTTATTCATAATGAGAAAACAGTGTGCATAAAGCAGATGCTAAACATAACGAGCCATAACTTTAAACCCAAACGGGATCAGTAGCATGGCTAACAGAAAATTATTGCTGTAATTTAATAAGTTTTTAAAGGTGCCATGGCGCTAGGAATAGGTTCTTTCGTTAATAAACTCTGCAGTGCATGAAGATAACAGGGCCATCTTCTTTCTCTAAAGTATTCTGTGGTGGCAGGAGGAAAAAAGTTGTGGGTTTGTGTTTTTTTTTTGGTAAGAGAATGAGAGTGATGAAACCCATGCAGGGTTTACTATCTGCTCAAAGGAAACCACTAAGCCTGTTGATAATGTACACTGTGTGTCACATCAGAAACGCAGTGCAGAAGGACTGCCTTATTGAGTATCTCTTACCAGGAATCTCTATTGGTTGCACGTGAAACTGGATTTCTTCAGCAGTCACAGAATCCTATTCAGTACCATAAGGAAAAATGTCTGTTAGGCAAAGGTATCTTTCAATATGATATTACTTCCCTATCCAAGGGTATTACATTCTTTTTCTTCTGTGTATAAAAAAATAAACCAACCAAACAACAACAAACAAACAAAAAAGGAGCTGATTTTTATTAGAGATGGGGCTAAACTCTCGAAGGCTGAAGTTCAGAAGGACTGAGAAGCAGAGGTTCATTTGACCTTAATGTAGGGACTAGACAAAGTGCTGACCACAGTTGCTTTCCACTTAATAATAGCAGCTTTGGGGTTTGTTTTGGCACATCTTCAATTCTACTGCCGTTTAATAAAAATAAATAAATAAATCAAGCCAACTCCTTTTCAGCCACTGGCAGTGCACAGAAGAGAATAAAAGCAGGCTACACTCGAGCAAAACTCAGTTGGACAGTACCACATAGAGAGGTGTGGGAAACCCAGGGGCTGCCAGCAGACTGAACCATTGAACTGAGCTGGGGCTGGCAGCCTGGGAACAGGCTGTAAAAGCTGAAGAGCTCCTACAGTGCTGAACCAAGGTTAAACAGGGCAAAAGCGAATACTGAAGAATAGTTCCAGCTTCACTCTTGAATAAGCTGCTCACTTTTTATTCTTTCTTTCTGGCCATTTTTTTTTGTCTCTTATTTATTTATTTATTTTCTTTGAGAAAAGCAAGTAAAGTCCTTGTTCTTTTCCCCCCTCCTCCTACTACAGGAAATCCTAGTAAATCACTGACACAGAGATCCTGGTTCTTTCTCCTCACTTTAAACATTCATTGACTGCTGTAGAAATACAGCTGTGCCTTTGAAGCTCAGAACTAGTGTAATTTTAAGAAGAAAGTTAAACAGATCTGGGTTTTGCTGGGTGTTATGAATCTCTTTATACTTTTAGAAAGATACAGATATAGCAAAGAACTTTCTTACAATATCTGAAATTCAAAGTAAATTCCTTTCAACTTTAAAATTATGATTTGGAATATCTGTAGCATTTGTCTTATAGTTAGTCCTCAACTAGCATATAGACTTCTGGCAATATTTGACTCATTTGTTAAAACAATATGTGGAGGCAGCATTATGAACTCTAAGCATATTCTATAAAACAGCAAAGACAGAAAGAAGAAAAAGAAAGCAGAGCAAAGACAAAAAGGAGAGAAAGTGACAAGCAAAAAAATGTACTCTAAATAATGCAAGTTACAGTGATTGTAGTTTGTGTATTATACACATTATGCAATTTTCATGTAGGCCTGCATGGAATAAAGATGTTCTAAATTTTTATCTGTATAGGGTTTTGCACCAATAAGAGCAACAATTTTTGAAAAATAAGAAAGAAAGATTTCATCTGTCTTTAAAAGAATAATCCCCATTTTCTCAGCCTAGAAATTTTTTAATTCTAGAGGCAAGAGGCATGTCTGTCCATGGCTGTGAAATGAACTGTGATGTGTATTTTCAAACTAAGATTTCCAAATTGGCATTTAGCCATCAACCAGATGTGGCTACCATCTTTCTTTAAATGTTGCTTTAGCAGAGACACTGAGATCCTGAGCAATTGTGCTAGAACCTGTATATATCATTGGGTTTTAAAGAAAACTTGTTCAACTATTGTTAAAAGACAAAAGTACTTTCAAACTGAATATTTACATAGCATTCTCTTGTGAACTTTGTACTATATGTATCATATGCGTCCATAATAGTAAATTAAAAAAACCAAATAATCTTTTTTCTTTTTCTTCCCCCCATTTATAAATTCAGTGTAGCTGCAGTGGTGTTTGAACTCTAACAGTGTCATATGTTAAACAGAACAAAACCAATCATTCACTATGCATTTTGGAAGTCATGTTTTTGTGATCAGATACATAAACTGTTAAGTTGGAGAGATGAAACCATGTAATAAATGCTTAATTGTGAAGACAGCTCAACATGCCTGGAAATTTTAACAGGGTCTGGATTACAAACAATGGGCAATACAGTTTAGGTTTTCCCTCCAGACTGTTTAAACTTCTCTACAACATTTAAATTATAAACTTTTAATAGTTTCTTTTTAACAGATATGATGTCCTGTGGCTTTAACCACTGTGGTCTAAACAGCATGAGTATAAGAAATTTTGAATCCTCTAAGAATTAGGAAGAGTAATCATTTTCTACCATATAAATGAAAAAAATAAGGCATGATCTGAGGAAAAGGCTAGAAAGCAAAGCTAGAAACGAACTGAAATTTCCTAAGCACCTTAATTGCAATAGCATCAGAAGTCTTGGAGCACTGCCATCTAATTAGAGGGGTAAGACCTACAGAAATGTGAGCATTTAATGTTTTTCTTTTCAGTATAAGAATTTTAAAATGTTATGGGAATATTCTAAAGAGAATGTACTATATTCTGACCACTCCGGTTTTATGTTGTCCAAGGAGGAAGCCACTGAAAGACCTCAGGGCATATTGTGTAGGAAGAAACATAATTATAAGCATAGGATCACATCATATTTTCGTGGTGTAATGAGCAAACTGATTTTAGTGTTATTATCTGTTATTTGCAACTAACTCAAGGCTTTATACTACCTCAGCTGACTGACATAATTGGGATCCTGTGTTCTCTATGTGAAAATATATTTCTTCACATCAGTGAAGCTGCAAGAAGTGGGGGAGTAACATATAACACCTTTGAGCTCAAAGGAAGAAACAACAGACTGGGATTTTAGTTGCTGCTTTTTAAGTCGGCTACTTCTTCCAACACTGCATTAATTTGAACAGAAAACTAAGATGAATTGAGACACCAGTAAATCCTTTTTCACTGACATAATTCCACTGACTACTGTTAGAATAAGATAATCTAAGGAGAAGGCATTTTCCTTGCAAATATTGTACAATACAGACACTCATTTTTCCTGTAATTAAGGGAAGCTATTATAGTTGTAAGGGAATATGACTTTTAAGTAGTTAAAATAAAATCAAAAGTCAGTAATCATGCTTTTATGCTTTATCTCTACTGTATGTCATTATGAAAGACATAGAAATTTGGAGTTGAAAAGCTACAGGTCTGGTAAGGACATAAGATGATAAAAATCCCTTATGGTTTTAAAGACCTATAAAGACTGTTGTGGTTTAGGCCAAATCAGCTACTGGGGACCTGGGGGACCCCAGATGGGACCAACCCTCCACCCCTCTTCAAAGAGAGAGGCAGAGGAGGAAAAGAGACTTAAGAGTTTAGATGGAACTAAACTACCTAAATGAAATATTAATAATAAAATAAAAAGAAATAATGAAATAGATACAAAACTGTATCAAGCTCCCAAGGTGACAATCGTGACACCAGCAGGCACTGGGGCAGTCCCAGCCTGGACTCAGTGACGGACAGGAACTGGATTCCAAATATGCATTCAGGATCAAGATCACAGGCAGACGAACAGAGTCCTCCTCAGACGTCAGCCATTGAAGAGGGGTTCAATATGCGGTTAATTTCAGTAGTTAGAAGAGGCCTAGCTAAGAAGCAAAGTTACTGAACAAAATTGGTTCTGTTTTACCTCAAACCAGCACATTACTGATTCCTCCTCTGGTTAATAATGAGCAGGTGTCAGTTTTGTTTGGTTTTGAGAAAAATAATTCATCTTACATCATAAGCATCATACACAAACATTAAAGATGGGCAATTTTGTCTTGGCCAGTTTTGCTGTAAGCCTTACTATCAAGTTTGATCATTATCTCCTTTCTGTTGGCATTCCTACTTTGTCTAGTTTATGCTCATAAAAATATCAGGTTTTATCTCGTATTACAGCAAACTAAGCCATCTGTATACCTCTCCTGACAGTACTGTAAGTACAGCCCCATGAGCTACATCAGCAATTGTAACTTCACATCAAAGTTCAGGTGTGCATCACAATTCAACAGTATGCAAGAGCTGTTGATATGAACAATCTGACCTAGTGTGATTGCCAATGTAAAGAATTCATTTGATCAGATATTAATGAAAATAACAAACTAAGTATAAAGGCTAAGACTATGATGCATTGAAGAACAACTGTGTCAGGCTAAAGAATTGAGAGGAACATCAAGATACAAGACAGTTATGATCTTGGAAATACCAGATATGAGTGAGACTCTGCAGTTCGTTATTCTTGAAATTTTAGTCAGGAGGATTTACACTAGTATAAGCAACGTATTTGAAAAATGGAATATATGAAGAAGATTCAGAGGACACAAATTGCAAAATGAACAAAGTCACTGTCTAATTTTATACAGAAAATGAACCAAATATAATAGAAGTAAATAACAGCAAGTTTTTTCTTCTTTTTAGATCTTAAAATGTAGAAGCTTTCAGCTTCTATGAAGCTCTGTATTTATTTTGTCAACACTGGTGCAAAAAAAATCCAAAACCTGACCAGACTGGAATTTGAAAATTATGCTTTCACAAATAGTGATGAATATACACTATGTTATTGTCTGCATAAAATGTTGGGTTTGCGAATCTTAATCAAGCTGTAAAATTATTTCTTTAAAAAGGTGGAAAGAAAATAAAAGAGTATAAGGGTTTTGCCTAATCAAACTTCTTGCTATTTTAGCCACAGCTTGCTCCTTTTCTATTTAGTGTGCTAACATAAATTATGCCATAATATCTTGACAACTAATTCAGTACCTGGAATCATTCTGCCATAATCCTAGGCCGATACATAATGCTGAAAAGGAGAAATATCCTCCCCTCCATCTACTCCCTTCCCCCACCCAATTATGTCAAAATAAAATTAAACACCAGGACTATATCTTCCAAGATATCTGTCATGAGAGGAGAAAAGTATGTACATATTTTCAGCTCTTGCATTGGTCTGCCTATACCCAGAAGCACAAAATTTTATTATCTTGATCTGATCATGCATAAAATACATTTTGTATTAGACCTGAATTATCCAATCCTATTAAAATTAATTTTGTGAAAATATGTGAGTGTCAATTACTGAATCCTTCTAGCAAAGAATTCCACAGGTTATGATTAGATGCCGCATACTTTTCCCTTCTTCCTAATTATAAAAAATATGCCTACTGTTATTTACAGATTTACTTTCATTGACACAAAATTTCTTTCTTAGCTCAGAATGCACAACTACAAATACAAGAGGGCACACACATCTACAAGCTGCATGATGACTGACTCTAGATGGCATATTTGCTAAAGGTACATGTCACTGACCTTTCTCAGTGTTACCAACATAGAAGCCAGTCATCAGGGGTTTCTTCACTAAACAAAGTCCACCATTGATTCAGTACGGTTAAGAATAATGGTTTTAATTTGACTCTACACCACATACAGTAAAGTCTATGCAATGGTATATTTATAAATAAAATAATCCTTAAGCCCTTACCACAATTCTTTAGATGCGCACATACATAATAATTTCTTAAAAACTAATTATAAAAATTGCGTTAGTACTTAAGGCAAAACAAATACAACCATCTCAAAGTTAATCACATATAAAAAAGGAAGACTATTGGTTTTGTTTACCTTTGTAGAGGCACTTCTGGTTATTTTTTTTTAATTAAGTTTCAGTTCTGACTTCTATGAGAAGATCTCATTTTAATGGGAGTACACCACCATCAAATGAGAAAAAACATGATGTATCAAACTATCACAATTTAAAATTACACCAGTGGCACAAACGGGCTGTAGACAGAAGAACATAAGTATTATTTTGATCTCCAATTAAATGGAAAATGACAAGTTATACTACGGTTAGTTGGCAAATTCACTTCCTATTGAGCATACACCTGACTTGAACGTGACCCTCTCCGATCTGATTCAAGGTTTCTAAAGCTTTTTTGCAGTATTCATGCCTTTGAATGTATTCCATTTACACACACGGACCATGTGCCAGTTGTAGATATTTTTTCTGTCACAACAAAAAAAATCCTCTGAAGCTAAAGTTTGCATTAACCATTCTAGTCATGCTAGTTCCATTTCAATGAAAGCCTAGAGTCTATAGCAAAGCTGACCCAGTGAGCCATGCAGACCCTAGAATTCATAAACTGAACTCTACTTTTCAGTTAGGAGACAGCTATCGGTCTCTTCAGCTAAGCAAGTTTACTGTTATAACCATTTATAACAAATATTGTTTTAAAAGTAACAGTTATGTGAGAAAGCCAGGTTCGTTCATTAAATCGAGTGCACTTTAGTGCAGCAGAGCCCACATAACTATCAGGAACTTGAAAGAAATAAAACCCACTACTGGTCCAGACAACTCATTTATCTAGGAAGCAGGTTTTTGTTTGTTTGGGTTTTGTTTGTTTGTCTGTTTCTTTAAATAGCAATTCATTCTTCTTGGATCAAACCAAACTTTGCAAGCACTGCTTTCTTGCACTCCATCTTTTTCTTATAATTGAGTGAAAATGTCAGAAGTTAGACAAGCATATCTGATTTTTCATACAAATTTACACGTAATTTAGCTAAAATTCAGTCAAAGCAAGTGGTAGATCAAGATTCAGACTCAATTTAGTTTAGACTCACTTCCCTAGAGAAACATCAGAATGAGCACAATATAGATGTTAGGTCTCTTTACCAAGGCAAGCCACATGAATATGCCTGCTGTTCTTCCCTCCGCCACTACAACCTATTAAACAGAGAAATCAGAAACCAAAATACCACTGCTTGTGAATTAAGTGAAGCATAACTATTTAACATCTATGTAGAGTACTGTCTATCTGGCTTAAAAATCAGGAAGTATAAAGACAAATTTATGCTGCTAAAAGGATATTTTTCTATCAGATTGGCTTATGGACTTTGATCAACAAGAAAATCAGAACCTTTAAGATTTGAGTCAGTTTAGCTCTCCACAGGTCCCAGTCTCTGCTTTGTTTCCTTCTAGAGGATGCTTTTATTGCCCTGCCTTTTAGTGTAAGTCCAGCTTTTAGTTTGAAACAGGAAAACTTGAGGAAAATTATCAATGGAGGGGACCATGCCTGGGACATGCAAGGTGATCTGTAGAACTAACTTGATTAAGATTATTTTTTTTTTAAGTGTGATAACTATTGCATATTATGTTGTTTTTCCAAGATGGAAGTCACAATGTTGGTTTCTTGGGAAATTTGCCACTGAAGTCTTGTTTACCCAATGATGTGAATTTGTTTATGCTTTTCAGCATATACAGTTAACTAATTATAGGTTTGAAATACAAAGTGTCAAGGAACTATCTAAGGGTAATTGAGGGACAGTGTGGTCAGTCACCACAAAATTATATACTAAATAATTCTTAGATTAGCACGGAAGTAGTTTCGTCCTTGACTAACGCATTATTATGTTGACAGTATTGCCCACTTGGAAGATACAACAAAATGTATCAGCAAACAGATGTCATCACAAAGGGCATTTCAGTGCACTCCATAATTACTCCTTTGGACAAACCATGCTTCTCTCAAAAGCCTACCTTATTTATCTCAGAGGTTATACTAACGGATGCCTAATAATATTAAAGATTTCATACTTGATATGGTGGACATTATCATGAGTTTAATACATCTGGACAGGGGACTGCATACTGCATCTGCCCTTCCATCTGTGATGTTTCCCAGGATTTCTAAGTATAATATTCTGGTTTCTCTTAACTGTTGCTCAAAATAACTAGAGAAGCACTGTCACAGTCTTTCGATCTTATTAACCTGGGTTTTGGAAACATAAGCTAAACTACGAAGAAGAAATAAAATAAGTTTAGTTAAGTGATAATAATAATTAAGAAAAAAAAAAGTGACTTGAAACTTACCTTGCCATCTGTCTATATTGTTGAATAGACAAATCCAGGTCTGGAGAATGAATAATGCTCAGAACGTTCATTAATAACTTGAGAGTACTTGGAAAGTAGCACTCCTCAATAAAGCAGAAAGACGTAATACTGATGTAATCTTCACCTTTCATGAGGAAATACCACTAAAAAGGTGCTAGGAAATGCAACCAAGGATCCAAGAAATCATTCCCTTCAAAAACACAGTGACAGATCACAAGACCCAGACTGTTTTGCTCAGTACAATAAACAAATCATGTCTAAAAAAATTTGCAAGAAAAAAAGTTATGAAGATCTGTCTGTCACAAGCAAGTCTGTCTGCTTCAGGCTAATCAAAGACTATGACAAAGTAATTTAACTTTTTGGATCATCCCATATAAAAAAAATATATTAATCACCGTGCTGGAAGGCATCGATGTTAAGAAAAGTTTATGCTTACTGAACTACCACTTAGTAGAAGTTGAATCTAAAAAGCATTCATAGATAAGACATCTTAAAAAAAAATCATTGAAGTTTGCTGCTTCAGTGATATCAATAGCTAGATGTACAATTTTTGGATCACTGACTATAAGAAATACAATCACTTATAATGATTTGTTTTCTTCAAAATAGGGATAGTCCCTGAGTTGGAAATTAAGCTGAAAATCCAATACTGCTTCTGACAAAGATTACTAAGAACAAATACACCAAGATGGGAAATGCTTAATTTTATTACATTTCTTTTTAGAAGCTGCCCACCTACATATGACATGTGGAAAAGAGGTAAGGACTTCAATAGCTGACATACTAGATTAGACAAGAATCTCTTCTCTATTAGTGACCTGTAATATTTGTTTAAGAAAAGAGCCTAAGCAACAGGTTCTTAGGATATTAGTGGTTTACTAGATTCTCAGTTAATATATATTTTTCGCCTATATTTGTCTAAACCCCTTCTAAGACTACACGTAATGCGTTTTGCAACATATTGTGCCTATTGACTACTAACATTTTTTCTTTTTATTATTTCTAAAGTTGAACTTGCTACCTTCTAATGGAACATCCTTAAAAGAAATAGTATTCTTCTTACATTTTTTTTTGTTATTCATAATTTTAAAGATTTTATTTTATTATATCATAATGTGTTCTAATTATATCTCATGTGTTCTTGTGTACAGAGTTTCTCATTGTAAAGAAGCAACCTAATACCTATAACTATTTGTGTTGTTTTCTATCTTTTCTTGTTCTATTATATCCTCTTTCAAGATAAGATTAGCAAAATTTTTAAAGACTGTCATAATAATCTTTCCCTCTTCTGTTTGTTTGGTCTCTTCCAAATAACTCCTAACATTCTCTGTACCTTTTTTACTGTTCCCACAGACTGAGCCCACTGTTTGAAAGAACTAGTCACAGTGATTCCAAGATCTTTCTCTTAAATGGTAATACCTAATTTGGCTCATAGCACTGCAAAAGTTATTTTTCTTATACACATTACTTAGCAAAGAATTCAGAAAGGTTTATCAGAAGATTGATTGTTATGGGATGATTTTAGTCAGGGCTTGACTTGAAAGCAGGCTTTGCTTTCCCGGTCAAGAACATCCTTCTTCTTTTCTTTTAAAAGGAAACCACAGCAGCAAGATGCCTGTATTGAACATTTCAGGAAAAGTGAAAGAATGATAGTTTGATCTTTCTTTATAAATAGCATTCCATATAATTCCTGAAGCACCATTGCTACCTAGATATCACAAAATTTTATTTTAAGATTATTATCTCTGAATGTTCTTGGCACCCAAACAAGAATTTCTGGTTAAACAATATGTTGCCTTATATTTACAAGAAAACCCAAACACAGATATATTATTAAAATAAAAAACAGGACATCTATGCCAGTTATATGTTCACATACTGAGAACAAGAAAGAAAGTACTTGATAAAGAGTTTATGATTTTTTTTGATTTGTTTTTTAAATTGAATTAAAAGACCAAAGTAAAAGCAAAATACATTACTTGTTTAGGGTTGTTAAAAAAAAAATAATAAAGCAAATCCAACGTAAAAAAAAGGTTTCCATAGTTCGAATTCTTCCATGATATAAAAGTTATTTATTGAAGTTCTGTGTCTGGCATAACTGAGAATATTCAGAAACAACACCCTAGTGACCTTCCCTTCCAATAAAAAGACGGCACTGTGGGGATTTAGTCGATGTCGGAGATTACTTATTTTTTTAAATGTAGTTGCAGAAAAGAAATGTATCTGTTATTAATCAAAGGGGGCTTTTGTGAGGTTGCTTTCACAGCATTTAAAGCAAGTTATTTCAATTATAAATGATTTGATGCATATATTACAACTGCAATATCTAAATACAGCTGTTGAAAGTAGGTGCTTTTTCTTTTTAATAGTGTCATTGAGGATAAGGGGAGAATTCCCATTCACAGATGAAAGTGGATTAACCTTATACCCTTTGTCTGTCCACTGAGATTTTCATATCAGACAGGAAGACTACTAAATTGAAGCAATCTTGAGTTGCTTCACAGTTGAATAGTTAAAGTAGAAATAAGTATAATCTTGATGAACAAATAATTTTCTGCTATGAGGCACAGGACAGTTTAGTGGTATCACAGGATACTCAGTCACTCCATGGCAATAAAGGAAAATTATGTAAGCTGCATTTATAAAATGATTTATTTACTGGACCAAAATTAGTTTGGTAGTACCTAAATTCATAAAATTTAGCTATGTTATTTCTAAAGATTGGAACAGGTGTTGAGTAAAAATTTTATCTGGTTGTACTTTAGCAATATTGCCACAAAACAGATTATTCATAAATAAATAAAACCTGCATCATAAAAATGCACAAAATACTCATGAGCAAAAGTTACTGTTAACCATTGAGAGTGTTCATTATGCTCATCACTAAAGTAAATTTTCAAAAGTGAACTTAGACATAATATTTTCTCTCAGTTTATTGCATAACTTAACTGGATGGTGTTTTGCGAACCATATTTTCCTATCAATAAATGTACTTGCATTACACTGTAAGAAAATGAATCCTTTTGGGTTTGTTTGTTTGTTTGTTTGTTTGTTTTTGGTTTAATTTTCAGCTACATCCTTCCCATTTCCCTAAATCCAAATCCATAAATTAGAATGCTGAGCTAGCCCTGATAATGATTATTTGAACTGTTTTGTATTGGCTTGTGGAAGCCATTGTAGATTATTGGAGCAATTTAAGGACAATCTGAGACAGTATTGCATTTTTACCACAAATGGTAAATGGATAATATATTTTGTAATACTAAAAGAAGAATCTTGCCAACAGTATCTATGTGACAGATGATGCAGAGAAGGTGGAGTTGCTGAATGCCTTCTTTGCTTCTGTCTTTATTGCTCGGGCTAGCCCTCTGGAGTCCCAAACTTTGTGGGTAACAAAGTCTGGAGGAAGGAAATCTTTCCCTTGGTTGAAGAGGAACAAGTCACATATCAATTAATTAAACTGGATACCCACAAGTCCATGGGGCCTGATGGGATGCACCCGCAAGTGCTGAGGAAGCTGGTGGAAGTCATTGCTGGGCCTCTTTCCATCATCTTTGAAAGGTCCTGGAGAACAGGTGAGGTGCCTGAGGACTGGAGGAAACCCAATGTCACTCCAGTCTTCAAAAAGAGCAGGAAGGATGACACAGGAAACTACACGTTGATCAGCCTCACCTCCATCCCTGGAAAGATGATGGAACAGCTTGTTCTGGGTGTCATCTCCAAGCATCTGGAGGAAAAGAAGGTTATCAGAAGTAGTCAACATGGATTCATCAAGGGGAAGTCATGTCTGACTAATCTGATAGCCTTCTACAGTGGCGTGACTGGATGGGTGGATGAGGGGAGGGCAGTGGAGGATGTCTACCTTGATTTCAGCAAGGCTTTCGACACTCTCCCACATCATCCTCACAGGCAAGCTTAGGAAGTGTGGGTTAGATGAATGGACAGTGGGGTGGATTGAACAGTGGCTGACAGATAGCACTCAGAGGATTGTGGTTAGTGGTGCAGAGTCTAGTTGGAGGTCAGTAACAAGTGGTGTTCCTCAGGGGTCAGTACTGGGTCCAGTCCTGTTCAATATATTCATCAATGACCTGGATGAAGGGATAGAGTGTATCATCAGCAAGTTTGCTGATGACTTAAAACTGGGAGGAGTGGCTGACATGCTGGAAGGCTGTGCTGCCATACAGCATGACCTGGACAGGCTGGAAAGTTGGGTGGAGAGAAACCTAATGAAATTCAACAAAGGCAAGTGTAGGGTACTGCACCTGGGGAGAAACAAGCCTATGCATTAGTATGGGTTAGGGGCTGACCTGCTGGAAAGCATCTCTGTGGAAAGGGTCCTGGGAGTCCTGGTGGACAAAAGGATGACCATGACCCAGCAATGTGCCCTGGTGGCCAAGAAACCCAATGGCATCCTGGGGTGCATCAAGAAGAGTGTGGCCAGCAGGTCGAGGGAGGTCATCCTCCCGCTCTACTTTTCCCTGGTGAGGTTGCATCTGGAGTATTGTGTCCAGTTCTGGGCTCCCTGGTTCAAGAAGAACAGGGATCTGCTGGAGAGGGTCCAGCAAAGGGCTACAAAGATGATTAGGGGACAGGAGCATCTTTCTTATGAGGAAAGGCTGAGGAACTTGGGTCTTTTCAGTCTAGAAAAAAAGAAGACTGAGGGGGGATCTTATCAATACTTATAAATACTTAATAGGAGGGTGCCAGGTCGGTGGGAACAGTCTTTTATGCAGTGGTGCCCAGTGATAGGACAAGAGGGAATGGGCACAAACCTGAATATAGGAAGTTCCATCTAAACATGAGGAGGGTCTTCTTTCCTTTAAGGGTGGCAGAGCACTGGCACAGGCTGCCCAGAGAGGGTGTGGAGTCTTCCACACTGGAGACATTCAAAACCTGCCTGGACACCATCCTGTGCAACCTGCCGTAGGTGACCCTGCTCTGGCCAGGGGGTTGGAATAGATGATCTCCAGAGGAGGATTATCTTCCAACTCTGACCATTCTGTGATTCTTCCTTTTGAGCTTTTTTGTTTTCATGTTTGTATCCAATCAGACCACATTTACAAATAACCTAACCTGCATTAGTGCATTTCTTAAGTTTTTTATAAAAGTAGCAGGAACTGGTGTCTTCGAGGGGAAAAAAAAAGTCTTTGTACAATGAAATACTGCCAGAAGAATGTCTCTGATAAGAATAGGGAGCCAAATGCAATCAAATGCAGGACTTGATTACAAAGATTAAGTTCCATCTATTCTTCACTTTATCATATCATAAATTTTACAGATTTCATTTAATTTAGCCAGTTGTTAGTACTAGAAAGGATTAGACTTGTAGGATCAGTGTATCCATTTCTCTTTTATGTGGCAGAAAGATCTTAGCTTGTGGCCATGATCAGCCACTTTGTAAAACATTCAAACTTGTATGCTCTGATTTTTACTATGCGTACTTTGATACTGTCCTTCTGCAAATTTCTGGATTCAAATGATGAAAAATATCTAGAATGTGTTTTAATTTCAGGTCTTGTATTTAACTGATATTCCCAAATGGTAACAGCATATGACTGACTCATTGGAATGAGGCAACACAATAGCAGGTTTTCTTATAGAAACACTCATTGCCAGAGAATATCAATGTCTTGCTAACTACAGAAATACTGTAAATAGAGTCTGCCTGGAGCAACTGTTAAGTATAAAATTAGCACAGTCTAAAATTCACATACAGATACAGAAACATAAGTCTATTTATTTGTTCTGGTTTCCTTCCTGAGTGGGCACGTTTCCTTCAAATCTAAGCAACGATTAACAAGTGATGGCCTGGCCACATTTTACTCTTTTTTGGATTTACAAACAACTGTTTGATGTGCAAGAGAAATCAGAAGATTCAACATTTAAGACAAACAGGAGCATACGCATATCTCTGCTGTCATTCATAACTTAGTACTAGTAAAAGATCTTCAGACTGAAGAATTTAAAAGCTGGGGGATAAGACACACGTAAAATCCATCATCTACAAAAGGGGTACATGCAAATTCTCTTTCTCTCAGAGGTGAAAGAGAGCACAAAATATCAGCTACAGCTTTTCTAGCTGATACACACAACTAGTAGCCCAGCTGTCTGTAGAGAAAGGTTGAAATACAAGCAAACCCTACAAGCAAAGTCCTCTCTCAGTTTTTTTCTTACCCGTTACTGGATATCTGTGGTACTGAAGGACTTACAGACAAGG
Organism: Vanellus vanellus; assembly: GCF_965231255.1. Lineage (NCBI taxonomy): Eukaryota > Metazoa > Chordata > Aves > Charadriiformes > Charadriidae > Vanellus > Vanellus vanellus. The sequence goes on along the minus strand of NC_138911.1, from coordinate 23,989,071 downwards.
ACTGTCCTTCACAGAAAAGGACTTTTCAAATTCTTTCCTCAGAAAATTATCTGACCCCTTTTATTTTTCCATTAAGAAAGGCTCTTGGTTTTCTTTCTATCCCATAGGTCTCCGAGAACCTCTACAAAGTGCTATCAACATCTGCTGCAAGAAAACTGGGATATAAGAAAACTTCCTCTCTGACATGATGGCTACAAGGGATCTTCTGAATGCACTGATCCACAGATAAGAGATGGAGAAAAGAATGAAAAGAAGTACCACCTCAAAGCTTAGGTACTGTTCATACATTGCCCAGGCATTTGAATTCTCCTTGAATAAACAAATGCTTGGATATTTGGAGCACACACTACTAGATTAAAAGAAATGAATTGAAAAATTCATGGAGATAGACAACTCTTTTTTCCCATAAGCAGAAGAGTTGTATTCATGGAATTTCCTACTGTCCTCATTTGAGGTAAAACAGAACTAATTTTATTCAGTAACTTTGTTTCTTAGCTGGGCCTCTTCTAACAACTGAAATTAACAGCATATTGTGCAGACAGTGTTCACTCTCTCAGAGTGATAAGACCAATGTTTATAGCTGATGCCCAGGCATGGTATGCGGAGAGGCACTTGCTTATACTTATTGCCATAACAGCCAAGGCCAACCAACTTTGTTATTTGCCACGTTGGAGGGTCGGAAGCGGAAAAGCATAGTGGGGTCCCACCTGCGGGGAGGTGGGACAGGTGACCCAAAACTGACCAACAGGGTATTCCATCCCATCTGCCTCATGCTCAGTATAAAAGCTGAGGGATCAAAGGGTCAAGGCTCTTCCTTTAATGGCCGAAGTCTGAGGAGGACTCTGACTATTCGTCTGCCTTTGATCCCAATCCTGAATGCAGATCCAGAATGCAGTTCCCATCCATCACTGAGTCCAGCCTGGGACTTCCCCAGTGCCAGCCAGTGTCATGATTGTCATCTTGGGAGCCTGATACGGTTTTGTATGTATTTCTTTATTTCCTTTTTTTTTTATTATTAATATTTCATTAAAGTAGTTTAGTTCCTTCTAAACTCATAAGTCTCTTTTTCTCTCTTCTGCCTCTCTCTTAGAAGAGGGGCAGAGGGGAGCATCTGTCAGTCCCATCTGGGGTCCCCCATGTCCCCAGTGGCCGATTTGGCCTAAACCACGACACCCACAAACTTGTGAAGCATGCTCAACTCCCCAGAAAATATAGCAGAAAGCACATGAAATTTATAGCTAATACTCTTTGTCAGACAAAAATCCCAGTATAGATCCGTGTTCTATTCTGGATTGTTACACTGGTGAAGGCAAAATGGCTGAATAGATTAAAAAAAGAAGCATATAAAGTGCCATATTTACTTGGGTATACTCTTCCATGAATCAGTGATTAGTACTTCCTTAACTGGGATTGCATCCATACTTTTCTGGTTTGTAGCGATTAATATTCTTCTATTCCATATCTTTATCTAAGCCTTCTTTGTGTCTGTTTGTACTTTGGCACTCCAGTGAAGCCTGCAGCAATGAGGTTCTAAGGCAGAAACAAACAAAACCACTTTTTTTTTTAACCATAGGACACTACTGTGTAGTTTATATTTCTTGCAATATGAAAGTAAATCCTTTATTTACCTTCTTCATATTATTCATTGCAAAGATTTCTATCATATCTCTCCTATTTTATGTCTTTTCTAGGAAGAAGAAACCCAGTCTGCTTTGTCTTAATCCCTTCCATTCTTTTTCATACGTTTCCTAGTACTACTGCACCTTCCTAGGAACACACATAGGATTTTATTCTACAGGTGCTTATATGCTAGGGAGAATCTGGTGAAGTTGATATAGGAATTCTTATAATTTCAAATCTCCTTCAGTCTCCACTTTTAACAAGGGTTAAAAAGAACTCCCCATTCTTTTTCTCTTACCATTCCTTCTACTGTTTTCATTTAATTTTTTTGCATCAGCATAGAGATCTGCAAAATTGCAACCAGAGATACATTGATTCTGAAACTGCAGGGTATGTTACTTTCTTGCAAATGCATATTTTTAGGGTTATTTCTGTCTTTCAAGGAACATACTATCTCCTTCATTCAGTGACTTTGTTCTGAAAGGCTAAAATAGTCCCTGTTCCTGTTTGACCTAATGAAATCAACATTATGAGGCGGGTAAAATGCCATCTCCCCCTCTAAAAAATGAATAGAATTTCAAGTTGTTTGTGTTTATGGTAGAGCAAACTATTAAAGACATATTTTATAATTCATATTCTAAAGAATTAGTGTTTTCAATCCATGACAGATCTAGTTAGATTTCTTTCACCTTACATACTTTTCACTGAATTATTTTTAGAATTACTTATGAAAAGCAAATTAATTCTATTTTAAAACTATTTTTCTTAGTTTAAAAGTAAAATCTTTCTTTCACAGATTTCCAAAAAATATAATTCCAGGTTAAATTTAATGTTCCTTTTCACTTCATCTAATGGAGTAACTCCATTGTTAATTTTGTTATTCCTTTGTAATACATTTAAAAGAAAAGAAAGAACAGAAGGGGTTTACAGGATGGCTTTCTGGGTGGCAGAAAGGTTATAATTCATTTTAACATGGGGCTCGTATAGATTTTTCAAGAAATGAGCTAATAGTGTGGAAATGCACTGAACATAGCAGGTAGCCAGGGCAAACAATAAATCCCTAAGTTTACCTTAAAAATTAGTTAGGTTGCCTCAGAAACCAATGTAAATATGGTTTCTCTGTTCTTCTGGACAGTTCATAATATATCAGTTTGGAATAGTTTAACTGCTGTTCAGACAGCCAATAGGGAGGCAAGAAAATTATACCATTCTACTATTTATGTATATGGAACTATGTAAACATGTAAAATATCATGTGGTTGTATTACTGATTTTTCTTATTGTAGCACTACAAAGCACAAGAGATCTAAAAAAAGCTACATCCCTATCACCAGGAGCTCATTATTAAGTACACAGCATTGTCTTATATTTCATTTCTGAAGTTAACTCAAAACACTCCATATTCCGTGTTGTAACAGTTTATTATTTCATACCCAGCAGGAGTTCCCATGCCTTTTCGTGATACAAAATCATAAACCATGGAAACAGTGATGCAATTATCCAAGCAGTCTGGCCATGCCATTTCCTTCTTTGGTTCCTTGCAGTTTCAATGTTTAATCCTCAGCAAAAGTATTCAACCTTTGCCCACTTAAGAAACAAAATAGCAACTCGTCCTTTAAGAGCCCACATATAATTTTATCTTCAACTGAGGCCTTCTATAAGGAATGCAATGCAAAAGCAGGTCCTTACACTCAAGAACTTCAAAAATGAACTAAGGAATAGGAAGACAAAGAGTAAATATGATAAGAAAAATATGTTATGGCTTGGTTTTGGTTTTATTTTTGTGGAGTTGGGTTTCAGCTTTTGTTTGTTTGTTTGTTTTTGTTTGTGTGGGTTTTGTTTGTTTGTTTGTTTTGTTTGTGGTAGTGATTCCTAGCTAATTCTGCTGCAGGTAAGAATATGAATGCAGCTTTACGTCTACTTCTGGTAACACCTCTTGTTTAGGCTAGAACACAGCCAGGACTGATAGGAGAGCCCCTCACATACAATGAGGGACATACACCATCCTCCAGCAGTTTTTAATAGCACAACATCTGGGACGACTCAGACCTGGAAGAGTTCCAGTGAGCCAGCCTCCCAACGGCAGTATTTATGAAGTGTTCAGGACAGGCAGGACTTGCCCTCTTCTCTAGCTTTACAAGCCCGATTATGCTTTCACACAAGGCGGCCTCTAGCAACGCAGAGGACCTGTATGTGAGATCCTGACTACAGAAAGGTTGTCCACACAGTCTTGTCCAGCGCCATCTTATCCCAAACAATGAGGATTAGAGACCTGCCTGAGAGAACGGACACTTAATCGTATTGGGTCTCAAAGACAGCATGTGCTTTGCCTGGAGCCGTGCATTGCTAATGTCAGCAGTGAATATAAAAGCCCACGTAGCAACCAAGTAAGACTATGCTGGCCAACCACAGTATGCTCCAACGTATCCCAGCATATGCCATCAGTTCTATGAGGAGCTGCTACACACAGCCAGAGCTCATGCCTGCTGATCCCTACTGCTTTTCCTCTGTCCACAAAACCGTCAGAGACTGCCCAGCGAGGTTTTGAATAGACTGCACACAGACAATGTGCACAAAAGTACAGCTAGATATGTGCAGAATAGATTAGCAGGAGCAGTTTATATTTTCTTTGTGAAGCATTCCCAGTATGCTATAGTGGAGACTTGTTTTCTATCAGAACTGTTTTTATGGATTTTTTCCCTCTGAAACCAACTTTTTGTCTTCCCTACTGTCTCCTAGTCCCTAAATTTTGATGGGACATCACAAATTGTCTCCTGCTCCCTAAATTGTGCAGAGACATGCGTCTTCAGAAGGAAAATTACCCCAAATTAACTCATATAAATATAATCTGGCTGGTCCTGGAATAGCTATCACTCCTCACAGATAGATAGCACAGGTTATATGGAAACTTCCTGCTCCATGCAAAGGCACGTGGGAACCTCAATATCAGTTTGAACCTAAGTCCCCAATAAATCCACTTCTTCAGATGGTCTGGACAGCTAGGCTACCACTCTTTGTGACAATGACAATCATTCTCCCCCTCTACTCTGCAGTGGTGAGACCACAACTGGAATACTGTGTCCAGTACTGGGCTCCCCAGTTCAAGAGGGACAGAGAACTGCTGGAGAGAGTCCAGCGAAGGGCAACTAAGATGATTAAGGGCTTGGAGCATCTGCCTTATGAGGAAAGGCTGAAAGAGCTGGGACTCTTTAGCCTGGAGAAGAGAAGGCTGAGGGGAGACCTTATTAATACTTACAAGTATCTAAAGGGTGGGTTGAAGGAGGATGGAGCCAGGCTCTTTTCAATGGTTCCCAGTGGCAGGATGAGGGGTAATGGGCACAAGTTAGGAACACAGGAAGTTCCATTCAAATACACAGAAAACCTTCTTTACGGTGAGGGTGACAGAGCACTGGAACAGGCTGCCCAGGGAGGCTGTGGAGTCCCCTTCTCTGGAGATTTTCAAGACGCTCCTGGATGCAGTCCTGAGTAATGTGCTCTAGGCAATCCTGCTTTAGCAGGGGAGTTGGACTAGATGATCTCTAGAGGTTCCTTCCAACTCTGAAACTCCGTGATTCCATGATTCCGTGATAATGAAACGGAGTTTTTAAATATGAGGACTTGGAGCTCAAAGTGAGCTTGCCCCTCATGAAAAGTCTACCATGAATATAACTGTGTCCTGTTACTTATGTCCTATTTCTGGTCTTGCTTCTTCTTTAATATTCATAGGATCTCTTGTCTTCATCCTTTGTTAGTGACAGCTCTTTTTACAAATTAATGGCTACTTTTAAAAGTGAAAACAAGGATTCTTTGGAGGGAAAAGTGTAGTCCTTTGCAGCTCATGAATAGAGCACCAGGAAAATCAATCACTCCATCCCTAGATGAAGAATATAATGCTTCCCTAAAGCGAAATGTTTTGTTTTGGGAACCTTAACAAATTTTACCTTATATTTACAACTGTACTTTAGCAGTGGAAAGTTAAGTAGTGGAAAGAAAATGGTGAAGACTGCTCTAGAATTTTACTGTAAATAGGCAGCATCAGTATTTGCAATGAATATAAAAAAGGCAGTCTCCATTTGTATTCTGTTTCTACGAACTGCTACACTGGAGGAAATCGGTATTAGAGTAAAAATTGAGGTTGAGAGAAAGCTGGAAGACTTGGGGTCTTTTAATGTACTACTTTACCAATAGGTATGTAGGTTTACTCTAAAAATATTATCTGTAATAGATGGTTGTACATGGTGCTACACCAAAAAACCCCACCATCTTGGTTTTAATGAAAAAAAGCTGGGTCAATATAATGGCCTTAACTTTCCTACACCTTAATCTATCTACATTGGGTCAGAGTGACTGAAACAAGGGTGGTTCTGCCAGATTTATTTTGTAATAAAGCAAGAACTATATCTTCAGTTTGGTCCATCTGGCATATTTCAAAAACAGCAACATCATGTTTAGATACAAAAGGGAAAAGAGATGAATATTTTTAAATAGGGATGTTGTCATAAACAACTTGTTACAGTTTTGGTTATGAACTTTTGTTTAATGGTTCATTACATTTAAAGATTCCTAAAGTTGTTCTCTCTTCCTCTTCCTGATGCATTCCTGTTTGTGAATATTATCACTTTTGTACAGCAATACCAGTACCAATGACTGTTTCCACCCCCTCCCCCCGCCCCGACCTTGTGGTCACAATTGAAAACATTTTAGCTGAGCTTTAAGGAAGGAAGGAAATTATTAAAGGAATCCTGATGTTGTTAGTTACCTGCACACAGCTGAATTTTCCAAGATGAATTCAAGAGGATAAGAATTATGTTAATAAGTGGTTCAAGAGGAAAATTAAACTCTTATGGTAAAACATAGTAGTAGTCTGAACAAAGAAAAGAAAAGTAGTCTGGTGCAGAATTTGAATTGTAGACTAGCTTCCCACTGAACACCCTAGAAGGATTTCAGATTGAAGAGGATCTGCAGCAAATGTGATTGAAGTTAATGCACAAAACAGAGCTGCCCATTTTCCTTTCTTGTCCAGGGGGAGACCAGTTCTTAGAATAGCATTGAGTTTTTCTCAAGTGCATCAAGAACAGGATCAAAGATTGTTCCCTTGCAGGATATTGTTGAGATTTCATGCTAGTATGATACCTCTAATAAAAGTGGTAAATGCATCTCTGGCATGGGAATTATGTGAATTAAAAAAAAACAACAAAAAAGCCCAACAAAAACCCCAACAACGAACAAACAAAACAAAACACCAAACAAAAAAGAAAAACCAAACCAAAACAAACCTCCACACGTGTCAATATTTATTTTATTTATTGTAGGTTCCATGGCTATTCTTACTACTCCTATGCTGAGAAAGACCAACTGAGTTTGCTCTCTTGTAAATGGGATTCCAACATGTATGGGGATAAGATATGAAAGAACAAAGTAGAAACAAAACTAAGGTAGGAGAAACTAGGAATTGCAAACCAACGTACACTGCACTATTTTATCTCATATGATGTTTAGTTTCTTCATTCCTCTCCAACTATAAGAAGTTTATTCAGAAAACTCTAGAAAATGTAGTCTTCTCTTTTACTTCATTTTAGTATTGATCATTTTATTTGGTTTGAAGATTAAAAAAATTCATTGATAATCTATAGTGCAAGAGACGTAGCAAATGAAGTCTATGTTGAGGCCAAATGCTCTCATAGAGATCATACTTGGGTCACAAAAACCCCATGCAGTGCTACAGGATTGGGGCAGAGTGGGTCGAAAGCTGCCTGACGGAAATGGACCTGGGGTGTTGGTGGACAGCCGGCTGAATATGAGCCGGCAGTGTGCCCAGGTGGCCAAGAAGGCCAACAGCATCCTGGCCTGTATCAGGAATGGTGTGGTGAGCAGGACTAGGGAAGTGATCATCCCCCTGTACTCGGCACTGGTGAGGCCCCACCTCGAGTACTGCGTTCAGTTTTGGGCCCCTCACTACAAGAAGGACATTGAGGTGCTGGAGCGTGTCCAGAGAAGCTGGTGAGGGGTCTGGAGGACAAATCTTATGATGAACGACTGAAGGAACTGGGGTTGTTTAGCCTGGAGAAGAGGAGGCTGAGGGGAGACCTTATCACTCTCTACAGCTACCTGAAAGGAGGTTGTAAAGAGGTGGGGGCTGACGTCTTCTCCCAGCTGACAGAAAGGAAATAGGTTCAAGTTATGTCAGGGGAGGTTTAGATTGGATATTAGGAAACATTTTTTCACTGAAAGTGTTATTAAACATTGGAATAGGCTGCCCAGAGAGGTGGTGGATTCACCATCCCTGGAGGTGTTTAAGAAAAGGGTAGATGAGGTACTTAGAGACATGGTTTACACGTGTTTTTTGTCAGGGTAGGTTAATGGTTGGACTTGATGATCTTAAAGGTCCCTTCCAACCTCAGCAATTCTATGACTCTACTATGTTCAATATGCTATTTTCTTTGCTTTGAACAGCTGCAAATCAATTTGATATTCTATCAATACAAATTTATTTTATAACTTTTATTAGCAATATCTTTATTTTCATATTTATATGTATACTGGCATTTGAAGCCCAGCTTGATGCTTTGTGCATCTAGTTCAACTAGGTTTCTTTTCTTTCTCCTCCTTTAACATTTTTTTTATTATTTTTTGGGAAAAAGTCTCTTTGAAGCATTCTTTGGCTGATTTTTTAATTGACATGAATGTTTGCATCTGTGACTTTCAACATGAGAAATTAGCATGACAGAGCATGCAAACAAAAAGCATTAGAGTAACTGCACAGATATTTTGGTTTGTTTAAAGAGAACTCTTCACCATAGTAGAAAAAATATATTAATTTTCTTTGATCTTAATGTCTTTATATTAATAAGCAGACGATTGCTAATATTAAAGTCATCTGATTTCCCTGACGCGTGAAATCTGTAAAATATGAGAAAATGAGAAAACACACCAGAAAAGGTGAAACAAACTCCTTTCATTAGTTGTCTGAAAAATATAATGTCATGAATGTTCCTGTTTGGTAGATTTAACGTTTTGTCTAACTGTCCAGTAAAAGTTAATAATAGCATCTATTAGACATTTTTATCCTGAAGGAATCTATCGCACTTTACACTTTGTATATAGAGATTGATATACGTGCATGGGACAATAAAGCAATTATTAAACTAATGTTGGACTCTTGACTTAGAGCACAAGATGGACAATGCATAGTGTGCAGAGCAGAGGAAATCTTTCACTGAAGCTTAGATATTGTTTACCACTAGAATAATATAAACTTAATCCTGTTTTATGCAATAAAAGAGATAAAATACTGGAGCAACTGCTGGAGAAGGTCCAACAAAGGGCTTCAAAGACGATTAGGGGACAGGAGTATCTTTCTTATGAGGAAAGGCTGAGGAACTTGGGTCTTTTCAGTCTAGAAAAAAGAAGACTGAGGGGGGATCTTATCAATACTTATAAATACTTAAAGGGAAGGTGCCAGGTCGATGGGAACAGTCTTTTTTCAGCGGTGCCCAGTGATAGGACAAGAGGGAATGTGCACAAACTTGAACATAGGATGTTCCACCTAAACATGAGGAGGAACTTCTTTACCTTGAGGGTGGTAGAGCACTGGCACAGGCTGCCCAGAGAGGTTGTGGAGTCTCCCACACTGGAGACATTCAAAACCCTCCTGGACACTGTCCTGTGCAGCCTGCTGTAGGTGACTCTGCTCTGGCTGGGGGGTTGGACTAGATGATCTCCAGAGGTCCCTTCCAACCCTGACCGTTCTTTGATTCTGTGAAAATACCTACATCTTTAATTTATATTGCCACATCTGATGTTGTGTTTCACTGTGGTCTCACTATGATTCTCAGAAAAATTTTGAACTGTAGCAGTGTTGTTGAAAGTAAACATCTACTGCCTGAGACAACAGTCCTTCACAGTGTGTGGATTTAGTGGCTGTCATTCAACTGAACATTGGATAAGAAATTACTCTTTTATATTTAATCATTTATTTTGAGGATATCATGAACTCCCAGAGGTGAGGCATATGCTCGTCATGATGGGCTCTGTTTTGTACTAGATCAGTCAGAAGAGCATCCATGCACACTTACATGAGAACAGCTTTTCTACTAAGTAATTTTTCTGTGCATGTATATACACACACATTTGTGGTTTATGTACATTTTTTTATATGTGCAAAACATATAAAGTTGTTTTTCAAGACCTAACCTCTCCTGGACAAATCAAAGCTCTTTACAGTATTCAGTGCTTCTTCATTTACTTTGCTGGCCAGCTACAATATGAAAATTGGAATATTAGTTTCTGTGACCTCTGATGAGTCTATGTAACCCTCTTCTCTAAAGAAGAGGCAGAATAACAGAATTTACAGAAGGACTAGAGAGATGGATTTTTAAAACGCAAAATAAATTAATGAAAAAAATAAGTTAGAATAAACTATTTTTGTTCTGCAGTAAATTGTGACTTTTATACATGTATACTTGCATAATCACCACACAAATACATACAGATGCACTACTCTTCCCTTTTTACAGTCTACCATTTCACCTCCTTCAAAACTCAAAATTTCCTCCTAACTTTCCCATGGCACACAGCATGCCTTAGACAATTACTGTTGTCATTTTTCAGTACATCACTGCAGGCTTACAGAAGGCTGAAATAAATGTGTGTTGGAGGCATATGTTTATTCTTATATGACCTTTAATTATAATTAATTGTTAGTGCTCATAAATGCTAGCTATATATTTGTAGATGCTTTTTAAAGTTCTATTTTATTTGCTTTAAGTGAGAAAGTCACTGTTGCAGTTATCTTCTCTGATTACTTTATCATGTGACACTAATAAAATTAAATTGCTTGAGGAATTTTTACATAAATCCTAGTTTTATATGATAATTACATAGGCCAAAAGAATTACCTAAATGATTTGTTGGATAATTCTGTAGAATTTGAATAAGATTTGAAATTGCAAAGCGAGATCACTAATATGTTAATCATTTTTGTAAGTGTATTTCAGAATTTGATACACAAATAAATTAATTGTTTTTTTGAGAAAAATATAGTCTTGGTTTGGAACTGAATAAAAACTGTTACTGTCTGATCGCATTTGGATTCAGTTTTGGGAAAAAAAGGTCTTTGAATATCTGATTCATTGCTGTAGATTTGAAACTTCATTTTACCACAGCAGTATGTGGTCAGAGCAACTGCTGGACCATTCTTTGGCCTGTAAATTCTAGAGCCTCAGGTTCTGCTCAGTCCTACATTACTGCCAATTATATTGTCCCACAGCAAACCATTGGTTTTAGAAGTACAGAAATAGCGAAGGGTTCTTAGCCATTGTTACGATGTCAGCATAGATGCTTGCTAGAAACAACACTTAAACTCATAGGCAATTGTCACAAATTAAAGTAATATATGGTCTGCTCTGATTTATATTGAAAAATAACCCAACAACCGGCTGGTCTGAAGCTCATTGGAACCCATGCATAGTCAATACAATACCAACTGCCTCTGGAGTATTAAAACATCCATAAGTTGGCATTTCTGCAAAATATATTAACATAGGTAGGCTAAGAAGAAAATAATTAATGTGGATGAAATATTCTCCATGTCAGCAATGAAATACATTTAGGAACTGGAATCTTTTAAGAAATATTAAAATTAATTAATTTGCTTGATTTTGTGTCTTTCATTAAGCTATTTCATTATCTTGTGAGTATATTCATAAACCTTCAAATTTTAGCATAAACAATTATGAAATCCAATAATTAAAGAAGAACAGGTTCTCACTCATCTTTCTTTCTCCCCTTCCATCTCTGCTTTCCCATTTCATGAAGCTTTAAGCTGCAGAACCTCTCTTCCTGTATCATTTCCTAATTAAAGACCCAGTAAGGAAGAAGAGCAAATAATTCAACTGTCTTATGTTTAGAGAATTATGATGGAAGCTTGTACTTCTGCTAGTGATGTAGCCTCTGCAGAGAAAGACATAAGTCAGTTTCCAAGGCTGTCAACACTTTTCCTGAGTGTTAAATTCATTTTTAGAGTCCTGTTAAATTATGAAATACTCATTTAAAAAGGAAATATGCCTTATGCGTTTTGGATAATTATTGTAACTGTCTATTTCACATAGACCAGTGTGAAAAAAAGTGACTAAAAGCAATTGATAGGGGGTGAACTTCCAGGAGAGAGATTTATTGTTTAGAAGTAATTAAGTAGTTTATCTAATATTATTATTATGTGAGGACAAAGAGTCAGTAACAGTGTCAAATTACAAACCTAACTTTGTGACTGTTGTTTCTACTTTACTGACAGAAGGAATAATTGTTCAACTTGAGGGGAACAAGAAGGGGAGGTGAAGGACTAGGGTTTTAAAACAAATGTAGTTCTTTGATATGGAAGACATGCTAAGAAGGGAGAGCTAGAACTCACTTGCTCAGGTGAGGTTCTGGCTCTCTTCATACCTGGCACACAGCAAAAGTAATCAGGAACTATTCTAAAATGTATCTAACACAAGAGATTCAGCTAAATTCAGTCAGAGTTTACAGTGACTGCCAGCGCCATGAGTCCATCCTCACTCTCCTGAAGGTTTGGCTACAGAGTCTCAGAATGGCCAGCTGAGAGAGAGTGCAGCTGGTGGTCCTGGGAACGCAACTCTGCAGAAACCTCCTCCAGGGCTGACCCTGCTTCCCTGGGAGCTGCTTTATATGGAGGTCCTCACCCTGCCCTTTCCCTCACTTGGTGATGGATCACACTGGCACAGACCCTGACACAGATCTGCAGACAAGTGCTTACTATGTAAAGAAGGAAGAGAAGAATATTTTGTCAGAACAAAAGATTTTTATGAAACAAAGGCTCAGGTTTTAGGCACTGAACTCTTAATTCTGAACCATGAGACAGCACAAGTATCTGTCTTGTTACTTCCATGTCTCTCTTTCTTCTCTTGAGTTTATCAATCCAGTGTTAATTAATGATCAAATTGAAATGAGGTAAATTAACATCTAGACCTTCTGAGAGAGGAAAAAGAATAAAGAACACTTCAATGTTTTTCTAAATTGTCTGGATAAGGCAAAGGAGAGAAAGAATGGAATACCCAAGGACTCACACACACACACATACACACACACAAAAAAGCAAAAAAAAAAAAAAAAAAAAAAAAAGAAAAAGGAATGATTCTGCAGTTCTCCTAGCTATAAAAGTCAGTCTGTTACAATGACTTTAGGCAACACAATTTCCCAAAAAAGTTCTCAAAGCATTTTACATATTTAAAAACATAGAACCACAGAAAGGTTCAGATTGGAAGGGATCACCAAAGACCGCCTAGTTCAACCCCATGCTACAGTCTTTCACTAGACCAGGTTGCTCAAAGCCATGTCCAACCTGACTTTGAACACTTCCAATGATGCAACATCCACAACTTCTTTGAACAACGTGTTCCACTGTCTCACCACCCTAATCACAAAAAAATTCTTCCTTATATCCAACCTAAATACACCCCTTTTCAGTTTAATCTAAATTGATTTAAATTAATTTAAAATATCTCAAGGAGTTGCTGCAGCCATCCTAGAAAGGGCACTTGCAGTTTACAACACAAGTGGCCATGACACTGAAAAGTACTGAAAAGAATACAATTAACTTTTCTGTAGCACCAAGAAAGAAACAAGCAGACCTTACTGAATATTTATTGGATAAAAAGCTATCAGAATTTCAGATGTAAGTCCCAAACAGCAGCACAATCTCACTCAGCAGTCTTCTGAGGATATGTTTTTTTAGTTCCTTGAGATTTTAAGTTTTTTGATATAGGTGTTTATTTATTCCTTTGGAATTTTTCAGCCAGCCAAGCTCTGGTTTCAAAATGCATTTTGAAGGAATTTTTTATTTCTTTTTTTTTTTCTCCTAAATACAAATATGCAAATCCTTTACCCTTTATTGTGCCATTATGAGATGAACGTTAAACTATTATTGAAAACAGGCAAGAAATTCATGCAAGCTTCCACCAGTATTTAAAACTTAAGTAGCTGTAGAACTTCTTCTATTCCTGACCGTATTATGGCATATATCTATAAGTATACAGGGGCTCATGACTTCCTTAAATTGAAAATATAAAATTCATTATATTGAAATGTCATTTAATCAAATAGAGGTTTTTGTATAGAGAAAAAATTACTTTCTTTTTCCCAGAAGTTTCCTCTAAAGCAATAAATTCTCACTACTAATTGCTGACCTTTCTATATGTCTGTTCTACATGAAGTAATTCATCGATATCACAGTTACATTTAGGGATTACATTTGTACCACTAAATTCAATAATATTTTTGCCATTGGCTTTACTGGTATTGGCTTAACATGATAGGCTTCTTCACTGTTCAAAATTTTTTCCCATTGACTTTACATGATAGGCATTTTCCTGGAAATGAAAGGACAAATTAATAACTCCTGCAAATACTAGAAGCAGACACTACTTGCACTCTGTCTGCTTATGTGGAAGTCCATGGGGTGGGTGCTTAGGGAACAAGGTATAAATATAACACAAAATAAAAAAAAAAAGTAATGACCTCTAATTGCATTACTGTTAAGATGTAGAAGTGCCAGAGTATGACAGATAGATTTGCTGGGACAATTTGCTGAAAGCAATAGAAAGAACACTCAGAAAAGAGTTTGTTCTTAAAAATAAAATTGAATAATTGAACAGTTTCACAGCCATAATGAAAGTGATTTCTAAAACTTCTAAGCTATTGTTATATAACAACTGAGAAGGTTAAAATAATGTAGCATGATTCATATAATTGCTAATATTACAGCTGAGCTATTTAAGAACAGAAATGCCACGTGAGAGGGAAAGGAAAAATAACCATACATTATGCATTGTTCTCTCCCTCACACACATACACATTTCCTTTGCCTCAGTTCCTACACGGCTATTATTTGTAAAATCTATACATGGGAGAGCTTGCACTTATTCATGAAGAAAGATCATTTTGTGATTCACTTAACTGTCCAATATCTCGGCCACACTGTGGTCATGATGGGTAATTTTAATGAAAGATGAGATAGGGATTTCTCACTGTTCGAAGTTTCACAAGTGCGAAGGTCAGTCCTTCAGGGTAGTAGTGCAGGGACATTAATCATCCTTCATACTGAATAGTGGCCTTATTCTCTTATGAGAGCCTGCAGTTCTCTTGACTCTACGACTTGAAGGCTGGCAGAAAGTCAAGAGACAGAAAACAGCTGGCTTAATTCCAGTGTTTCATGTATTAATATATTTCCCAAAAGGCAGCAAGATGAAAAACTAAGGGAAAAAGTCCACACAATGGGTGTTCTTATCATCAAAATTCAAGTGATACAAATATACCAGCTTTTCTCTATGAAAGAGAGAAAATAGAGCTGAACAACTTCTCATTAATTAATAATAGTGTTACTATCATCATGAGGATATGAGAACTGTAACAGAGGAAGGATTTGTAAAAAACAGTAATATTTTTATTATTTTTGTCACTTTGAAGCAGTTTTTCAAAATGTTTCCCCAAATTCTCTTCCTTATAGTAGAATACTCCGCTTTCCTACTCCTTTCCTAAGCTGTTCTCAGGAACATTTATATGCATGTGATAATGCATTTTCAAATGAAGTCTAACATATGTGAATAATCAGGAATACAAAGTACTTCTGTTAGAAGAAGGAGCATTCTGCTTTGCCATGCCAACAAGTGCATGATCATTGAAATAATAAGCAGTAATAAAAACAGATTCCTTGCTCTCTTAAATGCGGTAATTACAATCAATAGCTAGAAGCTGCTGAAAGGGAATGTAGAAAATAATTCTCCTTTTACTCCCCTTATAATTTCTGTAGCATTACAACATACACCTAAAACTTGCTTCTCATAGCAGGATTTTTCAGTTTGATAAAAAGTCTGGATGATCATACACCTACAATTTCCTCCTACTGGAAAATCCAGGAGAGGATTTTAGCTGGTAACTAATGCAGAAAGAATCTCTAGTGTATATTTACAAGCCCTATTACTCATTAACCCTCAGTTTCCCAAATTCCCCAAAAAGGCTTTACAGCACTAGAATCCGTTCTTCTTTGTAATTAGTCTTTATAAATGTTATTAAATTAATTACCTCTGAACTCATTTAATTTTAAACTGCAGGGTAAAGATACTTTGCTTTGGCCAGAGAGAAAAATGTAGAAATGTAGTTGTCCATGACAAAGACATTGCATTTGTTCATGAAGGAGCCTCATGAAAAATTAATTGGTAAGTGTGCCAACAAAATCAAACCTATGTGACTAGTACATTCACTGTAAACCTCAGACATAACCATCATAAAATTATGAAACATGAATCACATTGTTGACTTTAGTTTATTTTCTTCCTGCAGAAATGAAAAACAAACATTGTATTTTGGGCTGAATAAAATGTTTTATGTGGAAAAAATTGCCTAGATTGAAATATTTAGGCAATCGTGCACAGAAAAGTCTTGCTACTCAGTGCTTGATATAAAAGGCAAAGAAGCAATGAGTTAACATCTCAAAATTGCCAGACTCTCATAATGGGAACAAAACAAAACAAGTTTAGATAGGTATTAATGAAAGTGTAGTCACAAAAGCATTATTATATGTAAAACTTAAACACATTTCATATATATTATTTAATATAAAAAGATATAATATTCATGCGTACATGTATCTCTATACAACTTACTACCCTTTCTAAGTCATCAGGGTAAACAATTAAAAAACTGTAATGAGCTCCATGATTATAGCAGAAGCCTTGAAAGTAGAGGCACAGGATGATAGCAGATGCCCCACAGACACAAACAGAAATGGCTTTAGAAGTTTTAGAACTTAACAAAAGTAATTCATATAACAAGGGGAAATTCGTGGCTCAGCTGTGCTAATGAAGCCTTTAGTTATATATTAGAAAGCTTTACCCTTACAGATGTTGGAAAGAAATAGGACCTCGTATTGGTGGAAAGCATGCTATTGCATAGGGGTCACACAATTTGGTTTTGTTTAGAATTGTGTTATGACATGTAAAAGCTATCCAGAACAAATAGCATAGGCCGAGCTGTCTTTAGACATATCTAAATCTGCAACAAAATCTACTAATTGGGAAAGTACCTTTATTCAAAATTGGATATGTGCTGGTATCATGTACATATGTAATTATTATCTGGTCTAGCAGTCTGTTGCTTGTATTTTGGTACAGTATCCTACTCACTGTGTGTGGTTGTAATTTTGACAATAAGGCAAAAAAACCAACTGCACAAGTATGACAAGTCAAATTCCACTTATGCTGAGAAACAGGAGAGTTGAACCAAAACCACATTTATTCAGTTTGAGTGCCATATCACTGCATATTAGTAATTATTTTTCTTAGCTTACTTCTGAAACTGTCATAATTTAACCCTAGCCAGCAACTAAGCATCACACAGCTCACACCTCCCACTGCAGGATGGGGAGAGAATCAGAGGAGTAAAAGTGAGAAAAACTTGTGGGTTGAGATAAAGACAGTTTAACTGGTAAAGTAAAATCCACGCAAGCAAGCAAAGCAAATTAAGGAATTCATTCACTGCTTCTCATCGGCAGACAAGTGTTCAGCCATCTCCAGGAAAGCAGGGCTCCATCACGCATAACAGTTACTTGGGAAGACAAAAGACATAACTCTGAACATCCCCCACTTCCTTCTTCTTCCTGAGCTTAATATAATGAGCATGACATCATATGGTATGGAATATCCCTTTGGTCAGTTGGGGTCAGCTGTCCCGGCTGTGTCTCCTCCCAACTTCTTGTGCACTCCCAGCCAACCCACTGGTGGGGTGGTCTGAGAAGCAGAAAAGGCCTTGAGTCTGTGTAAGCACTGCTCAACAATAACAAAAACATCTCTCTGTTATCAACACTGTTTTCAGCACAAATCCAAAACATAGCTTCATACTAGCTACTGTGAAGAAAATTAACTCTATCCCAGCCAAAACCAGCACCTAGTGAATATTTTAAGCGCTATATACATTTTTATATTGTGGAATGATACCTACATTGGAGAAGGAAAATTTGCAAACCCCTCTGGGAATATCTAAGAAACATTCCTTATGGCATTAGCCATTTTTATTGAGTATTCAAAGTCTATTGAAACAAGTTCATTAGGTTCTATTCATCTTTAAAACTTGTGGTATAACTGCTCATTTCTTTGGCTTTGGAGAGAAATTACCTGAAACAAAAGGGTAGCAAATAACTAATTTTGCAACATGATAGTTTTTTCAATGTTGCTTTTATAGTTACTTCATTTTTGTTTAGGCTGAAATTATTTGGCACTTTCAGCTTAACCCTATGAATAGTTTCACCTGTACCTCAAAATTCTATTTTTATGGTGAATAAAATGCTTCTTATTTTTTTAAACCCAACAGTTTACCTGAGTTCAAATACTGGATCACGTCATTAGTATTATGGTCCAGGATGAAAACTAGAAAAAGATCATGGCATTCTATATCTAAACTCCAGATCCCTATTCAGTACCCATTCTTTATATTTGTCTTTGGTCTTTTGTCTAATGTTTTTTTTTTTTATGTGTCAAACATTAATGAGCAAACAGAATTTCAGGATTTCAGTGACACTTAGTTTCATGTGGAGACATTGCTTGGGATATGTGTATTAGTCTGAATAACAAATAACTTTGTAAAGAGAGGCAAGAACAGTGATTTTAATGTCTTAACTTAAAATATTGATCTCTGAGTTAAACAAGGAAAAGAAATAATAGCACCCAGGCACCCAATAAACACAGTACAGGTATTAAAGTTGCCAGAGACATAGCCAAGGAAAATTATTCACAAATAACTTGTCTGCAGTTAGTTCATTCACCTCATAGGAACAGCTTCATACAAAATATTTCTAATAGCTATGTATAACAGGAGATGAAATAATTAAGTTTTTCCCAGGTACTAAAAGGGAAGCAAAAAATCTAAATGTACCAAATCAGTTGTGTGCTCATTTGTGGTTTGCCCAGTTTTAACAGAAACCAGGAGTCCTCTGTCCCAGATTTCCTTGGCCTAACCATTAGACTGTAATGCTTTAGCTAATCGTAATGACAATTTTATATATATATATACACACACACATATATATGCATGCTTAACCCAGGAAAGTCCATTGCAATATTATACACACAGCTTAAGTACTTGTATTGCCCAGGGGTGTACTGTAATGTAATAGGGATAATGATGAAACCAAAATTATACATAATTATCTCATTTGTCTTTTTATTTCCAAGAAGAAAGAATACTAGATAAAAGAAAATAATACTTACATGAAACATGCTGGAAGTCATCAACACAACAAGAGATAACTCTTGGCATGAGGAAGGCTAAAAAGATTATACTGTGCCTCTAGTGAATTGTGTATGACCAGAACATATGAAACAATATTAGTCTTTCCTATTACTAAGTTTCCTGTCACAGTTAAGAGTCATTTAGAAGACATAAACAAAAGCTATGTTACAGCTTATGATATGATATGATTATTCATGAGCAGAAAACCAGATACTTTTCAGATACCCACTATCTGTTATACTGCTTTACGTGGATGATCTTATATGCCATGGAGGAGAGAGGAATGTTTCTAGTGTGTTGCTTTCATGTGTGATCATACATTAGTCCCTAAGATTCATAACTCCACAAAAATACCTTTTGACTGAAAGGAATTTTCACAGGAATATAGGCTTTAATGGTGCAATAATAATTTACAGAAAAGAAATGAATCTTGCAAAACTTCAGTATTCCCAACTGACTAATTTTGGAGGACTTTAAGTTCTTATTACATGTTAAGTTTCACAATATGGACATTTGCCAGTTGAGATCAAGGGAGAGATGTCATCAGTGTATATTTAAAGGAAAATTATCTCATTAAATGCTTCGCTTCAACACTTTCTCTGACCTCTGGAAATCCCAGAAGAGCTCTTGTTCAGTGGTGTAGATCAGACCATCAGCATTCAGACCTAACTTAGAAATCTAAGAATACAGTTGGTATTTTAAAACTGGTACAGAATACCCAAGCAAAATTCTGATGTTATTTTGTTTTCTTTCAGATTCACTATTAAGATTCAGTTCCTGAAAGATATTTAATGACACAGATCTCTTAGAATCATGTTGCATTTTTGCAATAAGCCAATAAGTCAAATTTTAACAACCTGTTCCAGTGTTTCATCATCCTCATTGTAAAAAATTATTCTTCCTTATAGATTTTGACTAGATATAAGGAAGAAATTTTTTACAATAAGGGTGGTGAAACACTGGAACAGGTTGCCCAGAGAGGTGGCAGATGCCCCATCCCAGGAAACATTGAAGGTTGGGTTGGATGGGGTTCTGAGCAACCTGATCTAGTTGAAGATGTCCCTGCTCACTGCAGGAAGGTTGGACTAGATGACTTTTAAATGTCCCTTCCAACCCAAATTATTCTATGATTCTATGAAACAGCCTAAGATAAAACAGTCTATGATAATGATTATCATGAACTTCTCCTTTATACCTTTCCACCATTCTCATCTTGGTGTTTTCTTCCATTCCAGTTAAACCTGAAATTCAGTTCCTTTTCTCCAAAAGCCTGATACAGGGGATAGCATTGACACAGCTGGTTCAACATCATCACTGGAGGTTTTTAAGACCAAATGGGATGAACCCCTGAGTAACATGGGCCAGCCTCACAGTTCACCATGTTTTGAGGAATGAGTTGGACTAGAGACCTCTCAAGGTCCCTTTTAAATAGAATTGTCCTGTGATCCTGTGAAACAAATAGTACAGTGAAGCTCTGTGCCAGTATCTTAGATTTAACGTGAGCACAGGTGTACCAGTACTGAAGATTGGAGCATATTAGCTTGGATAAATCACCTCACCACCCTGTAATTACTACCATCCATTAGCTCCTTGTTCAGCCCCTGGAATACATGGACTCAATCTGCCTGCCTCTTCTACTTCATTTGTTGTGCAGGAGACAGGTCAACACAGAGCTAGTTTGAATGTTTCTGCACTGCTAGGCAGATAACCATTTATTCCTCACTGCAGCAAGGACTGCTATTTTTCATAAAACTTCCCTATGATATAATTCTGAAGTACTTACTTTGTTTTCAGTTTTTACTTAAGGATCCCTCAAAAGAGAAAAAAAAGATTTGCTTTAAGGCATGGAAAGGTTGGACTAGTGTTAAAAAGTCTAATTCTAGTTACTTTTACTTATTCTGCTAATTATGATCCTTTCTCATCTTATGAAACAACCTATATGTTTTTCTATCTTGCCAGATAATTTCTGTAAGTAATTTGCACTATAAGCAGTTTGCAGAATATAATCAGTAGCCACATCTTGAAAATTATTCTGTTTCAGCTGAAGTAACAGATAACAGTTTTCACAGTGCATAGAAGTGTTCTTTTCATACCATGACTGGAATAAAGCTATGTAACTTCCACCTGTGAAAATTCACTATAAGAATTTAAAAATAATATTTTGTGAAGAGTGTAACAAGTTAGCTTATGCATTATTCTTTCAGATTTTTTTTCCCCACTAATGAACTAAAATATTGAGGTAGATGAACTTCAAAAGATACATTCCAACCCTCAGAATGTTTGTTAAATTCTGCTTTGGGAATACATAAAGGATTTACGTGGTGCTTAATCTTGGCAGCTGAACTGCAACTAAAGAATGTTGACTGGGAAATTTGGAAAAATATTCAAATCATTACCTTGTGCAACTTACTGAATATAAATATAGAAAGCTCAATATAAAAATCTGAAGTATATTGAAGGCAGGTGGGATTTTCTCTGTAGGCAAATGGAAATTTTTTAATCTTGTGTCTGTATGATTAGCATCAACTGTACACCATTAGTTATTTCAATACTCTGGAAGTGTGAAAATTGTTTCTAAATCATTCTTAAATTATTGGGTCCAATGTTACATTCTTCATTGCAGTTGAGAACAGCATTAAAATCGAGGTGCTATTAAGACAACGAAGAACAATTTTTTACGTATCTTTTCAATAGTCTGGAGAAATGTAAATGACAGACTGAACTACAGCTTGTCACTTAATATATCACCCATGGTATTCAATCTTTTACTCACATTTGAAAATAAATGGTTAAAAAGAAACAACAAAAAAAATCTTAAAAAAATCACTGTACTTTACCATGAATTTCTGACTATGGGGAGACTTTGAACAGAAGACAAAGAAATTGAAATATGTCATGTTTAAAGCTAAAATGAAATGGAGATGTAGTCATAGACAGTAGAGATGTGAAATGCAAAACAGCTCTCCAAAATGAAATTTCATAGAATCATAGAATTGTCTAGGTTGGAAGAGACCCTTGGGATCATCGAGTCCAACCATCTACCCTACTCTACAAAGTTCTCCCCTACACCATATCCCCCAACACCACATCTAAACGTCTCTTAAACACATCCAGGGATGGTGACTCAACCACTTCCCTGGGCAATGACTCACAGTACACTAATTGCAATAATTTTTGCTGAAAGATAGCCTTGCTGTTTGTTGAGGTGTGACAGGGGAGCAAGGGAAGAGACATTCAAATGAAATTAACTTACAGTTCTTTAAAACAGCACAATCTATTGACCCTAGGTCTAAGCAACCACCTTAGCTGAGAAGGGTAACAAGAAACCTGTGTCCAAATAGGGAGTGGGGTGAGCACTTGGGAAGATCCGGTATACAAACTAGCACTTGTTTCTCCTCCCCCTCCTGAGTCCAAAGGTACTGCTACCTTTTCATACCCTGCCTTGCCCTTAGTCCTCCAGCAGAACAGCCAGCACCTGGCATCCCTTTGATAAACAGAAAGCATCTGATGTCCCAAGGATGGCTATTTATCTCCTCACAAGATGAAAGTAAATGGAGGATCTGAACAATGCTATGTAATTACTGATTCATGCCTGTCCTTCCTGAGGATAAACGAAGTTTCAACTGTTCTGGCTTTGAAGATGGATTAATTTTAATTGATACATCATCATTCTGAAATTAATAAACCTGTTGTAGCAAAGTTTAGTCGAACCTGCTTTTTTAGGAATGCTTGGAGATGTGATTCTGAATACTTTCTGCTAGGTTGTATTATTAGATTGATAGACTGGATAGTGGAAGAGTTTTGGGTTATTGGTTATACCAACAGTAGTGGGTTTTTTTTCTTTTTCTTTTTTTTTTTTTCCCTTTTATTTTCCTGCCCTGCGATTTTTATTTCAGGAAGTATGACAAATGAGTGTTACAGTCCTAACATTCTCTATTCAACACTGATCATGCTCTGCTTACTCTTCTGATGATCCACTGAAATGTATTTAAGGGATAGATATAAAATGCTTTTTATTAGGCTGAATTTATTGTTATAGAGAAGATTTGATATGTAGTTTAGAAAAGGTCACTGTTTCTATTTCAGCTGTCTAATTCAGCATTCTTGCTCAAAACACAAACACTTAATGCTTCAAGTATGGGTTTGAACAGTCTTTCTCTAGAACACTGCTTTGAATCAGATATATATCTGTAGTAATATTAGAACAGGTTCATGGACTAAAAACCGTGGAGAAGTGTTCATTCAAAATAATTGCTCAGTGAAAACATCCTTATTAAATCCAAAATTATCCATAAGACTTTTCATATTTTTTAAAAAGGTTTTCATTCTAATTGGAACCAATAAAAGGAGTTTTAGCAAAACTCAGACTTAATTTGCCTAAAATTAAATTGTAAAAGTCATAGATACAAGGTTACTTTACAAAATATATGAATGTGTTAGATGCAATAATAATTTTATTACCAAAAAAGGAAAAAAAGTCTGATTGGCTTCAGTACTTCAACCGTTAGTTTGATTGACAACAGACTATAGTAAATTGCTAAAAAATCAAATAAACCACTTAATTTCAGATTTGAATTTCTTTATCCACATGGTACTTAAGTATTTTGCTAGCAGACAATTTTACAGCCTTACTCCAACATACTGTGTATTACCTTCTGTCTTATATTGTTAAATGGTTATTTTTCTTTCCATTAAGATGGAAGTAATTTTGAGATGTCATGACTCAAGCAGTTGTCCAACAGATGCTTTCATAGAAAAGGAGGATAAGAAGAATGCTAATACAGCAAGAAAACTCCTTAAAAGCTCTAACAAAAATATGCCAGCTCAGTAGGGATTTTTTCTTAGGAGATGGCCAGGAGTTAGACAGACATACAAATATTTAATAGCCCAGTGGTTAGGACACCATCCTAAGTATTTAAAGCCAACTCCATTTACTTTGCTTCAGAGTAGGGATTGAAATTAAGTTGTCATGAATCAAATTAAAGTGTTTTACCCACCCAGAAACTGCCTTAATGGGAGAAATATCAACTTTTATAATTTTGGAATATGGATTGTATTTCCTTATGTATTCACATAAGTTAATTGATCCCATTTTGTCTTTACTTTTTCTGGCATTCAGAAACTGTATAGATTTTGCCATAGTATCAGACTTTGCTAAACTGAAACAAATATCACTATATATATATTTTAACTTACAACCGGTAATTTTGGTTTAACCGGTCTCTGTTATATCTATATTGGTAGAAACTAATTTGAAAGTGCTTACCACATTCTGAAAGTAGTAGGTATCATTTTAAGCTAGCTATCTTCTTAAAACAGTCTTATTACAGTTCTGTACATTTAAGGATATGCTGAACACATTACAATAAAAATGTAAGATCATACCTGCAGTTAATACAGTTCAACATTTATGGACACTAGAGGAAAGAGAGGAGTAATGAGATCCAACTGACTACAACCTACCTGAAAAAGTATTCATTTTATCCAACTATAGAGTAGCACAGCCTATTTTTTACTACATACTTAATATTATGGTTTCTTCCTAAGAGATTTAAGTGGATTCCGAGAAGACAGATTGAAAAATCCAATTAGGGAAAAGATATTTCATGCAAGTTTCTGCCACTTCTAAGATTTTTTTGTGGTTTGTGAAGGGAATAAACTCAAACCTTTCCAAATTTTGAAAAAAATAGAGAGAAAAACATCAGCTACAATCACATTTAACAACTGGATAATAACCCAGCAATTTAAGCACTTGAAAGTTCAACTTCTGTTTCTTATACCCCATATGATTTTGAACTAATTAAAAATTTTGTAACTAAACAAGTGTTACAGTAACATAGATAAAATTATTGTGAGCCACAGGGTCTATTCTAGCAGTTCCTTGTTTTCAGTAATCATTTTTTGCCCAGGCCTATACAGGACACAAAAGGAGAAGAGGAGATCATCTGTACTTATTCATCTCAATTGCTCTGGTGTGGCAGAAATTGTTTTAGGTTCCAAATTATGTAGGTATGCCCAATATTAAAAATCATATAGATATTGAAATGAAACATTTCAGGTGTGATTCAGTACCATGAGGTCTTTATTCCTATATTGCTAATGAAATGAGAAACAGCTGGTACCTTCATTGCCAGGATTTAGAACAAAGAAACTTTGGTACTTGACACAGCCTCATCTACCCACTTCTGCAAATTACAAAGGGCTTAGTCCATAACTGTTCCCAAATTTAGTACCTGGTGTGTCTCATGTATGGACAGTAGTGCAGAGATGACCTGCATGTCTGTCTGGCAGACATTTCATAGGCAAAGATCTTATCCTTAGTATATAAATATAGACTAACAGTAGTAACAATACCAATAAAGAAAGCCTATCACTATGATATCTAAACACTATGTGTGATCTAATGAAAGCACAACTACTTCAAGAAGGATTTTTAGCATCCTTTATCTTTTACATGTCTTGTCCATTGCTTATTGGAAGAGATTTTCTGCTTTCCTTCCTTCATTCTCTGGCCCTCAATTTATCTCTCCAAGAAGTCTTTCTAAAAGCTTTTCCAGTGGGAGTTATGTAAGACCCTTTATTACACTGTATAAGCAAAGTTATTTTTCTTTAGAAACTTACTAGTTTAGTCTTTATTCCTCTACGATTTTTTCTTTCATTTTGTTGTACTCAAAGCAAGTTATAGAACTTAAATGTTTTAGGTGTTGCTAAATCAAGGCAATCACCCACATCCGAGATCAATAATGTTACAAGGTGACAGTAAATGTAAAACACTCAAAGCCTTGTAAATATTTTAAATCTCTTTCTGAAGATTTGCAAACAGTTGATGGAAAGCTGGAAGCACTGAAAGGCCATCATAAAGAGAACTGGGACTGTCATTAAACAAGACTGTTTGCTGTCTTTGTGAAAGTGCTGAAACAGTTCCACGTGTCTCAGATATGAATTTCTTTGCATCCTCTTTCTTTTGGAACTTCAGGCTCTTGATATGAGAGTAAAGCAAAAAGCAACTGAACGTCTTGTGGTTAGAGAAAACAAAAGAGTAAGGGAAAGCAATGATAGCACATAAGGAAAACTTGAGAGATCGTAATATAGAAAGCAGAGTTCTTATTAAAGACAGACTAAAGATGCCTTACAACTGATGAAATGACCCCTATGCTAAAAAAGATCATGCTGAGATTAGATAATGGAAGGGAAAAAGCCTTCCTAAGCAGGAGAAATTCAACAAGAGTATTTCCAGGAGAGACATGAACACTGGGGATGTTCACAAAGATAAAATGTTGAAGGGAACAGTACAGAGAAAACTAGGTGAAATCCTACTGCTCCCAGACAGTAAAACAGTACCAGAAGTGTGAGAAGTCCCAGGGATCAGAATGAAAGTACAGTCCAAACTACTACTAGCTTTGCAAAAATGGAGAGACTTTCCTGGTTGACCCATATTGTCTTAGATCCAATAGCCATGGCCTTCATTGCTTTCATAAGATAAGCCTCTGCATTCTTATAGAATGAAATACAGGATGAAAATGAACATCTTACAGCAAGTATAGAGTCCCTGAATTTTATCCCCCCCTGCGCCCCCCCCCTGTTTGCCTTTCTTATTGTACGTAAAAATTTCATGATAATTTTTTCAACCCTGAGAAATTATACTCCTAAAATTGTAGCTCTAGATACACCCCTAGGCATGTTTCTGTGCTATTCCTTTTCAGTCAAGTACTCTAATTTTGAGACTTTCAAAGCTGATATTGGTTTGGTACAGAAGGTACAGAAGAATTTTGTAACCATAGGAACTGAATTAAAGACAAAACATCTGTCTTAACAAAACACTTTTCTTTTTTAGTTCTGGTTATGTAGAAAGAAAAAAATTTCCTATATACTCATCTCTGCTTTTTATCTTCTGATGAACAGGAAAAAGAGAGGAGGGGCAGAAGCACAGCGAAAAAATGAAGATCCACTTTAGAGGTAATTTCAGCCTATATAGAAAACTGAAGTACCAGAAGTCAATCCTGACCTATGATGATTTGTAAAATGAACACTTTAAAATACAGTCAAGGACTTTTATGTGATCTGAATCTTTATTGTCTTTGTTGCCTTTCCAGCGTCATCCTCACAAAAATGTTGATTTTTTTTGCTTTAGAATACAAAAGAATTCTTTTTTTCCTTTTTTTTTCTAAGCTCTTATTTGAAGTAATTGTAAGTTTCTGCATTATTTTGCTTGAAACTCAATACTTTACTGTGTATGTGCCAGTTGAATTACACAACAAAAGCAAAGGTATTTTCCCTTGAAATCATATTTCCACTATTAAGCTGACCTTTAAATGTACCATTTTGTTAGTCAAACATCATTATATGAAATTAGTCACAGCTTTCTTGTTTTGTGCAAGCAAATCTTGATTACTCGCTTTTCTGTAAAGCTGCGACTCAGTTTAATAATTCATGCTTCTCTGCTTATCAGCTTTAGAAACCAAACCGGTGCATTCTGCTATAAATCATACCCACTGCTGCATTTCATTTTAATGCAGGGCAGCAAAACACTAGCATAATTGGTGCAATCTGTTATTTACAGGTATGTTGTGAGACACAGGTGGCAACCTACTTTTTGCGTTGTAAAAGAAAACGAGACCTCCTTCACAACTTGAGTAATGTTCTAGAAATTATAGTGATGGTAGGATAAGATTCATTTATTCTTACTCACAGTAAACTTTGATTCTGTTATAATGACTCATGTAGTGTTTTTCTTGCAAATTCTCAGATGGGACCTTACTCAATTTATATCTGAGGTCGAATGAAGGAATACTACAATAAAACAGTAAGAGAAATGACTTTGTAAAAAGTATGTAATTCCATATTTTTCTCCTTTGCTGACTTACTCTACATAGCCAATTTCCTCTGCTTACAAGTGAAATGATAAGGAATTTCTTTTTTATTAGTAGCACAAGTGCTGTAGTAATACAAACACGCAAAGGAAATCAATGGCAGACTTTTATTCTTAACTTTAGAAATAGTGAAAGAATCTGAAATACAATCAAAACCACTCATTTCTACTATACTGCTCCATCCCATTTGTCTGAATTGCGTGGTGACCAGCAGCATCTACCATAGATCTGTAAGTAATTATAGGTAGAAGTGATTTGAAACTGAATTGGGAGACAATATATTGAAGTCATTTCAGCAATTCCTTACTTGGATCAAAGCTATTTAACTAATATAAAGGTATACTTATTATATGGAAGCAGAATTATTGGTAACTGTTTTGAAGCATACTCCAGGTAAAATATCTACATTTGGTGAAAGGGCGAAGACATCACTGTATGAATAATTTATAACATAACAATAACATGCAACAAATTATATGTGGGTTTTTTTTTTTAAGTACTGACTGTTTTAACACAATTGATGGACTACTAGTTGTCTTCAGCATCCTTCATTATTTTTATGAATCCTATGAATTCACTGCAAAAGGCATTTGATCCAATCCATCAGAATAATTTTTCTAAAAATACCAAAACAAAGACTTTAATTTTTAAAATGGTTGCAGTTCACATAGGAAACTCATTAACTGCTCAAAGCAGTGTTTATGGTAAAATCAAGGGTGAAAATGTAAAGTGAATATCAAATAAACATTTCCTGGGTGAGATCTATTAAATAATAGAACAATCTCACTAGGGAAGTGACATGGGTTGTTTCACTTGACAAATTTTAAGTGGTTTGGAAAAAATACTGTAATATTTTCTTGCATTAAAAGAAAGCACCAAGTATTTTACACTGTTATTTTCATCTCCAATTTCTGTTTTGGTACTGTTCTACTTTATTAATTTCATTTACTGTGGTTGGTCTGTATAGAGAACTGTGTGGGATCCATTTACAAAGTACTTCTGCAACAGAAACCTGAATAGCAACACTCAAATACGTTTTGAAGCAAGGCAGAAAAAATAGCTTTCATCCCCTTTCCCTTCTTTAAATAAGAACTTCCATGGAGAGAAATTGAAACAGAATTAATCAAACCAGAAGAACCTCCCTCGCACAAGGAAGCCAAGAGCATGTTGGCTTTGTGATGCATTGAGAGGGTACTGCCACAAAAAGCATTCTCTGCTCCTGCTGAGGCTCCTGATGCTACCTCTTCTGATGCCAAACAGGCCGCTATCACCACATCATCTGCTGTTGGTGCTGTTTCACGCTTTTGCATGAAGGGCCAAGGGAACACGTTCTAAATTGCCTTGTGCCAAGAGAAGGAATAAAGCAATTTGAGATACCAAATGATGTAACTACTAGTGCAGAAGACCAATAAACTTTGCCAATTACTCTTTGGCACCAAGGTCTAAGAAGAGGAATGAAAAAAAAAAAAAACCCAACAAAAAACAAAAACCATAAGGGCATAAATTTGGAACAAGTTTGGAACTTGATGAGAGCCATGGGAAAATGTCAAATGTATCACACCAGAGACTCTAAGGAGGATTATAGACAGAACTTTGGTACAAACAGAAAATAAAATTGCTGTTAAAATGACAAATAAAGGCAAAATATAAAGAAATTACAAAGCAGAATATATTCAGTAGTATAATTTTGAAATTTTTTTAGACATTTAGAGCCAATGAGTGGCATGATGAATTGCTTAGACATTCAATAGTTTATTCACTAACTTAAAACCTATTAAATGACAGCACTGCAAAATGCAGCCCCAAAAATCCCATATGGAGTACTGCAAGTCCTCCCTGAATATGGAGGAATCTACTATGGATGTCAAGAAAATAGGTCAGCCATTTATAAGCAAAGCCAAGCTGCCATCTGGGCCTGCCAAAAGTAGAGCCCAATTAGTGAAATCTAGTGTTCTACTGGGGTGTAGGCACCAAATGATGAAAACATCACATTCATTTAATGCATGTCACAAAACAACAGTCTGGTAACAAAGTAGCTATATATTTGAGTTAGAGTTAAACTCATTACCCTCTTAGGAAGTTTTATTTATCCTATTGTTTTATCTCTAAAGTGCCTTGTTCCTTAAGTCTCTTTCCATTGACACTTAGTTGTAAATATGAATGAATAAAAGTACCATGCATTTTAACTGTTTATTAATATATATAAAATTGAATCATACCAGCTATGATATTTCTCCAAAGTATTTTATGTACAGACCTATGTTATAACTTCAACTATTACTGTTAAACAGCCACCTCAAGTTGAAATGCAGCTTTTACAGCACAGGGTCAAGAATTAATCAAGACTTCAGAGCCACAAATGACATAGCATCTTTACCATAGTACTAACCACTGACAATTCAGGTAGAGCTGCTAAAGAAAAAAAATAATTAGTCAAGTTATTATTTAGCCAGAAGAACAGATTTCAAATGTCTACCCTGGAAGGAAAAGTGGTGCAGGATCTTTTAAAGACTCTTTTCAGGTCTAATCCAAAAATTTGCACTTCTAGGTATACATTGGCCTTTAACACCATCCAGAAACAATCAATCACTCACTAACAAGCCAAAGAAAAGAATGTCATATTCTCAGCCAGTGATATCCAGACAGACGCTGTAACAGGAAGGTGGCGGCTGGGGTTCTCCAATCCAGGTACAGACATGGCTCCATCTCTTTCAGGTTATGGGATGTAGTGGATTTTAACTGACTGTGATCAATGGCAGCGATGTTAAAAATTCCAGCTTCTATAGAAAATACTGGTTGAAAGATGCATATAGAAACTCACCCTGTTAACTATATGTCTGTGAAAAACATACTAGCTTGTGACAGAGGAGACAAAGACATCACTTTTGCGTGTTCCATTGAGATAATATGTTGATTAGGTTCTCAGTCTGTTTCACACAAGCCAATAGCTCTCCTATAGGAAACTGATGTTTCCAGTGACACAAATACCAGACTTGCCTAGGGACCGAAATGACTTTGACACTGATTTCTAGAGGATTTCCTAAGTGTGCTGTCAGAAACTGGTACTAACATCTCAAGTTTACTTTTGTTTACCATCCGCTTTAGATTTGTGATTCCTTCAGGCTACGTGCCAGATGTATATCCTATTGTGATAATGCTTTATGATGATGAAAACTGCTGACATGTCTTGGTTCAGACAACTCTGAATGTCTCTGACAGCATTGGGACAAGTTAGCATTTGGACTGGCAAAGCAGAAGCAGAGAAGGCAATGCACTAATAGTAGCAAATTTTTATTGAAGAAAAACTATCCCCCATAATGCATGTTTATCACAGCCTCAGTTATCAAATTTTACTCCTGAAAAATAATTCATAAATAGTATTACTGGCAAATTCAGATAGCAATGGATTTTCTTCAAAGTGAAGGACAACCCTGATCTACATCAGTCTTACCACAAATGACAGTCCTTAGACTCAGGTCTGTCAGGTTTTTCTCTTTACAGCCACTAGGTTAGTTAAAATTAAAGACTAGCCAATTTAACTAACATGATGGTGAAAAATTATGTAAGTTAATGATTCTATGCTAAATTTTTGAAGCAATTATACCATTGGTGAAGCAGTGTAAATAGGGATTTCCTTCTTAAATTATGCCTACACAAGGCAATCTTCTTATGCCTTACTCATGGGTCGATGTTCATAAAAAAATAGATAATAAGGGAAAGGAGGTTTACTATGTTGCTTACAAAGACCAGTTGTCTTTCTGAAGCTTAGTATTAGTGTATAAAATATCAGGCTGTGATATTGTAAAATCTGGTTTTACAATAGCACTGTGTTATATTTTATGAATTGAGAAGAAATAATTTTTATAGAGAGCAACAAAACTGTATAAGCCAGTAATCACAGTATCACAGTATCACAGTATCACAGTATGCTAGGGATTGGAAGGGACCTCAAAAGATCATCTAGTCCAATCCCCCTGTCGGAGCAGGAACACCTAGATGAGGTTGCACAGGAAGGCGTCCAGGCGAGTTTTGAATGTCTCCAGAGAAGGAGACTCCACAACCTCCCTGGGCAGCCTGTTCCAGTGCTCTGTCACCCTCACTGAGAAGAAGTTTCTTCTCAAATTTAAGTGGAACCTCTTGTGTTCCAGCTTGAATCCATTACCCCTTGTCCTATCACTGGTCGCTACTGAGAAGAGCCTGGCTCCATCCTCATGACATTCCCCCTTTATATATTTATAAACGCTAATAAGATCACCCCTCAGTCTCCTCTTCTCCAAACTAAAGAGACCCAGCTCCCTCAGTCTTTCCTCATAAGGGAGATGCTCCACTCCCTTAATCATCTTAGTTGCCCTACGCTGGACTCTCTCCAGCAGCTCTCTGTCCTTCTTGAACTGAGGGGCCCAGAACTGGACACAATATTCCAGATGCGGTCTCACCAGGGCAGAGTAGAGGGGAAGGAGGACCTCTCTCGATCTGCTAACCACCCCCCTTCTAATACAGCCCAGGATGCCATTGGCCTTCTTGGCCACAAGGGCACAGTGCTGGCTCATGGTCATCCTGCTGTCCACCAGGACCCCCAGGTCCCTTTCCTCTACACTGCTCTCTAACAGGTAGCTCCCCATCCTATACTGGAACCTGGGGTTGTTTCTGCCCAGATGTAGGACCCTACACTTTCCCTTGTTGTATTTCATTAAGTTACTCCCTGCCCAAATCTCCAGCCTGTCCAAGTCTCTCTGGATGGCAGCACAGCCCTCTGGCGTGTCAGCCACTCCTCCTAGCTTAGTGTCATCAGCAAACTTGCTGATAGTACACTCAATTCCCTCATCTAAATCATTAATGAATATATTGAATAATATGGGCCCCAGTACCGACCCTTGAGGCACTCCGCTGGTTACCGGCCTCCAACTGAACTCTGCCCCATTGACTACGACTCTCTGGCTTCTCTCCTTCAGCCAGTTCGCAGTCCACCTAATTATCCGGTCATCCAGTCCACACTTCCTCAGTTTAGCCATGAGGATGCTGTGGGAGACCGTGTCAAATGCTTTACTGAAGTCAAGGTAGACCACATCCACCGCTCTGCCATCATCCATCCACCTCGTTATTTCCTCATAAAAGGCTATGAGGTTGGTCAAGCATGACTTCCCCTTGGAAAAGCCATGCTGACTGCCCCTAATAACCCTCTTATCCTTGATATGCCTTGAGAGGGCACCAAGGATAAGCTGCTCCATCAGTTTCCCAGGGATGGAGGTGAGGCTGACCGGTCTATAGTTACCCGGGTCCTCCTTCTTGCCCTTTTTGAAGACTGGAGTGACATTTGCTTTCCTCCAGTCCTCAGGCACCTCGCCCGTTTCCCAAGACTTGGTAAAGATGGTGGAGAGTGGTCCAGCAATGACTTCAGACAGCTCCTTCAGCACCCGTGGGTGCATCCCATCTGGACCCATGGATTTATGGATGTCCAGGTTGCTTAACTGGTCTCTGACCCAGTCCTCATCAACTAAGGCAAACCCATCCATTGACTTGACTTCATCTTCATCTGGGGTCTCAGCAGAACAGGACTCCTCAGGACAGCCCCCAACAGAGTAGACAGAGACAAAGAAGGCATTCAGTAGTTCTGCCTTCTCTGTATCTTCTGTCACCAGGGCACCCACCCCATTCAGTAGTGGGCCTACATTGCCTCTGGTGTTAGTTTTATCTGCCATGTATTTGAAAAAGCTCTTCCTGTTGTCTTTGACCCCTCTTGCCAGGTTTAACTCTAAGGAGGCCTTAGCTTTCCTAGTTGCCTCTCTACATCCCCTGACAGCAGCCCTGTACTCCTCCCAAGTGGTCAGCCCCTCCTTCCATGATCTATAAACTCTCTTCTTCCACTTGAGCTTGCCAAGCAGTTCCCTGTTTAGCCACACAGGTCTCCTGGCTCCCTTCCTTGACTTCCTACGTGTCGGGATGCTCTGATCTTGAGCTTGGTCCATTGAGTAATGTCCAAACAGTGGGGACAAAAAAAAGCCTGAAAAAAGAACACTTCCCAAAAATTAATTATCCTTGCACCACTAGAACTGGTCCAGGAATTAAAAAAAAAAAAAAAAAAAAAAACACAAAAAACCCAACCAAAACTAACAAAGGTTCAGGAATATTTATTTAACTTAAGATCTGAGTAATATCCTTAATTATTAACCATTATTGACTATTCATTCAAGTAAGCTCTTTGCAGGAATAACTTGCCAGGTTTCTCCTTCATGTGAATATGAAACAGTTCCAGATGCACAACTTCTTTTTCACAAAATTTGTGTAGCCTAAAGTCTCAACAGTTTTTGAGATCTTAAGTTTCAAAAATGTGGTTTAAGTCAGTTTAAAACCCTTTTTGGTCAGCTGTCAATAAATACTTGGGGCACTGTTAATTAAGATTTTTTAAAATTAAATATGAATTCAATGCAATTGAACATGATTTTGAATGTAATATTTATTCATGTTCATGAATGAACAGGAAGAAGTTCTTTATGTCTAACTTTTGCAGTCCATAGTAATACCACTCAAAAATCTGTCAAAGGGGTTTTCCTACAGCATTTACTACAGTAGAAAATATTGATATAAAGCCAGACTAAAGTGTGAATGTGGACTTGAGGATCAGATCCCAATAGGCAAAGATAGTGTGCTTTCACACAGGTATATCAAAACTCTATCAAACTTCACCTTTTGTTTAGTTTTATCCAGATGAGACATAGTGTACCTTTTGAGCATTTGCAATGAATGACAGAAACTGTATCTTTGATTCTCTACTATAGTTTTTGTAAGTTCATACTTTGAATATTCACTACATACTTAGTAATGTGTGTTTGCTTCTCTTTGTGCCTTCAGCAAGTTTAGGCCTCTTTTGCACAATGCCTTGGGAATGTTGCCAGCAGAAGAGCAATGTAAATCTGAGATTCAATAAGACACTAGTGCATGTGTGTATACACCCACATGAACACATGATCGTATCAATCATCAGAATGTAGGCTTGAAAGAAAAGGCCTCATTTTCTCAGCATTCATTTCAAAACACAGACTGTATTGCAGAGATCTAGTGATAGATGCAGCCCTGATTCAAAGTGTCACTACCCTACCAAAAATCCAAGAATTTTTTCGTTTGGTGTTGATGATGATTATGATGATATACTTGGTAGTCTGTGAAATGTAGTATCCTGTGTTTTTATCTCCTTCTTGTTTTGCCTATCAGCTGAAACATTTTCTCCAATACTTTCACGAAGTAAAATGGAAGTCATTACATTCCTTTAACTTGGCACAAAATAAAACACAAAAAGGGTAGCTAAAGACTCTGTTCATCATAGCAAACGTTACATACTGAAGCACAAGCTGCTGAGTTGAACATAAGGTAGACTATTCAGATGTGAGGTTCAGGCTTCTCATGTATAGATGTAGTATACAATCAGTGTGGTGTTGGAGTCTCAAAGTCTTCTTCGAACACAAGGAGAACCTTGGTTGAATCGCAGGAAGGATTTCAAACTCAAACAGAAATAATGTCTATGCGTGTCAAAATATGCGTGAACACTTCATTCACTACTACCTTTCTCTTTCCTTTTCTGATTTTTCTTTTTCCTGATAATTTGCTGAGCCACAGAGTCAATTAATTGTTTTTTTTACAACAAGATATGTACAGATCTCTAATTTCATTTCAATTTCAATTCAGATAAAATTCTTTAGATGAAGCAAACACTGATAATCAAATCTTAAAACTATTTTATAGGTAAAGCAGAACTTGATTTTATTTCAGAGCTCTGCTATCTTGCCTTTCTTGTAAAGGATGCTTTTTTAACAGGGTGTAACAAAAACATTAAAAAAACCTTCTATAACATACAACTGAATACCATATGCTGAGAGATACTGTTACCACTGCTAGAAACCTACCCATTGCTTGAGCTGTGTCTTTGAAGTGTGCATAATCTTCATGATCCTCAGCCTAAAACCATGCTGGCTGGGAGCTATTTACACCCAATTCTCTCATTCCATTTTCTGTAATCCACCAAATCACTATGTCTTCAGCAAACTGAAAAGTGCCCACCAACTTCTTGAAGAGCAGATTAAGGTTCTTTTTCATATTTCAAATTCTTATGTAAATTTTAAATATTTTAACTCTATGTGTGCTGGTTACTCTAGATATGAAAACGGAGTATCTGCACAGAGTATTAGCAGTTGCTATAGGCTCAAATACCACTTTTCACACAAAAGCATGATTGTATCCTCATCACTCATGAAGAATATCTTTCTCAATGGCATATCATAGTCAGGAACTGAAATAATTTTCTCCACACCTGCTCTGGCAGCTCTTGCCTCACAGCTCTTTTCTCCCTGCTAACAAAGCAATGAGAAGCATCTATTCTCTCATACAAGAGATTATGATCATCAGAAGTAATGTTTCTGCATAGTTATGCAAAAGACCTTCTTAGAATTGGAACAATAATTTTGTTATTCAGCATAGACCTGGGTTTTGTTTCCTCTGTTGTGACTCTATCAACTTTAACACTTCATGCTACCTGGAGAATTGAAGACTATAAGCTGGGAACCAGTATTGTGACCTACAATTTTCTGTTTTGAATTTTCTGGTACTTTGCTACTGTTGGCATGCTGATCCACACTGTCATATTGTTTAGACACTTTGTAAGAAGAACCACAAGAGTGTGCTAAGACTTGTATCCTATGTTCAGGAGCAGACATGCTGAATGTCCCCAGATGAAGCATTTATATGTTATCCAATAGCTGCTTTTTTTTTTTTTTTCCAAAGAACTGCAGGTAGACCATCAACAGAAAATGAATATGAAGTGACAAAAGTTTAACAGATTTAGTAAGAGGCTGTAATCAGGAGCTGTCAGATATAAAACTTTTCTAAGAGCCTTCTATACTCATTTTCCTCAACTCCATAATAGGGGATAATACTTGAGCATAATAATATTGTTTTACTAATTATATAGCAAATGATTGTCCTGTTGTTGAGGTTGCTCTGAGACCATTACTGACTGCCTGATGGATATTGGCTTTGGTTTAAAGATGTTAATTTTGACCTTGGCATGAGAACATACTTAAAATGAGCACAAATGGACAACAGGATGACCATGAGCCAGCAATGTGCCCTTGTGGCCAAGAAGGCCAATGGCATCCTGGGGTGCATCAAGAAGAGTGTGGCCGGCAGGTCAAGGGAGGTCATCCTCCCCCTCTACTCTGCCCTGGTGAGGCCGCACCTGGAGTACTGTGTCCAGTTCTGGGCCCCCCAGCTCAAGAAGGACAGGGAACTGCTGGAGAGGGTGCAGCATAGGGCTACCAAGATGATTAGGGGACTGGAACACCTCTCTTATGAAGAAAGAATAAGGGAATTAGGTCTCTTTAGTCTGGAAAAAAGACGGTTGAGCCGGGACCTCATCCATGCTTATAAATACTTAAAGGGTGGGTGCCAGGAGGATGGGGCCAGGCTCTTTTCGGTGGTGCCCACTGACAGGACAAGAGGTAATGGGCACAAACTTGAGTATAGGAAGTTCCACCTAAACATGAGGAGGAACTTCTTTACCTTGAGGGTGGTAGAGCACTGGAACAGGCTGCCCAGGGAGGTGGTGGAGTCTCCATCTCTGGAGACATTCAAAACCCACCTGGATGCATTCCTGTGCAACCTGCTCTAAGGTGTCCCCGCTCTGGCAGGGGGGTTGGACTAGATGATCTCCAGAGGTCCCTTCCAACCCTATGATTCTATGATTCTATGATTCTATGACAATAGCACATGACCATACTCACATTAACAAGACCATATGCTCCCTAATGAAAATCACTCTTGTCTAAATGAGAAAGCTATAGGAAAGCTGTTTTTCATGAAGACCAGATATTAAACTTTGTTTCCCTTTACCCACAACTGACAGTTTCAGTCCCCAGGTCTTTCCAGGCTTAAGAACAAAGAAGAGTGCATAGAGGCCCGAAATATGTATAACTCCAAGAACAGCTAATATTCCCACTCCAATACTGCACTTGGATACTTAAGGGTGTCTTTGACTGTAACCTGGAACCTTAAAAGTAAACTATGCTGGCCCTGAATACAAGCAGACGTTCCGCTGCATAGGGATTTTTCAGCCTTGAAAAGAGAAACTGAGCTGGTTTAAGTACTTTTAAGTCTGACTAACAAGGCATCTTTTTCTAAAGATTATGTAACCCCTAAATTTTTGTTCTAAGTACCCAATGCATCTAATTTCTTGCTTAAAGCAAGAATATGTATTATTACTAAGAACTTCGATAAGAAGTACAATTTACACATGATTAGTCAGCAGACAGTAAAATCCAGCAGCTCTTTTTAATGCAAAATAATGTCCATTATGTTTAGTTGCCATGTAGTCACCATATGGTGTTGGACAGTGTGCAAACATTACTCACAATGACAAGAAGTTACTCTTATTCTTGTGTCAAAGTATTTCCATTGACTTAATTTGAGCTTCAGGCCTTATTCTAAGTCATATTTGAACACAGTGGATGAACAAAGGTTTACTGAAATAAGTATAGGTTGAAAGTCTAAATCCAAATACCTAAGAAAGATAAAGGAAAAGCAGCCAAAGGAGAAGCTTGTTTATTTAAACTAGTATTATGTTACATACAATATAATTAAAACACACCAAAATGAAAAGGGCAAGCAATGAACCTTGAACTGATAGCTGTATCAACAAATAAATTACCGAGAGAATAATTGCTGTGAAAATGGAAATTTATGCCCATATTCTGGAAGATCTGACTCATAAATAAACCTTCCCTTAAGGGTCCTACTCC
Organism: Vanellus vanellus; assembly: GCF_965231255.1. NCBI lineage: Eukaryota > Metazoa > Chordata > Aves > Charadriiformes > Charadriidae > Vanellus > Vanellus vanellus. The sequence goes on along the minus strand of NC_138911.1, from coordinate 23,950,502 downwards.
TAAATCATAAATCTCTTTCTTCCCAGAGTGGGAAACATCATCTTTCTGTGTAGTAATGCACCCATTTTGAGATTAATTCCGAGAAAAAAACATATACGTCCTCAAACTAAGTATGCAGGCTCTAATCACAATATGCAAATAGCACACATTCTAGAATAAGCAAGAGACAGAGTTGAAGTGGGGGAAAAAATGTCCATCCTAAGCTATATGACAGCCAAGAGATAAAGGGAATTCAATGAACTTATTGTCCTGGTTTTGAGTCCTTGATGTACTCATCGGGGAAAAGAAGCAGTCATGCAGTCTGAAGTATCCACTACTGATACTCTTATCCAGTATTGCTAAATTATCCCATGTTGCAAATGCATTTCTTCTTTGTCTCATGTCAGTACCAGCACAGAGATGAATCGGACACTCAAATTCACTCCATTCATTTGATGAGCCTAGCTTTCATTGCACTCTGAACCGACTTTAGCTGACATTTCTTTTTCAATGAGGAAAAATTACTTAGCCATAACTATGGAACAAGTATTAGCATTTTTTGGTATGTTAAATTCTACACAGGTTAAGATATTTTGATCTGATATATGTGCATGCACTATATCGTCTTTACCATACTGTAAATTACTAACTGTGATTCACCAGATGTTTTAAAATATTGCAGCTTGAAAAATAAAATGAAGCAGTGAAGAGGATTGCATTTTTGCCTACTCACAGCATCAGAAACCTCTCTCATTTGAGGGTTTCAAAGTGCTTTACATGCACTTATTAGATAAGTAATTACACGCCTTCTCTCTGAGGAGAAGGTAAGCATTATTATATTCATATGGCAACTGTGGAAACTGCTGAGATTCAGCAGTCTGGGGCATGATCCTTGAATCCTTAATCACCTATCCCTCAGATACCTAGCAGCTCACTTCCTCTGGAACCCCCCTGCCACACACAAACACACTCAGGCACACACCAAGTAACAATAATTTTCGAAACACAGCTTATTCCAGTGGTTTGGCTGTTAAAAGTAATACATTAATCTCTCTCATCCTTCTTACATATTTAAGCCCCGAGGGGCAAATCAGATGCAGAAGCTACACAATCTTTTCAGGGTCACAGAGATCCAAACAGTTCAGCTCACATTAAGGATCCTGTTTGTTTCCCAGCTGCACTTCTGCAGTTGCAATCTGGTTTGAAAAAGTGTGCTTCTAATTCAGCAAGTTTTCTGTTTTGAGTAAAAAATAGTCATGTGGTGAAAGGTTTCCAGGAACACATTCTAAATGCCACTTCAGATCAGTCAGCAAGTTGATAATATCAAATCTAACAGACACACCATTTCCTCTCTCTTGGTTATTAATTAAGACATTAATTTAGAAGGTTTGCACTTCTCAAAATGTTACCACAAGAAAAAATTTACAGTCATAAGCTTATTCAAATAAATTAATGGCCATGTCTTAATTTGTATTAATTATCAGGAAAAGCTCTTTGAACATTATTTGTTGATAATTCAATATATAAGTAAACAGAAAAGGAACACGTACTGACATAAAGGAATAAATCAAGTCTTGGGAAGATGTTAGTCTTGTAAGAATTCATTAACTTAAAAAAATCACTGTGATTCAGTAATAAAAACTGCCAGTACTTTATATACATGAAGGCTTTAAAAAAATCAAATTTTATTAAAGAAAATGAAAAGGTGCTTTAAAAGCTTTGTCAGGAGGATTGATTTTTATGAGCTTGTAGTCTGGCTAGTGAAATTATTTGAGTGACATGAAGCTTTTACTTCTCTTTTCATACAGATTTAATAAAAATGGATTGTCCTTAATAAAAAGATACAGCTGTGGTTTCCTTCCCAATCTTTTTTTCAGGTATATAATGTATCTAGAGAGAGGATGCAAAGAGGAAATCCACTTTAAAATTTATTGTTCTGCTATCAGTCTATAACTCTCATTAATGACTTTGCAATCTGTATTTCTGAGAAGTTATAGATGTAATTTTTATTTGGTTGATTTCTATTCTTTTCATGTAAGGAGAAAGTAGAACAAAATCCGAATTAAAATGGAAAATAGCAAAATTGCATGTATGTCTTCAAAGTCCTTAGCAACTTGAATCATTTAAACACTCTGTATGAACAATATATGCTCTTATGCTGTTTTGAGTAGTGAATTCTACTCTGTTATTTTCTATATGATATAGTGTAAACCCCCCTAAATATCATGCATTTTGGGCTGACTCAGAAATATCTACTGTAACGAAATAGAAAAACAAAAAAGGAAGTTCAGGAACCTACCCATATAAATTTAAGGATGATTTGTATTAGAACTTGTCAAACCATTTGTCTGTTTTCATATCAATCTTCAACATCTGTCCAGTGAGGAATAGGTAGGAAGGCAGTTTTGAATCTTTTCTTCACAATGCTTGTACTAAGAGAAAATCCCTTTGGTTGCCTATGGCCTACTTTGTTCCACTTGATCTAAAGGAGCTAGATTTTGGGGAAGGAGGAAAGGTTCTAGAAAAGCCTTGCAAGATCAGTTACTTGTAGACAGTAAATTATCCATGGCCCAGCAATGTGCCCTTGTCGCCAAAAAGGCCAATGGAATCCTGGGCTGCATAGGGAAGAGTGTGGCCAGTAGGTCGAGGGAGGTCATTCTCCCCCTCTACTCGGCACTGGTGAGGCCACAACTGGAATACTGTGTCCAGTTTTGGGCTCCCCAGTTCAAGAGGGACAGGGAACTGCTGGAGCGAGTCCAGCGAAGGGCAACTAAGATGATTAAGGGCTTGGAGCACCTCCCTTATGAGGAAAGGCTGAGAGAGCTGTGACTCTTTAGCCTGGAGAAGAGAAGGCTGAGGGGAGACCTTATTATGGCATACAAGTATCTAAAGGGTGGGTTGAAGAAGGATGGAGCCAGGCTCTTTTCATTGGTTCCAAGTGACAGGACGAGGGGCAATGGGCACAAGTTAGAACACAGGAAGTTCCGTTCAAATACACGGAAACAGTTCTTTACGGTGAGGGTGACAGAGCACTGGCACAGGCTGCCCAGGGAGGTTGTGGAGTCCCCTTCCCTGGAGATTTTCAAGACCCGCCTGGATGCAGTCCTGAGTAATGTGCTCTAGGCAATCCTGCTTTAGCAGGAGAGTTGGACTAGATGATCTCTAGAGGTCCCTTCCAACTCTGATAATTCTGTGATTCTGTGATTCTGTGATCAGTTTTATATCTTATTGTCAAGGAAAAAAAGAGGGCTAATTAGACATTGATAAAGTTTTTTTTCAAAGCCAGGATGGTAAAGATGTATAGGGACGTGAAGGAAGGGAGTTTCTTCTTTCTCCTTGAAAGTGAAGAAAATTTCCAATTATCAGCTCAGTGAGCTATTGAAATTTTTAATTGTACAGCAATTTCTACAAACAACTTGCTAAAATTAATAATGGTCACTGTGCTATATAAAGTTTCTGTGCAGGACATTGTTTTTTGGGGTTTGTTTATAAGAAAGGAAAATAGAACTAGACTCACCATCTGTATATTTAAATAATGTGATATATACTTTGGAAATCTTTAATGATGATGTACTATTGATTTAGTTTAGCCTCACTGAAAGTATGGCCATACCAATTTATTTTCTTTGTTGACATCTGAAGTGTTAAAAGGATATTCCAGAAATGTTTTACTTAGCTGAAATTTATGATTTCTTGCGAGAAAATCTAAATTTGAATTGATAGAACCATTCGAAAGAAATATAGAAATACTTCCCATCTATAAAGTAGTAGCAGAGGTGTTGCTACCTGAATAAATGATTTTGCATAGCTTTCCAGGGGGAGTTAATATGATCTTTAAAATTCTACACCAACAGCTTGTATATGGGCCTTGAAACTTTATGCTGCAATGTAACCAGAGAAAACCTTTACACAATATACATGAGTGAGAACATAAAAATTGCACACATTTATTTCCATGATACGTTAATATCTAAGGTTTATATAGTCTTTAGACAATGCAATGAGAAACAGGCACTTGTACGTAGTCTTTGGTCCATGTTCCAGCTGCTTAGCACTATCAGACATAAAACAGCCAAAAGCTGCCCTGAGAGTATATCTGAATACTTGCACCTCAGAAGAAGAATCTTGGGGTGAGAAAAAGCTTACGTGATTAGATCCAACATGTGTTATTTGGTGTATATCAATGGAAAATCTGAGTTAGAGCTGTGAGGAGTCTGAAACAGTAAAACAATAGGTTAACGAATGCTAGAGGAAGTACATTATAACAGAAGAAATTTTTCTCTCTGTACCAAAAATGTTCCAGGATGGGGAACATTAGCTCTTAAAGGTGCAAGTACTCTACTTCCAACTTTTGCCAAGACAAAGGAAAAAGCTGTTCATCACTCACCGAGACGAACAGCTCTGGTGCAGGCACGTCCGCAGCAGAGCCAGCTGATCTCAGTGAAAAGGGGCTTTTTCTGACCTTTTTTAAGACAGGGAACTGCCAGGGCAGTGCAGGGACCCGCAGGGTGCCGGCATCTCAAGCGAGGGCAGCTGATGTAAAGGAGCGGGACCAACAGCAACGGCACCTCCCCCACTCCCATAAGAGGCAGCCCAAGGGAGCACAGCGACCAGAGCGGGCAGAGCATGGCACATCAGGCAGGGCATGGCATGGCAGTTTGCGTGGAAGGGCACGCAGGAAGGGCACTGAAGGTCCTGCCAGTTCAAGAGGTGGGTTCACCTGGTGAAAGGAGGCCAGCTGGTCTCTACCCACCAGAAAGCTACGTCCTCTGCAATTGCCAGAGTAGGTGTAGCAACGCAGACAGTGCTCCCTCAGAAGAACACAGGCATTCAGGTCTCAGGCTGCAGGGAGTGCCACAGCCTTGCAACAGCTAGCAAGTGCTAGTGGTGAAGACAGGTGTGTGAGGTGTGTGCAGGTAGATGATCTGCTCTGTACAGTAGGTATGAGGCCCTGGGCATGGTGGACCAGCCAAAGGACAATGAGGCTGATGGTCCAAATACATCAGAGGAGTTGCCAGGACCAGAAAAGCCTACTGTTGGAATGATTACTAAAAATGATCAATAATACAGCATTGGTCACACATTAAAATCAAAAGGCTCCTAGGGTAAATATAGCCGCAGCTGGTATGTGAAGAATCTGCTACATCTGCGATTCCCTGTACAATATCGCTTGCAAAGAAACATGGGGAGTGGAGTGGGGTGGAAACTCCAAGGCCAAACCCTGTGATAATCCGGAAAACATGGGAACAAGATGGCACCACGGAAGAAAAACAGTGTGAAGGATGGAGCAGAGTGGAGACACCATGGCTAAAACTCTGTGATAAACTGGGAACTTGGGGACTGAATGTCTTACAGAACTGATAAACTGCTCACTTGTTACCCTGAGCCAACAATCTGTCATTTTTTTTTCTGAAATGTTGTCCGTTAGTGAACTTCGCTCATTATAGTGTCATTATAATACCAAAACACACCTCCATCCCAAAAGCTACCCACCTCCAAGGTGCAACCACTCCTCCTTGGGTCTGTGCCCTGAATTTTTCATGAACTGTACCTTTAAATGCAAGGCGAGAAAATTTTACACCAATCATAATGAAAGTATTTATGACTAGAGTCACTCAAACTCCACCTTGAAGATAAAAAATAGCATAAAAATAGCCCAAGAAAAGGGGGATGGGAGGGAAGATACCATCATGGACTTCTGGGATCAGTCAACGGGCTGAGCCTCCCCACTCCCTCCCCATAAGGACACTTGTGGGTAAGATTAGAACACTTGGCTATTATACCAAGTGCTTCCCCGGGAAACTTAGAAATCTCTATATAGAGTGGTTTTATAACTTAGCGCTTTTGTAACTGAGCTATATTGCCAGTATCTTTAGTATTCGCACGTGCTTTGCAGACAGTCAATATCACCGTCAATCCAAAAGAACTTGTGTATCTGTTGTTTAAATAAACTGTACTGTGTAGGCAGCTAGTCGTTTGGGTTTTCTCATTGAATGCGACCGAAGCGAGGCCATGTTAGCTCATGAGCACTACTGGTCTGAAAGTGCAGTCTGCTATTAGTGTATCCAGAACCGTAACAGTTTAATATATTAAACGCGCCTGGGCTCATAGTGATGAATTGGGCTTCACTCAGAATTTAAACCTAGCCGCACCTGGCCTCCCACCTCGGTAAGGAGTGTTAGAATGCAAGGGGGTTTATTTTCTACCAAAACTACTTTGCCCCTTTAACGCAACACCTACTCACCGTATTAAAACTACCTCTACAAGGAAGAAGAGGTGGTTTATAGTTGTGGGTGATTCAGCTCCGAGGGGGCCAGAGGGCCTGATATGTAGGGCAGACCCCACTCTCAGGGAAGTCTGCTGCCTCCCTGGGGCATGGGTTAGGGATGTCACAAAGAAACTCCCTAGCCTGATGCAGCCTTCGGACTACTACCCACTGCTCCTGTTCCATGTAGGGGTGATGAATGTGCAAATTGGAGTGCGAAGATGATTAAAAGAGATATCAGGGCCTTGGGACAGCTAGTACAGGAATCCAGAGCACAGGTTATTTTTTCTTCCCTAATTCCAGTTGGAGGCAATGGCATCCAAAGAAATAGACGAGCTCAATCTGTTAATACATAGAATCATAGAATCATAGAATTAGTGAGGTTGGAAGGGACCTTTAAGATCATCAAGTCCAACCGTTAACCTACCCTGATAAAAACACCACCACTTCTAAACCATGTCCCTAAGCACCTCATCTACCCTTTTCTTAAACACCTCCATGGATGGTGAATCCACCACCTCTCTGGGCAGCCTATTCCAATGTTTAATAACCCTTTCAGTGAAAAAATGCTTCTTAATATCCAATCTAAACCTGCCCTGACATAACTTGAACCCATTTCCTCTTGTCCTATCACTTGTCACCAGGGAGAAGAGGTCAGCTCCCATCTCTCTAAAACCTCCTTTCAGGTAGTTGTAGAGGGTGATAAGGTCTCCCTTCAGCCTCCTCTTCTCCAGGCTAAACAACCCCAGTTCCCTCAGTCGTTCCTCATAAGGTTTGTCCTCCAGACCCTTCACCAGCTTTGTAGCCCTTCTCTGGACACGCTCCAACACCTCAATGTCCTTCTTGTAGTGAGGGGGCTCACTACACCACATGGCTCTGTGGCTGGTGTCACTGCCACAATTTTGGTTTTTTTGACAATGGAATGGCTTATGCAGCACCAGGCCTGCTGGTAGCAGATGGGGTTTGTCTCACTCAAAGGGGGAGAAGGGTCTTTGCCCAAGAGTTAGCGGGGCTCATTGACAAGCGTTTAACTAGACTCAACAGGGGAAAAAGGGTGTTATCAGGTTTGCCTGTGACAAGCCAAGGGATGATGCACCAAAGAAAGAGGTACAGGGTGCTAGTGAGGGCCTGCAGCTGTTTGCTCCAGGATGTGCTGGCTACACTGCAGCATGCTTAAAGCCTTATGTAGATGAGCTAGGATCTCCTGGGGCAACAGGAACCAATGGGGAGGCGTCATTAATACACGGCAAAGGAATGCTGCCTGGAGAGCAGTGCAAAGTAATTACAACTGCTCCAGACAAGTAAGCCTCAACGAGGACACAGCTGAAGTGCCTCTATGCAAATGCACATAGCATGGGGAACAAACAGGAGGAGCTAGAGACGTATGCATGCCTCCAAGGCTACAATCTCATTGACATCACTGAAATGTGATGGGATGACTGCTATGACTGGAGCATTGGCATGGAAGGCTACAGGCTCTTCAGGAGAGAGAGGCAGGGCAAACAAGGAGGTGGTCAATGACCAGCTGGAATGCATGGAGCTCAGCCTAGGGATGGATAAAGAGCCAACTGAGAGCCTACAGGTCAGGATTAAAGGGAAATCAGCACCAGGGGACATTACAGTGGGGGTCTGCTACAGACCACCTGACCAACAGAACTGAATGGATGAGGCCCTCTATAGACAGATAGGGGTGGCATGATGTTCACAGACCCTGGTCCTCATGGGTGACTTCAACCACCCTGACATCTGATGGAACGGTAACACATCAGGGCATAGGAAATCCAGGAAGTTCTTGGATTGTATTGATGACAACTTCCTTCTCCAAATGGTAGACAAGCCAACAAGGAGAGGTGCTGTGCTCAACCTTGTCCTTACCAACAAGGAGGGGCTGGTAGGCAGTGTCAAACTCAAGGGTAGCCTGGACTGCAGTGACCACGAAATGGTGAAGTTCAAGATCCTCGAGGCAGAAAGGAAGGTGAGCACCAAGCTGACCTCCCTTGACTTTGGGAGAGCTGACTTTGGCCTCTTGAAGGATCTGCTTGGTATGGTGCCATGGGATGAAGCGCTGGAGGGAAGAGGGGCTCAAGAAAGCTGGTTAATATTCAAGGATCACCGCCTCCAAGCTCAGCAGTGATGCATCCCTACAAAGAAGACAGGCAGAAAAGCCAGGAGGCCTGCGTGGATGAACAAGGAGCTCCTGGACATGATCAAAAGTAAAAAAAGAGGCCTATAGGGAGTGGAAACAGACAGGTAGCCTGGGAGGAATACAGAGAAGTCGTTTGGGCAGCCAGGGATCAGGTTAGGCAAGCTAAAGCCCAGGTTGAATTAAATCTGGCCAGGGACTTTAAGACAAACAAAAAATCCTTCTACAAGTATGTCAGTGAGAAAAGAAAGACTAGGGAAAATGTGGGCCCTTCTCCAGAAGGAAATGGAAGAACCGGTCGTTCGGGACAGAGACAAAGCTGAGGTATTGAATGACTTTTTTGCCTCAGTCTTCACTGGCAAAGACTGCAGGCACACTACCCATGATGCAGAATGCAAATATAAGGATTGGGAAAATGGAGAACCGCCCACTGTAGGTGAAGACCAAGTATGAGACCACCTGAGGAGCCTGAAGGTGCATAAGTCCATGGGACCTGATGGAACTGGCCAATGAAATTGCTAAGCCACTAGCCATCGTATTTGAGAAGTTGTAGCAGTCTGGTGAGGTTCCTGCCAACAGGAAAAGGGGAAATATAACCCCTATTTTCAAAAAGGGAAGTAAGGAAGACACAGGGAACTATAGGTCGGTCAGTCTCACCTCTGTGCCTGGCAAGATCATGGAGCAGATCCTCCTGGAAACTCTGCTGAGGCACATGGAAAATAAGGAGGTGATTGGTAGCAGCCAGCATGGCTTTACCAAGGGCAAGTCATGCCTGACAAATTTGGTGGCTTTCTATGAAGGGGTTACATTGACAGTGGACAAGGGAAGAGCAACTGATGTCATCTACCTGGACTTGTGCAAAGTGCTTGACACTGTCCCATATGGTATCCTGTTCTCTAAATTGGAGAGACATGGATTTGACAGATGGACCACTTGGTGGATAAAGAACTGGTTGGACGGTCGCACTCAGAGTTGCAGTCAATGGCTTGATATCCAAGTGGACACCAGTGACGAGTGGCGTTCCTTAGGGGTCAGTACTGGGACCCGTGCTACTCAACATCTTTCTCGGAGACATGGACAGTGAGGCTGAGTGCTCCCTCAGCAAGTTTGCTAACGACACCAAGCTGTGTGGCAAGGTAGACACACTGGAGGGGAGGGATGCCATCCAGAGGGACCTGGACAGGCTAGAGAGGTGGGCCCGAGCCAACCTCATGCAGTTCAACAAGGCCAAGTGCAAGGTCCTACATCTGGGTTGGGGCAATCCCAAGCACAAATACAGGCTCGGCAGGGAATGGGTCGAGGGCAGCCCTTAAGAGGATGTGGGTGTGCTGATTGACAAGAAGCTCAACATGAGCTGGCAATGTGTGACCACAGCCCAGAAGGCCAACCGTATCCTGGACTGTATCAAAAGAACTATGGCCAGAAGGTCAAGGGAGGTGATTCTGCCCCTCCACTCTACTCTTGTGAGACCCCACCTGGAGTACTGCATCCAGCTCTGGAGCCCACAACATAAGGACACGGACCTGCTGGAGCAGGTCCAGAGGAGGGACACAAATATGATCCGAGGGCTGGAGCACCTCTCTTATGAAGAAAGGCTGAAAGAGTTGGGGTTGTTCAGCCTGGAGAAGGCTCCAGGGAGACCTCATAGTGGCCTTCCAGTACCTAAAGGGAGCCTACCAGAGAGCTGGGGCAGGACTTTTTACCAGGGCTTGTAGTGATAGGACGCGGGGGAATGGCTTTAAACTGGAAGAGGGTAGATTTAGATTAAATATTAGGAAGAAGTTTTTCACTTTAAGGGTGGTCAGGCACTGGAACAGATTACCCAGAGAAGTTGTAGAGGCCCCATCCCTGGAGGTGCTTAAGGCCAGGCTGGATAGGGCTTTGAGGAACCTAGTCTTGCGGGAGGTGTCCTTGTCCATGGCAGGGGAGTTGGAACTAGATGATCTTTAAAGTCTGTCCCAACCTAAACCATTCTATGATTCTAGAGAATATTGTCAAGTATGTGAAGGGAACTAGAAGGTGTCACAAGAAGGTTAGAGCCTCCATCAATGAGGTTGATGGAAGGTACTGGTTCAGAAACAGCCAACAGCTGCCGTAATTCATCAGAACCCCAGTCTTACAGAAAACAATCTTGACTACAGCATTGACTCAGTCCAAGGAGTGCCTCCTTAGTGGATGGTACAGTAGCAGAGAGACACTTCTTTGTGTTCTCCTTACCTTGAAATAAGCTATTTACCAGGATGTCTTTTCCTGTGCCAAGTGCTGTGCTGCTATAACTATACTGCTTTTGGTATCATACCTGGTTTCTTTGAAACTAAATTGGCACTCCATGCACAGTGTTACAGTATTGGGGGAGAAATAACATCTGTTAAAAGTAAGCCACTTTTCCTCTTCAGGTCTTCCAAGTGTAAACTTGTTTCAGCTGATGACTGAGTGTGCTATTGTCAAAGTAAGCTCTGAGTAGATGTAGAATTTTGTTGGCTTACCAAGGCTTTATCCTCTGAAATCTGGCTTGTGCCTTCTCCAGACTGAGAAAACTGTCACATTGCTACCTATCTTTATTTCTTTCTTTTTTTTTATGATTATGATAATATATGCATAATATGCTCGACTGTTAGAACATTTCTGCAAAAAAATAACTAGTATGCTTCTCAGTATATCTGTGAGATGGACAGTAATATCTCAAGTAAGTCATGGTATTTCTTTTACAATCAATACAATTGACATATACTATCTAAGGATTTGGTTCAACACCTGAAAACATTTATAGACTTTAGTAAGAGTAAGGTACTTCTCACGGTAAATAGGTAATTTTTCTATTATATTGGTCAATGTTCAAATCTTGTAAAGACAGCAAACTGATATATTATTTCTGCCATGTGTCTCTAAAACTGGATTTTTTTTTTGTTTACATGGGAATTATTCCACCACTGCTGTGTTTCCAAGACAAAAGCATGCAGTTTTATGGTAGTAAGAGTGTTGTTTTCAGTAAGAGGGACAGGATGTCTAAACATAAACAGAGACCCTATAATCACTGAAATGCACTTTTGAAGAGGATAGTTAGGTTAATGTCCAACTCTTGCAAACAGTAACCTGATAAATTGGCTGTGATTCTCTTTAAAGCACTATTGAGGAAAATAGGGAATAATAAGGTCCATCTCATGTCTTCTGCACCACTACATTAGGCATGTCCTCTGTCTGGGCATAGTACTCCCTCTTACGAAAAGCTAAAAAAGAATCAAATGGTCTAAAAAGATCAGAAAAGATAGGAAGTATGCAAATAATTTTTATAGTTTGGGGTTTTTTTTTAATACTTTGTTCCATCTATTTTTTTCCCTGGTTTGGCAACCAGTACTGAGCTAGCTCAAGGCAAGAAAAAAGATAATACTTCTATTTTGCACTCCAGAAATAACTGTGGTTTGGAACTGCAATATCATGCCTACTGTGGCAGAACATATTCATGATGTTCCTGAATATTCAGTCTAGGCTAAAAGATGGTAGAACATCCATGTCTTATGTGAAAAATTTATTATCTTCTGAAAAATGCCAGGTTTCCTAAAGAAAAGTATTGATGTACTCAATAGTGTTCCCAGCAGGAAGAAGGAACAAACATTGTTTATTTCCAGTATTTGAAATTATAAATCAATTACATATCATTAATTCGATAAAACCAGAGGAAAGTACATCAAATATTTTCAATTCCTTATCCTTCTGCATGCTCAAAGAATCAATAAATAGGGTGCAGAGCTGATAAATTATTTAAACTATAATAAAGGAAGCAATAAGCACTGCTTTTATCCACCTGTGCTTTGAGTATAATGCTTTTCATTTATGACTAAGCTGCACTTTTACGTGTATAAAATGATTCTTCTTTCTCCTTTATTGCTGTCTTTTTAAAAATATAATTACATATGTTAAAAATGAAAATAAAGTAATGGAAAATTTGTTCAATTACTTCTATATAATATTGCTTCCAGATGCACAAAGGGCACCTGGCCATGTCTTTTGTAGCCTTCATCAGGCTGAAATGGTAATAAACTGCTGTGCACAGGTAGGAGAGATGAGCTACCATGCTGGGGAACATGTCCTGTAAGAGTAGATGCCCAGTCATGTATAACCATAGGTCACCATTTCCCTATGTAATGACAGCAGTGCCATAGCTATACAGAATTCAGTTATTAATGCACTAACAACTTCCCAATTGCAAAACTAGATAGGGGTGAGGATCTTCCAATAATTATGACAACAGAGAAAAAAACATCTGCAGAAATAGTGATTTAAATAGACAGATTTATAAGGGTGTCATTACACAGATTTCTGTGTAGCATAACTCCGGAGCTAATCATTAATATGACCTTTAGTCTGATTATGGCAGCCTGGAGCTCAGTGAAGGCGTATTTGCCTGAGGTTTTATGCTGCTACATGTTACACTATTGTTTGCTGCTATCTGCATCTTTTCTGAAATTTTGCAAAATTAGACCATCTGAAGTAGAAGTGGATCTCTGTAAGTCTCGTTATCATAAAGGCAGAGCATTTCAGCTCATTCTCGAGTCTAACAGTAGTAAGACTTTGGCCCATTTCTTGTAAAAATGCCATGTTCTATGTATATTTATATCCCATTTTAGAAATTCTATTTTCATGTGAGGGAAGAATTCAGTTAAGCATACTGTTTTCTAGGTGTACTATATCGAAAACCATCTTGGAGGTTCTCAAGATTTTTGTGAAAATTCTGTCATGACAGTGAAGAAATATTCTTTTCAATACAAGTTCAATAAAACCTAATTTTGCTCTATAAAGCTTTTATTTTAAAATTGTTAAACTCTAGTAAGAATAACATTAAACTATTTCTGGGAAACCATGCTCCATGAGAACAGTATGTTTTGTATCTCAGAATCAATTCTTTCAATTTTTCATATCAAAACACCTTTTGTTTCTAAAATAATTTTTATCATATTGTAACTTTAAATGTCAAGTGCAGACACATCAAACCAATGCATAAAAGAAATAATGAAATACATTTCCTAAATGCCTTTAACAGAAAATATTGATATAATGTTTTGTCATTTTTTCCTGTTCAAATCTATAGAAATCTTGAATTATAGTTCTGTTTCCTTCAGCTTTCAATTTAATGATGTCTTATACATGCAAATATTCCTGTGACAGATATTTTATTCTTTTATTCATATGTTTGATCTTATGTAAGATATTTTGATTTCTTCTCTTCTTCTTTCTACAAGGTGATTGGCAAACCATGTATCAAAACATAAGGAAAGATATTTCTAAAGAAGCTTCATTAAATATTTGTAGTATAATAGTGATTCTGAAACATCAGAGAACAAGTTGTTGTTTACTACCAAGGCACGGTATTTAAGGTAAGTTTTATCTGTAACTTATTTTTCTTCTAAATTGCACTGCTAAAAATATTAAAAAAAATATACAGGTACTAAACATGTCTATTTAAATTTCAGCTCTTAAACTTTCCAGAGGCTTGTCAATAATTCATTACAGAATTAAATATCTGTATTTGTTTTGTTCAATTCCAACCCAAAATATATAGTTGGACTTAGTGTTTTTAAGTTTGCTGTTCACTGATTACTCAGATATCACTGGCATGACAGTCTCTCTGTGCAACCTGGAATTTGCATTAATTTCAAAAGCACTCAGAACGCTTTCCTACTATCCCAACCCAAAGAATAATGATAAATTTTTGACCCAGGTGGTGGAGGAACCAAAGAGGAGAGGTGCACTGCTGGAGCTTGTGCTGACAAAGAAGGACTAGTTGTGTATGTGAAGTTTGGGGGTAGCCTTGGCTGCAGTAACCATGAGATGGTGGAGTTCAGGATCCTGCGTGGAAGAAACAGGGCAAAAAGTAGAATTACATCCCTGGACTTCAGGAGAGCAAACTTTGGCCTCTTCAAAGACCTACTTGGAGGAATCTCATGGCCTAAGGCTCTAGAAAGAAGGGGGGCCCAAAAGATCTGGTTAATATTCAAGCATCGCTTCCTCCAAGCTTAAGATCGGTGCATGCCTAGGAGCAAGAAATCAGGCAAAGGAGGCAGGAAACCCGCATGGATGAGCAATGACCTTCTGGAAAAACCCAAATGGAAGAAGGAAGTTTACAAAACGTGGGAAAAGGGAATAGCCACTTGGAAGGAACATTGTCAGAATATGCAGGGATGCAACGAGGAAGGCTAAGGCCCACCTGGAATTAAACCTGGCAAGGGAAGTCAAGGACAGTAAGGAGGGCTTCTTCAAGTACATTAGTAGTAAAAAGAAGACTAGGGAAAACATGGACCCACTGCTGAATGAGGTACATGCCCTGGTGGTGGAGGGTGCAGAGAAGGCGGATTTGCTGAATGCCTTCATTGCTTCAGTCTTTACTGCTAAGGCTAGTCCTCAGGAATCCCAGACCCTGGAGGTAAGAGAGAAAGCCTGGAGAAAGGAAGACTCTCCCTTCAAGAAGGATCACATTAGAGATCATGTAGGCAAACCTGACACCCACAAATCCATGGGGCCTGATGGGATGCACCCACTAGTCCTGAGGGAGCTGGCAGATGTTACTGTGAAGCCACTCTCCATCGTCTTTGAAAGATCATGGAGAAAAGGAGAGGTGCCTGAGGACTGGAGGAAAGCCAATGTCATGCCAGCCTTCAAAAAGGGCATGCCAGCCTTCAAAAAGGGCATGCCAGTCTTCAAAAAGGACAAGAAACTACAAGACAGTCAGCCTCACCTCTGTCTCTGGAAAGGTGATGGAAAAGCTCCTTCAGGAATTCATCTCTAAGCATGTAGCAGAAAAGGTTATCAAGAGTGGTTAACATGGATTCACCAAGGGGAAATCACACTTGTCCAATCTGATAGCCTTCTATGATGGCATGACTGGTTGGGTAGATGAGGGGAGAGCAGTGGATGTTGTGTACCTCGACTTCAGCAAGGCTTTTGACACTGTCTCCCATAACATCCTGTCGTGGTTCAGGCTGAATCGGCTACTGGGGACATAGGCACCGCAGATGGGACTGACAGATGCTCCCCCCTACCCCTCTTCAAAAAGAGAGGAAGAGAAGGGAAAAAGAGACTTATGAGTTTAGAAGAAACTAAACTACTTTAATGAAATAATAATAATAATAATAATAAAGAAAATAATGAAATATATACAAGACCATATCCAGCTCCCAGGATGACAATCATGACACCAGCTAGCACTGGGGTAGTCCCAGACTGCACTCAGTGATGGACAGAAACTGGATTCTGGATCTGCATTCAGGATCGGTGTCAAAGGAAGACAAACAGACAGAGTCCTCCTCAGACATCAGCTATTGAAGAAAGAGAGCTGACCCTTTGATCCCTCAGCTCTTATACTGAGCATGAGGCAGATGGGATGGAATACCCTGTTGGTCAGTTTTGGGTCTACTGTCTACTGTCCTGTCCGCTCCTCCCCACAGGTGGGACCCCTTTACGCTTTTCTGCTTTCGACCCTCCAATGGGGCAAGTAACCAAGTTATCTGCCCTTGGCTGTTACAGCAATAATTGTAAGCAAGAGCCTCTCTGCATATCATGCCTGGGCATCAGCTATAAACGTCGGTCTTAACACTCTGAGAGTGAACATTGTCTGCACAATATGCTGTTAATTTCAGTAGTTAGAAGAGGCCTAGCTAAGAGTTAAGCTGAAGTTACCGAACAAAATTGGTCCTGTTTTACCTCAAACCAGGACACATCCTCATAGGTAAGCTTAGGAAGTGTGGGTTAGATGAGTGGAGAATGAGGTGGATTGAGAACTGACTGAATGGCAGAGCTCAGAGAGTTGTGATTAGTGACACAGAATCCAATTGGAGGTCAGTAACAAGTGGTGTTCCTCAGGGGTCAGTACTGGGTCCAGTCCTGTTCAATATATTCATCAACGACCTGGATGAGGGGACAGAGGGTACCCTCAGCAAGTTTGCTGATGACACACTGGGAGGAGTGGCTGACACGCTGGAAGGTTGTGCCACCATTCAGCGAGACCTGGACAGGCTGGAGAGTTGGGTGGAGAGGAACCTAATGAAGTTCAACAAGGGCAAGAGTTGGTCCTGCACCTAGGGAGGAGTAACCCCATGTGCCAGTACAGGTTAGGGGTTGACCTACTGGAAAGCAGCTGTGCAGAGAGGGACCTGGGAGTCCTGGTGGACAACAAGTTGACCATAAGGCAGCAATGTGCCCTTGTGACCAAGAAGGCCAATGGTATCTTGGGGTGCATGGCCAGCAGGTTGAGGGAAGTCATCTTCCCCCTCTACTCTGCCCTGGTGAGGCCACATCTGGAGGACTGTGTCCAGTTCTGAGCCCCTGGTTCAAGAAAGACAGGGAACTGATGGAGAGAGTCCAGTGGAGGGTTAAGAAGATGACCAAGGGACTGGAGCACCTCACTTATGAGGAAAGGCTGAGAAACCTGGGTCTATTTAGCCTGGAGAAAAGAAGACTGAGAGGGGATCTCATCTACACTTATAAATATCTAAATGGTAGGTGAAAAAAGGATGGGACCAGACTCTTTTGAGTGGTCCCCAGTAACAGGACAAGGGGCAATGGGCACAAAATGTAACACAGGAAATTCCATCTGAACATGAGGAAAAACTTCTTTACTTTGAGGGTGACAGAGCACTGGAACAGGCTTCCCAGAGAGGTTGTGGAGTTTCCTTTTTAGGAGATATTCAAAACCCGCCTGGATACATTCCTGTCCAACCTTGTTCTAGGTGAACCTGCTTTGGCATGGGGGTTGAACTAGATGATCTCCAAAGGTCCCTTCGAACCCCTGCCATTCTGTTATTGTGTGATAACAATGCTGAAGCAGTCAAGTAATTTAAGAAAAGTAGAATTCAGTAAAGATGAAGAAATTTATTTCAAGTGTTATCATAACATTTTTAACACCAATGATTCTTTGACTCAGCAGAGAATTCTACTACCTGTAGCTGTAAGTGAACAGAATCTGAATTTCTCTGCTAAAATTGTTTTGTACATTTACACTGAGTCTTCTGCATAACTTTGCATGGCATACCTCTGTGATGATATTCACATCATTGGCCAAAGCCCAACAGAATATGTCCAGGATGAAAGATAAAAGCTAACTTTTGCTTGCTTGTGGTAGAATTTCCTGCACAAACTATCAATTTAATCCTTTCTTACCTTTTCTTTATATTCAGTCTCTGACTGACCTGAATTGCTGTCAGGCCATTATTTCTCTACCGTGTATTTCTAATTATGTATAGGAAAGATACACTAGCTGGATTTAGGATATATAGCTATTAATATGTGCACAGGGGGTGGCAGTATTCCTTTTCAAAACACAGAATTATTATTTAGATTTTAAATACAAATTCCATAATTGTTGCTTTATTCTGGCAGAGTTCTATTATACTGGCTGCTCTTACTGATAGAAATTATTGTTTGCAATACTACTGTACTGAGTTTAAGAAAAGGGTTTGTTTCATAGAGTAACAAATGTTCTGTTTTCAAATAATTTTAACTAGGGAAAAACTCACTTGCTTCAGGTATGCTGATAACATCTACTCTCAATTTTTAAATTTGTTAGTTGCCTAATTGATTTTAAAAGACAGAAGATGAACAGGGAATCCAGGAGTCGATATTCTACAAAATGCATTTTATCAGAAAAAAAAAAATAAACGGCCAATTACCTGTTTATCAAGAACGTTAAAAGCACTTTTTACCTTTTTTAATAAATTGGAGCATCCTGTGATATTCTGGAAAAATACAGAAGAAAAAAAAAAAGGAAAAAAAGAATGAATGTTCTCCCTTTTCAAGTGCTGACACTTGGAGACACCGTAGAATATTTTCTAGGTTGAGTAGAGATTATTAGACCATGTAAGTCATTTGGAAATTCTAGAGTGAGTTGCTTACCCTTGGATATAGGAATACCTTGAAGTTTCTAAATCTTTTGTTCAAAGGAGTGACAGCAAGCCAGGAAGCGAGTCTGTAGGAAAACAAGAATAGACGTAAGATACCAGACTCCCAGGGCTATGACTTAATAATCGCAATAGTGTTTCATTGGAATGAATGTTGAGATTTAGATACAAACATGCATAAATACACTCTTGGAAGTGCATTGATCCTGCACAGATCAGCATTCTGTAATGTTCATGTGTAACAAAAACGATGAACAGAGCTGAGCAGGGTTGAACATTCCTTTCTTTTTGAACTGTTTTGGGTGTAACAACTTCTGGAGAAGTAGAGAGAAAGTCCCCCCAATATTACAGCTGCTTCAGTCATTATTACTTGATTAATATATGTGCAATGAGTTGAAATGCAGCCTTCCACAGATGGTGCTTCAGTCTACAATACACAAATGCTGAAGGGCAAGCTCTGTCTTTAATTAAAGTTGCCCAACACTAGCTGTATAGTTTTCAGTTCCCAAACAATAGTTGTTCAGCCTGAAATTTTCTACTGACACTTTCCATTTTGGGAATTCTGTTTCAGGCTAGTGGGATTTTGTTTGGGCAGAAAGTGTTTGGTCATGTCTGAAAATGTTTTAAAAACGGAGGAGAAGAAAGAGGATATCCATATCAAGACATGCTCTCTAGCTTGTATACATCATATGAAACAGATGTGATGAAATATTAGTTTGATACAGACATAGGTTGTGGGTATGAAACACACAATAATAGTAGAATATTGTTAATACAAACACTTTCTGCTAATAAAATTACATTCAGAAGTAGAAATTTCTTTCATCAGCATTTAATTTGTGGCTTTTATTATTGATTGATCTTCATCTTGGGAAGGGCATTAGTGCAAGGTTTAACATAAAAGTAATACAGATCAATGGATTAGCCCTTCAGGAGAGGGACTAATTATTTTAATGAGAACATTCCAATTAGACAGGTTTCAACTTATAATTAAAGAATATTACATGGTTGGGGTTTTAATAGGGTTATCGTTGAGTAAACATGATAATGCATAAAGAATGTATGGTACCTCTTTTAAGGAGTTAAGATGCTCGTTTTTGGAATGCCTAAAAAAATCATGGAAAAGACTTTGGTGATAGCCTGAATTCTATGTGCCAGGTGTTGATATTATAAACTTTCAGATAGAAGACCCAGGAATTGCATTCACTATTCTGTTTGTGTGCTACAATTTATTAATAATACAATTGTAATAGAAAACAAGAATTTCTATATAAAAAAGAACTACCTAAAATCAGATTATATCATATTCAGTCAAGCATTTGGGTGATCTAATTTCACTCTATTTAGAGAAAAATTGTATTTGCAGAGTACTTTCAGAAATGAGATGCCAACAAACTTTATTTTATTTACTCTTAGAGACACGATTAAATGGGAAGGGGAGGAATTGAAAATGTAATATAATTGAATATTTTTTCATTAAACATCTAAACTAATCCGATAATGACATAGTAATGCTTCAGTTTCTCATATTTTGCTCATTGACACCAGTGATCTAAGTAAATAATTGAAAGGGGTTTTGTGAAAATTTAAATAATGGAAAAACTACTTCTTGACATCAGAGTAAAGGTTGATAAATTCACTTGTATTCTTTTCCCCTCCAGGTGCTGTGTATTTTATGGTTAGAGAGACTACAAAGAGAGTTTCAATCCAGCAAATATCCTGAACTTTATATGTTTGAATATTAGGTCTCATATTGCTTTTTCTGTTCTATTACTCCCTGCACTGCAATCTGGCATTTTGCCCATCTGTTACAGTGCCTACAAAGTCACAAAGGCATGCCAAGCATGCATAGACAATTTGAATTGCATGTTCTAAAGTAACATTCTTTTAAGGCACATGTTAGAATAATAAGAAGCTGCATGATAAGAAAACATGTAGAAAATAGTTTTCTGATCATAAAGTAGTTTTGGGATATTAAGGAATACTTTTTTTATTTTTCCTGGACTGCATCAGTACATTTTACATGCTGAACACATTTTTCACCAAAATATGTGTGATGGGATGTACTTAAACCCAAACAGCCAATGATAGTTAGGCTATTAACTTAAAATATAAGAAACCATGGTTCAAATCTATGGAATTTGCAGGTCTCCATATTCCAGTGGATGTTTTAAATGCTAAGGGTCTCTGTTCATATACAGACATGTTTTGAAATAAAGCATCCAAATTTATTTACATATAGCATCTATAGATATGTATGGCATACATTTTTGTCAGTATGTCCATCACTGAGATTTTCAAACCAGAAAAACTGCATTAAAATTCATTTAGAGTTGCATTTAGAGATGCATTAAAACTCATTTAGAAAGGTAGTGTGGAGTTAGTGAAACACAAGAACAATGCAGTAAAACATTGATCCCTTGCTATTCTTATAATAGTGTGATGTTTAATAAGAAATAACTTTGAATGAACCACTGCTTTTACAAATAATACAAGAATACAAATTGAATTATAAAGTCCAACTACTCTCACCAAATGGTGTCTGGCAATGAGTTAAAGAACAGGGGTACCTCATCACAGTTTTCTGGCACCAAAAGGAGGACAGAAGCTCTCTCTTCACAAGAAACCACATAGATAGGACAAGGGGCAATGAGTACAGGTTGCACTGGGAGAGGTTTTGTTGTCCCTCAATAAGGGTTTAGGTTTGTGTCCAGTGTGCAGGAGGCAATGAGCACACACAGAGTTGAGATCCACCTTCTAACCTTTAATGCAGGTCTCTACAGAAAGTGGCACAAGGTGATCGTTTGCAATGCTAGAACCTCTCTTCAGAGGGGTTGCAGATTTTTATACACCTTACAATAAAGAAAAATTATGCAAAACTTGTTCATTCATCACCTTTTTGTCATATAACTAATGCCCTTCTGCGCATGCTCCGATTAGTGGCTAGTTCATTATGCAGAGGCGGTCTCACAGCACCATGTAAGTTCTCCTCTCAGGTGTGTGATTTTTACCATGCTAATTAGTCTTAGGTTACTTTAGGTTATGTTTAGGCAACCTCTCTAGTCAGGAGGTGATTCATCCTTGATGGTATTAACTCATTCTTGTGTTATCTTGTGTTACATTGTTGTGGCTCTTTACTTTTGATCTTTATATTAGAAAGAAATTTTTTACAATGAGATCAATCAATCACTGGAACAGCTTCCCCTGGCATGTGGTGGAGTCCCCATCACTAAAGGTTTTCAAAACACTGGACAAACTGCTAGATAATCTCATCTAGACTCCCTTTTCTATGACAGATTGGACCAGATAATCTTTTGACGTCCCTTCCGACCTGGGCCGATCTATGATAAAAATAATTTTATTAGTCAGACTGATGTTTCCTTCTGTCACTGAAGTCACACGTGAATTCAGAAGAGCAGATTAAAATCCTGTTGAGCTACAAGGCAGTGTGGATGATACTAGAAATTTTGTCCAACATATTTTCCGACAGGTAGCCATATGCTGGGTTAATATCATAGCAGTGTGCAGGAAATTGGAAAAACAAAGCTTTCAGAACATTGGCCTGCTTTGAGCATCACCAGCAATTATCACTAATATGCAGAACATTTTACCTATTTCACTTGCCCAATTTTTGCCTGCAAAATTGACCCGGGTTTTGTCCTAGCATAGTACTTCCCCATATTTCTTTTTTCATTCTCAACATCCATGCTTGCTGAGCTCCGAGATTTGTTTTTGACTTTGTTAAGTGATGTAAGAGTTAACTGCTTTTTAAGAAGCACGAATAAACCGAGTTTTCCTCTAGAAGGATGTTTCAGACTGTTTAGTTTATATTTGTTTGAAGAAAACCAATTGTAGCAAGAATTTTCAGAAAGGAAGATTAGGTCCAGTCCATTATGAATGCAAGAAACCTGTTCAACTTTGTCCAGGTTTTGAAAAGGGAAAAAAATGCTTGTTTTATTATATAAAACCTCTAAATGAAGTATAAGTAATTAAGAGAAAGAAAAAGATCTGGAGATGTTTGGATTTACTTAATGACTGTATTAAAGAGTCTTTATTAATTTTAATTATTAGTATTTCAAATGGAAGCTTTGCATTCAGTATCCAACCTGTATTTGCAGAATTGGACTCCTGCCAGTTTCTTTGTTACTTTCAGAGGTGATGTTGAATAATGAAAGGGTTCAGCAATTCTTTAATGAAGCATGTTTCAAAGGTATTTTTAGTTAGGGGGTCATCTTTCTATTTTGTGTCACACTTCTTTTCCCCATTCTTTCCAACAATGAGTGAATGGAGGAAAAAAAATCAGTATGTGTGTTGCCAGCTATTAACATACTCCCCAAGACTCAAAGTGATAGACACAGTTGGTGTTGGAGTTATTTTGATTATCACTGTCAGCAGAAATAGTTCTAAACAGGTTTTGCCAGATGTGAATTCTTATACTGGGGCAGTAATATGGATATTATCTATCAGCTCTTCAGCAAGGAAGTCATTATAGTGTTATACTAGACTTAATTTGTGGGTTGGGGGAAGATTGGGACTGTAGATGAACTGAAAGGTAGGGGGAAATTTTATGATCAGAGAAAGAATATAGTAAGAGGATGCATAACATCCTGCCGATCCTTGGAGGATTAGCCTGGAAACAGTATTTTATGTCATTTCACTTACAAACTACAATGCTAAGAATAACATATCATTGATAAAATGTATTGGTGATATCACCCACCTATGTCAGATGAACAGAATTTCATAAGAGGAAACAATGAGTAACTTGAAATAAAAGAGATGGAATTCAGTTATACAGAAGTAAGGCGGCATACCTGGTAAATAAAATGAGTTCTTAAGTAATACCAGACATCAGGTAGAAGAAAAGGGCTACACAGTACTTTTCAATGTATAGATGATGCTGAGCTGCCAGTATAATATGGTGAAGAAAACTGAAAAGAATTTGGCATGTACAGGTGAAAGTGTTTCAATCAGAAGTTTTAATAGCATTTCAAAAATCTTTGATGAGATTTCATTTTAGGCTCTGATCAGCTCTAGTAAAGAAAGATGAATTCAAAATAAAACAGGTATGGGACATGACTACTAAAATAATCAGAAGAAAGTAGAAGCTGCTACAAAAGTGGTAACTAGAAGAATTTTGTTTGCTTAGCCTGGCAAAATAAAAGTGGATAGAATGAGGGGGGAAAGATTACTGTCCATAAAGATGACATAGTAGGTAAACACCAACCAAGTAGTTATTTAGGTTTCAGAAGAGTCATAGTAATAGAGCAAATGAATATGAAGTACCCATGAGTAAATTTAGATAATGTTATACAAAGTTTCTTATATCTTAAGAACTGTGATTCCCTGGAATCCCCGCCTTTATTCATTATTATAAGGACAAAATCTTAAGGGATACATTCTGAGATGAAATATGATAAATGGTGATATTTATATTCTACAACATATACAACAGCAGGGTACCAGATTAATGAACAGAATGTCTTAATTCTGCCATTGCTTATCTGGAGGAGGCTTATAGTTTATTCTTGGTACCATGTCTCCATTGTTGCAAGTGAATATATGTATGTGTATATTTTATATATGTGTGTGTCTAGATGTGTGCATATACATGTACATATGTATCTAGACCTATCTCAGGATAGTAGAGATTACTGCGATTAAAGTGCTTAAAATACTGACAGATCAGGCCATCTTCAAAAAAGTTTATTACTAGATTCAAGGCAACCTAATATTGAGTATCTCCTGATTGTGTAGTTATAATTTCTGGTTGTCTCAGGCTTCTGCTTTGGCTACATCCCTGCCATAATGGTTTCCTTTTGCATTGGAGCTTAGTGACAAATTCACCAACCATCCAGACCGCATCTGATTACACCTGCACAATTTCTTGTACAACGGAGCAAACTGCTCCTGTGTTATAAGGAGTTTGTCTTTGAAAATCAGTCATCTCTCCTTTGCCCTTCAAAGCAGCCTCCCACAGATCCTGCCCACTACTTCCCTGAACAATATGAAGTTTGCTTCCCTGAAGTCCTGTAATCTGCTCCTCTCCTTTATTACTTTCCTTAGCTTCTTAAATTCTGTAACTTCGTTGCCTCTGTGGCCAATGAGGCCACTGACTATAACAAAACCCTCAGCAATCCTTTCCTAACTAGTCAGCATGGCTTTGTGAAAGGCAGGTCATGCCTGTCAAACCTGATCTCCTTCTATGACAAGGTGACCCACTTGGTGGACGAGGGAAAAGCTGTGGATGTTATCTACCTGGATTTTTGCAAGGCTTTTGACACCGTTTCCCATAGCATTCTCCTGGAGAAACTGGCTGCTCATGGCCTGGACAGGTATACTCTTCGTTGGGTAAAAAACTGGCTGGATGGCCGTGTCCAGAGAGTGGTGGTAAATGGAGTTAAATCCAGTTGGTGTCCAGTGACGAGTGGTGTCCCCCAGGGATCGGTGCTGGGGCCCGTTCTCTTTAATATCTTTATCAACGATCTGGATGAGGGGATCGAGTGCACCCTCAGTAAGTTCGCAGACGACACTAAACTAGGGGGGTGTGTTGATCTGCTTGAGGGTAGATTGGCTCTGCAGAGGGATCTGGACAGGCTGGACAGATGGGCTGAGGCCAATGGCATGAGGTTCAACAAGGCCAAGTGTCGGGTCCTGCACTTGGGTCACAACAACCCCATGCAGCACTACAGACTGGGGGCGGAGTGGCTCGAAAGCTGCCTGGCAGAAAAGGACCTGGGGGTGTTGGTGGACAGCCAGCTGAGTATGAGCCAGCAGTGTGCCCAGGCAGCCAAGAAGGCCAACACCATCCTGGCCTGCATCAGGAATAGTGTGGCGAGCCGGACTAGGGAAGTAATCATCCCCCTGTACTCGGCACTGGTGAGGCCTCACCTCGAGTACTGTGTTCAGTTTTGGGCCCCTCACTACAAGAAGGACATTGAGGTGTTGGAGCGTGTCCAGAGAAGGGCTACAAAGCTGGTGAAGGGTCTGGAGGACAAACCTTATGAGGAACGACTGAGGGAACTGGGGTTGTTTAGCCTGGAGAAGAGGAGGCTGAGGGGAGACCTTATCACCCTCTACAACTACCTGAAAGGAGGTTTTAGAGAGATGGGAGCTGACCTCTTCTCCCTGGCGACAAGTGATAGGACAAGAGGAAATGGGTTCAAGTTATGTCAGGGCAGGTTTAGATTGGATATTAGGAAGCATTTTTTCACTGAAAGGGTTATTAAACATTGGAATAAGCTGCCCAGAGAGGTGGTGGATTCACCATCCCTGGAGGTGTTTAAGAAAAGGGTAGATGAGCTGCTTAGGGACATGGTTTAGGAGTGGTGGTGTTTTTATCAGGGTAGGTTAATGGTTGGACTTGATGATCTTAAAGGTCCCTTCCAACCTCACTGATTCTATGATTCTATGATTCTATGATTCTAATGAGTACCTGTCCAAAAGCTGCATGCCCCTGTTAGCGCAGCACCACATCTAAGCCTCTTAGAAGAGTTTACAAGCCACATCTCTCACCATGATGGTCAATGGATGAAACCTGGCTTGGAACAATCTCTCATATTCCCTCACTATATGGAAAGTTAAACAGTCCCTAATGTTTAAGAAGTCAGTTTGATGACAAGTTATAGGAATACCATTCAGTATTTGTTTATCCAAGGCAAGTTTGAGTATGCTAGAACTATGATTACATTTAATATTTCCAAGAAATTCTAAAGATGCTGGGCCAGTCCTGGGCCAATTTTTGCATCATCATGTTTATATTGATTTAGATAAAGCAATGTGCAAAACAGCCATCAGAATCAGGGTCTTCACTTAGTAAATCTGTCAAAATTGCTATGCACCTCAAAGACTATTTTTATATACACAGACTTTTCTCAATATAGAGCAGAAGGGTTTAGTCAGTGGAAGAAACAGGTTATATTTCTACAGAATAATTTGGGGTGAGATTAGAAACAATTGACGGAATATAGTATATTCTTTACATAACAACAAAAAAAACCCACAAAAGAGCAGAGGAAAGTAAATCCATAGATGTTCCCTAAAGAAAAACACAATTCTCATTGTAGGCATAAAATCCATTCCTGAATTGGCACATGGTGTCACAAGGAGTATTTATCTAGAGACAGAACTACTCTATAGGTATAAAAATACTGGAAAATAACGCCCCATAGGAGACACAATATGTCTTCAGAAAACAAGAATAAACAAAAAATTTTGCATGTCATTATCCTGTACCACTGAGGACAGCTGCCAGTTTAACGAGATGATACTAATACAACTGCAGCACAAATGTGCCTCATGTCATGATTTTTCAGAGCTTAAAGCTGAAGAGAATTCTACATCTACATCTTAAGTATATCTTAAAACATATTCCCATAACAAAAAGACTTCTCTGCATAGAGCTTAATCAGAGCTGTGTACCAGTTAAGACCACTGAAGTTTCAAGTTTAATCTTAGGTAAAATGTGCACCCAGATTCTCCTCTGCTTTAGTAAGAAAATCCATTCACAAACTAAAATCCCGAAGTATTTATTCCATTTATTCTCAGTATCTCAGCTGAAGTAAAAAGATATTAAATCTTTCTGAATGTGCTCGTGTACTGGAGGAAGAACGAGTGGAATTCAGCATAAAATGCAAAATTAATGGGCCCTATATCTGAATGAAGATTAACTGAAAACAGGGGGGTGGGGGAGGGGGGGAGAAGAAAGAGGGGGCAACATAAAGAATAAAATGAGCAAATTTTGTGTAGATTTGATTGTGATAAAAGTAGTTATAGCTTTAATTTCTTAGCCCAAATATTTTAATACCATGTAATTACCCTAAAATTTTATGGATTTTGAGCAGCAATTTTTCTCCATATATGTAATAATTATCACAGAATGGTAATTTTTTACTCAAGCGAGGCATCCATTGAGAGATGGCTTAATAAGTAGATATTTTGATCTCCATTTGCTTTATTTCTATCCAAATGAATATGGTAAATAAAATTTAAATTCAACATGGAAAAAGTAAGTAATTTCATGATATATCAATAGTAATAAAGATGGAAGAAGAAATTGCATCATATTCGTGCCCTTAGAGTATCAAACTGTCATCAGGTATCTATTAGATAGTTATCTCAGGATTGTTTTCATTTTTAAAAATAATACAAACATCCATGTTTTTTAAATACACACATAGAAAGCAGGAGAGGAATGAGTTCAAGAGTAGAACAAATTAATGCATTTTTGTATTAATGGAGCAATTATTTATTACTCATTAAAAAGCTATTAGTAAAAAATTGTTATTTATTATAAGTAATAAGCAGCGTGCTACTAAACAGTTGGCAACAGAAATTAGAAAGCAATAATATTTATTAGTTAGAAAATGAATTAATCTAAAAATGGGTGTTTTCAAATGTTTAGCATAGGTTTTGTTTGGTTTTAGAGTGATGACAGTTAAAACATTTTTATTAATCTGTTCTTTATGAAAAGTAAAGCATTGGCATGTACTCTGCTTCTGTTCGTAACTCATGTCTTAGCTCTCTTGTATCTGTCACTTAGATACGCATGTTGTCTTAAACTCCTGAACAAGTGAGCACTATCGATTACTGTCCTCCATCCATCTAATCTCAGTTCCAGTTAGTAATGCTGCAGAAGAGTTTTCTTTATTAGCAAATAAATCTTAATAAGTGTATTGTGTTAATAAATCATTTATACTTATGGACCTTTTGGGAAGGGCAAAAGCTCCCAAATTTTGATTTACGTGTAAATATTCAACATTGAGCTTTGCAGTATTTTCCTTTGGGACTGAGGAGATCACCTTTTTTTTTTTTTTTACAGTACAGGAGCCTTACTACATAGTTTTCTTAGAACCTCCACATCCATATGCATTATAGTGCACAGATTAAGGAACATAATCATAGAAATAGATATCTAAGCTTTCTGAAGATTAAAGAGGGATAAAGCACATTGATTTAAAATCAGTGCAGCTGGTTAAATTGTAATTTAATTTCATCATTTCATTTCATTAACAGGAGACTAAAAAGACACTGATTAGTCATGAATAGGGCCTGTATGAAATTTTTAAAATTAAATAAAAGTTCTGAAAAACCTTGTTAAACTATTAAGCACCTAGAATTATGCCTCCACCGTGCTTCTAACTGCAGTTGTTGTGATATGGCTAATTATCTTAGTCCTACATTCATATGTAATCATGAGCAGGATCACAAAGCCAGGTAATTCCGGCATAAGTTCTTTAAGAGGGAAATAGTTATTGATGGTTTTGCCTTTTTTATGGTTGTTTGGCAGTTCAAGTGTGCATATGATGTAGCAGATTTTTAGGTTTAATTTTCTTTCCTGCCTAAGAGATTTGAGCCTGCATCTCCTACCTACCAGGAGAGGACCATTACAAACAACCTATATACACCTTTCTTATTGGAACTGTTCACTTGCAAAAAAAAGGAAGCCAAGGTGAATTGGGCCCAGGGGAAGCACTATGCTGGAACTTGTTTTATCATGGCAGTAATTACAACTGATTAGCAAAGAGCCTGTATATGCTTTTAATCCATTTTGATCTAGCAGGTTGCCCTGAACCACGCTGGTTCATCATTACACAGAAAGAGAACTCAAGGAGAGCTCTTGGGAGCTTGGCGAGCAACCTCAGTGGTTGGGCAGCAGTTGAAGGACATGCTTGGCCTTTCTCAGCCTGTGCCAGTGCTGCTCCCATACACAGCTGAACAGGTTATCTCAGCCTTTCTGTTGTTTGCATGCACAGGGTACAGTATAAAAAATTTGAGTTCCTTTGTGGGAGCCACCTGATCCTACCTCCTTGCCCCAAAGTACTTCCTCTCTGCATTACAAGGCTGAGGATTCAGTTCAAACTGAGAATTCTCATATTCAGCCAGTATTTGACTACCACAAAAATATTGTGTTCTTTTAGTGCTTAATTCGGATAGAAAAAAGGCAAGATGGGAAAAATGTTGATTTAGTTAAAAGATAATGAAGCATAATTATAACCAGAGAAAACAATTCTTCTGTGAACATGATGTGTCTCATTAAATTAATTAATCCAAAGGAAGCAGTAGTTCCATGTCAGATCTGCAACTACAAAACAGATTCTCTAACACAAAAATTTTCAATTATATCCAGAGATTTACTTCCTAAAATTAACTATTTTATGACTATTCTGGATAAAATAATTTTTAAAATGAATTTTCTTAAAAATTATTAGAGACAGAAAAAATATTAGTTACATAAAACAAGGTATTTTAAAAAAACAACCAACCAACCAACAACAAAAAAAAACCAACAACAAAAATCCCCAAACCAAAACAATAAAAACAAACCACCAAAAAGACCAAAACAGCAAGAAGAGGAAACAAATAAAAGAGGTGAGAACTATAAGTCCACCTTTATAGAAAGACCAAAAGAAAGACTAGTACAAGTGTAGACTTCCCCAAAAGCTATAAATTGCAAATCTGGGTATCACAAATAAATCCAGTGTGTCAGATGCATCCTTTTTTTTCTGTAAGATAAACTAACTTGGAAGTAGCCTCTCACTCTAATAAGTTTTGGGGGATTGGGAAGAGAACCAATCTTAAATTTTGTTCAAAATTATCTCATACTAGACAGTCTTGCAAATAAGTAGATGAGTATTTTAGAAGTAAATCCTACCAAAATAATTAAATACATCAGGCATGCAAATTCTTAATTATCAGCAATGAGCCAGGTATTTGAGCAATTTGGTTTTGCAAATGATCATACAATGATTTCAGTATTATATATATGTATATTATATGCAATTAATTGAAGAGCTTTAAAAGTTAGAAAATATATTATGCCTATACTTTTTAAACACATTCCTATCCTCATTCAATCTGTCTTCTATTTTACTAGACCCCCAAATCCTTCTCTATTTCTCTTTTATACCTTTCAATACCTCTATCAAATTCTAGTAAGACTATACCCCACTCTAAGATCCTTTGCTTTCTCAGATGACACCCTTTGTTTTCCTTCAATCTCAACCCAACTTTTCTTCTTTGTTCACCTACATTTTCTCAATCGCTCAGTCCTGGTACCAAAGGTATCGTTCAAGTGATACACAGCATGAAAACATTTAGACCATTTGTTTAATGCTTAAATAAAAAAAAAAATATTCAGTCAGAAATAGGATTACATACTAGAAAATGAAAACCCATAATGTGTATTTTCTTCTGACAAATTGCCTAAGAAACCTACCTGAGTTGCATCAGAATTTTTAGGTACATCAAATCATTAAAAAAATATCAAGACAGTTGAGGACAACTTCAAAATTAGGAATGTCTGATTTCCCATTAAAACTCAAATTTCTGACTTGCATGAAGTTTAATGACATTAAAACAGAAAACCCAATTTCTAGCTTTTCAGAAATTCCATTTTGCCATGCAATTAGGGAAGTTAATCAGTTATTACCCTGCAATGTCTTTGAAACCACTCATAGTCCATAGTTAGCAAATTTCCAGAAAATGTTAAATATCATAATATTTTTGTATTGACACTTGTTTTTCTTTTCATTTTCTCCTTCCCTGATTACACCATTATGTATAAGCAATAATGTATGTGTTTTCATTACAAAGACTTTCTTTTCTCATTGTACAAAGAGTGGGTCATACATGACGTTTTATCCATTGTTTCATTATAAAGTCATATGCATCAATATGGATATGTCTCATAATTTTAAAAATTGATCTACATATTGAGGAAGAAAAAAAAATGGAAAGCTGTGCTGTCACTGAGTAAGTATATTCCAGAGATACTTGTCTTACTGCCAACACACAAAGTAAGTTCACTTGCATCGCAACCAGTGAAACCTGACGTAAAGCACAACGCAGCTAAAAATACACAATGATCTAAATGCATGATTATTTTAAGAAAATTGCACAACATAGAAAAGTGAGAGATGAGCTTTGAACAATTATATAGGCATTATTGTATTGAGTGGATCTGGAACATGTTTGGTTTTTTTTTTTTTTTCCCTGTGATTCTAACATGTTTAGGTTAAGAGAGTAATGCACAATTTCATTTTAATTTTTCATTTCTTTAAAAAAATAAGCCACTTTTGAGAAGATAAACTATAGGAAAGTAAGCTAGGTTATCATTTTTGCAGTTATGTCATTATTAGTGAAGATTTCAGTTGTAAAGATAATGCTGATTTCTTGAATTTCCATTGAGGTGTATAGGTTCTGTGAGACAGAAGAGGTCAGAATTTGAAATTAATGACATTGAACAGCTATAAGTATACAAATGGAAAAAAACCAGTCTTTAGAATTTTTATTAACGTGGTGTGTAAGGCTGAAGAAATCTAGCTTGTACTTTTTGGATCTGAGTTTCAATGTCATATCAAATAAAAACCAAAACAATGGTTTTCCTGTTAACAGAAAATTTGATTGCCAGTCACATAGGTGCTGTAGCCAGAAAAAAAAGACACAGTTTAAAAAAAAAACACTTTCCAGACTAGAGAGATAATTTATCAGCTTTCTTGTCAACAGTATTAAATAGCATATATTTATTCTTCATCTCACACTTAGAAGTTTTCCTAAGAAGAAACATATCTATAACGGGTGTTGTATTAGGACAGAAAATGGACTCTTGAGGACATCAAATACAGAACTCATGATAAACAGAAATCTGTGCAAAGTCTTCTGTGGATTTAGTAATATTGCTTTTTGCAGGGTTGTATATTTTCAAACAATGCTTCATTCAAATTCAGAACTTCATCTTACATTTAGGTAGCACATACCCCAGTCTACTCCATGCTAATTAGATGAGAACATGTACCAGATTTGAAAAGCTGACATTTCAAAACTTTTAGTCTAATCTCTATGGTTTGCTGTGATCCAAATAAAAAGAATTATTATATTATGTTCATATTGTGATTTGTTTGCTATCATGCTCTTAACAATGAAATTTGTCTTCTGTCCATAAACCTTTAAATAATCAGAAATAAAAGTTAAATAATCCAATTAAATCTCATTGTCTTTTACAAATGGAGATACATAAACTGCCTCGTCTCTAGGTTCTAAATGTGCAACATGATACAATTTGGAAAGAAAGATCTGATCACTGATTCTTGGCTTCTGTTCCCTCTGTCACTGGCTGCTGCAGAAAGGAGTGTTTTCAGCAGGCAAAAATTGACAGAAATACATAAGCTATGTTGGCAAGCAAGTTCACACTTGGCCTTTACCAGTTGGTGCATCAAGCTGATAGCTGGCCAAAAATAAATTATGACAAAATAAAAATGTACTGATCTTAAAAGAGGAAAAAAAAGCCTTACACATGGCCCCTACCACAAACACATATATATGAGAGAGAAAGAAGTGCAAACTCAGAGATGGAACTCAGGCAGAAAGGGAATACAAACAATATTAAAATCTTTAATATTCATTCTCCCATAGTTGCATTCTCCACTGTTGCTTGTTCCGCTCCAGTCAGACACAGCTTTCCTCAATTAATACCAAGCTCATTTGCTCCCCTCAAAGGACCTTGTTTCCTACATCACCTCGGGCATTAAGATTATTTTTTTTCTTTTTCCTGGAATGCTTTATGAAGCTGCAGGGAGCTGAAGAAGATATATTCATCACAGCTGTTTCTTGTTTCTTATAGCCTGTTGAATGGAAAGCTTTTATTATATTTTTTTTTCTGAAACAAAGCCATTCACGTCTGAACAAAATTTGAAATATTTGGAAGATCATGTTCAGCAGCAGTATTATTTTACAACATAATTATTTAAAGAAGTTCTAATGATTTCATAATTAGGGAAACAGTCTCTTGACTTCTTATCAGTGGTGCCTGAAATCTAGAATTTTACAAAATGCCTATTTCATTGATATTCATGGTACCTAAAGTTTGCCAATTTATTAAAAAGTTAAAATAATTTTATCTCCATTTTTAGGAAGTTTTAAGATTTGACTAATTGATAACTTTTGTTTCACAAATATTTGAGGTACTTAGCTATATATTTTTTAAAACTTTTAGAAAATCAGTGTATATTCAACTGGTGTGAAGACCAAACTTTCAAAATCATTTAAATGCTTCTGTCGAGCAGTTCTAAATGTCCATCAGCTCACCTATTTTATAATCTATTAATACACAATTATGCATGTCTGCCAAACAATGATAATGGATGCCAAAGTCCATTACAAGTAACATAGTCCATAGCAAGTCCATAAACAGTGCCCTTGTTATTCAGCACTTGGGCTAATTAACCAGGTCAAAATTCTTAGGAAGGTGAATTTTCATTTATTATCAAAACAACATTTATTATAAAAACAGCAGGTAAACTGAGTGTATAGTCCCAAATGATCTGGATTGAAGGGTTAAGAGATCTCAAAGGCTATGTTCTGGATACATTTCTAGCAGAAGAGGATATTAAAGAAAAAAAACAACCTCAAATCTAAGGAATCAGACTTTGCACAGATTACATTGCAATTCTTGAAAAGGTGAATAGAATGAATCCAAATTTAGAAGCTGCTTATTTGTAGCATTCAGTGTAAACACCTCACATGGAAAACACTAAGTTAAACAAACGCGGACATCAATTATTAACAACTGAGTCTGTACATGTAAAATTGGATTTATGGGGTTTTGCACTTTAAAAAGACTGTCTTTAGCACCAAGGAAAACAGTAAAATGGTAATAAGAAACTTGCCTAAAACATTTTAAAGAAGAGGAAATGAGGTTTTTACTCTCCTCCCAAAACTTAGTATTCTAAATTTGAAGATCAAAGACAGGTATCTGAAAGGAAAAACAAGATTTCCCCCACCCAAAATGAACAACACAAACAAGCAAATGAAATATATAAATGTATTTCTTCTTTGCCTAAGGTTGCAAATCATCTTCAGGAGAGAAGTTGCATGCAGTGATAGTTTTATACATAAGCTCTTGGAAGGGAAAGTGTGAACTGCAGAAATATAAACATAAGACATAGCTAACTTGCACCTTCAGTTACTTGTACTTAAAGGGAACTCCTCCAGCAAGAAGTAGAAGGTCAAAACATCCAGAAACAGATGACCATTCTAAGGCAATATATTTCACACTCAAAAAAAGTATAACTTGATGAATGTTGTTTGTTCTGGGAGGTTCTTCAGAGAATTTTAGTGGTTTAGATGTCACTTAATTCAGAACTGACATGTTTTTACTATCTGATGTCTGTTCAGTGGCTTTTGAGAAATAAGGTCATTAGTTTCCTTCACTTACAATTCTTTCTATGGTCCCTGTGACAATATTTTCTGAAACCATGATAAAGACAAATGGATTTATCTTATCCCTTTGGTGCAGAAAAGTTTTATTATTGTTAGTTGGTACAGAGGGAAGTCAAGAAAAGAGAATGTGTGAAGACTCCTCACCCATTTATGTCAGTTATTTTTGCAAGTGAGATGAGAAAGAACATTTTGACTGACCCAGCTGACTCTGTGCTATAGTGTTTTGTTTGGAGTATGTACATGCTTGGTTTTTTGTTGTCTCTGTCATGATTGTTTTTTCCATCCAGTTGGTGAAGAAGAGCAGCTGGATGCTTTAATGCTTTCTACAGGTACTGGACTTTTGTCCATGCCACAAAACTAGTAGTCTATGGACATTATTTTAAAAGTAGAACATAAGATGCTACTTTTGGAACACAAGAAGTGAGAAAATAGCAACATTTTCCTCTAGACTTCGAGTTCTCTGTCTAAAGATAATTTACCTGAAAGTTCACTTTGCAACAAACAGGAATAGCTGATAGGGCTGCTTGTTCTGGAAATATATTTAGATTCTCTTGCAAGAAAACTTGCTGGTTTATGACAGCTACTGAAAACTTTCTCTTTCACTAAGACAGAAAAGATCACAGGCAGAAATAATGATGTTAATAACTAGAATAAGGTATAGCACTTCAAATATAAGAAGCATAAACAAACTACGGTTTTAAAACAGCAGAAGTTTCATTTGTTTGCAGCTACATGTTTAAGTACACACTAAGTACATCCTTTGCATTCAGTATGCCTTAGGAAACAAAGTCTTGGCTACATTTCAAGTATCATTTAGCTCTTCAAAAGAGCTTATTTGTTCTATTTTCCTGCATCATTTGAGGACCTGCCAACCTCACTACATTCAATATCCAATGAAAACTTTTCCTTTTAAAAAATTGGATTTCTCATCTCACATAATAATACATCAAGCAGAGATTCAGTAAAGATTTTGAAATTAAATAGTAAACAGCATCCAGCATGAAACAACATCCTGGTTTTATCAGAAATTGGAATGTAATAAGTTTTTGTCTTATTGTATTTGGGGAAAGATTAGTGAATACTGAAATAAAACTAAGGTTTGGGTTTTAACTGCTTTCAAAGTATTTTGATTTTAATCATTCTTCTGAAAACACAGTGGGACTATTCATCATAAAGTAGTTCATTTTTGTGTTTGACCCCAAATGTTTGGCTCAGTCAGTTCTTTGTTATCTCATTCTACCTGAACAGTTTAAGAGGGAGTCACCAGCAATTTATTCCTGCACATTGTGCGTTTGTGAACTCTGCACAGCCAACGAGAGGTAATGAATATGCTACGACTATGATAGACAGACACACTTAAATCACCACCATACCAGAGGAGAATAAGGTTTCTTCTAGAGACCCACTAGAACGATTTGGGGATTTTTGAAACACCGTTTTTCTTCAGGGTAAAAAAAAAAAAAGTAGTAGAACAATAACTAAAGACATTACAATCACTTATAAACTTAACAGGAAAATTAGCATCTCTAAAATGAAAAATGTCATTAGAATCCTCTGAGTTATGAAATGCATCTCCAAAATAGTTGATTAAGTCATAATATATTTAGATTTTCAGAAGAAAAAAAAAAGGCCCCAAATCTTTCACAGTATAAAAGGATGATAGATATATGAAACTTAGATGTATAAGTGCTAGATGTTTGCTTTGGCTCCCTTTATGATTGATGGTGTGTAATAGGTAGTTCCAGAGGATAGCTCATTCCAACTATATTAAGATCATTAGATATCTCTTCACTGACCATGGAAGAAGTACAAATACTTAGCTTATTTTTGGACAATATATTTTTAAGTCTCCAAATATTCAATAGATGAATTATTCTCTGAATTACTCATGAATAGTAAAAGCATATTCCTACCCTGAAATTTCAGAATTGGCTAGGACAGAAAGTAAAAAAATATGAATATAATCTTATGGTTGAATTTCACCAATTTGCCCAAGAGCCTATGATAGTTCTGGAGTGGTATAATTAAAAACAATAAATTATGATCTGAGGATGACAACGATCAATTAGGCACACAAGAAGCTATTAATTTGATCTGCTGGAGACCATATTGAAAATCCTCCAATGGATTTAATGAAAGTAATGGATGTATAGTACATTCTCACATAGAGGTAACAATAAATGTAAAAGGTGGTCTAAAAGAAATACAATTGCATTATTCATATATACCGTTAGTTTCTAAACTTACTGTAAGCACTCAGAATTTGGACCAATGCACATAGAGAGCTCAAAATAGACTTCTAGTCAGTGTCAACTGATAGTCAAAAGACATGCAAATTGTTAGCCTGGAAATTGAGCTGGGATGAAAAATACATAAACAGGAGGTTACAAGTGTATAGCTGGAATGTCCTTGAGTTTAATTATTACACTTTCACATTTATATTTATTTGCAGTCATCCATATCCAGTATAGATCTATGTTTCATGTGTTAGGCCAACATTTGTTTGAGATAAAGGTCTTTTATGGAGCTGGTATTGTTTCTATTAGTCACTACTAAAGCAGCACAGCAAACAAAGGGTCATTTAACAAAATAAACACTCTGAGACTGGTCATTGCCCAAGCTAGAGAATCTGGAATGCTTTATTATCCCTGAAGTCCATCAAAAGTAGAGGGCTATTATGTATACCCCAAGAGCAGTGCTATGTGACCAACTTGAAAATGTGCATATAAACTGTTATTTCTGATCCAAGGCTGATCAAAATAACTTTTAATGAAATTCATTTTGCTTTTTCTTATAATGTCTCCCTCCCAAATTTCAGGTTAAATTATATATATATTGGCTTTCAGACTATCAGGAGTATACTTTTTATTCTTATTACACTACATTTAGATCCATTTGTTTTTGAGACCTGTTCAGAACAAAAATAAAAATGGATCAAAAATATACCTTCATTTTGTAATCTAAAAATTTTGCCTGAATTTGACCAATATTCAGAAATAATTTTAACCACTACTCACTTCCAAATCCTTCAATAAATAAACCATTAGTCAAAAAAAATGTTTTGCCCAAAAGTAAAACACAGTGAGTCTACAATCAATAATTGTAGGAATAGAACATTTTTCTTTCCTTTGTAGTTCTCAGCATGATAATTCAGTAAAAATGCTGTACAAAGGTGTTTTCTGTGTCTTTGATTGGCACAATGTTGTTCTCCTGCTCTGTTCACCCACTCTGTTTCACATTGTTATTGATTTTGGTTATTTACCTCTTTTAAAAAAGTGGAAGAAATGAGATATGAAACCACAGCATCACATCTTACAGAGCTGTAAGAAGATGGTGTACCTGTGCCATGCATGGAGAAGTTAGAGAGATGTTTTGGTTTAGGTGTATCTAGTAATTAGTTTGTCAGAAGAATAATATCTGAAGGGAAGATTAAGTTAGGGGAAGAAATAATCACACACCATGCAAGATGAGAGAAGAACACATGCAAGGTAGGTTTTCCTTTAAATACTTGAAAGACAAGATAAAAGCAACTTGGAGTTTGTATCCTCGTCCTTGGAATTTGTATCCTCAGAGAAAATTTTTAAATCTGCAAATGAAACACCACCTCGGGCACTGCCATATTCAACTTTTATGAGGAATAAATGTATTTCCACATTTCTGTTTTTAAGCCATATTATGCTTTCTTGGCATTTGTATTACATGGAAAAACAAAACAAAACAAAACAAAACAGAATAATCTTTAAATGTTTGGAGAATTAGATTGGAAAAGTGCTTGCTTACCACTTCTGTGCATGTAAATACCAATCTTTTTCATACACATACAATGCATCCCCTTAAAACAACACGAAGCCTATGCTGACTTCTGGTAAGACCTAAACTGTCCTCCTTCAATGCTGGAAGATTGTTCCAAGCACAAACCCACACGCAATCAGGATTAACGGTTACCACAGGTATAACTCTTCCAGGCAGTGGAAAGGAGAGTGGGAGGCCTAAACCTTACCAATGGGAGATGAATCTGATAACACACAGATTGATTGTAGCAATAACTCTCTTGATCAACGCCAACCCTTGAAACCTCCAAGTAGCTTGAGCAACATTATTAGTTCTGATTCAAGGAAAAATGAAAAGACTCAAAAGGTCAAATAGAAATGGAGATTGCCTGACAGACAGTAATTTCCAGCAGCATAACAGATGTGAAGGTGACCCTGGGATGGGGAGCCTACAATGCTAAGCCATTAGCATGTTTCATTACAGAAACTGCAGACATTTTTTGAATTTCAGTTGCTTGAATGGAATGGAGACGGGTGAAAATATTCAACTAGCAAATCAATGGATCAATTGGTCAGTCCAGAGCATATGGGAATTGAGCATATTAAACAAAGACCTCTGAGTATTCGGACAAGATATTTAGAAAGAATGTTCACCCTGTAAGAACCAGGAGAAAGGATAGTTCAGTTACTTTGTAAATCCCAGAATCTTAGATGTCACTCTAAAATTTGATGCATTTGAAGCCAGTATCTAGGAATCCACGCATTAAAGATCCCTGGTTACATTTCTGATTGGAATATATAATAAATTACAACTGAATTCTGACTGTCAAAATGGAAAAGGAGAAGATTATAAGATTATCTTCTCAATAGTTCCACACTTACCAGTGTACAAGAAAGACAGAAGCTATAAGATTAAGGAATTAATATTTGACATGGTGAAGTGTATAAAGCATTTTGATTTTGTGAAATTCTGTCTAAAAAAATTATAGCTTCCTCTTATTTGAGAGGTATGTATTGTTTTAAGGAACAAGTAAGGTAGAATAGTCTACAAAGTTTTACTATTAAAAAGACAGCTAAAAGTTGGCAAAAGGGGAGCAGCTTATAGTAGTCAAGTTTGGGGTAAAGAATCAAGATGTTATCAACAAAATTAATCAAAGCATCAAGAAATACAGAAAAAATAGGTAATTTAGCTGTCCACTTACACACCTAAAGATGATAAAAAGAAGCTTTGGAATATCCTATTTATAAGAATACAGTCATGCCCTTTTATATTATTGAAAGATCTTGGGAAGATTTACATTATTATAATGTTAAGTCTCTAATGGTTGTAATTATCTGAGGGTTAATAAAGAAGTAGAAAAGGGTAGGAAAATTTTTTTTTTCTTAAATAGTGTGTCTTTATCAGAGTCACTAGGTGCCTTTACAATGCCAGCTTCATTTATTGCAAATTATTAAAGCAAATCTGAAGTAAATTCCACCCAAACACTGCATTGTGGATGCCAGGTCCTTGTCACCAACTATTTTATTCTTACAGATCTGTTCCTAATTGGCCATGCTACCTACTAGCCAGATTTTTAAATATCTGGGGTGAGTTATTGTCAGAAATGGGTTAACAGATTCTCTGGCTTCTATCACTGTTGTCAGGTTTGGCTGAATAAGTCAAAAGAGTAGGTTTCTGGGATGATGCCTTAGAAATACAGGAGAACACTTCTTGCTTATTGAGAGGATTAGCAACAGCCATATCCTAAATTAGGCTCTGGGAGGCAACATCCTCCATCTGCAGAATCTCTTGGAAAGCTAAACAAAATCAAATAGACTAATAAATAATTGTTATGATGCATACATATTTAAGGTCCAGTAACAGAAATTAAATTATAATGTCATAATCACAAAACCTATCCTGGTAAAATTTACCATGAGAAACAGCGATTCTGAAAAGAACTCATGGATAATGATGAATGAACTCTCAGTGCTGTGCTGTGCCCAAAATAAAAAATGTTATCCTTGGATGAGCAAAAAGGAGAACACTGAGTAAGATTAAGGAGTACATATAACCTCTCATTTGACGTTTGTTGACTACTACTGTCCATAAATCAGAGAGAATGTTGATAATGTGAAGAGAGCCTCACAATAAAAGACGCTCAAGGAGCTACTGCAGCAACTTAAAAAGAACATAAGCTTGGAAACAAAAAGTAAGAGAGGGCTTTATGACCTGGTAGCCATCAACCAGAAGGTTACCTTTGTTCTCCAGTGGTTGTCACTGAATGTAGATTAGTACAGACTAGATCAAAGCACCCATTGTTTAATAAAGAGTAAATTAGCTGCTGTTATGGTGGATTCTGTGCATTTTTTATTCAATATTTTTTTCTAAAAGAAACACCAGTTCAAATAGGAATCAATTCAGATTCATCAAAAGGTCAGGAAGTCAACAGAAAATAAAGTGCGCTGCTTTGCATAGGCTGCATCTCCGTTAACTAAAGGATTTTAAGAAATGAGACAAGTAATGTATATCTCAGCAAAAGCTCTTTCTAGATGCCTGTTTTCCTTAGATGCTCATATTCTCACGTAAAGTAAGCAATTATATCCATCTCTTCCTTCAGTAGCAGGGATTGAATAAGAGAAAACTCTGGACAATGCAAACAGAAAAAAGCCCTGCATCTCAGTGCTGTCCCTGCTACACCTATCTCAGAAAAGGGACTTTTTGGCTTACTGATTTTTATGACGAAGAGCTTGCTAAAAGACCATGTTAGTCAAACTAGTCAAAGATTTAATAGGAGAACCTGTTAATCAAGGATTACAAAGTCCAACGGCACAAATATAATATGGAGCAGATGCATCTCTTTTCTACCACCTTTTACAGCTTGACTGTTGAAGGCAGAAATAGTTGCTCACAGAAAGGTAAGCTTTTCTTTTATTCTTCCACCTCCAGGCACTCCAGAACACATTTAATTATCACAGTTTCTCCAGCCTTGTGGTCCACCTAGCTCTCTTCGTGACCGTAGGCTTATTCAGAATGAGATCGAGTCTTGTAAGCATTACAGATTTCCATAGCACGCATGCACAACTGTGAAGTTATCCGAAGACCTTTCATTCACCTTTCTGACCGCTTTTACAATTTCATCAGTGTTTTAATCCCCTTAATAATGATGACAGGATACTTGTATTGATCCTGCTGGAAGACCGTTGCAGGTTTAGGAGCTCGTGATCCACATAACAGGTAGCGGCAACAGGCTCAGGCCTGTGCTGGGCAGCGCTGCACATAACAGCGTGGCTTTCAGGCCTGCCTTGTGCCGCATAAATTCCTTAGATTTAGAATAACCTCAGCCAGCTCGTTGTAACCAAGGAGCTGGCAGGCAGCTTCCACTTGGTACAAATGGTTATGCCACCTGTGTGGCCTTACCTTTATTTAAAAGGGCAGCAAGAAGTTCTCATGAGAATATCCTTTAGGAATAGTGCTCTTTTCTTGTAAGGAAATTACATAACAGCTGGAGTGACCACAAGGGAGATGTCCACTTCTCTCCGTGGACAGCATCTGCTATGTGCAGCGCACTGTGGCAAAATCCCTCCAGGCTTGGTCTGATGCTGCACAAATGGAGGGTGCTCAGCATCTGAAGGGATGCAAGATTTACTCACTATCCATATTCCTCTTCTTATTCTGATTAAAGGAGTCATCCCATTAAGCCATTTGTTGTCAGGCCTTTCTTATCGAGATCTGGCAAGAACCCCGAACTGACTCTCTCTCACCTCCCCTCACAGCGCTTCCCCTCCCCTGCCCCGGTACAGAACAATATTAGTGAAATGGAAAGTGTGGGTTATAGCCCTCTCCTCAAAGTGAGGATTATCAAAAAGGCAATCTAATGGGTGAAGGAAATGAATGAAAAGAACCTTTGTATTTCTTATTTTTTACTTAAAGCTTGTGCTGTTGAACAAGTACACAGTGCGTACTGAGCAGCCGATTCTGAGATGGATTGGAGAATTCTTTCATTTCACATTATTAAAACGTTCCATTGCAAAAAAAATAAATAAAAATACTGCTAGATTATCTAAAAAAGCCTCCCTGAAAGAAGTGAGGCCAGCTAAACTCTAGAGGAACTACATGAACAGTAATGCTTTGAGACACATCTTAGACATGGATTAACTCCATGCTTCACTCTGTCGGATAATAATGTCATACAAGAAACAAATTTCAGTATCTTCTGTGCTTTCTCATATCTGATGTTGAGTGGTTTGTGGGTGCAGTGTCAAGGGATTACTCACCTAATACAGGAAGTATACACTCAAGGACTCTAAAGGGATCTTACTGTCTTCCAGAAATTTGTTTTTCCTGAAGAATTTTGACTGTGGATTTAAAACATCAGGAGCTAGCAGAAGATAACCTTAAAATTGCACATGTAAATGAATAACTCCTCCCACTAAAAAATAATGTAATTGTTTAATGGAATATGCATTAATTCTAGTATGCTTGTAAGCTTGAGTCTATTATTATTAGGCTTCTGAGTTAAAGCTGAAGAAAACAAGAAAACCTATAATTTAACAATATATTTGGCAAGTTTTGAATCCAGTATCAAGAAAGCAAATGAACAGACAACCCCTCCCCAATTCTGCAGCTTTCAAAATTGTCTGGAGCACACATCTAATTATTCCTCTGTATAAAAGAGCAGGCATTTGCTTTGCCATATTGCATTACTTTCTTGCCTCCAAATCACATTTAATTATAGAAATGGTAAACCACAATACATGTCATGTTTTTCCTGATACCCAAAAGAACTAATTCCGATCCTATCACTAGGCTTCGTCTACTTCGTGATCAGCCACTTCTTAGATTTTCTTGAATTACTCTTTCATTCATTAATAAAGTTTGTTTCTATGTCAAAACCCTATAAAATTTCTTTTAAAAGAACAGACAGGAAAGTATTTTGTTCTTTAAGTTTATTTATTTTATAAAAATAATGTATCTTTAACTAATTTCTATTAGAAATGTATTAACAGAATTTCAGTCCTTAATACTTGTACAGTACAATCTCTGAAAATGCAAAAAGCCAGCTGTTTTCTAGGTATTACTACAATTGAAAAAGCACATTCTCTTCTCCTCTAAGTGAGGCATTTGGAAAATAGTTAAACTTTCACTGTCATTTAGAGTAGATATTTATTCAATTCTTATGCAAGACAATATGTACATTTGAGTTTCAGATGTCGATCTTGCAGAGTTATATATGTCTAATTTTCTCTATATATAATAGTCTTATTGAGTGGCTTAGACAGTTTCAAAGAGGTTAAAGTGTC
Organism: Vanellus vanellus; assembly: GCF_965231255.1. Lineage (NCBI taxonomy): Eukaryota > Metazoa > Chordata > Aves > Charadriiformes > Charadriidae > Vanellus > Vanellus vanellus. The sequence continues at coordinate 23,906,957 of NC_138911.1, read as the reverse complement.
TTTTAAAATCAAATGGTGAGCAATGTAAATAAAGAGAATTCTTGATTTGCATGTAACTTTTTTTTTATTTGACTCTCGGAAAAAACACCTAAAGTATATAAGTTAAGCCCATCCATCACTTTTGAGTGGTTAGTCTATATTCAGGAACAAAAATATATTGATATGCAATAACACAAGCTTACAAAATGAAGAAACAGAAACTTATCTGGTATTCACTAGGCCTGTTGGCATGTGCCAGTGAATTTGCAATCAGGAACGGAAACAGCCAGGCTCATGAAGCCTACATTCTTAGAGCTGTAGCAGTCGTCATATAATTTATTCTGCTTCTAGGTCTACATAAATAGCAATGACAGATGCACAACGCTAGTGCCAGTTTTACAAAATATTATCCTAGTCAGCAAGATGCTGCAATAAATAGGTTAATCATTATTAATGTCTTTAATATTCATCATAACAACATTAATCATGATGAATTAATTTGGAGTTAATGTGACTGCAATATGAACGGCCAATGGTATTTACTTGTAAATTCAGTTTTTGAGGACAGACCCAACCTCCTTCACTCTCAAAACCAACCTTGATTTCTGCATTTTCCCACATGAACTATAGGCTTCCATGCCAGTGTTGATACTTACGTGTGGTGTTTTTTTCCCCTTGTAGATTGTTATGTTTGCAGATATCTGCCAGAACAACGGTCCATCCAATCTGTCTCTCCTTTCAGTTTTGTTCCCAACTAGCAATTCTGGTGAAAAGTTTTTGACTCAATTGACTAGTACGCTACTGAATAGTTGCATGACTGATTTTTCCTGGAGAAAGATAGTACTTTATTTTTTTCAATCTCAGGTACCATCAGATAAATAAAGCTTCTCATACATAATTTGGAAGCCAACAGAAAAACTCCTTCACAGGAACTGATAGATATCTCTAAATATGAAATACAAGTTCCTGAGTTTCGTTAGTCATACTTATAATGAATTTAAACCATTAGAACCTGGGAGTTAGCAGCATCACAAATATATATAAATTCTTTCAGAAATAGAATATAAATTAAAAAATTACTAATTGCGTTCTTAAGCACCATCTGCATGGAAGATCTCAGCTACTGACTCTAGTACAGAAGAAGGAGTGAAAACTACATTAAGAAACCAATAATCAAACCCCAAAACTCTTAAGTTCAATACCTCCACAATATTTTGTTTCATTCTTTGTGGCTCTGGGTCAATGTTCACTATATTTCATTAACAAAATATTTGGTTTAACAGAAGCTTTTGATACACTGTTTTTTAAAGATAATTTGTAGTTAAACAAGTACGCTGAACATTTCAGGATCCTGCTACTGAAAGCTCCCTTCAGAAGATTCTAAATCTCACTCGCTATGATATAATTTTAGCATCAGACACCAGATAGTAATGCATTAAAAATGTGCATAACTGTTACATGTACATACGTATATGTGTATGTAGATATGTGGATGTATATATACACACGAACACATACATGTTGTAGTTCTCCCACTGAACACCAGATGGTAATGCATACTAGAGCAGATACAAAGCATTGCAACCTTTCTCTGGTCGTTTCCGTGGAGCTTAAAACTCATTTCCTTTTGCAATATTTAACATACTATGCATGATGAGGTTTTTGATGGAAAGAAGATGAGGGAAGTGGGTGGGAGCTCTTTATGGGTTTACATCTATTTTGAAGTGCATAGGTGCATTTTAAAGTTAATCACACAGAAGTTCATACCTATGCTTTTAAATTTAGTTTTAGTCGATTTTCTTAGCATGTTTCCCAGTTCATAAGAATGAGGAACAGTTCTGCTCTCTAACTGCAGTACTGTAGCATATAGAAGCATGGGAAGCATGACGTCTTCTAAGTTTTGCAGTTTGTTCCACTGAAACCAAAAGTTACTGTTCAAGCTGCCTCTGAAGAACCAAAAATTAATTTTGGTGAAACAGTAAATGCATTTTAACTAACAGAAATGTAATAAAAACTTCAAAATGAAGTTAAAGAAGTCAAAGACTGTGTAGGTTATATACCGGTAAAAAAAACATTGTTTTCTAGTTTTCTGGTTCTCTTCCTCTAAAACTAGTTAAAGGTTTAGTAATAAAAAATTATTATTTGTATTAGATTCTAAATGAACAAACATGCAATTAAAGAAAAGGTAGCTCTAATCAATCATCTTTCTTGGAGTAATTAAGGTTTTTTTGATTTATGTCAAGTAGTTTCCAGGTGGGAATATCAGGCCTCATTAATGGTACAATTAAAAATAAAGAATAAAAAAAGGTACATTAACATCTTGTAGAATTCATACTATTTTCTTGTTTCTTGAATACATTGTTCTCTTTCTCCATTTGTTTTGGTTAACTATTGGTTACCATAGAACCAATAACTGAAATGGAAACAGGGTAGAGATATTTATTGCTAGATAGATATAGATATTTATATAGATAGATAGATAGATAGATAGATATATCTATATTTATATAGATAGATAGAGATATTTATTGCTAGACCACTCTCCATCGTCTTTGAACGGTCATGGAGAACAGGAGAGGTGCCTGAGGACTGGAGGAAGGCCGACATCACTCCAATCTTCAAAAAAGGCAAGAAGGAGGACCCAGGGAACTACAGACCGGTTAGTCTCACCTCTGTCCCTGGGAAGGTATTGGAGCGACTCATTCTGGATGTCATCTCCAATCACGTTGAGGAACAGGAAGTTATTGGAAGTGGTCAACATGGATTTACCAAGGGTAAATCGTGCTTGACCAATCTGATAGCTTTCTATGATGTTATAACTGGTTGGCTGGATGAGGGGAAAGTCGTGGATGTCATCTACCTTGACTTTAGCAAGGCTTTTGACACTGTCTCCCATGACATCCTCATTAGGAAGCTGAGAAAGTATGGGCTAGATGAGGTGACAGTGAGGTGGATTGAGAGTTGGCTGCGGGACAGGACTCAGAGGGTTGTGATCAGCGGCACAGAGTCTAGTTGGAGGCCTGTAACCAGTGGTGTCCCCCAGGGGTCAATACTTGGTCCTATTTTGTTTAATATATTCATTAATGACCTGGATGAGGGGACAGAGTGTATCCTCAGCAAGTTTGCTGATGATACCAAACTGGGTGGGGTGGCTGACACCCCAGAGGGCTGTGCTGCCATCCAGCGTGACCTGGACAGGCTGGAGAGCTGGGCAGAGAAGAACCTAATGAGGTTCAACAAAACCAAGTGCAAGGTCCTGCACCTGGGGAGGAAGAATGCTAGGCACCAGTACAGGTTAGGGGCTGACCTGCTGGGAGATAGCTTGGAGGAGAAGGATCTGGGGGTTGTGGTAGACAGTAAATTATCCATGGCCCAGCAATGTGCCCTTGTCGCCAAAAAGGCCAATGGAATCCTGGGCTGCATAGGGAAGAGTGTGGCCAGTAGGTCGAGGGAGGTCATTCTCCCCCTCTACTCGGCACTGGTGAGGCCACAACTGGAATACTGTGTCCAGTTTTGGGCTCCCCAGTTCAAGAGGGACAGGGAACTGCTGGAGCGAGTCCAGCGAAGGGCAACTAAGATGATTAAGGGCTTGGAGCACCTCCCTTATGAGGAAAGGCTGAGAGAGCCGGGACTCTTTAGCCTGGAGAAGAGAAGGCTGAGGGGAGACCTTATTATGGCATACAAGTATCTAAAGGGTGGGTTGAAGAAGGATGGAGCCAGGCTCTTCTCATTGGTTCCAAGAGACAGGACGAGGGGCAATGGGCACAAGTTAGAACACAGGAAGTTCCGTTCAAATACACGGAAACAGTTCTTTACGGTGAGGGTGACAGAGCACTGGAACAGGCTGCCCAGGGAGGTTGTGGAGTCCCCTTCCCTGGAGATTTTCAAGACCCGCCTGGATGCAGTCCTGAGTAATGTGCTCTAGGCAATCCTGCTTTAGCAGGAGAGTTGGACTAGATGATCTCTAGAGGTCCCTTCCAACTCTGATAATTCTGTGATTCTGTGATTCTGTGATATCTTAGGAGGTATATCAAATCTGAAAAAGCAAGTACCGTTCCCTTTGGGCTGTAGCATCGTATACAGCTCCATAATCACAGAGGCCCACCCAGCTTTGCTTTGCAGTTCTGCCCAAAGACAGAGTCCATGACTGCAGTCAGCAGGGAAAAGAAAAGAAAGTGTTTAAGAAGCTCAAAGCGGTCCAAAGAGATTAGAAGAGTGCACGGTAAAAGGTAGAAGAGACTGTTATACTTCTGAAAAAGAAAAAAAAATAAAATTACTTATTTAAAGGAAGTTCAAGTAATTATGCATGGACCTTAGCACACTGCACTTGACTTTTTACTTTATTAGTTTCACTATTTCTTCTGTCATCTCGAAAATGTCAATTTTCCAAGAGTTCATCTACATTTGCATGCTGAATTTGTCAGTATGAATACATTGCATGAACAATACCAATAATTCCCATATACAGCAGCAGAAAACATTCATCAGGTTCACAGAGATCTCTGTTCAGTGTTCAAGATAGGTACAACCAAAGATATTTCATTTGTCACAACCAGGTCAGTTGATCTATCTAACAGCACATTCTAATAGCTCAGCCAAAGTTTTACACATCTGTGAAAGTGCTCACATTAAATAATTCAGAGAGTACTAACTGAGAATTTACTATATATATTAACATAAGATGTTGTGAAAAAGAATTCCATGAATTCATAAGCTTAAAGAAATCCTGTTATCATGTTTTTTAAAAAGTCTAAAAAGAAAAGTAAAAAAACCAAAACAAACAAAACCCCAACACCTTCCCAGTAATCAAACTGTACTTTTTCTGTTTGTACAGTATGTGTGAGAACCATTGATTACTTATCAAAATAACAGATTAATTTGCTGAGGACTGTGAAGAAAATCATTACAGGGTTTGAAGCATTGGGAGAGTCCCCTTGAAAAGTACAATTTAAAAAAAGAGCAATTCTACAGAGGTTTTATAGATTTTCATTTTATCTGGTAGTTTGAGCAATAGGCTTTGAAAAGTCACTACTATCACATGGAATATGATTTAATTTTATCAAACCACAACTAATAAGTGCTACTTATTTCTTGTTGCCCTTACATCTGCCTTCTAGATTTTGAGCTGCCCTTCATTGTTTGTTGAATTCTGGTTTATGATGCCATATAAAGTCTCCAGTACTAATCTACATGGAATTATAGGACATAACTACTGTTCAGAGATGGCTAGAAAATGGTAACCCTGCAAAACCTGGTGGTTAAAAGATACAGATTGAATCAGTACTCATGATGCAGACCAAAAAGTATGAAGAAATGGCATAGAGTCTTGTCATTTAACTTCTACTAAAACTGGTGGGCTTTCAGCAACATTTTCCTATCATACACATCTATACTCCACATATGGGTGCAACCATATACTTTTAGTCTATCCAAATTTTATTTCTCACCCAAGTTTTAAGTCTATATCTTAAAAACAAACAAACACACACACAACACAAGAACAACAAAACAAAGCAACACCTACCCCACCCACCCCCACTAAAAAAAGAATCCAAACCAAAAAAAAATGCAAAACCCCAATTTCAATTGATATGCCTGTGTTTGTTTCTTAAAAAAGAAACATGTAGCTCTGGCTCACTAGAGGAACCTGTTCTAAGTAATCAGAAGGATGAATTTACATTGTAAAATGTACAAAAAAGATTGGTGGATGCAATGACACACATTTAAAGCAGAGGCTGAATTTTGATCTCCTTAACAGTGAGACTCCGTATGTCCATTGCTTAACAGTACCTGACTTCATTTTCCTCCTTCATCAAGAGAAAGAGAAAATGCAAAAGGGAGGTGGGAGGTTGATGCATGTAAGTGAACAAGGGGGAAGGAAATCAGGAAAATATATGAAAATGATTATTTTTACTTGTTTGATTTATATTCTTCAGTTATCAGCACAGCTCCTTCTTGCTTCAGAATCTTTGTAACAAGGGGGAATTTTTCCAAAATGAGGGTGACAGTCAGAAGACAACGGCTCTGCCCATTGATCTATTTGAGTGGGTGGCCTGTTTTATCCTGTTCATGTTGAACTAAAGCATACTGCAGTAATAATGAATGACAACCTGCTTGTTTCACAGACCTGTCATATAATAAGAATATTTTCTTTCTCAGAACCAAGGTTTCCTAAATCCCAGACTTCTGCTGTGATAAGTAAGCAAATACTAAATCTTCTGAGACACAGATTTGTTGTTGCACCAGAAAAAAAAAAAAAAAATATTAACAATGTTAGGTCTCCCAGCTTGGGGATTTCCCACAGTGCACTTGAGCTCCTCATATATCGATGAAATAGCAAACCAATCAGCATTTAAATCTTCCCAAAATACCTAAGGCTGAGGCAGGTATTTTGTAACCATGACTGAGCACTCCACTGCTGAACAACTCCACACAGAATTGGTTTAAACTGTGTAAGCTGGAGTAAATCATAGAACTGCTATGATTTACAACATGGGGTCAGCCACTTAGGCTGCTCATATAGGCACTTTAATTTCTTTTTCCAACTTCACCTGTACCTTCTTAGCTGCTCAGAGGCACAGTCCAAAGAATTGACTTCAATTTTTATCTAGATTAAAAAAAAAACAAACAAAAAACCCCACACCAAAACAACAAAACAAAACCACCAAAAAAACCCCACAAACACGCAAAGACTAACCTAAGCAAAATTCATGAAGCAGAAAATTGTTCACAGTAATTATAAAATTAAAGGCTCAGTAAAGATGCCCAATTGTCATGCTGTAGTTTCTGAGGATGACATGATTTTGAAGGATAGGGCTTTTTTTTAGGTTTGTTACGTAAAACAAAACCAGATCTAAACACGGTGTTCCTTTACATGCACCTCTCATTGTTAAATTGTTCTTTGCTAAGGATCATTAGGGAGTTTTAGAGAAAGTAAGATTTTTCAAGCAAAAATAATTAGAGTATGGTGTAGTCATTGTTTTGGTCTGCTAGTTTCTAGACTGCACTTTGTACCTTAAAGTAAATAGCAGGTACAACAGGTTTTCAGCGGAATAAGAAAGGCCATCCCCTCAGGTACTATATTTCTGATGATCCACGAAGAAGGTTTGTAAGGAGCAGGCGATTGACATTGATTATCATTAAAAGGCAGTGAAAATGCACAAAATGTGCTGCAAAGTTTTCACTGTTAAGTGTCATGCACAACTGTGATGTTTATCAGGAGCTTCCCTGAAAGTTAGGTGTGAATTTCAGAAGGGACACGTCTCTGTTACTTTCTGTTCAGAGGCAGTAGCAGGTACGTGAAGATTTGGGAAAGCACAAGATTTTTTTTCTTTCTTTCTTTCTCATTTTAGAATTATGCTTTAGAATTATGCGGAAATCACTAACTCATATTTAGCACACTGAAAAGTCAGGTTACAAATTCACCAGTAGACAGCAGTATTTCTGTGTTATATGGTGTTAGGATGCTGATAACTGACTGCATTTTCATTCTCCATCACTCAGTCATATGTCTTCATTAGAGCCATCCATACCTCACTGTCACACTGTCCACTAACCCTGGCGAGGTGTATTACTGGACCTAGTACTGACAAACAAAGAGGGACTGGTGGAGGATGTTAAGGTTGGGGGCAGACTTTGCTGCAGTGATGATGAGAAGATAGAGTTCAAGATTAAGTGTGGCGTGCACAAAGCAACAAGTAGGGCTGAAACCTTAGACTTCAGGAGGGGTAACTTTGATCTCTTCAAGAAACTGGTTGGAGAAATCCCATGGGAGAGGGCTCAAGAAAGCTGGTTAATATTTAAGTATCCCTTCCTTCAAGCTCAGGATCGGTGCAGCTCTAACAGCAAGAAATCAGGCAAGGGAAACAGGAGACCTGCATGGCTGAGCAGGGAGTTTCCGAAAAAGCTCAAATGGAAGAAGGAACTTTACAGTATGTGGAAGTAGGGGTTGACTGCTTGGGAAGAGTATAAGAATGCTGTCAGGGAACGCAGGGATGAAATGAGGAAAGCCAAGTCAGCCTTGGAATTGAACCTGGCAAGGCATGTCAAGGCCAACAAGAAGGGTTTCTTTAAGTATATAGGAAGCAAAAGGAAACTAAGGAAAATGTGGGCCTGCTGTTGAATGAGACAGGTGTTGTGGTGACAGCTGATGCAGACAAGGCGGAATTGTTGAATGCCTTCCTTGCTTCCATCTTCACTGCTCAGGCCAGCCCTCTGGAGTCCCAGAGTCTGCAGGTAACAGAGAAAGTCTGGAGGAACGAAATCTTTCCCTTAGTTGAAGAGGAACAAGTTAGAGATCAGTTAAGTAAATTGGATACCCACAAGTCCATGGGGCCTGATGGAATACACCCACAATGCTGATGGACCTGGCAGAAGTCATTGCTGGGCTGCTCTCCATCATCTTTGAAAGGTCTTGGAGAACAGGTGAGATGACTGAGGACTGAAGGAAAGCCAATGTCATTCCAGTCTTCAAAAAGGGCAAGAAGAATGACCCAGGAAACTACACGCTGATCAGCCTCACCTCCATCCCTGGGAAGATGATGGAACAGCTTGTTCTGGGTGTCAGCTCCAAGGATGTGGGGGAAAAGGTTATCAGAAGTAGTCAACATGGATACACCAAGGGGAAGACATGTCTGACTAATCTGGTAGCCTTCTACAATGCGGTGACTGGATGGGTGGATGAAGGGAGGGCAGTGGAGGTTGTCTACCTTGACTTCAGCAAGGCTTTCAACACTGTCTCCCACATCATCCTCACATGCAAGCTTAGGAAGTGTGGGTTAGATGAATGGACAGTGGGGTGGATTGAACAGTGGCTGGCAGATAGAGGTCAGAGGATTGTGGTTAGTGGTGCAGAGTCTAGTTGGAGGTCAGTAACAAGTGGTGTCCTTCAAGGGTCAGTACTGGGTCCAGTCCTGTTCAATATATTCATCAATGACCTGGATGAAGGGATAGAGTGTATCATCAGCGAGTTTGCTGATGACACAACACTGGGAGGGTTGGCTGACATGCTGGAAGGCTGTGCTGCCATACAGTGTGACCTGGACAGGCTAGAGTGTTGGGCAGAGAGGAACCTAAAGAAATTCAAGGGCAAGTGTAGGGTACTGCACCTGGGGAGGAATAACCCCATCCATCAGTACAGGTTGGGGGCTGACCTGCTGGAAAGCATCTCTGTGGAAAGGGTCCTGGGAGTCCTGGTGGACAAAAGGATGACTATGAGCCAGCAATGTGCCCTGGTGGCCAAGAAACCCAATGCATCCTGGGGTGCATCAAGAAGAGTGTGGCCAGCAGGTCGAGGGAGGCCATCCTCCCCCTCTACTCTTCCCTGGTGAGGTCGCATCTGGACTATTGTTTCCAGTTCTGGGCTCCCCAGTTCAAGAAGGTCAGGGAATTGCTGCAGAAGGTCCAGCAAAGGGCTATAAAGATGATTAGGGGACAGGAGCATCTTTCTTATGAGGAAAGGCTGAGGGACTTGAGTCTTTTTAGTCTGGAGAAGAGACGACTGAGGGGGGATCTTATCAACACTTATAAATACTTAATGGGAGAGTGCCAGGTTGATGGGAACAGTCTTTTTTCAGTGGTGCCCAGTGATAGGACAAGAGGGAATGGGCACAAACTTGAATATAGGAAGTTCCACCTAAGCATGAGGAGGGACTTCTTTCCTTTGAGCGTGGCAGAGCACTGGAACAGGCTGCCCAGAGAGGTTGTGGAGTCTCCCACACTGGAGACATTCAAAACCTGCCTGGACACCGTCCTGTGCAACCTGCCGTAGGTGACCCTGCTCTGGCAGGGGGGTTGGACTAGATGATCTCCAGAGGTCCCTTCCAACCCTGACTATTCTGTAATTCTGTCACTGCTTTCTAAATACTCACCAAGACCTGCTGTAGCTTTAAATGAAAGCAAGGGATAATACTAATAGAAATCGTTTAGATAAGGTACTAACCAGTAATTATAACTAAAGGCATGCATTTCTGTGTTTTGAATCGTATAAATATCCCGAAGACTTTGTAAATCAGCGTGCTAGCTTTGTGGATAACCACCTAACACCCATCTCTGCGCAGAAATGATATAAACGAATACCCCCGTTCTGTGTGTACATTAGCATCTTGCTAATGACCCCACTTTCTCGACAAGACCATCACTTCCATTTCCCTACTAGTGCTCTGCAACCAACAATTCATTGTGTCAGTAATACACAGTGGAGGGTTATGATAGTTTCTTCTTCATCAAGCAGTTACTCAGTATCAACTTCCAGCCCAGGAAAGAAGAGCTAAAGGAGAAAGAAGTTGCCTGAATTTGCATTTTCAAAAGCAGCACGACTTTAAATGCCATGAAATTCCTCATGCTCTGAAGTTGAGAATCAAAACAAGAATAACCCTAAATAGGCGACAGGGTGAGGGTGGGGGTGGGGGTGGTGTAACACATCTGAGTCTTATCAGGTAGGAAAGTACAATTAGATCCTAATTGGTGATAAAAATAGCTCATTTTAGAAAGTGACACTCCTTCTGCAAGCTGTCACCATACTAAATATGCATGTTAATTTACAGTATCTAACTATGTTTTCCTGGCTTGTCAGAATACCCAAACAAAGCAAAACACCTTTTCCCTTCACCCCCAAAAAGTTACATTTGAAGAACCTCTGGTGAAGGCAATTTCACTGGTAAGGTGTGTTACTTTGCATGACAGTGTATCACACCTATGTGTAATGGATTACTGCCTCTCACCTGAAGCATGTAGAGGGTGAGAGGCAATAAGGTCAAGTAGAGGAAACAGTACCTTAAAATGCACTACATTTTAAATAAAATAGGATAGCACAGAGAAACTGTCTTCTATCAACAGAGGCATGAGCAGGACAAAAAATTAACAAGTTATATTAACTTGGAGCAGAAAAATGTGATATGCTTCATTTTTTTAGTCTTTCATGTTTCCCCTGTACTGATATTTTCCACTCTTGTATTAAATAATGAAGTGTACTATAAAACACGCACAAAAGGAGTTCTGACTCATTGGCCCCTAAACTATTTTGTATGACATCGGTTATCTGTTTGTATTTCGTTGTTTCTACAAGTTTAAAAGGTGTTTGGGCTCAGTCACCCATAACCTCTTTACAAGTGGTTAACAAAAAATAACAACACAATAAATTGTATTTCTTGTTCAATATCTACAATTGTTTGTCTGCAAGTTTGTGCTTCAGAAATAGGACATTAATGGTTATGTTTACAATTAGGATGTCAGCGCAATAGACGTATGTCTACACAGAAGAAAAATTGTGTATGAATTGGCCTAATGTTTTTATTTCTTTGAATCAGCAAAACATCAGACCTCCTACATAGTATTCACAGTAACTCTCTGAATGGAGAGAAAGAAGGTGTGTATTTTAATAATTTAAGCCCTTAAACTGTAGTGTAGACACTTAACTAAATCAAAGGGGCTTCATTAAGGAATTCTTTAGAGAATGAAGTGTGCATGTTATTATTATTTCATTATTAATAGAACTGACTACAATTTCCATTTTTAAACATTTCAGTGGCATGCTTCATCTAAAAGATCGATTCAAAACCTTTTGCTGTTTACTTTAGCTACTAGTACTGTTTATGCCTCCCTGCAGCATCTGCTATTCAGAGACATTAGGCAGGCAGACTGACACCAATCAAAAAGCACCATCTATGCAATCACCACAATCAGCTCCTTTGAATGCAATATAGGTCATCACACATATTGATTAGACGGCAGTTCTTTGCGCTAAACTGAATCTCACAGGAATATAATCCAGGATGCTCAAAGCATCTTTATGCGTTGATGAGAGTCTTCTCAGGTTAATAAAGCAGAACAATGAACAGTTTCTGACTCCAACAGGCTAAGATTTTAGGCACCTGCACAGCCTGCAGGATTATCACAGTTTTAGGTATTCAAGTAGGTGGATCTGTAAAGGAACTTTTCTAGCCCACAACTAGGCACCAATGACTAGTCGGAGGATTTTGTGGAACGCCATTATAGTATGCTGCATTTATGCAATATTTTAGTTGTAAAATGAATTAAAGAAAAAGTTTGCTTTAGTTTTCCAAAGGAAGATAATTCAGAATTAGGAATCAGAAATAATAGTCAAGCAATACAACACAGTAATACTACTAAGTGAACATCTGAAAATTTCAAAATGTAGAAGTAGATCTAAACCGACCTTAATTCTGTCTCTATATTGATAAGGTTTAAATGTAATTTGAAAGGTAATTAAATACTGACTTGTATTAACAGTTACTTTTCAATTATTGTATTTTTTTTACTGGGCCTTTATTATGAATTTTCATATCGGTCTTTCTTATAAGCTTTACTACTACTTGTTTAAAGTGTCTTCTTTATAGTTATTGATGGATATCAAGTAAATATAGCATTTTAATATTTTTTAACAAAGCAATGCTGATTTTTTGATTTTTTTTTTTTTTTTAAGTATAAGTAGATTATAGATCTGTTTGGTTGTAGTGGCTTCTTAGTCCTCCTGTATTCACAATGGTCAAATGAAATGTAATAATAATAACAACAAGTCCAGACTGTAAATTCAAGTTCATACAAAGGTTTTGCTTCTTCAGCTTTGATGAAGTGACAATATGAATAAAACCTAAATGCAAGTGAGCCCCCGAAACATGTTTCTTAGATATAGAGTAACTAAGTCCTGCATAATGCTCATCACTATTCTGATTGCTTCCCCAAACCTACTGAAGTAGCGCACACCATTACTGAAGTTCTAAAATCCCAGTCCTGTAAACTACACTCACTAACATTACATCAATCTCTAAAGATACATTGCCAGACTATTCTATTCTTTTGCCGACCAAAACGTAGTATCAAATGCTTTACCATGGAAATGTTATTGCATCTTATCTATTAATAAATTGAAGTTCCATTTTTTATGTTATCTTAATGACAGATTTTGAAAAATTCATGGAATGTTAAATGAATAAAATCTGTGAAAGTTCTGTGATTTGTGGACATGTGGATGGAGATGTTTCCTTAGTTCATAGAGAAACACGGAAATAGCAAAAAATAATTTCACAGGTGGATAATGTTCAAAATAAGAAATGATCTCATGCTGCAAGAGTGCCTTTATGTCATAATAGAGTCTCTATCATGTGTACGGATGAGTTCATCTACTACATTGTCAGAAGCCATATTCTGTTGAGAAAATTAGGAAAATGGAAAGCGGTGGTCAAAAGCACTTAAATTTGCACACAGGTATTTGCAGATGAAACAGTAGGACTGGTTAGTTAAAACATTTTTAAACACTCCCGAGTGTCAAAAAACTCCTACTGTTTTTTTAATCCTATACTATTTGAGGTATACATAACAGAATTTGTTGACATTTTATGTACAATGTATCAGTGTAGCATTTAGCCTCATTTTTTTCCTTGTACAAGATACTGAAGAGACCACTGTGTTCTACCTCTAGGATTGCTTCAGAAACAAATAAACAAACAGACCCACCACCCAACCAACAACCAAAAAACCCCACAAAAAACCCAAACAAAACCACACACCAAAACCTACCACTCCAGCTGGGCACTGAGGTGATATTGTTATATACTGAGGCTAATGTGAAGATCTATTGAGCCACGCACTGTTTTGAATAAGATTAAATTAAGAATATTCTTCAGACACCTTTCATATGTACAGTGCTTTACACTGAAAGAAACACTCATGAATCATTCAATATAGTGGTAAGTGAAAGTTTGTACCTGTCTCCTGCCCTGTCCTTGAACTGCTGAGCACCATTTTCCTTGAGAAGCCCCAACTGCAGTGACTGTTGTGACTGTTTCTGGGGGAGTTTAAACAAGGAAAAAGGGGGGCAGAAAACTCTGTCTATTTCTAAAATATATAAGGGACCACCAAACAACTCAAGGATAAGACAAGCTTTTGGTCTGATAAGTTAACACAACTTTACCATTTCCTGTCTGTACCTGTTGACAATTCCGATTAGAATGTGTGTCGCTTATAAATAAGGAATATCTATTAAAAAGATATAAAGAAACATGACATTTAATCAGAAAGTATACAAGAGCACTATCCTAGATTTATGAGATAAAGGAGAGCTTTGGGATTTATTTTTCTAATTTATTTTTATTTTTTTATAAAAGTACATAAGTTGGCAGTTGTGGAGCTCCTGGTGATAAAATACTCTCAGTCTTAGAAGTGGCTAAGGTAATGCTAGAATTTAGGATCACAGTTTGCATCTGTTGGGTCACTGAATGATATCAACGTTTTCATTTTTAGATTGGTTTATCAATAGGGGGACCAAAACTTCTAATTGAAAAGCTAAACAGAGTCTGCCTATTGGACTGACCTCTTTTCTGAATATAACTTATCCATTTCCTCTTTCAATGATTGATAACAAAATTGTATATAGCATTTGAGAAACAGTTAAAGTAGAGCTAAGAAAAGAGGTAACAGGAGTCTACTATGTGCTATTTTCTGGTTTATATATCTAACTAATACATTTGACCTCTAAGCATTGCATGGGAAGCTCACATTCCAGCAAAAATCTGTAATGCCTTAAATGACTCTTTTTGAACCACAGAACCTCAGGATAAGGCTTTTCAAATGATCATTTATCCTTCATAGAATTAAGAGACTATATTTTCTTTCTAAAACACCCCCCCAAAAAAGTAATTTCAGAAAATTGCCCTTTTAATTATAATAATGAGAAGTTGAAAAGTATTTCTTCCATTTCTAGATATAGTAGTACCGTATTTTTTTAGGACGCATCATACCAACCATACGTTTGGTTTTTGGGGTTATTTTCTCACCTAGAAGACAAGTGCATTTTTTTCCCCATTTTAATTCAGGTAGAACATCAGTTAAAGTTTATGTAAGAAAACAATAGAAGTAACCTGCAAGTTGATCTCCTGTCCTGAACTCAAAAAGCATAATGGAACAGCAGAAACACGTAAAAGAAAGTATATTCTCCTCCATATTTCAATGAAGTATATTAATATGAAAAATTCAGCATATGAAAGTATAATTTATCACAGTCTTCCAAGGTAATGCCTGAAGTGAACTATTCATTTTATTCACTGAAACAAAACTCATGCAAAGTCTCTTCTGAAGCAGTGTGGCTATAGACAAGTTCATACCTCTCTTCTACTTAGTGTGTCAAAACATCTACAATATCTCACCATCCCACCTATACCACAAAACCTTTACTTTTTACCGAGAGACATCATTTTCTAAGGTCTGGATTTTATCACATTTATATTAATGGTGTTTGAACAAAAGCCAGGAGTACTAATGAAATATGCGAAGATTAAAAACTGGAGGAGCACTGCCACTGCAAAAAAAGTAGTTAACTTTGAGGTGACTTGATGATACTAGAGAGAAAAAGGATAAAAGTGTAATGATATTGCATGTGAAGTTCCAGCACTGGAAGACAGAGCTGAAGTATTGTTCTGAGGTGATAGACTGGAAGTGAAAGAGCCAGAAAAAAACAGTTAGTCAGCGGCTGAATGTCAGGCATCATGGAGATGGTAAATATAACCCTAGGAATTATCATGCATTTTCTAGTAAGATATTTCAACCAAAGGAAGAAAGTTAATAATTACATCGTACAGAGCACTGATGGGTGTTTTAATGTAATACTGTATTACTTTTTTAAATATATATATTATATATGCATGTAGAATATATGTATATATTTGAGAAAGGGGGATTAATTGAGAGAATTCTTAGAAAAGACTTCTAGTACGGTCCTTGCAGAGTTGCTCATTCAAGGCCTCACTCATTTTACTTTAACCTTGTAAAGTAAAGACAGAAGAGTAATAGACTTTTCTGTATAAATGTCCAGGGATCATATGATATCAGGGGTGAGATAGGGGGGAGTTCTTTCACATGTGGGGTAATAATTGTACAAAACCTCTTTACTATAAACTCTATTTAAATACAGTTGTCTAGTAATCTAGTCATTAGAGTATTAGAATAGTGATATGACTGGGTTTTTAGAACATTTCTGTGAGCTACATACTCAGCTTACATTGGAAAACTAACTCAAAAGACACAACCTTTTAGCAATAAAATGCTCCTTATGTATTTTGCAGAAATTGAATTCAAAGTCATTTCCTTCTAAAGACAAGAAATTCTACTACAGCTATTTTTATATGTGTAATCATGACTTCTGTTTTTTTTTTTTTTTTTCCTGACGCTATAGAAAGAAAGAGTACATAACATCCAGAAAAATTTAGGATAACAGTCTAGTAGCTACATCATTTTTCAAACACCCTCTCCCCCCGATACTGCTCTCTGGTCATTTAGGAAGATTATCAGGGAGAAGGAAGCCTTGGGTCACTATCCCTGTATGCCTAGATGCTGCTTGGTTAGCAAAGGTTGCACCTCAAGTGTAAAAGTAAAGCCTAATATTTCTTGTAGTTGTCCCTGTTTGAGTCTAACATGAGCCACAGCATATGTGGATCCAGCTGCTCTCTTACTACTTTTTTCAACTCTGTGGTTTCACTGTGAGCCTTTTAACCCCTTCATACCCCAGAATTTATCTGAGCTGTAGTAAAAGGTGCTACAGAAATGAAAATATTTAACTATTGCAGATATATTATTTTACTATTACCGATGGCAAAAATAGTATTTTGCTATTGGATGTAAATAGCTTCCTAGTGTTTTTCTAGCATACTTTTAATCAGAATAATTGTCTCTTGAAAGTTTAAGTCAGCCTCTGGTAGTTATATTAAAAGCTGTTGGTAACCACTGTCTACTTTCAGTAAGAGTAAACAAATCCAAAGCAGATTAGAAAAATGCTGGAGCTCATGCAGACCTGGGTAGAAATGGGGCCATTAATAGATCAATCCATGTCTAGCTTTGATAAGCTAATTAATCTGCCTAAAACTAGCAATCAGAACAGACAATATACAGAGCTTTTTCCTATTCTATAGCATTACTTAGTGTAATCACAGCTACTTTAGGACAAACATGTCTCCTTCTCATGTTCTCTAATATTACTTTACTACACATGCTGCAACCTTTTAAACTCCGGTTTGTCTTCACACAGTCTAAGAAATATAATACTTGATTTTAATTAGCTGAACTAGAACAAGGAAGGATCAAGTTTCTTCCTATACTGACACAAGCTTCTTAGATATATTCATACTTAAACATGTACTGCCACCTGTGGTCCAGGCAACAGCTTTAAATTTACTGTGCATTTGAAGATGCAGTAATGTTACTCTTTTTCAGTGGATTAGAAAAAATTAAAAGGGTATTAAAAATGAAATGTTAAACAAATATAATTGACATTTGATTTGATATCGCAATGTCTTGTTTAGAAAGTAGTACCTTGATTTTCGTAATCATAAAAGCAAACAAACAACCCCCAAATACACTGGATTTATCTCTTTTGGAGCTCTACAATTTATATTTAAGCAAATCAAGTACAGGATATTTCTCACAGAGCCTTATCTGAATAACATCTTTGTGAAGAAATATTCATTTATTTTTTGCCGTTGTTCCTTCACAAATCTCTCGTGTTTACTATTCAAAGTACTTTTTGAGTAGAAATGGCTTTGCTAAAGGATGCAACATAACCAGGTGCTGCTCATCTTTAATGCAAAAAAAAATAATCTTGATTTGTTCAGACCTGCATATTTGAATGCAGGTAGAAAGCAAACAGCCCAGACCAAGCAATATAGCAGAATAGCTGAAGAGAGTGAAAAAAATAGAGAGATACTTACTGCTAGTACTGCAAGCTACATTACCTTCTCTCAGACTTTCACTCACCCATCTTCTCTCACCTGAAGCTACTTTAACACTGTAGTGAATCCGAATTTTGCCTAAACAGATGAGAAGCCTTCACCAGTTCTATACTTTCTCAGGTGTACTCCACCTGCACAGCTGTCAGGGCTCTACCTGCATCAGCAAACCCTGCAATCTCTTTTCCCCTCCCCAGGCTGCTTCCATCAAAAGATCTATAAGAAGTCTTGTCTACATGTTCCCCCTAGTGCCCTTCTGTTTGTGAGCTGCATTTAATTCAGGCCTTTGCCCTCGATCCTTATCTGACATGTTGCAGCTGTGTCTGTGCTCAGCCTTGTACCTTGCACCTCATCCTGGATCTGTTCTATCACTGCAGTCTTGTCCACTGAGCACCCAACTGTTGGCTGAGCCTGGTTACCATCCCCACACCTGCTCTGCCCTTCTTGTGAGGTATGCTGGGATTGCACCCCTCACCTGGCAGGGTACTGCCCCAGTCTCTCCTGCTGCCACCCTTGGCTCCCAGCATAATTTGCTTTGCAGAACAACCACCTTCGCTGCTCCCTGGCAATAGCTTCTTGCCTCATAATTTCCAGAGACAGAAAGGAGATCTACAGAAAGCTGCAAGTTAGAGCTATGAAAGTAATAATTTTTGGTGCCTTAGTTTTTGGATAGTAAGTACAAAATAATATTTTTTTAATCTTAAAATCCAATGTATACAGACAGTTGCCGTTATTAGGACTTAAAGCCAACAACTGCCTACCTTCTGAAAGTGAAATTGTCACATTTATGAGTTTTAGGCCAAGAAAATTCTAATGTGCCTAACTGCTTTAGGAAACAAATTAACAACATTTGCATAGGAACATAAAAACCTACATGCCTGAGGTAAACATCTGTCGAGACACTCAGCTATATCTGATTTTAATGGAAGTGAGGGGTTTTTACCTCCATTTAGAAAACGAACAATAAAAAAGTGACTTGTTTAAACTCTCAGGTTGAGTTGCCAATAATCCAGAACACTAAACACAAGATCGTATTTTTCATCCTCAAGAAAGGTTATTTAACTTCTTGTGATCTCTGTTAATATGCTCAGTGCAGGCCTTCTGTGTCAGTGGCTAAGCTAACATGGATAAGTAACCCTACATGGCAAAAGTCAAGGTCTCTCTCTCAGCTACAACTTTTCCTGCACTTAAATAGGACCTGGAATAAAGTATTTTGTATGATAGTAGTTATTAGAACAGAAACTGACCTCTCCTGTGCATCTCGAGTTATTACATTGTAAAGTATTCTCATGCGTATGTATGAAAACAAATTCTAAAAAGAAAAACTTTAAAAAATCAATAATAAACTCATTAGATCTTTTCATTTGTTAGTGACAAGCATTCAGTTCAGGGTCAGTTCAGGCTGTGTAAACATCAAGAACAGCTGCAGGCATTATCTGAACAGCTCAAATCACAGGACCTGTAAAACTGTATAAGAAATTTGTCAGGTCAGATTTTATTTTGTTAATATATGTCCCTTTTGAGAAAAATTAAAGACAGACAATAATAATAATAAAAAAAAAATTAAACCAAGGAAGGTGTCAGAGCTTGTTAGTGGTAGCTTGATCTGCATCTTGCATCTTTAGAGCAATAAAACTGGGGTGTAATCTTTTTAAAGTAGCCATTTCATCGAATCTGGCTGAACATCGGTCTGCTTGTGGGAGGTGGTAAGTGACACCTTTTTATCACTTGCTTTTTTTCTGTTTCCTTCACTTATTAAACAGTCTTTATCTTGACCCACATTTTTTTTTTTTATCACTTTTGCTCTTCCAATTCCCCCATCCTGCTAGGGGGGAAGCAGGGCAGAGGGGTGGGTAGGCAGTGAGCAAGAGGCTGGTGGATGCTTAGTTGCCAGATGTGGTCAACTGACAACCAAGACAAAGACAAAAATTGCGCTCATGGTTCCTTTCCAGATCACCTCTGGTATAACTGAGGTGTAATGCCATGAGAAGTCTTGCTGTACCGTGTTTCTGGGATATAAAGGCAAATGTGTGTATCTTTTTGTACAGCTGTAAAAATCCTGTTGCTCTCCCTTGCTGTGATGTGAAACCACACTGGCTGCCCCAGGCCTTAACAGGAGACTAAGATTTTGCTTCCAGTAAATAAAATCCTTTTAGCATATTATAGGATAAAAAAAAAAGGTTATCCTTGAGGTTTAAATGTCAAAAAGAAACCTTGAGAGTGCTGGTAGCACATCCCAGTTCTGTCACAAATGTTAGCTTACAGCATAAAGTGTCATTCTGAGAAAGGTTCTAACTAAAACTCTTCCCTTCGGTTCAGCACACGTAAGAAACGGTAATACTTATTCCTTCTGTGCTTTCTCAAATAAACCTTTTTAGAGTCTAAGCTGTCTTGCCAGTCTGATGTCATAATATTGTAGCCACTACTATAATACCTTTTAGCCACTGCTTTCTCAGGTGATCACCGGTATCTTGCCTATGTATGATGAAGAAAATTTTGGTCATTACAGCTCATATTTAGTTCTGACTTCAGCCAAAGTAGAAACCTCTCATAGTGGCAAAATAGTGTCTTTGTACAAAGTAGCATTTACTGATGATTTTAACTTCAAAAATAGGTGGGAACTAGATGATGCTGTTTTCGCAGTGCTGCAAGATCTGGAAGCCAGGAGCAGCTCATCATTATCTTCCAACAGAAATAGATTTAGAAATGCAATGCTTTTCTCAAAAAAGTAGATCTGTATTTAAATTATTTCGCCTGCATGATCTTGCATTTGTAGTCTTTCACTGACAATAGTGTTGTGTAGACACTGAATTAAAACAATATAGTCATTTTCAAAATCTGTGATAAAAAAAAATGGAGCAGAAAGGAGGAAAGATTCACAAGCAACCTTGTAACCTGAATCTGATTAGGCGTGCTAGTTTAAAAAAAAAAAAAAAAAAAAAAAACAACCGAAAACAAACAACCCAGCCTTTTTTTCTAATGTTTTTATATGAGGTTGTTTGGCTAGTCAGAAACATGATACGCTGATAGCTTTTAGATAAAAGAAACTCAAATCTGAAAACATCTTCAAAGAGTAGAAATTTTTCCTGCCAAAGCATCCTTCTGTTCCTGCTATAACAGAATGCACAGAAAATACTGGCAGCATGGTGGTTTGTGGTGGTTCGTATTTTATATGAATCAGCAGCTGTTGAGAAAGAGAATAGTCGCAACGCTTTTACATTTCAAACCTAAACAAGGTTTAAATCTGGAATATGGTACTAAGAGTTAAGTCATGAAAAAATTACACTCCTATTTTAAGTTACCACAATATTGGTATTCCCTGGATTTTATGTCTTTAAAACCCATGCTATTACAGGTCAAATTTTAGAGATTTTGTTCAGCTTCATTGTACAGTTCCTACTGGGCAATATTTGTTTGTCTAGTGATGCATTCTTAAACCAGTTCACTTTTAACTCCCTTGTAAACTTTACTAATTTGATTTTAAAGGAGCTAAGACTGAGACTTTTCTGTTTCGGAATATGTATAGGTATATTGAGTTGTGAAGTATTAAAACTTAAATGTGAAGTTGTGAAGTATTAAAACTAAAAATTTTAGTTTGCTTTTAAGAAAGCTAGACATAGCTAGATCTTAGTGTTTTAAATGAATGTATTCTGATCCAAAACATCTTTTAATTTTCGCAAACCATAAAAAATGAACTGTAGAACTTCTTTGAAACCAGAACAAAAATGTGACACTTGTGCTTACATCTAAATTAGAAAATTGTTCTCCCGTTTGTCTGTATACTGTATTAATCAGTTGAGAGTTCTGTGTTGTTCACTTGTACTGAAAAATACCTCTGAGAGTCCACAGAACTCTGAGGAGTGAATGCATTGATTGAGACCTTGGAATCCGAAGTTTTTTATTTCTGAGGGGAATACTGGTTATAGCCATCATTGCATCACGCACCTGAGGTCAGTTAGGAATGTGAGCAAGCCTCAGAGAGCACCACAGAGAGGCATTCAAAAGAACATTTAAGAACTGGTGATAACCATTCACTACTTCTGTTTAAAATTTTTCTAACACGAGGAAACACAAATGTTTTTCATTCTCATTTTTTTGTTGCAGGCCTCTGTATCGACAACATGCAGGTGTTGCATCCAAAAGCTAAGGGCAAATTAAGTTAGTATTTACCCCTAGGAAGATCTTCTCAACTCTTGTTTCTTATCCATTATATATATACATATATATATATATGCAATGTTCCTTGCTGTTATTACAGTTGTAATAAATCTTGTAATTTCTTTTATACCTTGTGTCTGTGGCTCAACTTGTATTTGACCTTCAATGTTCATTGGCTGTGCATGGAGCAATGGCATTGAAGACATGTTTCTATTTGTCACTGTATGCTAACCTTCATGCATAACGTATAGCAGTTTTCCACTAAGCTGTAATTGCAAGTGGTGATATTACCATAACAGATTTTCAGTGTGCTTTTCCTAGCTATGTGTAATAGAGATGAGAATGTCTATATGCCAGACCAAACACTGAGGCCAGAAAGGAGCATTAGGTTGTGCTTTTATAACAGCCTTCGTGTCTCTCTGGTTTAGAACAGATGCTCAGTGCCCTGCATTCATCCAGGCATGCACAGAAAGTGATTGAGAGGTATCTTTATCACTTCTAGTCTCTGTAACCCTGGCAGTTCAGCTTAAATTTACAGTAGAAAACAACAACTAGATCAATAGAACAGAGTGAAATGAATTGTAAATGTATTTCTGTCACAGTAGATGTGATTCTGTTTGGCACTGGAATACACACCTTTTACATAAATTTAATTGTTGCCACAGAAGTAATTCAGGAGAATACAGGAGAAACAAATGTGATCTGTAACATGAGTTTAGCACATGCTGCAATTAACATTGTATTTCTTTACTCCATCACAATCTGTGTCAGCTCCAAAGTTGGGTACCTCTGCTGTGTGATGTGAATAACCATTAATTCGACTAGTTGTCCTCAAATTAATAGGAATGTCAGGATTAGAGGGTTTGAATTTAATAACTTTATGGGTTCCTTTCTTTCAACTTTTTAATACAGCCTTTTGATAATATGCAGTGTGTATGGCCCAATACTGTTTCTCTTGATCTCTCATACTACGTGTTTGTCCTATCTGTTAAAGACATAGAAAGAATTGGAAGTCTAATATGGAATTATGCCAAAAAGATTAACTAAATAAATGCATGGGATGTGCCTTGACAATTCTAAGGATATTCAGGAAAATCTACACAAATGAATACAAAGAACTGACTTCTAGTTAAAAATGACTTTCACTTGTGTATACAGTATCTAACAGACTGTCAAGAGGACATAACTGCGGACTGCACAGAATCTCACTTAGTGTGACTTTTGTGGGAATAGCACCATAGATAACACAGGGACAAAAAAGTAGAAAAAAATGTATTGAACATAAAAATCACAAAAGTCTTTTAGGAAATAGAACACATAAATAAATGAGGGCTATTCCAGAGATCTCAGGCAACAGACAGGTATTGCATATAGTGTATGTACCCATAAATATATCACTGATGTGTCTTGTTTACCTTTTCCAGACAAAATTTAGGAAAGTTACAGCTCAATCTTTGAAGGAGTCCTAAATAAGCATTCCCTTAACTCTATGTTATTACCCATCTTGAATGACAGCAAACAGCTCTTTCTTCCACCATAGGATTATTCTAAATTCAACATCAAAATTAATCAAACTCCCTTGATTAATCAAAATTATATATTATCATCCTGATTGCAATCATCTATCAAAGATCATTTCCTCCTGCAGTTTATAAGGTACATAATCAGTGAGGAAGAACAACAAACGAAGTCTATAAAGTGAAAACACTAGCTGATAATTGTGTGTTAAATAAAATTATTAAGTGGATGGAAATAGTCTGGCACTTACCAGGCCTCCCACATATATGTTATGCCTTTCACAAACTCATGCAAGATCATTCCACAGCCTTATTAACACATGCAACAATTATTTTTTTACTTGATATCAGTATCCTAGTATAAAGAAGTGAATATTCCTGGTTAAGGAAGTTTAAGTCAGAAATAATTGGTACAAATTTGCTGAAGATTCCTAGAGTACCTTCCTGTTTCTTGACTGCTTCTTAATGTACAGACACCAATCTTGTCCTTATCTGACTCTATGCTGTCTTGTCATCAGCCAGAATGTGTTCTTCAGGTTTGTTATCAACTAGGAAATGAACCAGATGGTCTTAGCCAACCAAAGATAGCAATACTGAGAAACAGCATGTTTATTTCAGATTCATTTCAGGTATGAACACACTAGGAATATAGAAGGGAAGGCAGTCATTCAGTAGGGTTGCCTTGAGTTTTTCTGTTAGGTTGGGTTTTCCACACCTTCTCCAGATTGCATGTCTGACCCAGTTAGAGCTCTGTGCTTTAACTCACTAGGTTAGATGACAACATACATTTTCTGAACACAATGTTTTTAGCTAAAATTGTCTCAATTTCAACTGTCTATTACAGAAGTACAAAAATCACTGCAGAGTCATCTAAACATTTAGAATTAGCTGGTGAAACTAATCTGCATATTAATATGAAATACCTTGTGTTAATTCCTAAGAGATTGATAACTAACTTTAAGTGGACTGTAGTCTAGGATAATTCCATGGAGGAAAAAGCCTTAGGAACAAAAGAAGAGTTAATGCTCATTTTTAGCCACCAAGAGGCAGAAATATAAACATCTATACTAACTCTTTGTTATATGCTAATGTTTACTTCACAACTCTAAAGAAGCTTTAGATCTTTAGTGCTTGACTGGCTAACTTGTGAGTTGGCAGGTGAGCACAGGTAACACTAAAAATCACTCAAGGTTAAATCAGAAGCAATCATCTAGCTTGGAAATCAGAAGAAGAGAAAAAGAGAAGTCACAACAAAATTGTCCCTTTGTTATCAAAGGCAGAATGTGATTGAAGAAAACAAGTTCTGAAGTATATCGTTTCAAAAGAATTAAAAGCCATTAAAGCTTATCTTGATGACACACCTCTGACTCTGGAAAGGTATTATGCAAGTTTTGAAATCCCAGATTGTCTTGGCTCAGCCATAAGATTTCACCAGTTTACATATACATATCTTTAGGATTTAAACCCCTTTTGTCTGACATAACATATCGGAACATCTCATAATTACATAACCATGACTCTTTGTTTATGGTTTTTCAGATGTTTCTTTTTCATGCTCTTCAGATTGCTTAATGAAGCAGACTATTAGTCTCATCCTCCAATTCAAAGAGAAATGATTTGTGTAAGAGGTACATGAAGTTCTATCTCAGTCTACGCTGAAATTAACAGAAACCACAGACAAGCCTTCACATCATTAAGTATTCAAAGGCTGAACATGTAATTTTCTTTCGTATTTGTTAACATTGCTGTTTTTTAATTGATCTATTTTGTTTTTTAAAGGAATGAATAAGCTTGAATGTGTGACGTAAGCTTTATGATATCTGGAATTTTAGGAGACTTGGCTTTCAGAAACAGCAAGCAATGAATGAAGACGTAGAGAATATAATTTCATTAAGAAGAAATTGGAACTGCCTCACTGAGTAATGATATTTCAAGCACTATGGGCCCAGAATGATTACCAAATTCAGACTAAACAGGTTTTAGGAACAGAGAAACCAAGAAGTAGAGGAATACTGACTTAAGAAAAAACCACAAACACCTGCATCTGATGATTTAAAAGGCATGTTCTTGGAAAAAAAGACAAGAAGTCTTCTTGAAGGGATTCCTGATACAATAAGTAATATATTGGGCAGTGGGCAGGACATAGCTTGAGAAGGAGTACTTTTTAAAAGAGGTTTTGAGACACCTGCTGTAAAATCCAGAGGCAGGCTAAGATTAAATTTTCTCTTCTTACTATAAAAGAATGCAGACCTATGGAGTGGAAGATACAATAGAAATAGGTACAAAATAAAAAGAAAATTCGGTAATTAGGAATTTGGACTAGGTTCAATTAAGAAGGAAATATATTATTTTGTATGACATATTTGATTCTCACAGTCATTTCACCAGAGCTACATCTGATCTACAGCTTCATGATTGAAATCTATATCAGTCTTGGACAATCTAATCTTGTAAATACATTATATGTAGTAGGAGACTTGATAAACTAGTTCAAATAAATAAGAAACATTAATAAAACTTAACTTAGAGTAAATGCAAAAATGAAATAAAATAAAAAATGTTTTTTACATTTGCAGGTTTTGGTAGCCTATTTGGACTTACAGTTTATTTATCTATAACTGTATAAAAATGTTTACATAAGTGTAGAGGAATGTGCTTTAAAGTTTCCCATCTGTGGAAACACTTTTCTTCCTTTGCAACACTAGTTGCTATGCCAGAAAACATTTTCAAGACACAGAATACAAACAGTGACTTGCAGATGAATGGGTCAAACACAAAAGGTCATGTCAGTTTAATTTCATGGTAGGAGATGAGAAATTGCTGATGGGTCAGAGAAAACGGGATCTGAGTACTTATATCCATCTGTTCCTTGGGGTATATATAGAGAGAGGCTTTTTAATCCCATCTGTTTGTGGTAGCCAGAGCACAGGTTGTGTGATCAGCACTTAGTAATTGGCTTCTCTTGACACAAGTGTAATTCAAGTTTGGTGTTTTTATTTCATATTTTTCTAACATCAGCAGAATGAACCCAAGCTTTAAAGATATTCTTGACTTTTACTATCCTCATTTAAAATATAGCTTAGCCTAGAAAATATTTTCAAATGCATGCAGACTTCAAGGGTGCAAGCAGAATCTGAATGTACTACCCAATGTCTCAAAGCGTAGTCAAAAGCCTAGTGTCTGATCCAAAAACGTGGTTTAGATAATTTTAGATTTCAATAAAAATTCAGTAACTTGTGCTGATTTGTAGACTTGTAGCATTGGTCAAAAGTAAATGAGGGAGAAATGCATAACAGAGGACTGAATAGGCTGAAAATGATCCAGACCATGTTGCTCTTATACAATGTGCAACATTGCTGAGCGGGAAATCATCAAAAAGCTTGACTGCTGCTGAGAATCACAGGCATTAGGAAACAGGATGTGAATTCCTTCCTGATTTTTTAGGAGGGAGGTAGACGGAACGGGTAGAAAGAGAACAGTGACTATTTCCTACACGGTATGACTTTTTTTCCCTCTCCATGAATATTATTATATTTTGTTTTTATAGAGTATTTTTACCTGAAGGTATTAAAGCCCTTTAAAAGGCCAAGCAGTTCTTAAAACAACCTATAATGTGGATACTTTATGTCCCTGAAAGAATGTTGAAACCAAGGGAAAAATCAAAATCTTCTATCTAAACTTTTCAAATTTAGAGAAGTTAGGAATTTAAATTTACATGAAAGCAGTTAATAGTGAAGTATGATTTTCTGATACACTAAACATACACAGATTCATTTAAAAAGTTGTAAAATCACACTGTTTATTCAGATATATTTAGCTGAATGAGTGTAAACAGCTTGGTCTCAGTGAATCGCTTAAGATACATAGTGAATTAATGGCAGATGAGAATAGAACACAGGTGCCTCAGGCATCCAATTGTTTTCCTGTGTTAAATGAAAGCATCTTTCTGCTTGACACAGCAATGAATTTCAAATTAAAAAAAAAAAAAAAAATGGTGTTAGCTTACCATGAGGCATCTAGTGGATGCAAAATGAGCAGCTCTTTTCTATTATTCTAAACTGATCTGGGAGGAAGGAAACAAGCAAGATTAAAGAAGTTGTGTGTTCTCATTTATATAGCTGTAACCCATTAGAAAACTGTGCAATAGTAAATAAGATATCTAAGATCTGATTATATATATGGAACAGAAAATAAAAAAGTTACAGCAGCCCATGACTTCCTCTCAGACTGCTCGTGGGAATAAAGGGGTAAAATACCACATCAAGGAAATGGAAGAGCAGGATGGAGAGAACAGGCTTTATGGGACGATCATTTCTCAAGATGTGCAAATAAGTAGGAGGGAGAGGGTGATACACAGAACTCTATCCAGTCCTCAGAAACAGAAGGTACAAAAAAATGTGCTAAACAGGATTTCATTTCTTCCTGATTCTAATCATGAACAAGGCCCGTCCCAAGGATACAATGAAATAACACTCCTGACTTTGCACTTAATATTGAAACTAAAATACTTTCTAGAATTTTTGCATCTCATAAATTTCGAGATTCTGGAACAAGAAGACAGTGATCTTAGCTTGCTTGGTTATGCATCCACGATCAGAATTTCACAGCAGGAACAGTAAAGCCTATTGCAGCTGGCAGCTGGGGTGACAGTAGCACACTCCAGGCCAAGCGGCTCTCACACAAGAGGAGCCCGTAATCCCATTTCTTGCCCCTTCTCCCTTGTAGTTTCCTTGCCAAAACTTTTCCCTTTATTAACCTGTCTCTGAGCTTTCCAGATCACAACACTCATACCCTATACTCTTCTCCCACAGATACAAGTAGTTTCAACTGGAACCCCACCTGGAGTACTGCACCCAGCTCTGGAGCTCTCAACATAAGAAGGACATGGACCTGTTGGAGCGGGTCCAGAGGAGGTCCACAAAGATGATCAGAGGACTGGAGCAACTCTCCTCTGAAAACAGGCTGAGAGAGTTGGGATTATTCAGCCTGGAGAAGAGAAGGTTCCGGGGAGACCTTATAGCAGCTTTCTAGTATCTGAAGGGGACCTGCAAGAAAGCTGGAGAGGGTCTTTTTGCAATGGCATGTAGTGGTAGGATGAGCAGTAATGGATTCAAACTGGAAGAGGGTAGATTTAGATTACATATTAGGAAGAAATTATTTACTGTGTGGGTGGTGAGACGCTGGAACAGGTTGCCAAGAGAAGTCGTGGATGCTCCAACCCTGGAGTTGTTCAAGGTTGGATGGGGCTTTGAGCAACCTGGTCTAGTGGGAGGTGTCCCTGGCCATGGCAGGGGTGATCTTTAAGGTCACCTCCAGCTCTAACCATTCTATGATTTTATGATTCTATATCTCTGTCAATGCATCTTTGCATGTAATAATCCCTACTCACTTTCCTTCAGGCAAATTGTCTGTTTTGTTTTTTTAACCTATTCATACAATTATAAACAACATATTTGCATGAATGAGTTGCAGTAATCACTACTGAATATTGTAGGGAAAAAAAAATTTCTCCTTTAAACTTGTTAAAGAAATATTAAACTTCTACCCCTGCACCCTCCTCCCTGCAGTTTCTGTGTTGAGAGAAACGTTTATTCTTTTTCCAAAATGTTCATGACTAGTGTCCTTCTCCCTTCATCTATTTTCCAAAGTTAAATAGATCTTATTTGATACACCAATGTTTCCATTTCCTTTCAGCATTTTCTTGGTCTTTTCCATATCTTTCTAGCTTTATTGTATTTATTTTGCAATAAATGCATGCAATACTCTAGATTTTGCTTCACTCAGAGGATCAGTTATGCTGTTTAGTTCTCCATTGCTTTGGTAGCTTTTAATGTTCTATTTTTTTTTTTTTTGACTGTTGCTGAATTTTCAGCTGATAGTGCCTCACCAAATCACTTACTTAAACAATTTAAAAAATTCTTCTTTAGAGCTTTGCAGTTGTACAGGATTGGTTTCATCTGTGTGTCATATTTTGCATTTATTGACATGAAATTTCATTTGCCATTTCATAGCCAGGTCAGTCAGTAAAAGACTAACTCATGACAGTCAATTTTAGTTTTGGTTAGTTTGAATCACTTTATATCATCAAGAAACTTTGTCAATTCATTATTAGACCCATTTACTAGAAGGTAGCTGAATATACTGAGTAACATATATTCCTGCACAAATCCCAATAACATTCCAAGGGCAATTAATCTCAGAGAACAAACTTCAGTTTGAGTCAACCACTTCATCAGAAACTGCCCCTTCTCTTGGTGTTCTGCAATAAAGCAATTCCAAAACTCTTTATATATTCATCAGAACTGGTAAGTAGGGCTCCTAAAAGTTGGAAAACTGTGTGACCACCAGAACTGAAGAGGAACTAATTTAAATCCTACTCTTTTCTCAGTACATAGAAAAACTTCCCAAACATCTGCCTTTTTGGCACTATGTATTTCCTCCTTACTTTTGTATGTAAAGCCTCTGTTCTCATCGAACATAGATTTTATTTCTAAGTTTCCTATGTTTACACCCAAAAGACTCGAGATCAAAATGGACTAATTTATGCAAACTAGTATGTCATATCTAGATCAAAAAGGATTGTGTCCATAATAAAATAATATTTCCTGGTGCCTTTTCCCCTCTCGCAGTTTAGAAATAAAGAAAGAATTTGGAGTGTATTAGGCTGAGGTGTGTGTAGAGCAGACAAACCCATTTATACATATACGGTATGACATAGAACACATGAGAAGTTACACTATTAAGTTGGCAGAACTAATACTGAACTATATTTATGATTTAATATTTTGCATCAAGTTTCAGGAAAATTCTTGTTTTCAGGGAAGTTCTAAAATGTTTTAAATATTCACTGTATTGCTCAAGAAAGGAATTGTGTTGCGTAATGCACTTTTTAATCACATTTTGTCTTTGTTCACATATATTCCACCTGACTAGTGTAGTAATACAGTTTTTGCTTACGTTCAATAGTTCTTTTTTCTTTCTAACTTTCTTCTGACATAGAGTAGTTTAAAACAATGGAATGATTCAACACTGCAGTTACAGAAAATTTATCTGTTTCCTATTTAATTTCAAGCTTTGAATTGCTACTTCGGTTTTCTTGAGATTTAAGTTCTAGATTTTCTTGTATATTTGTTGCACATTTCAAGTATTTTGAGCTAAACTGAATTCCACTTTCAATTTGGTTAAGTCTCATTTTAAAAACATATGCGAATAATTAGGACATAACCAGCAAGCAAAAAAAAAAAAAATTAAATAATAAATATCATATAGAAATAAATCAATCAGAACATTAGCAACAAAAAACCCCAAGGAAAATATCCATTCACCAAACAAACGATAAGAAAATGAATTCCAGCAGACTAATACTTTTAGTATCTTTTTATATTAGCCCCACCCACAAAAACAGCAACATAGGTGGGAAGCACAATTAATGACAGACACAAAGAAATAAAATTCTCATAGGAAAAGATTAAAAGGCATTTAAACATTTTGGTTCTTTTCAAGTCAGCTGAGTCTGATCATCACAGGCTGCTCAGAAAAAAAAACTGTAATTGCCTCATTTTCCGTCAGTGTCGTCACTGGCTATATCTGTGTTACTGGAACAGTCCAAAGAGGGAAAGATTGAGTTTCAATGTGCAATGACCTCTCATGAGACTATTATGCTTCTAGAATATTGTGTTTTACCTAGAAAAAAAATATGAAAATTTGCTAGGTCCTAAGTAAGCAATGCGTGTTTATAAAGAGTTATCTATTGAAGGACTTTGTGCCCATATTGCCAGCGCAGTATCTACCTGATGCCTTACTGTGTGATTTTGATCTTTGTTTCTCCAAGAGAGAAGCTGATTCAGTGGTGTAATTGTGCACGTACTACAGGACTTCATATGTAGACATAAGGCAAATTCTCATAAAAAATAACTCCTTCTTGGTACTTCATTACTACACCTATAACAATTACATTAGCAAATATTTTTAAAAGAAAAACACTTCCTAAAAGCAAACAAGGAAATGATTGACAGCAAATACTAATTAGCCAAGAACAATTCCTATCAATCTCATCTCATTTCCTCCTATGACAAAGTGAAAAGCCTCATGCATAGAGGGGAAGCAGTAAATGAGAACAGCTGGTTAGCCAGCTGCTTTGCAGAAAGAGATTTAGGAGATTTAGTTGTCCACGAGCTGACCGCAGGGTTATGCTTTTTGTAAAAAGAAAAAGCTTGTGACAGATTTGAAAGAAAGTACAGTTTCTATGAATATTCACAAAACCTCAGCTGGAGTCCTGTTTTTGGACTAGCACTTCAAGAAGGGTGACTGAGGACAGAGGAGCAGAGCAGACTGAGTGTGAGTAGAAGCCTAGTAAGTGTGATCCTCAGGGAGTGATCAAAAGAGTGGGAGCTGCTAAGTGTAAGGATGAGGAGACTGAACATAAATATAGTAAGGGCTCTGAGTGGGCTGTTAGCCAGGCGGGGAACAAACTTTGACTCACAATAAATAAGATGAGGCACGTTAGGAACAAATCAGGGGTTTTAACAGGAAGAGTTTTTAATAAATCAAATTTCTGGAAAAATTGCAAACGCTCTGTGATTGGAGTATTTTAAGAGTTGGTAGACAAATATCTATTGGAAACAATAGAATTAATATGTCTTTGGCAGAAAAATGAGCTAGGCTTCTAAGCTCTGCACCAGCCCAGTGCTCTAAATATTTATGAGTGAAGACAGAGAGGCATTTCTTTCCTCTCCCACAACCCATATTTAAGTTAACAATTTCCTTGCAGAAGAAAAAAATAATACTGACATTCAAAAATACCAAGTTCTTAATATTCTTAACCTTTTTAAGGCTTGTGGGTGTATTTGTGTTACGCAAGAATATAACGCCTCATCTGTAACACTTGCACACTTGTGTTTATATTATTCCTTATGTAATTATTATTGCTAGTGATTTAAGATTGTTTTGCTTGGTATGATCTGTTACTTTTTACATTTGAAACAAGATTTTAAATGATAGAATCATGATTTGTCAGTTCTTTTCTGCAGTTGTATATGGTATCATTCTCTTGTCAGAAGTTTTCTTTTACTATGTCAGCAAATTTAAGTAAAATCAAATACACTGAAATAAACTTGAACTTGTTTTCTGGAATCTCTGGAACATCATAAAAATTTAAATCCACATGACAATTGTGTCTGTTATAAATCAGAGAAGAAAGAGCGATAACTATGCAGTGTAGATTCATTTACTTGACTAACAAAATCCCAATTATTTAAAAAAGAAGAATAAAAGGAAAAAGGGAGAGACTTAAAGCTATTAAAAACCTGTGTTTTAAAAAGAACAGAAAGAGATTAAAAGACATGTAAAGAAATCTCACTTTTACTTTATTATTTTGTGTTAATAATGAAAAATGTACAAAACCTAAGTGACAAGGATGTTTTTAAATTAAGAAATAAAAAAAACAACAACAAAACCCCCACACCCACGAAGCACTAACTCGGGTTTCCCAGTACCTTTGCATTGCCCTTGATTCAGTTTTGAAAGTATGTGTATTTTCCTGTCCCTCAAATCCTGATATACCTAAATCTAGAAAGGGTATTGTGAGAACTCGTTATTAGGTATTAAAATATACTCCAATCCTTAGAAGGAAGGTGCTATAAAAGGTAAAGCATTGTCAATTTTTCGTAATGTACTATGCAATTACTTCTTGTGCAAAAGAATATTATAGCAATTTTGTTTAGTGAAAGAAATACATGGCAACAACCTTTTTCTCTTCAAAGTTACACAAGCTACTTCAACCCCATTAAAGCTGATCCTTACTTCAGATCCTCTGCTGATCAGATTTTGGCAGTACCCCTTGAAATATCTGGCAATCTGTTGGCCTGTTACCATTTCAGCAGTACTGATTTTCCTTTTAGATGAGGTACAGCATTAGCCATGTATTTTCTTTGTTACAGCAGATGTAGGACCCAGCAGCCAAGTGATCAATATGCACCCAGGCTTTGCCCTACTGCAAATGTTCCAGTTATCAAACATATGGTCTGATGTTGCAAGTCTTGCTCAAATGTTGTAAATGAAGTCAGCTGTGCAAGAACACTGAAGCCAGGGAGGAATCCACTCTGTTTTGTACAATAGGATTTCACACAGCCACTTGCAAAATGCTTTCTGTTGAGCTGGTAGACATTACTGTCAACTTGCAGAGGCTGACAGATAGATGCTATTTTATATAATGTTCATAATCCCACCCCAAAACATTTCAAATAACAATAAAGAATGCACGGGGGGGGGAGGGGGGAATGTAACAAAAGTCTTAATCTAACAATTACAATGTTGTAGTTGCAAAGAAACTATAAATCAAGATTCTCAAAATATTTTGAAAACTATTTAACTTTCAGGAGACCCTGTGAAAAAAATTACAGTGTATATTGCGGTCACTTTTTCTGCTATGGAAGAAAAAGACTTCTCCTGGATGAAGACCTATTTAACAATGCACATAAATAATTTTATAGAGTAGAATATTAAGGAAAATTTAGTTTCCCAACGCAAGAAAAGAAAAACATGAACTTGTGCTGCAGTTCCTGAAATACTTTACAGAATCATTATTGATCACATATTAGATTTGGTGTTGGTTGGTGTTTTAAGTTGCTTTCTTTTATTTTCTTTTTTTTTTTTTTGAAATTTGACAGACAATTTGAAATTTGCACCATAAGATTGGAAACAAAAAAACACCAGACAAACAAACAAAACCAGAAAATAAAACAAAACAAAAGCATAAAATGAAAAGGAAAAAAGTGACACCACAATACAAAAGAAATTTCAATGTAATAAAATTACATTTTAAAAATCTCTTATTTTGGGGAATATAAAGGGCTAACAAGACATATGGAAAACCTGTATTTTTCTTCTATCTGATTTTAACTTATAAACTTAAAGTCCAGATGGTCAACTTGTAAGATTATGTTAAAGATGATTCTACACTTGAATTAGTTCAATGCACCACCCATAATGCTAAAGATATGACTCACAATATTCTTATTTGATGTATCCCTAACTTTGGCTCTGGATTACTAAAGGAATTTGTCTCAGTACTTCGTAAGTGTTAAATGTCAATCACTTCAAGAGCCTGAAGTGTCTTTCAAAAGCCAGAAAAATAACAAACAACACTTATGAGCAAATTACTCTAGAAGCGATGACTATTTTGTTGGTGTTCTGCTTGAACAGTACATGACTTAGCAGGCTTTTGACTCCCAGCAACAATAAGAGACATAAAATGACCGTGAGGACAGGAATTATAATAGCTTTGTTTTTCTTGACATATTTTACACCTGTGCAAGTGGTTTATGAGAGAGAAATTGTAACCTCATTTCATCTGAGATACAAAGTATACTGTTATTTTCATGCTTTCCAGTCTGCATTGTTTTGTTTTCTTTTAGCCAAAATATAAATATAAATGGATGAATATGTAGATATTGATTTCCAATCACTGGTGTATTTTGCCAGTGTTATTCAGAGGACAAAGTTTTGCTGAATGTATGACTTATTTCTCATAATAAAGTTTCAAAAAACCCACAGATACTCAAGTTCTGATTCTCCACCTATTATTTCTCTCAGAAAATAAAATATGCCCCAATTATTAGGACACAACACAGTAAAGAATAAATCACTAAATTAGTAAATTGCACAGTAAGAAATGTACTGATATCATAGAATTGTGGAATGCTTAGAGTCGGAAGTGACATTTAAGGTCATTTAGTTTCAACCCCCCTGCCATGGACAGGGACATCTACCAAAAAACCAAGTTGCTCAAAGCTACATCCAACCTGGCCTTGAACACCTCCAGGGTTGGGGCAACCACAACTTTTCTGGACAAACAGTGTCTCACCACCCTCACAGTAAATAATTTCTTCCTAATATGCAATCTAAATCTTCCCTCTTCCAGTTTGAAGCCATTACTGCTTGTCCTACCACTACATGCCATTGCACAAAGACCCTCTCCAGCTTTCTTGCAGGTCCCCTTCAGATACTAGAAAGCTGCTATGATCTCTTCTCCAGGTTGAACAACTCCCAACTCTCTCAGCCTGTCTTCAGAGGAGAGGTGCTCCAGCCCTCTGATTGTCTTCGTGGACCTCCTCTGGACCCGCTCCAACAGGTCCATGTCCTTCTTATGTTGAGAGCTCCAGAGCTGGGTGCAGTCTCCAGGTGGGGTCTCACCAGAGTGGAGTAGAGGGGCTGAATCACCTCCCTCCACCTGCTGGCCACACTTCTTTTCATGCAGCCCAGGACATGGTTGGCTTTCTGGGCTGCAAGCACACATTGCTGGCTCATGTTGAGCTTCTCATCCACCAACACTCCCAAGTCCTTTTCCTCAGGGCTGGTCTCAATCTGTTCTTTGCCCAGCCTGTATTTGTGCTTGGGATTGCCCTGACCCAGGTGTAGGACCTTGCACTTGGCCTTGTTGAATTGCATTACACAAGCCCACCTCTCAAGCCTGTCCAGGTCCTTCTCAATCGCATCCCTTTCCTCCAGTGCGTCAACTGCTCCATGCAGCTTGGTGTCATTGGCAAACTTGCTGAGGCTGCGCTCTGTCTGACTGTCCATGTGGCCAACAAAGCTGTTAACCATCACCAGTCCTACTTTATTAAAATATTTAGTGCCCTTAAGTGGACTGCAAGCTACGGAAGGGGTTAAAAAACCCTAGCAACTCCCAAATCTCTTGCAAAGTCAAAGCTGGAAGACAAGGATGGGGAGCAGAATGTACCCCCCATAGTCCAAGAGAGAATGGTTGGTGACCTGCTACATCACTTAGATGCACGCGAGCCTGTGGAGCCAGATGGGATCCACCTGTGGGAGCTGGTGGATGTGCTCACCAAAACACTTTCCATCATTTATCAGCAGTCCTGGCTAACTCGGGAAGTCCTAGTTGACTGGAAGATAGCAAATGTGATGCCATCTAAAAGAAGGGCCAGAAGGAGGATCTGGGGAATTACAGGCCTGTCAGTCTGACCTTAGTGCCAGGGAAACTTATGGAGCAGACCATCTTGAGTGCCATCAAATGGCACATAAAGGACAACCAGGCAATCAGTCAGCATGGGTTTATGAAAGGCAGGTTGTGCTTGACTAACTTGATCTCCTATGAAATGGTGACCCACTCAGTGGGTGAGGGAAAGGCAACCAGAAAAGATGTTGTGTACCTAGGCTTTAGTAAAGGTTTCGACACTGCATTCCCCTGGAGAAACTGGCTGCTCATGGCTTGGATGGGGCATATGTTTTGCTGGGTAAAAATGTGGCTGGATAGCCAGGCCCAAAGACTGGTGCTAAATGAAGTTAAATCCAGTGGGCAGCTGGTCACAAGTGGTGTTCCACAGAGCTCAGTACTGGGGCCTGTTCTCTTTAATATCTTTATCAACAATAAATGTTGGATGAGAGGATCAAGTGCACCCTCAGTAAGTTTGCAGGTGACACCAAGTTAGGTGGGAGTGTTGACCTGCTTCAAGGTAGAAAGGTTCTACAGAGGGATCTAGACAGCCTGAATTGTTGGGCCGAGGCCAATGGTATGAGGTTCAACAAGGCCAAGTGCCAGGTCCTGCACTTGGGTCACAACAACCCCATGAAATTATACAGGCTTGTGGAGGAGTGGTTGGAAAGCTGCCTGGAAGAAAAGGAGATGGGGTTATTGGTCAACAGCTGGCTGAATATGAGCAGGCAGTGTGCACAGGTGGCCAAGAAGATCAACAGCATCCTGGACTGTATCAGAAATAGTGTCGCCAGCAGGACTAGGGAAGTGATTGTCCCACTGTATTCAGCACCAGTAAGGACCCACCTCAAATACTGTGTTCAGTTTTGAGCCCATCACTGCAAGACATTGAGGTTCTGGTACGTGTTGAAAGAAGGGCAACAAAGTTGGTGAGGAGTCCAGAGAACAAGTCTTATGAGGAGCGGCTGAGGGAACTGGGGTTGTTTAGCCTGGAGAAAAGGACGCTGAGAGGAGACCTTATCGCCCTCTACAACTACCTGAAAGGAGATTGTAGCAAGGGGGGTGTCAGTCTCTTCTCCCAAGTTAGAGGTGATAGGACAAGAGGAAATGGCCTCATGTTGCTCCAGGGGAGGTTTAGATTGGATGTTAGGAAAAATATCTTCACAGAAAGAGTTGTCAAGCATTGGAACAGGCTGCCCAGGGAAGTGTTTGAATCATCATCCCTGGAGGTATTTAAAAGACATGTAGATGTAGTGCTGAGGGATATGGTTTAGTGTTAAGTTGATTGTGTTAGGTTAATGGTTGGACCTGATGATATTAAAGGTCTCTTCCAACCAAAGCAATTCTATGATTCTATGACAGTCCTTGTCTCGGCATACAAGGCAACTCTGATCACATAGTAGTGAGTGGAGAGGGATTATAATAAGAATAAATGAAGACTGATTTCAAATCCCTTTCAGTTTAACTAAGATGCCATTTTTAAGTAGTAAAGGGGACATGTAAATAATTCTCCATTAGCAAACTGGGAGTTGGAAAGAATAATTTTATTCTTTAATGACAGTAGTTTCCAAGTGACACAATCTGGTTTAATAGTAGTCCTCTTTATATAATTTCCAGAGCTCCACAACACTGGTCAATACACTTAATCTGGCTTTCTGTGCTTTGAAAAAAGTACAGGAGATATATTGTGCCTCAGCTTTTTTCTATTTTATTCTGTGGACTTAATAATGAGTTAATTGGTTTAGACCAGTATTTCCACATGTTCTTCCAAGCACTGCCACATTACATGTGCCTGAACACATCTTCTTTAAAGAAATTACATGTGTAACCTTGAGACAATGTAATCCTGAGAGTAAGATTAATCTTTACTTTAGTTGCATTTACATTATTTTTTGGAGCATGACTAACCTTTTATTTGGCTGTATGAAATAGCAGGAATTGGACTATTTACAGTTGGACCAAACCTGCCAATTGAAAGCCAGATTCTGCTCCTACTGGGATTAGTAGGAGTTTTATTAGAGACATCTGTAAAAGATTAATTATTCCTCTTGTGTTTAATCTCTGATTTCACAGACTATTGAGTTGTCACGATGTCAGTTATTATCACAAGGATTGAAAAGTATCATGATCTCTGAAAACATGGCCTCTTTAACTTGGGTAATATTTTATTCCTCTGTCCGCATAATATAATATGACTAGAACATACCAATGAAAATACTTCAGATATATTAACTGCAACTGTACATCAGCAACACAAAGCCAACAGTCATACACTTTCTCCCTTATTCCCTACCTAGAAGCTATTCACATTTTATTATTCAAATTTATCGATCCAAACAAATTAAAAAAAAATAAATGGATATGTGTCAGAGTACTGTCACTGAGCAGACAAAAAGTCAGTAAGAAATTAATTTGAAAGTAATGTTAAAGCAAATGAAAATGTAGTGTTTAGGCTATTAAAGTCAACAAATACATTGCACTAAAAGCAGAATAAAGTGAATTAAAATAAATATTAAAAAAAATCTTTATTTAAAGGAGGAACAGAATGAGGGGAATAGAATGAGACCTCCATAATCCAAGAGGAAATGGTTAGTGACCTGCTGCACCACCTAGACATACACAAGTCTATGGGGCCAAATGGGTTACACCCAAGATTGCTGAAGAAGTTGTGCTCACCAGACTACTCTTCATAATTTATCAACAGTCCTGGCTAACAGGGGAGGTCCCAATGGACCGCATATTAGCAGATGTGACGCCCACCTACAAGAAGGGCCGGAAAGAGGATCCAGAGAATTACAGACCTGTCAGTCTGACCTTGGTGCTGGGGAAGCTCGTGGAGCAGATCATACTGAGTGCCATTACATACTATTTACAGGACAGCCAGACATTCTGTGATTCTGTGATTTTGTGATTCTGTGAGATGCTCTTTACCTTGCTGCAACTAACAGGAATTTATGGCAGAGGAGAGAACTAGGGTAGTCACTACATTTTCTACTGGCTTACATCCATACTGGATTTTCCCCATGAAAAGTTTGTTGTTTTCTAGGAGGTTTTTTTGGTATGTGGGATGGGTGCTGATAGTCTCTTCTTGAAAATAAATATAAAACAACTCCATTTCAATTCTTTCTACACAAATGCCAACAGTGGCTATAAAACAACTGTCAGTCTCTGCTCTTTATTTGATGAAGTCTTGTTTAGTCAAGACAAAGTTTTCCACTTTGCTTCTGAAGAGGTTGGACAAGAGCAATTTCTTTGTCTTTAAGTACCCAAAATAGGCTAATATTCTAATATTGGTAATTTATATGAGCAATAAGCCTCATCTTTTAACTTCCAAATATTGACCAGATAGGAAACTCTCTTCACTAGTAAATGAATAGACAGCAGAATACAAAGCAGAATTTGGTAATAAGGAAACGGATATTCTGTAATCAATTCAGGCTACATTTCTACGTGGTGTAATATAAAAAATGTAAGATACTGAGTCAAGGACAGGAAAGAGGTCCCAATTTCTTTCAGCTGAAGATCGTACAGAAATCTTATGAAAACCTTTTGGAGGGACCCACATGAATTTAACAGAACTTTATATACATATGTAATGCAAGATTCAAGTATTTTCATGTTTCTGGTTGGTTTTTTTTTTGTTGTTGTTATTGTTGTTTGTTTGGTTGGTTTTTGTGTTGTTTTTTTTTTTTCTTTTTTTTTTTTTTTTAACTTTACCTAGCCATTTTTCAGGCTTGTCAGATTTAGTGGCTTAATTAAAACTTATGTACAGTTAACTCATAAGTTGGGCACAAGTTAGCCCTGAAACTGTTCTGATCTAAGGGTTTTTTTGACCACAACTACAGCATGCAATCTCTTTACAGACAAGTGCTGGCACAGTGTCGTTGATAATGTAGATTTAGTATACTCTATTTAACTAATACCTTAGTATTTAGAATGGCTTATCTTTATCTTATGTCTCTGAAGCACCATGAAACACCTCAGCTGCAGCCTCTCCAGGGAGCAATGAAATCTGCTCTGCATAGGTGTAAAAGAGTCATCAAGATGATCTCTGCTGTTCTTCTGAATGATGTGTTCATGGGAAAAACTGAATGCAAAGTCTATCACCTTTGAGAAGCACGGGTGGCAGCACCTTGTGTATACTTTTTAATGCTAGATTATGTGTCATGTCTTTTTTCCCTTGTTGTTAAGGAAATTGTGACTGGACTAAACGAGGAAAAATGCTTCTTTTCTACCTAGTATTCCTCTGTGAGTCTGCACCTATTTAAGACTAGCATATTGGAGTAACTCAGGATAAAATGACAGGTTTAAGTTCCACTGAAGTATTCAGCTACAAACTAACCCACAATAATTTGCTGTGGCAAAGTGATGGATTTCACTGGACACTGAATTAGATTTTCCTTCTGTAGAGGTCACCAATATCTTTTCAACAGAATACAAGCAGAAGATTTTGCTGAAACTTTACAGCGTTCTTTCACAGTATGTAAAAGAAACACACTAGATAAATTTTAATGTAACTTCCACTGGTGCAACTGTCAGCTATTTATTTTGAAAGCTTATTGAAATGTAACAAAGGACCGTGCTGCTAATAAGGAACAGTTTATAGTAGAGTTAACACATCAATGTTTCATCAGGGCTTTAATTTTAATGTGTGTTTCAGTAGTTGGAAGTAGAAGTAAAGGAGAAAATGGCAGGCGTTGTATTTGACCCATTTTTTTTTCTTTTTATATGAGATGCAAACTTAGCAGAGAGGATGTGTCTGTGTTATAATGTGCATTGTGTTTGCACATTTCCCTGTCTTGATGATTTAAAGGAATCTTATCTCAGACAGAGGAGTTGGGGATTGCAGATTTAGTGCTATACAGATCATCTAGCTAAAGTCTTCATCTTTTTATTGCTATATTTTTAGTAACTTATTGCTAACTATGTCTTGTGAAGGGTCCTGTCATAAATCCTGTTAACAGTTCTGTTTGAAATACTCACTTTGGTTTCAAGTGCGTTGTATCATCATAAACATAAAGCTATGAAATAGGTTCTGAATATGTGTTAACACAGTTACAGCAAACTTCCTGTACACTGAATCTACGTATTAAAACATTGATATTGTGTTTATTTTCATGTTGCTGGAATGTTGTTTTTGAATACGAGCTAAGAGTTCTCAGTCCTTGAGGAAAATATTCATTGCTTTATGGGATTGGGTCTTTACATAACTTTTTGAATCTGAAAGTTATAAACGTAAGGTAGGATCCTGTGAACACACCTTAGTCACATGTGTCTACATTTAAACTGACCATCCCTTTCAGGAAGAAAAGTGAAATGTGATCCTGTGGCAAAGCACTGCATATGCAACCACTGAGGAAAGTTTAAAACTCATGTCTGACAGTTCCTAGGAAAAAGTTACAAAACCAGAATATTTACAGAGAAAGTACTCATGAGTCACTCTATATCCTCTGGACAACTACAGTTTATTATAAAACCTTAGGTGGGGAAAAAAAAAAAGTGTATATCTTCAAAGGGGAACTTTCAGGTAGAAGGGTGAAGTGGATCTCATCCCAAATATAGACAAATATTTTTTTTCGAAAATCTGCCTTTTAGCAATTTACCCTAAATGAAAACAAAACTGACTCATTATCCTCCCACTGGTATTATTTGAGAGCTACTCTATAAATGTCAACAACCTCTGTTAATACAATCAGGATCTGGTTTATGACTTGACAAATGTCTTGTATGTTCTGCTGTGTTATCAAAAGATAACACTCAACTAAATTCTAATACTGGTCTCCCTTAACAGTACTCAGACATTGCACAGAACAGTTTTCCCAAACCTCATACTTCTGTGATTTCATTTAGACATAAGGATTACAGCGGTATTCGAGGGTTTCTTGTCTGTGTTTTGTTTGTTTGAAGACTTTTTGATCAATTTGTTAGTACCCTAAAAAGGTAATTGCAAGATGACTGAAGTAGTTTGAGTCTGACTAACTGAAGAGCTTCAGTTGAAACAAAAAACTATTATTTTGGGTGTTGGATCAGTTAACTTTGTTTTGATACTTTCAAAGCATTTGAGATTTAGGATGATAGTAAAAATAGACAAGTGAATATGAAATAGGTTTGTTAATATGCAATTTGTTACTCAGTGGACTAGAGAATCTAGCCATGAATATATAGTCTTTTGATACCTGACTTCAGTGTAATGGTGAGAGCCTTTTGGTACTCACTTTACTCAAATTTAGGGCATTCTGGCTTGGGCCAAATTAAAAAAAAAAAAAAAAAAGAATTGATAGTTGGTGGACCTTGTTTCAACATGAAAGAGCTGTTCACAAAAGCTAATTTTATCCTATGAACACCAGTTTTTCTAGACTCCTATGTTCATGAAAGGCTCCTGCAAGGGTTATTCAGACCCTGAAAGAAGCTATCTCTTGCCACGGGTTATTGAAGAAATGTAGAGACACCAGCATTCCACAACTCAAACATTTGCAAAATACCCTTTAAAAACACATACAGAAAAATATTTCATGTCAATTTAACCTGTTCAGCAGCAAAACCAGAAATAAATCAATAAGTTTGCACTGTTCTAATTAGAAACTGATGGTTTGCCTCTCCTGTTATTTGGTCTAACATCAAAACATCACAGTAAATTTTGTGCTCTTTATTAAACTTTGTCCTTGAATGAATAAAGAAAATAAAACATGCAATTATCAGACATTTTATTGCAATACAAATCCAAATGGAATAGCTGCAGCTGCCCTCCTCTGTGGAATATTGAGGCTCTGTGTGTGTGTGTGTGTGTATATGTGTATAAATAAATGAAATAAGCAGCAGGCTTGGTGGGGTGGGGGAGAAGGGTTATTCCTGACACTTTATTTTAAAGTATATTGGCTAGAGAATATAAGATCCTAGTATGTTATATGCACATAGCTTGGTGAAAAAGGGTGATCTAAGCCATGGAATAGCTTTAGTGAGCAATCACATTTCACTGCAGATGAGGATACAATAAACAGTGCATCTGAAGTCTCTGTCATAAGGTGCCATGCTATATATCCTCTATTTCTAATCCTGGATATCAGAGGAAAATTCAGCCTAAATTGCTAACTGTATATTTATATGTGCGTGATGTTATTTTTTGCCTCAGTTTTCACTGGCAAGTGCTGAAGCCACACCACACAAGTTGCAGAACAGTCAGAGACTGAGAGAATGAAGAAGTGCCCACGGCAGGAGAAAATCAGGTTT
This sequence comes from Vanellus vanellus, assembly GCF_965231255.1. Lineage (NCBI taxonomy): Eukaryota > Metazoa > Chordata > Aves > Charadriiformes > Charadriidae > Vanellus > Vanellus vanellus. The sequence goes on along the minus strand of NC_138911.1, from coordinate 23,863,389 downwards.
GAGACCATCTAAGGAACCTGAAGGTGCACAAATCCACGGGACCTGATGAGATGCGCCACAGGTGTTTTGGTTTCAGCTAGAAAAAAATTTTCTTTCTAGTGATTGCTGTAAAAAGAATGTCAATAATGCATATTGTTTTAGTTGATGGTACACAATGTTTATACTTTTCAAGGACACTTTTCGTCTGCCTCTAGAAGCTGACAAGAAGCATAGACAGAACAACAGAATGGCCAGTGGAATATTCACATGCCACAATTGATATTGATGAGTGGATCCCATCTGGCTCCACAGGCTCGCGTGCATCTAAGTGATGTAGCAGGTCACCAACCATTCTCTCTTGGACTATGGGGGGTACATTCTGCTCCCCATCCTTGTCTTCCAGCTTTGACTTTGCAAGAGATTTGGGAGTTGCTAGGGTTTTCTAACCCCTTCCGTAGCTTGCAGTCCACTGAAGGGCACTAAACATTTTTAGTAAAGTTGAATACAGGGGTTGGTACTGGGACTGGTGATGTTTAACATGTGTGGAGCGGTTGACACACTGGAGGAAAGGGATACAATTGAGAGGGACCTGGACAGGCTTGAGGGGTGGGCTTGTGTAAAACTCATGCAATTCAACAAGGCCAAGTGCAAGGTCCTACACCTGGGTCAGGGCAATCCCAAGCACAAATACAGACTGGGCAAAGAACAGATTGAGACCAGCCCCGAGGAAAAGGACTTGGGAGTGTTGGTGGATGAGAAGCTCAACATGAGCCAGCAATGTGTGCTTGCAGCCCAGAAAGCCAACCACGTCCTGGGCTGCATGAAAAGAAGTGTGGCCAGCAGGTGGAGGGAGGTGATTCAGCCCCTCTACTCCACTCTGGTGAGACCCCACCTGGAGTACTGCACCCAGCTCTGGAGCTCTCAACATAAGAAGGACATGGACCTGTTGGAGCGGGTCCAGAGGAGGTCCACGAAGATGATCAGAGGGCTGGAGCACCTCTCCTCTGAAGACAGGCTGAGAGAGTTGGGAGTTGTTCAGCCTGGAGAAGAGGAGGCTCCAGGGAGACCTTATAGCAGCCTGTCAGTACTTAAAGGGCGCCTACAGAAAATATGGGGAGGAACTCTGTCAGGGAGTGTAGCGATAGAACAAGGGAAGTGTTCAAGGACAGGCTGGATGGGGCTTTAAGTACCCTGATCTCATGGAAGATGTCAGCGGCAGGGGGACGGGAACTAGATAATCTTTAAGGTCACTTACAACCCAAACCATTCCGTGGTTCTATGTTTCTACATTATATTTTATTTTTCTGACAATAAACCAAAACCAGGACACAGCTGAGTCTACTCAGATCAGCTTTTTGGTTAAATCCTTACTACAAAGCAGGTTTATTATAATGCTTACAACACCTACTTTTCACAATGGAGCTGGTCCTAATGTGATCTAGAAATTAAGAGCTTGCATCTTGATTTTGAATCAGAGGAGCATTTCTCCAACTGATTTTAGCATGCTGCAATTATCATGTTATTTTCAAAGTTCAGGGCTAATTAAATGCCCTGAAAAGCTGCATGTTTTGGGAACAGAAGAGTGAAAAGAGAAGTGTAAGGACAGGAATTTAGGAGAAAAAGAATATCCTTGGTAGAATATCTTTGGTATTCTTTTGTTGAAAAAGCATACTGTTCTCAAACTGTGTTTTCTTTAGACTTTGCTAATGGGCATTCTGCATCCTTAACGTGGTACTCTAAAAAAGACTTCATGAATTATAGCTCAGAAACCTTGGCTTTATGCAACCCATTCAAAGACCTATTGGGAGTTTGGCAGTTGCAGAGTGAGTAGGGAGAATATATGTGGTTAACCTGAGAGTAAAATAGAGAGACTGTACATTTTGTAAAACTACTAGTGATATAGTCCTATGGCAGCTTCCATTTAGTAAGTGCAGATCATAGAGAAAAAAAAAAACAACACCTTCTTATGAGTGATTTGAACCTTACTCAAATGGAAGACCAAGAATTTGCCAAATTCGTGGTAACTTGTAATAACCTCTCAACCAGAATTTCAAATGTACAGTATTCCAAATGTCCCATTAATACTGTTCTGGTTGTAGGTGGCTGCATAAACAACTTTGTGCTTCCACAAGAATACATAACCAGGAAAATAAACCTTCATATGACTGCATCCGTGTGACTCATTTGAGTAAGCTTCAAAAAAAACCAAGAACCAGAGAGAAATGATGGCTCAATGTTATCAATACATAATTTGTGACTTTAACATAATTTTTTCTTTCTATAAATTTAAAAGTTTTGGTCATGCTTAATATGAGAAATTCAGCTTTAACTGAAAATTATACAAAACAGAAATCAATCTGCCTACTTCCCCAAGTCATTATCTGGGTTCTAGGAATTAACAAGAAGCTAAAGATTTTGATGTTTTAATATAGTCTGACCTTTAAACTTTTATAAGCTCTTTTAATGATTGAAGTTCTAGATTACTCATTTTTAAGTTTTCTCTGCAACAGTTTATTTATTTCTTCCCTTCTGTAGGGAAAATACTTATGTACAATATAAAGATGTTTTGTAATGTTTTTCTGAACAAAAATAATTAACTGAATGTACTTATCTGTTCAAAATTACTCACCAGAGTTGAATGACTTAAACCTTTCCTGGAGAGTATTCCTTTTTAAGAGGACTCAGAGAAACGAAACCAGAGCAGTAGCATGTAGGTGTCTCTGCTGCTCTGAATGGAACTGAAGAGCTATCCATCTATCTTGGGGTACATTGACTGGATGCTTTTAACAATTGGGAGCCAGGGAGTCAAGTATGAACAGATTGGCTATTAATTTTTACAGCAGATAGAACAGAGAAATTAAGATTCTTTGGGCAAGCAAGGCAGACAACTTTGCTAAGCCAGTGTAAATTAAGGTTTGGCATGGTCATGCGAACAGCAGTACTTTGTACAGTATATTACCATTAACTGATGAACACCGCTTTGTTTTGAAAAGTTTCATGAGTCAGTGTAATTACTTCTGGTCACATTATTTCTTCACAAACTCTAGGAGTTTTAACACTGTTGTTTCTATGGACTCTGGAGAATTCAGACAAAACAGCAGCTACTGAAAGTACACTTTCAAAGAGAAAGAAACAAAAGGGGGCTTGCTCTGACACTGAAGTTATGCTGGGGGCTGTTTCAAAGTGTTGGAAACATGTCTTTAGCCTGACTACACAGAAAAGAGAGTTTGTGTTCTGAGTGCAACACAGGAGCAAGTAGCTTTCAGCAGGAGAGGTTTTTTACTGAAATGAGTATCGAGTCTGCAAGTTCTGCATTTCAGTAGCAAGTTTCAGTGTGTCATTTTGGATTGTTATAAGAATGTGATCTTGGTCATGATAACAACAGCAAGTCAATCTTATTTTATTAAACTTAGGAGAGGTAATATCTTCTAGCATGGTATCGGACCATCTCCATTTAGGATTATGTATTTTTTGCCATGGACTCAAAGTCATCAGTAAGGCATTAAGCCTGTGTATTTGTGGCAACTTTAGAAACTCACTATTTTTTTTTATATATAAGAAAGTAAATCTAAAAAAAGAATGAATTTATTTGAACAGCAGTAGCAGCAAAACAACAAAATCATGGTGTACTATCTACAGATTAATAAAGCAGTAGAGAAAACAAGAACATACCAAAACATCTCTGGTTGTTCATCACACTACATTGGGAACAGTCTCAAAAAGTTTGAACAGAGAATTTTTTAGAGCAGGTATTTGTATGTTTAATCATAGATATTTACATTCAGACTTATAATACATTGAAAAGACAAAAGAGCCTGAAGAGGCATTGCTAATACCTGCAAAACCAACTATGTATACTTAGTCTTTATATTCTTCCTCTCAAAAAGGTGATATGTCTTCTTTCCTTCACTCTTAATTTGTCTTTTTTATTCAGCGTTGAGTTTTATAAATATTTATATGTATTTATCCATATGAGAGCAATGAACCTTTTAAATATGAAAAAGTAAAAATCTAGAGAATGGACTGTGTTGAGATATTTCTAAACAGCACAGGTAACACAGGGCCTTTTCTGGTTTGCGATACCTACACAAATATTGAATAACAACAACAAAATAATCAAGCAACAATAGCCATTTTATCTGGTGTGAAATAAACCAGTAACTCCTAATTCAGTTTGTAATAGTGTCTCAATAGTGACTCATGGTGGTTTTGTGAGTTCGGAGACCCTCAGAGATAAAATAAAATATACCATAAAAATGCATAATGGAGGAGCCTTTGCTACTGTGAGCAGTCTGCTGCATTTTTCCTGGCACTGGTTAATAAAACCTGAGTTTCAAAAGCGGTAAGAAAAACAAGAAGCATTTTCATCCTCTAGTACTCTGGTATTTCACTGCTAAAATTAATTCCATTAATTATGTGGTTACAATTAACCTGTTTTTCCAATACTGAAATTAAGAAAGAGTTTAATGTTTTAAACCTTTTCATCGTCAGCAGTTATATCCTTACATCTAGGAACAGACATATTTTCTTTGTTTTCTATACATTTTAGTATTTTCTTTTAAGTCCTTTCTTGGATGTAAATCTATGTCTTAGGGTTTGGGATTTTTTTTTTTTTTTTATTTTCATTCCTATAAGCCTGAGTTACTTCTTCAAATCTGTTTTTTCCTTCTTTGTGTGTGACTTTTCTCAATTTTTAATTTTAGAAAACTCAAGAATTCCTGATACAGCCATACTGACCTTTTATTAGAATTCTTGTCTTTCTCTTGATATGGGACCGTTTGCCATTGGTGAATTAATATGGTTTCTTTCAGTACCTGTCAGCTCTGCTACAACCTTTTATCCCTTAGAATATTCTTCCAAGTCCCTAACAACTGGTTTCTTCAGATCATTGAGGTCTGCTTTTTCTGAAGCCCATTGTCTTCATTTCACTGTTATCACTCCTTTCCTTAAAAACGGGCACACAATTGAAATTAATTTATATTGTTATTCTACCACTTTTGATCAAAATTCAATCTAAAATAGCTCACCTTTTGGTAATTTCCCTACAGTTTATGATAATGCTGATCCCAAGATTTTCCAAGAACGTCTCAAGTTATCTGAGCCCTGCTTTTCTTACAGACATTCAGTAACTAAAGGTCCCAATTATCACCAGGTCCTACTTTGTGAATGATTCTCGTAGTTGTTTAGAAAAAAAAAAAAACAAACACATTATTCACCTCTTTCTTGAATAGATGTTTCTATAATAGAGCATACCATGATATCCTCCTCCTTTTCCTTCATTATCTTCACAGAGAGCTGGCATGTTAGCCTCCCATGAATTTCTCACAAAACAAACAGAAATAACCTTAAAATATAAATAAAATTCTCCTTTCTTTTTTGTTTACCCATCCTCTTATCCCTAAACAAGTGTTACTCTTTTAATAATGTATTCAGTAAGTCCCGTTTAGCATCTGACTATGTTTTTTTTTGTCTTCCGTATCTACATTTTTTAGACATTTTTTCATTCTAGTTCAGACTGTTCTTGTTATAAACAGTTCTTTCTTGATCATTCTCAACTTATTCTCCAGTGATGATTAACAAAACAGAACATGTTGGCAGAAACAAAGGGGAAGCAATTACTTGGTCCTCTTGATATCAAAATAAAAAATTCCACTGATTCTTTGTATGTTGTAAACTGGCTTTAGCTCCTGGGCACCAACCTTACCTGTTCTAGAAAAGCAACTATAATTCCTCATATAACAAGTAAAAATTCTATGATCTCACAATCTGAAAAATCTGCCCCCTTACAAAACCCAGAAACCTCTAGTTGTCTCCACAGGCATGAAAGATGCTGTTCCAATTTCTCGATACCATCCACTCACAAATGAGTATTGTTGTGTCCATTAGCTTTGTATGCATTCAATGGATAAATAAGGACTTTGAACTAATCAGTACACAAAGCTGGCTTGGCAGGGTTTTGAGGTTTAATTGAACTTTGTATTCATTTACAATTAGTTTGTTTTGTTTACTTTCTGATAGCATTAGCAAACTTATTAAAAAGGAGATACAAATAAATTTTATGCCAATTACATATGACAATAATTGGATTTTATTAATCCAAGAATTCATGCAATCAATTTAATTATTGGTACTCTCATTTCAGATACCTCATTATTCTTCACACTAATTAATCACAACCACTAATGAGTAGTTTTGAAATGGGACTTTTTATTCACCCTGAATGGAAGGTTCCTTAAACAACCATTGATATTTACTTTAGGGAAACAATCAAGTTTTATAACTTTTTTTTTTTTTTTTTTTAATATATGTGAGTCTGTAAGGTAACATCAGCTTTCTTGGTTCAAAATGAGAAATTTAAAAGACTTATATTTCATTTACAGTATTGTCTACAGTTATAGACTTAGGTTATAGAATAATAGAGCTCATGATTTTTATTTTTTATTCCCATACCATCTGAGTTTGGGCAAGTGAATTATATTTACCTTCTTAAATATGTTGTTATTCAGCAAGGATAAGTGCACATCAAAATGGAGGATTAACAAATACTGTAAATAAACATAGGGTTATGCAGAGGTCTTTACTGAATAACCATAATAGCTTTTGGAGGTTATCTTCTTCTTGTGTCGCTACACATTCAGTCTGGAAATGCATTCCATTTTTTATGGTGTCATGTAGAGAAAATATACTAAACGTGAGAGTCTAGCAAATAGGGTATTACAGAGACTCTCTCATAGAGATGTAAGAGAAAACACGTTTGAAAAGGAAGATGTTATTTTTGATGCAATAAGATGTATATAAGAACTTGAAGATATGCTAATTCCAAAGGTAAATATGGAAAATAAAAAAATAAATATGGGACTGGCTAGGAAAAACAATAAAGCTGATGGACTATTTCTGATGGACAAGAATGGGACAATATTGTGTAGGTCAGAGAATAAGTAAAGAAGAGAATTATGTCAGAAAACAAAAAAGGGAAATAGCAAAGACAATAATAATAATTTTAGTTGTACAGACTGCAAGATAAAAAGCAATTCCCAAAGGGACTAAGAAAAGAAAGTCTCTGTAAGAGCATATTTAAGAAAAGGCAAAAATACTGGAGAGCAAAGAAAGAAAAAAAAAGTGTGAGAAACAACTGTGAACATCAATGTCAGAGAAGGAGGGGGAGATGATCCAGGCACAGCAGAGATTCTCCTGCAGCCTATGAATGAGACCACAGTGGAGATGGTATTTCCCTGCAACCCGCAAATGAGTCCACACTGGAGCAGATATTCGCACTACAGCCCACCAACGACCCCATGCTGGAGCAGTTGGATATTTCCTGAAGGAACTGTGGCTGGTGGAGAACCCATGCTGGAGGAAGGGGAAGGTGTGGGGAGGAAGGAGCTGCAGAAACGAGTTGCTTAGGGAAGACATGGGGAAAGGCAGGGGAATTAGGAGTAAAGGAGTGAAGTTGACCCCGGGAAAAAAGGATGAGAAGGGGAGAAGGTGGTGTTTTAATTTTGCCTTTGTCATTACTGTGATGGTGTCCTCCCCCTCCCCAGGCACCAACCTGATCTTTATCTATTGTAACCTTGCTCAAGAGATAACCACTCATGGTGGTCACAATGGGTGCATTAGTCGCGATGGGTCCACCCAGCTAAACGTGATTTCAAGGAGAAAGATAGCAACACTAGCACTAGGGTTGGATCCAGCTGCATCTATACTCCTCTCTGAGGAGTTCAGAAAGCAAGGTGGTCCTTTCTAAACCTCGTGACTCAACAGGAGGGTCTCCCTCACAGCTCTGCCTGACCCTGTCTTCTGTGCAGTAAATAACCAAATGTGCTTTGCCATCTTGAATCTTGTTTTATCACTGTTGCATTTACCATCAAACTGTATTAAATCCCTGTTTTATATCAATAAATGTATTGCTGCTTCTCTCTATGACTGAAGTGCATCACTCCATCCTTGACAATTACTCAAATTCATTTTAACTGGCAGTAGATGAAATTAATTTTCCCCAAGCTGAGTCTGTTTTGCCCATGACAGGAACTGGTAAATGATCTCCCAGTCTTTATCTCAACCCACATGCCTTTTCATCTTATTTTCTCCCTGTGTCCTGTTGAGTATGAGGAGGAAGGGAGGGGCTGGGTGGACATCTGGCAGCGGGCCAAGGACAACCCAGCACACAGTTACCAACAACAAGAACGGAATATATTGATACTGTCATTTCTTGACTGGATACATTCTACTTTTTTCTGTGGATAATTCAGTTTTTAAAAAAGTAATGATCATGTTAGTTTAATTTGTAGTGGTATAAATACCACACTTTTTCATTTCAAAATACCCATTTTAAGGCCCTGAGTGCTTCAACTTTCATTAAAAAGTGAAAATAGTTATTAAAACTTAGTAATTAAAATTACGTTTGCTTAGTAAGATGTTATTTAAAGACTTAAAAATAAATTCTCTTTTATTAAGGACAAAAATATACCTTGTGAACAACAGAAATAACAAAAGCTCTTGTCCTTAGGACTGCTTCCTTATGGTAGTAGTTATGATGTCCAGTCAGCTGCCAATGCCAGTAGTAGGTTATATGATGATTAGGGTATTCTTAATACCTTTCTTTCCCTTTGGATTCTAATGCATGTCTAATAAGAGCTGAATTCATCCCCCAGCTTTCCCAGTAGAAGACCCACTACTACAAGGATCATTTCTATCAAGCAGTCACTTTTTACAAAATACTTAGGAATTAGCTGTGTATATCTGACAAACACCTTTCAAATAGATCAGCAGACACAAACTATAGTGTCTTTGGTCACAAAAGAACACATTTGCTGACAAAAAATAACAAATAAGACAACAGCCTGCAAAAAGCAGAACACAATGAACAACCATAAGACTTTGTCAACAATCTAAAATCAGCTCCCTTCTCCTGTATAACTACCACATATTTGATGACCGCTGTTAATAAAAATCAATATTCTAAGGGAAAGGACTTCTTTTAAAGTGTTTAAGAAACTTATACTATTTTTATCCTGTTCTCACTTCCATGCCAATAAATGAAGGAAAAAGAGAATCCAAATAAAAAAAAAAAAAAAAAGTATTAGGTTATATTAGAGCTACACTAAGATAAGGAAAACAAAGTATATGAAAATGGTTTTCCTTGTCATTTTCCAATTAAAAACAGAGCTATTCTGAATGTTTCTAAGCCAGAACTAAAGCAACAGATCTGCATCCATTGTCATTTCCTATGATTATTTTTTTAAATTATTTTTAAATATAGGTGTGTTAGTGAGAAAATAGAATTAGTAGTTTGCAATATAAAAATATTACTTTCTCTTCAAAATACCTTTAAAAAGTTGACATACATCATCATTAAATATTTTCAGAGCCTGAGGATACATAGGCATAGCTGATCTCAATGATAGTTCTGCCTTAATAAACAAAACCAGAAGAAGATACATGTGGAATTGTAACACATTGTTCTAACTCAATCTGTTCTCTTAAAACAAGATTACAAAACAATTTGCCTGATATGTATTTTTGTTTCTGCTCTTCTGTTTGCACATTGGCATGCAAAAATTAAATTTGGTGTTTATTATTGCCTCTAAATAAGCAGTTAATTTGAATACCAATTGATGATTTGCAGTCTTCAGAAGCACAACATGCAACAAGTGTTTGCGTGGTGGTTTCTCAATGCAATGTTGGCACAAGTCACTGATAACAGTTACTTGACAAGTGTATTTTTAAGTCTGATTTCAGCACACCAAACTGTTTTCTTAAATAATGGTCTGATGATTACTAAAACCATGCTAAGTTCTGACTACTGGTAGTGGTCACACAAAAATATCTACTTCCATAATGTTTTGAAAATGTAGTCTCTTGAAAGAAATAACTAAACTATTTCCAGAAGAGTCATATAATGAATTCTTTAGGATTATTATTTTTATTGCTAGTTCATACTATCAATTGGTTATATATATATTAAAAAAAAAAAGACTAATCAATCATTAATTCCTCTAGTGCTCACAGCAACAATAGGCATCTCTAAGAAATTATTACATATATAAGTATTTTACCGCATTTCTCTTTAGCTAAGTATTTATGGTGATATATGTAACACATTTCCATATATTGTAAGTATCAGAGGGGTTTCAAATACTAAAAGGGATTTTTCTTCCTTAATTTCTCAAACATGCTAATGTAAATTTTGCAGTTTATATGACACCTAAAACTGCAAGCTGCATTTTTCATGTCAATTTAAAACTAGTATAGCAGAACTGAAGTCCTTTTCCACACCAGACACTGTGAGCTTAAACTTGCCACTGCACTGCACTTTTTCAGCTGGAAAATACATGAGAAACACAATCACATCCCAGTAGTTCCCCATGGCATTTCAGAATTAAAAGATAATTCAAATGATATCTCTCTAGAGGAAAAAAAACCAAACCCAAAGCTTACAATGACAAAGAGTAAAAAGATACTTTAGCCTAATTCTTTTAGAAATCAAAAATAATGCTTTGTACTCCAAAAGGTGGAACTTGCCTCTGGGAAAGTCATTGCAGCACTTTTTAGATAAAAAAACAACCTTACAAAAAAAAATTAATCAAATTTTGAAATAGTCAGGGACTATGACAATGAACTTTGGCACCCGATTAGGTAGGGAATATCCAAGCTCTTCAAAGCTCCATTTATGTGTAAACTAGATTAAAGTTGTCTGTCAACAGTCTTTGAAGAAAAGCATATTCAATTCTTATTTTCCTTCCTTCTTCACCATCTGATTTTCCCCTCCTACTTTCAGGGTTCTAACAACTTCTAATGGCACATTTCAGACAACAAGTCATTGGGTGCAACCTAGAGAGATAGCTGGAGGAGACATTTAACTTTTACATGGAAGTTGAACTGTTGTTATGTACAGAGCTTAGTGTGGAGCTGCTATTCTTAATACAATTTTAAAATGTAAAAGAGCACAAAATTCTGTGAAGCATACCTATATTTGCTACATTCAGGCACATAACTTGAATCAGGAGACTAATCACATTGTCTTTACAGACTGATGCCTCCTACTAGAGGATGATCCTGAGCAGAAGTTGACTTCAGGGCTTTTAATTGCTCTGGACTATCTTCAGTAGCCTTCCAGTATTTTACACATGTATAAATCAGCTGTCTAGTCAATGATAACAGTGAAAACGATTTCTGCAATCAATTCCTGCATTCAAATTGCTGCCTATTTTAGCAGAAATCTAAGTGGATAGCTTAGATAAGACAACTAATTTTTAGAAAGCTAAGACTTTCAGACAACTGCAATGTTTTCTGTTGTATTGCAAACTAAAAATCCAGTCATTGAAAAATAAAACACAATCATAATTAAGTTACTAATAAACACAGTAAATTATGCCATACAATAATCTGTAGAGTCATGAATAAAATATTTGTAGTACCTGAAAGAATATGTTCCATGTTGGCCCATCTCATTTATGATGCAATGTGAATAAAAACTTCTGTTAAACTGCACTTATCTTAACTGGGAAGTTGAATCTTAAGATTAAAATTGACACAACTTAGCACTTCTAGAAACAGCCAGCTGCTTTCTTGAAATATGTCATGTTTACCTTACATTTCACATAAAATCAAGCTTTGATAAATGATCGTGCAAAACTGAAGACAAAAATTGGTCTCTGAAAATATATTAGTAGGACATAAGCAGACAAATGTCCAGTCCAACTCTCTAAATATAGACAGAATTAAAAATGTAAAAAATTCATCAATCCTCAGCATGCATATTTTTTGGTGTCAGAAAATTTCATCATTGTTGGTACAATATCTAGCACCATCAAAGTCTTAACAGTATTCCTAAACTTGATTAAACAGTTTTAATGACATTATGACTAAGAATCAAAAACATATGGCAAATTCTGTAGAAGTAACTTTTGTTTATCACTTGATTTATTTAAATTTTGCCTTCAGGTATTTATCTCTCAGTTAAGTAAAATGAAACCTTGGCAATTATTCCTCCAGTGAACTTTGGTGAATCATACTTACAGACACTGAATCAAAAAAAAAAATAATAATCATGAGATAAAATACTGTGGGTCCACAGATACATTAAAACTAAAACAAAAAAATGTATCTCCTATTTCTGTGGTTTTGTTTTTATAATAATGGGCTCGTTGGCTTTTTGGGCTCTTTAAGTTCAAGAGGAAGGCTTTACCAAATGCATTTGTTCATCTGTGTTATTGCCTTAAAACCAAAAATGTTCTTTATTAGTCTAACACTTGGTAGTAAGTAGTTTCCTGGACACACTCAATCTGGAAGTGGAACATTCAGGCAAAATGTACTGTAACAGTGGCAAACATGAAATTGTCTTGTAGGACGTTCTGTGTAAATATAACTCCCTCATCAAAGGCATCACAAGGAATCTTCATTACTGTACCATTTCAAAAGTATATTTGTTCAGTACAAATCATGGATGATAATAACAAATATTAGTGTGTCTTATGTTATTTTATGCTTTTCTCAGAACTGGAGCAGATCATAACATAATACTACATATGAAAATGGAAGTTTCTGTCCATAATGCTGAAGGTAGTTTCTAAAGATGCTTTTTAAAGAAGCAAATTAAAAGAACCATAAAAAATATTAAGTGAAAAATTTAATGAAATAAAAGCTCTTTACAGTTGCTCCATGATTTTTGGATCTAGTCAATAGCACCATACGGATGAAGTTCTACAGCATTTATTCCAGTAAGCAATGGAGAACTTGCCTTGAATACAGACAGGCAAGCAGTATCAGTCTTCTCCAGGCAAACCTCACATTGGCTTGAATTTTGTCAGACATTTTTGTCAGAATAAAGGTTTCAGGATTTGATTTTGTAAGTTTCCAATTATCCCCTAGTACCTTATAAAATGTTTCAGTTAAAGAACAGTAACATTTTTATTGTGAATACTCAATTCGTGTAACTTAATTACGCAGCTAAGTTCACATCAGCAAATACAAAGGTGAGGAAATCTCCAATGAATTGTTACAAAAGGATTTCTGTAGGAAATATTTTGCATTATATTTTCAATTAAAGTAAAACATTAAAATCGTTCTCATATTTCTTTAAAGTGACCCTATCTCTTCACTTCAAACTAGAGCTGAGAAAACAATGTGGTAGTGAATACTTTATCCAAAAGTTTGGTTTTGTTTGTTTGGTTTTTTTCCACTGTTCATTGAATAATACAGTCCAAATACAGCTTTCTAATATTTTTGGTTTAATTTCCTATTAATATACTTTAAATTTTATTTATATTGTTCTCTAAGTTTTCCTTAATTCATTAGTATTTCTTGGAACACAAGATTTCACATTTTAAACAGTTTTTACCAATTTTGACAAAATTGGCACAAGAAGGAACAACGGAAATTGTTTTAGCACAGTGGATAATTATGGGCCTGTATTAATCACGCCTGATTGCAGCTAAAACTCTAGATTTGGAGAAAAGAGAAAGTAAGTAAAATGTTTCTTTTTCAGTGTTATTTGTATTAAGGAAGCACCTAGAAACCATAAGAAACAAAAGTATGATCATGCTAAGTAGAAGCATATTAAGATACAGTATCTGTACAAAAAGTCTGTTCTCTAAGTAAGAAGAGACAGAAGAGTAAGTAAGAAAAGAAGAGGTACAGAATGGTAAAATGATTGCCAGGGTTACATAGCACACTAGCATAAGTGAGCAATGAAGCCTCTATTTCCTATCCTCCTGTGCATTTGCCTTCTTCCTGGAACTATGTTGCCTCTTGTATTCAGTTAATCAATATATCAACATTCTGTAGTGCTACACTTAACAACTTTTCCTCAGAGAAGAATACATGGATATGAATTAATGAAGACCCATAAACCAAGGATAAGAAGATAAGAAACATCACTATCTCAATTATCTAAATGTTGGAAAATGAAAGCTCTAGAATCTCAGTTCCCTGCAACAGTATCACTAGAAATACATCAGTGCAAAACCTGCATTCCTGAGGAAGAGAAGACCCAGAACATTCAAATGGTTTGAAGAAGATGACATGGGAAATCTACAGCAACCTTGGATTGCTTAACTTTGCATCTCAAACATAGAATGCTTCTTCCTCCCTACAGTAAATGTGATAAATGGACACATCTAAGCCTAACTCTCCCCTCTCTCTCAAGTTATCCTAGGAACTCTTATAAATTTTGGTGGTTTGTGTCTGAGTACAACTTAAGACAGAAGTTTGTCCTTTGATTTTTTTTAAGCAGTTGTTACTTTGTTAAAATGGAAAAATGAAAAAAAAAAAATCATCCTTGTTTGTAACTTTTATTCATTCTTGGTATTTGACATTTTGGTTAAAAACATGTTTTGAAATACAGTATAATTTCCCAAGTCTGGAAAATATTTTAATATATGTGCTAAATCATTCTTAGATTACATACTGATGGTTATAAATATTTTAGTTCCTTTGGGTTAAAGAAGATTAAATAACAACACGTACATACACTCCCTATGTATGACTTCTTTCTTGAATGCTATGCTAATTGTTATGTTTTAAGCCTGAAGAAATTATTTTAATCTTTATATTGGATAAATATGTTCAAATAAATTATATTTATATTTTTACTGTGAAGCATTTTATATCCTCTGAATTATTTGAAACTTTACCTTGGAGCTCTTTTTCAGTGTTTTTTTTTTTTCAGTTATAGGAAGAAAAAGGGTCAAAGAAGGAGAGAAGGAGTAAATATACAAACCTAACCATAGCAAGAAATTGTTATTGTTGTTAGGCTTCCTGAGAATAGTTGTAGAGCAATATGAATTTATAGAAATAAATGAAAAAGTTTGGTTTCAGAAAAGGGAGTATAGTTTATTTTGAAATGGATTCAGATATAGATTATTCCCTTCTTGATTTACAATCATACACCATGTTGATTCTGTACAGTAGCAAAGTGACCATACTATATGTCTACAAAATTACACTGGCATAAATAACATTGGGAATGGAATTGCAAGTACAGATATGTTATGTCACTGTTGGTACATACAGATTCTTTACTGTCATGGTTTAACCCTGTGAAATTTGGAGAATGAGGTGAAGTATCTGTACTTGAAGAATGACTGGAGTCTTGTGTAGGTGGGACAGCTCTGCTTTTGTCAGTAAAGCCGTTAACAGACACTGTGTAGTTCTTTGTTTCTTTGAAAGACTATCATACCTGATGACTGCCATCTACATTACCTGTGAAATGCGTATTAAAGTTGGCATCCCTGCATATGCTAATGAAGATTATAGAGATCATGCTAAACATATATGACTATAGCATTTGCTTCTCCACCCAGGATTCTGCTGCTGAAGATACTTTTGCCCTATGTAGTAAAATGGAACCTGTCTCTTCCAAGGAGCTGTTGAGCCTCAAAAATGGTTGCATGGCCATAGAAACCAAAACCCTGTTGCCACCACAAGCTGTGCAACCCACAGGATCCACTGAATACTCCTCAGGCCTTTCTGCTTTACCAGTAGGATCAAAAACCCACTTGTGCTCCCATTCCCTTGAACACTGCCCCCAGAATGCTACCATCACACTTGATACTTCCCAGGTCACCCCAGTAGTATCACTGGTGCACTCAACACTGCACGTGTTGAGACATTGGAACATGTTGCTGAGGGAAGTTGTGTATGCCTTATCCCTGGAAGCATTCAAGGCCAGGTTGGATGGGGCTCTGAGCAACCTGGTCTAGTCGAAGGTGTCCCTGGCCATGCAGGGGAGTTGCAGCTTTATGATCTTTAAGGTCCCCTCCAATCCAAAACATTCTATGATCCTATGATTCTATGATATGGTATGGAATATCCTTTTGGTCAGTTTGGGTCAGCTGTCCTGGCTACTTCCCCTCCCGAGATCTTGCCCACCCCCAGCCTACTAGTGAGCAGGGGAATGTTGGAGATTTTGTGAATTTCTACTATGCAAGCACCTCTCAAGAGCAGCCAAAACACTGGTGTGTTATCAACACCTTTCTAGCTGCCAATACAAAGCACAGCATTATGAGGGCTGCTATGGGGGAAATTAACTCCACCTCAGCAAGACCCAATACAGAAGTAATGAATGAATTCCTTATTTTACTTTGCTTGCGTGTGCAGCTTTTGCTTTACCTCCTAAATTATCTTTATCTCAACCCACAAGTTTTCTTACTTTTACCCTTCCAATTCACTCCCTCATTCCACTGAGAGGGAGAGTGAGCAAGTAGCTGTGTGGTGCTTAGCTGCAGGCCAGGATTAAACCACAACAGTACCCTGCTGCATAAACTGCCTGGCACTTACACAGGCTAAGAGTACTTGACCCTCCCCAACCAGGGGTTAGCTGGAACAAAGGCTACAGGCAGCCGTGATCTGACAGAGTTTGTTAGGAGCTGCTAGAGCTACCCTTGCTTTATCCTTAGCCTTACCTTCTGCTACCAGCAGAAACCCCGAGAGGGTTCCCAAGGAGTTCCCGGATCCCAGGCAGAGTACCAGAAAGCTTGACAAGATCTCAAGAAAATCTCAAAGCAGCAGAGCCCAGAAACTGCTGTGCGAACTGCTGCATCTGTTGACTGCCTCAGAGCCATGCTGTTACCTACCATAAAAGCATAAATTCGGTTCCAAGCATATTGTCTTCCTTTAGCCAAAACATTTAAGCATTATGGTAGGTAGCAGAGCAACATTACTTGGTTAAGGAAACGTATCTAATTAGGTTTTGTTTTCTTGTGTATTTCTAAATACATATTAAAGACTGCTCCTAAATTTATATAGGTGAATTGTCCCTTTCAACACAGCATGCTTAAGCACACTTCTGAATCAAGGTTTAAAAATCATAATTTATATTACACATTCATATAAAATGAAGAGGATTAGTAGGGTTTTAGCAAGGACACACTTGTCACCCAATAAATTAACAATTAAATTAGAGATTTGGTCACAGGATTTACCCCAATTGCAACACTTTTTAAAATAGATTTCTTTCTTTCTAGATCCCTTTCTTAAGTTGGACAGACTCAAAATGGAACTCTGACTCAGCTGAAATAGTTAGTTTCAGGGGTTTTAGGATAGGGTCTTTTGCTCATTAACCTATACATAAGTAGCCCTAAAGGTCTGAATACATATTTGGGGTGAATTTATCGCTTCTTTCTGTAGTGACCATGTCAAGAAGTATCTCCTAGATGTTGTCTTATGTGCAGTCTTAACAAGTGTCAGTAAGATGAGGAATTGCTGTACAAAAAGCAATTCAAAAGCATAGAGAATATAATTCCCTGGGATAATATAGAAATAGAACTGTGTAGAGTTGTAGAATATTATTCTTTAAGAACAGAAAGACATACAATGTGTTTATTTTAAATGGAGCCATTCAAAGTCATGTGTATTGCGTAATAATCTTTTCTTCCTTGTGCATATAATCATATTGAAAGAGAAGATATCTCTTTGATGTTGACCGATGAAGAAAATGTCTGTATCCAGGAACAAGTCTTTTATGCAAATAAATGAATGAACAGAATCATTCTTATCCCAAACTTGCCTAATTCACTAATTCACCCTACCATCTGTATAATGAATCACATTACTCTTCCTAATGAAGAAAAGGAAAAGCAGAAAAACGTCACAAATAGGAATGAACATAACAAAAAATATTATATTTTAAAATTATTGCATAATGAAGAAAATTGCATTGTTGAAAAATGCTGCCATGCCAGATGGAAGTCAGGAGTCCATGTTTTCAGTTACAATGACCAATTTTCTCTTGAATATAGACTTGCATGCACTGGGAGTGTCCTATGGAAATACTTGCCTTGTTTTATTTTTTTTTCCCAAAACAATGAATTCTCTCACTTGCTGGACATTATTAGTCTTTTGCTTGGCTTTCTTTAAAGAGATGATTGAAAATTTTCTTCCTTTTGAACATTATCCCCCAGCTGAGTGCAATAGTAGCCAATTCAGAAAAAAAGAGGAATGTAAAACCTGGTCCTGGTAGGTAAATGGAGAGGAAGGTGATTTCCCACCCTTCTATCATTATTTCCCAGTCTACCTATATAATCTGCTATCAGTTTGGGATGTCCCACAGTTCGGGAAAAATTATTTTCAATACACCTTTAAATACTTATCAATGCAACATTAAAGGTTCAAAGATAGCAATGCAAAGATTACCAGTAATTTTAAGAGCAACAGGCACCATAAATAAGCAGCAAATCATTATTTTCAAAAGGTCATTCAGCACAATTGAGCTCTGCTATCTTACATCAAAACACATACAGGATGTTATTGCTAAGAATGCTAGATGACATTCAAAGCAAAGGTTTGCTATAAAGGGAGTATTATGACGGCTATTTTCAGTAACTTGCCATTTAGTTCTGTCAGTGATGAGCTGCAGAATATCACAGGACATACTCTGCTTTTTGGTTTGAGCTGGAAACTTGATTCCGAAAAGGTACCTGAGAACAAAATGAAATAAAGTGTTATGAAATTTTTTGCAGAACTATATTTAATTTCAATGAAGTTTAAGAAATTGGTGTTTCTTAACTGGAATTAGAAATGGCTTACTATCTTTTACTATCTGATTTAGAGTAGCCCCTATGATCTCAGTTTAACACTTGTGTTTCAGTACATAAAGCTGTGGAGAACAGTTTTGTACTTCCTCAAAGCAGAGTCAGCCAGATCCAAGACAGAATAATAAAGAGAAAATAAGAGAAAATTAGGGTATTAGGAGTATTATCTATTTGTGTATGCTGTCAGCTTCCACTGCTAATAATTTTGAGTTGGTTGTTATTATTTCATTATACATAAAAATAATAAATACAAGGTGAATTTCAGATGTCTTGACTGCCTCATCTTCTGTTATTTGAATTTAGCATAGGCTGTTATGGAGGGTGGAGGGTGGATTTTAAAGAAAAAAAGTAGTGATTTGGTTATGGAAGTAATGTAATGTATAACAAAATATGACAGAACAATGCAAAAATACCCAAACAAGTGGGTGAGTGGATGAAAGATGACATCTGCAGCAGAACAAAGAAGAATGAAACAGGAAAATGAGAAGGATCTACCTATCTCTACAGAGAAAGCTGACCGAAGTTTCCCAGGCCTGTGGTTTGCAAGGAGACAATCTTGTCTAGCAAGCTTTAAATATTTATTGGAAGAATAATTATGATGAGAGATCTTCAGCAACATTTTAAGAGTACCAGCTTGGGCAAGAAAGGAGGAGTGGGTATAATTCGTGTTATTCGTTTATTGGTGTGGAAGGAAAGAAAATAGCATCAGTGTAAATTCACACCACTTGTATCCAGTTCACAGTATCACAGTATCACAGTATGCTAGGGATTGGAAGGGACCTCAAAAGATCATCTAGTCCAATCCCCCTGTCGGAGCAGGAACACCTAGATGAGGTTGCACAGGAAGGCGTCCAGGCGAGTTTTGAATGTCTCCAGAGAAGGAGACTCCACAACCTCCCTGGGCAGCCTGTTCCAGTGCTCTGTCACCCTCACTGAGAAGAAGTTTCTTCTCAAATTTAAGTGGAACCTCTTGTGTTCCAGCTTGAATCCATTACCCCTTGTCCTATCACTGGTCGCTACTGAGAAGAGCCTGGCTCCATCCTCATGACATTCCCCCTTTATATATTTATAAACGCTAATAAGATCACCCCTCAGTCTCCTCTTCTCCAAACTAAAGAGACCCAGCTCCCTCAGTCTTTCCTCATAAGGGAGATGCTCCACTCCCTTAATCATCTTAGTTGCCCTACGCTGGACTCTCTCCAGCAGCTCTCTGTCCTTCTTGAACTGAGGGGCCCAGAACTGGACACAATATTCCAGATGCGGTCTCACCAGGGCAGAGTAGAGGGGAAGGAGGACCTCTCTCGATCTGCTAACCACCCCCCTTCTAATACAGCCCAGGATGCCATTGGCCTTCTTGGCCACAAGGGCACAGTGCTGGCTCATGGTCATCCTGCTGTCCACCAGGACCCCCAGGTCCCTTTCCTCTACACTGCTCTCTAACAGGTAGCTCCCCATCCTATACTGGAACCTGGGGTTGTTTCTGCCCAGATGTAGGACCCTACACTTTCCCTTGTTGTATTTCATGAAGTTATTCCCTGCCCAAATCTTCAGCCTGTCCAAGTCTCTCTGGATGGCAGCACAGCCCTTTGGCGTGTCAGTTCTGGCAAGATTCTGTGTCAAAGGAAAGCATGAGCAGGAAGAAGATGCTGAAAGTTTTTACTTCTGGCCACTGCTATATTTAATTCTGTTTCACACATGCAACTTTTTTTCTCTGACAGCTAATGTATGGGGTGCAATGTACATAATATATCCCATTTGAAGAACTCTGCTATTACTTAGGTAGTAACAGTGTACTGGATCTCACCATGTGATCAGCATGGAACAAAAGGGATAGGAAAAGACTATTTTGTGTCAGCTTAAACATAATATGAATGCTCTTGTTTACATAAGATATCAATGGAATGTACATTCACTAAATGTAACCACATGTAAGCATATGAGTGTGTTAATTCATCAGGAATTAAAAACTAATTGAATAACTACTAAAACTGAGATGCTGTCTACCGCTCTCAAAGTTGCAGCACAAAAATAGTCATCTGAATTGATTGATCAAAAGAGCTCAGCAACTAGCAAATGTCTATTAGGCACTTCTTCAAAACAAGCTTTCTGTTTTCTTTAGCGAGGATTCTTAATCCACTGTTCTTTATCTGTGTTTGCTAAATATATAACAAAGCTCCAGCTTCATTCCCCTTCTTCCCTCTCCCTGAAAACAAAGAACCCATGAGAACATCTAGATATAGATATAGAAAAATGATCTCATACCAAAGTCAACAATCCCCTGGATTTACTACTTTTCAAATTATCAGGAAGTAGAGAATAAGTGTCACTGAATGAAAGAGGATGGCTCTAGCACTGTGTCAGGAAGTATCAATGATCTGTAATTTGAAATCAAGGTTTCAATAGCCATGAATCATAACGGATTTCCTGGGAACTGTTTATTCACATAGCCCTGTTCTGAATCACAAAATTTAAGACTTCTGTTCTAAGAGGCTGCTAGAAATCCTGAAATTTTATAAATCAATCTGTTTTAGATAGTTTCCATTCCTCCATGAAAAATCTTCGTTTTTGTCCTGGTTTGAGCGACACAGGACTAATTTATCTTTCAGTAATTTTACTCTTCTAATATTTGGGACAACTGCACTTTTAGAAGACTCTAGTGTCTGAATTTGTGAAAGTATTTACTTCATAGCCAGCCATGGTATGTGGGTTTCAAGGTCTCTGTGGTTTTGAGCTAGCCAGGTGCAGGGATGAGAAGAAGCAGGACCTGGGCACTTGACCCAAGCTGTCCAACAGGATTATTTCATGCCATGAACATCATATTCAATATAAATTAGGAAGTTTGCTGAGGATGTCTCCCTCTTCCTTGATGGCTGTGCTCCTGAGAACTTCTTGCCCCAGTCCCAGAGCCCTGAGCCCACCCTTCCTCCCAAAGCCATAGAGCTCGCAGTATCTAACATTTGCTGTCCACTGCTGTGAGTGCACAGCTTCCTACTGATACAATTGGCTGAGTATAATCCTCATATTTTATATTGGTATCAATATTGGTTCTTTAGTGTTATTAATTATCTAGTCTTATTCTATTAAATCTGTTTATATTTCAACTGTCGGGTTTCCTTGTTTTTTCCCAATTCCCCTTTCTGGGTGGGGAAGGGTCATCAGGTGAGAGAATAATTGTGTAAACGGCAATAAATTGTTGTGGATTCCTCAAACTATATCAGTTTTGGAAAACATGGATGTTCCCAAAGTTCCATGAAAAAGTCTTTTTAAAACTGCGAACTATTAGAAATCCATTCTGGTCAGTATTTTTAATAATTTTTTTTTTAATAATTCTTGTGACGGCAGATAATAAAAGGATTACTCATATGTTCATAGCAACAGATAATTCTGCCATAGACTACAAGTAACATTGCGCACAATTTATTAGATTAGTAAATTCATTGTTAGTACACTAAAATAATAACAATACATCTATACTGAATTATCATTATGGACATCTATGTTGGAATACTTATGCTAGGATAGTCTTGTTCTCTGTACTACTTCAGTAGGACAGGCCCAGGCTGGTGAGTCCCCATTGCTCCCAACCTCCAGGGATTCTCCAGCCTCACTGCACCCTGACCCTATCTTAGACACTGCACAGTGCAACCCAACAGTGAGGAACAATGTTTCTGTCTGCTGTTTGTTATCCAAATGAGCATGGATAGAAAAGATTAAATATCCTATGGATAATTGGCTGCCAAATTATTGGGAAATTGTAGAATAAAAATAAATTGAAATATTTTTAGTGGACCTGATAGTGAGCCCTGATATATAATAGCACCAACTTAAAAGTGTTATTCCTTTGAAAGGTATCACATTGACTTTTGTCCACTGAGATGAATTCGACCTAGATGTCTGTGGATGTACTAGCTTTTTTTTGAGTTGTCAAAAAAATATAACTGTTGAATCTTCTTGATTTGTATTTCTCTCTCAGATTGGTTTAATCCAGAGTAGAAGCAATAAAGAAACATGTTGTCAATAGATCTGATATTAAATCTATTCTAGCATGATCATCAAGTTTGCTGATGATACCAAACTGGGGGGGGTGGCTGACACCCCAGAGGGCCGTGCTGCCATCCAGCGTGACCTGGACAGGCTGGAGTGCTGGGCAGAGAAGAACCTAATGAGGTTCAACAAAAGCAAGTGCAAGGTCCTGCACCTGGGGAGGAAGAATGCTAGGCACCAGTATAGGTTAGGGGCAGACCTGCTGGGAAGTAACTCGGAGGAGAAGGATCTGGGGGTTGTGGTAGACAGTAAATTATCCATGGCCCAGCAATGTGCCCTTGTTGCCAAAAAGGCCAATGGAATCCTGGGCTGCATAGGGAAGAGTGTGGCCAGTAGGTCGAAGGAGGTCATTCTCCCCCTCTACTCTGCACTGGTGAGGCCACAACTGGAATAATGTGTCCAGTTTTGGGCTCCCCAGTTCAAGTGGGACAGGGAACTGCTGGAGCGAGTCCAGCGAAGGGCAACTAAGATGATTAAGGGCTTGGAGCACCTCCCTTATGAGGAAAGGCTGAGAGAGCTGGGACTCTTTAGCCTGGAGAAGAGAAGGCTGAGGGGAGACCTTATTATGGCATACAAGTATCTAAAGGGTGGGTTGAAGGAGGATGGAGCCAGGCTCTTTTCAATGGTTCCAAGTGACAGGACGAGGGGTAATGGGCACAAGTTAGAACATAGGAAGTTCCGTTCAAATACACGGAAACACTTCTTTACGGTGAGGGTGACAGAGCACTGGCACAGGCTGCCCAGGGAGGTTGTGGAGTTCACTTCTCTGGAGATTTTCAAGACACGCCTGGATGCAGTCCTGAGTAATGTGCTCTGGGCAATCCTGCTTTAGCAGGGGAGTTGGACTAGATGATCTCTAGAGGTCCCTTCCAACTCTGAAAAAATTCTGTGATTCTGTGATTCTGTGATGATCAGATGTATGGAGCCAGATGTGCATATACCCTCAATGGTACTGTTTAGGTGTCCTATGAACCTGAGTATTGAGCAATGCAAGGAAAATTGTTGTTTTCCTGGTATGCTTACTTACTGACGGCTAATATGAAATGCAGTTAACCCAGACGTTAACACAGTAAATGGAACATCTTTTACCTGCAATTAAATCAATGATGAAGTTTCATGCCAGGAGAAGATGAGAACACATAATAAAAACCAAGAGGTTTCTTTTTGTCACTAATCAGAGACACTAGAATAGATCAAAGCTGAAAGGAAAAAAAACAGTTGCCCTAGGCATGGTTTTACTAATTTAGTTTTTTCTTGTTCTTTACAGGTTGGTTCAGTGAATTTATTTTCCTGAATATTTCACCAAATTGTGACTACATTACAAATTCCCATAAATACCTACTTACCATTTGGTTTACAGAACAATATCGTGTTATAATTCCCTCCAAATATGAAATGAAGACGTGTTCACAACACTTTCTTATATGTGTAACAAAGTCTTGAAATTTAGAGATGATTACATTTCAGTAGGTGATTCAATCTATCCCCTTGTCAGTGCATGCTAATCCTCTAAGAAATATTTGGTAGTTCTTTATCTTGTCTTCTTATACAAGAGGCAAGCTAACAGATCTCTAAATGAATTTGTAGAAAATTTTTACAGTTTAATAAAACTCATGGTAAGATCATACTACAAATTCTTAAAGATAAAGAACTGATGTAAGTTTCCATGTATAGTTTAACATGTTTAACGTGGCTTAGTTACATATCAAGGAAACATTAAATTCTCCAACTATTAAGGGTATTTTTTTGTTTTGTAGAAAAAGAATCCATGTGTGTATTAGATTATATAATGGATGACATTATTAGATAACTGTGTTTTAAACTCAAATTACCACACAAAGAATGCTGGTGACTTAAATATAGCCATAATTTAATCTATGTAACTCCCATCCTCCATTACTAATTCTAATTTGGCACTGTACATGAAGGTTGGTACAAAGAGGTGAACAAGGTCTGCTGGACTGTTCATTTTTAGGAGCTAATACATTGTTCACATCATAATGACTTTATTTCTGATTGGCATTTTTATTGGCCTTGGTTCTTCAGTTTTATTTTCTTTTTTTTTCTTTAGCAAAAGTTCTATATTTTTAAATTTACCATATAGGTAAACCTCTTTCATTCTTTCAGAAGTGATGCAATTTAAAGGCTCTTGAACAAATATGAATGCAGCCTAGCGCATTGCAGCAGTTGTGCTCTCGGGATCCATCTTCTGAATGTTAAATACAATAGGACATACATCTGAATATGGAGCAGTTGAAAAAATTCTCGAGTTTACATTCTCAGAGTATGGAACACCTTTTGTAACACAGCACAGAATTAAGATTATGCCTCAGAGTAGAGGGAGAAAAAGATTAATAAGTTAACTTTGTATTTAATATTTTTGAATTAAAAAGTTTGGTTTAGACTGACTTCTGGAAAGATTAAACATTTTTTTCTGAGATTGAAGTGCTTGAGTTGATGGGCATCACTAACTTAATTTTTCTGGATCATTTAGCCTATTTCTTCTCATGACTTATTGCTAGCCTCTTGAAATCATTCTGAAGAATATAATGCAGAATGCAGAGTGCACGGTATCTCACCAGTTTATGACTTTTTATTGCTGCTATATTTTTCTATGACCTTGAAATGCATTAAATATTATAAATAATGTAGTTATTTCATAGAATACTCTGAAACACATTTAAGTTTCTGATGTGTAGTATAGGAAACTCACAGCTCAGTTTCTTTGATGGCATTGCAATTGAAATCCACTTTGAACCTTGCCTGAACCCACACTTATGTTAATTGTTGTTATTCGTGTGTCTTAATAAGCTTTTGGCTATGCTTTAATGAAGCTTGGGAAAGCTTGTCAGCAGAGCCAAAACCTGCAAAAGTTTGGTAAGAATAATTATGTCTTGCCCTGAAACAGAATGAATAATCACCCAATAAAGAGCGGGAAAAATGTGTAATCAGCAGGTTTTCTCTTCAAGCTACTACTATTTATGAGATATTTATCACAGTTGTGAAAAGAACCTAATCCTTCATTTGCACAAACAGAGGTTTACACTCAGAAGTATTGGTTTGTAGGAGACATTGATCTCCACAGAATACATCCATTTAACTTAAAAGTGCTGTTACTTAAAGTATGTAAGCAGATTACCACCTAGAAATTTTAACCTGGAGGAGGATGAAAGTAGCCTTAGTCAAGAAGCATGAAAATTTCTACAGTGAAGTGCAAGATCTGCATTTAGCTTTGATTTTAGCACCTCAAATTATTTTAATATTAAATGTTTTCAAAGTATGTCAGGTATGTTCATGTGTTTGCAAATACCATAGTATCTTGTTATTGCCCCTCCACAACTATGTAGAGAAAACCTTGATCTAAAATAGCAGCTGTATTAGATATAGAGTTATCACACAAAACCACTAGATAACACCCTAAAATTTCAAAGCAAATATCCATTTCATTTGCTACTATTTTTAACTGATAACCAATTGGGTTTACAGTTGTGCTTCAATAATGCAAGTATATATGTTATTATTAAGACACACAGTTAGATATGTAGGGTGGGTTTTTAAAATTATTAACTTTGTTCTAATTGAAGTTGTCATTGAGTTGAGTGATCATTGGATTCTAGGATGCATATTTTTTTAAAAAAAAGCCCTCCATAGTGAAATTCCTTGTACAATGCAAGTGATGATGTCAACTTATACCCATCAAAATGGAGGCCTGAACAGCAAATCAATATAGATTCACAACAACTCTTGGTTTAAGAAAATCAGTGTTTCCAGTCTCTCCAAAAAAATAAACACCAAACATACTGGACTTTATCATCTCAAAAGAACAACAAAGCTGAGCAGGTATGTTTTGGAAAATAAAAAGATACCATCAAATAGACTACAGCCATTTGCTTATCCTTTTATTTATTCTTCTCAAAATCTGTCCTTCATTCACATTTTGATCCTTTGAAGCACTCTTGTGTGTCATCTCATTGCTTTTTGAACTCTTTTAACTATCTGCTATATTCAGATAAGTTTTGTTTTCCACTGGCAGAGGCAAAATGTATCAGCATGCTAAAGTTTTAATTTTATTTTTTCTCCATGTTCTTGTTCTAGTTTAGAAGTAGACACACTTGATCAAGTGCATGTGAAAAGTAGTAACATGCAGAACTATTAAGCTACATTGTCTACACATACATAGATTCATAAATTAATTTCAAATTTTTAATAAGAACCCACCTTCTTATGCATAACACTTTCAAGGAGGCTTCACCAAAATCGTAGTCAGTGTGAGGCCCTACAGCAGCATTTGGCAGTTGGTACTATATGGGATATGATTACAGCCAGATTGTGATTTTTGTTCTAAAAGAAGCAAAGAAACAAAACTCCTGGATATGTCAAGCTTAAGAATAGCAGTGATATCTATCATTCCATAAGAAGAAAAATTAAGCTTTACCTCAGTAACCCTGTTTCAGGTACTTCCAATTCTCTTACATGTCCACAATGTCTAAAACCAAGGAAATACATATAATACAGAATTTGAGAATGACTTACATTTACACAGAAAGATATTTTTAAACTGCATTGTTTAAGGTAACAAATCAAGCACTTTAAGTGAAATTTTCATTTAAAATTTTCCTCTTAGTTATACTGGTATAACAAATCACAAATTAATCCTGCTCTATGTTTTCATAGACTAGCCACTGATTTAATGAATTACTTTGAATCTTTCTTTGTCCAGTGAAAATAAATATTTAGTCTTGGGCCTTCATTCAATATTTGAGCTGGAACAATATGTTCTTTCTTGAGATGTCGTATTTGAGTAGTTTAATTTAAGAAATACAAAGCATGAAACTAATGAATTTATACAGCTTTCTGTTGTTTCAATATGATTTCCTTTTAAAAAAAATAATAAAAAGTGTCATTTATTATAAGCTGGGTAGAGTACCAACATCCTGCTTCCAAAGGACTTTCAAAAGACTCCTTATGCTTTTTGATTGGTTAGTTTCATAAACTCACACGAAATTAATCTGAAAAGTCAATAGAAGAGTGGTACTGAAACATTAGAGAAGAAATTAGAATGTTTATTAACTGCAAAATATATTTAAACCCAACTCTTCTGCTGAGCTGCTGGATCTGGCGATTCAGTCTTTAAGAGGCTTAGCTTCCTGTCACATTTTCCCTTTGTTTTCCTTTGTCCATTCATTCAATGTAAAATAAGAGATACTATGTAATGCAAAGTCAGCACAAGACAACTTCACCATGGATAATTTTTTAAAAAAGCTGTAAGCATTGATTCGACAAGAATTATAAAATAAAGGTATGCAAATAAGAACTATCCCTGAAGAATGTCCTTGGAGTAACAAGAGTGCCAATAATAACTGTCATGTAAGAAGCAAGTGTGTAAGATATGGGAGACCTGCAGGGGAAGGTTTGGGACATAGAAAATGGTGAAAATGGGGGATAACAGGGAAGGCAAAATAGAGACTTCGCTCCTCTCTTATGTGTAGAGAAGCATCTATGGCTGTTGCCAATTTTGTGCTTTGGAAATTATTATTATGTGGAAGAGTCATTGGGATCTGACACCTACCATTATTTTTTTTCTATGTACAGCATATTTCAATCTCAGAAATTAAAATTACTCCATGAGCAGTTCTTCTTGAGAATAAAAGAAAAGACAAAATCCTGCTGTGAAGTTTTTTCTCATTCTTAGAATATGATCTGACATCAGTTGTTCCATGAAGCATCCCGACAATATACTGTGAATCTTGACTGGGAGTCCATGACTCAAGGAAGTTTTTCAGTTTTCATTGCCATCTTAGGTTTTCATATCTTTTCTGTTACTGTCAGCAAAAGAAGTAAAAAAGTCTGCTGCAATTGTGCTTTGGGAAATGGTCTGGAACCACACAGCTATTTGACATGTATTAAAATGAGAAAAGTTAATTTAATTTAATTTTTAATCTGTTCCACCAAAATTAACAAGCAATTAATATATATATTTTAAAGTAAGTATTTTCTCTGTCATTACCCAAGCTGAAATCTATTTCCAATTTTCAAAAACATTTCTTCATAAATTATTAGAATTTCTACAGAGGTAGGATGTGTGACACATTCAGTTCATCTTTTATGGAGCTATTGCAGAATCATAAACCATAATCTGTAAGAAATCTATCCAGAAAGTCCTATGACACAGAAATAGCACAGCACCACAAAAATGCATTTGTCCTGTTAGTTTCCCATCCCTTGTCATATCTGCATCCTTATTAACAGATGCTAGATAAATATATATTTATCATTTGTTTTGAAGTTGGTAAAAAAAAAAAGTGAATCAAAGTGAAAATCATAATTTTTGCAAGTATTTTGACCTTGAAAACATTTGGCTAGATTTTTAACTGTATTTTGCAAAATACATTATGAAGTATTCAATATTAGATTCTTCAGAAATTCAGCAAAAATAGGATATTACACCTTATGCAACTAGGGATAATCTTTGAAAGCAGAAGACAGTTTTGTACTTATTTTGACCACTTAGTGTGCAACTAGTAACGAAAGGATAAAGGTACTAAAACTGAAATATAGATTTTTTTTTTCTTTTAATAGGCATTTGTATGTTTTTTGGGACTCTATGCATTTTCTCCAGCAGCTTTCTTACAGAAAATAAATAAGTATAATAGAATGATTGAGAGTACATGGAGGAGAGGCAGACAATAAGAGTATAAGACTAATAACTTGTAAGGAAAATTGTTTCAATCAGTAAGAATTTCATATTCAGAAGTAGGATTAAAAACTGCTGTTTGGAGACTTAATTTTTTCCTGCTGAGGCCACTTTAGTCCATTGATTTCGCCAAAGGTAACTGTTAGAGGATTGCTCAGGAAAATCTCTGCTACTGCACCAATTGATTGTGCTGTTTCCAATATAAATAGGAAGGGGAGAAGAAAGCGTGTCTGGAGCTATGTTTGGATCACTAATGTGTAGGTGGCATTAATAGAGTAACTTACAAAGAAAATTCAACAGCGCCCCTCCCCCTTTAATTCTTTGATTTTATCATTGTAAAAAAGGGGCCCAGAATTATTAAGTAAACAAAACTGAAACAGAAGTACAGAAGAAATAAAAGATAATCTTGATGGATGTTATTGGTTACTGTAGTAAAATATTTTAAAATTATCTGTTGCTGGTTATCTGTACAAAACCCACAAGACCTAACACATATTTGAGTTTTATTTAAGACTAGTACTATATGTTATTAAATTTTCCTTTCTCAGAGAAATGTATTTCATAATCTTTAATTTCTCTGCAAAAGGATATTATTTCTTCGTAGAAATTGTATGTCTATGCCACAAAAGGAAGTCCCAAGGGTTACTGTCTCTGTCATGCATGTGTCATGCTTATAATTCATGCTACAGGGCAATGGGTTATTAGAAGCATGTATTAGTATGCATTTTTACATCATAGAATCATAGAATGGTTAGACTTGGAAGGGACCTTACAGATCATCTAGTTCCAACCCCCCTGTCATGGCCAGGGACACCTCCCACTAGACCAGGTTGCTCAGAGCCCCATCCAACCTGGCTTTGAACACTTCCAGGGAGGAGTCATCCACAACCTCCCTGGGCAACCTGTTCCAGTGTCTCACCACCCTCACAGAAAAGAATTTCTTCCTAATGTCAAACCTAAATCTACACTCTTTCAGTTTAAAATTGTTATCCCTTATCCTATTGGTATACTCCCTGATAAAGAGTCCCTCCCCATCTTTCCTCTAGGGCTCCCTTTAGGTACTGGAAGACCTCTCTAAGGTCTCCCCAGAGCCTTCTCTTCTCCAGGCTGAACATCTCCCAGTGCTCTCAGCCTGTCTTCAGAGGAGAAGTGCTTCAACCCTCTGATCATCTTTGTGGCCCTCCTCTGGACCTGCTCCAACAGGTCCATGTCCTTCTTATGTTGGGGGCTCCAGAGCTGGACACAGTACTCCAGGTGGGGTCTCATGAGAGCAGAGTAGAGGGGCAGAATCACCTCTCTCAACCTATTTGTCATGTCAGCTGCTCTTCCCTTATCCATCAATGTTGTAACCCTGTTGTTGACGGCCACCAAATTTGCTAGAAAAGATATGCCCCTGGTGAAGCTGTGTTGGCTGTCACTGATCAATCACCTCCTTGTTTTCCGTGTGCCTTAGCATAGTTTCCAGGAGGATCTTCTCTGTGATCTTGCCAGGCACAGAGGTGAGACTGACCGGCCTGCAGTTCCTTGTGTCTTCCCTTTTGTCCCTTTGTAAAAATGTGGGTTATTTTTCTCCTTTTCCAGTTGGTGGGAACTTCATCGGACTGCCACGGCTTCTCAAATATGATGGATAGTAGCTTAGCAACTTCATCTGCCAGTTCCCCCAGGATCCACAGATGAATCTCATCAGATCCCATGGACTTGTGCACCTTCAGGTTCTTTAAATGGTCTCAAACCTGGTCTTCGCCTACAGTGGATGGTTCCTCATTCTCCCAGACCCTGCCTTTGCCTTCTGTGACTTGGGCAGTGTGGCTAGAGCCCTTGCTGGTGAAGGTTGCTGCAAAAAGTAATTGAGTAACTCAGCCTTCTCTATATCCTGGGTCCCTGAGTCACCAGGTCTCCTGTTTCCTTCCAGAGAGGGTCCATATCTTCCTTAGTCTTCCTTTTATCACTGACATACCTATGGAAGCTTTTCTTATTGCCCTTGACATCCCTGGCCTGATTTAACTCTATCAGGGCGTGAGCTTTCCTAACCTGATCACTGCCTGCTCAGATAATTTCTCTGCATTCCTCCCAGGCTACCTGTCCTTGCTTCCACCCTCTATAGACTTCCTATTTCTGTTTGAGTTTGTCCGGGAACTCTTTGTTCATCCATGCAGGCCTCTTTGTTGGGATGCATCACTCCTTAGCTTGGAGGAGATGATCCTTGAATATTAGCCAGCTTTCTTGGGCCCCTCTTCCCTCCAGGGCTTTATCCCCCAGCACTCTACCAAGAAGATCCCTGAAGAGGCCAAAGTCTGCTCTCCTGAAGTCCAGGGTAGCGAGTTTGCTGTGCACCCTCCTTGCTGCCCTAAGGATCTTGAACTCCACCATCTCATGGTCACTGCAGCCACGGCTGCCCTTGTGCTTCATATTCCCCACCAGCCCCTCCTTGTTGGTGAGAACAAGGTGCAGCATGGCACCTCTCCTCGTTGGCTCCACTATCACTTAGAAAAGGAAGTTATCATAGACACAGGGTGGTTGAAGTCCTCCATGAGGATGAGGGTTTGTGACATATATAATATGTAACATTTATAATATGTAAAATATATAATATGTTATATAATATGTAACATATATAATATGTAAAATATATAATATATAAAATACATAATATGTTCTTCACCACATATTGTTAATAGCTATCTAATTACAGCATGCAGTACGGGTTTGAATTTGGATTCTTTCAGCTTATAACAGTCACTAGAAGGACGTAATGTCACAACTGTGATAGCACAGTTCTGTGCCATGTAGGTTCCTGGTGAACAATCGGACTCTGATAAAACATCTGCTGGAAAAAAAAACACAAGTATAGAAGGTGATTCAGATTTGAAACATTTTACTAGGATACTAAAGTTTGCCTCTGCTCTGTCAGAAGAAACTTTTATTCTGACTTCCTCCCAAATTTAATGATTACCCCCAAATACACAGAAATGGCCAAGGCGTAAAACCAAAATAGTCCCCTCTTGATTCATATTTTAAAAATGTATTAATACTGAGGGTCTGTTGGAGGTCTGCTCCTGCTATGTTTGGACTAAGGAAAAGTGAGGTAGGATATGAAAAATGGGAAAGGAAAGCTTAATTTTGCTCATCCAGACTAAAGAACAAAGACTCCCAGGCTTTGACTCCTTTCAGAGCTACCTTAGAACTCCCAGAAAAGTGTATAAATGAGACTATTCACATCTGGATGCATGCAGCCACACTGTTCAGTATGGAACATGCTAGGTGTACAAAAGAATTACACAACAGAACTGATAGACACTAGATCTGACAAATCAGAACATGCAAAAGACAATGTTTCTATACTGTCCCGTATCTTCTAATATATGCCAGATTTTTCTGAAAATGTCTTCACGGAATAGGACAGACAAACTGGTAGAACAAAAATAAGTGATAACTATGCTATGAGAAGGGACATATATGAAAAGGTGAAAATACAGGTCAGTCCAGTGATGTGCTTTAGCTGGGATCATCAGTGAAAGCAGTTATCATTATGGACAGCAGCAAAAGGCAGACTTGGTAACAATGAATGAGAGCAGACAGACGTATAAAGACAATCAAGTTGTGATTACAATTTTAAATGCTGTTTATGTTGTTTCTAAAAGTTCACAGACTTTTCTGATGTGGATAGTCCTTAGAATATTCTGAAAGAGGGTTAGCAATCGCTTTAAATATTCTCTTCATTAGTAATAGATGCCAGCTTCTATTTCAGGGTGGTAAACATCAATATTAGCAAATCTTTCATAATTACTAGACAACACCTAATTTACAACTCATAACAGTCATGACCAAGTGACTTGAATACCAGAAAGGAGACTTTCATATTGATGACCTATTTTAATCAGTCTTTCAGTCTGAAGATTCCTCTTTATTTATCAGATATGGTCAAAATGTAGGAAGGATGCAATGCAAATGCTTTTTTAATAGAAAGAGAGGAAAAAAAAGCTGTAGTCTTTATTTTGGGAAATTCTGGCCTGGGGAAAATATGTCCAGTTCATATAAGATATATTTTGATTTTTTAGTAGCTGAGTAGGATGGCACAAGAAACAAAATCTGCTCTGAAGCAATCTGTTAAATAGGAAGAATATTTTTCCATATTAAAAGGATAATAGCTTAGACTTTTTCCAAGTCATTCTACCAGATACCAGTGTGCTGACTCATGCAATCTTTGACCTTAACAAACTACTCCACAGTTTATTTTCATAGCATGCTGCTTGGTAAATGTTTTGGGCAAAGACTATCTGTCTCTCATTCTAAACTCAGTTACTTTTCTATCTTCCATGAGGACTAGCAGCATCTACCTAGACTGTACAGAATCTTAAATACATGATTTTTCCAACTATTTTTCTTGGGGTTTTAACTTTTCAGTTTGTCTGTTTAGGAGCACATGGAACATATGGAAAAAACCCACACCCTCCACAAAAAAAAAAAAAAAACAACAAAATGAAGTTATTGTGTCAGATTCTGAAATAATTTATTTTTTTATGATATATACACTGGTATTGTCAAAATAAGAAGCTTCACAGTAATGGTCCTGCTTCAGTGTCATTATTTTTCTTGAGAATTCAATGGGTACAGGTTACAGACACATGAACTTTCTCTTGTAGCTCAGAAATTGTCCACAAATGAATGAAAAATATCTTTCTTTTCTGCTCTATAGCAGATGATTTTAGCTACTTTTTCAGGTAAATGGAGTTTCTGTCTGCTGTTGATGCATACATCTCCTCTTTTGTCTGTTGGCACAATTCTTTTGTTGTTCTGTATTTCACCAATCCTCCCACATTTCTGTAATTTTCATAGTTGAATACATGTACCTTCCATTCTGTCTTCTGAATTAGATCATATACTGTTCTCTAGACTCACTCCCTATGTTGAGATAAGGGGACATTCATTGGGACAGACATTTCCACTCCAATAGCCTGGTATTTCAATACCGTTGTCCACTCTAGTGCCTGGCCTATGAGAGGTGGATGTCTGACACATCTTGTGTGAACAGAAGTATTGATTGGTATAATAGTTTAATACAACTGTCAGGGCCTGGGTGCACTGACAGGCCTCAAAAGCCCTGAGCAGCCTTTTCCCCTTGGGTCTCCAAGGGTCTCCTTAGGTCTCCTTGGGACTCCTTAGCCCCTGCTAATAGGCCCAGAATCCCCATTTCAGCTCAGCCTGAGGCCATCAGTCACTGTCAAGTTAGTCGTTGTAGTGCCAGTCTCCAGCCCTGTTCTTGGATTGTCTGGATTTCCTGGATTGATTTCGGACTTGGCTTGTGACCTTGTGTTTACCTATTGATCACTGGACTGTCAGTAGGACCTGATGCTGTCAGCATCCTGCTGGCTTGGGCCTGCACCTCAGTGGTGACCTGAATCCCTCTGCCCTGGGAGGCCGCTCAGAGGCAGGCTGAATGTTCCACTTGACCTTGCAAACTCTTCAGTGGTGTCTTGAGCACGCCTGCTCACTTCGTGACGTGACAACGGACCCCTGGCAACACCTGCCTGGGCCTCATGGTGTTTGGGGACTGATCCATGGTGAGTCCAACCCACAGAACCCCACAAGTCCCTGAAATAAATCCATGGGGACTCTGGACCTTGCCTGGGATGCAGATGACCTTGTGTGTGTCCCCACTACGACCACAGCATTTCATAACCACATGTCTCCAGAGCTGTGTAAGGCACAAGGACAAACCTTGCTGAAAGGAGAAGGTGGTGCCAAGGCCCCAAGCGTGTCCATCCTCCTGGGGGTCTGGCTGCAAAGCCCAGGGCCAGCGCAGCTAAGAGCTGACCCTGGGCCTGGGCTGACACCCATTCCCATGGGAGCTGCTTTAGGCTGAGGCTCTAGTGCTGGGCCCCACCGGAGCTCCCGTGCCCACCACCTTGCAGGTGGGCCACAGCCTGACCCTGGGCCCACTGGTCATGTCCCAGAGTAGGGTCATTTACCTGGTGTGCAAGATGCCAATATACACACAGAGTAGAGGTATTTATTTAAATCATTTCTTGCAGAGATGGGTGCTAGGTGGTGACACACAAAGCTAGAACACCAGCCTACAAGCTCTTTGGAATATTTATATGGTTCAAAACACAGAAATACTCAATTATAATTGTTGGTTAGTACCTTATCTTAACAATTTCTATTGGTTATTACAGTGTCTCACTTTCATTTAAAGCTACAATGTCCTTTAATTGATGTGCACATGCTCCAGTGCATTGGGGGGGGGGGCAATTCTGTTCAGTCTCTAATTGAGTTGGTGCTTGTGATCTCCCACTGCCACCATTACCTTTTCCCCAGTTACTGCAGATCTTTGTTGCTTTTAGCAGTTGTCTGGTTCTCGGCCGGTTTTTGGCACCTCTTGCAGAGGGATGTTCCCTTGTTACCAAGCCTTCTGTTCCTCTGTGTATATTCATTAGCAAGGCATGCAATGTTTGTACAAAGTGTCCTGTTTCACAAGGCTTGTAACTTTTTTACAGCTCTTTGCTCTTGCTCAGTGAAAGATTCCAATTTCTAAGATACGTCAGTCTGGACCTGGACCCTAAACCACAGGCTGACTTCCTGACCTGGCCCCCACCTGCCTTGTCACTGCAGACCTGCAGTGACCTGGTGATGGGGCTGTGCCTGACCCTGTTTACAGTCACCATGCCTGATCCAAACCCTGACTTGCTAACTTGTGTTCCTGCATTGAGCTCAGAGCTGCCTCACTGACAAAGAATTGCCTGGCAGTTTGGGCTTTCAGTTGAAGCTGGCTGTTCCCCCAGCACTGCCCTGCCCTGCTCCCTCGCTAGGAGCAGCGGAACAGTCTCTATCCTGCTGGCCCCTTTGGGGATCCCCAGCCACTCCTGGCACTCTGTGCCTTAGGGAGCAGTTGGCCTGTCCTCTGACAGGAGCAATAGCAACTTTATAAGCAGAATGAGAATGTATGGAGCTTCTGCAGATGGCTTATTCAAATCACCAAACCTTTTCATTTATTTATCTCTTCTGGTCTTCTTCTACATAACAAACTTACTCTTGAAAAAATGTGTAGTCATTCAGGGTTACATTCCCCTGACCCTCAAAGTTTTAGTGTTTCAACAAACACCTCTTTGTTCTACAGAGGCAGGATCATTAGAATAGCTAGTCATTGCACATTTTTTCTTGAAAGATAGTGAATGATATGGCATGTAAAATCCAATAAAGAATGGGACTTCTTTTGTCTGAAGAATTTGACCTTCTTTCAGATTTTGATTTTCCCAATGGGATTTTCTTGCTGATAAATGCCAATACATTAAGAATATGTGAATATGGCTCATGATGATGGTATTAATTAACATTTTTTTAAAAAAATATTAAATCATCCTTATTTATTGTGCCTTGCAGCAACATTTAGGTCTGTCCTGAATCTGTAACTGTTCTCTGTTCTTAATATTAAATAGGCTAATAATCTTAGCCAGCACTTTTGGGAAAGGTGGTAGGGCTGAAAACTAGAGTATAATGTAAATTTTGCATCTAACTAACTTATCTGTTACACAGTGCTGTATCACAAGTGATAGATACCAATCAAAAGCATTCCTGCTTTAGGAAACTTTCTACTGGAAGGCTAAACATATGCTAAATATATGCTTCCAAGAGAAAGATTGAATGGCATTATTTATGTCATACATCATAGAATAAGTTAGATTTCACATATAAAGGTGACAGTAAAAGGTATCCTCATAAGAGCAGGTAAGCATTTTGAAGGTTTCCAGTACTGAACCCTTAACACGTTAAATAAGAGGAATTTCTGTAATATGGAACAGCACAGAAGATATCAGTGAAGTGGATGAAACAGAAAAAGGTGAATAGCAACATGAAGGTGTGATAAAATTATCAATAGGTGAAAAGAATATGGATAGCAGTGGAGAAATATCTCCTGTGAACACCAATGCTGATAGAAAAGAAACACTAATGCAAAGGAAATATTTTTATTAGCCTAATATATCTGCTTCCTACTATTTAGGATGGTACCAACCACATTTATTTTATGCTTTTAAAATACATATGTAAGTGTCTGTAAATTGAAGATGGGAATGCACTAGAAGTTAAACTACATGTTGAAAACACACTAGAAGTTTAATACTGTGAGTAGTTAGTGGGTTCTGATTCACTTAATTTCACTTTTCTATGTCTCAGTTAAGGAAAATTTGGCGATAATACTGCAGAAAACAATCTGCATGAGAGGCATGAAATGATGCTAGTTCTTGTTAAAATAAATATTGCAGCATGTTTAGCAAAAAATAAGTCATGTAGCTAAGATTTATTTTTTTATATATCAGGCCTTCTTTGTGCATGCAACTTAATATAGGGGTTGAAAACCTTTGATAGAGAGCTTGCCAGATTGTCTTTTGTCTTTTCTAAATTACAGGTTTTGTGTCTGCCAGCAGAAATTCAGTCGGATCCAAGAAATGCTGCCTCTCAAACAGACAAGTTGCTGCTGATAATCTTCTGTGGTAGTTTGTCTCTCTAAAAGGAAATGTACTCTGGTTTTCAGCCCTTCCTAAGTTTCATCCTCCATGTGAGTGAAATGGGAGTCACTGACACTGAATGCTACTTGCCTCCCACCATTCTGTACAAGCCATACAGCATGCCATTTAAAGGCTAGCTGTGTGTTGTCTTTGCCAGGTTGTATTTTAGAAGGACTTTTAATGCCTACAATTCTTGCATGAAAATTGACCCTGTTAATTTTAGGTCCCATTGCCTAAATTATAAGCCCATATGAATTTGATTACTTATACTATTTTATTTTGCAGGTAAGAAACCATTACTTATGAATATTTACTTTGTTTGGGAGCACTTGACATAAGAATTTAGACTGTAATTACTTACTTGTGTTTTACAATAATAGGTCTTGTAGTATAAAGAAGGAGGAAGCTATGTACTGAAAGAATTTAGTAGATAGAAAGTTCCCACAGTGAGTTATTGCTCAACCACAATGCTCCACCAATGTGTGCTGCTGGTGATCTGAAGTGAATAGAGGCAAAACTGAGGTCTTATGGTTGAAAAATACCTGCCCACATTTAAAAAAAAAAAAAAAAGTGTTAATTTCTATAACCTACTCAGACTTCGTATCAGATGATTACTTTTTGATTCTTTACATTTTATCAAAAATTTGTCCCTACATATCTGTGGCCCTGAGTGCTCTGCTCACTATATTCTCTAGTAAGGAAAAGCCTGAAACAATATGGGAGAATAGTAAAGCTGGTATCTGGAAGGGCAATACAGAAACAGAAGCAGAGACCTGTGATCAAAACAAATGTATGTTGAAAAAGACAACAGAAATTAGTGAGAGAAAAAAAATCTGAAGTGGAGTTCCCCAATGTAATATTCCTGGCTATTGAAAGGATAACATACAATTCCTCTGTAGAAGGTGTCCAAGTCATTTTAAATAGGGATATTCTGAGTGACTGGTGATTCTACTTGCATAGCCTTAGATAAGCAGGAAAGCTCAGTAGACTGCAGCAAGTTTGCCTACCCTCCAGCGGTCCTGAGAGGATCTTTGACAGACATGAAAAATTCAAAATTTGATAAACAAAACAAACAAAAAATTCCTGCATGTTGCCCTTTGAATAACACTTACTGAAAAAGAATCTTCAGGTAGGAGTTCACAAAATAAGCAACTATTAATCTTCTTTCATTTTGCCATAAATAATGGTAATTTTTAAGAACAGGATTCTATTACCACCTGGGCTTAACACTCCTGGAATGATTTATGAGAAATTTCATCTGTTCTTTGTGTGAAAGAGAAGGAATATTGGAACAAATATGCCCTTCAGCAGCAGTTGTATTTGTTATTTTTATTCCTTTTTTGAGGAGCCTTAATATCCTAATTTCTAACTACTTCCCTTACACAATTTGCATTATCATCACTGACTTGATGTTGTAGATAAGTTCTAGCAGTTGCTTCTAAAAACTTCAGCTCAACACCTGGCTGACAGGTCTAGCATATGGTGTGCATCCATATGAGTAATTATTTGTGTGTGTCTTATATTCATACACTTTTACGAAAAGTGAATAATTGAAAAAAGTATTTTCAGAAATATTTCTACTGCTAGGTCTAAATATTCCTGACTAAATTAGAGAAAGTCTGTCACAGAGAACTGCTGGGAATTCTAGGGTGAATATATATTTTTCACAAACCCTAAAATAAATAAAAAAGAATAATAAAAAAAGAAACCCTTTTACACTTTGCAAACCAATACCACATTCCTGCAGCAGCAATGCTATCAGAAGCAGCAGAGACAAGAGCAGTTTAAAATCAGGTAACCAAGCCATTTGGATTAATGAATCTTATAATAATGATATTCAATTGTACTTATAGTCCTCAGGCACATTTAACTACCTGTCTTAACTGAGTTTTCCTTTTATTGCCAATGATTTCAAAAAGTTGGAACAAGTGTTTTGAGATAGCCTTGCATTGATTACGGTAAGCATCTATTACTTGTCATGGCCCAGAGGTTCTCAAACTAGATCGAAGTTTGAAAATGCAAATATTATAGATTACATTCAAAACTAAATTTTTACATTATACCTGAAAAAATGAATAAATCTGAGGTTTACTCTTCCCCCTCCACCCACACAGCACATACATTAAAACAAAGATCTTTAATTGATGCCTTTAGACTTTCTAGATTTTAAGAAAATACCACTTATGCTGTTGACAAGCGGCTGAACTGTAAGGTAAGCTGACAGTTCTATTCATTGAACAGTGGCCTTTATATGTAGATGACTACCAGGGCCATCTTCTCTTATTACCATCCTTTCGAGAATGCAGTAATGTTTTCTGAGCCAAAAAAACCCAAACCACCAAACCAACCAACCAACCAGCCAACCAAACAAAAATTTAGAAATGGCCCGGCTTTCCTATCTTAGTCAAGTGAGACCAAAAACCATCGTATTTTCCTCAATGACCACATAAATTTGCAAGTTAAATTAATAGACAACATGAACAAAGTTCTGAGATTCATAAATTATCTACTTTTACTTCAAATTTGAATTTTCTTGATTATTGTCTTTCTTTAAAATTAAAAACAATCTTCTTTTCTCTTTTGATTCTATAGACAATTATTGTTCCTTGTACACAAATGTAATATTTTCTTAGGAAATAGTTGATGTATAAGAGCCATATCTGCCTTCTGAGTTACTAAGATGTTTATTAGGGGACTGATACAGTTATGAGAATAGATTTCTGGTTTCTGACAAAACAATCAAGCTGTTATTTCCAAAACTATCCAGAATTTCTTTGATTCTAAACGTAGCTATGCTTTCATTTTTTATAAACTAGAAAAAAGATTGCTGAATTTGTGTCTTCTAGGTTATCAGAATGGAAAAGGACATGTATTCACACTATTTTTTCATTTAATAAATTTTGTGTTGCTTTTTTCCCCGTTTGATCCTGCATCTTCTTCCAATGGAAATATTGATCACATATGGTGTTTGCTATGTTTCTTACCATACTCCAATATGGCATGTAACTAATTCAGCTTATAGACACAAACTAGACTTTCTTGCCATATTATATTTTGAGTGTTCTTTTAGAATCACATAATTAAGCTCAAATTTGCTAAAAGAGACATTACCTCATAAAAGCATAGGTAAAACATCATCATATTTTAATATTTATTTAAGAACCTAATCAAAAGAGTAGCAGGACTCAGAAATGCCAATTTGCTTCATTTTGCTGTATTTATTAGTATTTAGCTCCCCTCAAAATCAACTCAT
The DNA here is from genome assembly GCF_965231255.1 of Vanellus vanellus. Classification (NCBI taxonomy): domain Eukaryota; kingdom Metazoa; phylum Chordata; class Aves; order Charadriiformes; family Charadriidae; genus Vanellus; species Vanellus vanellus. The sequence goes on along the minus strand of NC_138911.1, from coordinate 23,822,385 downwards.
TCCTTTAACAGACTAACTAATACGCATCTAGATTCAAAGTCAGAAAGCAAAAATCCTCATGAATCTTTGTACCAAGGAGAATTAAGAAAAAAAAAAAAAAAAAAAAAAGTGAAAAAAATTTCAATGTTTAATCAGTGGAAGTCTAGGAATATCTGATTCCAAAGTCAACATGAATGTCACCTGCTTGCCTTTCCTGACTTAATCAGTATAAAGTATTAATACACGAATGTCAAAATATGCTGCCAGGAAGAAACGGAAATCCACCTTACTGGGGTCAAACACTACAGTGATTTTGATACAGAGTTACAGTATTTCTGTAAGGGTATCAGTACGCCCTTCTTTCCACAAACCGGTAAAAAATGAATCACTGTAATCTATATGAAGGAGGGTATTTTGTTACCTCTGTTCTATGTGCCTCCTGTTGGAGCAGGTCCAGAGGAGGGCCACAGAGATGGCCAGAGGGCTGGAGCACCTCTCCTCTGAAGACAGGCTGAGAGAGTTGGGGTTGTTCAGCCTGGAGAAGAGAAGGCTCCAGGGAGATGTTATAGCAGCCTTCTAGTACTTAAAGAGGGCTTACAGGAAAGATAGGGAGGGACTATTTATCAGGGAGTATAGTGATAGGATCAGAGGTAACAGTTTTAAACTGAAAGAGGGAAGATTTAGATTAGATATTAGGAAGAAATTCTTTACTCTGCAGGTGTTGAGACATTGGAACAGGTTGCGCAGGGAAGTTGTGGATGCCCCATCACTGGAGATGCTCAAGACCAGGTTGAGAGAGGCTTTGAGCAACCTGATCTAGTGGGAGGTGTCCCTGGCCATGGCAGGGGGGTTGGAACCAGGTGATCTTTAAGGTCCCTTCCGACTCTAACCATTCTGTGATTCTATGATTCTACATGCATACAACTTATGTCAGCATAATCATGAGTTCCTTGTACCTCTTTGACTTATGATATAGAAATCTTGCTTATGCTTAAATTCATGCAAGGGAATACAGAGCTACAATGGACAGTGGTTTTGGTTTCATCTTTTTCCATTCCACTGTGTACATTTTCCTATTTCCAAAATAAGGCAGTGTACAGAGAACACAGTGGAATTTATACTTCTATGTTGCCTCATACATTTAAAACACAAAGCTATTGTCCAAAGGACTGAAAATATTTGATTGTCACTGATTGCAGGATGTTGTAAATTCTGTTCAGAAAACCCCAATTCTGTGATATTTCTTTGACACTATACGTTGCAGCACATAGCTTACATAATTTGCAGTGCACCCCAATGTTATTAACCTTGCAACATATAGAATAAAAACAATGTTAACAGTCAGCTCACCAGTGTAGCATGAGGAGAAGTAGGTATGAGGAGGAGTAAGTTAACAGCAGCTTATTCTCTAAACCCATGGAAACTAAGTAATTCAATCTACCACAGGGTTTAGCCTTTCATTTTATCATTCCCTTTCACACTTGGTCTTAACCCAAGCTGGAGCATAAGTGACAGACATCAAGCATGAAGATAATAAGATCATGTTGATTAGAAGTCAAAGTAAACCAGCTGTCATAAAACTGTGGAATAATATAGGTGACAGACAACATTTTTCCTTGAAAACAATTATTTTTGTTCCTCAGATCAAATAATCTGGAATTTTAAGAGCAAAAGGAAGTAATTTGTCTTTCAGTTGGCTCAATCCACTGAAAGCAGAAATCTACATGCTAGCGAGGTTCGTGGTGGTGATGGATGTTCCCATGTACCAGAAAAAACACTGCTTATCTGTTCTAATCCTTATTGGATCTCAATTTATTACAACAATAGCACATTTTATTGGTTTACCATGGCTGTATTTGCTCCTGAAATCCTATTTTTCTCATTGAAAGAACAATGAGAAGACGACATTCTGCTGATACTTAAAGACTATCAGTCACATTAATATGGAGATACTGAACATGGAGTCATAAATACTGGTACCTGAAATAAAGTTTTGTGTGCCTGTGTAATAAGCTGATTTGAAGCAGAATCTTTCCCAGCTCAGTGAAGTGCTGGGGGAAGAGAGTGTGTTCCAAAACTTATTTTCTTTTCGGCACAACAGCCAAGCACTAGGCAATTTGGAAACAGAGAAGGTAAGGGCTTGCAGGCTCCAGAGTACTGGCCCACACTTGCCTCCCCCAGGGATCCCAGCAGGCAGGCCATCTCAGAATCAGGATTTTATTTCTCTTCTTAGATACATTTTGGCATGTTCTATATTTGTTCCAAAATAGAGTTAAATCATGTGCTCGAGTATATGAAACAGACTTTTTTTTTTTTGTTTAAACCTACTTCTGTTCACAAATGTAAAAACAATTAGTGTCTTGGCATTAAAACACAGGGAGGTGGGTTATTTTTAAATATAGTTATCGTTTGTTTCACAAATGTATGTTCAATTATCATATATACACATAACTATCGTATTAAAACTTTTTTACTCATATTAACTCCTCATGATTAGATAAGGTTTTTTGCATCTCCTCTGAATCATCTATTGGTAGTCACTGTTGGAGACAGCATGTTGGATTGAAAGGTTTCTGCTGTTGTTCATGTAGTAATTATACCTATTGCCCATCTATTATGTTGGCCTCTAGACAGGTGCTTTTAGAGAATGCAGAGAAAGCTAAAAAATGGGGAAATGCACCCTTCCATTCTGCCTGTTATTCTCAATAGTACCAAATACTCTTTCAAAATGTCAAGTGCTTATTTAAATATCGCTAAATTTCATTTTCAGTAATCAGCATGTACCAAAGAGTTCCACAGACTTGCACATGACTGGGGCCAGAGTATATCGTACCAGGGTTTATAGCTGGCAACTCAATTTTTTGTCTTTTGGGGTTTTTATATTTTTTTTTTAATCTACCTTCTCTATACTCTTTATCATTGTGCATTTACCCTGCCCATTCTTATTCGTCTGTTTTTTGAGATAAATACTCTTCAATCTTCTCAATCACTTCTACAAAAATATTAAGGCTTCTGATCATTTTGCCCATACAATTTTGCCATGTCATAGACTCATAGAATCATAGAATGGTTTAGGTTGGAAAGGACCTTGAAGATCATCGAGTTCCAACCCCCCCTGCCATAGGCAGGGACACCTCCCACTAGACCAGGTTACCCAAGGCCATGTCCAGCCTGGCCCTGAACAACAACCCCCCCCCAGGGATGGAGCCTCAACAGCTTCTCTGGGCAACCTGTTCCAGTGCCTTAGTACCCTCAAAGTGAAAAACTTCTTCCTAATGTTTAATCTGAACCTGTCCTATTCTAGTTTCAAGCCATTCCCCCTTGTCCTCTCTCTACATGCCCTAGTAAAAAGTCCGTCCCCAGCTCTCCTGTAGGCCCCCTTTAGGTACTGGAAGGCCGCAATAAGATGTCCCCGGAGCCTTCTCTTCTCCAGGCTGAACAGCCCCAACTCTTTCAGCCTCTCCTCATAGGAGAGGTGCTCTAGCCCTCGGATCATCCTCATGGCTCTCCTCTGGACATGCTCCAGCAGGTCCATGTCCTTCTTCTGTTGGGGACTCCAGAGCTGGATGCAGTACTCCAAGTTAGGTCTCACGAGAGTGGAGTAGAGGGGCAGAATCCCTTCCTTTGACCTGCTGGCCCCACTTCTTTTGATGCAGCCCAGGGTACAGTTGGCCTTCTGGGCTGCGATCGCACATTGCTGGCTCATGTTGAGCTTCTTGTCAATCAGCACCCCCAGGTCCTTCTCCTCAGGGCTGCTCTCCAGCCATTCCCCGCCCAGCCTGTATTTGTGCTTGGGGTTGCCCTGACCCAGATGTAAGACCTTGCACTTGGCCTTGTTGAACTGCATGAGGATGCAGTCCTGAGTAATGTGCACTAGGAAAGCCTGCTTTAGCAGGGGAGTTGGATTAGATGATCTCTAGAGGTCCCTTCCAACTCTGAAAATTCTGTGATTCTGTGAGGTTGGCTTGGGCCCACCTCTCCAGCCTGTCCAGGTCCCTCTGGATGGCATCCCTCCCCTCCAGCATGTCTACCTCGCCAAACAGCTTGGTGTCATCAGCAAACTTGCTGAGGGTGCACTCAACCCCACTGTCCATGTCGCTGACAAAGACATTGAACAGTACAGGCTCCAGTACTGACCCCTGAGGATCGCCACTCTTGACTGCTGTCCACTTGGACATTGAGCCGTTGACCGCAACTCTTTGAGTGCAACCGTCTAGCCAGTTCTTTATCCACCAAAGGGTCCATTTGTTGAATCCATGTCTCTTCAATTTAGAGACCAGGATATCATGTGGGACATGTCCTTTAGGTCATGGGTATTTGACTGTCCTGGTTCCAGCAGGGATGGGGTTAATTTCCCCAGGGATGCGGCAGGGGACACAGGTATTCCATACCTGGGAGCAATGCCAGGGCTATAGGGGGGAGCTGGCCAGGGGAGGGGGCAGGAAGTCACCACTCGGAGCGGGCTGGGGGCTTCCCGGGTCCAGTCGGTGAGCGATGGTACTGTAATTGCGTTTGTATATTCCTTTATTGGTGTTATTGTTATTGTTTTTCTCTTTCCTTTCCCGTTCTGTTAAAATGCCTTTATCCCAACCCACGAGTTTTGCCTTTTTCTTCTGATTTTCCCCATGGTTGTGGGCGTTGAGCAAGCGGCCGTGTGGTTCTTTGTTGCCAGCTAAGGCCATACCACGACATTGATTCACAAAATATTGAGCAGGTACGGTATATGCCATTAATTAATGACTACATATAATTACTTTTTAATAGTGGATCTATGAAACTACAGAGAATAGAGCACATTCTGATATACTTCTCTGATGAAAATCTAGCTCACATCTAGCTCCGTTTTGCCACGCTAGCTACAAGACCCAATAAGAACATCGCCAAGATAAGCTCTTTTCAAATAAATTTGATGTGGTCACCTGCTGTCTTTTAGGTTAGGACTAGGAGCTTGATTTGGACTACATACCTTGGAGCCAATGAACAAAACAAAAAAAAGAATAATATTGGTTACAGTAATGTACGTTTTCAATCCTTTCACATTATGGTCCTCTAGGGACAAATCTGACGTTCTATTAAATCCTCTGTGATTTGTATAGCCAGTGTGACAAGTACTTTTTGGCTAGTTACAGAGGCAAAAATTGGCTTTATCCTGTGTTGATAAGTTGCATTTTCTATTTGACCTAGATCAAAAGTCTGAAATTTAGAGGACACATACACTGATGTTAGGTTTTCAGTACTTTGCATGTAAATTTGAAATAACAAAGTTAAATTGCTATAGTAATTCCAAAGAGTTATAGTTTCAGCTATATTTCTACAGCATCAGCAGGATTTTTCCTGAAAGTCTTTAGACCTGACAGTATTCTAAGACATTTCACTGTTAAATTCATTCTGAATATTCTCATTTTCAGTTACTGCTGTGTTTTGAAAAGCTGATTTCTTTTATCTTGTCACAGCCAACATGCTTGAACTATAGATTCAAAAGCAATGGACCTGGCCTCTAATAGCCATAGCATAGAAGCCAACAAAGTGGACGCGTCTAGACTTCAGTGTATTTCAACAGTGGGAAGAAATTATGAAGCAGCTTACATGATTTTCGTAACCTGATAAATTGTGAAATCTATGTATGACTACAATGGATTTTAAAATAGACTGTGATTCTTTGAATGAATGTGATACACACTGTTAATTTATTAACATTATTTAGTGTTTATATTGCAAGCTTAAAGATTCCCTCAAATTAATAAATGGAAAGAAAAAGAAATGAAAACATTTCAATTCTTTTGTCTAAAAAGTGTAACAGCGTGTAAGAAAATTGTAGAATTTCTCTGAATAAGATTATACTATGTGAGCCCAGAATTTCAATGCATTCAGATTTATGGACCAAAGAATAATACATTAGGAAATCAATTCTAGCATTCACTTGTTTATTTTATATAATAATTTACCTATTATTTAATATAGATTGAGGTGAGAAAGAGATAAAGACTTTGGAATGAGTTTTAGATTATTTCTACACAAAGGAAAAGGCACAGAATCGAAAAAATTAGATTATACATTTCAAGGTTTGAACCTCTCTTTAAAATCAGAAATTATTTGTTCCCTTTTTTCAGAAATTATTTCTATCAGAATTTTGAATTTATCTAATAAAGCCATTGGCCTTTTAAGTCTTTTTTGTTCTGAGGTAGGTCCAAAACATGGTTCAGGAACAAGGGTCTCAGCTGACATCAACAGGATGTTGCTCTTAATATAAATAATAGAATTTGGTCCCTCATATATATTGAAATGAAATTTGTAAGGTTTATATGATTGTTTTGTGCACAGAAGATGTATATCTGTATGTTAATTCTGCAGCACCTTCAAGGTCTTTCTTTGATTTAGCTTTTGTTTCATTGCTTACAAAAATATGAAGCATCTGCATGCAATGAAAAATAAAGTATAAAAAGCAAAAAGCAACAAAATTACAAACCTAAGTTTTCAGTCTTGGAAAAATTAAGCTTGATCAGTTGTCACTGGTTAAAAAGAAAACTTTGGCCCATTGTGAAGAACATTTTGCCCTTTTGTGTTTTAATCAAGCCTTTGTGCTTTAGAGCAATTGTTGTGGTTTAGTCTTAAAATTTGCTTAGGTGATTGACAAGTATTTATTGCATTTAGACTCTAAAGTGTGTCAAAACACACAGTTTTCTAATTCAATGGATATATTTAAAATATTTTCCTGATTTTTTACCATAATAAGGAGATGGGCCTTCACATGTATAGCAAAAGCAATAGGCTTATTTGTTATGTTTTGCATGTTGGATGCATATTCAGCATGTTTTAACAGGCCTGTTTCTTTTTCATTATAATATCAGAAAGGAAATATTAGGTGTTTCAATTTGGTACAAAAGTCATTAAAAAATTTGGAAATTGTGGTTTGTAGAAGTAGTTAGATACCAGCAAAGAATTGGGGGGGTGGGGAAGAAAGAAGGTAAAAACTTTGAACACGAAGTCTGTTACTCGTAATGTTAACTTAGCAAAACATATTAATGTCTAATTTGTGTCCAAAATTGATAAGGTAGGTATCTATTCTGAGTCTCTCACTCATTTGACATAAGTATTTATTTAAAGAGGTGCATTTATATAATCCTGATAACTCATAAATAGGTCTTTTATATATTATTATCTAAGAAATTAGGATTGTATGCCACTGTTAGCACTCAGCCCTTACCCTTGCTAAGTGGTTTAATAGTATCCAAGACTCCCTTAAGAGGACAAACTCGGTATCACCATATTCTTAATAAGGGTTTTATGAAGCAGGCAAGAATGGAGCTTGTTAGGACCTGAAAAAAACCCACCTAAACCAGCATGCTGTACATCCCTGTAATTTCCTTTGAAAGAAAGTTACAAATTAGAACAATTCTTAATGCTTGCTAAAAAGCCCATTTCCCTATATAGTGACAGAACAGAAGCAAAAAAACAGTCCTAAAGGTTTTATTCTAGTATCTCTGATAGACCTCGCACTGCTTCATGGGAGATTCATGAGCTTTCATTCTATAATTGACAATGAAGTATAATATACTCCATGTTAACATTGACATTAAAAAAATGCACTAATAAATCTGTATGGATATTTATCAAAAGGCTGGTCAACATATATTGCAGACATACTTTTGTGACAAAGTGGATCTCAGTATTAAAAAACCTAGTAGTGATACATTCAAAGCTTTCCAGAAAAAAAGGGTGAAAAAATCATATCACATTACTGAAATATTTATATTCATCTCATTTTCTGGTCTATAATCATTCGATAATTCCTCAGGTGCACAGTGAAAGTGTTGGGGTTTTGTTTCCTTAGCAACCACCAGGTCTCCATTTTTATAAATTAAACAGCATATGCAGAGCTTGTTGCTATTTCACTTAATGTAATTTTCTTCTGGGCTTATATGGTATTCAAAGTGGTCAGGAATATACACAAAAGAAGTACTGTGAAGGAAAGAGAGGGAGGGTTATTCTGAGAATCTGACCATGTTTTCAGTCATGACAATGTCCCTGTGAGAGAGGAAGGAAGGAAGGAAGGAAGGAAGGAAGGAAGGAAGGAAGGAAGGAAGGAAGGAAGGAAGGAAGGAAGGAAGGAAGGAAGGAAGGAAGGAAGGAAGGAAGGAAGGAAGGAAGGAAGGAAGGAAGGAAGGAAGGAAGGAAGGAAGGAAGTCCTTTCAAGGTATGGGACGCAGCTGAGACTATTTAAACTCAGGACAAAAATTAAAGAGAGTAGAAGCTAAACTTCTTTAATAGGTTAATCTAACAAAGGAATTGAACATCTGTATGGTAAGCGACATGAAATACATGGGATATGGAACCTTCATCTTTGGCACTTATTTTAAGAAACACATCACTTCTACTGTACTAAAAATATAACTTTCTAGCCCTGAATCACTCAGAAGGGATGTTACTGCCATTCGTGGTGCCAAAGAGGGCACAAATGTGGTATCATTACCATGACTGAATGAATATAAATCGCTTCTGGAATGAGTTGCGTTAATTGGATTCAACAAGAGTCAAGCTTTGGGATCTTCCTTTTATTTGGGGGTATTTCATAGTTGGAAAATACAGAAAATATAGAAATAGTTACAATAGACAGTAGACAATTCAAGTGAATAGGACTGGATCAATTAAAATTTTCTTGAAGCCAAGCTATACCACAATGAGAATGTTGAACCACCAGCTTACCTGGAAATTCAAGAGTACTTTGAGATCTGAAAACATTTACCATTAAGTTTAATCCCTTCAGTACTAGAGGACAAACATAGTTCAGTACTCATAAACCAGGGATGTGTTTGCTCTCTTAAATCTCTTCTGTCACATTACAATTGCTTTTGACTAACTGCTGCCCTCCAGAATTCAGACTCTGTTATGATAGTGGCAAAGAAAAAAACATTGCTGACCACCTACGCCCACAAGTAATGCAACCTGATTGCTACATCCATGCCAACAGCTGACCTGAAATAAGCTAAAAAATACTAGGTTCCAAATTGCTCTGAACTTCATTCATGACAGAACAGGAGATGTAGTCTACCTGGATGAGTGAACCGGATTCTGTCCTGCATCAAATATTACCAGCTGACTTGTCAGATAAGTTCAGATTATGTAGTCCTTGTTTATATGAGAAAAAATGCAAACTTATTTTCTGTTTTCATATGAATTTTCTGGATTTGCTGGATATTAGAAAAATCATTGATTAGCTTGCAAACTTACAAATTTATAAGCCAAACAAATTTCCTAAGAAATTACTGAAGGTCAATAAATTATCATAAATCATACCTAGAGCATTCCGCTATTATGATAAAAGTGCTCAGACTCTCCAGGTATTATAAATGCATATGCATTGTATAAATGTAAAAAGGACAAGAATGAATGTAATTTTTTTCTTAATATTGATCTATAATTAGACTGTCGCGAAATGCTCACTAACAAACTGATTCCAATACTAACTCTTCAGTTTAAAATGTGTGTTAATTATATTCTAGAAAACAGTGTCTCTTCCCATCATTGGGGTAAAAAAAAAAAAACAACCCAAAAATGTTGACAGTTTTGGGCACTTCCTGGGCAATTTTGTGTAAAGAAAGGTAATTAAGAAAAGTTATACTCTATCAGATTCTATTAGAAATAAAGTCAATTAAATCATTGTTGTGAAAATACATCAGAAGTGTTTGTATAATCCTAATGCAATATGACAGCATTCAATATCATGTCATATTTTCAATTTCTTGAATCTTTCTTTCTGCATACCTTGTTTTTTCAGCTTTACATATAACATCTGCCTTCTGGGGTGATTTCTTTTTCTTAAAATTTCTCAAGATTTTATAACACTTCAGCTACCCTTCCTTTGCATAAATTTAGTTTTAGGTTAATATATTCACAATTTTAAAAATCTGAGAGCAAAACAGTGACCCAACACTTCTGGGGATTTTACAGAAACAAAAATCCTGTAGGCACTGTAAAGTAAAACATATACAATTCAAAGAGGTTTCTCTGAGTAGTCAAGAGTAGTATGAAAATTTCCTGCTGCAAGTCACACAGGCTTTTTGTCACAGCAAATACCTATGTAATAGCTTACGCCTGGAATCTAGATATTTGCAGAAGTTTTCCAATACATTGCTAAGTGGTATTTGGAACGAAATGTGGGTTGTGATTTTAGACACTTTGCACACTTTTGGAACTCAAGTGATAAAGAGAATGAGTTTCCTTTACTGGGATATTTTCCTTTGATGTAATTTTTACAGTCTAGTTTTAAGATTCATTTACTTGTAATAATGTTTAAAAGTTGAAAGGAAGAGAAATGAGAGGTAAACCCCACATTAGAACTTGCAAACACACTTACCAAGCTGGCAGAGAGCACTTTTTCTTCGTACATCTCTTCAAACCTACTTCTACTGGCAAAAGTTGTTTCAGCTCACTACCTAGGCAGTTTTCTACCTCTTTCTACTTCAAGATATTGATATTCCAATTAAAACTGGCTTGGTTTGGTAAGATACACTTTGCTGTATATTCAGGGAAACACACAAACTAGGTGTGCAGCAACGTGAAAATTGCCAAAGACAGTCAATTTCTCCAAGGCTTACTGCTGTGCTGCAGTCATAGCATGTTGTTCTCTTCTGGAAAATCTTCTGGAAGTATCAGAAGAGATAAGAGGAAAGAAAGTAAAAACATCAGCAAGACCTTGAGAGGAAAACCTTTTAAGCAAATAGAATAAGAATCAGCACTGTGTTACTGGCATGGAAAGAGCTATATGAACCAAATGCTATATTGATGGAGAAATTCTAATGTGGCATTAGGCTTCTAAACACGCTCAATATCAAGAATCTTTTATTCAGAAATTCTGAGAAGTTTGGCCTAAACCTTCTCCATTGCACACTACTGAAATTTATCTGTTAGTTTCAGAAGATGATTGAGGTTAATGCTGAATACTTTTGAAAAATCCAGATTAGGTATTTGCAGAAGCCAGAACATAGTCAAATATAATGAGATGCTTACACAGCTAATGTAAGTAACCTAATTAACCTGTCAACAGGGAGGTAAAAAAGTGAACTAAGGGAAAAAACAGTACTCTGAAAGTAGTTCAGTGTTCTGTGTTGAGAAAGGAAAGTACAAAAGAGATATCAGAAAAAAATTGTTAAAAAAAATGTGGAAGTGTAAACTAGCATGCCCTATTAGTGATAGAATTCCATAGATAACTACTTTTATTTTCTGAATTTACAATTATTATCCTTTTGATGTCCCTGCTCCCTACTCTACAATACAGATCTGGGCAACTTCTGTTACAGATATCTTCAGGATTTACAGCCTTCGGAAAAATAACTTACTGAAAACTACAAAGTATTCAAGGGTAAGACAGAGGTAAGGCCGGTTAATTTGCCATTCAGCGGCTTAAATTAAGAAACTATGAAGAAAAGTCCTTATAAAATTTTATACTTGGTTTTCATTTTTGGCCATTTAAAAAGAAGAACATCTTTAAAAAGAATTCAAATTAAAAATTAAAAAGAATTCAAAAAATTCTGAAATAAGACCTCCATTTAAATAGAAAGTGCATCAATAAAACAATGTAGGAAAATTTCAAACCTCCTTTCCTCAGATTTTCAGACAAAACTACAAAATGAATGAATGATATCACTGGAAACACTGTTGGTCAGTTACCTAATCAAAATTTATTAGAATTACATTTCACAAAAAAAAAAAGGGGAGACAAATAAATGGGTATTTTCCCTTTAAATAATGCAACAACAATAAGAAAAAATCTTTAGCAGGGGAAGAGAGATGTATTTTCACCCAGTTTGCTGAATTTTGTTTTACTGGATTTAATTTTAAATGTTAATCTAATGCTTTGATGTTTCAATTGAGCATTAAGAAGAATTGCAATCACTAAATTACTAAAAGGGAAAAGGCACAGCAGAGTTATTATTTATCATATTCTTTTTCCTGCTTTATAATTTGAAATGTCATGACCATGTTAATTTCTCTTAGTAGTTTGTACATATACATATATTAAGCTAATTTATTCCTAGTTAAAGAACGTACAGTTATTTGAAATAGAATCTATCTTTTTTTTTTTTTTTAATACTGTCATGGAAAGCGCAAGATAAAACTTTCAAGGATATTTTTTTTGTCCACTATATGACTATAAAGGATCAGGACCAAAAAATACCATAAAGCTTTGTAATAAGAGGTAAATCTTGGAAAGTGGGAAAAAGTCATTTTAGAAGACCAGTGTATTTGATTACTTGTGAAACTTTTTTTTCTTTATTATAAATCTAATTTAAATACCTCGTATTGATAATCAAGATGATTCTTAATAGTTTTCTTGATGACGTTTTAATTTCCCACCCCCATATAAACAGAAGTTACTGACACAGAAGACATTCTCTGCACATATCAGCTTTCACCTTGTTCTTGTGAAAATGACTAACAAAGGAATAAGGATAAGAAATACAGAATGACAGAAAAAGAGATTTTTGATAAAAATGCAACATAAACTAAAAATCTCACCTATTTTTCAGATTGAAAACTAATTTTAGTTTTGAAAAAGATTTTTTTTTCTTCACAAAAGTCAGTCTTTCCTGGGTGTTGTAATTTATTATCATAAACTGCAGTGAGTTGACAATTCCACTACAAAGACAAGAAATAATCTTAATGATGGAACACAAAATAAGTTATTAAACAGAATTTCTGATTAAAACATCTAGTTCAAACATATAAACTAAAAAAATCTACAGCAAGATAGCAACATTACTGTAAAAATTCAATGTTCAACAAAATTTGGATACCGTTTAACAATTAACTCTTTTCTCTTTAAACTCAGAGATGTGGGGTTTTGTTTTATACTGTCACAGTGTCTCTCAAGATTTGCCTCTTAAAAATCAGTAGTTTTAGAAGGTTGTCAGCTTTTCTAGAAATCACAAGACACAAATCATAGAATCATAGAATCATAGAATCACAGAATTGTCTAGGTTGGAAGAGACCCTTGGGATCATCGAGTCCAACCATCTACTCTACTCTACAAAGTTCTCCCCTACACCATATCCCCCAACACCCCATCTAAACGTCTCTTAAACACATCCAGGGATGGTGACTCAACCACCTCCCTGGGCAGTCTATTCCAATGCCCGACCACCCTTTCTGTGATAAATTCTTTCCTAATGTTCAGTCTAAACCTACCCTGTTGGAGCTTGAAGCCATTCCCTCTTGTTCTGTCATTAATTACCTGTGAGAAGAGACCAGCACCAACCTCTCTATAGTGTCCTTTCAAATAGTTGTAGAGAGTGATGAGGTCTCCCCTCAGCCTCCTCCTCTACAAACTAAACAGTCCCAACAAATTAGTTAAAGCAAAATGGAAGGGTTACATTCTCTAATAAGTTATGTCTTTCAGAAATTGTATAAACATATTTGCATATTCTACAGGTAAATACACTTTCACTTTATCCGTGGGTGACAAAGACAGAAATATTCTGGATGATTTTTATTTCCAATTCAGTCTGAACACTCTAATACAATAAGGAAACAAAACCAAATACCTGTTGCTGTGTTGTCTAAAACCCAAGGTAATAAACATCTTAAAATTCTGTAAAGATGCAGGCCGTTCTGTCGTGACCTCCTGCTACATGAAAAATAGATATGAAATTACCATTGCAACTAACTTCTAAGGTAGTAAATTATCTGACCTTGAAATTTCAAGTTGATGATAGATGTCCTCCAAAGATGTTCTAATTGAACACAGTCATACAGAGATAACTGGCTAGAGTTATACAAAGTCCCTCAAGACTATGTGATTTAATGGTTATTTGGGCCTCTATACTATATGTATGGTATTCTGCAAGAAGTGGTGGTGTCGATATACATGTCAAATGGCTCTGCACTGTGAGCGAATTCACCTTTTCACAGTAGATGTGGAATGGAACCAAAAGCTAATATTATAAAAGCTTTTCTTATGGCTAAATTTCTAATACTCTTTGGTTTAGCCCTCATGACATGAAAGTTTATCTCAAATAAATTTGTGTTCAGAAGTCAATAGATCTCTATGCATTTTTTAAAGGGGCTGTTGTGCCTGCCTAAGCACAAAGAAGCCAAAATATACTTGATTATGTTTCATAACTGTTTTCTCACTCACTTTGTCTACATTACCAAAAAGAAAAGTCCACTTTAAAAATCAAGATTAATAACAGTAAATATTATGATAGTTACGTAAATAATTATGTTTGTAAAGACATATTGTTTCAAATGATTTTTTAAATCCATGACAACACATCTATCTAAAAAGTCATGTATGGATTAAGATATGGATTAGCCCAATAGACCTAGTGAGCATATTTCCATTCTTGTTAGAACAACTGGGTTATAAATAGCAGAAAAATAATTAAGGTTTTGCTTTTTCAGCATTAGCTCTCCATTTCCAAAAGGTTTTTCATTTTCTTACAGAAAACCTAAAAGGAAGGACATAATAAAACTAAACTATGGAGGAACAATATAGCTGTTTTGCTACAGCTGTATTGTTCCTTAGTAATGTAAAATCAAATGGAAATCAAAAGGGTTTGAGTTTAGATTGTAATCTTTGGAGTTTTATGCTTCATTTTTCCTAGTCTTTTGGTCCTACCTTTTCCTTTATCACTGATGGTAGGAAAACAATCCTCTTTCCTCCCACCTCCACTTTTAAATAGCTGTTGGCTGCATTCTCATCTCCCATAGTAAATAGGACATCTTGGTGTCTGCAACATTTGTCTAAAGAATTATTTACCTTCCTCTCATGGGGGGTTAAAAACCTCAAGCCAAAGCTTGTCTTGATTCTCAGCAAACCAGAGCATGTTGGCATAGATATAAGGATAGCGAGCCACGAGCGATACTCTTGTATTAGAGGAAAAGTCTCTGATAGTGCCTGCAGGGAAAATACACTGGAACGTGATTTATTGTTGAAACAACGGGCAATATGTGGCTTCTGCCAATAGCTAGTAAATTCTAAACAATCAACAAAGATCCTCACTACATTTAAAGTTGCCTAAGCTACTTTTTTTTTTTTTTTTCACATACACCTGTACTGTACTATCTGACAATATAGATGGTCCTGTTTAGAGTCATTCTCTGTAAAGGACAAGGTACTCCTACTTGCTGAAATAGAAGAGGGATCTGACAGCAATGTTCAAGAAGAAAAGCCTTCTAGAGGATAGAAGATAGGAAATAGAGGGGAAGGAAGTACTTGTTTCACGTCATATTAAATACTTCTCTTCCTCCAGCTCCATTGGTATTTTGTCTGTCACAATCTCTTTCAACAATACTATTGTAGCTCTACAAAGATAAATGTAAATGGGAAGCAAACACTCTATGATTTATCCCTAGTAGATTCCCTTACCTCAGATTCACTTGCCTAACAGAAAAAATAGGGAAATGAAAATTAACACAGATTAATGCAGACTAATTTATGAGATACCTTACCATGAGGTTAAATTCACTTTATACTTAGAACAAACAAAACCAGACTTCCTTGATTTATTATGTTGTTAAAGATGGAGGAATGCATTTAGGCAGTAAAATTGGTACATATTTAAAAAAAAATAAATAAAATTAAATCACACTCGCATCCCACAGGTAAAGCCCACAAAGTCTAGAATTTTTTATATGTTGGATATGTATACTCCTCTCACTACCATAAGTATTCTTCAGGAATAAGGGACTTTTAAAAATCTTTCTGCATGCACAAGACAGACTTAAAACAAATTGGAAAGAAGACATAATATCATGAGACAAGAGGGTTTTTTTCTGTTAAGTTATGGACTTATGCACATAAGACACACTATTAAAAACTGTCTCAAAATATCTGCATGTTAAGAAAAATGCCCAATTTTGATCCATTTATTGATATTGATATTAAAACATTGTCTGCATGGTAACATTTTTTTGAAAGAACCTTGGACTCCAAATTGAATAAATCTTGCCCATAATACCTTCTTCTTTTCAGCAGGGCTTGTTCCAATAGGACAAGAGATAATGTTTTTAAATTAAAAGAAGGTTGATTCACACTAGATATAAGGAAGAATTTTTTTACAATGAGGGTGGTGAAACACTGGAACAGATTGCCCAGAGAGGTGGTAGATGCCTGTCCTGGTTCCCGCAGGGATGGGGTTAATTTCCCAAGGAGCCGGCAGGGGAGGCAGGCATTCCATACCACGTGACCCATGCCCAGCTAGAAGAGGAGCTAGCCGGGAAGGGGGGGGTAGTCGCCACTTGGGTGTGGGCAGTGGCGTTGTGGGTCTGGTTGCTGTGCTGCGGTACTGTAATTGTGTCTTTATCCTCCTTTATCGGTGTTATTGTTTTTCTTTCTTCTTCCCTTTGTCTGTTCTGTTAAATTGCACTATTTCAACCCACGAGTTTTGCCTTTTTCTGGCGATGTTTCCCACAGCTGTGGGATTTGAGCAAGTGGCTGCGTGGTTCTGAGGCCAAACCACGACAATGCCCCATCCCTAGAAACATTCAAAGTCAGGTTGGACAAGGCTCTGAGCAACCTGATATGGTTGAAGATGTCCCTGCTCATTGCAGGGGCAGTTGGACTAGGTGACCTTGAAAGGTCCTGTCCAACCCAAACTGTTGTATGATTCTAGAAGCAGCATCATGTATACTTGGCTCACCTCTGGCATTCCTGAATGCATATTTTGAAAGGCTATTCATACTTCTTCATTGTTCAAGAGAGGCAGAGGTTATTCTTCTGCATTAGCAAAGTGAACAAAACTTGCTTTTCCTGTAGGCTTTTGTCCTTGTGTTCTTCCAAGCTCTCTCTTCCCAGTTCACTCCTATATACACTTCACAAGTTCTTCCTCATCTCTTCCCATACCATATATATTCATCTTGATAAGCAAGTGTGAAGTATATGCTTTAGCTAACTTAAGAGTTATGTATGGACTTATGAACTGGCCATCATCTCTATCTTCTACCCAGCTATCAACTTCCCCATACTTGAGGAAATACAAATCTTTGACTCCTATCTCTTTGAAAAACATGGCCAGCACTCACCAACAGATTCAATAATTTTTTGTGGGTACCAGGGTGGTGTATGGAGAGAAGACCATGTTAATTACCACTTTCACTTAGTCATAAAACCTTTTTTCCTTTAAAAAAATCAGTCTAAAATGCACCAAAAATCCCCATTTTCCAAAAGCAAAGAGGAAGAAGTGAAAAGCTCAAACCCTCAATCTGTCTTTAAATCACCCAGTAAAGCATAAATGTTGCTGTACATTTTCTTTTTCTTTAATAGTGTGCTGATGATGTCTACGTGCTCTTCACCAAAAGTTCATTAGAAATGCTACCATGTAGACAGCTTATGGCATGTGTGTCTCCTATGACAAACTTCTTAATGTCATTTGGGGCTCAGAACAGTTTTTATAACAGACTGATTATGGGTTTATCAGAATTGAGATTTGAAAAGTATGTAAATGAGTTATTTAAGTGAGCAGCCTTTTACTTATGGAAAAGCATCATAACTATTAAATTGATACATTTGTTAGTAAATGGGTAAGCAAGTAACTCTTATTTCAGTCCTCAGTTTAATGGAGCTACTGAGCTAACAAAAGGCAATTCTTCAATGTTTATGAAAACATATTCACAGTTGCAATCTTTATCTTGAGGCATTATGGTTAAGTATTCCAATAATTCACAATTTATAGCATTAGGGTTTGAAAGACAGGTACCTTCCTGGCCATAAAAAACTTATTGTCAAACTGCTTAGTTTTCCTGACAACCAGAGGGTCTTATTATTTTCTTCTAATAATTTTCAGAAGTATTTATCAGATTTTCCAAAGACAGCACTGATTTTAAATGTAACTTGTGCTTCCTCCTACTGATGGCTAGAAACAGCATGCTTTGTTTAAGGGAATTGTCCTGTCTGGGAGATGACTTAAAACACATGAAAATATCTTAAATATGTACAGAGACAGAAATTCATTGGGCTTATATGTTTTGCCTCAAAAATCCACATGGAAAGGAGAGATACCTTGTACAGATGATCAGGTTTGGCTCTGTTCATTGCACTCACCACTCTCACACTATGTGACATGCATGGCTGCTGACTGGGCAGAATTAACTGTGTGGAATCCATTCAGAAAGCCAAGATCCATAGGAATTTAATTCAGACATTAAAGGCACATGAATAATATATAAATCCCTAGCTTTAAAGAGAGATTTGTCTGTTTTTCATTTGCACGTGTCTCTTTGCAGCACTAATAACATTACTTCTCCAGCTATGTTTTTATTATACATACTAATCACGTGAGACTACCATTCCTGAGTTACATCATAGCCAGAAAATTTGAGTTATTCACATTCAATAAAATCATACCACTAAATATAATTGTCACAGGAAATGTACTGGACAGAATACATTCAGGATAGAAATAAAAAATTGTTTTCAGATACACTAAGCCACAAACTTTCCCTAATCTTAACAAGAGAAAAAAAAATAATTTCAATGTTGAAAGTATAATTCAATAAGAAAACCAAAAGTGGCAATATAATTACTTTCCTCTGCTCTGAACTGATATTTTAAAAAGTTCCTTATTTTCACTTTTCTCATTTCTCAAGATCCATGATAGTTGTTCCATCACAGGAGAGAACTTAACAGATGGCCTACTAGCAGAGTGCTTAAGATAATTTGCATCCTAATAAAATATACTAACAATTTAAGATTTAGATATAACAACTTTCCTTCAATATTAAAAACTTAGACCTTCTTTAGTATTAGTCAAACTTTACTGAGAGGAGGAAGGAGTTTCTAGCTGGGTACAAGGATGTAGTTTACTTCTTACTGGGATGCTATTGGGGCTTCAGAATCACTCTCAATGCAGCAATATCAATCATGAGTCCATAAAAACCTAAAAGTCAGAGATTCAGAAAGCACTTAAATAAATTTCATTACGTTTTTGCATAAAGCAATTTGTTTGCACAGGTTTTATAAACCCAAGTAACTAAAATAAAAGTGTGAGTGCCATCAGAGTAATATTTTATTCACTTAATAGCACACTTGCTAAGCACAGCTGTACATTTCAATGAAATACACACTGCATTCATTAAGGAATTCTATGACATTTTCTTCCTCTGTTCAGAGCACATGTATTTTTTTACAAACATGAAAAAAGCTAAACAAAATGGTTACATAAAAATAACCAATCCTACCAACCGAAGTTTGAACGCATGTATTAAATTGCTTAGAAACTGGTCTCAAAATACATACTTCAAATAAAAACAATGATTCAGAAAGGATGGGTCTTCATTTATCAATAAACAGAACTTTGTAATTCAGAGGCAAGGTACAATCGTCTTAGCAGTGTCTCATATGTGTTCACTTATTCAGATTGTTACATATTCTATGAAAACATATTTAGATGCTTAGAAAAGCAAAGTGCAGAAGCATAATTCTCAGTTATATCTCTGCTATATATCTCTTCTCATGCTTAATTTGAGTAACAGCTAGTTTAGCATTTTGAGTGGAAGTGGAACAGATTACTTGTTTTGTGCCCTTAGTAGAAATGAAGAGCAGAGGAAACTTTTCTTAGAAATTTTAGAAGTATTGTAAAAATGGAGACATGTATTAGTATACCAACTATAAGACTTGAGTCTGAAAAACAAACAAAATAGAGTAGTAGGAAGAAAAGGACTGAGAAAGTGGCTTTATGGAAAAGGCAAACATCAGTAGTTTGTTTGTTTCCATCAACTCTGTGCATTATTCAAAAAAATTATTTGCAAAGCAGAAAAATATGTAGAAATTAAAATACAATTTCTGATTTATGGGGTAAAATATTTTAAACTGCTGCTAATATCATAAGGGTAAAATGTGCAGTGCCATCCTAATACTCTGGGACACCTAACAGTCTATGCAATACCTTATGTCACAAGTACAAAACTATTAGCCTCATTTGTAAGAAACAGTGTGGTCTTTAATTTCAAAATTATGGGGAATTGTACTTTCCCAAGAAACACAGATTGAAATTTTATTTTACTTTGTACAGATGCTAAACATAAATTATGGGGAAGAAAAAACTTAGAAAGAAAAAAAAGAAATGTTACAAAAATACAGTTAGATCCTCAATGTGGAAGGCAAAAAAAAAGAATATGCCACAATGGCCAATTCAAGGGCTTTCAGTTTTGCAGAGCATTCTCTACAATTTTGTCTGCTCTGCAGTGTTTAGTTGTTTGCTATAATCTTGCCCTTTCTTATTTGTTACACACATCCCTGTCTTGCTTATGCTTTGCTAAAGTTCTCTTTCTTTTCCCTCATTACCTCATGTAATTTATTCTGCCCTAAGTAAATCCAAAGAAATAAATACCTATTTCAGGGCACCAGTTTTCCACTGCCTCTCTCACACATTCCTCTGGGAATAAAAGGATAAATGGCTAGGCCAGTGCCGCCAATTTTTGGATCCTAATAAAATGGGCATACACTATAAAACTTTCTAAAATAATACAAATGTTGGCAAAGTCTAACAGCTTTTCACTCGTTACCTTCTACTTTTGTTAATAGTTACAGAAAACTGACTAAATGCCTAAACAGGAGTTGAGCCATTCAAAATTCAACCTCATTTATAAGTGCTGACAAGTCAAATTCCCTTTGTGACCTCTTAAAACCTGTGAATTCTGTATAATTCACTTCATATAATTACCATAGTTTAGGCTGCTCCTTCAAACCTCTGATGTGAAATTTCATCTCTTGAATTTATCTATGAAGCTTGTTTATCCTAAATATCTATATTCCTTTTGTATTATATTTCATATATTTTATAAATGCTGTGTATTTAAAATCAAATATGCGGAAAGCTTTCGAGGGTTTTATGGGACGAGACACATACACTAATAACAGACTGAATCCCGGCTTTCAGTCTGTTTAGCAACACCAGCAGTAACAAAACACTGATTGTTGTTACCCAAAATCAATTCAAAGCTCATCCACATTTCTCTCACAGCGAGAAATAAAATTGTCTGACATTAAAGTCTTTGTAGAAGAAATTTACATTGAGACCCCTGAATATAAGTCTTTAATATGAACTTTTGTGTACTGTCCTCGTTATTTAATATAACATAGTGCAGTTTATTTAAAATTTATACAAGGTAGATATTTGTCTAGTGTTTTTCCACATAAACCATTAAATACTGATGCTTGTTCATATTCACCTAAACTTTGAATGATAACAGATTATTTTCTTTTCTGGGACATATGTGCCATCTAAGTATCAATAGACAAAGCATTTTATTTTAAATAAATCACAGAATCACAGAATCACAGAATAGTCAGGGTTGGAAGGGACCTATGGAGATCATCTAGTCCAACCCCCCTGCCAGAGCAGGGTCACCTACAGCAGGCTGCACAGGACGGCGTCCAGGCAGGTTTTGAATGTCTCCAGAGTGGGAGACTCCACAACCTCTCTGGGCAGCCTGTTCCAGTGCTCCACTACCCTCAAAGTGAAGAAGTTCCTCCTCATGTTAAGATGGAACTTCCTATGTTCAAGTTTGTGCATGTTACCTCTTGTCCTATCACTGGGCACCACTGAAAAAAGACTGTTCCCATCTCCCTGGCACCCTCCCTTTAAGTATTTGAAAGCATTAATAAGATCCCCCCTCATTCTTCTTTTCTCTAGACTAGAGACCCAAGTTCCTCAGACTTTCCTCATATGAAAGATGTTCTAATCCCCTAATCAACTTTGTAGCCCTTTGCTGAACCCTCTCCAGCAGATCCTGTCTTTCTTGAACTGGGGAGCCCAGAACTGGACGCAGTACTCCAGATGCAGCCTCACCAGGGCAGAGTAGAGGGGGAGGATGACCTCCCTCGACCTGCTGGCCACACTCTTCTTGATGCACCCCAGGGTGCCATTCTCCTTCTTGGCCACCAGGACACATTGCTGGCTCATGGTCATCCTGTTGTCCACCAGGACTCCCAGGTCCCTTTCCACAGAGCTGCTCTCCAGGAGATCAGCCCCTAACTGTACTGATGCGTGGGGTTATTCCACCCCAGATGCAGTACTCTACATTTACCCTTGTTGAATTTCATTAGGTTCCTCTCTGCCCAACTCTCCAGCCTGTCCAGGTCACGCTATAAAGCAGCACAGCCTTCTGGTGTGTCAGCCACTCCTCCCAGTTTAGTGTCATCAGCAAACTTGCTGATGGTATACTCTATCCCTTCATCCAGATCATCGATGAATAAATTGAACAGGACTGGACCCCGTACTGACCCTTGAGGGACACCACTTGTTACTGACCTCCAACTAGACTCTGCACCACTAACCACAACCCTCTGAGCTCTATCTGTCAGCCAGTTCTCAATCCACCCCACTGTCCATTCATCTAGCCCGCACTTCCTAAGCTTGCCTGTGAGGATGATGTGGGAGACAGTGTCAAAAGCCTTGCCAAAGTCAAGATAGACAACCTCCACTGCCCTCCCCTCATCCTCCCATCTAGTCACTTCATCATAGAATGCTATCAGATTAGTCAGACACGACTTCGCCTTAGTGAATCCATGTTGACTACTTCTGATAACCTTCTTTTCTTCCAGGTGCTTTGAGATGATACCCAGCATAAGCTGTTCCATCATCTTTCCAGGGATGGAGGTGAGGCCTGTAGTTTCCCGGGTCATCCTTCTTGCCCTTTTTGAAGACTGGAGTGACATTAGCTATCCTCCAGTCCTCAGGCACCTCACCTGTCCTCCAGGACATTTCAGAGAAGATGCAGAGCGGCCCAGCAATGACTTCCCCCAGCTCCCTCAGCACTCGAGTGTGCATCCCATCAGGCCCCATGGATTTGTGGATATCCAGTTTATCTAACTGATCTCTAACTTGCTCCTCGTCAACCAAAGGAAAGTCTTGCTCCCTCCAGACTTTCTCTGTTACCTGCAAAGTCTGGCTTTCCTGAAGACTGGCCCGAACAGTGAAGACAGAAGCGAAGAATGCATTTAGCAACTCACCACAGCACCTGTCTCGTTCAACAGCGGGCCCACATTTTCCCTAGTTTTCCTTTTGTCTCCTATATACTTAAAGAAACCCTTCCTGTTGGCCTTGACATCCCTCGCCAGGTTCAATTCCAAGGCTGCCTTGGCTTTCCTTGTTTCCTCCCTGCATACCCTGACAGCATTCTTGTATTCCTCCCAAGCAGTCAGCCCCTTCTTCCACCTATTGTAAACTCCCTTCTTCCACCTGAGCTTCTTCAGAAGGTCCCTGCTCAGCCTTCTTCCCTTGCCAGATTTCTTTCTGTTTGGGATGCACTGATCCTGAGCTTGGAGGAAGTGACGCTTAAATAGCAGCCAGCTCTCTTGAGCCCCCTAACCCTCTAGAGCCCTCTCCCATGGGATTTCCCCAAGCAACTCCTTGAAACGATCAAAGTTAGCCCTCCTGAAGTTTGAGGTTTCAACTCTACTTGTCATTTTGTCTATACTACACTTAATCCTGAATTCTATCTTCTCATGATCGCTGCAATGAATGACCTACTCTAACACTTAATGACCTACTCAATAAATGACCTACTCTAACACTTTGACACTATGTCACACTTGGCAATACACACTAGGTGAATTTGTGTGCCTGATTTTTTTTTTTCTATTTCTAGAGGTCTCGTCTTATTACTAGAACCAGCATTGACATCAACAAGCTCAGTGAAGATGTGAGAGTATTGCAATGAATCTATACCTTCCAGAAAACAGACTTAGTTATGATTTAAATTGAGTACACACTCAGAGACCATAAGCTAGAAGCCACACAGGGCAATTCCACAAAGCTCAGCAACAAACTAAAGGTTATCTCCCATGGCTGTAGTGAGCTGAGACTTTACTTGTGAGATCAAATGCTATAATGAAAAATCAGGCATACTGCTTCTAATTAGGTAACACATTTGCCCATGGCTTATGAACTCCAAAAGTAAGTAAGCATCTTTAAAAATCTCCAGGCATACAGACACATGGTAATGTTTGAAGTCATTGTGAGCTACTTTTAATTAGTATTAACTGTGGTCATCTTCTCTTTTCCATCCTACTCATAAACACTTCAAGACAGGACAATGAGGCAATAGAAATGAGATGTCTCGCAGATTTGTTTTTCACTGAATGTCGTAATAAATAGGAAAATAATAATGTATACATGCATATTCATAGAAATGCATACAGATTATATGCAGAATTTACCAGCTCCCTCATATATCCTTTTAAGCTTCTGATAAGGATAGGCACAGTTCTTCACAGAAACACGTAGAAAAATGTAGTTTGACAGACAAGCTAAATCAGAACAAATTTAAATAATTTTCACTTGCTCGAGAGGATTCAGTTTATACTTTAAAATAAGCAATGGCAATTTCTTTTTTTTTTTATATATAGAAATATAGAATAGAATAGAGCAGAATGGAATGGAATGGAATAGAATAGAATAGAATAGAATAGAATAGAATAGAATAGAATAGAATAGAATAGAATAGAATAGAATAGAATAGTTCAGTTGGAAGGGCCCTAGAATGGTCATCTAGTCCAACTGCCTGTCCAGCTGAAATATTCTAATTCTAACTGCCTGACCACTTCAGGGCTGACCAAAAGTTAAAGCATATTATTAAAGGCATTGCCCAAATAAATCTTAAACACTGAGGAGCATAGTAGGAAAAAGAAGAGTACATGGTGAAAGAGGTTACTTCTGAGCCATTTCCAGAATGATATCACCATTCCTAGAGATGTGAAAGAATAGTTATTTAAAATACTCACCCTTGGACCATAGATACCATATAAGCACTTCAAATCCCTTATTGCATATTGAAAGAAGATCCCAGATGACTCTAAATATTTAATGTACAGGTCCCTTGTAGATACATTGGAAACCAAAGGAAGTTAAAGAAAGAGACGATTTTGCCTGGGATTTCTGATATACAACTACATTGAGCTTGAAAAAAGTAAATTAAAATATAGAAACACAAGAAAAGTAGATCTGGATTGCCAAGTGAGTAGAAATTATGAACGCTGTTCAGTATCAAGGTGCTGACAGGAAGGCAATTTTAAAAGGTTTAACTCTAATCGTTTTATGAATGTCATACCTATAGAAGGCACCACAAGTTTGGCATCAAAAATTTGGGACTCAAAACCACCTAATTACTTTTTGAAAATGCAGAACAAAATAGCAATGAGTGACAGGCCTGTTAAAGGAACCTTAGCTATAGAGGGCAGTACAAAGAGATTAGTAAACTTTATAATTATCCACATTCTTGGACCCAGATTGGGCATGGAGAATTGAAATTATAGTGGATTAGACTATAAAAACTTATAGTGGATTATACTATAAAAGGACTGTGCTCATCCAGGCTATTAGAAGATAGCTATAATAATTATAGAATCAGAATCATAGAATTGTCTAGGTTAGAAGGGACTTTTTAAGGTCATCAGGCCCAACCATCAACCTAACACTGCCAAAACCACCACTAAACTGTGTCCCTAAGCACCATGTTTACTCGTCTTTTAAATACCTCCAAGGATGGTGACTCCAACACTTCCTTGGGCAGCCTGTTCCAATGCTTAACAGCCCTTTCTGTGAAGAACTTTTTCTTGATATCCAATCTAAACCTGCCCTGGCATAACTTGAGGCCATTTCCTCTTGTCCTATTGCTTGTTACTGGTGAGAAGAGGTCAACCCCCACCTCGCTGCAATTTCTTTTCAGGTAGCTGTAGAGACTGACAAGGTCTCCTCTCAGCCTCCTTTTCTCCAGGCTCAACAACCCCATTTCCCTCAGCCGCTCCTCGTAAGACTTGTTCTCCAGACTCCTCACCAGCTTTGTTGCCCTTCTCTGGACATGCTCCAGCACCTCAGTGTCTTTCTTGTAGTGAGGGGCTCAAACCTGAACACAGTACTCGAGGTGGGGCCTTACCAGTGCTGAATACAGGGGGACAATCACTTCCCTAGTCCTGCTCACCACACTATTCCTGATACAAGCCAGGATGCTGTTGATCTTGGCCACCTGGGCACACTGCTGGCTCATATTCAGCTGGCTGTCCACCAGCACCCCCTGCTCCTTTTCTGCTGAGCAGCTTTCCAGCCACTCTTCCCCAAGCCTGTAACGATGCATGGGGTTGCTGTGACCCAAGTGCAGGACCCGGCACTTGGCCTTGTTGAACCTCATACCATTGGCCTTGGCCCGTCGATCCAGCCTGTCCAGATCCCTCTGCAGAGCCATCATACCCTCAAGCAGGTTGACATTCCTGCCTAACTTGGTGTCATCTGCAAACTTACTGAGGGTGTTCTCAATCCCCTCATCCAGGTCATTGGTAAAGATATTAAAGAGAACTGGCCCCAGCACCGAGCCCTGAGGGACACCACTTGTGACTGGCTGCCAATTGCATTTAACACCATTCGCCGCCACTCTCTGGGCACAGCCATCCAGCCAGTTTTTTATGCAGCATAAAGTACACCCATCCAAGCCATGAGCAGCCAGTTTATCCAGGAGAATGCCGTGGGAAACAGTGTTGAAAGCTTTACTAAAGTCCAAGTAAATGACATCCGCAGCTTTTCCCTCAACCAGTAAGTGGGTCACATTGTCATAGAAGGAGATCATGTTTTTTCAAGTAGGACCTGCCATTCATGAACCCATGCTGACTGGGCCTGATCACCTGATTGTCCTGCATGTGTACTCAGAATGATCTGCTCCATAACCTTCCCAGGCACCAAGGTCAGACTGCCAGTCCTGTAGTTCCCCAGATCCTCCTTCCAGCCCTTCTTGTGGATGGGCACAACATTTGCTAACCTCCAGTCAGCTGGAGCCTCCTTCGCTAACCAGGACTGCTGATAAATGATGGGAACCTGTCTGGACTTTAGATGCAATTGAATGAGATAAAATGGTGGCTGAATAGGTAATAATTCCAAAGAGTAAGACGGGAAGCCTACTTCCAGCCTTGGAAAAAAAGAGGGTTTTCTTGCCTTTGACTGCAACTAGTGAGCATTTTTTACTTTCTCCATAATTTTGATGGCCCAGCCATCCATGAATTGCAAGATTTTCTGAGCCATTAAATCTAAGGAAAATATGATACGTTAGTTCTCTTATACTACATTCGCATTTGCACCAATTGCCATACTGTCTGAAAAGGTCAGGAGCCTATTTGAATACATGGAATTTATTTCAACTAATTTCAATTAAAGCTGGTGAAAGACCTAAGAATATATATTGGCACAGTAAGCATAACTCCATTAAAAAGAAAGTGGAGGAAGCATTGACTCCTAAAACACCTGCAGAATAAGGATAAGTAGACAAAACGTAGATGCACTTCAGAAAATTTTGGGCAAATATAGCACCCATACTTATCATAAGTTTAATATAAGTTTCTTTTTTCAACTTCTAATTTTCCCTCTTAAACAAAAAATTATGCTCATGGACTGTAAGATCAAAAGCTACTATTTTTTTACTACTGTTTTGTATCCTTTCACAGTATGTCATTTGCAGGTTATGTATTTGTCTTTTTCCTCATAAAAAGAAGCAATACAGAAAGTATGGGGACGAAACATTCTTTATAAATCATGTGTGAGATCATCATTACTCTGGTGAACTGGCTTATATTAATATCTCAAGATTCACTGTCATTATATATACCTGTAGGTATTTTAACTGATGATACTTTAAAAATCTTGACTGCGGCAATATTTAGTCTCATCGCACTTTCAATACTGATGTTGAGTATTCTCCTTCTGTTCTCCTCTCCCCCCACTCTTCTGTTCTCCTCTCCCCCCACCTTCGACTTCAGAATTCTTGTGGATGAGAAAATGGAAGAGGATAAGCCTCTTCCTTCTGTTTATTTTTTAGTTTAGTGTGTTGTTTATAATCAGTTTCTCATTCTTACACAAAGTCATGTTTATTTTGTTTGGAGTTGTAGTACAAATGGGAAATGGTTTTGTTTTACAGTGCATAAGTGCACAGATTTTAATAAAACTCCATTTTTGGATAAACACATAAGCAAAAACATCTTAGCTCAGATCTTCTAAAGAACCTTTTCCTTTAAGAAAACAAACACAATTTGTTAAAATATTTGTAGTTATGCCTTTAAACTAGTCCAAAATGAATGTAACTACACCTAATATTATTGCTCTTTTTCACCAAAATAGTTCATCTGCTACATGACGAGCTATAATTGCATGAATTCCAGCACAGGCAGGACCCTGGCTGGCTGCTGCTATGTAACATGCTATCCAGATGGCTGCTGGTATTTTGGCTGATCAGAGGAGATCTGAGCAGAAGTTTCACAAGACAACACATACAACAATAATATTCACTGATGATTTATTTGTAGTAGCACTTCTGAAGATGAAAAAAAAGAGTTCTTGAGTATGGATAACACTTTCTGACATCTAAAAAAAATATGAGCTTCTGGTCAGTGTAACAAAACATAAACATTTATGGGCCTTGACCAAACAGACTATATAATAAAGTGTCCTTTAGCTTAGCAAACAGGTATGTCTTTTTCATTCCTATGTGAAACTATTTGATGCACCTGTTATTCTCCCTGGTATAAATAAATCTCACAGTCAGAATCTTCTCTAAAGCACCAATTATTGTACATCAGCATGACATGTAAGTCTTTGGACAGATCTGGTCTATAATTGTGAGAGACAGTTTTATTTTTGATGGGATGTACACAGTGTTAAACCAAATTAGCAGATTCCTAGGATAAAAAGAACATTTTGTTTGATTTAATCCATACAAATCACCCCTGCAAAACATTACAGAAAGTTGTGGCATTTAATAAGGAAACACACGAGACATAATTTTATATTGATCCTTGTATTTTAAAGTGACTTAAAGAAAGAGACAGTAGCATGGGAAGACTGTATATGCAGCTTATGCTGGCTCTAGTTTTCTATACTTAATAATATTACATTTGTTGACAAGAGAAGAGATATTCCCAACCACGTACTGTGCGCCACTGCCTTCAAAGCTAGGTACTAACATTCACCTATGGTACATTGGCCAATACAAGTCTGAACTCTTATGAGGGAACCAAGGGTGCAATTCTACAAACTGCTTTCTTGGTGATAGTGCTGTCTTAAAGACTTCCCTTTTGCCTGTCCCCACCTATTGAGTTCTAAGCCTAAGGTGACCTTACAGATGAGCCAGCACAGGAGTTTGTAGTTCCATGATAGTGCACATCAGCGAGACGTTGGTGTTTAAAAAAAAAGTATTATTTTAAAGCTGGTACTTCACTAATTTGTTTTACTGTGTGCCCTATATAGGACATGCCGGTTATGCTTGTATAATTGAAGTCACCGTGTAGAAACATGGAGAACATTGGTACCTAATGACTTAGCTGTTCAAGTTGGCGGTGCTACTCCACAATAGCATCAAACAGCACAGGTATGATAATAAATGAAGATAACCCAGGACCCAGGAATGCTCAGGTCAATCTAAAGAATCTTTTCAACATCCCACCAAGATAACAATTTTCACAGTCCCTAAAGCCTACGAAACCAGATTTGCATTTTGACAGACTTTCCCTTATTAGGGTTCTTACAAAAAGCTACGATTTCCTCAACTAACTATTATGTTTGAAACCCTTGCTGCATAATACAACATGCAAGCAAATGTACTCCCTCTGCATTTCCTGTGGTGCATGTGGACCAATACAGAGTGGATGGACAAGTCGTTTATATACTGGTATAGAAGATGTAAGACAGTCATAAAAGCACGTAGAAACACTCAGTAAAATTATAACAGATATATACATGTAATTTAGGATCACATATCTCAGATGTGTATTTAAGAGATTTTCAGCTTTACTTGCAGCTGAGACTAATCATAAGTACTGTAAAAATCAGTCAAGCTGAGAATGGGTTTCATTCCATTTAGACAAGAAGTTTTGATTTCTACTCTAGTTTCAACTAGGACCTCCATTATTAAGATAAGTTTAATCAAGCTGCATGCCAAGGAGTTCTTTTTAATAATAAAACATCAGAAGATCAGCTTCTAACTTTTTTTCCAGAGTCCTCCTTCTATATGTCATTATTAGAAGTTTCCTCAGCACTCCCTCTATTTTCTGTGTATGCAACAAGACTAATAAAAATACTGTTACTATTGCCTAAATTATAGACATTTCCTAACTATAAAAATTAAAACCAAACAACCCATTCTACCTGTCTTTCGTTACATTTAAAATATTCTGATTCCCTGCAGCCTCTCTTTCTCAATTGTTTCAACTACATTCCTGACTGTCGTATTAGAACCAGAAATCAATTTTGTTCTGAAATTGAATTGAAACAGAAGGCTCTTACTTTGCACTGAGAACATAATAATGAAAGTATTTTCTCCAACATGAACACACATAAATGCTGTAATGCTAACATGCATTTGATGTAATTTGCGAGCTCTTTCTGTATCTCCCTTTATTCTTTGTAATTATTGACAGATAAAAGAAGGGTACCTGAGAAAATGTTGCAGTACAGAAAATGAGGTGTTGAATGAGACAAAGTGCTTTCTAAAGAACTAAGAAATCCAGGATGTATTTCAGTACTACTGCCAAGGATTCAGTATATAGATGCTCCCCAAAACTAAACAAATTATTAGAAAAATAATTTAAATGTCAAGAAATATTAAAAAAAAACCCAAACAATACCTTTATTTATCTGAAACTTTCAAGGAACTTTTTGGATTTTTATGGAGCATATAAAAATACTGTTCTCTGGAAATTTTTCAAAAGCTCTACATTAATTTTTTCCGTTGCTTGGTAAGTAAATAACATACAAAGAATGGGAGAAGAAGAGAAAAAGAACAATGGGAATAGAATTAAGCTGAAAGTGAGCTTTAGGAATTGTATCTAATGGGTAACATCTAATGGGTAACATCTAATGGGTAACATTCAGTTCCCACGTGTGCCACTGTAAACATAAAATTTGGTCAAAACAAATTAATTCCTGGGATTTGCTATTCTATACTTCATTGGAGTTAGTAGAACTTGACTTCCTAAATTTTAGTTTTGATTGTAGTGAAAATGAAATACAGTGTGTTACCAGACACAAATAAACACTCAAATTCCAACTCTGAAAAAATGAAGGTCTTTTTAATCTTGCCTGTACTGCCTTTTCTTAAGGCAGTGATTCAAATTATTTTATATGTTAATAGTAAATATGTCCATTTCATCTGACAGTAGAAATAATTAGCAGAGCACAACTATCTAACCTAGAATGCATTATATAGCATGTGGAATGTAAACCCGTTGATTATTCTGCAATTAAACACATTTAAATTAAAGGGCAACTAAGAGCTCAATAAAAAAGAGATAGTTCAACCAAAGAAAGAAAAAGAGGGCGTAGTCAGGCACAAAGAGTTAGGACAGTGAAAGGAAAAATAACAACTGCAAAGGACACAACAACAGAAGACTGAAGCAGGGCAGGGCAGTGAAAGACACAAATAAACATTACCAAACCAAACAAACTGACAAAGTGCTGAAATGAAACCTGATCCAGACCACAAAAGTAACTGAATGTAGGTACAGAATAAACATAATTCAAACTTTTTCTTGTTCATAAAATACTCAGAAATACTCCTGTTGGAAATCATAGAAGTACAGGTGTACAGGTTCCTCTAAAGGCCTGTGAAAGCTACGAGCAAATCTAATTTCCCTTCACTACTAATAACTGGAAATTAAACATTACAACTATAAATATGAATTATTGTAAGTACAGCCACTGAAAATAAAAACCGAACCAATCCTAAACTGCTTTAAACACAATTGATTTAAAACTAACATAGTAGCTGAAAAGTAATAATGCAGAATGTATTAGCCAATATCCAGGTGATTTCTAATGCTAAGAAAGTTTCATCAAACCCTGCAATCTTTGCTCTACATGCAGAAGATACAGAAAGTGAATTCGAGTTAGCAGACACATTTGCACTGTAGTTTAAACTGCTTTATGCCAGTGATATGTGACAGCCATTGTTTTGTAATCATGTGCTTGCCAGTTGTGCCCAAGCTGCTTCCCTGTTTTAGGTTGTCACTTGGTCCATGCAGCAATGCAGTAATCTCCTGTGCCTAGTGCCTCCTGAATGATGATTTCTAAATGACGATGTCTAAAGACGTGATCTCTCTGTTACTCCAAGCAGGCATTCTTATTCTGAAAGAGTATGAAGATGATGGCAGTATCTCACAAATAACAGGAACAATACATTTGCTTTTGTTGACACCTTATTGTATGTATAACTGATTTTTTCCCTTTAATTTCTAGGCCCCAAACATACACAATCTACTGCCATCACACAGTCTAATTAGCCTTACTTCAGTTTGCGTGTAGCATTTTTCCCACATTTTGTGCACAGATACAGAATCTGAATCTGGGTTTCTTTTTATCTATTTTTCCTTTTGCTATTCTTCTTTTTTGTATTTCCATACATGCTTTCATCCATTTTTTTTTTCCATTTCAGCCCACAGCTCATACTTGCTATGTTGCCTATACCAAGGAACTGCTGTTTTATCTAGACATTGCATTCCTTACACAGAAGACAGTGCCAATAGAATCTTCCTATGTTATCTACTGACTCTGTCTTTTCATTTACAGTAATGTGAAAGCCCCACATTTTTTTAGTGCATAACACTAAATAAAATGAAATTCCACTTAGAATTGCATGGAACTGTGGAGGAAAAATAATCTTTTGAAATCTAGGTAGGATATTTTTGCATTAATGAACAACTCCAGCATAGCACATTCATACCTAAATTAGGCATGACTGTGGGCTGCTTCTTCATGAAGTCAAATACTGTAGCAACTATAAAAACAGTATTAATATTTTTACTAATAATCAACAATTTCTGATGGCAGATATGAGCAATCATATACTGTTTTCCGGATTCTGTTTATTGAAAGAAAAATTTATTCTTTTGTTAGGATAGTCTGAAGTACAGAACCAACTTTGTGACTGCAAGGATGTCTGTGTAGTTTCTTTCACAGCTGTGAATTAGGTTCCATGAAGTATCTGAACAAGACCAGCTTCATCTTTGAAAGTAACAAAATTTCATGCAGAATGTAAGTTAAATTAATAAAATGTGGTTATATTTTCTAGAAAATAGACTATTGTGTTGATTATATTTTTTAATTAGTCACAGGAGGGGACCACTGCTTTGGGCTACAGTTTGTATACAGTCTAGCTATTCACCAGTGACTATCCTGAATACATTGTGCAAGACATCACTGGCATCAAGTTTTTCTTTGGAGATGGTAGATTTTATTTGTTCTCTCCCCAGTCTCATGCATTTGTCCACCATTCTCTCCCATAATTTAGTGCCAAGATAATCATGCGCAGGCAGAAAATGAAATGTTGAGAGTACTTTTTTTAACTGTGAAATTTACAGAGAAGCATGCATACATAATTCCTCTGACTATTGGGAATGTGTATGTGTCACAAAACTGCTCACTGTTTGCTGTTTGATTGAGTGTTCATGCTTGGTGCAGGTGAAATATTCAGCCTTTGATGCTTCAACAGTATAAAGATTTCATATTATCTGACTTGTAATCTTATACTCAGTTGACGTGTACTCAGCACTATTTTTGATTGAGATTCTTCTTTTTTGTCACAATTTTTGCAAAACTGTGGCAATATCTATTTGTTGAGTTTCTTTATAAAAGCTGTCTGTTGGTTTGGTGTTCTTTCTTTTTTTTTTTCTACTCAGATACAGTATTCAAACTTTTAGAAAGGAATTAATAATTTCTGTGTGTTACTTGATTTCTGTATAATTTTTCCTAACAGTAAGATTGAGTTGATATTCTTCTGTGATCTGCTTCACAAAAAGTGGATATTGGAATGCATCATTATAAGTCAGTGGGTCAGAAATCACAAATCTCTGACTTAATTTTTTTAAGGAATCAAAAGTTTCTAAAGCCCTGATGGCAGAAAGCACAAATGAGGTTGCAAGAGGCAGGAATTCTGTATAGATGAAGAAATGGCAAATTTTCAGAAGATCTTAAGGTGGTCCTTTCCTGTTGGAACAAATGCTTGAGAACAACTATATGATATTTCTATCTCTCCTAGCCATTGAATTCTTTATAGATATATATTTAATAAAATCTAGGGAGTACATTGCACATATCTGCATAAGAAAGTTCATAAGTCATTCATATGGAAATATGCTGAAAGTACTATTATGTAATTTGCACTT
Organism: Vanellus vanellus; assembly: GCF_965231255.1. Classification (NCBI taxonomy): domain Eukaryota; kingdom Metazoa; phylum Chordata; class Aves; order Charadriiformes; family Charadriidae; genus Vanellus; species Vanellus vanellus. Next base: position 23,788,274 of record NC_138911.1, on the reverse strand, counting down.
CTCAATTTTGATCTATAAAACATACATGTATCTAAATTTCATCCTAACTTTTTGGCAGAATATCAGCTTTGCAAGTAATGAAAATACAGCTTCTGTGCCTTAGTACTTCCTCGCTTATCACAGTCTCATAAACTTCCTTTCTTCTGAGTTCTGTGAAAACAAGGCTGGGGGAGAGAAAAGTTTATGTTACCATAAAAAGAAGTAACCTGCTTCAATAAAAGGAATGAAAGCTCTTAGAATACCAGTGCATTTCCTGCCACAGAACTTCACTGAAGTTGAAGAAATGATATCGGATGTTACACAGTCTGTGTTTCAATGGACTAGATTATAACCATGGCCTGGGTTCACAATACTTAACTTTCCCAAGTAACAACAAATAGTCACTTAACCAATCCTGTATGGCATTCCGCAAAACATAAGTGAGAACCTGGTTCTTGCAGAAATTAATTCAGCATCTAGTTCGAACAGTTATAACAATAGGAAAAGAGAATGTTCCCTTTAAACACATAAGTTTTTTGCCTTTCACAAAACACAGGAAAAGCTAAAGTAAAACAAAGAATGTGAAGCAGTGGAGCAGAAATCCTAGCAGAATAGAAAACTTGTCTTTTGTTTGATACAGAGAATCCTTTCTTTTCAAAAACTGGAGGGAAGTATTTATTATAATGACCAAGAAATACCAAGAATCTTTGTGAATGATTTTCTCTCTGTCACATAACCAGTCACAAAATTAACCGATCAGAAAAGTAAATTTGCGGTCTAAATTTTTTTCTAGGGTCTCTAGTTCTACTAATATTTTTGCCACTTTTGTTGAAAGTCAGTAATAACCATGGATTTATTTAAAAAGTTAAACTCTGACCACTGTGTAAATAGGGAGAAATGTATATTGGTTTAAGTAATTAGCTGAGTGTCACTGTATCATCCTAAATTTAATTACTTGCTCTGCCTAAGTTTTCCATTAGGATCTTGAGCAAGAATACATCCAAATAACATCCAGGTTTTTGTTTCTCTCTGTTACACAGTTAATCAGCTGTGGAACAGGGAACAGAAAGCAGGAATATTGACTCTCAGTCCCCTGTTCTACCCACACAAAATCCCGCCTTATCAAAAGAAAAAATGATTTGAGTCATAGTATGTATTTCAATGTTTCTCATGTTTCCTATCTTTTTTATCTCAAATCAAATAAAATACCAAAGATGGCTGTTTGTCTTCCAATAAAAAGTGAATTTTGCCACTCATGATAGCACTTTTGGCTATCTGTATTTCAGCTGTCTAGTGTTTTTTTTTAAAATTGTTGAAGCCTCTTTTTCCAAAGGTCCCATAGCAATGAATATTTAAAAAAAAAATCTCTTTCTTTTCCTTACTAAAAAAAGGAAAGGAAACATCTTTCTGTGTTTCGTTTGCTAAAACTGACCCAAAATTAATTAACGTGGTCTCTGGTGGCCATAGGAAGTGGGCACAGAATATGTAACTCTGTTAGCATAGAATTATTTGAATTTTTGAACTTAAATTCTCTTTCAGGAATTATCTTGGTTCAGATATAACTTCATTTTTTAATTGTCCTATGATTTCTTACTACTCCAGACTTACAAGCTTCCATTTAGTCCTATTTTACCAGTTAAATATTATCTTCAGGGTCATATTGTCATCATATCACATTCTCGCTTTTATCTTTTCTTTTTTTATTATTTTTTTGTGCCAGCAGAAGATCCTTTTTCATTCCTTTTGTCTAAATGAGAATGATTTTCAGTTAATCCACAGACATCTTTCTGTTTAGTGCAACAATGTTTAGAAATTCCATTTGGAATGTACAGCTGAGGATTTAAGCAGTGAGAGAGTTCATTGAGAAAAGAGAAACTGAGGCACTAATAAGTGAATGATATGTTCAAACAGGTCAGTGGAAGAGAATAGTTAATAACAGATACACTGACTCTGTGGTCAACATGTTGACCACCAGTACACATGACTAAAATAAAAAATTATAAACATCAACCATATAATCAGTTCTCTGCTAATTTCTCAAGACTTGTGTTAGACAAGTAATGGTATCCCATCTTTGTTTAGGCAAGCTTTTTAAAAGTTGCTCCTACTAAGACATTTCAAATATAGATAATTTGTAATGAAATGCCAGTCTGAATGCGGAATTTTCCAACACTATAAAAAATTATTCTGTCCAGACAAGTCAGTGTTTTCAGTAGTATTTAGGTGACTAAATGTCGCAGTTTGGACCAGACTGGCCACTGAGGCAAACAGCAGATGCTCTCCCCCACCTCTCTCTCCAAGGAGAGAGGGGAGAGAGAGAAAAAGGCTTATGATTTTAGAAGGAACTAAAATACTTTAATGACAATATTAATAATAAAATAATACAAAGGAAATAATGAAATATACACAAAACCGTATAGAGCTCCCCAAATTACAATCATATCACCAGCAGGCACTGGGAAAATCCCAGACTGGACTCAGTGGTGGATGGGAACTGGATTCCGAATGTGGAGTCAAAGGCAGATGAACAGACAGAGTCCTTCTGAGACGTCGGCCATTGAAGAAAAAAGTGCTGATCCTTTGATCCCTCAGCTTTTATACTGAGCATGAGGCAGATGGGACGGAATACCCTGTGGGTCAGTTTTGGGTCACCTGTCCTGTCCGCTCCTCCCCACAGGTGCGACCCCTCTACGCTTTTCTGCTTCCGACCCTCCAACGGGGCACATAACCAAGTTATCTGCCTTTGGCTGTTATAGCAATAAGTATAAGCAAGAGCCTCTCTGCATACCATGCCTGGGCATCAGCTATAAACAATTGGTCTTATCACTCTGAGAGCGAACATTGTCGTCTGCACAATATGCTGTTAATTTCAGTAGTTAGAAGAGGTTTAGCTAAAAAGGAAAATTACTGAACAGAAAACTGGTTCTGTTTTAACTCAAACCAGGACACTGAAACATTTATTACCTAGGAGTACACTGCTCATTTAAATCATAGAATCATAGAATAGTTTGGATTGGACAGGACCTTTAAAGGTCATCTAGTACAAGCCCCTTGCAATGAGCAGGGACATCTTCAACTAGATCAAGTTGCTCAAGACCCCATCCAACCTGACTTTGAATGTTTCCAGGGATGGGGCATCTGCAAGCTAACTGGGCAACCTGTTCCAGTGTTTCACCACCCTCATAGTAAAAAATTCTTTCCTTATTTATTTCTAGTCTGAATCTACCCTCTTTTAGTTTAAAACCGTTACCCCTTGTCCTATCGCAACAGGACCTGCTAAAAAAATCACAACAGCTTGTACTGCAGGTACCCACAGTCTTTCATTTCAAGCCACTTACTGTATGAATGGTCAAAATGGTTTAGTTTATTTTAGGACTTAAACCAGCTAAAATTCCTAGTTTACATTTTGCATGAATAAATATGAACTTTATGTAGTCTAAGGGGACAAAAAACCTGCCAGTCACTGGATAAATGTTTAAACCTCATCTTATTGTTTTGCAGCTGGTGCCCTTTGCTGATGGATATTTCCTGTGCTGTATACTCTGAATAAAAGCATTTGATTTTAAGAATGCAATTAGAAACACATCTGTTGTTCTAGGACCTTTGCATTGAGCAAGTCCTCTGTAAACCAGGCAGGAAGACTTTTAAAAAAACATTTTCAGCATACTCAATCTCTCTGCCTTCCACCACCTTATTATATTAAAAAAACACAATAGTTAAGTATTCAGCTTCCAGTTTTGATCCCACAACATATATGACCTAGCAACTGGTATTTCATTCATTTCACTGGGCTTTGGAAAACAAGCAAGTCAATTCTTTTTCAGATGGTCTACTTCTCCGGACCTTCAAAAAACAAGGAGCCTGTGGCTAAATGCTAGGACTTAAAGAATCCTGTCCTTCATGGTGTTTCAAATGAGTTGTATAAGAATGACTTGCAGCTTGAATTTAAGCCCAGGGAGTTTCAACCTTTGCCAGTCTGTTCACAAGCAAGTTCAAGCTTTAGCTGAGGCTAGAGCTTATTTCAAACTTACTCTACTCCTTTATTCTATTACTAGGCAGAGCACTCCTGTATTAGTTAAACTGCAGAAATTAGTAACTGAAAGCTGAGTATGAACAGCTTCCTAACATCTCAGCTGCTGTGTTTCTCATTCAGACAATGTAATTCACCCTATACTTAATTGGGTGGGCATACTCCTGATCCAGTTTAATGACATAAACTATCTTCAAAGGCTTAACTGGTTAAACAAGAAGATGTAGGACTGAAACTTGTGCACTGTTGAGTACATAAGGTGGACATTGCAAGACAAATTACAATGTAGAAAGAATATAAGTAATCAGAGTCTTCATGGTCTAACATCTTCAGTATAATACACTATTGCACAGTGTTTTTGATTTTTCTTCATGCTGGTGCCAGTCAAGAATCACAATATCGATAATAAAAATGAACAAACATATGGAAAACTACAAAGTTATTTTCACTACTTATGCAGAACCATTAATTATGTTCATTCTGGTGACTCACCAGGTACTCCTACTTATAAACAATGGATTCCACAAAGATAAGTAACCAGTTTACTGTTCAGCACACTGATGAACTTAGTGGTTTCTTTGTTCAGCAATGTACTAGGAGAAAAAGAATCACTAAGACTTTATTATTTATTATTAATTCAGCCCTTAAAAATATACCATTAGGAAAATTTATCTTAGAAAGTAGGGGTCCTGGTACATCTGATTAGAGGTCCTGATTTAGAAGAGGACACCAATGAAACAAGAAAATTTAGCTTAGAAAATGAACATGCTGTCTGGGCATAACAAAAAAAAAAAAAAGAGCCTTTGGGTTGTGCCAAATCTTTCCTTTGCAGTATTAAGTATGGCAGTCAATCCACACATAGTAAAAACATTCTTTTTCAGACTAAGGAAGGTTCTTTTTCCTTTACAAGTACAGTGCTTTAGATATTAAGGTTTTACTCCCAGATTCTGTCAAAAACAGATTCTTAAACTCTGAAGACCTCCTAATGTATGTGATTTAGGAATGATAGTCACAGGATTAATTCTTCTTCATAAAGTGTTAAGTTGATGAAGAGTCTCTAGTAAAGTCTCTTAATTAGCTTTGTATTGGCACCTAACTAAAAAAATTCTTAAGGGTAGACTTAATGAGTAACAAACAGCCTGCAAAGACCTTAAAAAGAATATTTTTCTATTATTAAAAAAATCAGTCTTCATGTAGTAGCTGATCAAGTCTTTTTTAATCAGATTTTTCTTTTAAGTCAAATTACTTAAATAACCATGAACACATAGATTTTTTCTATACTATTTAAACCATTAATTGAGGATCCACTGATATTTCTCCAAGTCAACCTAGTGACTCTGTGTAGTGATTGCTCCTCAAATTTACAAATAAAATAAAATTATTTAGTAATAAAAAAATCCAGAGACATCTGCAGTGATGGAATGATGGTCAATAACCACCTAGTAATGAAAACTGGTATTAATTGCAATATTTTAGATATTGCACTATACAATAGGATATTCATGATTTTTTATTGTAGGTGTTGACACTTATACAATGTTATAGATAATATGAGTTTAAAATTTTTCAGGTAAAGAAAAAGTTCTCGCCCTTTCAAAATACTTTAAAAATACATCCTCTTGCAGATGAAAAGTTCATCTGCACATTCTGAGCCTGCAATAGCCATTAATTCTGAGACTTCCCTGATTCAAACTTCTCTCACATCAGTGCTCTTAAAGTCCTGCTTTCTTCTTATTATTATACTACATTTTTCTTTGATTCTTATTATGCAGAACACAGTTATATAATACAAGACTTCAAATACTGCTTACTACTTTCTTTCACCCCATCTTTTCTTGTTTGTTTGTTTGTTTGTTTGTTTATTTTTCCTGCTAGCCACACTGTTGTCATTCTGTTTTCACACTGTTTGGTGTTTGTAATATCTATCTTCAACTTTGTTTCACTTTTTCAGTGACGTAAAATACAGTACCATCAATTTTGATTCTTGGCCTATGGGTCCTGAAAGTAAAAGAATAAGTGTACACTGGTCTGTTACCTGTGTGAATGTGTCTCCATTGTTAGTGTGGGTCTCTTTAAGTGCTTGAATGAGAGAATGTGAATCACCAAAGTACCTTGGCTCATGACTGTAAATTACAGTAGTTCACATACTGTCTTCCAAGGGTCTCTGGCTATCCTGCAGGTAGGGGTGCAGAAAACCCTTCCCTTAGCATTGCAAAGGTAGTTGCACATTTAATTAGTCTTATTCACTCTCCTAGACACATTCCCATGAGCAGTGTTACCTACATGCATAAGTCTTTAGACCACATGTGGTTTAGGTAAAAAAATATGCACTTTTCCTTTTAAATCAGACACACAAACTCTAAAATCTCCAAAATGTATGCTTCATAATGTGCTGGAGAAAGTATTTCTTATTGTTTCGCCACTGAAAATTAACAAAGAAAATTAAAAAATGAACTGTAGTTACTACAATTTGAATAACTTTTTAATAACCAAAGTAATCTTTTTGCCATTTACTTAGCATGAAAGGAGTGTTTGTATAGAGTCAGTGAAAATAGATTTTTTTTTGTTCTATCAAGTGCAAACTTTACAACAGTAGGTGTGTTAGATTTGGCATCAATCCACAATTTTATCCACACATCATCAACAGGGATGAGCTGATGAGGAACTCATCCCTGGAACCCAGACACTAGACATGGCTCATTGCCCCCTCAGTCAACTTACCATTTTCCTGCTGGTATTCCTTCCACATAATTTATCTGTGGTTATTGTTGTTGTATTGTAGTGAACTTTAGGGTCCAGCTCTGCTTTAGAAAACTCACTAGGTCAAAAGGAACACATTTGTTTCCTGTAGTCACTAAGCTATATGGTTATGGGGCAAATGATAAAATAAAAAGGGTAATTTTGTTTTGATTTAATACCCAGACAAAAGATTTAAGAGTTATGAATCTTCTGTTTTCAGCTACATGCATTTGGCAAGCCAGGTTATTCAGCTGTGACAGCAAAAGGATAATCAGGTTTTCCTTGAATAGACAGCTAAATTCTACAGTGCATTCGCAGCACCGCTGAGACAGATTAGAAGCATCAGCCACTATTAAGTTAATAGCAATCAGTTACTTTTCTTTCCTCATCCTTTACTTTAAGCATAAAATTTTATCAAAGAGGAAGTAAGCATTGTTATTAGATGTTTGCACTACATGCAAGTAATTAAGATGTAGATTTTAATTATCACAGTGTATGAATGGATACAGCTCTTTGTAGGGATCGGTCATTTTTGAGTTAGCACAATGCTGTGATGCAGCTCAGAGAAGCAATCAAAATGCAAGCAACTACCACAAGATCCAGTGGCAATGTGCAGTTTGGAATTCACCACTAATCAAAATACATATTTTCTTCTTCGACCTGAGTTCTGTCTGTCAATATTTACTTCTAAAGAACTTTTTAAAAAAGAATAACCTGCTTACTTCTGCTGTTCTTGAATCAACTAAATTTCAATAGGAGGCTTAGAAGAGAGCGTTCCAGAACCTGCTACCCCAGGATGTGTGAATAAATCTGCCTCAATGCTAATTGAAGGGAAGTCTCAGAACTTCCTTCTTAGTCCAGTTCCCTAGGTAGTAAAGTCAGTAAGGAAATTTGAACATTTCTGTATAAAAGTTTTAGCTAAAAGTAGAACCATAAAAGCAAGGGCCTTTAACTATGCTACTATGCTACTGGGCAGCATTTCCCTCTCAGAGGCTTTTTTCTGAGACTAGGCTGTCAATCTTCCTCTTTGACTTTAAAGAGCTTTTCTCTCCCTCAGATATAAATAGACCACTGCAGACTCCCATGGAGACAAAACCATCCACCTATATAGATTTGCACCATAGAAACCCTGAAACTCAACAAAACTAAGAGGCTTCAGTTTTTCATACTCCATTTCCATGTACAAAGCTAGCCTTGCTGAAGGCCCCTTTTCCTCATTTCACCAAAGGGCCAGGTCTTTCTACTTATGACGAGGCAGACTACTGTATTACAGTTATGATTCTAGTGGGTTTTCAGTCAGCTACAGCCTTAACCAAATCACAAATCCACCCTCCACAAACCCTTCAAGCCTTCTTTCTTGCTTAGCAGCGCTTTATAGAGAGCAGGTATAGTTGGTAATAACTGCATTTAACCCATATGAGTGAATCCCGTACTTTCTTAAGTGGGATTGTTATTGTGATATAGCGTCCGCCTTCTGTATCTTTGTTGTTCTTCAGAATAATAGTACTTCTTATTAAATAATAAAAATATGTGGAGTGTGTTTGCCTGTTTGCTGCTCATGCTGTCAGTTATCTATCTATCTTGATGACTTGGTGTCTTTGTTTCCATCTTCACAGAGTTGTTGATTTTCCTCCTGTTCAGCAAATTTCTATATTTTCCTTACCTAGGGAGAAGCAATGGCATTTCTTCACTGTCTAGACTGCATGGGTAACTAATGTAGACTTTTTTTACCTTTCATTTTTCATGGCAGGCTTATGTATGTGCATATAACTGCTAAATATATTCTGTATCATAAGCTGAAGAACATCCTGACTTTGGAAAATGCCCTCATATAGAGCAGAAAGCTACTTATTTCCATCACTGTGGGACAGCAGTTGTTTTGTTTGTTCTGTGGCATAGGAAGCCTGAAAATAGAATTTATTAGTGCTAGGACTGTATGCATCTGTCCAAAATATATCTCATTATAACTCTAGTTTGTTAAGCAGTTTACACCCAAATTTACCATCATTTTATATTTCAAACTATTCTGATAGTGTTGCTCATATTCCTACATTCAGAAATTCATAGTAATTATGATTACAGCAGATGTTTATAACTTGCAAAAAGACTGAATTATGTTATTTTTCTAGATTATTCTATTCTTAGATGACTGCTAATCAGTTTATTTATATTTTATCTTGGATTTCAGATTTTTTTAAAAGCCAGTTCTAGAACTCTTCGCTCAATATGAGTAGCTAAATATTGAAAATAATTCTGCATTTCTTGTGAATGCATCTTTTAGACATCTCTCAGGATATGGACATTCATTTTTCAATGTGAGTGATAGAAGATGAAGCAAACAGGGGATCTGTATCTCCCTTGCTTATGCATATGTGAGACCTGGAAAAGGTCCCACATGCCTTGTCATATTTGGATTTCCTGTTGAGAGAGGACTATGCAAATTTTGTCTTTGAGTTCAGTGCCCCAGTTTCCATAGTGGAATATGCAGTCATTTGGGGTTCAGGTTTGTTATCAACTGAAGAAAAAAAAAAAAAAAAAATCTTTGGAATGACAGAAATGTTATTGATGATTGTAGTTTCAAAATAAAAATGCTGTTATTTCTTCTTCTGCAGTGGGAGAATGTAAAGAGTTCATAACTATCATTTTTAAACCAAGAAAATATTATTGTGATAGGATATGTGGCTGTGACTTTGGGGTCTACAGAGCCACAGGAAATCACATAAAAAAGAAGGTATTTTAGGACTTAACTTACTGAACTCGACGGCAAAATTCCCCCAGACTGCAATTGAACAGGACTTCTCTGGGAGTTTTCACTATGTGGGGCTTCTGCTCCAACTGTTAGATCACATGTCCTACTTGATTCAAAAAATACATATATAGCTTGTCTCAGCTATGATTGCTTGTGAGTTGAAAATTCTCATTGTCCCTTATATCAGGCATTCTTTTCTTGCAGCATTTCACTTACAAAATCAAATCACAAACACATCTGTCATTCCCAGCTACCTTTTTCTGTAAGTGATCATAAACTGAATCATTCCACACTAATTTACCCACTCCTATTCTTCCTGTAAGCTATACTCAGAGTCTGAAGTAGAAAATGTCTTATTAATTCTGTAGCAGTGTCTTTTCCCCTATGTCAATCACATTGAAATTGTAAACATGAAATATTGTGGGGGAAGAAATCCTGCTGGATGAACCTACTTGTGAACAGAGAAGTAATAAATTCAGTGATGAAATTTCTATCAACACTTAAAATCTTAGAGAAGCCATATCAAAGGTCACAAAAATCCCTGATTTTGGATTAAATAATGCCAGAAAGAGAGAATCACTAATTGGCACAAGAATCCTTGAATAGGTAAAGAGAGAAACAAACAAAATACGTATATGTATTTGTAAAAGGCCATGGGACCCAACAAGCCCAGAAGTATTCCTGGAAGTGCAGAAAACACTCGCAGATCTAAAAATGTTGACAGATGACTCAAGTAGTTTTAGAGGTGCAGTTTACATTCAGCAAGCTCCCTTTCTTTTGGCAGTTTGTCTCCTGAACAACTTTGTTTATGATCTGGAGATAATTGTCTTTTTGTCTTAACTGGGACTACTAAATTACATTCTTCTAACGGGACTTCTTGTATTTCAGATACGAAACAAAACTTTTTTATTAGGACATTTTAAAACATAAAAATTTAAAACAAAAAACTTAAAACATAAGTCTAGGGATGTGCAGTTATTACAGAAGTAATTACCATGGAGAAAAAGAATGGATAAATATAGACGTAAAGATAATCAAAGAGTGTGCTTCTCACATCAACTTTGATCAGCAAATTGAAATGTCTTATCATGTTTAAGTTCCACTTTATGAGTTCAATTAAGTATTCTATTCAGGAGATGGGCAAGGAAGTCAAATGGAGCAAGTGGAGGAAGGTATGACCCTTCATTCTGTCATTAGATCTATTAATTGCCAACAATAATTTTATTCAGCATGTACACTTTTGTATGAATGGTAGAGTAGTCATTCTTTTTCCCCTTTTCTAATGAGCTTGAATTTGGTACCGAAACTCTTTAGTGTAGAGGTGCTACGTGAAATACAGAGAAGCCTTTTATCCCCGCTGCCACAGTTTTATGTCAAAGTGCATTTAACATATACCAGCTATAAAGGGTGGAGGGTGTTTGGAGAGTGTATTAATTTCTCACCAGTCACAAAGAAAATTCTTTTGTTTCCATATCCAATTATCGACCACTCAGTGGAGAATGCCATTGAAAAGAAATCTCTACATAGAGAAATTTTGCTGATGTGGAGATGTATTTAGATTTTGAAATTCTTATTCCCTGCAAAGAATGTACTGATATTTGGGCATGTAGTTTAGGAACTTACATTTTGAAAACATTGTTTAGTTTGCAAAATATATTGCAAAAGACTGTACATGTAGCACCTGTTCTATAGAAAATATTTTAAAAATTCTTTTTTTTTAATTTGCCATGAGAATGATTTCTTATATTTGAATGTTCAGTGTTCTTTTAGGTTGTATGCTTCTTGTTGTTTTTGCGTACTAATATCTGTTTACCTGAGAGTTTCTCCAACTCTCCTTTGCTGATTAATGAAAAACCAATATAACAGATAGCCAGCACATTGTGTTAATGGCTAAAGAAATTTAGCAGCTGTCTTTTCCTGAAGTGCCCTGGTCTCACTAAGGATTTAAATAGTAATGCTTAGGTATTGTGTTACTGTCATGAAAGATTGCAAGCAACTTGCAGAAACAAGACAAGATGGTCGTAGCAGAATGACTAATGAGATGCACTCTGTAACATCTACTTATATAAATGCATATAAAATTGGTCAGATACAATTGACAGGACAAATTTCCACTTGTTTTTCTTTAAAGAAAAACGTTCATGAATCCCAGTTTTTAATTAATCTTCACAGATCATAATACTTTATCATGAATAGACATTTGATATACAAATTTCAAGAAAATACAGTAAAGTTATTACTGTCTTTCAAAGTATGTGTGAATATCTATTTTCATTTGCTAAGCACTTAAAGCAAACTGAAAAGAGATGGAGAACGGTTAGACATGCTAATTTGTTTCCCTTTTCACTTGATTTAATGCATCTACAGTACAAGGCCTCACCAGAAATTATAGCCATTGCTTCCTCTAATACTTGTTATCAAATTACAGATTTCCACTGAATATTCAATTACCATGACAATGAAGAGTAAAACAGAGAGTGGAGGGAGAAAAAAGAAGAAAAATATTTAGAAGCTAAAGTATAAAATGGAATATTTTGATTAAGGATGTTTTGTGTGGGTACCAGGAGATTTATTCCTGGGTCTGCTGTTTGTATTTGGTCAAGAACTATCAGTTTTTAACTAATTTCTTTCTCTATGCATTTTGTCCACCCAGATTATAGACTTAGGAAGGAATTTTCTCAGACTGTACTTGCACTTTATCTTGCTGTTTTAATACACTGTTTTAATAATACTAATGCCTGGCTTTTGACAAAGCCCAAGTATGAACACACAAGTGGATTCAGAAAAGACTACCTAATTTTCTACAATTAAAGCATTTCTTTGGCTTCTGAATTGGTATCATGGTGATGTAATAGCTTCTTAAGACTATTCCACTTTTCATACCAAGCCTTCAAAATGCAAAGGATTTCCTTCATGGCCTAGAGAGGTATCTTCAGACACATGAGCTGATCTTAAGTAGCATTGTTATAAGCAGGATCAAAATTTATAAATTATCAGTCTTAATCTGGAAGCGTTGCTGCTTGATATTTAGGAAATTCTGGTAAAGGATCACTTTAGCTATCTAGGGCTTCACAGTTTATAAAACAGAACATATCTGAGTCACAAATAGTCAAATTTTCAAAGATGTTGTCTTTCCTTTTCTTGCAGGCACCCAAACCCACACAGGCATGTAAAATGGACATTACACAGGTATTAGACTTCAATCTAGTAAATACTCTCATAGCTTGAATCTGAAAGCTGTATCTCTATGTGCTATGTACTATTTATCTCATGCTTCTTTTTATGCAGACTACTGACTTTATTACTGAATTGGTCTTCATATGTATTTTACTATTTTTCTCCATTAAAGGAGAAGCTGCTGCCTGAGCATTCACACACGACTCATGATGTCACACATACACGCACAAACACACGCTTACTCCCAGGTGCACTTCCTCCTTCTTCAGGTTCGACCCCAGGTTTCCCACAGAAGACCCTCAGACGTTGGATTTCATTAAATAATTAACTTAATTGGAAGGTACAGCAGTAAGAACAGCCCAGGCTGGGTGCCTCCAAAAATAGGGACTCTGAATGAAGAAATACCCTTGTGATCCATACACCTGCCCTTCACAAGTTGTCTATGCGTCTTTTATTCCAAGGGTGATTTTTGGCCTGGGTTATTCTAACATCTAATTGGATTTTTTTTCTGTGTCCAGGCAGGCAGGCTGTTATCTTGTTGATTTGCAGTTTATGTCAAGGGTAGGAGCCCCTGTATCTTCTGGTTTACATTTTTTGCGCACCTGTCTTTGAAACCTGTGCTGGAGAGAAACAGTACTGATGTCCAGTACTTTCCCATGCTAAATGACTGGATGACATTGTATCATCTGCTAGGAAGAGTGCTGAGAATAGATTTCTCATGGCCTAAAGGTTTCAACAAATCTAGCTGTTCATGCTAAGTAGAGCTAAGCAAGCAGCACAAATTACGCCAAATTATAATCCTGAGCGATTTAGTCTACCTAAAATTTACTTATGCTAAACAATTAATATACCTCAACACTCTCAATTTTTTTGGACCCAGTTAAGTCTTTTACAGATTTCTTGACACTGAGTCCTACTCTACTCCCGGTACTAAAAAGAATTTTCCTTCCCCCCATCCTTAGCTGTTTCAATACTGCTGCTAGTTATAGGACATATCTCTCATTTCAGAGCCTGTTTTCTTTATCTCTCAGAGGACAGATGATACCTCATGAGAGCCCCTCATGGACCTACAGGCATTAAAAGTCTCTCTTCCTCTCCCTTTCTTTCCACTACCAACTGTTACTGTCTCTGAACTTTAGTGTTATTTAAGGTCTTTCACAATAAATAATGCAGAGTAATTAGCATCCCAGTCACAATGCATGTCCATAGGGGAACACTGAATTAGTGTATTTTTTTTCTTTAAAAAATATTCAGTATCTCATTTTTAAAAGCACTTTAACAAGAAAGTTGAGGGAAGAGCTGAAAACCAGAAGACAGGAAAAAAAAGCAACTCCGTTTATGACTTTCAAATCTCAAAAGAGCAAAATAAGAAGAAAAACACTCCCACATATTTGGATAGTTTCTTAGGCTCAAGCAAAGAAGAAATGAGTACATATACTACCTCTCTTTTCTGTGTAATGAACAAATAACTATGGAACCACTCACTGATTTCAATAGCAGGCTTTTTATCGTGGCAGAACTATAGGGACCCTGGGGCACTCTGTCACTATCAAAACTCTTAAGCACTTTACTCTCCAATGGCTCTCTGAAAGCTCTTTACTCTCACATAGACAAAGACTTGGGGCCTCTAATATAAATAATATATCAAAATTTAGCAAGACAGAAATATACCAAGTGACAAGGCAAGCAGGGGAAGCATCTTTGAGATGTTATTATAACATCATGTGAAGACTACCAAGACTCTTTGAAGGACACTGTTTTGTTTTATTATGCTGCTTTGTCAAAACTGTAATTCCATTGTTCAATTAGATCTTTGGACAGTTTTTGAAGACAACTCAAATATATATATGAACATGAATTAAGTTGTGTCAGCTCTATCTATACAAATTATAAGGAATGCAAGGAGATTCATATTAGATTTTATTTCCTCTAAAATGGTGAAATTTTTCATCTTACATATGATATTTTGTCAGTGTCCTGATTTTATGTTATGACTAATATGATTCTGTGGATGAAATTTACATCTGATTAGATAAAACCAACACAACTTAGGAAATTTAAAAGGACTACAGGTAATGACCATCCTTCAGACCCCTTCATTGATCTCCCCTGCCCCCAAAATAGTGAATGTCTATAATGTGCTTTGAGATTCTTCAATTAAAACAGTGTTATTATTTGTACATAATCTGATGGAACAGGCTGCCCAGGGAGGTTGTGGAGTCCCCTTCTCTGGAGATTTTCAAGACCCGCCTGGATGCAGTCCTGAGTAATGTGCTCTCGGAAATCCTGCTTTAGCAGGGGAGTTGGACTAGATGATCTCTAGAGGTCCCTTCCAACTCTGAAAACTCCGTGATTCTGTGATTCTGTGATCCCTGACCCAACCATTCCACCAAACTGGGTAACATGTTAATAGTTAAAAATTTTGCTAGAACTTAATGTAGTTCCAAGCCTTATAAAAGCTTCTCACATCTCCACAGTTTGGCACTTTCTTCAGTCTCAGATGAATATTAGCAGCCAAAACATTTCCCAACGTTTGTGTTTAAATTTTTGGCTTAAGGAAAATACCTTTTCTCTTCCGTTTAAGGTTAAAAGATTTTAAATATTCAGGCCATCCTGCATTTTCTCAAACCTCATTTCTTCATTCTCATCCTTTGCTTAAAAAGTTGCAAATATAATGAATGCATTTCCTTTTTAATTATTTTCCTTGGAAATCTATATAGGATAATTTTTGAGACAGAAAATATGGCAAAGCTAGCCCGTCCTCCCATGCAACATATGTCTCTGTAAGATCCTACTGCCAAGACATCATCCCCTGCCAAGCCAGACTCACCATGATTCCCAAGGGGTGGAGTTCTCTTTAGCTTTCATTTCAGCTGAACTAGCCATATCTGCTAATTTTTTCTAAGTTGTTCTAGAAGCTACAAGAAAGCTAAGTTGGTTAAAAAGATGTCTGGAGGGGGTTTGAAGATGAAATAATCTTTTTTGGTCTGGAAGATATAAGACAGACAAACGCATAAGGTAGTAGAAATACTCAACTCCCTATAATCAACATTCACTATGACTTTACTGCCCTCATTATCTGAATTATTATTTGGCACACTCCTTTACATTAGCCATATTTCTTTACTTTCTTCTCAGCCTCTTCTCTTATTCCTGCTTATGCTGTACACTATGCCTTAGCTGAAAATTTAGATTATGCATTAAGGCAGAATGAGCACCAAATATGTTAAGGAAACAGTGTTTCAGAATTATTGTACATATTTATATGTTGTGGTTGTCCTTGTGGACAGAAGAAAAGCTTTAGAGTGTGCATCTGGAAAACAAACATAATTGTGATAAAAAACACCAAAGAGAAAAGATGAAAAATAAATTCTAACCAAAACTATTTTTGGTTATATTAGTTGCCTACAGTGAAAATTTGGAACAACTCGTGTCACACAAGTCTAAAGTTGTGCAAACAATCCACTCAGAAGAATCTAGGGCCAAGGTATGTGAAATCATTCTAATTTCACTGCATAGGTTTTGATATAATTGAAAATTCAATTTACGACCATCAAAACTGTGTGCGTCATTCAGCTACTGTGTGCAGGTGTTCCCATGTTTGTGGGACTAGTGCATAGCTAATATGTTTGCATACCATATAAATCCTGCTGGAGTCACTGCATTATTCTCTTAAATTTATATAGGGCTTTTAACATGTCTTAAATATATCCTATTGTATGGGCTAAGATATTTCTGATTGCTGAACAGGTGACATATTTGTCTCCAAAACCCAACAAATTTATAAATGTATAATTTTTATTACATTAAGAAGAGCAGGATTTTGTGCTTTAGAAAATATGACTTTGTCAAACAATTTGGCATAGAATATATGTAATATATACCATGTCACTCTCACTACAGGGAACTGAGCTCTTAAACTCTCATCTTCTGCCACAAATTTAACCAAACTCACTATTATCTCTGAAAGTTATATAAGCTTGATGTAAACATACGTTAACTATATTAGCTTTCATAGTTTTCTTCCAAACATCCCTGTCATTCTGCCTTCAACACATTTGTAGAGAGGTATACCAGCAGTGATCATGTGATAGATATACTTCTTGATAACTAACAGACTGAAATATATCATCTTCCAAAATACTCTATGCATCTTAAAGACTCCCCAGCCCTACCTGGTTCCAGTCCTTGAGGTCAGATAATATATGGAGGGATAATTGTGCAATCTCTTATAACCAGCCTCCAGTGAAAGATATTCTACTGTTTGGTAGAACGTTTTAGCTTAACTACTCTTGTTGTTAGACAGTTTCTCCTTAATATCCAACTATAATCCTCTTGATTAACAAAGCAAGACAATTAAAAAGCTATATAACCAGTCTTCTTCAAAAAAATATGTAATAATTCATATTTTACAGGCTGAGCATCGGAATACTGAATAGGGCAGTGGAATGCCCTTTCACTGTAGTAGAGACAAACATCACTTAAAGACATTATTACTTGTGTATTTTATTTCTTACACTTTATATACTTCAGACTGATGACAATGCTGCTGTAAACCACACTGTGTGAGATAAAATATTAATTTATGTAAAGAATGTGTATGTAGCTATAGCTGTACATTAAATTTACAGTTCTGTATATCCAAATCAGACCCTATTCACTGTAAGAAAGACTGCAATATTTATTTATTAAAAAGGAGTGATAACTGATTTTTTCTTCTTTTTAATGGGGGAGAAGGGGAAGATTGGATTTAACTTCCATTAAAGACCTGAATCGGAGCATAATCTTCAATAAGAAGAATCTAAATTCCTCTAATACCAAGGTAGGTGAGAGAAAAAAGTACTCAGGAGGGTCAGTAGTTGAACAAGAAATAGATTCAGAAGCAACTTTTGAGCTACCAGTTCCACAGTCACAGAGTCTGTCAGAGAATACATGCTTCTTTCATGGCTTGGTATCCTGAGCCCACAGTGTCCAAACTCATGTCACTGAACTTGTGACTTTACAAACAGTGAAATGCTTAAAATCCTTTATTTATTTTTTATATATATATCCTCTTCACAAAACCATAATTATTTGACTGATATTACAGTGTTGCTATCTTTAACACAGAACAAAACACTAGTTTTGTGACCTACACCAGGCCTACACAAAGCGAAAGTGTCCTATGGAATTCAGTGTTGATTCAAGATAGAGCATTGCCTCATTATTGCCTGAAAGAGCAAATTCATTGCGTTATTATCATGGCTGTGTACAATTCTAGAAATAAATGAAATAGACTGTCACTGTTTATTTAAATGATATAATAAAAATCCATTAATACATAAAGAGTTTGAAGAAGGTGAAAGGAAAAAAGCACTTATTTTTTTTTCATAATGCAACAAGAAGGGTGTTCTAGGAAATAATCTGATAGCAGTTTCAAAGGAAGCACTTCAAAGAAAATACTTTTTCATGCTTCACACTTTATGGTAAATTGTTATTTGCAAAGCACTTTGTCACAAAAGCTCAGTAATAAGAAAAAGTTTGAAGGATATCTCTATTGATGGCCATTAAACACGACAGTGTGGATGTAAACTCCAGATGAGAAAATTTGTTCACCGTTAATACTAGGAACCTGGATGAGTATTCCAACAGGAGGATCACTCACATATATATCCAGGTATCTTTCTCTAATTATATATATCCTTTTCTTACCTTATTTTGCTCACCTGCTACAGATAAATATCTGAGACAGGATATCCAGACAGGCTTTTCATCTGGTCTGTATGATTAATTCTCATATTCTAACACTTCCATTTCCTACTCCCACTTAATATGTTAAGAGATCTCAGTCCATGAGCAGGTCACAAACACTATTAATCTTATTCACACTGTATATTGGGGTTTTTATGCATAAACCCATATGAGGCCAATCACTCAGACATTCTAGAGTGTACTGGCTATATTAATATTAAAACCAACACCTAGTAAAACACAGTGCAGATAAGATGCAGTACGGGTTGTCAACCATTGGTGATGATAGCCTAGCTCTACTCATCTATTCCTGATAATCCTATTTTGCTATGGATTAAATACTCTAATTTACTAATTCTAACTGACATTAATCTAAGCAGTTAGTATACAGCACTTCAGAAATCATGCACCACAAAAATTAAAAGATTATGTGCCTTTTTCTCTTGTCCTAAAAGTTACATTTGTATCCAATTTGTGTTAGATTAACATGTTCAAGAATCTTCAATGACTTTTACATAGTTTACACGACTGTTTTATAATGATTACTTTTCTTCCATGGGCAATTCGCCTTCTTTGAGAACATGCAGTTCAGGTTAGGATTAGTGGACTATTACGTGATCAGTATAGCAATTCCTATACATCAAATGGAAAAAATTAGAGAGCCTGTAAGAAACATAATCATCCTGACAAGCTTCTTACACCTTAAAACGTTGCAAGCACCCAGATAAGCCGGATACTTTGAGTAACTGCATTTGACATACAGAAAAGCAGGGAACATACTGTAATGCAGTGTATTTTAACTTAGTTTTTAAAACTTCAAACTTTTTTAAATGTATTTTTTTTATTTCAGTCAGCTCCATCTACACGCACTGGTGGCTTTTAAACACATGAGAGTTTTAGTAAAGAAAATTAATTAAGGTTGTTACTCCAAATTACAAATATAATATCCTATATTTAATACTATATATACCTTGTGTATATTATATTTATCTATTATATTATTGGATGTATTATATAAATGTATTAATCTAATACATTTTTATCTAATATTTATTTTCTATATAAGACAGGTTTTTATTTTAAAGCCCACTACATGATGCAGGTTATACTTGCACTTGTACAGAGGAATAAAATATAATTAGATACAGAGTTAGAACAATGACAAGTTCAGTTGACTATAGGCAGTTATGGCATTAAAGCAAACAAAAAATATATCTCAAATATTTTTAAACTGGGAAAAATTATGGTCAATTAAAATAAAACAGATTTATATTTTTTTACAGTACTCATTATACTTGCATATGTTGAAGCTTAAATTAATAAATATAGGATTTGAAGTTAACAAATTATCCTTGGTGAGGGGAAGAAAAAATTTCTTTAAGTCATATTTCCATTGCTCCTGATCATGGATTGGATTAAAAGAAACAGAGAAGTTATGTATGCAAAAAAAAACCCACAATTCTTGGTCTATACTTTTCAGCACTTCATGAATCATCAGTGAAAATTAGTCTTACATACAGGTTATACATACCTTTGCTCCTATTTTTATATATAAGTGGACTTTATTTGAGGCTTCCTCTCTGGCATGAATTTAACTCTTGTGTAAAGAGATTTTTGCTTCTTCTCAGTCCCTGATTTGTAGGACAAACTGGTCTGAATTTGCGTAGCATAGATAAGACAACACATCAAATATTTTCATTTTATTATTACAGTTGATCAAGGAATTTATGATTTCTTCTATGTGTGAAGTCATTCTGCAGAGCTTGCCACTGTTTGGGTCAGAGAAAAGTTCATGGATGAATGAGATAGAAAAGCTACTTGAAATTGAAAAGGGTTCTTAGAAACAACCACAGAACCATGGTTCATTTTTGTCACTTTGGAAATAATCTGAAATCTTATCACTGTTGTGAATTCTGAAAAGAAAGGAACCACCATATGGCTGCATGAAATTGTAAATGTTGATTTATTGCTCTCACTGTAGGCATTGGTATAGTCATAAAAATAAAAAAGGAAAAAGCATACTTTCATCCACCAATAGGCATGCATGGATATTGTTAAAAACTGCATCTCCCTTCTTTTCTACACCACACTGAAAGAGGTTTTCTCTTCACTTAAGGAAGAATACATGATCCTTCATTTTGGCAGAACTATCATGTTTACAGTCCACGGTGGTTTTTATTGAATTTCTACAACTCTCTATTCCACATTTTTCAAATCTGACATGTTTTATTGGTCAGGATGAACTGAGCACTTAGTCACGTTCTTTAGAAGTTACTGTTTATCATATGCTAATACATTCAGGAAAATTTCTCCATTTTACATTCAAAAACACCATTTGTCCTGACAAAATCTCCAGCGTCCATTGCTTCCATCAATGCAGTATTAGAATCAAATATTTTTTCACAAATATATTGGGGGGGGGGGGGGTTGACAGATCTGTACTTGTGTAATGTCAAAAGCAGATGTGTGTTTCCTCCTTTGTAATTAAAAGAGATCAAATATTCTTTTTCCCCTTTTTTGTTTATTGTAAAAGTAGCATAAGATGTCATTAGTGACCGTGAGAGGTTGCTATCCAATACCCTGCAAACCAGCTCAGTGACACATATTATTCAAATGAATCTATATTTTAGACTCTAAGTTTTAACAGAGTAACAGTAAAAGTATTAAATCTGTGCTCCACCAGCAGAAATTCTCTCATAATTTTAATAATTTTTATGTTGTTTCAACTTAATTTTTTCAATTCTGCTATGTTTTTTCAAAGACTCTGGACAGCAATCTCTTTCCATATGACGGGTACTTCATACACAGGTTATGCCCAGAGAGGTATACTTCAACAATTCTCCCCATGAAACATTGCACTTTTAGGTGAAGAATCAGGTGCACATAAACTGATGGGTTTCCATTCTCACAATCAAGAAAAAAAGTGATCAAAAGTAGAATATGCAGAAATAGCAACTTCAAGTTTGTGTCATCAATGTGACAGCGGAGAAAATATGGTTAAGTGCACAGATCTTAACGAGTTGTGCACAGATAAAAATCACATCTAGAATCAACTATGTCAGTAATTGCTTACACTTTTTTTACAAGCTCTAATATGGCAAGGCTGAAGATGAAAGGAATACAGAATAATGGCTTGCATATCTGGTTGTGAAACTGAAGGAGTTTTAAGCAGAATTACGAAACCTCTTTTCTCTTTTCTCTTCCCCTCCTATTCCCTCCTCTCTTTTCATTTCTTGAAGTGCATGACTAAGGATCTGCTGTCCAGCAAACAGGATAAAACAAAAGATAAGAATTCTTGTCCATGCATGACATCATTGTTATCAAGGAGTACTGAAAAGATTTGTGGGACACAAAAGTGATCTTCCTTGAAGGTTTAAACTGTTACAGATATCCTGCTAGTAAGTTTAGTACTGCCGGTTTACTTTTTTAAACAAAATCAATACTGTGGTCAGCAGGACTCTGGAAGTAATTGTGACCCTGTACTTGGCACTGGTGAGGCCCCACCTCAAGTACTGTGTTCAGTTTTGGGCCTCTCACTGCATGAGGGACATTGAGGTGCCGGAGCATGTCTGGAGAAGGGACATGCACAGAAAGGGTTGTCAAGCATTGGAACAGGCTGCCCAGGGAAGTGGTGGAGTCACCATCCCTGGAGGTATTTAAAAGATGGGTAGACATGGTGCTGAGGGACATGGTTTAGTGGTGGTTTTAGCAGTGCTAGGTTAGCGGGTGGACTTGATAATCTTGAAGGTCTTTTCCAACCTAAACAATTCTATGATTCTATGATTTAATGATTCAAATAATAAAGGAAGCAAAGAAGATTATTTGTTGAACTGTAACTCCAGAGAAACTGGTGCACATTAGTCACAAGTAAACTCAAATTTTCCTAAGGGCTTCACTGAAAAGTTACTATCCTTTACTGTTTGTTAAGTTCTGAGAATTTGGTGAGGAAGTCTCATTAGAATCCATATAATGAATGTTATATGACTGCATTTTCATTTACTGTCACTCACAAGATTACTGTTGAACAAAGGTGTGATCTCATAGTATTTCCAGTCTAATCAGAAATGGGAAAAGTCTGAAAGAGAACCCTATTTTTGAGATTAGTCTAAATCTCTCAAACTCATTTATGTGCTCAAGAAGCTAAATCTCATTCTCAGAAGGGAGACTGTGTCTACCTGCCACATTTGTGCGTAGATGAAATTTCTTTCAAGCCACTCTGTAAAAGTCAAGTGCACAGGTGTGTCAATGACACGATACTAATAGGGCTGGTGACAGACAAATTAGGTTATGTTGAGCACTATGCGAATTCTGCTGGCTTAGATCCTTTGCTGGTAGATCAGAATATGAGTGCAGCAAATATTTCACTGCACAAAATATAAGGAGTGAGAATAACTTAGATCTTAAAAATGAAGAAACACAATGTCTTTTGAAAATTATTCTTAGGCTGTATTTAGACACTTCTGAAAATTTAACACTTAATCACAAATGTCCCTTGCTGCAGTCCATTTGGTTAGCACATGTTTTAGATGGTAGACATTCACTACTGCCTGCCACGCCTATTGCATAATATCAGTAATGACCCCTATCCACCAGTTTAGTGACCAGCTATTCTCTGAGCCAAGGAGTGTTCTTGATAAGTACCTTTCATCAGCCACTTCCCAGTTGATGTCTCTAATGGAGAAGGTAATACAGAGCTATGCTGGTTATCTGTATAGCTCTATATACATCTCGATAGCTATAATGATTTTATAAGAACGAGAACAGAGGTTTCACAACTAAAGCAGCTTTGAAATCTTTAAGACAGGTGTATCTCAAGATGACTGCATTGGGGCTGAGCATCTTACCCTGGATTTGTGAATAAATTCATTGGTTTGAATTTTTTAGAATATAAGAGTAACAGATGCTTGTTTGAACAAGCCAAAACTCTGAATCTTTTACAATAGTACGCTGAATAAAAAGCAATCCTTTTACTGCACATTTTGTTTCATAAAGTAGCCAGTTGGCAAAGGAGAAGGAAACAACAAAACCAAATGATGACAAGTGAGAAAAAAGTTCCATCTGATTCCAGTTACAACTGATGAACTTAGAAAGCATTCAGCTTCACTAACAGAAGTTTGATAGCTCTATCTTAATTTGCTTGCATTGAAATGCAATTCCTTTATCCAGTGCTGTAGTGCTATGTTTCCTCAGATGAAAAGATCATTTCAGAGGATATATATAATTCTTTCCTGTATTTCATGGCTTACTGACATTCTTGACAGTGATTTGGAGAACCTCTATGGATGTTGCCAGATAGACAAATTTTTAAGGTTTTAAGGAAATCTACAGAGAAAACATTTAACTGCCCTCGTTGCTGCATCTCTGTATCCAATAATTGAGCTATTAAAGCTTGATTAAATCTTTGTTAAAGAGAACATGTAATGCAGCAATGCTGCTGTCAACAATATTTTGTACTGTATGTAACCTACAAAAAAAATGCATTTTATAATGCAAATTAATCTAAACACGATCTAATTTTTCACTTCAAGTTTACCTACTGTTTAACCATCTTTGAGAATAACACAGCCTATGACATTCATATAAACTAACACTCTCATGATTTACACAAATTTAGATGCCAATTCCTCTTTCTGTACGTATAATATTTGATCTGTTTGAGTCCTTGCATGATAAAGTTCTGAAAGTATGATGATGATGGATCTCACCTTTAATACTGAGCCAGTACCCGAGGCGATTAAACAAAGCAGCGTGACTGCAAGACTCATGAAATCTTTCAAAGACAACCACTATTCCTGATGGCTTTACAAGATATAGATTCCAAACAAGCATAGGGGAGGTATTTGAACAAGTATTCACTGCATTCGTGAATCACTCTGCTTTTTTGTCCTTTTTAACACTTGATTTCATATCTAAATTTAAGTTAATTAGCTGAATCTGCGGACCTGGCATGTATTTGAACTCAAGTCATTATAAAACAAATAATTTTTTTACACTACTGATAATTATTTGTAGAATTCATTGCCTCAGGAAGTTATACAGGTCAGAACTATAAGCAAGTTCAAAGTGGGATTAGCAAATTCACAGAATAAGCATTCTCTATGTTTCTCTATTGACTATTAGAGATATTAGTCCATTTACAGATCAAGATGATGACTCCAACCAGTGATAGTACATCAGAGGAAAGATCACATTAAATACATCCTGTTCAAAAGAAGTGTTCCCTAAGACTGCACTAATGGCCACAGTCAGAGACATGTTAAAAGACAAGGCAGACCTTTGATCTAAAAATAATTACAAAAAAATTTAATTTTTAAAATTAATGTTCTTTCATTGTGCAATTTTGTGTCTAAACATACTATTTGTCTGCTGTAGTTCTATTCATCGACGACTAGCATAAACACAAATTTTAATAAATAATGTTTGGAAAATTACTCCCTTCAGGGAAGGGATTATCAGATATTCAGAAACTAAGATTAACAATTTTCATGCTGTATTCTCCACATCAATCCTCAAGCTTTAAAAGTAATTTACTATTAAGAAGAGGGGCTTATTTGTTACAGAAAATCAATTTAATTTGGCAGAATTTATCTTGAGAGGAAAGGAATCCATATGACAAGTACAAATTCAAAGTTTCAGGACGAAAATATGATGACACTGAAATCTATGACAAAACTCTCAATAACTTCAGTGTTAATGGGATTTTATAATAGGTCTGTGGTATAGGTTATTTGACATACTAGTTTTGAGGCGTTGACTCAGAGTAACAACAAGCAACCTCTTCCTCGCTAACCTTAAGCATATTATCCTCATGTATGCTTGATGACTTTGAGATCCATCAGTCCTAGTGTCTGATAATGAAAGTTATTCTAACTGGGAAGAGTTCTTTTGTCTGAGTCATGATACATAAGGAAATAGTTTCATAAGGACCAAACCCTAGAAACTGAGTCCCTACCTTCTAATTTTGCTCACTAGCACATACATGGGCCTGCCTCCAAGGGCACCGGGGAGCAAGAGGGGTGGGCTGCTTCCCAAGGGAAAGCAAGCTGGGTGCCAAGAGTGACAGCAAGGCAGTTCTCTCACTTACAAGGGCGCAGTCACGTAGTATCCAAACTAAGAGCACAAAGCAGGTCCAGTGATACTAACAAGGGGCAGCTTCAATCTAGATTAGACAAATCCATAGTAATAAGACAGGTTCGAGGTAAGCCAGGAAGTCAAGTTCAAGAGTCAGGTTTCAGGTCCACAAGGTACATGACCGGGAAAAGGAATAACCACTACATTGCTCAGGCAGAGATGAAGCCTCAGGGCTTAAAACTACCTCCTCTGTAAAGGGTAGAAAGTCTTCACTTCTCATGGCTTTTTTTTCACATAGTGCTTTCCATACAAAATTGGACAACATACAACATTCAACAAAATACGTTTGGCATTCCTGCAACCATGTGTTGGTGGCAAAATAACATATCACTGAGCACATTGGGACCAATTGTAAATCATTGCTGCGGGAGTAAATGGTAAAAATCATGTATAGAAGAGCTCATCTGCACTAGCTGTAGCTTTTTTCCTCATGTGCATATTTCATTAATAAAATATAAATTTATGCAGCATATTACAAATTTGGCTACATAACAACTAGTAGCCTTTACCACATGAAAATCTTTGTTAAAACCAAAATTGAATGAATTTGCACAACACATTAAAAAACAAAAAAATGCATCTTGTCTTTCATGAAGCAGAAGATTTGAGATCTCTGCCATGAACAAACTGTGGAACTTATCAAATGTATCTGTAATATACACTGGACTCTCTTATATCATTTGCCACTGCCAGAATATACTATAATTCCTTTGGAACCGCTTGAAAAAAGCAAGCATCATTTTCTTCTTAATCAGCAGATCCTGTTTAAAAGATATAGTAAAATACCAGGAAGCAAGATATCTGGCAGCTCAAAAATGTACCCACTATTTTGTGTTATGTTGGACACAGAATTTAGCATATGCATAAATGACTGCTCAAAATACTGTACTGCCTGTTTAGCCACCTGAAACTAATACAGTTATACACATGTATTAAAAGGAAACAGCTTCTAGTGCCTTCATCTGTCCTGACATTTGCCACAGAAGAAAGCATCTTTCATTGAGTGCAAACTAGGAAATGGCTTTGCAAGTGGAATTTTTAATACCAATTAACTCATTACTCTCCCACCAATCAAGTGAATTTAACACTGCTAAAACACACTTGATTGGGAAAAACAAGCATTAAAATCCTTCATCAAATGGATATAGATATTTTACAACATGTACTATTTTGTTGTATTTTTGAGAGATGCAGATCAGTTTACAGATCATGAAACGAATAGTTCCTTCTTTTAGCTTTACTTTGTTGGAAGGGCAGAATAAATGTCAAATATCATTTTTAGACCTCAATTTTTTGGTTTGTAGGCACTGATATGTGTCGTGAAGTTCAAAGTAATTAACTATAACTGTAAGTACTCTTTGGATAATCCTTGCACTGCATTAGTCAAACTCCCAATTAGGTCCTATGATCTACGTAAGAAACAGCAGAATAAACCTTTGCACTGTTACCTACTCCTATCTTTGTCCTAGGCTTGCTCAGAAGTCTGTCTTCAAGGAAGTTTTGCTGTCTCTGCAGCCAGTATAGTTTTAGTTTGTCCTCACACTGCCTGTAAGGATGCCAGTTAGCACCAGCCAGGGCTATTTGTCTCCAGCACAAACTCAGATGGGAAGCTGACTGAGTTTGATGACTTTGCTCTCCAGTTTGTGAAATACCATCCATTGCAACTTCTGGTTTTAACCAAGTGGGCTGTATTTGAAGCCTAG
Organism: Vanellus vanellus; assembly: GCF_965231255.1. Lineage (NCBI taxonomy): Eukaryota > Metazoa > Chordata > Aves > Charadriiformes > Charadriidae > Vanellus > Vanellus vanellus. The sequence goes on along the minus strand of NC_138911.1, from coordinate 23,761,036 downwards.
ACAAAAAGGACCTAATTTCCTGCCAGGTCCTACCCAGCCATGAATTTATCTAAAATCTGTCATTTTGCGACCTACTGCCATTAACTGTTATCTTATTAAGTAATGAGAGTATTTGGGATATGAGCCATATAAGAATAAAAAATTTTTCCCAATGTTAGTTCAATATTAAATTAATTTGGAGACTGTGTTTTGCAGTGTTTTGCTTTTCAAGCAATTTGGCTACTGTGAGTCAATATTTGACAAATGTCCAGCTGTCTGTAGCATGGATTTTTGGAATTTACCTGTCTTACAGACAAAGTGTCTTTCTTCATTCTGTACCTTGTCATCTTTGTTAGGGAAGGTATGTTAAATAAGACATGTATGCTATGTCCCTGAACACAGTATTTGCTTCAATCTAATTAATGGTAATATGCAACTGCTAGGATCAGATTATTGGATCTAAATTTGGTAGAGACCCCAGATAGTCTTTGCACCCTGCCATTGTTTCTGTAGTGGACTGAGGCAGCATTGGGTCTCCTCAGTTCAGACGTGCAGAGATATTTTGAGTCTTGAAGCTCTCACTGCCAGAGATGATAAGGTGTCAATACAGAGAGGAGACAAACAGATTTGTTTTGCAGATAAAAGTTGTGCAGCTGATATTCACTACTGATTAAAAGACTAGTTTGGATTTCCTTATTGGTTTTTCATTTGGCTTTCAGCCAAACAACCTAATAGATTTTTTTAATGTTGGTGAGGAACTAATTTTTGTTTACATTTTTCGTAATGACTCATCTTATGCTTGGGTCTTTTAATTGAGAACTAGTGGGGGCGAAAAGAAGAATAGTAAAAATTTACAATCTCCAATCAATTAATACTCTAAAGAAATTTAAGCCTGTGTTAGGTCAGCCAGAATGGTTGAACACGCAACAGCTGCTCATCTGTGTCGGGAGTCTCAGGACATATTTAATTAACTTTTTTTTTTTCTAATTGCTTCTACATCATCTACTGTGTTATCTCAGCAATGCTTTTTTTTTTTCTTTTCCAAGCAGCCCATAATGTAAAATTATTTGTGAATAACAACATTATACTTATCATGAGATTAATTTATGTGTTTTTAATAAAAGCAAAGAAGAATTTCTTTGTTTTATGATTAATTCCTCATAGGCTTTAATACATATGGGAAACTGGTAGAAAATGATAAAGGTTTTAACTTTGCTGGGTGACTTTTTCCATATTATTGCACCAAATTTTCCTGGATGTTTTCCAACTGGTATTGTACATGACTTAAAGTATACAACTGTCTAGAGCAGTAACTGGTGAATGCAGCTGTGTCTGGAGTGAAACACAGAAAACTACAACCAGATTGTACTGCCGTGAATTGGCAACTGAGGTGATGGGAATATTTTGAGACTGAAACACCAAGCAAATTTTAAAACTTCAGGTAAGCATTTATTTATATTTAACAGTGAGGTATTCTATCAACAATTGCAAATCATACATAAATCTAACATACTACTTGAGCCTTGGGTATATGATACCATGAGTTTTTTAGCTACCAACAGGCTCTGATTCCCACAGTCTTTGATGTTCTTATCCTCTGTGATTGAGGTGGCCCAACTCATCTTCAAAAGGGGAAGTGGAAACCAAAGTGCTCTCTTTTTTCTTCCCCAAGTTCCACTCTGTATCTCTGGTGTTTACATGCAACTATTCCATAAACTGAGACCAGTAGTCTAGTCCCCTTTTTCATAGGTTCTGCCTTGTGTCCATTCCACCTTATTCAAATGGGTGTTGCCTGTTTGGAGACTGAATACTGCTCATATGATTCCTTTGAGAAGCACGAGACTAGGAAATGTTATCTTAATTTTTCTTAAGCTGGTATTATAAAATATTTCACTTTGTATCTTAAATCAAGCAGTTTTGTAGCATGTCCAGCTCCAAGACAACCAAGGTAAGTTTCACAAATATCTCTTTGTACTATATTTGTTTCATATCCAGCTAGGAGTCCCAAAAAATGAAAATCTTTGCAATCTTTAAAATGCCAGTACATTTATTTCTTAAGTGTGTACCTCCTGAATTTCATAAATCGTTTTTAATATTTTTAGGTTGCTAGAGTCAAACTAAGGGGATGTCAAACTTCTAGAAAGCCAATACTGAACTGTTAAAAAGTCAATATCTGGACTTGTATGCAAATTCAGTGATGAAGCATGAACAGGAAAAACTCGGGAGGTATCATTGTAGCCTGCACCATCATTGTCTTTTATATCTATACGTATAAGCATGAAATCCATTTTTCCAGAGATGTGCCTGGCAATTTAAAGTTGCCTTTCCCTTTTTCTTTTATTTTTTCCTTTTTTTCCTTTCTTTTCTTTACCTTTCCTCTCTCCACTCCTTTCTTTAACCTTCCCCTGTCCTCTCCTCCTCGTAACCTTTCACTCTTACCTATCCTTAGTGCTCTCTTCCCCCCCTTCCACTTTTTGCTTCTCTTCTTTTTCTTCTCCCTCTGTACTTATTACATAGACACTGCAAATTTGGAATCTTTAAGAAACAAACAAACTGGTTTTTAATGAAGGAAACACTGCCTGGGATAAAATTACAACTATAGAACATAATTAAGATTTTTTTTTAGAAGAATAGAGCGTTATGATATCTGCAGTAATGGAATTCATTCAAAACAAACACTCACATAGTTGCAACAGAATGGAAAGATTAAGCATCTGGTAGTAACTCACAAATAAGGTATGTAGGAAAGACAAGTAGTGAATGTTATGTTACAAAAATATAATAATCTTTTGTTCTGGAGGCAATAGGAAATGGGTACATTATTCACAAAGATACTGGTGTGAATTATCTGCCATCCATTTTAGGAAACTATTTTTTTTCCTGGATACAGCTAATTTCATATACATATGAAATAATTTCATATAGATATTTAATGTAAAGAAATAGATCAACTCCATTTTATGATTTTCTTTTCCAGAACCAGAAAACCAAAAGACACCAAGGATATTTTGACAGCTGTTTCTAAGAATTTCTACATTTTTTTTCTGAATTTTATCATTTAGAATTGATTTTAAATATTGTTTTAGCTCACATTTCTGGAATAGAATTACTCAGTGTTATTTACAAGTTATTTACAAACTTAACACAATAATACAGAAAAGTAAATAATGCTCAGCATACTCATAGATTTTACTGAAAAGATTTTATGTCTCATATTCTGCAATTTTTGCAGCATTTATCATTAATACATCATTGGCTAAACAATTTTAAGTCTTGAACTATATAGTCACCATTAAAGAGTAAGATATTACTGTTTTTAACCTAGAAGTCTGTGTGATTGTGCTTAGGAACATTAGGAACACCAATGTTTTCTGGTGCTAAGAAAACAGAAGACTTATAATAACAATTACACTGAAATGAAAGCAAATAAGAGTTTGTGACAGCACTTTCCAAAACTTGTGATCTCTGACTATTTAGAAACTCATGTTATTGGAAACAAAATTATCATCATATAAACATGAATATAACATGAATTTTTATTAGAAGGAAAAGGGGTGATTCTGAAGGGAAAAAAGTGTTCTTATTAATGAAAGTCCACTGTCCTACTCATCAAAAATCCATCTCAGGGGTTACTAAGCACACACACACATGGAATATGAAAGCAGGATAAAATTCAGAGGATCCAGCTAAGCAGCTGTAAACCTGATGTCATTTCATTAGGTCTCATGTGATGTGAGAGACCTCTTCTTTCCTCTTTTGTCAGGAAAGAAAAAAAGAATAGAAGGAAAAGGAAAGAGAATAAAAAAAAAAATCTGTTCATCTGTTGAAAAGGGAGCCATCTCTTCAATAAAACATTTTTGATAGTATTATTTTTATTTCATATAAGAAATTCAGAGCCCAGTGCAGGGACAGAGAGAAAATCACTCTCACATCTTGGGTATCAGGAGCTGATTTAGCTGTGATGGAAGACAGGGCAACTATATGAAACGCTTTATTTTGTACTCCAGTTCCAAAGCCCAGCCATACTGTGAGGTGCTTTCTATACCCATGTGCCCCTGTCAACACTCTCTCACTCAGCTTACCAGAGTGGGTGGGTGTATTGCCAGTGTAGTCAGTTCTGAATCCCTTGAAAAGCATTTACGCCCTCTGGATAGGGGGACAATCTGTACTTTGATAATGCGGTATTAACATTACTGCAGTTACAAAAAGAGCTGCAGAAAATACTTTAATGTCCTCAATACCAGCCCCCATTTTTCTTGAGGCTCCTTGTAGTAGACACCGCCTTATGCACCCCACTGTCATGGGTCTCCAGCTCCTCTTTGTGGATAACAACAGTGGCTGCAGCAGATACAGTTTGAGAGCTTCCAATATTTTGCCTCAGCACCCTGTCTGCTTGCCCCCTCTGTATAGCACTGCCAGCAACCCAGAGGCCGTGTTCAGTGTTGAGTTTAGTCAGGGATATGTACTTTACCTTCCATGAACTTTCTACGCCTCCAGAGGGCCCAAATACTAAATCTTCCTCCAGAAATTTTGTGAATTCCTTGTGTGCAGATGGGAACAAAAATATCCTTTAAGATCTTCTTGTCATTTGTAATTCTGCTTTTAAAACAAATCCAGAAGAGGGAAAATAAGCATACACTCTCTGAGATGTCTGCATACTCATGCCAAGAAAGCAGTAGAAAATGGTTTCACTAAACAGTGTGTAAATGTTTCACAGACCAACAATCGCTTATCCAAGCCATTTGGAGAATATTTATATGTCAAATGCATTTGCAATCATGAAGGGTGTTTTGTACATTCATCACAAAAATAAAGTGACATATTGTTTAGATATATTCACAGCATAATTCCCAGTCACATTTACTCAGGGTTAGGGTTGGGTGTTTTTTTATTTTGTCCAGAAAGTACAAGACAGTGCTTATTTCTGACTTTCTTTTTCACATATCATACTCTATGTGTAGAGTTACTTAGGGTCTAGATTTCATCTGGTACCAATCCAATATTGCTAATGTCATTAGTTTCTGTCATGCATAATTTTATATTCTGTTAAGAAACAGAATCTGAAATTAATATATGTGCAGAAACATTCAGAAATGGAAGGTTTTGTCTCAACTGAAAAGGTCAAGTACTCGTAAATCTTTGACAGAAATGAAGTGGCACAAATGCACTGCAGTGTCAGTGGTCAAAAAATGCAGTGCATTTAATGGCTCAGTAAGGAGACCAAGGTAGTTCTTGAGCCTCAACAGTGCAAAAAGCTGTAGCAGCTTGTAAAACTCATAGAATAAACAATTATCCATACTCGACAATGTAACATATGATTCAGGCGTCCAGAGTAAGAAATAAAAGTAAAGCTGCTTAATTAGGAGGATGTACTGAGACGTCACAATATGGATTGGTAAAAGGTAAGGTGGCAAGAAGATTCTGGAAAACCTGAAAAAGCATAATTCCACTCTGACAATGGACAGATAGTTAACTACTGTCATCATCCTTGCCTTATTATCTGTACTCTGAGTACGTAGTGAGGACAAATGTTCATCTTTTTTTTATTTTTTCTCTTGGAGGTATTTTGAGATTTCTATTACAGCTGTTCAAAGTGGATGAAAATCAACACCATAGGTCTTTAATCTCCAAACAATTTTAGCTTCTGCAAGTAATGCAGAAGTGGAGACTATACAATCAAGTGATTTGTCCAAGACTGAAATGGAAGGGAAGAATGCTAGAGCAGGAACTCATATCTTTCTTTTTGTGCTTAAATCAGTAAATTACAATAAACTATATGAAAAATAATTTCCCTTCATGAAATTAGCATTGTTGACATGACATCATAGTAATTTCATACTATAGTTTATGTTCCATATTCATAAATGAACTGATAGAGCTCTTTTAAAATGATACTTATTAAATGGCAAAGCATAGCAATAAATTTAGGTATCTTGTTTCAGCTTGTTAACAACTGACTGGGAACTAAATGTTTCTCTTTTTATTTAAATTTAAATTGTAAAATTTTTGTTAATTCAACCTCTGTAAGTATTTTACATACTGCAATTTATACTTTTTTTTTCTGAAATATTTGGCACTGGACAGTGTCAGAAATCAGCCAGATTAAACAAATGTTTTGCCCTACTTATGAATAGCTAAGTATTTTTATTGTCAAAATTTGAGATGTTGAAATACCACAGAGACTGTATTTCTGAAACAAGTATCTCACAATTTCATCACATTACACACAGAGTACTTTTAAGGTTTGGGCTGGGCTGGCCACTAAAATGAACGAGAGATACTCTCTTTTACTTCTCTCCCCTTAAGAGAAGGAGAACATCTCCCTTCAGGGAGAGAAGGATGAGACAGAAAAGAGACTTATGAGTTTAAAAAAACCCTAAACTACTTTAATGAAAATATTAATAAGATAATAATAAGCAAATAGTGAAATATATACAATATATACAAAACCTTATCAAGCTCCCAGAGTAACGATCACATCACCGGCACGCACTGGGAAAGTCCCAGACTGGACTCAGTGACGGACAAGAACTGGATTCCGGATCTGGATTCAGGAATGCATGGATCAGGATCAAAGGCAGAAGAAGAGAGTCCTCCTTGGATGCTGGCCATTGAAGAAAGAGAGCTCACCCTTTGATCCCACAGCTTTTATACTGAGCATGATGCATGTAACCAAGTTAGCTGACCCTGGTTGCTATAGCAATAAGTATAAGCAAGAACCTTTCTGCATACCAGACTGGTATGTTTATAATGTAAATTATAAACATCAAGTCTTATCAGTCTGGAAGCGGACTACTGTCTTAAAAATATGCCGTTAATTTTAGAGTCTTCAGTTAGTTTGAAGAGGCTTAGCTGAAAAGTAAAATTGCTGAAAAGTAAAATTACTGAAAAGAAAATTGGCTCTGTTTTACCTCAAACCAGGATGAGTACAAAGGGTGCAAAAAGTACGTGAAGATCTTAGCCCACGTCTTCCGAAGTAATGATCCTCAGTAGCATTCCACCAATATCCTGAACATTTTTAATGTCGCAAATTTGCAATGATTATACTGACAACACAGGACAGAATATCTACCAAATATGAGGAAATGTACTAACTAAACTGGTTTTCATTGAAAAGCTAGTTGTTGCATGGAGAAGCACTGAGAAAGGAAACACTCCCTTTCTGCATTTGTAGACAAATTCAGGTTTGGAAGCATGAGAACTGTTACAGTGCTTCTTACTTCTTTTTCTGCTTCTTTAATTCTAAATAATCAGATACCTCTTTTTCACGTCATGTTGTTCGTAGCTACTGCTACACTTAGACTTGGCAAGTTTTTAGAGCTTAGTAACTGCCCACTCAGATGTTGACTCGTCCTGCAGACAGATGCCGGAACCAGATGCCTGAACTCCTCAAGCACTGCTCTAATTTGCTTTTATATCCACTGTGGTGCTGCAATTCTGCATCTGGAACTGCCCTAGTCTCAGGAATGAGGGTGTCCCTCAAACCAATGGCATATAGACTCAGAAGTAAGTCTTTTGATGATTAATCAAACAATCATCCCTCAGGACGAATACTTCATTTTAAAACTCAGTCATAGATATGGTCCCTAAAATATTATTTTTAGATAATAAGAAAAAATTCTTGTCATCGACTATAACGAAGATGGCTTACATTATAGCAACAAATTAACTGTATCAGACAAAAAAGGTCTTGAAGGAGAGAGAAAAGATTCCTGTCAGTTAACTTTCACATCCTAATTTTTGTCTTCTAATAGCATAATTTTTAAAACAAAATGTTTTTTGTTTCGTTATGTCAGTGCTTAGGCCTCTTAGGACAGTTATCCTTAATGAGACAATTCTGCAGTTAAAACCTTCATTTAGGAGATGAGAGACTTCAAGCCCCTTAGTTATTGTGAATTACAAAATGCACTCAGATCTGTTTTGTACTCCCATTTTTTTTTACGTTATACATTCAACATCTTTGAGATTAAATACAATCCAGTAATCATGAGCAAATGATTTCCATAGATACTGATTATTTTCCTTCTCATTTTGCCTGGTGCAAATTTAACCTCACAGTCTAGAAATAACCTGGGTGCTTTTCTTTAAACACAGTGTTTAAGGCCCATGTACTTAAGAAATTGAAGACACCTACACTCCTGCCATCCCACTAAGTATTAGGTATTTTGCTCGCTTTGGCAGAAGTGCCAAGTTTCTAGTGCATAAATTTAAAAATATCAGCCTTTGCCTTTTCTTAGCATTATGCAATGCCCTTGACAACTGAAATATCACTTGTCTTGTAACTTACACCTTCTTGAATAGTTAGGCTTCTATTTTAATGCTTCTCTGACTGATAGAATATTAATTATGGTTAATATTCAAATGATGTGATCCATCATATGCAAACAGGTAATTCTGTTTAAATAATAAACTAATTGAAGTTAATTGAACTGTAGAAGTAATAATAATATCATGTATTTGTGCAACAGTAGTTTCATTTGTATTTTAGTGTTATGGTAAATTCACTGCATCTGTTTTCATTCATTTGTTCTCCAAAATAATTGTCAGTAAAGACCTTTGCTTCTAATAAACCACAGGAAGAAAGGCCTTACACATAAACACAAAAGTATTAAATATTGTTACATATTTTAGTTATATAACTGCTCTAAACCAAAGTAAATTTAACTTATCCCACCATACTAGAATATTCTTGTTAAGTTTAGGACAACTTAACTTAAAAAGATATGGCATAGTTTGTTGCTAGGCAGCACTGTATTTCGATGGTGCACAAGTGTAGTCTGAAGAGGGTTAGGGGTAAATATTATCAAATATTTTAATTGAGTTACCTAATCAGTATATACCAGTATTAATTAATATTATGTTTGAACATTCTTAGCCTCACACTCAGCAACCAGTTTCTAAACATCTAATTTTGGAAATTATTTTTCTGAGAAAAAAACTCATTACTGGTTGAGGAACTCAAGAATCCTATGGAGTTGAAGAGTCTTCTACATCAGACTGAGGAAATCTCACCTGTATCCTCACCTGTAGCCATATCCTGAATTTACAGAGTACATTACGTCAGATTTTTAAGTTAGAGACAGTATGACATAGGAAATTGTTTCAAATGCTTAATCAGCTGTAGTTCCACCTCTTTTTGCTTAACCAGAGTAAAAATTCAGACTTGTTTGGGATTACTTTGGAATAAAATATCTTTCACTTTATGTCTTAATCAGAATAGAATTTGTTTTCAAGACTTACCTGAGTATATCAAAAGTCAGTTACAACATGGCCAATGCTATCACTGAATTCAGCACAGTAGTGCTTGAAAATGTAGCAAATATACATATTTCCTGGTTTCATGAATATTCCTTAATTCACATCTCCAGGCATAGATTACATCTAAAGCAAAAAAATCTTGGCTGCACAGAAAAGGGAAGGAGGCAGATGCCCTATTATTCAGTCAGTAAGTGTAAATAATAAGTAACATTTACAGTGTATAACGTTCTTTTGATGGGTGTTTTTGATCCAGAAGTGCTGATGCCAAGCCTGTTTTTCAACTCAAAAGATGAAAAAGGATAGCAGAATATTGGGCACGGTGGACAGTTGAATTGCACATTGACAAAATAGAAATAATTGTATTTTGAATGGAAAGCAATGGTCACTTCTCATCATTGATAGATGTTCTCCAAATAACAATCTCTTTCTGTTGAAATCTAATCAACAGAAATTAGTGCAAGTTTCTGTCTCTGTTTTTAGCTCCTGAACTGAATAAGAAGTTGTATTCCTCTACAATGTAAGGACTGCAAATTTCTGTTCTGATAAGTAACACATATCATAGGTAGGGATAGTTTTAATACCCTGTTTCCATAAAATACAGCCTAAGTTATAGAATTAGATAAGAAAAAGATCCTTGACTCTGTTTTGATAATTCAGTTGATACCTATTCTATGAATGCAGATGAACTAAGCTAAGCAAACACAGTGCACAAAGTGTAAAGACTAATGAACAAAACGCTATCACACTAGAGTGTAATCCGACACTGCGGTGTCAGCTAGGCTTTGCACAGAGATGGATATCTCAACTCACAATAGGATATAAAAAAATTTAGGGTCATTATAGAAGGAGGATATAAAAAAAGAAAAGGAATGTGGAAAATCTTTCTTATAAGAATGAAAACGACATAATGTTTTCTGTATAATGGACAAACTATGACTTCAACTTACCAGACATCTGCTGGGAATACAATACAGCAGAGATGGAACAGTCCAGGAGTTCCTGAAGTGTATTGAGGATAACTTCCTGACGCAGTTGGTGAGGGAGCTGACTAGGGAAGGTGTCCTGCTTTGTTGTTTGTGAACAGAGAAGGACTTGTGGAGGGTGTGATGGTGGGAGGCCGTCTTGGGCATGGTGATGATGAAATGATGGAGTTTTTAATTCTTGGAGAAGCAAAGAGGGGTGTCAGCAGAACTGCTGCCTTGGACTTCTAGAGGGTGGACTTTGATCTTTTCAGGAGCATGGTTGACAAAATCCCTTGGGAGGCAGTCCTAAACGGCAAAGGAGTCCAGGAAGGCTGGACGTTTTTCAAGAAGAAGGTCTTAAAGGCGCAGGAGCAGGCTGCCCCCATGTGCCAAAAAATGAGCCACTGGGGAAAAAGACCAGCCTGGCTGAACGGAGAGCTGTGGTTGCAACTCAGGGAAAAAAAGGAGAATCTATGGTCTTTGGAAGAAAGAGCAGGCCACTCATGAGAACTACAAACATGTAGTGAGGCCATGTAGGGAGAAAATTAGAAGGGCCAAAGCCCAACTAGATCTTAATCTGACTTCTGCAGTTAAGGACAACAAAAAAAGTTTCTTTAAATACATTAACAATAAAAGGACTAAGGATAATCTCTGTCCTTTAGCAGACAGAGGTGGAAATGTCATGACCAAGGATGAGGAAAAGGTTGAGGTACTTAATGCCTTCTTTGCCAAAGTCTTTAACAGTAAGATTTGTTGTTCCTTGAGTACTCAGCCCCCTGTGCTAGTAGACAGGGGTGGGGGGCAAAACGAAGCCCCCATAATCCAAGGAGAAATTGTGAGTTATCTGCTCCAGCACCTAGACATACGCAAGTCTATGGGGCCAGATGGGATCCACCCAAGGCTACTGAGGGAGCTGGCGGAAGTGCTTGCCAATCCACTTTCCATCATTTATCAGCAGCCGTGGCTAACCGGGGAGGTCCCAGTCAACTGGAGGTTAGAAAATGTGACATCCATCCACAAGGAGGGCTGGTAGGAGGATCTAGGGAACTACAGGACCTTGATGCCTGGGAAGGTTATGGAACAGATAATCCTGAGTGTCATTATGCAGCACATGCAGAACAATCAGGTGATCAGGCCCAGTCAGCAAGAGTTCATGAATGGCAGGTCCTGCTTGACAAACATGATCTCCTTCTATGACAAGGTGACCCACTTAATGGATGAGGGAAAAGTTGTGGATGTCATTTACTTGGACTTTAGTAAAGCCTTCAACACAGTTTCCCATGGCATTCTCCTAGAGAAACTGGCTGCTCATGGCTTGGATGAGTGTGTATGGCTGTATGGCTGGGCCCAGAGAGTGGTGGTGAATGAAATTAAATCCAGTTGGCATCTGGTCACAAATGCTGTTCCCCAGGGCTCATCACTGGAGCCTGTTCTCTTTAATATCTTTATCAATGACCTGGACAAGGGGATCAAGTGTACCCTCAGTAAGTTTGCAGATGACACCAAGTTAGGCAGGAGTGTTGACCTGCTTGAGGGTAGGATAGCTCTACAGAGGGATCGGGACATGTTGGATCAGTGAGCCAAGGCCAATAGTATGAAGTTCAACAAGGCCAAGTGCCAGGTCCTGCACTTGGGTCACAGCAACCCCATGCAGTGCTACAGGATTGTGGAAGAATGGCTGGAAAGCTGCTGAGCAGAAAAGGCCCTGGGGGTTTTGGTGGACAGCTGGCTGAATATGAGCCAGCAGTGTGCCCAGGTGGCCAAGAAGGTCAACAGCACCCTGGCTTGTATCAGGAATATTGTGTTGAGCAGGACTAGGGAAGTGATCATCCCCCTGTACTCAGCACTGGTGAGGCCCCACCTCAAGTATTGTGTTCAGTTTTGGTCCCCTCACTACAGGAAGGACATTGAGGTGCTGGAGCGTGTCCAGAGAAGGGCAACAAAGCAGGTGAAGAGTCTGGAGAACAAGTCTTATGAGGAGCGGCTGAGGGAACTGGGATTGTTTAGCCTGGAGAAAAGGAGGCTCAGGGGAGACCTTATGACTCTCTACAGCTCCCTGAAAGGAGGTTGTAGTGAGGTGGGGGTTGACCTCTTCTCACTAGTAACAAGTGATAGGACAAGAGGAAATGGCCTCAAGGTATGCCAGGGGAGTTTTAGATTGGATATTAGGAAAAATTTCTTAACAGAAAGGATTGTTAAGCATTGGAACAGACTGCCCAGGGAAGAGGTGGAGTCACCATCCCTGGAGGTATTTAAAAGACAGGTAGACGTGGTGCTGAGGGACACAGTTTAGTGGTGGTTTTGGCAGTTTAGGTTGATGGTTGAACTTGATGATCTTAAAGGTCCCTTCCAACCTAGACAATTCTATGATTCTATGTTTCTATGATAAGAAGGGTCTAAAACCAGAGCTGTTTACAGAAGTGATAGTGACATTCTGCATTCTTGATGTCTCAGAAGGCAAGAGTAACAGATTTTCAAAAACCACAAAGTAACAAGGTGAAATGTTATGTGAAATTTATGCTGCATGACTGATTGCTACAGAAAATAAGCAGTGACATAAACTGAATAAATTTTAAGAAGCGATTGGCTATGTATGTGGGGAATGAGTTATTAAAGTTATAGCAGTTGCTCTTTACTGAAGGTACTAAAACTTGTGCTTCTTAGTTTAAATTTATGAACTAACTAGTGTTTAGACATAAAAAAACCTGGTCCAACTAGGATATGCCCTAACATGTTTCACATCTGTTATATCAATGGGGTGTTTCACACGAGTATGCTTGGGATTCTACTATCATCTAAAATATCTTGCCCTCTTCACTGTCAAAGTTTTTCTTCTCTGGAACAAAGACACTAAATTAAATGACATCAAGCCTTACCCTCTCTTTTAAATCCCATGTTCAAAACAACTGTGAAAAATGCTTCCTGTTTGTAATTGCAATAGAAATATCATGGAATATTTTCATAGAATCAGACTCAGAATACCAGGTTGGAAGGGAACTCAAGGACCATCTGGTCCAAACTTTCTTGGCAAAAGCACATTCTAGACAAGATGGCCCAACACCCTGTCCAGCTGAATCTTAAAAGTGTCCAATGTCGGGGAATCCATGACTTCCCTGGGGAGATTATTCCAATGGCTGATTGTTCTCATTGTGAAAAATTTTCCACTTGTGTCCAATCAGAATCTCCCCAGGAGTAACTTGTACCCATTACCCTTCTTCTTTTCCATGTGACTTCTCATAAAAAGGAAGTCTCCATCTTCTTTGCAGCCGCCCTTTAAATAGAACATAGTGATGTCTCCCCTAAGCTTTCTTTTCTCAAGGCTGAACAAACACAGTTCTCTAAGCCTTTCCTCATGTGGCAGGCTTCCCAGTCCTTTGGTCATCTTTGTGGCCCTTCTCTGGACCCTCTCCAGCCTGTCCACATCATTTTTGTGTAGTGGAGACCAAAACTGAACACAGTATTTCAGGTGTGGCCTGTCAGGCGCTGAATAGATGCCCTTGTCAACACAACCCAGCAGCCTTTTGGTTTTCCTTGCCGCAGCAGCAGCACAATGTTGGGTTTGTTGTCCACCAGGACTTTCCACGGAGCTGCTTCCCAGCCAGGTAGATTCCAGTTTATGCTGCACTCCTGGATTATGTTTTCCCAGGTGCAAGACCTTACACTTGTCCTTGTTGAACTTCACAAGGTTCTTGATAGCCCACTCTTTGAGCCTGTCCATGTCTTCCTGCAGGGTGGCTCTCCCTTCTGAAGTGACCACTTCCCCACTTAGTTTGGTATCATCAGCAAACGTCCTCAGGGTACACTTCATCCCATCATCCAGATCACTTATGAAGATATTAAACAGCATCGGGCCCAGTATAGATCCTTGGAGGACCCCACTTGTGGCAGGTTGCCAGTTTGAAATGGAGCTATTTACCACCCAGTTCCCAACCCACTGTACAGACCACTTGGGTAGAACACAGCACATCAATTTCTCTAGGAGAAGGTTGTGAGCGACCATATTAAAAGCCTTGGAGAAATCCAGATAGACAATGCCCACTCCTTGCCCCACATCAATCAAGCAGGTTATTTTGTCCTAGAAGGCAATCAGGAGTGTCAAGCATTATTTGCCCTTGGTGAACCTGTGCTGGCTTTTCACACTCACGTGCTTCATTTGACTTGTGATAAACCCCAGGAGGATTCGTTCCGTAAATTTCCCAGGGACTGAAGTAACACTAATTATGTTCCACTAAAACTAGGACAGCTCAAAATTTTCAGGAGACCCCCAGAATGCTACTCAGAAAAGCCCAGTTAGGCCAATTGTCTTCCAAAACACAGTATTACAAGCCAAATTTCAACCATGACAAGGGAAAAATTCCTGTTGAATGACGTTTTGGGTTTTTTTTCTGTCAATAGGTGTCCTTTTTCTCCATCCCTGCACTAAAGGAGTGACTGATCATTACACAACTGTCTAGATTGAAACTTAGAATGTAAACATCCTGTTGTTGATGAACTTCTGCATTTCTCTTGGAATGAAAAAAACACAATACAACAAAAATAATGCCTTTTAAGTTTTTAGGAGGAAAATAAATTTATTGGAGAAAAGGAGGGGAAAAAAAAGAGGTTATTTTAGCTTCAGTCATACTTTGCATCTTGGAAATCTGACACCTCTTTTTGCAGTGGAAAATTGGTGGTGGGAATTTCCAAAAAAAATTTCACCATCAGCATAACACTGCTCCTGACTTAGACAATGAAACTTTAACCATCTAGATTCAAAAATATTGAAACATTTTATTTCAATTGGAAGTTCAAATATTTTGATTTTTTAAAATAATGTACTTTTAATGAGTTTTCTGTACTTTTGTAACTGCTTGCCTTTAAGGCCAGCATAGACAAACGGTTTGTGGTATAGAGCAAATAAGCCTTGTGAACCTATTTTTTACAAGTTTTTGTTATTCATTGCTCATTTTTTGTCACAAATTCCTTCTCATTAAATCTGAAGAGAAAAGATATTCTTCTATCAGTTATACAAAAAGAAAAAGAAAGAGAAGCGATCCATGCAGATAGTTCACAAACACCCTTTTTCTCCATGTGTAGATGTATTTTCATGGTTAAAAAAGAGAGAAGGTGAAATCTAAAACTAAATGTAGCTTTTGTCTGTTTCATTCTCTTCCTAGCTAGTAGGAGCCATATGGAAACTAGATGTTTATATTCATCTATGGTAAATTGATGATGCTATAATTGGTTTGTTCCCATCATTGATTCACCAGTTGTGCACGGCTTCTAAACTGCTAAAGGCAGAAATATTATCTTTGGGTACATTTGCAAATTAGAAAAATAATATTACTGAGGATGTATTCAGCATTCTTGAAAAATAGATCTAGAAGTATTCTGGCATGCAAGAAAAACCTTACAATCTTTTCATGTTTGGGCTAGGCAAAAGGCTAGGTAAAGGGCTAAGGTAAAGAAAGAATGAACAATAGCAATGCTTGTTCTCCCAGATTCTCTATCCCCCAAACTACTTGTGAATAAAAGCTTTGAAAAATGATACCTGTTTTTCTCCATTTTTCATACTTCAAAGTTATTTAGGTCCCTTTCAGTTAGACCATACACTGCATGCCTATGAGCAGGCCTGGATTCAGCACAGGATTTATAATGAAGCATCCTGCATTGCCAGATATCCTGGAAATCTTAGACCATCTGGTTTCACACTACACTTGTAGCTGATTATCTGCTTAAGAACTAATTAGAAACACATGTTAACAGTTGTGATAGCAGAATTGTTGATATTTGTCTTATATCTCTTTTGAAAAGCAATCCAAACCAGATTCTAGAATAGAATGAAGTAATGAAATAAAAGGCATCCTCCACTGGGATTAAGATACATTATCCTTGTCCAAGAATGATACTTAAAAGCATTACATTGTAGTTTTCAGTGACTTGATGTATCAACAATACAACATTCATGAAGCTTCTTCTCTTATTGGTTGTATCTCTCCCCATCATGTGAAAGATAGATCTATCTCAGTGTAACTGACACCATAGATAAGGAATGAAACCAAAATGACACAATGTAAAGTTGAAAACACAATAAGACTCAGCTCCTTAAGCATTACTGAAATATGTTTTTATTTTCTCAGCAGTTAGATCTTTTTTCACTTTTTCACATAGAAAAAATGCTTGCAGCATTTATAGTTAATTAATTGCCCTTAGAAAAACATCAAACGTGGAATGTTCTAAAAATGGCATATTCACTTAAAAGTTATTTGTTCTTTCATACCATACTGTGGCTCTTTAAAATAATGACTGAGGTAGATTGTATGAGTACAAACAAAATTACTGTGACAAAGTAGGTTATCGGAAATCAACAGGGCTGTCACAACTGACCACTTGTATGCTCTGAATCACTGAGAAATAAAATGCCTATGCAGCTTAGACTATCACTACATTGTTACTTTTTCTGAATGGTTATAAAAATGTAGCTGAGTTAGAATGAAGTATCTTTTGAAACTGGAAGAAAAAACCAAATGTTTAAACTACCTTTCCTCCAAGATTTGTTGTCAAACTGCAAATAGTCATATGATAAGATTTTTTAAGAATAAGCCATTAACAGAAAAAAATAGCCTTGCCCAACAGACAAAACGCAACATAAAACTCTAGATTTTAAAATTCAAAGCAGCTTTCACATCTATATATTATTTGATTAAAGGATTTTTTCCAGTAATGTTTGGCATTCTGATGTTTTGCATTTCAGTTGCTTTAGTCCACAATAAAAAGGTCATTATAATTTCATTCAATAGGGGTTAGGCACTCTAAATTTGTGATTACCTAGTTGACCACAAGTGAAAGGGCTTTATAACTTCCAAATAGCCTTAAAAGTGGAACTGCTTGCTAATTTACTCTTTCCAAACTATAAGTCTCATCGTACAATATTAAGCCTGAAGGCTAAATGGTAACTTATCTTTGCAAAGCTTGATAATTTCTCCAAAATGGTAATCACTGTGGAGATTTTGGTTTTGTGCACTGTGCTGTAGGGCTAAATTCTTTTCCGTGAGCAGCCCCTGGGATATCTGAATGGCTATTTTACTATTTACACAATTCTCTCTCCTACCCTGGTCTCACTCCCTTGAGCACAGCGTTAGATCTTGACACCACTTTAATATAATTTAAACCTGGCTGAGAAATATTAAATGTTACAATCTGTGGCAAAAATTTTGGATACTTTTGACATGAATTAGAAAGAAGAATGCTAGCGTTTTCTAGCAGCCTTATATAGAGGATAACACGAAATGCAGGACAATAGAAAATAAAGTGATTTTTGCAGAGTTTGTAATTCATCCTAACTTGTGGTTCTAACTTCAGGAGTATTTGAAACCATGGTGATTAAACTTAGTCTGTAAAGGAATTTTCAACCAGTATAATTATTAGGCAAGGGCCAGAGAAAACAAAGGAAATATCACAATAACATACATATATGGGCATATATACACACAGAATTTTACATTTCCTTATGAATTCAATAGGGATTTATACATTTGAACAAACTATATTATCTGATTACTTATATGAAATATATCAGCCTCAGTTATATCAGTCTAAATATGCTTAATTTCCCTACTCAAACAAGAATAATTACAACAACCCAAAACATCGTATCAAATCCTTCATAATGCCTAATCTTTGTCTAACAATAGAAAGTTGTCACACTTTCTTAACTATGTTATTGTAGATAAAGCTACACAAGTTTCCAGGTATTGACTTAAGCTGTAATGTTTAGCAAGCCTTAAATTGCCCAAATCTACATTAATTATGTTTATAAGGCAAGGAATAAATTCTGATGTGGTTGAACATAATACACACTTACAAACATGAAAATGACTAACATGATGTAGGCAGATGGAGACACAAATCCATCTGCCGAAGGTATACAAGAGCACCTGCATTAATAGCCTTGCCATCAGGAAATAAAAAAAATTATTCACTTAAACAAGTCTGATGTATTACAGGCTTACACGGCAGTTGGTACAATAGGGATTTGCCATTTTAAATGGATCTATGAATGACCATTAGTATTAACTGTCTTTTTTTTCTGATATATCAAACCGATTAGCCATGTTCTCTCCAGAAAGTGAAGTAATACTGTCATGTAGTATATGTCAAGGATTCAATTTAAAAGAGTCCCTCCCTCTGATTTGTCATAACAAAGCATTAGTGTTTTCTCTGAAAAAGCTAGAAAGAGAACAAGAAAAAAAATTGTGATCAAGTTATACTTAAATCCTCATAAGTACAAGTCCATTATTGCAAATTGATATTTCTCTTTCACCAAATTCCATCAAGTGAGGGTATTTCAATCTGCAGTGTAGATGAAGGCACTTCTTTCCTTTTAACTGCTATTACCCAGTTTATGATCATGATTATTGTTGGAAGATGCTATAATTATAAAGATTAATTAGTAGTCAGAGCAATAGAAGCACATATATTACATTAGCAATGTGTCAGATTCCAAGACTGAAGCTTTCAAATACAGAAATGAGATTAGAAAATCACAGTGCTTAATAGGTCAGGCAAGAATATGAAAATGTATTTTTTTGTCGTTAGGAAGCTTTTGTGCTGATATGTAAAAATGGTAATGAGTCATCTTCTCCTTCATCAGAGCATCTTTTTAAGCTTGTAAAAACTCTTTCAGTGCTAATTAGGTAAGTACTCATCAAAAATGAAATTAGGAACAATTAACACTCATTGTCACTGCTAAAGAAAAACAAAGGAAAGAAACATATTTGGCAGCGTGAAGACTTTTACTGAGGTGTTTTACTTGAAATAACTGCACATCAGAGTACTTCACTGTGCAAGAATTTAAAATCCCAAATTATATCCTATCCTTTATAGAAACTCTTATTCAAGCAGAGAACAGAAGTTCTTATGAAGAATAGCCAAAGGTAGACTATGTTGTATGTCATTGTTATTAGAAACAAAAATTTCCTGAGTAAGCTAAAACTCTTAGCAATATTGTACACTAATAGCCACAATTACAGTCAAAGATCTGGCGGGGTGGAGTTTGAGCAAGTTTTTCCTGTTCTTTTTTGATTTGAACACAATAGAGATCAACTGAACAGTGACAATATGTTGCATTTCTGCTGTTGTTTTTTTTTTTTTTTTCTTAAAGCTCTTTGCAAACAAATGTATTACCCATCAAAATACTTGCTTTAAATACTCAACAGGCACATAGACCAACAAAATGACTTCTGTATGTCTTTTGTTGGTAGTAATTTGTTCACATTTGCATATGCTTCTTAGCTATCTGGGAAGATAAGCAAATTGATTTCCAGAAGACAATAAACTGTGAGGAACAAGAACACTGAATTTCTTACAAAAACTAATTTCCAAGTCTGAAATGAAATGGGATTCTTCATGATTTCAGATATCTTCTTGTGAGGACTTAGCAATGAGAGATAGCAAGGGAACTCAGTGATAAAATATAATGCTGATAAAAATTTTTATATCATAGAAGGTACTGTAGCAACAAAACCCACAAAAGATAACAGCAAAGAGCCAGGCAGACTATGACTGACATAAACAATTAATAATTTAATGCATGGCCTTCTCACAGTTCTTATGTCAGTGATCCCTAGTAAAATTTCTCTGTTTATGATTTTATTTTCTCTTCCAGTTATCTTCCATTTTCTTTACAACTCACTGGGCTGATATTCATTTAAATTAAGTAGCTTTTCAAGTAATTAGCACTATTAAGAAAGCACAGAATATTTAACTTGGAAAACTGTTGGAAGTTGTTCTAGTTTATCAAGAAATGCATTTACATCGCCTGCATATTTTACAGAACCATGTGTCCTGTAAAGCACACATTTATCACTTGATAGCTTTCATCTACAGGGCTCTCGCCAGCCTCAAGTTTTCAGAAGTCTTTCTTCAAGTTCCTCTGTCTTCCAAATGTAATCAGGTCATCCAAATTAATTAACAGCTATAGAAATTTCATGTCTTCCACAATTTTCCTAAAGAACTAGTGAAGTGTTAAAGGTGTTTTAAACCCACCTTGAGTTAAGCAGTCAAACAAGTCCAAAGAACAGATGAAAGCTGTCTACATTTTATAATCTTTTCCCAGGAGTTCTAGCCATACTCACTTCAAAGTCCTAGAACTGGAAATCGTTCATTCCCTAAGCGAGCTAACAAGTAGAACAAGGAATTTTCTACATGTAGCATGGCATCCTCCACCAGTATACATTTATTTAAGGTCAAGTATTTATACAAAAGTTGATCAGAATGTTAGAATTTCTGCTTCCTGAGAAGTTCACATAAAAAGTTCTATATCAATATGAAATGCAGGAATTTAAAGTAGCTCATCAAAAACAAATAGAATCCTTCCCTCCAACCTCCATCATCATAGATTTCATATTAAATGAAGCAGAGCCTGAAGTTAGCTGTAGCTTCTCTCTCTCCTTAAAGGCTAGATTTGACAGTGACAGCTGACTGTTATTGCATCAAAATCCTCAGAGAGTTTGCAGAGGAGATAAATTTCCTTGCTAAAAGCACCTATGAAGACAACAGTAAATTTGTCATTCTTCAAGAGGGTGGGGGGAACCTGAGCAATTAAGTGTAGTCTCACTCACTTGCCCACACCCTGCCCTCTGCCAAGCCTTTTTAACAATGAAAAAATAAATAATAGATTTCTTGCTAAGCACAGTTAACCTCCTTAACTGTTAACTTGCTGAATTAGCTGCTCAGTTAATCTATCTACTGCTACAGTTTTTTATTTATGATATTTTGTTATGAAGACAAATTTACTTCAGAAAAAGATGAGAGTAGGATCAGCAAACTGGAGAAAGGGGTGAAGATGCTTCATTTTATAACAATAATGAATTCTAAAATAAAAAAAAAAAAATTAGATTTTAAGTACTCTTCCTCTTTTCATATTATGTTTCAGTGCAATCCAGAATATAGATTCTAAGGCTTAGGTTAAGAGTAGATTGAGTACATTAGGTTATAGTTGCTGTGTTGTAACTTCCAGAACACGTTTATTCTACTTATGCTAAGTGAATTTCTACTTGGTCTAAGAATGTACTCTGACATTATGAGTTCATATAAGAGCCTAAACAGCAGAGAACTGAATTTCCAAGACTAGAAAAAAAAGAGTCTTGCTTGTGTTTGAGACAAGCCCAAACTACCACAGGAATCTCCTGCCCTAGGTTTTCGATTTGCTTGACACCAGCATGGAATTTCAACAAAGCTGTACTATATATCTCCAGTTCTAGCGGTTCTCATGGGGGAATTAATATCTGGCTTCAGTTTGTGAGTTTGTATGGAAGAAATATGTCTGAATGGATACCAAAAGTTGTCAATCAGTTAAGTTTTGACAAAGTGAAAGGTTCAAATTATATTGTGTATTTGTGTATATTAAATCGTCAGTATTTTAGACCTAGAAATACTTCTGTGTCAGCTGTCAAGGTCCATTCTGAAGATTAGACAAGAGATAACTGAGGAGCAGAACCATATCTCCAGCAGAAGCATTTTATTTCAAAACCTAAATTCAAAACATGTTTGCAGTGAGCCTGTGGGGGAATGAACACATGCACACACAGAGTATAAAATATCACAGTATCACAGTATGCTAGGGATTGGAAGGGACCTCAAAAGATCATCTAGTCCAATCCCCCTGTCGGAGCAGGGACACCTAGATGAGGTTGCACAGGAAGGCGTCCAGGCGAGTTTTGAATGTCTCCAGAGAAGGAGACTCCACAACCTCCCTGGGCAGCCTGTTCCAGTGCTCTGTCACCCTCACTGAGAAGAAGTTTCTTCTCAAATTTAAGTGGAACCTCTTGTGTTCCAGCTTGAATCCATTACCCCTTGTCCTATCATTGGTTGCTACTGAGAAGAGCCTGGCTCCATCCTCATGACATTCCCCCTTTATATATTTATAAACGCTAATAAGATCACCCCTCAGTCTCCTCTTCTCCAAACTAAAGAGACCCAGCTCCCTCAGTCTTTCCTCATAAGGGAGATGCTCCACTCCCTTAATCATCTTAGTTGCCCTACGCTGGACTCTCTCCAGCAGCTCTCTGTCCTTCTTGAACTGAGGGGCCCAGAACTGGACACAATATTCCAGATGTGGTCTCACCAGGGCAGAGTAGAGGGGAAGGAGGACCTCTCTCGATCTGCTAACCACCCCCCTTCTAATACAGCCCAGGATGCCATTGGCCTTCTTGGCCACAAGGGCACAGTGCTGGCTCATGGTCATCCTGCTGTCCACCAGGACCCCCAGGTCCCTTTCCTCTACACTGCTCTCTAACAGGTAGCTCCCCATCCTATACTGGAACCTGGGGTTGTTTCTGCCCAGATGTAGGACCCTACACTTTCCCTTGTTGTATTTCATTAAGTTACTCCCTGCCCAAATCTCCAGCCTGTCCAAGTCTCTCTGGATGGCAGCACAGCCTTCTGGCATGTCAGCCACTCCTCCTAGCTTAGTGTCATCAGCAAACTTGCTGATAGTACACTCAATTCCCTTATCTAAATCATTGATGAATATATTGAATAATATGGGCCCCAGCACCGACCCTTGAGGCACTCCGCTGGTTACCGGCCTCCAACTGGACTCTGCCCCATTGACTACGACTCTCTGGCTTCTCTCCTTCAGCCAGTTCGCAGTCCACCTAATTATCCGGTCATCCAGTCCACACTTCCTCAGTTTAGCCATGAGGATGCTGTGGGAGACCGTGTCAAATGCTTTACTGAAGTCAAGGTAGACCACATCTACCACTCTGCCATCATCCATCCACCTCGTTATTTCCTCATAAAAGGCTATGAGTTTGGTCAAGCATGACTTCCCCTTGGAAAAGCCATGCTGACTGCCCCTAATAACCCTCTTATCCTTGATATGCCTTGAGAGGGCACCAAGGATAAGCTGTTCCATCAGTTTCCCAGGGATGGAGGTGAGGCTGACCGGTCTATAGTTACCCGGGTCCTCCTTCTTGCCCTTTTTGAAGACTGGAGTGACATTTGCTTTCCTCCAGTCCTCAGGCACCTCGCCCGTTTCCCAAGACTTGGTAAAGATGGTGGAGAGTGGTCCAGCAATGACTTCAGACAGCTCCTTCAGCACCCGTGGGTGCATCCCATCTGGACCCATTGATTTATGGATGTCCAGGTTGCTTAACTGGTCTCTGACCCAGTCCTCATCAACTAAGGCAAACTCATCCATTGACTTGACTTCATCTTCATCTGGGGTCTCAGCAGAACAGGACTCCTCAGGACAGCCCCCGACAGAGTAGACAGAGACAAAGAAGGCATTCAGTAGTTCTGCCTTCTCTGTATCTTCTGTCACCAGGGCACCCACCCCATTCAGTAGTGGGCCTACATTGCCTCTGGTGTTAGTTTTATCTGCCATGTATTTGAAAAAGCTCTTCCTGTTGTCCTTGACCCCTCTTGCCAGGTTTAACTCTAAGGAGGCCTTAGCTTTCCTAGTTGCCTCTCTACATCCCCTGACAGCAGCCCTGTACTCCTCCCAAGCGGTCAGCCCCTCCTTCCATGATCTATAAACTCTCTTCTTCCACTTGAGCTTGCCAAGCAGTTCCCTGTTTAGCCACACAGGTCTCCTGGCTCCCTTCCTTGATTTCCTACGTGTCGGGATGCTCTGATCTTGAGCTTGGTAGAAGCAGTCCCTGAATGCTGACCAGCTATCCTGGGCACCTTTACCTTCAAACAGCTTTGTCCATGGGATTTCCCCTAGTAATTGTTTGAAAAGGCCAAAGTTTGCCCTGCTGAAGTCCAGGGTTGCAATTCTGCTTGCTATTCTGCTTCCACCAGCCGAGATCATGAACTCCACCATCTCATGGTCACTGCAGCCAAGGCAGCCTTCAACCTTTACTCCTTGCACCAGACCCTCCTTGTTAGTGAGGACGAGATCCAGCAGTGCTCCTCTCCTAGTCTGCTCCTCCACCATTTGCATCAGAAAGTTGTCATCAATGCATTGGAGGAACCTCCTAGACTGAGGCTGGCTGGCTGAGTAGTCCTTCCAGCAAACATCCGGAAAGTTAAAATCCCCCACGACAACCAGGGCCTGTGACTGCGAGGCCACTCTCAGCTGCCCATAGAAGGCGTCATCAACTTCCTCCCCCTGATCTGGTGGCCTGTAATAGACACCCACAACAGTGTCACCCCTGCCAGCCTGTCCCTTAATCCTCACCCACAGACTCTCAACTTGCTCCTCAACTGCACGTGGACAGTACTCGGTACATTGTAGTTGCTCTCTCACGTAAAGGGCAACTCCACCACCTCGCCTGGCT
This sequence comes from Vanellus vanellus, assembly GCF_965231255.1. NCBI lineage: Eukaryota > Metazoa > Chordata > Aves > Charadriiformes > Charadriidae > Vanellus > Vanellus vanellus. Next base: position 23,736,570 of record NC_138911.1, on the reverse strand, counting down.
GGCCTGTCTTTCCTGAAAAGGACATAGCCGCCCATGACCACATTCCAGTCATTACCCCTTGTCCTATCATTGGTTGCTAAAAGAAACTTAAAGAAACCCTTCCTATTGGCCTTGACATCCCTCGCCAGGTTCAATTCCAAAGCTGCCTTGGCTTTTCTCCTTTCATCCCTGCATACCCTGACAGCATTCTTATACTCTTCCCAAGTGGTCAGCCCTGTCTTCCACATACTGTAAACTCCCTTCCTCCACCTGAGCTTTTTCAGAAGCTCCCTGTTCAGCCATGCAGATCTCCTGCTTCCCTTGCCTGATTTCTTGTTCTTAAGGATGCACCGATCCCGAACTTCGAGGAAATGATGCTTAAATATCAGCCAGCTCTCTTGAGCCCCCCTACCCTCTAGAGACCTCTCCCATGGGATTTCTCCAAGCAGTTCCTCGAAGAGATCAAAGGTATCCTTCCTGAAGTCTAAGGTTTCAACCCTACTTGTCATTTTGTGCATACTGCACTTAATCCTGAAGTCTGTCTTCTCATGATCACTGCAGCGCAGTCTGCCCCCAACCTTAACATCCTCCACCAGTCCTCCTTTGTTTGTCAGTACTAGGTCCAGCAGTACATCTCTCTTTGTGGGATCACCTGAGTCAAAAAGTTATCATCAATGCACTGGAGGAACCTCCTGGACTGTACATGCCCAGCTGTGTAGCCTTTCCAGCAGATATCAGGGTAATTGAAGTCCCCCATGAGAACCAAGGCCTGTGATTGTGAGGCGATTCTCACCTGTCTGTAGAAGGCCTCATCAACTTCCCCAGCCTGATCAGGTGGCCTGTAATAAACACCCACAACAGTGTCTCTCGTGTTACCCTGCCCCATAATCCTTACCCACAAGCTCTTGACTCACTCTTCATCCTCCCCCAGGGAGAGCTCAATATATTCCAGTTGCTCTCTCACATGAAGAGCAACTCCACCACCTCGCCTCACTGGCCTATCCCTATCTTTCCTAGAGAGAACATAGCCCTCCATGACAGTGTTCCAGTCATGTGAGTTATCCCACCGTGTCTCAGTAATTTTAATGAGATTGTGGCCCTGTGACCGCACACAGATCTCTAACTCCTCTCATTTCAGAGAGGCCAATGAGTGTGTAGTTTCAGAGAGGCCAATGAGTGTGTAGTTTTTGCGCTACCCTACTAGTAGTTTTTGTGCAGCAGTTTTTCCCCTTCTTAAATATGATATCAGAGAGGCACTACCACCATCGCTGATTGGATCAGCTTTGGCCAGTGGCAGGTCCTTCTGCAAGCCAACCGACATTGGTTCTATCAGACATAGGGGAAGCTTCTGGCATCTTCTCACAGAAGCCACCCCTGTAACACACCCTGCTACCACAACCTCACCACACAAGATTCTTGTAAATAGACACAATTGCCATCATAACTGTAAAAGACAGTCATTTGCTGGACACAGATAGTTGCTAGACTGATAGAAGAAGCTAATGGGAGCGAAGAATTAGTTGCACTTTCATCCCCTTCAGGGAAAGACATTTGAGTATAACCGATTCAATAAATACTATTCTCATATAGACATAAATTGAGTGAAGTTTGTCAATTAAGCACGGAAACTATGCCTTGAAGAACCTAAACAAAGAGAAACTACATCAGGTCCACTGAAATGTCCCCATCAGCCTCCCTAAGTAGAAGAATAGGATAATTAATTTCATTTTATCTACAGCTTTTGTTAAGAATTATCCACTATTACATTGTGCACTACCAATAAAGCTGTCTGTGCTACTGATCTACCGAATTAATTTCTTTCAAGCCTTTCACTTTTCCCTGGTCAGAAGTTATAGATTTACAAATAATGTAGGAGACCATCCTCTGCACTTTCCACTCTAACCTCCCAATCTGAAAGAACATGAATCTGTTGTTACTTCTATATTGACCTATTCTAGTCACAACTTCCAAAAAAGCCGTTACCTGAGGTAGTGGACAGTGGATTTTAGGAACTTCCTAAGCCTTTGTGACCATAATACCATAGCAGAATGATTGCCTATTAGAAGCTGAAATCAAATTCAGACTTCCATTACAGAAGCTCAAGCATCAGACACTTGAGTTTTAGAGTAGGACAAATTGCACTGAGATGTCCTCAGTGGTCTGTATCTATATGGGACAGTATTATAAAATGTTACAGAACAATGGTTCTGCACAGCCTGCTTGAAACAAGAGTGTTCATGAATATTGGTTTTCATTTTCAAATGTCACTTTTGAGATATCTGTAACGTACTGTAGCAATGATCTAGACTGACTAAGTGATTCTTCCTTTAAAAATAAGTGTGCAGACTTATACTGCTGGCAAAAAAATATTGAGGCCTCTTCAGTAAAGAACCAAAAATCCCTTGAGGCCCTGCTGTGCTTAGAAAAAGTCATCATGCAGTGTAAAGCTAACACTTTCTCACATCTGACCCTCCCCTCCATCCTTTTTTTTTCAGCATGACTAAATGCCTGTGTTCCAAATGCGATCAATTATTTTACTGTATCAGTCACTGACTACACTCAGATGTTATCAGCTCTTTGTAAAGAAGCTTGCAAGAGGAAAAGATACAGACTTCTGAGGAAATAGAGAGGATGTCAAGGTAGCAGCAAGGATATGCGTTGGACGTATGTGCTCATCTATAAACAAGCAGTACCTCTACCATGTGTGAAGCTTTGGAAATTCTTTACGCTGGTGCAAAAAACAATGGCTATTAATGCAAGGTTATTTTTCTGCTCCTGGAGGCAAATAGAGTCTGACTTCTGGAAATTAAAGTTTTTTAAAAGTTTGCAAATTCTAATAAAAACTTTCTACATTTGTGGAAACTTTGACATTTCCCAACATCACCTTTGATCATGCTGACATTGAAGCAATCCTGAAATGAGCGCAACAATTAACATTGCTTTAATCACTATTACAAACCTCCTGAGAGCAGTCACTGCAATAAAACTGGCATATTAAATATATGAAAAAATAATTGCAGGTGCAACTAAACATGATTAATGATCAGACAACAGCTTCCACGTGAAAGGAATATTAAATAGTTTTGCACTGTTGTCAGAGCCAAGATTATTAACACATTGGCTTATTTGTTTGAATAGACCATAGGGCAAGAGGACTGAGAATCTTCATAGACACCAAGCACTATTTGCACACTGTTTTGTAAAATTTTCCACACACATTTAAAACACAGGTATTTGTAAACTTCGCTGGATAACAAAATATATGTAACGATACAGCATGATAGGGAGCATCTGATACTCCGTGAGGCAGCTTTCATATGAACTTTAATATACTATACAATTTCCTTTATGGAAATAAATATCTGGTAGATTTCTGATGGAAATTATTTTATAGATAATGGCATCTACTGTCTTCAGGAATGAAGATGGTGTTGTAAGCTTGTTATTGTGAGGCCTGGAGTTAACTATCTGCCTGCTTATCTTGTAGAAAGTTTTTCTCCATAAAATTATGTAAAACAAAAACAAAAAAAAAAACTGGCAAAGGGAAAAAGAAGAATCATAAGAAGTTGTAAAGTTTAGTACTTTTTCTTGCCTATTTAGAATTGTTTATAGAATGAAAGACAGAAAATGTTATCATCATCTTGAAAAATATTTAAAATAAAAGCTAAACATCTATACAGAATTTATAACTGTCTTTTGCTCCTAATTTTTGTAGTTCGTGAGGAATTAGCTGTCAGATATACATTTTTTTATAATTCCGTAAAACTGTTTTTATAGAATGTTCAGGGTGTTCGGTATGTGCCCAGTTCCAATATACTCAGTGACACTGTGATATTGCACTGTGTTTTCTTTCAGATATGATTCCAAAGTACTTATGAAGTTCCTTGGGCAGATATTACTTTTAATTAACATCAGCATGTGGAAAACTTATCATGGTAGATGGTAAATGCTCTATGTGCCTATCACTAATGGTATATAGCTCAGTTTTAAAACTGAAAATTATTGTATATACTTATATTGTTAAAGATGAATACCAAAAAATTATTGTTAAGCAACAGGAGCCAAAATGCCGGCACTTTTTCCAAGGTTTCTATTTTAAGTCTCAGTAAGCAGCAGCTCACTTAGACCATCTAATTCCTGACTGTAACATTGAAGTTTATGCTTTCCTTTCAGCCTACCCATGCTGGTTTTCCTAACTATTACCATTCTGACTTGATATTGGAACACAAAACTGGTCTGAATAAATTATATTTAAAACTTTTACTAAGCACGTGCAATTTCAACATTTTCTTTAGACTACTAATATATAGAAGGATAAAAATAGGTCCAGCTCTTATTTTCATGCTGACATACTCTTTGATTGCACAGACTTTAAAAATTATACAATTTTGGCAATGAAGTGTTGGGGCGGGGCCATTTATTCTTTCACTCTCCCTCTCTTTTGTCCCCCCTATACCTCTTCTGCAAGTATGAAGTCCATTAATACAGCCTAATATTTAATAAAATGTTGTCAAGGTCAAGAGGGCAAAATTGGGATTTTTAAAGCAATATAGAGACAAGTAGAATTTACATTATTGTTTTATTTTTCATTATACTGTTGAATTCCTTAAAGAACTATTTATAATAAAATATAATTTTTCAATAGTAATCTTCATTTATAAATGTTTTTTGGCAGTAAAACTGTATTAGTTTTAGTCACTTTGTAGGCTGTAACAGAGATATGAGGGGTTATGATACAAATAATCTTTCCCAGAGAAATGTTCACAAACATTTCCACAACAGAGACATTGACTGTATCCCGTATATATTTATACATGCATGTGTTTTGAATATGTCAATCTTTGTGCCTTAAAATCTGGAAAAATTTCATCTTAAAAATAAATACTGCTAAAAATTTTGCCGAGAAAAACCTTCTAATTTGAAACAACACAAAGCATAATATGATATAGTGGATCAAAAAGAAGTTAGATTCAGATGTTAATTCTAATTAAAAATGTACTCTAAACATATTAAATTATTCAGAATTTTTGCTTTAATTGGATAAAGTTATGAATATGCTTAAATGTGACACATTTGAATCAGGAGGTAACCATAATTTAATGTGAAATGAAAAATATTGTCTAGTAGTGGGTACAATGTTCTTAGTATACTTATGACAACATTTAATAAAAAAAAAAACACTGCCATTTTACAAAATACTATATACCTAATGGCTTAATCTAGTTCTTAACACATTTACTGTTGGATTTTAAAAAAGCCTTACCTATAATGAGCATGCAGGTGTAGCAACGAGAATAGAGCCTGTCATGAAGAGTTTAACATTAGCCTACATATGCTAATGCATTTTAAATCAGATATTCTTTCCTGTTATTTTGAGTTATAACAACTCAAAACAGGCTACTGTACTGTGGTGGTGAGTTTTTTTACTTTTTCTCAGCAGCTACAAAAAAATGAGCTAATTTAGGCTGACTCAAATGATGCTTTCAATATAAGACATATGCTGTGGAAGATTAAAGAACTTAACGAGACACAGGAAATTAAATTACCTTCACCAAAATTCACATACATCCTCTTTATCGACTGACAATTGATATCTATATATTTTATTTTATTTTCAAAAAAAAAGGTTTGAGGAATATTTTTTATGGAGTTACCCTCCCTTGCTAGCGAAAAGAAACTTATATAGAGAAGGTAGAGCTAAAACACAGATTCTGATTTTAATTTAGCTTCATATTTGTACTGTACATTACCAAATTTATGTTTCATTTCCTTAAACATACTTAAAGTTAATGTGACACAGGATTGACAACTGTATACACTAATGACTTTTTTCACAGACACTGAAACAGTGACTACATTTCCTGTTCCACCATCTTTTCCTTTATACTGTCAGTCACCTACTTCAGGATATTAGCCCTAGTTGTTGAAAAGCTGTGAACTTCGTAAAAGGAAAAAATGTTTCATTAAGATGACAGTGATAAAACACAATCTTAATTAGAGAAGAAACACACACACAAATATAAATGGAAGTAGAAATATTGAATGGTAAAAAAAAAAAAAGGATTGGCTTTAGGTCCCTGGCTGTGGGACAGCTTGCTTAGTCCAAGAGCTGGAAAGTTTTAGCACTTGAAAGTTTAATTGGCTAGTGTGAAACAGAGGGGATTTTGTGGTTTTTTTTTGGTTGGTTGATTGGTTCGTTGGTTGGTGGGGTTTTTGTTCACAGTATTGTCAACTTCCTCTTAAAAGGTGAATGATTAGGTCAGATGGGTACTCCTGAAATTAGGGAGAAAATGCTTCTTCTTTTGAAGGTAGCTGAGTATCTTGATGAGGGAGGTTTCAGAAACGCAGGACTGCCACACAGAAAGAATAAATAACTCATAAGAAGGAGATGCAAGTCTGCAGTTCATAGTAAGACAGAGATATTGGAGAAAGTCAACAGACAGGACTCAAAGGAGATGAAAACAAATTTCATAAGGCATTCTGCAAACGTTTTTGCAACTCAGGAAGTCAGAGTTGGCTAAAACCAAGTTTGAAAACAAGGACCTGTTCTGAAACAACACAGGAGGTGAAGTTATTTATAAACTGTTTCTTCTTTCTTTCTGGATCTTTCTCTTTAGTCAGGTTGGGATTGTATTGAATTAAAAAAGTTAATTATTAGCATCTGCATTATAATAAAAGTTCTGTTTGACTTGTGGTCCTGTCAGAGCAGGCTTATTTTCCTATATGGTTCTGTCTAAAATTACCCCCATTACTATGAGTCTTGGCAAACTGCCTAAGACAACTAGTTTTAGAGATTCTACCTTGTCAACAGCTGAGTGTTTTGATTACTTTATTTTCTACTTTAGCCTTGATTTTTCATAACATGTCAGCTAGCAGACGCTTAAAGCTAAGGGGTTGATGAGCTTTGTTTTTCTAAAAATGATGTGATCATTTATCTGACAAATTTACAAAAATCCAGCATTTCTTGAATGACCATAAAATCATGTTGTATAGCTTTATAATACTTATGACTTTTCAACTTGTTGGATTTGCATCAGTGATTATATCAAAGAGGAGGTTTCTGTCTTGATTAATAATGTCTCTTCCATAATCCAGCAATGATATTCTTAATAAAATAACATATATACCCCTCTTTTAATAATGTTATGAGGTCTTATAATGTTTTGAAACAGGAAAGGTAAACCTGGTCTTTCAAAATACACATTAGTGGAAATAATTCCACTAAAGGAATCAAATATGCCAAGGAAGGGTTTACAACTAGGAACCAACTTGCTAATTGGATAGCAGGTCCCCACCAAAGCTGCTTTGTCACTCCCCCTCCTCAGCTGGACAGGGAGAGAAAATTAAATCTTAAAACACCTTCCCCCAACTCATTTCTTCTTCCTGGTCCCCCATGGGGTCACAAGTCCTGCCAGCAAAACAGTGTCAGCTCTTTTGTCTCTATGTTGGGCCACGGTCCTGACAGGAGCTTGCTCCAGTGCAGGCTCTCCACAGGGTGATAGACTCCTTTGGGCATCCAGCTTCTCTGCCATGGGTCCTTCTTGGACTGCAGGTGGATATCTATTCTACTGTTAACCTCCATGGACTGCAGGGGAACAGGCTGCCTCAGCATGGACTTCACAACAGGCTGCAGGGGACTCCCTGCTCCATCACCTGGAGCACTTCTTCCCCCTCCTTCTCCACTGACTTTGGTTTCTACATAGTTGTTTCTCTACGTCCTGTCTCACAAACCATAACACTTATGTAGGTAGTTTGTAAGCATAATGAACAGCCACAGGAGGGAGGAAGAGACAAACAACAACTCCAATGGAGGGGGAGATACTGTGATTAACATTAAATGCTACCTACAGTGAGATGCCTGTAGGAAGAATGATACACAGGACAACTATATAAGACACACCTGCCTTCTGGGGAGGCAAGATAGTGAGAATAATAAATAGGATTTTCTACATCAGTAGAAGGAGTTCCATAGATTGATGAAGTCATAAGAATATGTCTACTTTCCACCAAAGCCATAGTAATTTCTTTCTGTTAAACCTTCCTTTTCAGTGTCATTTTCAGTTAGGAAATAAAACTAGCTGACATTACAAATAACAGTTGGAAAGGGAAAGAAAGAGGAATGGAGAAAGGAGGGAGAAGAAAATCCAACAATAGAACTCCAAACCAGGCAAATTTGACTTGGCTACTCATTATGGATCATACTGAAAAGTGAAAGCCCATCATTTTGTCATTAATGTATTTGAGACAGACAAATTATTGCTTAGAAAACTGGATTTCTGAAAACATGCAATACATAGGAAGAATTGAACTTCAAGAAAATATGAATAAAAAGAGTATGACTTCTCATGAAGAGCACAATTTATCACTTTATCCATGAAGGCTGCTAATTTGAAAAGTACAGAGGAGATCTCAGGTAATGACATCTGGAAGGAAAGTGGTTAAGATGTTAAACTACTTCCATGAGTAGGATACTGCATCTGGGGAGGAATAACCCCATACACCAGTACAGGTTAGGGGCTGACCTCCTGGAGAGCAGCTCTGTGGAAAGGGACCTGGGAGTCCTGGTGGACAACAGGATGACCATGAGCCAGCAATGTGCCCTGGTGGCCAAGAAACCCAATGGCATCCTGGGGTGCATCAAGAAGAGTGTGACCAGCAGGTCGAGGGAGGTCATCCTCCCCCTCTACTCTTCCCTGGTGAGGTTGCATCTGCAGTGTTGTGTCCAGTTCTGGGCTCCCCAGTTCAAGAAGAACAGGGATCTGCTGGAGAGGGTCCAGCAAAGGGCTACGAAGATGATTAGGGGATTGGAGCATCTTTCTTATGAAGAAAGGCTGAGGGATTTGGGTCTTTTTAGTCTGGAAAAAAGAAGACTGAGGGGGGTTCTTATCAACACGTACAAATACTTAAAGGGAGGGTGCCAGGTGGATGGGAACAGTTTTTTTTCAGTGGTGTCCAATGATAGGACAAGAGGGAATGGGCACAAACCTGAATATAGGAAGTTCCATCTAAACATGAGGAGGGTCTTCTTTCCTTTAAGGGTGGCAGAGCACTGGCACAGGCTGCCCAGAGAGGTTGTGGAGTCTCCCACACTGGAGACATTCAAAACCTGCCTGGACACCATCCTATGCAACCTGCTGTAGGTGACCTTGCTCTGGCTGGGGGATTGGACTAGATGATCTCCAGACGTCCCTTCCAACCCTGATCATTCTGTGATTCTGTGAGCTATTAAATCACATCCATTTTCTTGCAATAGCGTGAACTGGTACATGGGAGAAGTTAAATTTCATCAATGATCTGAGGTGGACTTCTGCAATATTCTCCCATTTAACAGTGCAGTTTTCACTATATAAATATCTGGCCATAATATTTGTCTGAGATTGCAGTGTTTTTTGCCTGGTTTATTATCATTTGATGTGTAATGCAGTTGGTATTAGAATAAACTTAGATAATTAGCATGTCAGCAGGAAGGAAAACCTGATCTGTTTGCCAGTGCTTATAATTATAGGCTTTTCTCATCAAAATCCTCATCAATAAGGGATAAAATGAATGCAAGTTTAAAACAATGTACTTACAATAAACTGGAAATATGTTCTGCAAGGATGTATATATCATAGCTTTGTTTTTATATTTTAATACAGTTATAAGCAAGGCCCAAAAATGTGGAAAATACTGCATAACAGAAGACAAGTCCCTGTCTTCCTTTACATAATAGGTGCACCCTGAGAAGTTCATGGAGTTTTTGAAAAATGTATACTTGAAGGAAGAGTCACTGTTATTTGAAACAAGTAAAGGCTTCATAGTGATAAAGTTCACTCAACCACAATATCATAGGTGATCTAATCTCTTTCTAATTATGTCTTATCTCTTATTAATTTGAATTAAATGTGAACTAGCCACAACATTCAAACCCAACTTGAAACTTAAGAGGCATGTTTTGGAACTGGATTTTCATTATTTTGTTATTCTGAAATTGATATCCATATCTAGACTAAAAGTACAAATACGGAAACATGCAACTTAATTGAGAATAATAAATCATTATCATTTGATCAAATATTTTGTTTATGACAGAGTCCCATTTGTAAACATCCAGTTTCAATTGCTGATTTATCAAAAGCTATGCTTTGTTTTGTTTCTGTGTCTCTGAATGGAGATATAAGTCCTGCCTTCAAACAAAATAAAATCTGAAAACTGATAAACAACAATGAAATTAGTAAAATAAGGGGCTTTAAAAGTGGAAGGAAATAGAGATATTCTTTTGTTATGTTCAAATCTTAATCGATACACTTGAGTACTATAGTTGAAGATGACTTCTCTGGCCTCACTGAATTGTTGATATTGAGAAAGGAGAAAATTCCAAAGATGAAACAGAAATGAATGCTAATTTAAACTGCATAATTTAGCTTTTCTTTCACTCCTGTGAGGCCCCTAAATCCTAGACACCAAACTTGGATGGTATCACTACCCTCCTCTAAACCTGCAGTTAGAGGTTATTTTTACTGTTATTACACATAGATATACAAAGAGTATATGTTACATATCCTAGTATTTTTCTTTTTCTAAGATGTAGAAAGACTAGTGTGACACGGCAGGTGAAAAAGAGAGGAAAAATTAATCTTCCCTACACCTTGTTCACCTTCACAGGTGCTATGTCTAATGCATGTGCACCTTCCTCTGAATGATTTCTTCTGTATATAGTAGTAAGAAAATCTGAAGATGCTGTTGTTATACAATTTTGCTGTCTTTAAAAATCTTCTGGATTTTGATTACTGCTGTTCCTCTTCAAGATATTATTGCCAGATAGCCTACTCTTCTGCATCCATAATGTTTTAATTCAGTGAAGAACGCAATGTGTTTTATCTCAGGCAAAGTGCACGTCTAAAGCTTTCCATACAATGCTAAGAAATGGTTAGCAATACCTAATACTGACAAGTCACAGACGATCACAAATACCATTTTAAAAATTGAACAGTAGACATGATCTTACTAGCTTTTTATTATTTCTATCTTCAGGCATTTCCATAGTAGCTGATTTTGAATTGTGTTCTTTAAAACAAAAAAGAAGAAAAAAATAATTATGTCAGTCTTTGGTAATTAGGAGCTGATTAATCAAATTTGCTGCAACTCGTTTTGCTGATTTTCCTCTGCTGAAATGGATCTTGCCTTTAACTAATGGATGATAGTGCTGATAACAGGGGACATTTTAATCACTGAGCACTGATGATAGATGGTTTGCCTGTTTAATTGAATTGTAACTTCACAACATATTGTCTTTGAGAGTACTGTGATTTGGATTCAAAATGGGAGGCATATTGTAAGGTAATGTGAAAATCATGTTGGCTTGTTGGAACTGTTACTAGTTCATAACAGAGAAACTACTAACTTTATTTCCCAGTTGCAACTGGAAAACTGAACATTTGTATCTTATTTTTTTCTTCTTGCTTATCTGGTATTTTATATGTAAAAATATGGACAACAAAGAGTACATGGTCACTGTCAATACTTGCTAATGGAAATATTCCTATTCTACAGCCACATAGTTGATTATGCACATTTTTAAATTCATTTGTGCAATGTTTAAAAACAATAAATATTATGTAATAATCAAATCATTGTATTCTAGGTTCTTTAAGATTTCTGTTAATTGTTGGTGGTGTTCTTTAATAGGCTGTGTCATAGCACATTTAGATCTTAACTATGATTCATTACTGTTTTGCCTTATTTGAAAAAAAGTCTACATGTCTACATAAAAATTGGTAAATTTGTTAAAGAGAAAATAAAAGAACATAAGAAAGAAATAAATCCTTGTAAGTGCAGAGTATTTAAAGATCTGTATTAAAGAATGTAGGAAATACAGAGGAAATAGGAAAAAAAAAAGCATTAAAAGGAATCTGGCATAGCTAAAGAACAAGGCAAAGTAGGAAAAAAGTGGGGAAAGAATCCTTTACCGAATTTCCAAATAAAAAAACCCAAACCACCAACCAAACACACACCACAAAACAAACACCAACAAACACAAAAAACACCCACCAAACAAAAACAAACAAACAAAAAAACCCCTAACACAACAACTGTCCTAAACTCAGAAAAATTAGATGTAAATGTATACGAAGTCAGGCTAAAACCAGTTTGGGGAACAAAACGGATGACACATAAAATCTAATAAAAATGCTTTTTTTTAAATATATCAAGCAAGAAGCCTCCCGGAGAGATTGTGTGAAGCCAACAGATAATCTAGATATAAAATAAACATAGTACTATAGAAGAGAAATTCAAATGACCTGCTTATATGTTTATTTCTGGTGCAAGAACTTCAAAGAGATTCACCAGTCTTCATGAAGGACTCATTAACTGATCACTCCTTAAGAGTCAGTAGAAACAGCTACAGACCAGGTAGACAAATGTAAAAAATTGAGTAAATAAATGCCACAGCTGCCAGGACTAAATAGTATTTTACAGTAGCTGTAAAGGAACTGAATTATGAAATAGCTAATCTGCTATTATGTAAATTGACACAATTGTTTTTCCAGGATTCCACAAGTCTGAATAGCTGTAACTGATAAGCCTGATATTCTTATAAGGCAAATTAACAGAATGTAGAATAAGGAACAGAGTTAGGGTGCTCATAAATGAACAACATACAAGAGTTGCCGTGGTTATAAAAGTTATCCCATAAATCATCTGCAGTTCTTTGAAAGAACTGTAGAAAATGTGTGAACAAAGGAAATTAGTTAAAAAACACTTTGCAAAGTTTAAGTAGACTTTTGATATGCTCATCATTACCAAAGAGAAAAAGAGGACATGCAGAATCCCACCTTCCCACAGTGAAGGTTACCCTTCAACTTCCCCCAGACCGATATTGTTCAATGCATGCATTCACAATGTGAAAAAAGTTGTGAATAGCAATGACAGAATTTGCGTATGATCTTAAATTATTTTGGCAAGTAGATCCAGAATCTGAATATGAAGAACTGTGATATTGCCTCACACTAATCAGTGATTAAGCAATAAAATGTCTATGTGGAAACTGAATGTAGTTAAATGCAAAGTATCGCTCAATCCACTCCATCAATTTTAAGTTTACACATATAATAATAGACTTAAAGCCGAACTGTCACCATTCAGGAATGAGACATTTGAGTTATGATAAGTAGTTCTACGAAAATACCAACTCTTTAGCAGCCAGAAGAACAAATTGAATCCTCAAAACTGTTGGGAAAGAAATAGCAAATAAAAGAATTACGCAGCTGTAGAAATGGATGGACTCCATGGTACGCAATATACAGAGAATTTCCCTTCCTCTGTCTCGAGAAAGATACAGTAAAGCTGCAAAGGATTTAAAGAAGATACCAAGGATGAGCAAAAGTATATAACACCTTCTGTATGGAGAATGATTGAATAGATTAGGCTGAAAAATTCACGAATGAGGGAGAAGACCATGGAAAGCTATTTAACTATATGAGATCTGGAAAGCTGAACAGTGATAATGAACCATCATTCCCTTCACCACACAAAACATCTCACTTGCCTTTTCCTTAAATATTTTTGTACTCATATGCAATATACACTGTGTAAACACATTTACTGTATAAGACTTCATACCACCACGTTGTAAGCTTGTGTGATTTCCAGAGGCATATTAAAGAAACCCGTTGATGACACGTTATAGCTTTCATTTTCTACTAAAAATTCCAGAACAGTTACTCCCCTGATGACTGCTAATACTGCTTTTAGAATTTGGGGGCTTTTTTTCCTAACAAATGAGAAAAAAGAAGAAAAAGGACTAATTTTGTCCTGTTTCTTGAAGGCAGAATGTCAAGTAACGGACTAGCCTTGGAGATGCCGGAAAAATGCCTTAATTACCCCACAGAAGACTAGGTAGTAATATTCAGGAATATAATAAAAAAGAAATGTATTTTTAAAAAAAGGTGTGAAAGAGAGTTAATGGCAGCAATTTTAGAAGATCAGCATCTCAGAGCGGGGATTAATGTTTAGAAATAAAATTAAGAAACATTTTGAGTCTTGTTCCTGATCTTATGAAGTCTCATGGAAGGTTTTTTCCAGAGCTTCAAACTATATTGGCTTTGCTACACTTAAATTCCTGATCCTGATGGGTAAAGGAAATAGAGTTGATGGTATGTTAGTTGCAAATGAATTAGCAAGGCATCTTCATGCATGTGAAATAAGAGAAGATGCATGGCAGCCTGTAGCCCTGACATATTATTTATCTCCTAATATATGCATGGATCTTTGTGAATGTAATGAAGAATCCTTTCCTTTCTTTCCTTCTTTATACTTCCCATCTTCTGCATATGAATCACTTCTTTTGCCTCCACTGAAAAAAAAAAAACAACACAAACCAACAACTAAACTCAACAAGTGTTTAATTTGTACTTACTTTTCTGGCCGTGTTTTTTGTTTTCATTGTATTTCATTGAAAAGATATTATGAAAGTTGCAGTGGTAGCTGTGACTGAAAATTTTTGTTTGTTTGTTTGTTTGTTTGTTTTTTTGTAGTGAGTGAAGGCAGATCCTGTGTCTAACAGTTAGTACTGAGCACAGATGGTATTCAGCAGAGATCAAATTTTATGTATATGAAAAATTATAGAAGTGCAAACATTTTAATCTTATCTGAAAAGTCCAGTCAGTCCTTGGAACTCCCAGAAGGTCTTCAGAGTAATTTTAGAGTTCTGATTTTATTCCTGTTTTCTGGTTTTCTCCAATGCTTATTAGGTCTTAGAGTCTCCCTGATTATTCTGTGATATACTCAAAGATGTCATAAAAGACATCTCATACCCCAAAAGGACAAATTATATTAATTTTTCTAAACTCTTCCAACATAACAGATAATATGCAGAGTAAAAACCTTTCTGGCTGTGTTGTCCTAAAATGCAGCTATGCTGATTCACAAAGATAATACTTTAGTACAGAGATCTGCACTCCACAGATTTGTGAGTGATTTATAAGGCTCTTGGTACTGCTGAAGGTAAAGGAACTCAAAGTACTGAGTAAGCAAATTTAAGTCCAAGCAGTGCTCATGATATAAACATTACATCATTGTTCCAGAGTGTTTGGTCACTTGTTGCTGTATTTTCAGCTTTGACTGACTGAGTTACAGTTTGGGGTTTTTTTAAGCCAAGTAACTGTAAGTAATAGAACCTACATTTACAACAATGGGCACTAATCTCTTAATAGGTCATTCCCCAGACTCAAATTAAAATGTGTATCAGAATGTTCACAGTTAAGAAAAAGAAATAATGCAACAGATTCATTTAAAAAAAACCTTCAGAGTTTAAAATTTGTGAGTGTTCTTCATAGGTACTACTCTTGGAACCAGCTATTGCTAAGTCTTTTGATATATGAAGTACGTATTAAGGCAGGAACAAGACAAAATCTTCTGATTTAGGGACTGGAGAGAATAGAGGTATTATTGTTTTAAGGGACAGCAGGAGAGTTCTCTTTTCCCCATCTACATTAACTGACAGTCCATTTCAGTAACCCCGATACCTTAGATCCAGTCTATTAAATAGTAAGTCTGCACATACTGCTAGTTTTATCTGTCTATCAGGGATAAATCTACACTAATCCCTACTGTAGAATTGGAAATGGAATTTGGAAAGGGCCAGGAGAATTCAGTCTATTGATTTACAGGCCAGGGCTCACTAAAGTTGCTCTGCTACTAACCAGGACTGATTCCTTTTCAAATGCACAAGGTAGGGTAGACGTTATCTATGTTCTTTAGCACACTAGTCTGAGGTATCTGAGGATTTCTTTTTTTATATCTTGAAGTAAAAAGAGATTGACTTTCTAAAGCAGCTTCTTTGATTTTTGTGTGTGTTCTAAAAGAAACAAGCTTTCTAACATCACAGTATTTACTTATTTCCCTTCTTTTTTCCTCATTAATTAGATTTTGGTGCAGTTGTAAAGAATGAGAATAAAAGCATTTTGTATTCAGTATAATGCCTTAGTGCAAAATATAATCTGGGGACTTCTAAAATACACACTTAAAGCCTTTTGCTAACCATTAAAAATATTTAGCAAAGATTTGCTTGAATCAGAATCTTAGATCCAAATACTTCTAGGAAACTAGAACTCAGATCTGAAATCCATACTTGTGCTCATCTGTACAAGGACAAGACAAACAACTGTAAGACAAAACTATTTGTTCTAAACGCATAGATACTTCAGCACGTGCATTTGCAGAGATACCTCAGAAACAGTTGTGATATATTGGCTTATGTATTACCTTAATATTCTACATAAATGCAAAATCTTAAAATGAATTACTATGAATAGGAATATTTGACACTTCGATGTTGGAGGAAAAACCTCTGCTTATACATAGAAAAAGATGCAACCAGAAATCCCAATGGAATCTCAAGCAAGAACAATCTCACATCTGAAAAGAATGTTTTACAAGAACAGTTACTCCTCTTTAAATTAGTGAAACTTTTACTACTGTGGGTAATCTTGGATGTTGAGTTTACATCTGTATGGATTTTCCATTTTCAACATGAAAAATATTTTCTGTTTCTTATTAATTTAGGGAATACCTTGTTTGAAATTTTATACTAAGTTGTATGTATTTAGAGGAGTGGTGAATACAGGAGGAGAAAGAAAGAGGTGAATCTTGTAAATAATTTCAGTGTTTTAAATTCAAAGTGTTGTCATTCAAGATTTGTCCAAAACTGGAAATGGTTGCCTGGCTGGAGATGCGTGTCTTTTATGAATCATTTATGGCTTTCTACAAGGCTTAAAATGATGGCACCACAACCTCCAAGTGTCACTCTCCCGTTTGTACAGATAAAATGATAATATGATAAAAATTTAATCTCTAAATATTCTAGGCCCTAAACATTACCTTGAAAACCACTATTACTTTTATTGGTATTATGTATGGAGAAGAGGTTTGTTGAATGGGATCAACCAGCAAATCGAAACTCAAAGTGAAGTTTCAAATATCCAAAATAGCACTAAGCCACCCATAAGCTCTTCAGTTTCTGTCCTAATTTTGGGAAAGCAGTATAAATGAATTCTTCTCTACTGTATTTCTGATTTAGCATATCAAAAAGCAGAATCGACTCTAATGGCTTTTAAGGCTCATGAAGGCTAAAACATCTGAGATATTCAGCATTTTCAGTAGTACAGCAAAAGCTTCCAAACCCTTGAATGGTGGGAAAAAGACAAAGCTTTTCAAGATCTACCTATTGCAAATGTGCTGTACTTAGTCCATTTCTAGGGGCTGTGAAGGAAAGAATATCAAAGGCTTCTTTGTTAAGACGATTTTGAAAACTTCATAATTTCCTTCTTTCATTTTAAATTAATTCTTCGGAACTCATACAGATAAGGAAATCCGGAAACTATATTAGGCATGAATTGGTTCCAGTAACAGCCAGCTGGGTTGAGGCCATTAAAAACCAATCCTGGCACATCTATGACAAGTGACATCATGTTGGGATGGAAATTAGTAAATTGATGTGAAATTATAAGTAATTAGCTGCCACACTTTCACAAACCCTGTGAAAATTATTTAAAAACATCTAACAGCTGTTGGCTAAGTCTAGTTGCTGCAGAACATTTTAAGTGCCACTAACAAAAATGTTAGCTGCTACATGACAGCAGTAAGATCAGAAAAGATGGTGCTGAAGAACAGGTGTCACCAAAATGTGGGTAGCAGATGTGTGAATCTAAACAGGTAACTGTCACATACCACAGCCTGAGTTTCTCTAAAGTGATTGTACACAGTGACTAGTTAAGCTCAGCTGAGCACTCTTCCCTCTTGTTAGCATCTTGTTGGGTGCATTAGACTATTAGACATACATATGACTGTTCCCTACTTTATTCCCTCTTGAAAAACGCAAATCCTGTTCTATTGTTTGGCATCGATGAAACATTCCTTCCACTGAAAGTCTGTAGAGGATCTCTGTATTCCATAAAGACTGGTTGTTTATTGTTCTTTTTTATGAATTCCTAAGGAGTATCCTATGGACAATATTGCATGTTAGCTGAAGGCAACATATAATGATTGTAACATAAGTGTTATCACTGTTGCTTTAATTTACATTTTAGGTCTGTTTGTTCTTCCCTTGCATGTGCTAGCAGCATGTTTATATCAGGAATATGAGCTCCCACAATAAACGGCTAATTACAGAATTCAAATCCATCTCCAAATCCCAAATTAAAACAATCCTTCTCACCATAGGGTTGTGCTGCTTTACATGCTTTTAGGTCTTTAACTTCATTGTTATCACTTTTTCTTTGCTATTCTCTTGATCTTAGGTTTAAGCAACAAGCTATGATGGTACACTATGAATCCTGAGCATAAATGTTACATAGTTTGTATCTCATTATTCGATGCTGAAAAAAAATTCCTTTTTCCCCTACCAAAATCACAAACTTTGCTATGCAGCAATTCTACTGATGAAAACAGATAGAAAAAACTTGTAGAGAGACAAGACTATTTCTGTAATGTGTTACTAACAAATTTGAGAAGTATCTTACCTAACAGGAAGCAACATCAGTCTTCAAAAAGGTCCTTCAAGAAAGTCCTAGCTGATAATGACAAAATTTAAACTGTAATGTTTGAAATTCGGTCAAAAAGTGAGCTGCTTATACATCTAAGGATCACTGAAATGGGTCCCACTGAAAAATCCTCAAATTCCTATATAGCGAAATGCTATTCACGATCTTACTGATGACACTACTTTCAAACATGGAAGAGCATTTTTTTTGCTCCAGAATTTTGGAGAGCCATTCCATATTAGAACTTACTCCTATGTAGGAACCAAACTACAAATCCAAACATCCCTCCATTCTGAAAAAATATTGGATTTAAATACTTAGCTGGGATCTGAAGTCTTCAATACTATAGCTCTCTTCAATCAGGTAGTGTACAAATCTTCGTTAATGCTAACTTATTAATATTTTAGCTGAAATGAATTGGTAAGAACTGTGCAAAAGTGCTGGCTTTTTGTCAGGTGCGTATCTGCTGTTATAAGGGAGATCCGAGACTGCACACATTCCAAAACCAAACAGCTTTGCATTTAAGAGATAAGAATTGTGAGATTGTACTTGGACACTTTGAGAAAAATAAATAAAAAAAAAAGTGGAACATGGTTTCTGGCCTTCTACCAGTCCATGTGTGGCTGAGCAAAGATCCAATACAAACTGGTCTCATATTAGCAATGATGAAAGAATACAGATTTTTGTTTGAAGTCAGAGTTCTTTTTGAAATTGTCAGAGATAAAAACTCCTCAGGTGTCTTGTCTTCTTTTTAATTCCTGTACTTTGGGAAATTCCATAATCACTCTATTAATGACAACAGTCTTGCTGTATTCCAACAAAATCCTGGTCAGAGTGTCAAACAAAATACGCTCATGCTGTGGCTGCAAGTGCTTCTGTTAATTAGATCTGAAATTATGAAGAAACTTGCTGTTAAAAAATGCGAGCATAGTTTTTTTCCAGCACATGACACTGTACTTCTCTCTGGAGAAAACATCCTAATATGTGTTCAGACTCACTCTGACATAAAGAGAAAATTAGACATCTATCTGCATGCTACAGCAAGCAGTCATTTAAAAAATATTTACCTCCTGCAATAGCTCTTCCAGGGACTGTAGAGTAAGGTGTATTCGGATACTGATGTACTACCTTTCTATTTGCCTGCTTAGCAAAAGGGTTATATGCCGTCAGTCACTGGCAAATTTCAGTTTCTGAGATTTCTTGTAAAATTTTTTGAGCCCTTACCCAGAGACCTGTGAAAATTAATTAAATAACCTGAGTGGTAAATGAGTACTACTTCTCCACTCACAAATATAACTAAGCAAACGATTCAAGCAGGAAGATCCTACTGAGGGAAGGAATACTGGAGGAGGGGGGAACCCAGAAAAGAAAAGATCAACATTTCAGTTTAGAAAGCCTGAGCCATCCATAGTATTCAAGGGTACTACTTTGTCTGGACAATGTTGTCCTCCTAAACCCGAGAACAATGCTGCAGGAAGTACATAGTATTTTTCCTCTCTTCAAATTTTACTTTGCTCATACTTCAGTGTCTGCATTGAAAGGTCCAGCTGCAGGCAGGAAAATTGAGAATTTGGCCACCAGTAAGAAACAGAGTAACAATAGGACCATATAATAGATCCCATTCTAATATTTGCTGTTGTCCACAGATATTCTGGATATGGAAGCCATCTCAGAGCTGGTGTTCTTAATGCCTGCTAGCTGTGCCTGTCTCTAAGTCCATATAAATCTTGAAGGGTTGAAGGGCAGTGTAACCTTATGACTGTACACTTTACCATCCACTGCATGTACAGCAGATTTAGTAGTGTTTGAGTAAGGCAAAAGAGCTCTTTTTTTCTTCCCAGATAAACTCCCTAGGATCTGAGCTTTCAATTCTGTAAGACTTAACTGACATTTAGAAAATATGTTTACATTTTTCCTGTGAGGCAGAATAAATAACAAAAACCATTCATTAAACATGTGAAGTACTTCCAGTGAAACAGAAAATTATGGAACATTACTGACTACTGAAATTCTGATTCAAAGGAAGTACTACCTACAGTCACTAACTAAGCTACATCTCCTTGCCTTGCCTTGCCTTGCCTTCCTGTTCCCTTTTCCTTCCCTTTTACCCTAATTGTAATATTAAGTACATGCCTGTATGGAGTACCTACACTTAAGTATATATGTCTAATATATATTGTCACTCTGCTTTTTACCTACCCAAATAACATAAACCTGTGAATACTATTGTTAGATGAATTTTACTGATATTTTTTTTCCTCTTCTGAACTGTTTGCATCAACTGTCTTTGACTGGAGAAGGGACATCATCCTTTTTATTGCTTAAAAATCTTTCTGTTTAAATATAGTCTTGATTATACAAGGGCAGTTCCTGATTCAATGTGCATATATCTTTCATGAAAACAATCATATTTCTTGTTTATAAGTAGTAATGTAGAGCTGTTAAATAGCAATTTATTTTTTGAATGCCAGCTCTTTAATTGGCTGCATACTCTGGCTTTGACATTTGCTGTTTTATCGGTCTAGTACTGATGAATGAAACGAAAAAGTCTCATCACAAGAGAGTTATATGAAGCAGTTTATATGAATGAGGGAAGAGACAGGATTAGTTAGACCTTCCATTGACATAATTTTTATTTTTTCTAAAGGATTGGGAAGGAGATCAGCAGGTCATATGTCCCCCAGACTGGAACAACTTTACTTCTATTATTCAGGACAAATTTTTGTCTAGCATAATCTTTACAATTTCCAGTGATGGACATTTCCTAGACCATCTTATTAGTACTTAATGACACTGAATTTATGCTATTACTGTGAAAAGAATCTGCGTTCTCTTATCTTCCCCTGCAGCCTGTGGTAGACAGCTCCCTTTCTGCAGGTCTCCTTCACACTGAAAAGAACACTTTAAAACAG
Source organism: Vanellus vanellus (assembly GCF_965231255.1). Taxonomy (NCBI): domain Eukaryota; kingdom Metazoa; phylum Chordata; class Aves; order Charadriiformes; family Charadriidae; genus Vanellus; species Vanellus vanellus. The sequence goes on along the minus strand of NC_138911.1, from coordinate 23,715,158 downwards.
TTATCTCAACTGAATTAATACAACATGAGTTTCCAAGTGTCCTTTTCCATTGTCTATTATGTGACCGGTTAACACAGCTAATAATGATAAAATGCATTTACTGGTAAAGAGCAGCTTCTGATTGTGGTTAGTCTAATTTTGGGCAAAAAGCACTTTGATCATATGCACAGTGTTTCAGACTATGGTAGGAATCAGAAAGTATAGTTAAAAGTAGTTGCAAAAGAATGATCAGTGATTTGCAGCGATCATCATTTTATCTGTCTGCTTCTAACACTATAGAACTAAATACAACTTTTCCAAAGGAAAATATGACTTAGATTTTTTAAATTATGTATTACAATTTACTATTTATAAATTTAGATTTTTAAAATTACCCAGTAACTGTCCTCTGCGGAATTTTGTCTCTTATTCTATTCTACCTTTGAGTAAACATTTTTAACTGCAACGAAAACTCTTATCCTGAAATCAGAAAGACTATAATTAAAAGCACTGAAAATAAATTTGATTTCTGTGCTGGCTTCTATGGTAGACGTATTCCTCAGAAGAGTTTTAAGACCCTGATCACAGATAATGACTTTCAAAGAAAATAATTGAAAGAAAGTATAAAATATCAGTGAGATTTTCATGAAAGCTAATATTTTCCATCATATGTGGACCAAAATACAAATTATTAATATCATTCACTGAATCATTAGTTGCCAGAACTTCTGACCTTCTCCTTTTGTTTAATATATGTGTGACTACATATTTTTATTTTTCTGTTTTTCAGAATCCATTTCTTATGTATCTTTTGCTCTTAAGGCTTGCCATTTTGTAAAAGCACAGGCAGAGCAATTCAGATGGGAGATACTGGTCTTGATCAAGAGTCTGTGTATTGCCAAAGGTATGCCCAAGTTCTGTATTTCTGTTGACAATCCTGTACCACTCTTCAAGGCTCTCAGAAAAAAATCTGTAGCATGCAGCTGTAATTCCCAGCTCTGAAGAACTGGTTGAACTGAGACAGTTGAATATCTATCTGCTCAGCACACCTGGATAAAATAAGGTTTTATAGAAAAAAAGATTTAAAAGAAGTTATGCTCTTGAGCTATAAACTAGATCTGTGGAAAGGGTTTATGGGAAACTCAGTTTATCCATAATGTATTGTCAGGCAGCAACAATTGCATTTGCTTTCAGGAGCCTCATTCCTCAAACAGCAAATATTAAAACGTGCACCTTTATCTCCTTTGCCCATAATGGGACTTCTTTGGCTAAAAAAAAGTCTAATACTGCTTTATATGAAGATGTTTCCAAATTGAAAGTGTTGAATAGACAATCCTTAGCAGGAACTGCAAAGGAAAAATATGCATACAAATTTTAGTTTTCTGCAAATGGAAGACGAAATTGCATTGCAGTAACACGTTTCAGATCCTGAAACAACATAGCATCATCAGACCTCCATCCTACTTCACTGTATTACTTTTATCATTTTAATGTCAAACATATAGATGAAGTATTGTTGAATGTACATGAGCAGATTAAGGAAACAGAAGCCAAAGTAGATCAGAAAAGTACTAAAAATTTGTTTCAACAAGCTGTGATGCAATAAACAGAGTCAAGGCCTGAAGATGAGATGGAGTATTAAAAAAATAACCAGTGGCAAAGTGTAGGAAACCAACAGCATCCTGGCTTGTACCCGGAATAGTGTGATCAGCAGGACTAGGGAAGTGATTGTCCCCTTGTACTCCGCACTGGTAAGGCCCTACCCTGAGTACTGTGTTCAGTCTTGGGCCTCTCACTACAAGAAAGACATTGAGTTGCTGGAGTGTTTCCAGAGAAGGGCAACAAAGCTGGTGAGGGGTCTGGAGAACAAATCTCATATGAGGAGAGGCGAGGGAACTGGGGTTGTTTAGCCTGGAGAAAAGGAGGTTCAGGGAACACCTTATTGCTCTCTACAACTACCTGAAAGGAGGTTGTAGCAAGGTTACTTCTCCCATGTAACAAGTGACAGGACAAGAGGAAATGGCTTCATGTTGTGCTGGGAAGGTTTAGATTGGATATTAGGAAACATTTCTTCACTGAAGAGGTTGTTAAGCATTGGAACAGGCTGCCCAGGGAAATGGTGGAATCGCCATCCTTGGAGGTATTTAAAAGACAAGTAGATGTGGTGTTTAGGGACATGGTTTAGTGGTAGTTTTGGCAGTGTTAGGATGATCTTAAAAGTCCCTTCCAACCTAGACGATTCCACAATTCTATGATTCTATAAGTTCGGAGCTACCGAGAGAATGAAAATATAAGATCCCATAATATATTGGATGTAGGAGCTATGCTAGAACTGAACATCAAAAGAAAGAAAGAATAAATACTGTTTTAAACTGCCATCACAATGTGCACAAACTTTCAATGATGGAAAAATTCCCCAGACTGGGAAAAAATATTGATTTATGTATTTGTTTTAAAAATTATTTATTGATTCAAATTCTACTGTCAGTAGAAGACGCCTGAAAAATTCTCATCTATCAGCACCTATTTGTTGCATAAGCACTAAAAGAACATGCTGATGTTTTTGTTAGGTAGGGAATACTGCTAAATTTTTCAACTGAAATAGTGGAATTTAACAAGCAATACAATGGATATATTCTGCAAATGTAAACAGTGCTGGACAATAAAGAAAAGATAAATAGTTTAAAATTGTGATATTTATAACTAGGCAGGCTTTTTTGACCTCAAGTGCGATCTTACTAATAGTAAGATGTTCCTTGCGTTTTCTGTAACATAAGTGTTAAGGACTTAGAGCCCATGCTGATATTCAAGGGATATGTAGGTGAGCGTAAGTGTGATTGTGAGAAAGTGAGAGGTGGTGTGTTTTCTCTGGTGGACTTCAGCCCTGACCAGCTGGACAAACAGTACTTTTTTATGCTAGTGCTGCTGGTGTTTATGCGGGTGCTGATAAAAGCACTGCTCTGTCTGTGGTGGTCTGTGTGGCCAGCAATGTTAAACGTGTGAGTGTGTGTAATGTGTCCCTCTGGAATACAAGTTCAACCTTGCTGCTGGCTGATCCTGTGAACTCGATCAACAGCAGCTGCATTGATCAGGCTGGGATGGAGGGATCTCATAGGTCTAAGTGTGCAACAGGCCTGTCTGTAGCAGCTGAGAAGGAGGAATGAGTCCTGGATCATGCTGGAGTCAGCAATTCCCATAATATAATTAACAGGCATAGATTGCCCTGAAAATGTGACCATAAAGTTTTAAAACTTTGAGGACAGTTGCAAGAACAAGTATCGGACACAGATAAAATCATTGTCTGACTGATATCAATTAAAACTGACTACTTTGATGACTACTGCTATCCCTTTTGTAATTTTCCTTTGTCTTTTACTGCTTGATATGAGGCAGAACTGGCTTGTCTAACTATTAAGTCAGTGCTTGCAATGATGTAATGACCCCTTTCCTGTCTTATGCACTTGACATTGTCTATCTCCAATATGTTATTTATCAGCTTTCTTGCCTTGGCATGCTTTGTAAATAATTCTTCTAAAGACTGATTGTGATTACATGGGGCACAATCTGTTTTATTTCCTTCTAACCCATTATAATTTGACCTTTCTTGTATATAAGCCTGCATTTGGACAGAAGAGGGAAACAGAGGTGTGAAGGAGAGCAGTAGGAGCTGTTGCAGGGGCAGCCTCATGCTGCCTACATTCTCCAGCAAATTGTCACAGGACAGCCATGGCACTGGAACACAAGAATCAGTTTGCAGATCTTGATACTTTTCATGCCTTCTGCCAACATACCACACCCCAATTTCATAATGGTGTGCTGTGGTTGTTGATCAATTAGTGGGTATGGTTGTGTCAGGTATATATATAAGGCCTAGCTTAATTCAAATACTACTTTGATCAATTAAAATTAAGACTCTAATGACTAAAATTAGCAATGATAGTACACAAAGCCATCTTCTTAAGCAAAAAAATAATAACACTTAAAACACAAACATATACACATCTCGCTCACCTGTAAACTGTTACGGTTACATACTACCTACAGGCCATACCACAGCTCCATGGGAGAATTTGTTGTCTCCACACTTCCTCAGAGTAGCCAGACCTACCAGCACCGTTCCTCTGTGACCATGGGGGATTTTCACCACCGCTTTCCCCACGCCCTTTCTTTACCAAGCCGGATTTATGTCACTAGTCCCTTCCATTTACTGTTGCTGGATTCTTCCTCATTCCACTTTTGGGTTCTAATCTCCAGGTAGATCTATTATTTCTTCATTTTACTTTCAGGTTATTACTGTTGCTAATCCCCAGGCCAGCACCATTTACTTCCTTTCAGCAATCACGCTCAAGGCCAGTCACAACTGTCCTTTCTTACATCCAATAACTATACAGATTGTTGTACATATGTTTGTCTCCAGCAAATATGAGTTTTCTATAATCAGACAGAGAAAACTGGTCAAGAAGTCCTAGTCGCTCTTGGGTGTTATTTGTATGACATGACACATTTCATTACAATTATAGATATCTTGAATGGTTTGGGTTTTGTGCCTTTCTAGTCATGTCCACTCCAGGAGCAAAATTAAAAGATATTTGTAAATTTAGGCCTGAGAATCTGCAAAATAAAGTTAGGAATAGGTTTATTAGTATCGCAATACTGTTGTAAATCTAAAGTCTTTATGATGTTGGGTAGACTTAAAAAAACCCAACCCACAATAAAAATTTAAAGTATGTGTAATTTATGATTGCATACCAAAAATTACTTTTAAAGACAATAGGATTGCAAAGCCAGTAAGGAAATGATAGAATCAGTGTCACTTATATTCAGTGTTCAATATGATAGATTTCTTACCGTATATATATAACATGTCTTCAAAGGGCCTCTGTGGTCAGTGTTTACTAAATGAATACTGAAAGAAAATAATATAATGGGTAGTTGTTCAATGTAAATGAAGCCTAAGACTACACTTGATGCTGTTGAAATCTTCTTCTGAATACAAAATTAATAATTATTTAAATGGAATTTTCGTGCTGTTTATTACTGTAGTTGCAGTGCTTTACATCATTGGTTAATTTGTCTTCAAAAACACCATTCTAAATGGATGTTGTATATTCAGAGTACAAGTTACATGATCTATATTGGTTTGTTAAACGTTTTCTGATTAAATTAATGGTGTTCAGTTTAGCCTGTAAAGCCTAATGTTTTAAGACTTGGACACTTACAGACAGCAGCAGGTACTTGACCTTGACACTCTGAGTGTAAACAGCAAGGTGGCTCGCACATTATCTATGAGGGTCCTCAATTTGGAAATTAACTTCCTTAACAATTAATTGGTCTAGGATCCATTTTTTTAGAAATCTAGACATGTTATAAAGCCTACCTGGTTTTGTCTTCCAATTTTCTATTAAAGAAACTGAGGAAATGATCTGGCGAATTCAGTAAATTTATTTTAGGAAGTTGTATTCTAGACACTCAGAACTGTGAACAGATAACAGTTTTCTTCTGAAAACTGAAAAAACCACCTAAATTAATGTTAACAAACTAACACTAACAACATTATGTACATATTTATTCCAAAATCAATGGTACTTGTTTTGGCTACGTTTGTTTTCATTTGCATTATCTTGCAGTAAATTTCCGTACATAGGAATACTTACTGAAAAAGGTTTTGCAATCTATTATTATAGAACAACCCCTTTATAACCAATGCTTTTTATCAGAAAACAGATTATGAAATGCCTGTGTCTCCACCTGGACAGCAGAACCATATGATATATTTATGACAGAAAGGCTTAGTCAAAGATTTAATCAGTGTGTGGTTAAATGCTTATTTATAGCAGTAAGGTATACAGACTGTTAGACAATTTTAATAAAATACATTAATTAATTTAATTTTTTATGTCTTTATATTCTCTGTTTCATGCCTCATCTAATTAATTATATCTTAATTGATTAATTAAATATTTTATTTCATTGTCACTTCCTGCAGTTTATACATTTATTTATAAATTTCTATATATAAAAAATAAACCTAAATTTACATTTGGTACTTAGCTTCTCTCATAAATAAGTTAGTTTTGGCAAGAATAATACAGTAGACCTAACTTTTGTTTACAATCTCAAATAAGTCTGTCAGTCACCTTGAGGCAGAGATGACCTTAAGAGTTACAGTAATGCTTCTTGTCCTGGTTCCGGCAGGGATGGGGTTAATTTCCCCAAGGAGCCGGCAGGGGAGGCAAGTATTCCATACCACGTGACCCATGCCCCGCTATAAAAGGAGCTAGCCGGGGAGGGGGAGTCAGTCGCCACTTGGGGGCGGGCTGCGGCGGTGAGGGTCCGGTCGGTGCGCTTCGTGGCGGTACTGTAATCGCGTTCTTGTATTCCTTTACCGGTGTTATTGTCTTTCTTTCTTTTCTTTCTTTTTCTCTTTGTCTGTTCTGTTAAATTATAATATTTCAACCCACGAGTTTTGCCCTTTTCTGCTGATTTTTCCCACGGCTGTGGGAGTCCTGCGAGTGGCTGTGTGGTTCTTTGTTGCTGGCTGAGGCCAAACCACGACACTTCTGCTCACAATTAAGGCGAGAACCAGTAGAGCTTTGCGTACTTCAAATGATACACAGCAAAAATAAACCATTTCTGGTGAAGGAATAGAATGAATACTATCTTGCCTCTTCACCTGCAATAACAAGGATAATATTGGCTCTGTATTGGCTCTCCAGTTCACCTTGACTCATAAGAGACAACTCTCACTAGCTTTGGAAGAATCAGAGTATAAATATTTCTTTATAGAGATGAGATGATTGAGCATTCTGAACTTATGACTCCAGAATAATTTTATTGCCGTATGGACTTCCTGTACAATGAACTTGTTTATTTTAAGGCAAAAAATATTAAGATTTGCAACAACGTTTGGCTGTGGAACTTTGCTCATTGTGATGAGTTTCACAAAGGTTTGCTTCATTTATTGCCTGAACCTGCTAGAGCACTTTGTTGAATGAGTTACACAACAAAATAATTGAAGCCCTTCAAAGAGTAAGAGCCCTATTTGTTTCTTTACAGCTAATCTTAAAACTACTATTAACACCAACTCTAGAGTCTATATACATAAAACCCATATGGTTTAATCAGTCTCTGAGATGTGTCTGTCTCCCCAGAGACCTGCATCACCACTCAAGGTATACAATCTATGAACTGAACAATCTCAAACTGCAGTCATCACTGGCCTGATGACTTCCATCACAGTCCAATGATTTATTGCTTCTTATCTTCATCCATCTTGGGATTTCCAGGACCTATTTATATCCATATTTGAAGCTTTACATACTTTTCATAGTCAGAAAGTGCTTTTTGGGATCTTACTGTTCATATATAAAATTGTGTAGCTCACGTAGAACTTGAGCTTTGTCCCATTTGTAATACAGGGTCAGCTTTCAAGATCTGTCTTTAACATTCTACATCACTCTATTTGGCTATAAGAGATGACCAGAGGTAAAATTTTTGAGATATACTACTCATCGGGAGTTCAAGCGAAAGCAGTCCTAAGAAGTGAAACTTACACCTACCAATGCTCTTTTTATTTGAAGCTTTCTATTAAGATTTGAACCCTTTGCCCATTCAATAGCTCTGCCTAAGCAGTGTTGCAATATTGCTAGTTTGGGCAGCTGCACAGATACAGGTCTTCCTCATTGGCCTGTCACCCCAAGCACCCTCTCTTTCACCCCAGATTCTTTTTTCTGTAGGTAACCAAGTTATTGATTTCATCAGCAATTACACTCTATCAAGCTATATTGATTTGAGCATTTCTACGTTGAATATGTTATTTTTATTCCATTGAACTCTGAGTTTGTTGTTTCATTTCAGCTTAGCAACTCCAGGTCTTCAAAATAGTTCAAAGCATCTGGTCATGCTTTTTTTTGTTTGTTTGTTTCTTTCTTTTTTTTTTTCCTAAAAGAAGATCTCTGGAGAACCTGGAATCTCAATCTCATCAATATTATATTTTTAACTGAAACATTTCAAGATAACAAGTTAAAATCAAATACCCATCTAATAAAACATCTCCCAAAAGACAATACAAAATTTATCTGAATGTTTGCTATGTGTTTTCTTATGACTTCTGAGGGAAAACACTAGCACATCAAGCACAGAACGTTGTCTCAGTATCTTTCCAGAATAATCACTGATTTTAAGTGGGGAAAATCCTGCCTTTTCTCTTTATTTACAAATCCCAAGTTAAATAAGCTCCTAGTTAGAGGAAAAAATATCATATAAAAATAGTCAATAAACACACATTGACGCATAATAACTACTAAGTATATTTGCTCTTGTTTTTCCTTTTTTTCTTCTGTAACTAAAACTTCCAAAACAATGGTCCTCTCCAAGCCTCTGATGTAGGAGGCTCTACTCTCTTAGGAGTAGAGACGCTTCCGTTCTATTACAGCTTTCCTATCATCTGCTGAATGTTCTTTAGCTCTTTGGGTGTTTTCTTATGAATGAATTCACTTTGTAAGATTAAGTACATCACTCCTTTTAAACCTGTCCCTCCTGCTGCACTATTACAATATGCATTGTCTTTGAGTTTGTGAACTTTATGACGCATTCCATTTACATCCTATTTTAATTTATTTTCTAGGCTGAAGATCTGTTTTTTATCTTTTACTGCCTATGTGTTTTCTCAAAATCATGATATCTACCATTGTGCACCTCTTTGTAACTATGTTTAAAACTTCTCTGCCTGAGAGTTTATTCATCTTCTGCTGCAGGGCTGTCCATGGCTCTTATGAATATTTTTCTGAGGTAATAGATCTAGCGGAATTTATCAATGCTCGAAAAATTTGTTAGCAATCAGCAAATGAGTATTGCATGATTTACTGCTTCGTGTAACACAACAAACAGTTCCAACTGTCTTTCTGTGAATCTTTCACATGTACAGCTCCCCATACTTTGAAAGGGCAGGGGGGAGGAGGAGGTTTGAGGCAGCATTGACTTCTGGGCTCTCAGAGAAGGAGTGTGGAATTGTGCTAACTTTCAAAATATTTTAACCACTCTGAATTTTATCAGAGAGTGTCTGGTTTACTCATGGAATGCAGCAAAGAGGGTACCATGTGAAACAAATGGACGCAGCATTCGAGAGGAAGATGTACAGCCAACTCAGTCAGATTTATCGTTCACAAATCAGCTATTGCATAATCCAGAGATGCTGGGGTTTTGTTGATTTTGTTTGTTAACATCCCCTTTAGCTCTTCCTTGCTATTCTTCTAAAGAAAATCCTTGTAGGAAATGAGCATGGTAGGTAATTCAGGTAATTCACTGTGAGGTAATAAGAGGCTTGTTTTGTGTTATTGTCTTGCTTCATTAGCTGAAATTTCAAGAAATATCATTAGAATATTCTGTAATTCAGCCTCATTTATTTAATAGCTTTGATGGAATATAAGGACTTCTTTGGATAAACTGTCAAAAGAAATGGGCTGGCTGATTTTAAAGGATGCAGGCCAGCTAGTATCACCATTTAGTGCCATCTGATCTGAAAAAACTAGCCAAAACATGGTCTGTCAAGCTCCTAGAATTCAGGTTGCAGTCCCTGGTCTGGGGAAGCACAAGAGACTTCATTGTTCTCCGCACATTCAGAAACCAACTGTGCAACTATGACAGTTGTACTACTTGCCTGTGTAAGCTCTTCATTTCTGAAGGGGTACTATTCTGTAAATATGCACTGTACCTGTGCAAGACCTGTAAGCAGTGCACAGGCAGACCGTATTGGAAAAAAAAAAAAGACAAGTGCATTGTTATTTGAGGAAAAACTATCTCAAGCTCAGAGGACTGACATAAAGGACAGTGACAGAGAGCACATCATTACCAGCTGTCCCAGATAAATATTTTACACCCATAGTGGTACTACATTAATATTGATGATATATTGATATTTCCCACATTTGCTATATAAATTAATGAACTACTGGAGCAAACAGCCAGAAGGAGTGTGATGATTTGTTACTCAGTAGCTTCCCCAATTTGTTGTCTTCCCAAGGCTATACATTATCAAGAATAACAAATGGAATTCATATGGCTCCCTCATTAACATGCATTAGCTGTGTGTCTCATGGTTTATTAGGGTCAGTTCAGGAGAACCTCCATATCTTCAGACAATCTTTCTCTTTCTTAAAGAAAACTAACAAAGAATTAGGACATCTTTAAGGAAAAAGCTTTTCAGGTTGTTTTTGCTCTCTTGTAAAGTTGTCAACCAGGTTCAACCGATTCACTTCCCATGAATATAATTTTACTGACCATCTTTGTCAAATGGGTCCACCTTATGAAACTTACATATCATTTATATTTTCTAATTTTGTTGTTTGGAAATGCACTAGATTGTCTATCACTTTTGATCATAATGGGTTTGCTGACTTCTGGAGGTTGCACTCTGTTCTTTTGGTTTATATCCATAGGGCTGACTTTCTGAGAGGCTTTTTTGTTTATAGTAGATTCCATGCAATGTAGTCAATCATAGAATAATAGAATCATAGAATTTTCTAGGTTGGAAGGGACCTTTAAGATCATCAAGTCCAACCATCAACCTAACACTGCCAAAACCATCACAAATGTCCCTGAGCACCATGTTTACCCATCTTTTAAATTCTTTCAGGGATGGCAACTCCACAACTTCTCTGGGCAGCCTGCTCCAATGCTTAACCCTTTCTGTGAAAAACTTTTTCTAATAACCAATCTGAACCTACCCTGGTGTGATTTGAGGCCATTTCCTCTTGTCCTGTCGCTTGTTACTAGCAAGAAGAGATTGACCCCCATTTCATTACAACCTCCTTTCAGGTAATTGTAGAGACAATAAGGTCTCCTCTCAGCCTTCTTTTCTCCAGGCTAAACAGCCCCAGTTCCCTCAGCCTCTCCTCATATGACTTGTTCTCCAGACCCCTCACCAACTTTGCTGCCCTTCTCTGGACATGCTCCAGCACCTCCACATGCCTCATGCAGTGAGGGGCCCAAAACTGAACACAGTCAAGTTTACTGTGCAGGTTCTGCACAGAAACATTGCAAGACAGGCCTCGGCTCCGTTTGTAATCTAACCTAGGGAAAAGGTGGAGAAAGGCAATGCTCCATCTTACCAAAGATATATACAGCTCAATGTCACACCAGGACAGAAGACAATTTTACTTGTTGCATTATTAATCACTTAGGAGAAAATTTTTGTTTGAAGCATTAACACTTTTTACTTCAAAATTATGGAGGATCTCTGTTTTGTTTTGTTTAGGGGGCTTGAGGGTTTTTTTGTTTAATTAAAGAGTCTTCTTTTTTCTCTGACCAACCAACCTTCTGATATTTTGCTATAAAAAACAACTTATATTTAGCCTCTCTCAGGCAAGAGTTTGCAGAGTGAATGCTTTTACTAATAGTTGAGCTACCTGTGAAGAAAGAACCACAGATATGTAATCAATCCAAGCAATACAGCGTAGTTTTGCTATTGGCTTGATTTGATTGTTTTTATAGACAGCTTATGGCTAATGAAGATTTTGAATCATAAATGTTACCATATAATTTGATGTCTATGTACAGTGTATTTGATTTCTCTATATTCCAGAGACTTCTCTTCTACTAAACATTTTCAGAGCTCATTAGCACATTGCTGTAGATACGATTGCACTTTCAGTTGGCACAGCATTTTCCTGTTGATTGCAGGGTGGTAAACAGCTCCCTTTGGTGCTTTTCCCTCTCATCTGGAGCACAGAACCTAACTGCTGTGACCACTTATGTGACAAATTTGGCAGATGCAAGATCCCAGATGGAAAGCTCTCAAATTTGTGTTTCCAGTGTAGCATCTGGGTATGTGATTGGCTTCCTGGCTGACTCCTTACAAGATCTCCTGGGCTGCTTCTACATATTTTCCCGTTATAGCAGCTGCAGTGAGAGTTGTGGAGCTGGGTTATACTGGACTACTGACAGGGTGTCCTAATTTGCATCATCTAGTGAAGTTATAACTTCCTTTAATTAAACAAAAACCCCAACGTTCTATTACCTAAAGATATCCTATGGACCAGAGTGTTAGTTTATTTCAGTCCACAACTATTCTGCTCCACTGTTTAAAAGTGAATATTTATTGAGGGGGTGGAGCATTTGCCTGCCAGTTAGGAGTTATGCTTCATTCTCCATTCTACGATAGTCCAGAGGATTAGTAATTTTGAAAAACATTGACTTAGAATGAAAAATACTAAATGCAGAGAATTATATTATCTCTAACATTCCCGAACTTGCCATAGTCCTATTCAATTGCAAATGATGGCTTACTTTGTGTTGGGACTAAGACAGAGAATTTGTATTTCTAACTGTCAGTCAGTTGGCAAAACAAATACTGAAGTTATTAATATTTTAAATAAATTAGGATACAACACTAGAATAAACAAAGGAATTTCATATGCATATTCAGTAATCCATATCCTGTTATTTTGCTTGTGACAGAGTTGTGTTCTTGCTTGAAAATACATGGTATGTCTAGAAAGCAGTCTCCTTCAAATCCTTTAGAAAATCTCTGCATAGTCAGTGTATGAATGAAAATTTTTGCATTAGGATTTTATTTACAAAAATTACATACGTTAGCCATGAATTTCATATCTGCAGGAATAATAATACCTAAGAATCCTCACTGAAACACTCCTTACGTTCAAGAAATATGAATGGCACTTTTAAAGTTCTGTACAAAGCCTGTAGTTTCATCCAATGAATGAAGTTTCTATGCACTTTATATAGTAACTTTTCATGTTAAAAAAAAAAAAAAAAAACCAAAAAAAAACCAAACCACAACAAAACAAAAAAAAAAAACCACCAAAACACACGAACATCAGTAACTATAAGAGTGTCTCTTTCATATTATCCCTTTATTTTGAACTTTTGAATTCCCAGTGATTTATTTTTGCTGTTCAGGTGTATAAAATGACAATTCTGCATATTCTAATAGCATCCTCAGCATGACCATTAATAAACATAACAAGTGACTTTAAACAGCATTAAGAACAGTGATAGAAGTCCTGGTTCTTCATACCATTCAAAGAAAGTAATTCAGTAAGGGATGAAATCATGTAATATGTATGTTCTTAGTGACTTGACTTGAATATGGGAAAATCTCAGGATGAACTGTGGATTCGGGACAAGTAAATCCACCTTCATCTATCTTCAGATAAGTGTACAACTTGAAGATTCGGTAAGTGTTGAAATTAAAATGCACTAACTTTTTTTTAGGAACATATTGCAGAATTGTGACAGTTACAGATCTGTCACGTTGGTTCAAGCAAAGCTTCAGACTCAAAGTTTTTTGGGAAGTGTTCTATTGCATGCATGCCTCCTAGGGAAACAAGGACTTCTCTTTCTTTTCATTTGTTATGTAGTGACCTCAAATTTCAACCATTGATTTATGAAGATAATACCTAAATGACCATGTTTTTTCTAGCAGGTAGTTTGCTGGTTTGCCTTTACACAGTAGTCAGGAAAACTGGGATGCAAAATAATTTCTTTGCTCTCTGAATTGCTACTGCTGTCCATAATGTATATAAATCATTTTATCTTATATGCTTAGTCTTGCATAATTCATAGTTCTTATCCTTACTTCAATAGCAGCATTATATCCTTATTTCAATAGCAGCTGTATTTCTCCAAGTACTTAAAATTTTAGTTTTTTCTTCTGGATTTTTTGAAGCAGTACCACAAAAAAAAAGGCATGAAATTACTTTACAGTGAGTCCTGTAGCCAAGTTTTTTGGAAAATGAGGAATATATATATATAGAAAACTTGACAGCTTGTGAAGATTTACGTATAATAGCCTTTCCATGAACTGTCATGTAGAGATTTTTAAAAAAATGCCACCATTTCTCTTGCCCTCCTGGTGGCGTTACAGCTAAGAAAGCTTAAGCAACACTATATGCAAGTTTAATAAATAAGCAATTTCTTGTCATGAGGTTTCCTTTATTTTAAAGCTACTGGGGGAAAAAAACCCTCAGCATTTTTATTGGTTTACAATATGGCTTAGGTGGACATTTTGTAAAAAAAATGAACCAATCAGAGTCATGTTATGGTGCAACATATGCTATGCTCTTAAGGTAATGGAGAACATATTGTGTAGGAATCATTTATTCATTATTTAATATTTCAACCAAATAAAGCATTTTTAGGGTCTGTGACAGAATCTGGGGTCTCGTACAGTGATACAAATCCCCAATAACTTCACTGAGACTAAAAGATCTTTCCAGAGTTGTGCTGATATCTGTGTTTAGTGTCTGGCTCTTCTGGTGATCAGGCTTTGTTTTATTATCTTTTTAGATCTTTAATACTATTCTTGTCATTCAGTATTTGGCTATCTTGCGTTAATTGCACCTTCTAAATACTAGCAGTTATCTGTCTCCAGTATTGTATTAAAGGCCATTGTGCTGCTGAAAGTTTGACTTTGTGAGTAAGATATAAAACTGGTCTTATCACTCTTGTCTGGTAAAGAACTTACGACATTGTTTTGCAAGAATAATATGTTACCATCAGTTTCTTGTATAAACTGCAGTTAGCTTAATTACATTCTGCCTTCCTAAATTCCTTCTGTAGTGTCATTTTGATAAGACATTTTTCACTTTCTGTCTTAAAACTGTTGTGTAATACTGCTTTATGCTGTTAAACATCTGCTGTATTCCACCCCAGTGGTGTCTATTCACGGGTAGATGAAGTGATTGCTGTGTGCCTGGTATATAAAACACTTTGGTATCCTTTGGGATAAATACAAATGCAAAGTGTAACAAATCTGTAGTCACCAAGGACTTAGCTGTCACTACGTTGCAAGTTATAGCAATTGGGAACATCACAAGCTGCAGCAATGGAACAGTAGAATCAGCCTTTAAATGCATCTGACTCTAAGCTAAAAGGATTTGTAGAAATAGGAATTATGAGACACAGGTGAACAGCTGTTATCCCAGCTCTTAGAAGACATTGCTAGATTTCCTGATAATACCGATTCCTACCATTACCCTGACACAAAATTACTCTGGATGCCCCCTGAGAGAAGGAAGTGTCTTGGAGACCACGGAACAAAAAAGATCTGTCTAAATCCTCCTTCTTCTGCATACCTGAAATTTCCATGAGCAAAATGGATGGGGAGTGGTATACACCTGAACTTGGAAACTTCACATTTTCCATAACTGCCACAATAACAGCGATACAGAAACTGGTTCAGAGGCGCTACAGCTATCTTGGTAATAGAAGGCAAAGATATTACAAGATGTTGTTTGCCTTTGATTTTTGCAAGTACTCTTCTCCATGGTTTTAGAGAAGAATTTCTCCAAAACTCTCCTCTCTAACCCCTCAGAAAAGAGAAAAATACAATGAAAACTCTAGTCAGAACTTGACAAGTAATTTCCTCCAACATTAGCCAATACTTGTGGTTTTGTGTGTATTTTCTTTCATCTTTCCCTGTTAGTTTTCTTTCCTACAAATGTCCATGAAACAAAGTAAAGTTCATTCTTTTCCAAAGGATTATAACTGGGTTTTTATAACTGTGGGGTTTTTTTTTTCAGACAGTGAAGTGTTTATCACACAACTCTATAAAACCAATTTTGTCTTGTTGCATAATCTGAAGAATTAGCCTTGTCTCAAAATACTGTTGAAAGCACAAAGACATATTTTTCTCGTGTGTTTCAGGGGGAATGTGACACTTCTTAGCCCATTGGAATCCAAGTCACATTAGCATGCTGAAAAATACTTTTAGGTAAAAAATTACCCGTAAAATGACAAACAATTTAGCATGCTTTAGTGCGTAGGAATGACAACAACATAACTGGTTACTGAGCAAGAAGACTGAACTACTTATATATGAAAAAGCTCTGTAACACAGTGAGATAAATCCATATAAAGTCTACTACTAATCAGGGAGTATAGTTCATAAAATTCTATTGCTGCCCATTGAAATTTTGAGCAGTCTTGCTACTGATGTGTTTCAATTATAAATGAGAAACTTAATTTCAGATGCTTGAGTAAATATTCTATCTTTCCTAAATCAAATCATAAATTAATTTCTATGTGCCTGCAGACTCTGTAGCCTACAGTTTAGTACTGGCAAATCTACATATATATGCAAAATAGTTATGGCTGTATAAAACAACGTGTCAGACGGGATCCAAGGAGAAAATAATGGCAGCTTATGCAAGTACTGGAATGCCAATAATACCAGACCCCCCTATTAATATTAGGATGTGAATATGGCTACTAAAATGTTGATTAAAGTAGCTCAGAAGTTGTCATACAGAATGCTTGAGACAACAAATGCCAGAGAAAGTATCGGTAAATACAAGGGAACTTGTAAGAAGGGAGGGAAAAGCAGTATAACATGTTACTTCGTTCCCAAGCTTTCATGCATAGGAGAAGAATTAAATGAATTATGTTTATTATAACAGCCACATCTCCTTTGCCTAGTACAATAAAATGGTACATTTTGATATGATGCAATATGCTACAAATGTATCATAAATCAAGGAGAATGTAGATTCAGTATGCTGCTCAAAACATAATAGTTTTGATTTAAGGATGTTTTTGTTGTTGTTCTCTTTAGCACTCTGGGGGGCGGAAAGCTCAGACTCCAAGAATTTGGTAAACACAGGATTTTTCATTCTATTTTATAAGCTTCCCTTTTTCCTGTTTTTTAAATATACTGACCAGACATCATGATAAATTGATCCTTATATTATTGTTCTTCAGTCAACATAAGAGGATGGTAATTTATGGGTGATTAAATCTTTAAAAGGACTATTGGTTTGGAAGTTCTGCAGAATTTGAAGCAGCTTGTTTGAACAATTTGGACCGCATAGGTCCCTCTAATTAAAACCTAGAGTGAACTTTTTATTTTCTTTTGAGAATTCCAGTCCTTTCCTACTGGATAGATGACAGGAACAGTGGCTCTTATTGTTTCCTTAATTTTTAGTAGTTTTTACTGAAGCTGGTTATGGCTACTGGTATAGCAATAGTAAGATCTACAATGACTATATAACCTAGAGAAAAGGACAAGAAATACAGCTTTTATGTTTTAAAAAGTATTCTTACACCATATATATATTGATTATAGGAACTTAGCAGGCTTTCTGAGCTTATTATATCTCAAAAAAGACATCATTTTCTTTATTCCTTTTCCTGGCTTCCACCTAAGCACATCTCTACACACAGAGATGCCCCTCTGTATCTGCATTTCCTATTTTACATGAAAAAGACAATGAAATGTAGTGGTGTTGCTTTCTCTATATCTTTCTACAATGAGGCAGAAGGTGCTTTGGGGCCACTGACTTGCTGGTAAAGATGGGAAGAAACAGAGGGCTCCCCAGAGAAAGGGTAATCGAGTTGCAAACAGAGCTGACTTAAGAGGATTGCATGTTTTTCCTGGAAAAAAATACATTCTTAACATCTTATGGTTCTATAACCCACTATATAAAGTATCCTGTCCAACAGCCTTGTTAGATGTAATTCTTGCCAACAGACTTCAAGGAGCATTCATGGACTTTCTCTGTGAAAGGGGGCCCCATACTTATGGCTTGTTTATACTCTATTTAAATTAAGTTAAAATTTAGTTTTAAGGCTTTATTCATGTTTAAGTGGAATAACCCTTGAGATTACCACCTAAAGTCACAAATTTCACTTTAACAATCCTAGTTCCGTCCACTGCAAATTCAGTTGTATGCTTCCCTGTTGGCTGCTTAGGAAACTGCTTTCAAAGGTTTTCTGTTTCTAAAACATTTTTATCTGTAGATGTAGCATATTCACAAAAGTCTATTGATGCAACTAAAATATATCTAAATTATAATTCGTATTATGTATTGCATTAGGAAGCTATTATTTACAGAAATAGAGTTTATCATGGCAGTGACTATATGGAAACAGCTCTTTTTTTGGTAAACTTTTATGTAAAAGCTGTTTACACATTTCTACAGTTGAGAATTTCAAACATTTACGTTCAATATCTATAGAACATGGGGTTTTGATGAAGTGAAGAATTTGACTAACTTCAAAGAACTTTCCAAGATGATTTATGGTTGGGCATGATGATCATAAAGGTCCGTTCCAACCTAAATGATTCTCTGATTCTGTGATACAGCAAAGCACTTCACTGAAATAAACTAACATTTTCCAAATGAAAAATTTCAATAATTTTTCAATGAAGAATTAAACAAAATTAATATACCGTGTGGAATGCTCTGTATATTTTATGATCAGTAATGGGCAAATATTTTACTTATTTTACCATTTCTATTTTGGGCTTCTAGATAAACTTCCTTATTCCCTAGTTAACACCATTTCCTTCTCTCTTTGCAAGCTGTCTTGCATTTCGTATGTGTATATACACGCACATACATAGAAAACCTTAATAATTTCTCTGAGTTTTGACTTGTACTCTATTTTTTTAATGAAAGCAGCAGTTCTGTCTTATAAAACGTTGTTACATCTGTGGTATGCCTTGTCTGTTCTATCACACGTACAATAAGTAGCTAATTGCCCCAATTTTGTGTGAAATATAGAATATCGCAACTTGGAAGGGACTCATAAGGATCATCAAGTCCATCTCCCTGTTTCTCACAAAGACCACCTAAAACTAAACAATACGACTAAGAGCATTTTCCAAACAATCCTTGAACTCTGACTGGGTTGGTGCCATGACTGCTTCCCTGGGGAGCCTGTTCCAGTGACTGACCACCCTCTCAGTGAAGAACCTTTCCCTAATATTCAGTCTGAACTTCCTCTGATGCAGCTTCATTCCTTTTCCTCGTGTCCTGTCACTGGTCACCACAGAGAGGAGATCAGCACCTCCTCCACCGCTGCCCCACTTGAGGAAGTTGTAGACTGCCATGAGGTCACCCCTCAGCCTTTTCTTCTCTAAGCTGAACAAGCCAAGTGACCTCAGCTGCTCCTCATAAGCCTTGCCCTCAAGACCTTTCACCATCTTGGTCGCCCTTCTCTCGACACACTCTAATAGTTTGGTGTCCTTATATTGAGGTGCCCAAAACTGCACACAGTACTTAAGGTGGGGTCACACCAGTGCAGAGTGGGACCATCACCTCCCTCGACCAGCTAGCTATGCTGTGCTTGATGCACCCCAGGACATGGTTGGCCCTTTTTTTTGGTGATTGCCCAGCTCTCTAGTTTATCCAGACTCGCTGTAAGACCTCTCTACCCTTGAGGGAGTCCATAGCTCCTCCTAGTTTAGTATCATCGGCAAACTTACTTAATGTACATTCGATTCCCATGTCTACATCATTTATAAAAATATTAAAGAGCACTGGCCCTAAAACTGAGCCCTGGGGAAACCCACTGGTGACTGGCTCCCAGCCTGATGTAACCCGATTTACTATAATTCTTTGAGCTCAACCCATCAGCCAGTTGTTCACCCCAGCATATTATGGACTTGTCTAGCTGTAACACTGAACATTTTGTCCAGAAGGATACTGTGAGAGACAGTATTAAAAGCTTTGCTAAAATCCAAACCCACCATATCTACTGGCTTCCCTTGGTCAACAAGATGGCTGACCCTGTCATAAAAAGAAATTTAGTTAAACAGGACTTTCCCCTCATGAACGCGTGACCAATGAGTGCATTGTCTCTCAAGTGTTTTTCAATAACTCCCAGAATAATCTTCTCCATAATTTTACCAGGCACTGAAGTGAGACTAACTGGACTGTAATTACCAGGGTCTTCCTTCTTACGCTTCTTGAAATTCGGCAGAACGTTTGCCAGCTTCCAGTCGACTGGGACTTCTCCAGACTCCCAACAGCATTGAAAAATAATGGAGAGAGTTCCTGCGATAACATCGGCCAGCTCTTTTAGTACACTGGGATAAATCACATTGGGCCCCATAGGCTCATATGAATCCAGTGGAGGAGCAAGTCTCGAACAAGTTCAGAATTGGCTGGGAGTGGATCATCGCACCAGTCATGGTCTTCCAGCACAGGGCTCCTGGGTCCCAGGGCCCATCATCAGTGTTAAAGACAGAGGCAAAGATGACTAAACTTCTCTGCTTTGTCTACGTCCCCATTTGTGAGATGACCGACCTCACAGACCAATGTTACCTCTGATCCTCCTGGTGCTGTTAGCATATATAGAAAAGCCTTTTTTGTTGTCCTTCATAGTGTTGGCCAGCTTGAACTCTAATCGGGCTTTGGCAGCATGAATTTTCTCCCTACAGTGGCTAACAGAATCTGTATACTCCTCCTGTGTCACCTGTCCTTGCTTCCAATGTCTATCCACTTTCCTTTTCGGTCTAAGTTTTAGAAGATGTCTGCTCAATACTTCCCTCAAAAAAACCCAAACAGCCTAATTTCCATTATTTTCTTACACGTTTGTTCTGAAGTTCCTAAACAAGGCAAGCAGTCAGTTAGAGAATGCTTATCCTTTCAATATTAAAACTATCAGGTCTTAATATGACGGCTGTAAAAGTAAATCACAGTTGATAATAAAATGTGTATAATTCATTAGTGAGAAAAAATTTGATTCCGGTATATTCCAAAAACTCAGAAACTAGGAAGTCAAGAAATAATTCATATTTTGTTTTTAAAAATATTGAGAACATAATGAAATCTTTATTATGTTGAGAAATTTACCAAATGCAACCATGATTCCCAAAAAAGGCTATAACATTTACCTCCTATCTTGGTTTCCTATGATAATTTCCACCTTTCTTCATTATTCTTTTGTGTGTTGCTCCAAGAAATTCTCCCATTGTTGTAGAATCATGCTAGTGCTCCTCTCATCATTTGACTATCTGTGTACCCTGGATTTTCGCTATGTGTATTCATTTTCACTTTCTATAATTCTCCTCTATATGCCATTGATCTATTGAGGAGAAGTCATTGATTTTTTCTTTGTAATCTCTGTAAAAAGATGATGCAATATTACTGTTATGCAGAGTGGTTCTCTAATCATCTTTATTTTCTGAAGTTCTGCTGAAAACTTTCTAATTTCTATACTGCAACGCAGATTTTTATGGGTATAAGTCTGGATGAAATGCCCCAGACATCCTCTTTACTTAAAAATCGAAACTGATAATCTGTGGAGGAGTGGAAAATACTCTGATGTTGTTTTTTTTCCAAAATACAATGCAAAAAGGACTTGGGAAGCGCAGTTGATAACAGATTTATTACTAATATATATATACATGTATGCGTAGGTGTGTTTGTGTGTATGCATTGCCATTCCATTTCTAGAGTGACTCTAGCTCTGAGACTAACATAGCAGCTATGGAAGATTTTACTACCAGGGGCTACCTGAGGAAAGAGGCCTTCTTTTCTCTTTCAGTTCTAAAGGGACTCACAAGAACAACTTCCATCTGCCAGGGCTGAATGCCAATGGAGGTTTTGGTCTTCCAGACAATGTATTTTTAAGGGTCACTCTCTGCCCTTCTCTAAAAATTAAGTCCACTGTTCTGTTACAGCAGTCAGTCTTCCTGAATTTGCTGATTTTTTTTCACCTGAAAATGTAAGACAAATTTGAAAATGGACATAGATGCAAAGGAGCAACATTAACTCACTGGAGAAACAGAGTAAGAGGCAATTTCCTTTAAATGGTTCAACAGCACACTTCTGTCTTTTTGACTTAAGCCAAAGCTTCGTTATAAATAAATAGAAAGAAAAAGTGGTGCCTATAAAAAGAATCCTGAGGGCAAGCAAATAGAAAAACTAAAGAAATCTCAAAAATCCCTATGAGGACTAAACTGGAAATAATTACATAATTTAGCAATCACTTGAAGCTTCACACACCAGCCAACCTTTCAGCCTGCATCCAGCAGTAAGCAGGCAGGCAGGCAGCAATCCCAACACTGAATAATCATACAGTGGGAAATAAACTTGGGAGTACAATGTGATGCTTTGCTAGGAATTGGATGGTGACAAATGATGATGATCAACCAGAAGATAAACAGTAACAAGCAGGCTTAATGACAACATTGCAAGATTCATCAGCACCAATGCATTCATCGCCCACTGGCACAGCCCCCTGGATCCGCTGTTTTTCTTGTGCCAAATTGGAATTCCCTCCATAATTACTTTTTCCTCTCAGTCATCTTTATTATCCATTTTACTGTCCAAAAAGATTTTTTTTTAGTTCATCAGCAACAAAAGAGGCATTCAGTTTTAACTTACTTTAGATGGAGATAGATACATAGATACATTTTTTAGGGGTCTATTCTATTTCTTTCTGTTAAAAAAACATACAAAATTATGTAAGAAAAGAATCAAGGTTAGATTAATAATTATGTTTGATATTGAAATCTCTGCTCTAAAAGTGGCCAGGATCTGATGTCAATCAGAGACAAAAGTGGTGCTGTGTTCATGTAATTGCAGTTGGCTAGCAGCTTGGCCTGATGCGTTGAGATGCTTCGTTTTGAAGGAAGATGAAGGACTCAAGAGTGAAAAGATGCAGATGGGGGAAAGAGCTTGGAAACATCGTGCATATGGTGATGGAGGGAGAACCAATAATATATTAGTGTTTTAGGGCTCCATTTGGGCTCCTAATCATCCTTCAGTTGAGTTCACTGGCTCCATCAAATTGGGAAGCAAAAAATCACCAGCTACAAATGAGAGTATTATTACAAAACATAGATAAAGCCGAAAATTGCTGGCTATAAACATGCATACATCACTGCTTTATGCTTTGCAACATATGTTTGTAAAACTAGAATTATTATAAAGCTATCTACAATAAATACATAAAAAGCATGTGTGGGAAAGGAATGAAATCAAACACAAAAATACCTTTATAGCTTTGGAGACTGGGTAAGCATCCAGCAAATCAGCTTTTTAGCTAAATTTCTTGTTAAGGCCTGCATTAAATATTTTGCACAGAATATCAAATCATTTGAAAGGAGTTTAGTTCTTGAAATGTCTGTCAACCTCAATCTAAATCCATGGAATCTCACTAAATTAATGATGTTGATCACAGCTGGGAGTCTAAACTCCCTTTCTCTGTTGCTACCTCTAAAGCCTGTTCTTATGCTTTTCTTTCCCTGGAAACCACAAGAACCTTAGATCACTGTGATATTTAAACTGTCCCTAACTTCTTGGAGGTCAACACTGATTGGATTCGGTTGATTTTTCTGATCACTGCAGAACAGAATCATTTCAGGCTTCTCATGTACCTAGTGAATTCCTCATAAAATACCTGGATTTTCCTAATATAAGTTTCATGGTACTTCATCGCGTGGTACACCAGATGCAGTAAAATGCACATATCAATAATAAGTCTTTAATTTTCTTGGCTTAAGAGAAGTTTGGTTCATATTTACAGCAGGAATCCTCGATTATTTTTCTTATTTCTTTTCCTCCGGGTAACATCCATTTGGTGTGCTGTGTGAATTGCGGAAGCTGTTTGGTACTCAGGAAATAAAATGGCTGATGCTCTTTTTCGAGCACAGGGTGGCCGTCTGTGTCCTTAAGCCAAAACATATTTACAGAAAAGGTCTTCTTGTATCTGTTTAAATTTTGGAGTTGTTCCTGAGAAATTATACCAAATGAATTCAAAATGAAATCATTAGAACAAAACCAATTCAGAGTAAATCGACTCCTTTCTGTGTGTCTCTCTCTCAAGTAAGAGTGTACCGACTTTGGTATAAGGACAAATCATATACCCTGTCTACAATCACAGAGTATTAAATAATTTTAACAAGTGTTTAGTTCACAGAGTAGTAAAAAAGTATATTCTAATATAAGAAAAATTAATGTGGAACTAAAAGGAACCAAAACATAATACTACACTTTAAAAAAAGTGTATTTTCCTGGCATAAGTATTTGAAGCCAAGAATGGAGAAGATTAGAACATTTTCATTAAAGCAATAACTACCTCAACACTAAGCTGTTTGAAAATGTTCCATTTTAGGCACAAAAAAAATCATGAATCACATTTAAAAATAATGTTTCTGCAGCTTTCATTTTTGTTAATATAATAAATTAAAGCACCTTACAATGTAATGTAATAAGCAAAGAAAAGTAGGAGGGTATGAACAAAAAGAATATTTGATATGAAGATATTTAGTGTCAGGTAGAACCCTAGATTTGAACAAATGGACTTGGAATTAGAAAACTATTAAACAAACAATAGTTATTGAACAAATAAGTGTAATCTCCGGGAAAGACTAAAAACAAGTTTTGCCAGTACAAAAATTTCTTAAAAAGTTCTATGCAGTGCTTGTCCATCCAATCCCCCCTCTAACTCAAATATAACCCCATACCAAAACTTTGTCCAGTCAAGCCTCGAAATTCCCAAAGGATGGAGTTTGCACAACCTCTCTGGACAACATGTTTCAGTGTTCTCACAGTCCATACAGTGAAAGTTTCTCCTTATATTCAGTCTGAACCTCTCATTTCAATTTATGCAGACTGACTCATCCTTCCACTATGCAATCCCACATATGGCCTAGCTTCATCCTATTCATAACCTTAAATACAAGTTCCTTTGACAAAAAAAAATAAAAAATAATAGTCTAGTAGCATATAAACATACAACTTATTGCTACTAGTTTGTGACTTTTATAAGGATGGGGAAAGATTCTTAAGGCCTATGATCCTGAGATACAGGAGTGCTGTAATATTACACAAGAAATGAATGATAAAGAATACTGGAATAATAAAAATGGAGTGATTAAATGCTTCAAGTTATAGGTTAACAGAAAAATTTCTGTTGTAAGCTGAAGTGTCTTCAGTTAGAAAACAGAGAGGAAGAAAGAAATAGGTGTATTAACTTATCAGCAGATGATTATGAGTTATAAATGTGATATGGCTGAGAA
This sequence comes from Vanellus vanellus, assembly GCF_965231255.1. NCBI lineage: Eukaryota > Metazoa > Chordata > Aves > Charadriiformes > Charadriidae > Vanellus > Vanellus vanellus. The sequence continues at coordinate 23,690,404 of NC_138911.1, read as the reverse complement.
AAAGGTCAATGTACTTCTGGGATGCTTGAAGCAAAGTACAGATAGGAAAATACAAGTGATGTTGTACAACACCATCAACAAGACTGTATGTGGAAAGCTGTGTACACCTGTAATTACTGCAATAAAAAAAAGATAAACTCAACCTGGAACACACATGGTAAGTGCTAGTAGGGTAGCTGAGAAATGGAGAGCTTGAAAAGAAATACAGTTGCACTCAGTGGTGGGGGGCAAAGAAAAAAAAAATAGAAAAAGAAATTTTAAAAAGCATAACCTAAATGGAGAGTAAGAAAATTTTATTTGAGGGACATAACCAATGGGTACAATAAAGTTGTAAATGCTAAAGCAAGAGACTGAAGCAAGCCATCCAGTTTTAGAAGAGCTCTCCAAAAACCTGTGTTTTTTTACAGCTTTGATAAACTTTTGCATGAGATTGAGGAAGCTAATAGGAGAGGATTAGATTTAACTGTTCAGGTCATATTTTAGGGTAGCATAAGACAGGAAATAATGTATGTAATATACTATAGACATGTTTCAAGACTTGATATACCCAAAAAACACTAAACCACACAACAAATGAGATTTTATAGACAGCTAAGATAGGATACCCAAGAATTAATGGCAAATAAAAATTTATTTTCATAATCAGTGCATGCTGAAAAATATTGGTGGGAACTTGTTTCCTTTCAGAAGCTAAAAAATACATTGCTGGTTCTGTTAGTTTCTTGGAGAATTGCAACAACACTGTATAAAGAACCTTCACAAGGCAACACCATGTACTCTGCTGTGAGATGATTGTGAGTTCTGAATTACTTCTTCCTGGCCATTTTCCTTGAAGCTAAAAGATTGTAATGTTTTCATACTCAAATATCAGCCTTCCTTAGGAGCATAAACCAAAGTAAATTTTCTTAATAGAGAAAACTCACAGAAATTAAGGCCGAATAGACATAGTGATAAGGCAGAAGAAAAATAAAATGGCCTTATTAACAAACTTGACACACACACACTCTGTCCTTGTAAGAGAGGAATCCTCTAGTGGCTTTATGAGTTGCAGAAAACTCTGAATCAGATCCTTAGGAAGTCTCTCACCTGACTTCAGGCATGCTTCCCACCCCTTTCCCTTAGAAAACGCGTGAGCTACAATTTCTTGTTCAGCTCTTTTATTCCCTGTTTGCCTCAGTTATGAATCTGAAACTTTTTTCTTCCAGCTGAGATCATTTATCTCTGAGGGAAGAAGCAATGTTTCCCTAATACAATCCCTCTTTTTTAAAAGGAACATAACATACAAACAGAAATAAAACAAGAACTGTCCATCACAGCCACACTTATATACAGAGTCATTAAAAATATTCCCCATATTGCAAAAATGAATGGATGAAATGAGGTAAACATCTTACCCAAGTGCAGGGCTTAATGCAGAAATTTTTAGACACAATCTAACCATGGTTCAAATCTATGCATACAGCAAGACTAACTGTGATTTAAAAAAAAAAAAAAAAAAAAAAGTTTAATTCTTCTTTTTCATCATTCAAAATTGTAACGGCAAGTTCTGCTGAAAATAATATTTGCTAGCTGCAGATGCCAAAATATCTCTTATTCCAGAAAACTAGATATTGTTTTAGTAAAGCTTATAGGTAGCAATAAAGTATTTGCAGTTTTAAGGATTTTTAACACTCCTAGTCGTCAGCTGAAACATTTGTTTCTACAAGTTTGGAAATTAAAAGATTTAACTTTCTCTCTCCCTCTTTGTAGATTTGAAAAAAATGCAATCTTCATGAGTTAAAAAAAAATAATAAAGAAAATGTAGTATAGCCTTTTGTTTCTTCCTCTATTTCTTTAGTTTCATTCATCATTACCATATTATTCTGAGGATCAAACCTCTTCTTTTTTATTTTCTCTGTTGCCCAAGGAAGGACATCTTTTTGCTACTTTCATGATCCTTGGTCAAGACATAACTGAACTTCAGAGTCTTGACATTCTAGTCATGTAAACTGTGGATGTTCAACTAATTCCTGTTAAGGGGTAACTGTGATTTGGTAGTAAGACTGAAATTATAAAACAAAAGGTGGGTAGATGTTATCTTTTACTAAGAGCAGATCTGATTGCAAAGATTATCGATTTTTTTCACATTACACTGACTTCCGTTTAGAGTATTTGACAGGTTTCTTGTTTGTCTAAGTGCTAGAGTTAGTCAATAAGGGAAATAATACCTGTTGCCCCACTTATATAAAACATATTGGCTTTTACACAGTTAAAGAAAAATTGTCACAATTGACAAACAATTAGAGAATAGTTACGATTCCGTCTCTTTTCAAAGAATTTATGTTATAGTATTTCTTCACTCTTTATGACACTTAGGGCACTTCACTACATTATGACAAAAGACTGACAGCATGGCAGAAATGAGAAATCCCTGAGCAGTCAGAAACATGAAATAAAGTAACCTGTCATTATGTTCTCAGCCCTGAGAGCAATGCTTATTGTACTCATACATACTACTTTTCAACAGGGTATGTGAATACTTTTGTAAGTTTGCCTTTACTTAATACCTGTTTGGATTAGATAAATCAACCATGCATTTTTCATTCTTCAAAGGAACCTGAAGCCATTTATAAATGATGCCAAATTAACTAAACTCAACACTGTAATTTTCCTCCCTTTGCAGAACATTAAATTTTGGTATCAGTATGTTAAATGACTCGCACAGAATAGACCTAGAGTTAATGCTAAAATATTTTATAAAATCTAAGTAAATAGTTTCAATAAGTTTTATCCATAACGAATTACTGATAATAAAAGTAGAAAATGACACTGAATATACTACTGTTCACAAATTATCTAAGTCTCATTTTCCCAAGTTTTCTCCTGACAGAGATTATTTTATAAAGGCACCAGTAACAGAACAGAACACTGATTAAATTCATGAAAAGCTGAAAATAAGCAGAATTGTAATATTTCAGAGTCTAAATTAAGTACAGTGGAAATAAACCAGTTTTATCTTATTGCAACTAGCTTTGATAATAATATATATCATATTGAGACACTGCCTTTCTCCCCTTTTGTTACATACATACATTAATTTGGTATACCTGCACTCATATTTTGTTACTGTAACATACTAGGCATGAAGTAATACCTGGAAGCTTCAAAATATTTACCCAATGAAGCCACAAACTGGGATGCATTAATACTAAAGATTTATTAAAATAAATGAATACGGTTCATGCTGTTAGTTAACAACATTAAGTGTGCCTTTTTTTCTTCAGCTTCAGACCATGACTTTGTGAATCTGCGCATTGAATACCAGCTGTTACACTGAAGTGCTGTATCACCAACCCAAGACGTATGGCCCTTGGGTAAAAAAGTTTGTCTCTTGAATCACAGTGTAAAACAATGATTTACATGGGATCCCATTCATGATGTTCACCAACCGTACCTGCAAATAGGAAATGTTATTTTACTGACTGTATACCACAGATAATGGAAATAAACTCTTACATGAATGTGTCTTCGAAATGGGAAGTTCTCATTCCACAAATATAGTTTGGTTAGTGACTGCACTTTTGGCATTAAAAACTTTGTTTCAGCTGAAAAAAAAAAAAAAAAAGGTAAATTGCCCATATTTGTATATACAAATGAATTCTGAAGAACTGAATCACAGGCATACTTTATGCAGGGAAGAAAAGAAGACCTGTCTTTTAGTCAGCTGAAATTTGTGAGTGGGAGCAGTGAACTCTTGTGCTGTAATCTCAGTTTTATTGGTATGATATTGAGCAGATAAGTTACTTTATGGCTGGTTTCAGATTTTCTGTTAGAAATATCAATCAATCTAGGTTCTCTAAATTAAGGACAAACCTCATTAAGATGTGGATTAGAATAGCACTGGGTGTGTCTGGAAAAAAGATTTCTGGCATAGGGTTTAATTAGAAGTGTTATCTTTGCAATAAGTTAAGAGAAATGGGTAAGATATTTGCCATTCATATAAAATAATGTCCTTAAAAGAGCAACGACTACAAAAGAAAATGATTAAAGTCAGAAAATTACAAAATTAAGATATCATCCTTGACTCTGTCCCTTTCTCATATACATTAGGATAGTCTCCAGTAATGGAACCACATGCTGTTTTTTCACTGAATTCTTCCTTTCATAAGTGTGAAAATTGGATAACACAAAACATCTGCCATTCATCATGTGTGGTTCCATAATTAATTTGCTGCTTGCTACCCAAAGACATCCTTAAATAAGAATTTTACTTACTTTCCTGATCAATTTTTTTCTCTTTTTTTTCTCTGGCTAAAAGCAAAAATAAAAAGATAACTGCATATTTAAGTGCTCCGAGAAAGTTGAAATATATCAGTGTATGGTCATGTTAATTATTCCCATTTTCCGAGCTGAAATATAGGATTGTAGTTGTGTTTAATGTACTCTTAAATGTCATGTGCTTAAATGTTAAAGCAGCAATTCTCTTCCACTGTAAAGAAGATTGGAAAACACATTTTTGTAAATCACTTGCAATTTAGTTAGGTTAAACTCTCCTCTATTCAAGTAGTTAACTACCGTTCTAAGTATTTATTCTGGGACAAAGAGATGCATACAGAGGGGAAAAAAAAAAAAGGAGAAAGTATAGGAAAGAAAGGAAACAGGCAACTGAAAAATTCCATCTGGTGGATTATGGTCTGTCAGATTCTTCTCCCTGATTCTCCTCTTAGAGGCAGGCAGCTCTTACAGTTTTAGTTACGCGGTGTACTATCTGTTTCCTCTAAACAGTATAGATTACACTTAGTTTTACCAGTGTTCGCATGATGTATCTAGCCTTAGAGCAAGCACCATGAAGATAAATTTGTAATGGAGATACTTTAAACCAAATAAATATAAGTCTTTCTGAATTCAAATACCAATGTTTGCTTTGCATTGGCAGTTATTGCCAGTTCTTTCTAAATGCATGCATGCTCTAGAGAGTCCAGTAGAATCAGAATTACTAGGCTTAGTGCCAAATCATTTGGTGAAACTTTATGGTATATATATGCCCAGTTATGGAGTAATGTGGAAATTACCGAGGTATCTTTAAACTCCAGAAGCAGAGTCAAACTTTACTGTTCTGTTTGTGGTGCTGTTGCTTCTAGACTTCATCATTATTTAAATTAATGCATTGAAATTTAGTTCAAATCAAATTGTAGTGCTGTTCCACTTAGAATATTACCACTACTTGAGCAAGGTAATTTAAAACTATTTTGGTATCTTTATACCACACAACAGTCAGAAAAATGACATCGTTTGAGACTTACATTATGTAGAGGGGAGCAATAAACACTGGAGCATTAGGTCTGGCAATGGAAAAATGGAAGGAAAGTCATTTTATCTTAACCTAAAAAGAATAATTAGAAAGACCATGTGCATTTCAATGCTTATGGTTCAAAAATATTTTCTCTTATTTACAGGTTATTTATTGTCCTTTCCACCCTTTCAAATACAATACCCTTTAGAATCAAAACTGTTTAAAACTAGGATGCTATTTTGATACAAAACATTGTTTAGTTTTGAAATGTCTCAACTTTTCTAATGATACAAGTTTTCAAACATAATTATGCAATTAATCCACTAGTTTTTCACAAATAAAAAATTGATGGAAACTAAAATCAAAATACAAAACAGAAATTATTTTTTTTTAATTATGTTAAAATAAAATAAAATTAAAAGATTGGTTTAGTTTATTATGGTCCTACCTACTGACTTTTAAATAACAGTACTTATATTTAGGGCTTACTCAAAACTACAGCTTAGTTATTTGGTAATTTCTGTTACAGAAAAGTAGAAAGTAAGATTTTTTTAAAACATGAAGTATGTGAATTAATAGTACATAAAAAATACCTCACAAACATATTAGATAAAACACAGATATTTGAACACATAAGCAGATATAGCACATTTTCTATATTGGCTATTTTGGTATCAGGTTAAGTCAAAAAGTCTATAGCAGGTTTAAAACGATCTGGTGAATTCAACAGGATTCATGAGGAGTTTTAATCCTAAGGAACTATGCAGTGTCTCGTGAAAAAGATGTTTTGTTAGGAAATTCCGAACATTCTCAGCTGTTCATCCATATATTATTGTAATAATATTTTATTTGTTAATACGCCTGTAATTTTTTACCAAGAGTTTCAAAAGACTCATTTAAGTAAAGCTTTCAAAGATTTGGCTACAAGAGATTGCTCTGCCATTTTCAGGCAGAGTAAGCCTGGTTTCTTTTTCCATGGGGGATTTTAGAAGACACAAAGTGAAACAGACAGAGACTGAGTCCTCCTCTGTATTAAAAAGTAATAGTAGCATTATACAAATTGTTTACATGACTTGTAGCAGATTATCTTCTTCATTTTCTGCCTTGTTGAACCATGTATCAAATAAGAATCCATTTAACACAATGCTCTTTTTCTTCCTTAGGATATATTGAACCCGCAACCAGGTTGCTCTCATTACACTGCCATTCAGATAAAAAAAAGCTGCTTTGAAAATAGTTTCTTCTGCAGTACATCCTGCATGTTTAGTGACGCACTGATATAGTGTGAAATACAATTGTTATGATTTTGCTGATGTTTTATACGTTTTTTATTTCAATGTAAAGAAAGGATAAAAGTAAAAGGACAAACTGTGAGATGCTTCAAGACATTGCTTCAATTAAAGCAAGCCACTTCCAAAGAAATTAACTGAAGACAAAGGAGAAAGTTAAGTGCAGAAGGTGTGCCTGCCTCTGCTTGACCATGCCCACAATTCTCTCCCCCATCTGTATTGTTCTGCACAACTTCTCTCCCTCCCTCCCTTCCTTCCTTCCCCCGTCAGAAAAGATGGAAAAAGAGCCTCCTTCCTGGTTCTGCCTCCTTCCTTCACTTGGAATCTGTCAGAAGGAAATACATAAAAATATGAACCTATTTTGCATATACAGACTCTGGTATATATAATACAACGAAGCCATTGTTAGTGGTTTGGGATTTATTTTTGTTCTTCACATGACTCTCAGAAGTAGACATTTAATTGTTAAAGAAAGGGTGGAAAAAACAAGTCTAAGGAGTACGTAGTGCAGAACCATTTGATTTTATGAGTCAGCCTCTCGACTGGCATATAATTAGGAGTTCGTACATTTCTACTCAGATCAGATGTACAGACAATTTATATTACTTGAATCCAGCCCATCAAACTAGCATGGTACTTTCCTGGCTGCTGCAGGGAGGACGCAAATGATGCAAAATGTCATCACAAACAGAATTTAACATCATATCAGACACAGCTCCTATTGAACTTGGTCAATTTTTCTTTTCTTCTTGTTTGTGCTCTTATTTCCAGCCCTACAACTCACAAATGGAACAACACAAAGGATGTTTAGACATATGTAACCATCCTTTTGAACTTAGAAGTCATATGTTCAAATGATTTATATGTGTTGTTCAAGCCACCCATTTGCTGTTGGTATAACATAGTAATGTCTGTCTTCACAAATGTTGTGAAGAGTTTTCCAAGAACACAAATGAAGATAGTAAAGTCTATCTCCAAGAAAGGCAACAAGATGCCTACATATTCCTCCTACCTTAGTTTTTTGTGTCTATATATATTTGTGTAATACTGACCTAAGTTTAGTGAGTGGAGTTCTCTATAAACAAGATCATTACTTTGGCTAGTGATGCTTAGTGTTGAAAACTAACCCTTACTAGAATCCTGTTCTTTTTATTCCTACTGGAGCTAGCAGAGTTGATCTGTCTGGTACAAAACCAAATGTTGTAAGGAAAGGGAAACTGCACAAATTTAACTCTTAAGAGACAGCCTTAGGCAGCTATTATAGAAAACACCTCTTCCCTGCCCCACCAAACAAACAAAAAAAAGATATCTATTATAAAGAGGGTGTGAGTTTTCACAAATTGTTTGAAGTAGACATCTTACTCCATGTCAGTTTAAAGCACCAGAAAACCCTTCTCCAATTGCTATTTTTGATTTGCTTCAGCCACACCGAAACCCTGAACTATGTGCCCAAAGCCAGTTTTGGTAAGAAAGGCTTCACCTTTTTTTAAGGGAAGAGAAATTTTTCCTAAAGCTAGCTGCCTTGGCCCTTGATTTCAGACAATGCTTCAAGCTAGCCTCTTAGGTTAACTTCACAAAAACTGAAAGTGCAAGCTGAAGAAACAGTTTTTACAATTGGTCAAGAAAATACAGTACAGATCGAGTTTTAAGCAAGCCAAAAGTCCTGCATATACAGGGTCTAATCCTGGTCTCCTTAAATAACTCCAGATTTTTCTTTGGCTTCACTGGAATACACAGTGCAAACTCAGCTTTGTAAAGAATTTGGAGGAGGCCCAAACAGTTTTTTTTCTTTTTTTAAACCAAAGGATTTCATAAACAGAACTTTTATCCTAGGCTGGCTATCTCACATAAAGACTTTCTGTGCTGAAGATAGTCCCTAAATGTATAATCCCTGCTGAGCAAGCTGGTTAGGGGAAGCTGCCGCCCTGTCTGTAGTTCTCAGCAGGCATGCAATTTTAAACACTGGGGAGTTTAGGTACTCTTTGTAACACCGAGCATTCTGCTCCAAAAAGCTTAGAAGTGCAAAGCCAGTGAATGTACCCTGTCTTCTGTTAATACCGCACTTTGGTGTGCTTGAATTGCATTTTACTTTTCCTCTCTTGTTTTCCCTTCAAACAATGGAAAAGCAAATCCCTGTGAATATAAGAAAGCCTATTTTTCATAGACAAATAGACCCATGAATAATATATGGTTTGAAGTAAATTTCTGAAAATGTACCCTGCCAGAATTTGCCAGAATGCTTCAAAGTGAGGCAAAATAACTCTTTACACGCTGTTCAGAGCCAGCTGCTAAAAAGTAAGACCTCTCTTTTTCAGAAATCATGTGTCTCTCTAGAGCTAATTGGAAATGATAAAATTGTGTTACCTAATGAGGAAGAAACTAACAAGAATTGTCATGGGGAATTTCCCATGTTACCATTACATAACACTGTACTGTTGATGCTGCTAACTGTGTTATTCCTACTATTTTCAGTAAACATGTAGTTACTACACGTCTTTGGCTGGAAATCACTGTTCTAAAAAGTTTTTTGGTATTTGTTACTTCTTTTATTAAGAGGGGCAGTACCCTCAAATGTAGGATTCTAAAATGAAATTACACTCATTCGCAATTACCTCTTTAATTTGTAATATAATTTACAGTAAACCTTTTCAACCACCTTTTCAATGGCTAAATATGGATTTTTTCCCACTGCAGTTTCGTAGCCAGAATTTAATTATAACTACTATATTTCATTTTTTCACACTGTGCGTTCAGATTGTCCACTGATTTCAGACTGAGCCAGGGTCTCTGGGCAATTTGAAGAGTAAAATCTATGTGTTTAGTTCAGAATAGCTTTAGGTTTTCTTGGGTTGGATCAGCAGCAAAGGAATCAGTGCTGCTTGAGGCTGGAGTTTGCAAGAGACATCTACCATTATCTCTTATTGCCCGTTACTAAAATATCTGTATATCTTGTGTATTACATATACAGCACGGACTAGATACAAGGATTCAGAGTTAAGTTCCAGGATGCACAGATGTCTGTGATTGACAGGCATATTGGTACTCTGTGCAGTCAGTGTGAAGTGCTTGCTGCCAAGGAAGGGGCAGGCATATTGGTTAAGGAGATGCAAGATAAAGATGCCGTTGACCTTGAACTAATGCTGTGTGTCTTAATTCCTTATCCCTTTTCAAGAATTTTCCATGTGAAAACAGGATTAACTCCTGCTCATTTTCCCAGGTTCCTCCCTTTCCTTCAAAGGGAATTCTTTCCTTCAAAGAATTGAGCAAGTAGACCTGCTCAGTCTAACCCCCTCTCCAACTATGACCAGACTAGGAAGAGGAAAAGCATATTTTACATTACATTAACAGATAGAACATTAACTACAGAAATAGGCAACTGGGCTTCTGCTTCAAAAGGTCAAAACCCAATGCATTTACAAATACTGCATTTGATGACACAACTGTGTAAGCAGCAAACACCTAGTAGCTGGGCTGTGCTGTTGTATATCAAGAAATTTCTGACCATTCTTTTGGGAGCCTGGTTTTCTTTGTTGTTTACTATAAAGAGAACGGTAAAAGCAAGTACACCTTTGCAGTCTATCTGAAACAGAAAAAGCTAATATCATTTAGCTAATATCATTACAGTTCACAGCTGAGAAGCTTCAGAGTATGAGCAGGAATGTAGATTGTAGCTAAACTGATGGGCAATAACTTTCTTAAGCCACATTAACTGAAGTCTTGACCACCTGACAAAACCCTCAACATCAGAAAAATCAAGATTCAACTTTTCTTTAGAAACTTGAGGCAGTTTAGATTTGTGGTTTACTTCTTCCAAACACTTCCAAATTTGAGCTCAGGTTTTCAGCAGCCCATTATTTGCTACTCTGAGAGTAGTTCATATTGTTATTTACATTGACACTAGCAACTATTACTTTTCATTTCTTTTTTGAAGCAGATATATTTGTGTTGCCACTGTGCTAGATTTCAGAGCAGGTATGTTCAAATATCACAAAACAGTGATTTGTTGATAGTTATGCTAGTGGCACAATTTACCATGCTGTAGAAAGGAGTAAAATTTCTAACCTTCACTAAAGCAGAAGAAGGATTCTAACATAGACTAACGTAAACCAAATCAGTAAAGCTTTTTCACAACTAGAGAGAAGATCGTTAAACTAAAATGATTTCTTATATATTCCAGATACCAGTACTTGAGTAATACTAGCTGAAGGACTGCTTGGTTTAAAAAAAAAAAATTAAGACAATTAGCAATGTTGCCAAACAGTACCGGGCGCCATGATCTTACTTGCATGTTTTGGTGCTTTTTAATTAGGAAAGAATAGAATTACAATTTGATTTAATCAGAAATAGTCAAGAAAGCATGGATGGATATCCAGTTCAAATTTCAAACAGCAGCACCTGCAGAGAAAGTAGTCTGATGAGAACTGGTGATTTACTGGAATCTTTGGAAAGTTCTGAGGTAGGGATGTTGTTGATGAGTAACTGAGGGCTTTACTTCTGTTTTCTTCCAAAATTGACTAAAAATACAGGTTCTTAATATCTTTTATTCCAGGATTTTCAAATGCTATTTTGGAAGTGAGAGATACTTTCATTTTTTCCTCAGAAAATTTAAAGATTAAGTCACATTATTTGATATCAGTAGTAGTGATGTGTCATGAAAGAGTGGATAAAGAAATTAACATAAGAAACCACAAAAGGTTATTAGGTATATTCTATTTACAGGAGTTAGACAAATCAGATGGCATTTGTCTCAGGAATAATATTAATAGCAATGTATGATAAGTATTGGTGACAGTTATATCAAGAAAATATTGGGAGTCAAATTTATGAAGACTCATGGCAAAATCACTATTGAATTGGATGAACTTGAGTTTCCAGAAAGAAAATGAGCAGGTCCATGGTAGACTATGAAATCAAAGAAAATGTCAGTAATTGACTAGTGCAGGATGTATTCAAGCTACTGCTAAGTGTTTTAAATCCAGGGAAACAAAGTCAGATTGCTTGGAAGTTGACAGGGTAAACAAATAAAATATGATGCAGTTATTCTTGCAGAATGTCTAGAGACAAATATTTGCATAGGAAGAAGAGTGCTGAGATACTGTCAAGGGGTACTAAGGCGCCTTTTCAGTGGAAATAAAAGTTTGGGATTCCAATCAGTTTCACCCAGACAGAGTCTCTTCAGGGTAGTTAAACATTTATATACCACCATATTCTGAATCATTTCAGAGGAAAAGAAGTCATTTCTTCTTTATTTGAACCAAATGCAGTAGTAAGTAAAAATATATTTACTTATTTTTTTAGCTTCATTTCCTCCCTTCACCCCCATTCAAACACCCTCAAAACATTCACTTTAATTTTTATTAATATTTGCATGCTGCACTAAATGACATATTAAACTTGAATGCATTTTGAAATACTTTCTAACACCGCAAAATTATAACTGTGGAATTTACACATTTTTATTTTACAATATCCTGTAATCCGGGGGAAACTGAAGTTTTATCAGTATAGGCAGATAGCATTGGAATTAAGGGAGAACCTCGACTAGTTTGTAGTAAGGTCATTTTATCCTTTAAATTAGCCACTAAAGAACCATTTGACCACACACACATCTAGCCGATACATAGGGCTGAGCAGAAAAAAAAATCAACTATGTAGAATGGGAAGAATCAACTTTGTAAGTCATTTTCAGTACTAAGATCTAATGTTTTCCTAATAATGTCAATAAACGGCAATCCAAGTTTTAAAAGAAATCTTTAAAAACTATCCCATTGCTACCAAAACCACAACATTTATTAAATGGGATTTCACAGTGACAAATGCAAATATGTGCATATATTCTTTGCGCTTTTTTTTTTTTTTTTCATTTTGTTTTTAAACAAAGAGTTAGGATTAATGGCAAATCAAAACTTAAGCTTTAAATTTCAACCAGGATTTCAGGCCTGGACACACTGCTTAGATTGGGAAAATCCCTTCTTCCTTACTTTTTTCATTACGTTCTTCCCACCCCACCTCCCCAAGTGTACAAAGCCTGTGCTGTATGCTTTGTAAGGGTCTTGGAAGATTGACCAGTTCTTGGTTTTGGAACCAAAAGACATATCAGAGGAATCTTCACATATTATGAAAGAAGCTACAAGTGCAAGAGGAAGTGGCAGTCAGGGAAAGAGAATTTTTACAGCAGAGTTTCCACTGTACAGGGGGATATTGATATAGACACAAAAGTATGATGATAATACCATAATAGTCTTTGCCAAATAAAAAGAACACCAATTTGAAAAAAAAGACATAATGAGAAGGAACTTAGAGCACTGAGTTGTACGAAGCTGGTTGCAAAACTCATATATCATCAGAATTCCAGCAGAAACATGATGTACTAAAAGAAGGCATTAGAAATAACAATGGGACAAATCGGATTTTGTTTTCTTTCCCCTTAAAATGCCCTGAGAAAAAAGGTGAAATTAATTAATTCGTAAATCAAAAATTGCTTTTGGTTTTCTGTGACTTTCTAAAGAGATTTAAGGAAGTTTCAAAGATCCTAATTGATAGAATCGCTTTAATTTGATTAAACATATATGTTTTTGTATGAATTGAAAAATGTAAGAAATATTTAGAAAATTCTATAAAATGTTCTCTCTTTGGAGGCTCATAAAATATTATGCATAAACATTACTTCCCGTCCCTATATTCTACTAGGATGTTGTGACATATCAGTAACGCATAAAACAGCCTACTGAAATCTCATAATATACACAGTATGAGTAAATTCTTAACCAAATCCAAACGCGTGAGTAATGGAGTCTGTATGCTTATCACAAGTCATGGGAGAGCTCAGAATTTACAGAAACAACCCTTACAAGACAAACAGCCATGCAGGTATCTATCCAAATTGGCTTTGAATGAAAAGCAGAGAAAAGAGGACAGATTTAGGAATGAAAAGACTGAGGAATTCCGGGGTGGAATTTAAGCATCTAATCTGATCCACAAAGGAGTTTAAGCTATCCAGAAACATACTTAGGTAGGCATTTTGGTGGAAATAAATATTGTGAATATGACCTGTTGTTAACAGATTTTACACAGAATGTGGAAAACAGCATTAAAGTGAAACTTTAGCAAATGTCACAGGAATACTGTTTTAGATGTGCTGTGCAAATCCTTTGTCAGTTTTGCCTTTTGGAGCTGTCTCACTGTTTTTAAATAGCTACACCAATGAGGCCACTGGGAGAGGTGAAACATCTATTTGGCTGTCTGGGACACATCAGCATTTTCAGTTCAGATTAGGAGTGAAGGAAATCTCTATCATCCGTATTTAGTGCACTTTGATTAGTGTCACAGAGCAGCCCTGGACGATGAAAACAGGATTCCTATTTTAAAAAAAATAAAATATGATGGTACCCAATCTAACGCACTGCAACTACTAATGGTCGTTCAGTCTACAGGACCAGACTTTGAGCGAAAAAAACCCTGAAATTAGAATATTGTAGTTGTCCAGTTTCTAGCACATTTTTTTCTGCCTGCAAATTTACTTCTTCTGAGCCATAGAGCTTGCTAATGAAGACAAAGCCTAGCTTTGTTATGATTCAGAAGGTAGGACCTTAAATTTTTTTACCTAGGAGGAAGGTGGTACAAAAAGTTGTTTCAAAACACTTTTAAAAGATATAGGCTTAAAAGAACAAAGTCAACTAGTACAACTACTTCTAAATTGCCAGTTTTGTTGCAATATGAATGAAAATAATTTTGATGCTATTATTGTCTGAAAGTTCTAGAACCATACTAATAGCTTCCTTTAACAGCACTAAAACAATTCAAAGACTGAATAATACGTGTTTTCCCTGTCTAAATGTTAAAAAAAATAATATTGTGTAATTTTATGTCTTTGCAGCCATGAAGAAGTATACCATTAACTGGCATTTTATATTTTGCTTTTTGTGCTTTTAATAGTTTGGAGTTACAAAGATTTAGTTCTGCAATAACCACTACATCCCCAGGCTTATGCTTCAAAAATATATATTAGAGTGCAATAAAAACATCACTTTAAAGTGCTAACTCACATATTGCTTCAAACTTGAGGTTCAAACAAGAATCTGTGAAAGAGGCATTTCTCATCTAAATTGTGGTGAAATTGAAAAATATTTAAATAAACCAAGAAAATCCTTCTCAAAGCATTTAATCAAAACAAATATCCATTTCTTCAGACAATTTTAAAATTATCAGAATTTAAATATGTCGGTGCATAAAGAAGTATGAAACAAATGAGGGCAAAAGGAACCTTGGAACGGACTGCCTGAAGAATTATAGTGGGACCTTTTAAAAAACAGTGCAACAATTTACTGTTGTATGAAGGCTGAGTCTATTAGCTACAGTTGTATAGAACACTGTTGACTAAGGTAAAACCTAAACTGCATATATAAATGTATATATAAAATGTGGTTAAGAATCAAATGGATTCTACTGAATTGCAGTAATTAAGGCTTAAAAGCATCTATCATGGATGACATACAACATATTTATTCTTTCTTGGGAACAAAAATGAATTTTGACGAAATCTCTGCTACCAATAGTGAGAAGAAGGGGCTGGTGATAACTGAAAAATACTATTTTTGGCTCTGCTGTTAATTTGCTATACAATCTTGGTAGGTCTTTTCATCTGCATCACCAAGATTCTAGTGAAAGCATGAGATGCACACAAAAAACGTCTGAATGACAAGACACAGCTTTTCCTTTATCTTATATTTTTAGGACTAATTTGACCAAGGCATGGACACAGGACCCTTCCCCTCCTCCACCCCCCTGCCCCCCTCCCCGTACCACCTGTACCAGGAATACTAAAATCTCTCTTGTCTTTTAGACACCATGTTGTGAAAACAAGACAGAACTCTAAGTCTATGTCTATTCATAAACCTCCCCCTTTCACAGAAACCTTAAAGCCTGCTAGGTTATTTCCTCATCTTGGCTGCTGCTAACTGGCTCCCAGATATAGTCAGTCACACTGACTATATAGCTTAGGCGTCCTCACGTTTCTTCTTCCGCATCAAAGTATTTCTGGCCTAGGCACCTAGCCCCTGATATGATCTTTCCACTTGTCTAACACCTGTTCTAGAAGATGTATCCATCATCCTGGAACAGATGTGCATACTCATACTGGACACCAATTAGAGAGTAGAGGAGGAGTTGGATTAACGGCAGAGGGGAGGTTGCCATGGAGTCACTACTTAGTAGACCTTTTTACCTCAGCTTAATCACCAACTTTAACCTTTGCAATGAAGGAGGAGCAGACACTCCAGGTAGCGGAGAAATGGCATTTTTCCTTTCTGCTGCAAATTTACATAGAAGTAAAAGATTTCTAGGTAGAATGATCAGATGCCATGACAACTCAGAAAGTCTTCACAGGTGAGGCACACTGGTTTATCCAATTTGAGGCTTGCAACTTAATCCTTCTGCCCAGTGATTCTTAACACAACATGACTGAAAGCTGTGAAATATTTTCTTGTGCTTGACTTTTTCAACTTACTTTACAGTGTAAAAAACAGGTCTCTGAAACAAAATCCCTTCTATTTTCCTAAAAAAAAAAAAGCAATGTCTTTTGGACATTTTCAGGTTACAGTGCATACTTCCTGAATTTATCATCTGTGAGTAAAGTAAATGATTTAATATGTTTTTAATCTAGCCCTGACTCCACAAAAACATAGGAAGATAGAATTAAGTTTTTTGTGCTTCACTTTCTTTCTCCCACTGATTTGTTTGGGAAGATGGTAATTTATTGAATAACTGAGTTGGTCATCATCTGAAAGCATACCCATTCTTTTTGAAGTCATCTGAAAAATAGGGGACGACAGAGAATAAATGTCTTATTGTAGTATTTTTGTTGTTGTTGTTCATATTTCTGTGCATATCATTCCATGTTACAGAATACACTCTCAAACCTTACACTACAAAATTCCCCCTTATACCTTTCATTACTCTAATGTGGTGATGCTCTCATCAGGTCTTAACTGATTGAGGATGTCCAGCCTCATTCTACTTAGTCCAACTGCCTTTCACATGAAGATGTTACATGTAAAGGTCAGGTGCTACAGTATTAATTATTTAACTACAGATCCTGCATTTGAATTTTATCTCTTAAATCTGGGACTTCACAACAACGACATTTACCCAGCTAATTTCCTTGTCACTTCTTAAATAATTTCTTGTGTATAGAATTTCTTTGTATTTTCATTTGCAAGCAGGATTCTCCGGCCTCTTCTGACTACTTATATGCTGATCGATAATAAGAAGGGGTGGGCCTTTTCTAAAGGGGCACTTCTTACCTGAATTGAGCAGTTTCAACTCTTGATCACAAGGTGGTAGCACTCCTACTTCTTCTGCACTGACACTCATTGCAGTCAGTAGGCAAGGGTGGAAAATAACAGCTTGAAGATTCCAGATTCTGCTGTCACTGACATGAATATGCCTTAAAGTCATGTGTGGAAAGGCAATTTTAATATATGACGCTCACGTAATGTCACTAACATATGCTGTGCCAGCAGCAAATTGATTGTAGCGCAGTCTTTTCCATTTTTCTTTTATCCTGACATTACGGCTGACAGCTTTTAAATGTTGAACACTGGGGCAGTTCTAGATAAATCATACACACAGCCATTGAAAGCAGCTATGACACATCAAACTCATCATGTCTGCAGTAGTGAGCCATTCTATTCATGTACAGATTAACTTCTGAGGAACAGTGCTGGCTCTACTTCACATATGCAATTTATCTGCATACACACAGTAAAAGTTTTGCTGCAGGCCAGCAGTCTGGGTTGCCAAGCATTGGGAAAAGCAACCTGTTCTCATGGAAACACATAAGAAGCTTCATCCTGTTTTATACAGGATCTTGGTAACTGCATTTGACATATAACAATGAGCTTCTACATGATGACGATTAGTTTTTCTTAAGCATAAGGAATTCTCCATGGGATTTCTCCCAGAAGTTGCCTGTATTCAGATATATCAATGGACTAAAGATGTAGTGTTGTACTTGTCATGTTCATATCTGAATGGAGGGAATAGTATGTTGACCTGACTGTAACTGAATGTTGCTTGTAAAGCATCAATCTTTTCATGCAGAAATATGCAAACCAAACATTTATCTATTAAGAATATGCCAGACAAAAACAAAACAAAACAAACCAAAACAAACAAACAAAAAACCCAAGCAAACTCCAACCAACCAAAAAACCTCAGAAAGTTGGAGAATCTCTCCAGGTTCTGGACTCCACCAGAATTGCTGCTATGCCTTCTGCATCCACAGAGCAGAGCTTGAAATCTTGTGATAAGTTACTGTTTTGTGGTTTACCATTTCACCTCAAAAAAAATATAATATTTTTATTATTATTACTTTCATTCAGGCCAGGTAATCTTTACTTTGAGGCAGTTTGGCCTCTCTGCCTCTGACCTTGCTTGAGCTGGGTCCCAGAGCATAGCATCTGGGGGTTGCTATGCCCATCTTGGGGAGGGGATAGCTTCTCCTGCTCCATCCCAGCACGGGGGTAACAGAACACAGAGAATCCTGAGAAATGCAAGGGGAGAAGGGACATTAATACAAGTCCCTACCCTGGAAATAAATAAATAAACAAATCCTACATAGACTACGTTGATGAGCTGCACTGCTCTCATTCCCTTTGGAGCACTTGCAACCCATTTCTTGGGCACCTCCCAACAACATGGAGGTTTTTACATTAGCCTGGCAAACGTATCTCCCCTTTCTAACCAGTTGGCAGCTTGTTTTATCTCTGTCTGTAACACAGTTGAGCTGGAGTGATTCCATCCATCTGCATAGAAAAAGGGAAGTGGTCAATCTTTCAAGGGCAAACCACTTCCAGCTTTCTTAATAGTGAAACAGACGTCTGAGACTTAGAAGCATGAGGGTGTTAAAAGGTTTGTTGCTTTGCAGCAGTCTGATCTACCTGCCCGGTTGCTCAGCCTCTTCCTATGGCTGAAAGCAGTGAGGACTTTTTTGTTGTAACTTTGAAATAAATCTCTCTCCTTCCCCCTCCCCCCCCTTTATTATCTTTGCGTTTTATTGAAACAGTTGTCCAAACCCCAGAAATTCTAGGCTGTCATCAGTCTGTATCCCTAATCCCTTGATTTTCTTCCTGATGCTGTCTTACTATAATTACAGTCTTTTGACATTAAATTTTCCAGTTATTTCTCTTTCTTCTCATGGCAATAACAAATATTGGTCATGTATTCTGGATACAGTTATAATTGACTATTTTCAAATAATGCAGCTTCACCTATCTTCCTGAATTGTGGAACAAAAGATATTTTCCTACAGCTAGTGCCACCCTTCAGGCCAAAGGTTTTGTCTCATACATACCAGTGAAATCTCATTAATGAGTAAAACTGGGACTGCCATATCTTCTAATTCCCTGTTTCTCTCCATCGAGGGAGTTTTAGTGACTTTTATTTTTCAAGAAAGCTTCCCACATGACCTCCAGGAAATAAGGGATTAGTCAACATCTGAAAATTCAGTCTGTTGAACTATATTAATTTTGTTGAAGGCTGATATATTGATCAGGATTCATTCACTTGGAGAAGAAAATAAGCTATGCAGACTCTCTATAAGCAAACAATTAAAACTAACACTGAAAATCTCCTCAAAACAAGCAAAAAACCCTCTTTGCCCAACCTTTTTTTTCTGTCCCCACCCAAAACACCATGCAAATAAAATTGTGTTGAAAAGAGAAGGCTCAGGAACAGAATTCTCAGTCATGAAATTGTTAGGAAACAAAATTAAGGCTACTTAGGCAACCATCAAATTTCTTAGCTCCAGTTAATAAGAAGTACCTGTAGGTTTGGGGTCTGCTCTGTGTCTGACAGGTAGAATAAATAAATGGCCTGGAGATAACAACGGAGTCAGAAGGTAATTTGGCCCCCACCATGTTTTACTTATTGAAGATGCCTGTTGGAGAAATGCCAAGTAATGCCAAATAATCTCTCAATCAAATAAAAAGCTATGCCACCACAGAGAAACCTTCACTGGGAAATTCATCTGCATATTGCTGCAAAGCAAAGGCTGCACATTAGCATTAGCACAAAAAGCAGATTTGCTTTCCTTTTTTTAAATGTAAGTTCTTCAATGCTATTAAAATGTAAACATTTAAAAAGACAAATATTAAACCAACCTTTCATTGGATGATTTGTATTACAGTGACTTAATCATTATCTTTGTAATTTACACCCTCTGAGCAGTTCCTTTCATTGTGATTTCATCAAAAAGGGGAAATTCATGTGATAAGACCATTTGGCCTCAAATATTGAAAATATGATTCACAGTCACTGAATTCCAGAGAAGATTGATTTAAGCAAGTTACTTTGTGAATGACATGGTGCTTATGCATACTTCCACGGACAGACAGAGAACTTCTGGTCTCTGGGCCAGCCACAGTCAACCTCTTTTAATCTCTGTGAAAAATATGTTATGGAATGACATCTTACAATCTTTCACGGTATTTGATTAATAACATGAGAAAAAGAAAAAGTTCAAAGAGACCACACTTTTACTTTCTTTCTCCTTCCTGCAATCCCCACTTCACACCCTCTAAAAAACTAATTCATGGCGCAAGACGTTGGTTTTAATGTGTAATACCATATTCTCATTAATATTTACTTTCAGACATCTCAACAGCCTTAACTAAAATTTTACTGGGAGAAATCAAATACAGTAGTAAAAAGATCTTTCCAGTAAATTAATTTTACAGATGTTTTGTTGGATGTTTCAAAGGGACATTTTTATTAATGAGAATATTACAGTACTTAAAAGCAAGCACTAAATACAAACGAGTTCACTTACAGCTGTTAAAAAAAACCCGCTACACTTGTGGACATACAAAAGTAGCCACTCTTTCTTCATCATTCATTTTGGTGGGCTGCTTTGGTTTTTTTTTTCCTCTCCAAAATTGTTGCAGTGATGATATTTACAAATATCTATAAAGCAAAAAGCAGCTTTTGAATGCAGCTTCAGTTCCTAAAGTAATTATATAAATGCTTCTCTGAAACAGTCTGCTATGTGATCCCTCCAAATTTCTGAGTTAATTTATATTCTGAGTTGATTCATTGTGTGTAGCTACACAAATCCTTTTATAGAGAGGAAAAGAGTATTACTTATACTTACAAGAAATCAGCTAATATTAGGGGGGTGCATGGAAATGGTTTCTAAAAGGAAGGCACAAGTATGTCAGTGAGTCAGGAGAGTTTGCCCATTACTATTTTGGAATTCTGCTTCTAAGTTGGATTGTATTCCCCACATCCACTAGTGGGACTGTAAATCAGAAAGTGCAATGGTGGGAACTTAGGTTCTAATTTAATGTTTTGATACTCCGAATATGCTTGTATATTAGCATTCACTGCATCTTAGATCCCCCCCCCCCCTTCTTCTTTTATGTATATATTTATTATTATATATGAATCTCTTGAATTTACAACTGTGAGCCTGGAGAGAACTGTAAGATCTTTGCATGTCTCAAGGTTACTGAAATTGTATGATGCATTCATCTGAATATATCCACTTTCCCCTATGCTTCCCCTGAAAGCCTGCTTCAGAGTTTGTGCAAAATATGCATTTGCCTGGAAATGCAAAAGTAACTCATCTGTACTGCTTGGTAGTTTGAGTTTCACTTTTTAAAAAAAAGCAAAAATCTGTCACTGCATTTTGGAGGGAGCCAGAAGGACTTGTGCATATGAGGCTTACTCTAAAACTACTAACTCTCTCCAGACACCAAGATTTTTCTTATTCCTGGTTAGCTTAGGTGCACATTAATTGCTAAGCTGCTCCTGCATGTGAAACTTCTGTGCATCTGTGTCTTTATAAAAATTCACAGTTTTGATTAGCTAATGTATAAGCTCAATGATCACACTATGGATCCAGAGTTCTCATTTCATTCAGTCCTAGGGTACTCATCTTCAACTGGAAACATTAAAATCCCTTTTGATGATAGGGACATAAACATGAGATTTGGCAGGTAGTTCCTCTTATCACAAGTTGAAAATATACTGGATAACTAGCACTCTCTCAAATTGCTTCCCCATGTATTAAAATTCTCTCTGAGGTCAGCTGATCTAATTAATTCAGGTAAAACTAAATCACATCCAGAAAACATAACAGCAGCATCAGCTCAGGGAATCTGAGTTTAAGTTATTTTATAGTTGTCTTCTTATTCTAAGGCTGAAGATAATAGCTCTGCTTTACCCCTCCTGTTCAATAAAGCATTTTAGCACCGCTCTTGAACAGGTCTCAATTACTGAAAAAGTTGCAGTATGAGGGCATCAGGAGCTCTTGTGAGAAAATAACTACTTAACAGTCTTTATGATGATGAGTCATGGGGCAGAAAGATCATTTTCATCTTCTTTTGCATAGCCTTGAGGACATTGCAATTACTTACAGAACAATAACATTACCCCAGGCTCTTCTGGCAAGCCTGGTGATACCATAATGGACAGCAGCAGACAAAAAGTAACAAATAAGCAAACAAAAAGCTGTGTGATACAGTCTCTATTAAAAAGATAAAAGGAAGGGGTGGAAAGGACCAGGCGTGAGATGGATTGCCACTGTTTACTGAATTGAAAGCGAATTATTTTCTTCTGAATCCAGTCATGCTAAATAAAGCACTAAGCAAATAAGAAAAGTAAATTGAACTTGGTGATGTTCAGCACAGGACTTGCCTATGAACTCTATGCCCTACATATGGTTCTTCCCGGACTTTAGGAAAGATGAGACCTTTATTTTATGAATAATAACAGATTAAGTAAAAGGAGATTTTTTTTTCTACAGATTTTGCTTTCTTGAACTGTGTAGGAGAGCTTGCTGGTATCCAGACAGAAATCTGAAAGGTTAGGCACTATCATATATACTCATTAGACAGTACACGTTTTACTTGTTGGCATGCTGTGAAACAGCAAAAGAAATTATACATTACGGATTTGAATAATGGTATCTCTGAAATAGTACAAGGCTAACTGACAAGGCAAAATGCATCAGCACCACGGCTTCAATTTTCAGTGTACTTTATTCAGTACACCTTTCCTCTGGCATATTAAATGCATCAAGTATTTTCTCTAATTCAGCCCTTGGATTCCTCTTATACCAATAATAAGCTGGAAATGTATTACAAGAATTAAATCTGTTCCCATCTCACCCATCTTGCCCATTGCCTAAGCATTTTTTTTACATGCCACCCACCTGAGGTTGATTGACTCTTCAGTTCTGGCATGTTAGACAGATAGCATGAGCAATTTAATAGCATGACCTGAAAATGAAAGCTTGAAGAGCGAGCTTTGTTCGTCCAGCTATTAGCTGAGGACCGGATTTATTCACCTTGTCTCTCCTGTATGTATTAATCTCATTAGAGTTGCAGTCTGGAAATCCTGCTATGGGGGTATACCATTAGCAGTCCCTAAAACACGGGATCATAAACTGTATTTTCTGACAACTGCAGCAGCGCCATACAGCTCCTCACTGTGCAAGAGCACTGAGGGCAGCTGCCGGCAAGTCCCGCAAGGGCTGGAGCCAGGACCCAATGGCACCTCCCGGGGAGGCTGTGCGGAGACATCAGCATCCACAGCGCCCGGTCACTCTCTGCTCATAAGGCTTCAGCTTTTGGTTTTCAGGAGCCTTTTGAAGTGTGCCTTGTTATATTACCGCCATATCATATACTGGTTTTGGAGTTCATACAACAACTGTCATCTTTACATCAGGATTCAGTATCTGTTCATCAGCTGTGCAAGGCTAGTTCCCATCCCAGTCTAATTGTTGTAGATAAGTTGCTTGTTAATGCTAAAAATAACTTTGTATTAATGTGTGTTCTGCAGTATTTTTAGCTCGATTGACTCAAAGATAAGAACTGCCTCCCAAATTACTGAATATTAGCTAAGTTGTCTTATCTTTTCTTCTTTTTTGGATTTTTAATGGACAAACATTTTTGATCTGTTGAATCACACACTAGAATAAGTCAATAGCTTAATCATGTTTCACGAATAACAATTCTTAGTTCTAGTCTCTCCTCTTGGTATCTCTTATTATTTTAGTATTTCAGAACAACTCATAACATAGAATTTCTGAAATTTCATGTCTCTTTCTCAGTGGTAGATAATTTTTCTTTTGTTTTCAACTTGTGAATGTGGAAAGTACGAGACAAGTTGCATTTGGGTCTCCTTGACTGCAGCTTTTCTGTTTGTTTCTCAAAGCTTGATTTTTTTCTTTGTCTTTTTTTTTTTTTTTTTTTTTTTTTTAACTGGAAGGTGCTAAATGACTTTATCCTTGCTCCAAGCTGCATTTTGTTTGTTAATGTATTGACAGTGCAGAGCTTCTGCACGACTCTCTCCACTGTGAGTCCGCATTCACATAAATGGCATTCTGTTTCAGTAAACCAAAACACTCTCTCATTTGTTGGGTTTTTCTTTTAAACTGCTTCCAGCTAAATGCACAGGGTTTAGTCAGTTCTAATGCATATTCCATATCGAACACAAAGTGTTTGTCAGCTGACTCTTACCATCCACAAACTGCTTGCACAAATCAAGCTTCCTAGCTATCCTTGTATGGACTTTCTATATAATTGAGATTTCCTTTATGCCATTCATACGTCCTAGAAATTCAGTGGGTTTCTAACACTACAGCCTAACATGAAGATATCATCATTTGTCTCTGATAAAGGAACCTGAACCAGAATCTGCTTTTTTCAGACAATAAAAGATGACATTTACTCTGAATGTACTTAATGGCAACTCTGAGTCATACAAAGCTAAACATAAAATTAATTTCTACCTACGTTGAAAAAAATTCTGATTTCCTGATTCTAATGAAGTTACTGGGAGTTTTGGCACAACTTCTGTAGGGCCAGGATTTAATTTTTAATGACAGATGTCATTGTTTTAACCTCAGTTGTCTATTCTGCATTCTGTGTTTAGCCTGTCATGTTTTCTAAATGTTTCAAAGTCCCACAAAAGTCTTAAAAAATACAGGCACATTAGAAAATCTTAAGTTACAAGTTGCAAACAACGTCAATAACATGTCCGCAAAACTCAGTTTTCACACTGAATCTGTTTGCTTAAACTTTAATCTGCTTCAAAGTCAGCTCTGTTATATTAACCCAATTACCCTTTTATACAGAGCTGTTTTCATTTGGCAACATAAATACCAGCCCTCAGTTCTTTCAGCAATCCAACTTGTAGCTATAAAAAAAAAAAAAAAAAAAAAAAAAGATGTAAAGCACAGTAAAGATGCAAAGAGAGGAACAGGAAAAAGAAAAAAGGGTTTCCATTATGCAATACAATCAAGAGCACCTGTGCTGGAATTCATTAACTCCATTGAGCAGGCAGCTGCATATTTGCAACATCCTGATGAGGCAGGGAAAAAAAAAAAAGGAGAGCAGATGACTGACTGTACAGATTGGAAAACATAACAAAACATTTAAAGTGCTTCATTTTCTTACTCAGGCATTTAATTATCATGTTTCCCTTTTAGAACTGCTGATTTCCTTGTATTTCTGTGTATACAATATGTTTGTATAGTTCATTTTACAGGTATCTTCATTATAAAAACAAAAGAACACTGGAATGATGTTTCCCAAAAAAGTACAGCTTACACTACTGGTTCTGCAAAGTTAAATACTTGAAATAGGGCTGAACACCTTTATTCTGTAAGTTTATCATTTAGGAGAGACCATTAGCAATCATCCTGGCCATATCAGGCAACCAATAGTTGTTGTTTTTTTTTTTTTTTTGCTTATCCCATTTCTATTTCTATTTACCCTATCCCAAATGTCTCTGTGTTTTATATTAGACAGGTAAGTTTATAATCCATGGAAATTTTATTTGGACCTCTGTCATAGCTTGCAGCTGTGGAAGAAGTCCATTTTCCTGATTCATACACCTGTTGTAATTAAGAGTCAGGTGGATCTTGACCTCACTGTCTCCTTTTGGCCTCTGCTAACAGTGATTATATAAATTATTTTAAAGCACTTACTGGAATTTTCAAGTGGAAATTCTGAAAATAGCTGATCACAGATGTCTCCTCAAGTAACTTCTCTGATGCTGAGGGAAGACTGTAGGTATTAATGTCTATATTCAATTTTACTAATGTTGCTTAAGGGATCAGGTGTGTGCGAGGAATATGGAGTTCAACAGCCTCTGAAACTTGGAGCATCACAAAGCTCCCATCAGCTAATTTCCTCAGGGTTAGCAAGGGAAAACAGATGCATGCTATTAGTCACCTAAAATTCAGGGGGATTTTCCGGTAACATCTTTATAAATGAAAGGCTTTAGCAAGACTCTGTGATGTACGGAGTTTTGTCTCTTACTGAGATACTGTGTTACATGACATAAGCAGGAATTACTGGCAGTATTTGGTCTGCATGTCTGTCTGTCTGTACATAGCGTCATGTTTCGCGTTATGATTTGTGGTCTATTGTTTATAACTTTTTGAGACTAATTCATCTATGTAGAGCACTCCGTACATGTCACTTGGAGTGGAAAAAAAGTGTATACACATATCCAGAATTCCAGATACCACATTCAGATCACTTATGTCAGTGTTCCAGAAATAACTTTGTTGAACTCAATCAATTGACATTGAATTTGTATCACTGAGAACAAAAGTAGGAATTGACCTCATTTCTGTAGTCTCAGTGATAAGATCATATTTACTAATATAACACGCTGCTCAAACGAGAGTTGTAAAACAAAGAGAAGAACCAGCCTGAGAAACAAAATGACTGAAAACGAGTCTCAAGCATTGAAATTCTACTGAAAAATATTTCCTTAAAAAGTAGTCTAAATATAATTCCTCTTCTCAAAATCTCTTAATATTATTTTTCCTATTCATTTTCTCCTTTGTTTATTACTACTAGATTGAAATAGTACTTTTCTGTGCTTTAAAAAGACTCCTATTTCTCCAATACTTATTTTAAAGACCACGATGTTATTAATCTGGCTTTATTAGCATGTCTGAGGTCAAACACCTCATTAGACAGGCTCTTTCCCTGGAAAGCATTTACTACGTGAGTTGTCCTACTAAGGCAAATACAGCATTGAACAACTGAAGCACTAGTTAGCAGCAAATTTGAAAGATGAATGCAGCAGCATCCATTAAGTATTTGTTACATGACTATGGCTAAAGCAAAACAATTGACAAAGTTTCACGTCTCAAGCAATTTGTTTCATACAAACTATTATACAGACATACAGCTGAAAAGTATCTTCATGTATTGTGGGCCACAAAGGTAGTTTAGGAGGTGCCTCGGGCATGTTAAGAAAGCATGTTCTGGGACCCCTGAAGGGATATCTCTGAGCTGGTACATTTCCTTAGTATCATCTGTGTCCAAATGGAGATACTTGGGACCTATATTTGTCTCACACTGTACCTAAGGTGGCAGGGCCCAGACTTTCTGTGAGGCTAATTGGCACGTTCATGATTATACTGTTTCCAGTTTCAGACCTAGCTCAGTCAGATCAAGACAGATATTTCACTGTATAGGCATAATGATATGTAGTTCAGTGTTGGTCACCTACTTTTGCTCCAGTTTTCTGTTGTTAGTCTTCTTTTAGTTAGTCTTTAGTTCTGGGCTCCCCAGTTCAAGAAGGACAGGGAACTGCTGGAGAGGGTCCAGCAAAGGGCTACGAAGATGATTAGGGGACTGGAAGATCTCTCTTATCAGGAAAGACTGAGGGACTTGGGCCTTTTTAGTCTAGAGAAAAGAAGACTGAGGGGGATCTTATTAATGCTTACAAATACTTAAAGGGAGGGTGCCAGGGGGATGGGAACAGTCTTTTTTCAATGGTGCCCAGTGATAGGACAAGAGGTAACGGGCACAAACTTGATCATAGGAAGTTCCATCTTAACATGAGGAGGAACTCCTTTCCTTTGATGGTGTCAGAGCACTGGCGCAGGCTGCCCAGAGAGGTTGTGGAGTCTCCCACTCTGGAGACATTCAAAACCTGCCTGGATGCCATCCTGTGCAACATGCTGTAGGAGACCCTGCTATGGCAGGGGGGTTGGACTAGATGATCTCCAGAGGTCCCTTCCAACCCTGACCATTCTGTGATTCTGTGATTCTGTAATTTTGGTGCTGATATATCTGTCCTTCCCTAAGACATCCCTCCTAAGTAGACAGACCACTTACATGGATCTTCAGACTGTATGATTCAATCCTAGATCTTGTGTATCTTAGATGAATTTGCTACTCCTATATAAAAGTTCCGATGAATAGGATATAGATATAGACATAGACAGGTTCTGACTCTTGATTTCTTGCCTGCTTGAGGACCTTTATGTCCATCTTTATGAGTATGTATGGCTGCCATCAGAAACACAAGAAACTGTACTGATGCACAATTTGGAAGTTATATTTACCAAATTTTATCTTGTTTTGCTTATTTCCATATTTCACTTAAATAATGATTGTTTATTAGTAACTTATCAGAAAGCCACTTTTGCAACAGTTTGCCAAAAAGCTGTTGGATGCTCTGTGTTTCTGTTTTGGTAGGTGACAACAGAAGTTTTGATGCACAATTTTAGCCTTGTTACCTGTCTGACTGGGCGACCCTGTGTTCCATAACTTATCAAAATGTTTGCAAGCAACGTTGGTACAGTATATTTGACTTCCAAGGAGTTATTTTTGAAAATTTAAGAGTAAACAGGCTATGCCACCATGTAGCAAGAGAGCTGTTTTTCCTCATGAATTAATAAGTGATGAAAAACTAATAAAAAAAAGACAGAAACAAATTGTGGAAAGCTATTAGATTGTCCACAGAAATCTGTATTGGGATCTCTGCTTTTCAAGTTTAAAATAGTCAAAACTGGAGTTGACCATGAAGATTAGCAGTAAAATCTCAAAACACTAAATGACTTAGTGATAAAATGGCAGATAAAATCCAGTGTGAACTGAATGCATATGGACAAAAAAACTCTAATGAATTCTATAAGTAATGGCTCTGAATAATGTATCTGTACTCAGGAAAGGGATTTGGAAGTCATGGATAGTTCTCTGAAAATGTCAATAGATATTCATTTGTAGTTAAAAGAGATAATTGTATATTGAGACTTACTAGGAATGAAGTTGATAGCAAAAATGGAAATGGCAGTATATACATCCCTTATATACTGCTAATTATAAACCCTGTGCAAGTTCAGTACCTCCTAAAGTCCATTTCTAATTAGAAATAGGAAAAATTCAAAGAAAAGCAACAAGGATAGCCAAGGGAAGAGAACGATACTGATTTGGGGCAAACCACGTATATTAGGATGCTTCACTTCGAAAAAAGACATGAAGAAAGATATGAATGCTATGGAGAAGGTGAATAGGGAACAACTATTCAGTTTCCCTTAACACAAAAACTGGCAGGCACCTCATTAAATTACCAGGTATCTCATTTAAAACAACAAAAGGATTATTTTTTTTTGTGATCCACCACGTAGCTACACATTAGAACTGTGTGCTGTAACACGCTATATTGTGTAAAAAATACATGAGTTTAAAAAACCCACAAAACTAATCCAATTCATGAAGCATATATCCATCAATTGTTCCTTTGTTGTTTTCCAGGTTACATTCTTCCAAAATGTCGTCCTCAGAAGTGTTCAACCTAGTTTCAGCCCAAAGGAGATTACAGTCTCCACTGAAATGTTCATTCTGTGTCACAAATCTGTCAAAGACTGTATTCACTGCTTTGAAAAATCAATTTCATGCATAAATTTTAAAAGTTTCTCTTGCAGAAAACAAATGCACAATAACAGTCTTTTCAGGCTAACTTTAAATCTTACTCTCTAACAGGGCCTAAAACCCTTAAGAAAGCTTCATCTGCTGCTCCTTCACTCCGAAATGTCATGAATGTTAATTGACTTGTCAGTAGATATCAACCTGGGACCATTAAAGAGCTTTTATATGTATTTTTCATTCATTTTACACCAATTATACATACAAACACTTGAATTACATTAAAAAAGACTAAGGTTGCAATGTGAATGATTCAAAAGTTGCCAGAATGGACACTCATTGCATAAGTTTCACTGGTCCCACTCCAAATACACATTATAATGAAGTCTTGATTACATGGTTGCATACTATTTTTTCCACAGAACTCTGTTGCTAGGACTGTGATGTGATATGCAGTTCTTTAGGCTTGAAAAACATAAAGCAATTAAAAAAAAATAATGTATTGACAACAAATCCCATCATGTGGCATCTTCAGGATAAGTCACCAGCATTGCAGTCTTCAAATTCCTTCTCTTCCTGGCCAAACATCTGGGACTTGAGCTAATGGTTGCACTGGTGCCCATTCTTATTGTCAGTACTGTCTCCTCAGGGATATTTAATATGGAGTTATAATTGCAGAGCAATCATCTATGAAGGGATGGATATGCTCAATGAGAATGGATTTTTTACCAATTTCAGCTTCTAAATACTAAGAAACATCTGTTGAAGGCTGGCTTTCAAAATAAAAACATTTAACTGTCATGAAATAGCAAAACACATATCCCTGACAGAAGAGTGACTCCAAGCTAAACTTCACCTGCCAGCTGAAAAGCCAAAGTGGTCAGAGTTATATTTTGAAATTTAAGACTTGAAAAACAACCAACTGGTTTTCCAACACAGATATATCTTTGCTGTAGAAAATTTCAACCCTAGCATATAAAATTTGGCAGTGTTCCATGCAGGAAAATTTTGGACAATTGTGCTAATTTTATGTAATAATATATGTAAATCTATATAGCCAGTAATGACTAAACAGCAGGAATGTAAACGGTTTATTTATTGACTTGACAGATTCCAACATAGGGCAGTTATAGAACAGCACAATATTTTGAAATAGAGTTACTATTCTTTGTATAGAAGCTAGTAGGAAATCCGTGTGACAAAAGCAGTGAAGAGACATTAGTTTGTTTTATGTTATAGTGTATAGTGTTAATTGTTATAGACTACTGATTATTTAAAAACAATATTTTTTTTATGTGAACACAAATATTCTATGGTGGTTATGTTATAATGATAATTTGTTTGAGCAGAGGAGGAAGTATATTTTTTAAATGGTAAATACAGATGCTAATTCCAGGTCCATGCTGTTATAGCTACAGAAGCTCTTGATAGAACACAAAGTTTTAAAATCATTGTTATGAAAAAGAATACAGCTGAAAAGAATGGGACAAAATGTTTACCTGTGACAGTTTGCAATGCTTGGAAGCGTATACACACACACGTGTACTTTTTTATAGTAATGTGTATTAGAACAAGTTTTAACTAAACTTTTACCTGCCTTACCATATGAATAAGTAAAATAGGATTAAATGTTTGTTTGTGGTTTATTGCCAGTCTACAAGAAATTCCAAGGAATTTATCTTTCTTTAGAAAACAATATATACCATATATAGTAATAAATTCTTCAGTTTCTTTGAAAATGTCTTCAAGTGGAAGAATGGTTGTTTTATAAATATGAATGATTTTTTTTTCCTGACATAGACGTCATTTAATTTTATTGTAAATGTTAACAAAGTTCTCCATGGTGATACCAGTACCTTTGCAAGCTCTGTGAAAGTTATTTACAGCATTATAACTAAAAGTAAAACAAGGATCAAATGGTCATATAACTACCAATACCTGGAAGATAAGCAAGAATAAAAACTGCTATGACTGACTATTTCTACTTCTAGGGTTCTCTAACTCAAATCTATTCATTATTTTTTTTAAATTTTTATGTTTTATTTTTTCAATTGCAAGTTGAAATGAAGAATACAATCTGTAGTTGAATTTACACGGAGAAATTTCATGGGTCTTAAACACAGTTAGCTGCACTCTAACACTTGGCTTACATATTTGTTAGAAATACCATCAGTCTCTAAATACCCTTAGTGACAATACACTCACTTTTCTTATCCTTTGGGATGAGGGGAGGGGAAAAAAAAGCCTTTCCCACAATTATTTTTCATATATAATCCTTTTTAAATGGGTCCTCCATTCTTTACAAGGGCACGTGTGGGCGGCACTACAAAGCTTTCCCACTCCATGCATCTTCACTTGAAAAAGCTTTATTCATCAGATTTTATTACTTCATTAAAAGTCTGTAAACACAAATACTAAGATCTGAACAAGTCTGTATGAGGGGGATGAGACAGAGTGGGCATTTGTCTGAATTACAGAGTTTTAACTAGTCTAGCATTGTGATGAAGAGAGACAAAGTGCCATCTAGTGAAAGCAATAACTGTTAACATAAAGAAAAGGTTAAGATCTTACTGAAGATTAGTTCAACAGTTTCAATTCCCAGACGTGTGTGACTATAGCTAGTGTTTTATTAATACATCTCAATTATGCAGCAAGCCAATTATTACAATTATTCAAATCTATGAGTACTCCATGAATTTTTGTAGCTGTTTTAGAAAAAAATACATATTTTAAACCATTCTACTTTTACAAAATAAAACATGGTTAAGTTTTTCTGGAAGTGCTGTGGTTACTCTGTGACAGACACTTTTCCGTCTGAGACACCAACACTCCAGTAAGATGCAGACTGTAACCTGCGGGCCACTATGCAGGACACAACTGCTTGATGTCAATAAGAAGTCCATACACTTTTCAGAAAAACACGGGAAACTACATTGGGATCTTCTACCTGTCTCTATCCTACCCTCTCTTAAATTCATCTGGTTTGAACAGATTCTTCAACAGAAATTGCAGAGGGCATTAATCTTTGAAATCATTAATGCTCAGAACCATTGCTTTTGGAGTATTATCCAGTGGTAAATAAGTCTCTTTTTTTAAGAAATAAAAAGGAAGATCCACTGAGTCATTATGAGGCAATCTGATGTAATTAAACCTCAGATTAAAGGTAATCTGAGACATTAAACCACTAATGTCTAAACCACTAAACCATTAATCAAAGATTACCTTTTGATTTTCAAACACCAAGGAATGAAAAAAGTTTGCCTTAGATTTGTAAAATACATTACATAAAATATTTTTAATCTAAGGATTTAAATAACTGTAAATATGCACACTTTTATAGAAATACTGTTGTCAGAGGGAAGCTGAAGCAAAATGTTAAGCTTGAGTCCTCTCATTCATCCTGCATTCCTGATTGTTTCACAGTATTTAACTACTCTGTATGACTGTGCTTTCTAATTGTAATGCTTCTCCCCAGTCCTTCAACTGTTAAAAAAAAAAAGGCAAAACACTTCAGTGTCACAGTTTGAGTGCTGTGAACATCACTTCACTGTGAAAAGTGAAACAGGCTGGGGAAATAAGATCATGGTTTAGTTACTGAACTGCTAACAATGTGCCTAGCACTGACTAGGATACAAAGTTGAGCCTTCCCCAAACTGGTTGTAACCAGGATAGTCGATGCACGTATGTTTATAAATACACATTCCTAATACACATATGAAATTCCCCAAAGCAGAGTTAACGTGGAAAAAATTCCTGCATGCAAATTCTTTTGCAAATCTTCCTACCAGTCACCTTTCTCAAAATTTCAGAATTGAAGCTGACACCCTGAGTCCATACTACTGGTATTTCTCATCTTTGAAGATACATTTGATAACTTGATATCCTGAGAGGAAAAATCATTTTCCCCTGCGCATGTTAAAGAATTAAAGAATAAATGAAAAATTGTAGTGACCTGAATTACACCACGCAAGCACCTTTTGCTTAATTTCCCTGGACTTCTGTTATTCACTCTGTATCAAATACATTACAGTATCTAGATTATCATGTCTTTCTTTTCACTAGCTTGTCATTTACTAGTGTTACCTGCGGTTCACATGAGAAACTTAACCTAATTAAAAGTTACATTACTGCTAATTTGGTCTCCCTTAATCTGCAAGTTTCCTGCTCAGACTGAAAGGGTTGATAACCACTATATGAGTCTATAACGTAAGAAAAACTACTTTACATTTTGTTTCTTATCAAGGACATGTGCCTTTACTTATTTGACAAAAAGAAAAAAGATCCATTTTTATAAATTGCACTGTAAACAAATAGTTTACAAAAACACGTTAAGAAGGGTTTGGAATGGTTCTATGAATGGGAACACGTAATAGTAAAATTAAAGGCTGACCAGTACAAATAAAGGTGCAGAGCACAAAAGGGTGAAATACTGTTCCTAGGATGTATCCTGTTAATGTACCCCAAGACACTTGTGTCTCCCGGCGTATTGGGACAATGATACAGGTTTAGCACCAAGCCTGTTAGTTCATTTATTAATTTATTCCACCTACCATCAAAGCACAAAAAAACCCAGAAACTGACACTTTGGGGTTAGCTGATATATTTAAATTCTTCCAAACTTTGTTTTATTTTAAGTTTCCTCTTAGCATTACTTTTGAATGAGAGTTCCAAGCATGCTTAGTCATTGAAAAGTTCCTGACACTTTCTATGAAAGCAGTAACATTTGCTTTTATTGTAGCTTATGTTGTAGAAACAGTAGAGTTAGAAGCAATAAATATTGAAGCTCAAGGAAAACACTGAGGATAAATTTCTTTTAATTATTTCTACATATGCTATAGGGTTTCAGTACACAACACTGATGTCTCAATGTTTAATACAATACAGCTGGTAGTAAATCATAGAATCATAGGATGGTTTAGGTTGAAAGGGGTCCTGCACCTATGGAGGAATAACCCCATACACCAGTACAGATTAGGGCTTGACCTGCTGGAAAGCAGCTCTGCAGAGAGGGACCTGGGAGTCCTGGTGGACAACAAGTTGACCATGAGGCAGCAATGTGCCCTGGTGGCCAAGAAGGCCAGTGGTCTCCTGGAGTGCATTAAAAAGAATGTGGCCAGCAGGTCAAGGGAGGTCATCCTCCCCCTCTACTCTGCCCTGGTGAGGCCTTATCTGGAGTACTGTGTCCAGTTCTGTGACCCCCAGTTCAAGAAGGACAAGGAACTGCTGGAGAGAGTCCAGCAGAGGGCTACAAAGATGATCAAGGGACTGGAGCATCTCTCATGAGGAAAGGCTGAGAAACCTGGGTCTGTTTAGCATGGAGAAGACTGAGATGAAATCTTATTTACTCTTATAAATATTTAAATGGTAGGTGTCAAGAGGATAGGATCAGACTCTTTTCAGTGGTGTCCAGCAACAGGACAAGGGGCAACAGACACAAACTGGAACACAGGAAATTCCATCTCAACGTGAAGAAAAACTTCGTTCCTTTGAGGGTGGCAGAGCACTGGAACAGGCTACCCAGAGAGGTTGTGGAGTCTCCTTTTCTGGAGGTATTCAAAACCTGCCTGGTTGCGATCCTGTGCAAGCTGCTGTAGGTGAATCTGCTTTGGCAGGGAAGTTGGACTAGATGATCGCTGAAGGTCCTTTCCAACTCTGACCATTCTGTGATTCTGTGAAGAAGGGCTTACCAGAAATGGAGGCATTAAGCCATCATCATGTTGTCTGCAGACATAGAGTATATAGTGACTCAAACTTAGACCTCAGCTCTAATACAGCATATCATATACCTTTACACCAGGGAAGTCACAGTGTCTTGTGACTTTAGATAACACTAAGTATATAGTCTCTGTTTGCCTGCCGGGATAAAGATCTAACATCAAGTTATTGGGAGTAAAACTTATACCTTTCACATAGATGTTTAAAATCCTAAACTATTTAATTGGTATAACACCCAGAAGTTAGTGTGGGCAATTTACTTCTCTTGAGCAATCTTCAGTTCTATGACTGTACTTTAGGATGTCAATAAAGTTGGCTTGGCTTAAATCCTTGTCAGATGTAAATGGAGGAAACCTTAACTATGCTGCATAATTTCACTGCAAAGTTATTGAAAAAAAAAGAACACAAAAAATATCAAATAGGTAAAAATCTAAAATGACACACTGAAAGGTTTTTTATAATTCTTTACAGAGGTAATGTATAATCTATATTCAGTAAAAGATGTGTCCGTATGCTTTCTGCATGCATTTTCTTGGTAATGAAAAAAGTCAATGCATTCTTACTATTCAAACAGCTGATCTGAAAATTTATGTCCTTTAGAAGCAGGAAGATGGCTAAAATATTAGCTAATGTCTTGAAAATACAAGTCTCTGTGTGTTTGTTTCCTTCACTAATGCTTTATAAACAAGTTTCTGTGGGTTTGTTTCATAATGCTTTCCCCAAATTATCGAAAAGAGAAATCTATTAATGAAAATAATTACACTTTTTTTAATCTTTACCTTTTCTGCTGAGAAATCACTTGGCAAATTATGTCAGGTGATATCAGCAGCATTGGACTGCCATGTCATGCAATGTGACTGATGCAAGCTGTGAGACATGTGCTCACTGTATTGAATTTTAGTCCGGGGCAAATTCAGTGGAGCAAAGAATATTTATTGCAGCGCTGGGGATTTCTCCTCCTGTGTCTCATTTTTCCCTTTACAAACGCTTGTTTTTATTTCGTATTCCTTCTAATTATTCATGTTTCTTCTTGGAACATAGTTTGCATAATCAATGAGTTTTTGGAACGCGACCCACCCCCAAATACATAATCAATGACTTCTTGGAATGCAATCCACCCCCAAATACATAATCAATGAGGTCTGGGAATGCAACATGCCTCCCTCCCAGGCGGTATGCTTCCTCAGGGGTCTTCCTGATAGTTGAGGGAGGGAGGGCGAAAGTCTTTATCACCATGTCCTTCTTGTGGCTTCTTCATTCTTTACACGTCTGTGGTTCTCTTAGCTAATGACACCACCCTTTGTTTTGCAACGGTTTGGTACTTCCAACTGTTGGTTTCGTCTGATACCCTGTCTAACACTATCCCTTTCCCAAATGCATAGCAAGCACATAACTATCTTTAGCTGAAGCCATAGCGAGCACGTATCTATCAAACGCATAGCAAGCATACACCCATCTTAGCTGAAGCCATAGCAAACACACATCCATTATAGCTGAAGCAAAATTCTTTTGCTAAGTTACTTATTACAAGGCTGACGAGACATGCAACCCAGTGATATGTTAATTGGGTTTGGAGTGGTGTGGGGGGAAGAAAGATGAAAATGGATTTGTCTCAGAAGACAACATGTGAATGCACATAGGCAGAATCACAACTGGCCACAGTGGTTATCTTAGCTAGATTCAGCAGGGAGCTGAGAATTGCCTGTCCTTTCATTTATGAAGCTAGACCTTTCATTGTAGACTGGAGCTGTACAATGGCCATACTGAAATTAGTCTCCCTGATTTGTCTTACTTGTAAGGAGCCCCACCCAGAGCTTAAGTCCTGCTCCAAAACTAATTTCGAAAGTGCTTCAATGAGACTTCAGTCAGTGCTTAGACCTTGCAGAGGTTCTCTGCACAGAGGAAGCTTGCATGTTGAAAAATCACGGTTTACATTTTTCAGTATCTTAGTTTGAAACACTTTTTTTTTTTTTACCAACAAATATATTTCAACACTAGCACTCAGAGAAGCATAAAGTAATTAGCATATGAATCACTGTAGTCAAGTTCAAAGAAGAGCTCTCAACTGTCAAAGACATTTCATCATTTGCAGAAAGCTACAGTTTCACACCATTGCTTATGGTCTAGTATCAGTGACTCAGAAACACAGGGTTGTGTTGATTATGGACGCTACATGCAATGAGCAACCATAATTCAGTTTTCTTGGCAAATAAGCATTAAGCCTATTTAATGCAATTTCAGTAATTCAAGATGGAGTAGAGACAAGGGTAGACACAGCTAGTGAGGAGTGTTGGTGTGTCAGGACAACAATTCTCATGTCAGTTATTTTGGCCATGACTCCTTACATTGCTAAGAATAAGGCAACATGGTATTTAATGATCTGTCATAAAGCATGAAATGGCAGTCATGCTACTTAAGACACCAAGTTTAAAAAGGAAACTACATCTAAGAGTTTTATGTAAACCAAAACAATGCAGGGAATTTCTTCATCAGAGCTACATCTGCTCAGTTTATTATGCCACTCAAAGCTTTTAACAAAAATTTGCATTCAGGGAATAAATGCTCCTTTACTGAGGAATATTGGAGTGCTTTACGCAACTTGGCACAGCTCTTTAGCTTTCTGACTCCTGAGAGATAGGTGGTCTTTCTTTGTTTTTATGTTGTCCACAACATTGTAGCATCTGAGTTCCTCATAACAATTACTGAATACATTATCTAACATCTATACAATAGTATCTATAATTATCCCTGTTTACATAAAGTAACTACAGAAAACAAAGGTCAAAGTGGTCTGGGTCCAAAGACATTAAAATAAAACTATGGCAGGACTGGAACCTCAAGCACAGAACAAGCTAAAAAGCAGGGCTTTTAACATTCTGGGGAAAAATTATCTTCAGCAACAGAACCAGTAATAAAATTAAACTAGCACTCCTGCTTCCAATTGCATGCTTTAACTACTAAACATTCTCCCTATCAGATAAACTTTGATGAGTGCATCCCACACAGTCTATGCTGTAATACCCCCTTAAACTTTATAAGGATAACTAAAAAGACCAGAGCAGCAACAACTTGAATTTCCCTTGGCATTTGTTATAAAGAGTTAGAGATCTTAGGTAGTTCTAAAAATATTTGACTAGGTGATGGTTTGGTTTATAATTTATATATTGATGGTAGCTTCCTTTTCCCCTTATTCCTAGCTGATTAAAAGCCTACTTGAAAAATATTATTCACAGTAGCTTGGAACTCACAAGAGTAGTAAAATTACTCCCAATAAGAATGCGCAAGTAAAGAAACTCTCACAGTCTTGACCTTAGATATTCTGCACATTTGTAATGAAGACTGTAGCTACCAAAAAGAGCATAAACTTTCACATGATAATCCATACTTGAAATCTGCTTGATAAGAGTCCAACAAATAATTTAGAATGCAAAAATTCAGTGGTGCTTTTCTGATTTGCATGTTGGTTTTTAATGGATCTTTAGGGTTTTGTCTGCTTGCTGTTTTTTCCAATAGATACCTGGATACATGCTACAGATATGATACTTAGGTAGGAATATGCAATGACTAACTTCAAATTAGTTATCCTCTACCAACCTGTTCTACTGCTTCTAAGTGTCTTTTTCAACGATTTGGCTATCAGCAAAATAATTTGCTAGAATTTATTACATACTCAAGTATTATGGCAGGCAGGACAATACAAAGGTATGTATAAACAACATTAATATAAAGGAAAGATATATTACACAGTAAAAATCATACACTTAAGTGTGAATTAATACATCTCAAAATGTCTTTGAAATATTCATAGAATTGTCTGGGTTGGAAGGGACCTTAAAGATCATCTAGTTCCAACCCCCCTGCCATAGGCAGGGACACCTCCCACTAGACCAGGTTGCTCAAAACCCCATCCAACCTGGCCTTGAACACTGTGAGGGATCGAGCCTCAATAATTTCTCTGGACAACCTGTTCCAGTGCCTCACCGCACTCATAGTGAAAAATTTCTTCCTGATATCTATTCTAAATCTACCCTCTTCTAGTTTGAAGACATTACCCCTCGTTCTATCACAAGATGATCTTGTAAAAAGTTCCTCTCCAGCTTTCTTGTAGGCCCCCTTCAGATACTGGAAGGCTGCTATAAGGTCTCTCCGGAACCTTCTCTTCTCCAGGTGGAACAACCCCAACTCTCAACCTGTCATCATAGGAGAAGCACTCCTTTGCCCTCTGATCATCTTCGTGGCCCTCCTCTGGACCCACTCAAATAAGTCCATGTCCTTCTTTTGCTGAGGACTCCAAAGCTGGACACACTACTCCAGGTGGGGTCTCATGAGAGCAGAGTAGAGAGGCAGAATCACCTCCCTCCACCTGCTGGCCACGCTTCTTTTCATGCATCCCAGGATTCAGTTGGCTTTCTGGGCTGCGAGTGCACATTGCTGGCTCATGTTGAGCTTCTCATCCACCAACACCCCCAAGTCCTTCTCCTCAGGGCTGCTCTCAATCCGTTCTCTGCCCAACATGTATTGCTAGTCTCTTTTCCTAGAACAAGGGGAGAGCGAATTTTTAGAGAGAAAAACAAGTCTCTAATTCCAACTTTTATGATAAATCTGTTTCCTAAACTTGAAATGGCATCAGTTTACAGCAGTACAGTTTATCACATACAAAACCCATTTGTTTTAATTTTTCATTATGAATTTGAGTTTTCCCAAATTATTTTTATTTAGACATTATCAAGCATGGTAACATGGAAAAAGGGATTCCCAAACCCCCAAATTCTTCCTCTTTTGTTGCAAATTTTAAGTGACTGAATCCCAGTTTTACAAATGCTGCTTAAACTATATTTGCCCATGACATGCATAGTTATTTCTTTAACAGGAAAAATATATGTCCTTTCTATAAGGCAAAGGATCTTAGCTACAGTAGCATTAGCAGGCATCATTAGGACACTGCTATGTACATCTGAATAAGCTTTGCATCTGTTATGTCATCTATCTTTAAGCCATTAAAAGTAACATTGTAAGCTGTTATGTAGTTGTCATATCAGGCAGAAGTCTTACACCGATTTAATTAAATTTTTCTGGCAACAGATAAAGGCAAGGAATTGAAATAATTAAGCCTATATAGGTTATTCTCTTCTGCTGTTAAATCATTATTCAAGAAGAAAGCCTCCAAAGTTTTATCCTTCCTTGGGCCTTTTTAGGAGACTATTTTCTCAGGTTCCTGCCATTTATTAATGTGTTGATTCATTTTAGCAGGATTGATATCTCTATGGGGTCATAATTCATTTCTGTTGAATCGCCAACATGCAGAAGCTGTTTCAGAGAATCCTTACCAAATAGTTACAGATGAACTATCATCTGAAATCAGTGTGATGTATTTAAAGTTGAAGGCAGCTGCAATGCACAGATTTAGGTTAAATGGCTTGGCAACTGCCCAGCCAGCTATCCCTCTGGAATATTTTCACTCAGAAGTGGTACGGATACGCTGCTCAAAAGTGCTCAAGGCCAGATCCAAGAACTTAAAAACCCAGTAGCCCGTTTTAATGCAGATGCAGCAAAAATGCAGATCAGAAGCCTCTGTTAAACCTCTGTACCCAGTGTAGAGGGTTGGCATCTTCACATGTCATCCAGAGCAGTACAAGGAGCAGTGAGATGCTTTAAACCCATCCTGTGCATATTAGTTTCCTACTTCCAGCTCACTGGGAAATTCCAAGTCTAAAGTCCTGGCTTTATTCAGCTATAGAAGAAATTGCATGTTCGCCCTTTGGGATTCAGTTCCTCCACCCACTGAAATTAGAAAGAAAATTCACTCCGCAGTCTTAAAGGTAGTAGCTCAGCCATCCCCTTTTTGTTTAAAAGTTTGTTGCTAGACCACAGTAATGAAGTAGGAAAGTGGGTTTAAATTTTTCTATCCACATATCGAAATTGACACTCATTTTTCTCACTTCCATGGCTAGTAATCCGAAAACCAGTCTGTTCTTTGTTTGCTCATAGTTATAGAGGAAAATATTGCTACACTGTAGCAAACTTGTTGCAAAGCTACAAGGTCAGGAGATTTAATTGTAAAACCAACCAATTTCACTCACGTGCTTACTATCGTACCTGTATACTCACAAGGACCACAACATGCGTATTTCAGATGATGCCTGGCATCTAGCCAAGAGACGTACCTCCAGGAAATTTGACCAGGAGTTCATGTGATGGCCTGGCTGACAGAGGACACCAACCATCCAGTCCTGGTTAGGGATTGTTTCAGATGGTAGTAACATGCTGGGTTTGGATGTTTGCACCACTGTGGAGTTCACAGGGATTTTATTCTGTCATTGTGTCCCAACTGGCTGAGTTATTAGGATTTACCCATTGTCCCACCTCCTGCATGGGGTGTCCTAAGAAGATGAACAGAGCGTGGTGGAGACAAAGCAACTTCACTGTAACGTTCAAATTAACAATTTATTTGGACTTCACTCACAGGTCCAATATGCCATTATTGCAGTTTTCATGGATACAACGGAGGAATGCACTATCGCAATTTAAAAGGCAATTCACAATATACACTATTACAACCTACAAGTGATTTCTGAAAAGTACTAATACAAACCACAAGTGTGCTAGATATTAATGCCTTAAAAGAATGCACAAATCACGATCTCAAAGCATGCCAAACACCATGCTATATTTCTTAATCACTTAACCTCTCTCTCAGATAAAGCCTCCTAACCCCTGGGAAGTTACCTTATACAGTGTCCTGGACAAGGGGGGGAAGAATCTCCTACAGGCCAGCTGTATCATTGGAAAAAGACTCCCCATTTTTCTACCCAAACCTTTCTTTCGGGTTTTATTTCCTGATTTGATGGGTGGGCAGGATTATGCCTGAGTGGATTATACTATCTGGAATGTTCATCTCTGGTGGTGTGATGGCCCCTTAGTCTGTATTCCTAATTTTGTGATGTCTAGTACACAAAGTTACTGAATAGTGGTGGGATGGGACTCAGGGCATTTTGTTTGTTAAGGGATTATTCAAGGCTCCATTGGGGTTTCAGTTCTTACTATGACACAGTGTTCAGGCAACCCCGGGCTGATCTGTTTCCACAGTTCTCCCCGAGTCATCTCTGCATTGATAAGGATCTGCCAAGGGGAGAGGAAGCTTAGTCGAATTACAACTCCTGAATTTCACCTTTGTGTTCTGAAACCTGTTTAGCCGGGTGATCCCATACACAGTCATCAATACACAAAACTGCTACAGCCCTTCATCTGCCATTTGCTCTGGTACTTCCACACCCAGTCAGCCCTGGTTGTTCCCTTTCACATCAATTTTAATGTTCAGTTATTATTTCCTACAGTTGCAGGGATATATGGCAGGAAGGAAGATGCAGGGATGAAAGGCGAGAGACACTTTCCATCTGTCCTGGGGTTCTGCAATCATTTGACAAAGAATGAAAGAAAAAAGAAATTAGTAACTAGTGACCAATTCCAAAGCCTAGCCGTTAGTGTATTTTGCCTTCCTGAGTTTTGCTCTCAGAACTGCTGCAGTTTAAATTCAGGACAGAATAACGGACCAGTTACTTGCACCTACTTGACACTGTATGTGCACAAAATAAATACGATTGATATTCATTTGCTGGTTTGGATACAGTCTGGGGTGAAAGCAGGTAATATCACACGAATTGCAGTTGCATAGCACCTGTTCCAGGACTGAATGAAATGTGCTCAGCATTATATAAATTGACATGACAAGGGCCTGCATTACCTTGTATGCTAGCTACGCAGTTTGCACAGACAGATTTCATTTCACCTTTGATTTCAGGCCCCCTTCGAGTTTAACACTGTAATAGTCAAGAAGAGATCCAAGCTCCTGGGACGTGCATCACTACTATATCATCCTGGGCCATCTGCTTCCCTATCATTTGTCTCCTCCCTTGCACACACAGATCATAAACACATGTTTCTGCTAAGTATACAAAAAGGAATACATTTCGTCACCATAACCTCTGTATAGCTGAAAATGAGCATTGCTCAGTCCTCTGCCAAGCAAGCTATTGTTCAGCTGCATGTTTCTAATCGTGCCAAGAAAATACTTGGCTACTTTATAGTACTAAAAACTATGTGGTTCTGGGTGTGTGATTAACACAGAAGTGCATAGTCATAGTTGCTGCCTCTCTATCTACCAGCATAGTTTCTAAATTGAAAGTTTTAACACAGTACTCAACAGCCCTAATTAAGAACAGATTGGTTAAAAATAATAGCCTGTGAAATGTTATAGCACTGAAGCCAAAAGGTGAACGTACAGTAATAAATGATATTTTGTAGTTATATACGGTTTTTCATCCTGAATGGTATTAAAGTGTTTTATAAATTAATACATAAAAGAACTAGGCATTCTCAGCTAAAAGAGGGAGTGTAAGTGAAAGAATACAGTAATGGAAGGAA
This sequence comes from Vanellus vanellus, assembly GCF_965231255.1. NCBI lineage: Eukaryota > Metazoa > Chordata > Aves > Charadriiformes > Charadriidae > Vanellus > Vanellus vanellus. The sequence continues at coordinate 23,647,025 of NC_138911.1, read as the reverse complement.
GCATAAGTTTTGGTAAAAGTACTGCCCTTCTGAAAAGTTCATTTGAATCCTTTAATTTACCTAGCTCAGAACCAGGATCTGCTGAGTAATACTTGTAATTTTTTTCTGTTTACAAGTAATTCATTCAATAAAGGTTTATTTTATGGATATATGCCTTCCCAAATATTTACCAAATACTCCTTGTCACTGCATTTTATCTGATGGAATATTTCATGTGAACAGTGCCATTACATTATCTTGCAAAAATCTTATTGTGTTCCTGCATAATTACTAACTAGTGTTGCTCCCATTTTATTTAAACTTCTTAAATCGTATAATTATGAATAATGAATAATACTCTTCCTGACAACTTTTTTGTGTGTTTTTAAGTACACTTGTTCCAAAATTTTGAGTAAACAGCTTGATTTCATTAATATGGGAATATTCAAAATTTTAAGCCTGTTTTAAAAATGTGTTATTGTCTTATCTTTGGAAGCATTTTTAAAGTCATATGGCCTGAAAGAGATCATCTGGCTGAATTGCTCACCTATGTTCCCTGCTACAAAAAAACTTTTATTTAGGGAAATATCGTTGCTGTAACATGGGTGCAATAAACAAGCCAAACTAAAACTTTTCATTTGCATTGGGTTTTGAATTGTTATGAAAAGCATGTTTAGAGTAATATTTTACATTTGTGCATCCCTCCACTTAACCTCTGACTTCCTAGTTTCTTGGTGATATTATGAGTTTCCCAAAATTTCCTCTTAAAAATAATATACTCTGGGCCTATATTCTCATCAGGTTGCTGTCTCACTTGGATCCAGAGTCAAAGCTCTACCCTCTAGCCAACCTGGCTAGCAGCCTACATCAAGGTCGCACACCTCTGACTCTGGGATCTATCTCCTGCTATTTCCCTTTGCCAGCCACTCCTAGGAATAACTGCACTGAAGTACATTCACCTCCAAAGTGATGAAACAAATGTACCTCAGGCAGCATGCGCATACTGTTAAAACCGTTCATTAAAATTCTTCTCAGCTGTGCTAGTCTAGAGTTTCAGCTACTAATCCAGGTTAACAGCTCTCCATTTTTTGAGAGGCAGTAAACAAGACGATGGCATTCACCAGGCATTTCAGAGGCACTGTTGGAGGAAGGTATTAGTCAGAGCATAGCTTAAATTAACTTTTTGTCATATACAAAATTGTTTAAATAAACTTTCAACATGTCAAGATTGCAGCTGAAACATTTTTAAGGTCCAGCACTTCAGTGCAACTAATATTCTTCTTGACATTTGATATATTACATGAAGAGCTTCAAATATAAATTGCATTGTAGACAAAAGACTGTCTTGCCTCTGGAAGAAACTCATAAAATGGTTGAATTGTCCGGAAAGTGACACCCAGCAAGGGACAAGAATGCAAACAGATTTAGAGCTGTGGGAGCTCCTGAAGGACACAAGCATTGAGTTAAGAGGCAGTCTGGAAACATCTCTGGACTTACATCCTCCTCTCTGATAAACCCTCATCCTTGATCACACCCTACAGACCACAAGGCCAGCAGAAAGCACAAGGCTTAAGCCAAGTTAAAAACTAAGCCAAAGGAGGAAAATACAAGCTATTAACTTGTAACATATCTGATCTGGGTTGTTAAAAGGGTTCAGTTCAGGGAAAGTTGATTGAGGGGCATTCCTTTATACCACATTTGAGCTTTACTTTATATCCTGATATAAACATCAGTTCAATACACTGACATGCTTATTTACTCTAGATCTGATCTACCCAGGCTGCCAGTGGGTGTCAGGGGGGCAGCTGGCACAGCAGCAGTGGCTGCCAGCACCTACCCTAACTGAGTGTACTCAATATCACAAGCTTCAGGATTAACTTTTCTAAAAGCTGGTAATAATTACAGGAGAACAGAATACACCCATTTTCCACAACAGCAAGTGAAATACAAACCACACTATGATATCACCTCTTAAAAGCACATTGCAGTTATAACCCTGCTATCCAAAACATTTGCCACAAGAGGTAAAACAAAAAGTTCTGTTATACCTCTTCAAACTCTTTCCACATCATGACTCCCATTCTCTTTTGAACCAGTAATGCCCCCACTTTTGTCAGAGACACTAAAATTCATTCTGCCCCCGCTACAACCAGCCTCTACTGATCATAAGATCATGCTGACCATAAGGTAACGCAGCCATATTAACTTGGCAATCTACCCACGCTACCAGTCCAGGTCCAAAGGCAAGAAAATATGGGCTTATCTGCAAATAATTCAGAGATGCCTGTAGAACAAATTGGTCTTCATCCAAGCCCTAGCTCACACTCAAAGTAATTCTGTGAGAGAACACCAGAAAGACTCAGTTGTTGACTGCACAACCTTTTCAGATGCTTCTTAAAACTTCACCCTGTTCCCAGTTCTTCACAGAAAGGGACACATTAGTCCAACCTCTAACACACTAAATTCAAAAACAAGAATTAAAAAAAACAGCTTCCATTGATATTTTCTGGTTCTAAACATATTTTTTTTTCCAAGAAAGGAGCTGGAACTGAGGCTATTGGATACGACACTGTTCTAGTTGAGTACACTCCTCTTTATTGTATCAGTGTCAATTTACCGTTGCAATAGTGGAGTGGCATGACCAAGGGGTGCTGAAGAATAAGTAGCCTCTGAAGATCACCCAAATACTCTTCACAGGACATTTTTTTCCTCAGAAGAAAGACAGGAAAACTAGACTCTAAAATCATGTTATTCAAGACAAGCAGTAAAAAAATACCTAATCTGAATCAAGCACATAACAACAAATTCAAATATAACTGGGCTTCACAGATAGTGAATATATTTCCTTCCATTTTGTAGTAGCATACTCTCTTGCCTCCCCTTCCAACTAATTTCAAAAGCTTTAGTTAAGTTTTCCTAGATTTTGAGATTTCTTAAAAAAAAAAATAAAAAAAGAAGTAAACTGTTATCTTGAAGGCAAGGCAACACCAAGAGCTACCATCCCAGGAAGTAGGAAGGTATGCAGTAGGAGCAGGCACAAAGACAAAGCCAAATCTCCACAACAGCCTCAAGCTGAAGACCCCGGGAATGAGTTTAAATGTCACCTCAGGTCCATGGGCAGAGAGGTGGAGGTGAGGGAAACCAGGAGGGGCTGCTCAGGGCCATTAGGGCAATCAGCACCCTCAGGGCCCTGACACACCTAGCCAGCATGGTGCACCTGGTGGGGATTGCCTCGAAAACGATAAAAGCTGGAGGAAGTTAGAGCAAGATCCCCCTGCCTTCTTAGGGAGGAAGTTGAAAGGAGGTTGTAGAGAAATTTGTTGTCCCTTGAACCATTGTGTGTCTCGTCAGCTGTGCTGTTGAAGTGTGAATGTCTGAAGACTGTTCTTATCCTTATTTTTCATGCGTCACAAGTATGTGTTTTGTGGGAGCTCCTATTGTAGGCTAAAGAATTAAAATTGCATTGGGTTTCTGAGCTTAGAGTGCGTAAAGCCTTTTGCTGACAGTGCTGCTTCTGCCCTTTGCTCTTCCTCTGACTTCAGTACTTTGTAGGAAAGGGATGGTTTCCTTTCTACTTAAAACTCGCAATTATCAATATGTAAGTATATATGTGATAATACATAACTGTTAGATGATATAAGAAAAGTTTTGTAGTTGTGTCAACGAAGATAAATGCTAGTTAAAGATTCTACTAGAGGTGTTGTTTTAAGTTCTCTCTGGCATTTTAGCTACTTTTCTATTCTTTGCTAAGCATTTTAAAGTTTCTGAAGCAACAGGATTGCTAGCGGTACAATATGTACATATACATGATTATATGTTATATATGTGCTAATACATATGTGAACAACATGTGTGTAATGTCTTGTGTCATTAAATCACTTTGTTTATTAACCAGTATGTCATTATAAAGTAATGTAGTATACACAGGGGTTAGAAAAAAAAAAATAACTGAAAGTGAATTTCAGGCTTCTGAATCCATAATAAAGTATCAAAATTACCTGCTCTTCTCAGTTAGTGAACACCCAAAACCATATAAAAATCAATATAAGGAGCAGGTGTTCAGGCACTACTCTTAAGCACTGCTAATACACTTTCAAGTACACTTTTTCCACTCATAAAATGGTGATCCTACTGTGCTAACATGTCAGCTGCACAGGCTGCTGGCTAATTCCACTGCTGTTAAGAAAAGAAATGTAATTTAGCAAAGCATGATGAGCTTCTGTCAGCCTAAATGGATCTGCCTGTATGTTGTGTTGTCGCCTAGCACTTCAGACAGTAAACACTTACAAAAGCAAATTGTTGGCTCTTTGGCTACTTGCTCAAGCCAGATGGAGTCCCATTTTGTACCCTTTACTAAGATGGACATAAATGATTATCTGGTGATCTTTCTTTCTTTCTCTCTTTGCATTTCTCATTTTACTGAGATTAGAACAGCATATTGAGCAAATACCGTATGTTCTTGTATGGTCAGAAACCTTCAGGTGCTCATCTGCATTACCACCCTTTACTCCTGTGCAAGTTTGTTAGACTGAAGAAATACATTTCACAGAGCAAACTAGGAAAATATTGGTGTAATAGTGCCGCCTTCTGATATTATTCCTTAATCTGTTGCTTCCTGTATCTTAAACTGTCCTTGCAATATCCTTTTATCCCCACTTTCTTTAGTTTCCAGCAGCCTTTGGAACTGTTACGTTAGTACGTACAATTATATTAATGTGAATGTTTTGTATTTGCAAACCAGTGTGCATTCTTCCAGTTTTGTGTGCTGTCAATGGCAAAAGCCTATAGTTGTGTCAATTTCTTACACAACCTAAATTTCAGAAGTCACTTGCTTATGATTAATGTCATGCTGTAATGGCAGGTAGGAACTCAAGTCTTCTGATCGTTCGGCTGCAAAGTGGCTTTGGTAGGGCACTGACACAGAATTATTTCTGTAATTTCTTGGGAAGCTCAAAGCTTCAAAAACATGTGAAGACACAGAAGCATATCAGTGTTTTTCTTTGGCCTCTGCCAGTATTGAAGCTTAGTAAGCTTTAACATGACAGGAATTGATTTTTGTCAATTTGTATCAGAAATAAATACTGAGGACTGCTGCATATTAAACAGTAGGGTATGCTTTTATGTCAATAACTCCTGACCAGATACTGTTAGCTCATTCTGTTTAACTCTAACAAAACTCCCTCCATAGGGTAATAGGATGTTCTAAAACTGTTTGTTGTTTTTTTTTTTTTTTTGTTGGTTTTTTTTTTTCCTGACTAATTGAAGAAATGTAAGCAGGCTTCTGCAAATCCTCTGGAGTTTAGTTTCCATATATATATATTGCAGGTGTTGTTTCTTTCAATCAATGGCTTTTAGTGCTGCACCATGACACTCAATAATGTTATCCAGTAAAAAGGTAAAAAAACCCCAATATTAACCTCAGAAACTACTGAAGAATGGTTAATCAAACAGGGGTCAATGACACTGATTACTTCTCAACAGCTTACCTCAGGATCAAAAGTAATGAAACAAACAGTGATTTGACTAGGATAGAAAGAACCTGTCTGTGTAACATACTGCAATAGCAAAAGATTTATGCTATTTTTTTTTTTAAAGGTTGCAGCTGCCACTCCCTCACTGAGCTATCTAATGCATCTAAAGTATATCTACTTCTCAACCCTATATCTAGGGATTATTTGATGTAATGTTTGATTAGTAGTTCTCTGAAATTCAGTGATGAATGTGACAAAGGTCATTTAAATTCTCTTTTAATCTTGCTTGTTTGCACATAAAATGAGTTTGTGCCAGCCAAGTTGCCAGTAAGTTTTGCTGACAATGGAAGTAATATCTGTAAATATTTCTCTACATACTGTTGGACTGTCAATGCATCTGACTCACCTTGTTTGATTTTTTTTTTTTTTTTGTTGCATGTCCTTCTCAGAAAACATTACTGTTTACAACAGTACTGACTATATATATAGTCCAATTTGATTAACATATGAAAACCCTCCAAGATATATATGGATTACATCTTATGTGTACGCAACTTCTCCAGTATACATAGTTAGGAATAATTTCTTAAGAAGCTGTATTTTAAAACAACCAGAAAAGGAGAATATTACTACCCAAAAAGACAGAATAATAAAATCATCATAGCTTTTTTCCTTGAGGATTGTTTCTTACAAAATAAAAAGGGAACAACCTGACATAAACAGAGTGTCAGTTTATTCCTTGCTCAGGACTCTGTTTTAATTTGCTATTATCTCAGTAAACCTTGCAGGATACTTGAGCTGAGATGAGGCACAGACAGGCGTTATCTGACTCTGCTCCACGCCAGACTGCTCTTAGTGCGGAGCATTAGGTGAGTAGATTACGTACCTCCCAGAAGACGTGCAGGGACAGAAGATGTGCCTTTGTCTATGCCTTCTTCCTTGGAGCCCTGCTACGTTTAAGAGGTCTCTGAAATATGTGGTACATTCCCTTCCTGAGGTACTCAGTAGAAATACACTTCTCAGGTGTTTATGTACTGTCCAAGTGCTTTCTGACATACAGTAACACCTTACCTCCCCACATTGCCAACAGAGCTTCCTGCTCAAGAAGCATTTCTCCAGATATGGTGAGATTTCTGTGAAGAGCTGGTGGGACCTGCAGCTGTTTCTCGCAGTCATGATCCAGGCTGTACCATTAACTACTCTCAGCATAAATCTCTCCTTCTTTCCCAAACCCATGAAAAAGTTTTTATTGTATTACATGAAGTCTTAGAGATCTTTTTTTGTCTGTAAAGCCTCTCTGATTCCAGTGGTTCCTCATATGGGTACTGAAGTTGCCACTCCAGACTGATTCAGCTTTGCATAGTCTTGAAAATAACAAATCATTCTGTTGCACACAAGTGTGGCTGGAGGAATTTCTTTCCTTCCAAACACTCTGAGTAAAGAGCATTAATTTACCATCTGCCTTTGGGTACTGACTCTTGATTAGCATCCAGATATACCAGTAGATTTATTTTTGCTCTCAGCTGTAGGTCTTTTTGTGTCCCAGAGCCTTCATGTCCTTTCCCATGTCTGAACAACCCATGTGCTTCACTAAAAGAACTGTTTCTGTATCCTCCACTTTTCTTTGCCTCCAGGAATCAATCATGCTGAAGAAGTATAGTCTGAATAATTTACTTTGCAGAGCTTATGCTCTACAGCCACAATTCTCAGTTTTCCAGGAAATTGTTAGCCTTTCAGCTTTTTAGGATAGGTGTCTCTTACCAATCGGATAATTTCTACAGCACCATGGTTACTCTTAATTTCCAGGTCTCATAGCTTCCAGACCCACCATTAACCCCTGCTTGATTTCAATATTCCTTTACTGCTTGAATTCCTAGAACTGGCACTTATTTATTTTTCTTTTTTGAGGGGAGAAGGGGGGACATAATACACTCAGAGGCATCAACAGATTAATCTTTCTGCTGCGTATGACTGCATGGTTGTAAAAGATGTCCTCACTGTACAAGTTTGATGCCCCAGACCCCACCTGAGCTCCAAGTTTGACCGTGCTGTCAGTTTGATCTAAACTGTCTCATCATCTCAATGTCACCTAAACAGCCTTTAGAACTGGCTTTTTTGGTAATTCCACCTGAGATGGATTTACAGTATGTATTTTTTCAGTCTAACTCACTATGACCATTAAAAGCTTATAACTTGCACAAGACAAGAGATTTATCTGTGTATTGTCTAAAACTAACACTGCATGTGTTTCCATCATATGGCACAGCTATAGTGACTGTCATGTGTTGCATGCAGATAAAGCATGACTGACTTTACATCTTCCTGTTCATGGCTGTCATCTGACACGTGGATGAAAATGGAAGGATCTATATCAATCCCATACAATCTGTTGCCCTCAGCATAAATAACGTAGCCTGTTCAGATGAACAAGTAAAAGTCTTGTAGTACTTTACTCCTATTTTGTCATGCCAGCTTAAACTGCTCAAGTCATGACTGATATTTGATTGCCACACCAATTACAGTGAAATAGCAGTTGCTCCTTTGAAATTACTCAGTTGGGTGTTGGATTGCAGATTTCAGGCTGTAGTGAAGAAGAAAGTCTTTCTAAGAAGAAAAGAAGGCTTCCCTACAAAGAAGTTTGTCTCCCACTAGTTTTCCAGATGCTAAAATACAGCTTAACAAAAAGCTGTTAACTACTCCAATGCTTGTTGAAAAGGAGGTTTCAGAGAAATATTTGGATTTTGTGGGGTTCAAATAAGAATAATGTAAGGAGGTAATGAGCTTTCATGTTTTTTAAAATAATAAAATAATCAAGGTGCACTTTGTGGCTTACCTTTTTGCTTCACTTCAACTTTTCTCAAAATCATTAAAATAAGAAGCTGATGAAAGTAGGCACTACATGTGATATCCAGAGTGCATCTAGTGGGCTCTAATTCACCACTAAGAAGTAACAGATTCAGTAATCTGGAAGGTAAAAAATGTTTCTTCTTTTCTGTTAGATGGAAAATTAAACAGGAGGTTAAATGCAAATTGCTAGTCTCCATTAATGTAATTAATGGAATTAATGGAAAGATTTTATATAAAGAATCACGATAACTTCTACTGGAAGTTTACCACTGAAGGGGCATTTGTGCAAGAAATCTACTTGTGAAATGCCCCGGAATTATTCTTCAAATAACAAGAAGCTTTTCAAACCGGTGAGTAAAGATCCATTCAGGCACTTTTTCCTAGGTCTTAAAGCCATTGCGTTATTCCTGAAGGCTTGTTTCAAAAGTAATATATGTTGGTTTTGTAGCTTTACTAGTATCTATGTTAATTCACTAAGCAGAGCAGTAGTAGTTTGTTTTCTGGAGCTGAAAGAGATGGCAAGAAAGAGGCTGCTCTAAACTCTGCTTGAAATAGTGGCAAGGAAAAGTGCTTAGGAAGATTACATAGCTACTATTCTTCTAAACTTATTTTGCCATTTTATTTAAGTTGTTTCAGGTTTATTATGTGCCTTACTCAACATGACATCACTGAAATGAGAAGCAAATCTGATGAACACTGTAGTAAGTTACTCAATCAAAGTAATAGGAGATGCCTAATGAATGATTAACAACAAAGTGTCTTCACAGTAGTAAAGCAGTAAAACAACTATTTGATCACTAAATAAAAATCCCATTGGTCTATAATTCACTCAGTTTTAGTGATGGAAAAATTGATCTTTATCATAAAGTCTTTACTACTGAAAAATTACTTTTTTCGGAGCACACAAATTACTTGAAACTAGTTAGGCTTAATTCAATACTTGGAATTTTCTTGCCTAGATCTTCCAGCACTACTGGAATTACCTGCTGACATTTGTTGTTCAGTGCAGATTTGCTTTTAACTATCAATGACTCTTGCTTACATTTCACGGCTACGGTGCCATTATTTTGTCATATATATTTGGAACAAATAAATTAATGTTTAAAAGTATGAAATGAAATATACTACATATCTATGTCCTAGTTTAATTATAGCCTATAATGGGCAAGAGTACTTCCTTTCTATTTTTACATTCTTCCAGATAGTCTGTTAGCTCATCATGAAACATGTAGAGAAAAGCCACCTAAATAGCCTCAGCATTTGAGATATTAGTTATTAAACTCAGTTGCCCAAGTAGAAGACTGAGAGATAACTTGATTATTTTTGCAAAGTGACCTGCTCATGGAAACAACACTCAATAGCACTGTTTTCAACCTTGCTGAAGTGAATAGTTAGAATTGCTAGTGAAAAGCTGAAGTTAGAAAAATTCAACCCAGGGTTAACATGTGGTTTCCTAGAACAAAGGTAATGAAATACTGGCCCAACTTATAAGGCAGATGGCAAGCCTTTTCAATACTTAGCATTTCTTCAGAAACATATATTTAGAGACATCTATCTCCTATTTAGAGGCAAAAGAGAGAAGATGAAGGTAGAGAAATAAACTAAATTGGTACAAGGTCATGCCTGTCCTAGAAGACAGAGCTGTAAACCCTGTCATGGATTGCTGTTCCTATCCTGGGCCTTGAGGCCCAAATCAACATACTGCAATAGTGACTTTGTGCATCAATTGGGAAAATCTATCCTTTTTTTGTTTGTTTGTTTTGTTTTGTTTTGACTGCAGCTGGGGACAAATTATGTAGGGTTAGTATTTTGAGGAGAAGTAGGGGTTGTTCTTTTTGGTTCCAAGAGATCAAGTCTCAATTGTGTTCGGTATGAAACTGTCAATTTTCTTCTTTTATTTTTTTTTTTTTTTACTAGTTTAGCTGTGGCTAACTCTGGGTTTTTTTGTCCATTCCTGCAATATTGATGTCACAGGGATGCCTATTCAGTCCCTGTCACTTCAGGGCATTGGTACTTTCATCTATTCTGTTCTCTGGCTGTAGCATTCAGAGGAGTGCTGTCCACAGGATTGAAGTACCCTAACTCAAGTGACTCAATTCATATTGGAGCAACTGCCTGGATTTTGATGTCTCATAATATACAACAGGTCAGAGTAGATTATCTGTTAGCTCTAAACATTGTGAAAAATCATTTGTCTTCTGTTTGTATAATTGTTTGCATGTAGAGAAGTTTCCCAGGAGAGAGGGTCAAGAATTCTGTGCTGAGCTACAGAGTTTACAAATTAATTTAATCAAAGCGATTCTTTTCTGTGTCATATTTCTCAATAGCATTTACTGAAAGCCTGTTTCACACTTTTATTTTTATTTTTCCAGTGGTTTTAATTATTTACAGACAGTAATTTGTCTGACAAATGTCATAGCATGGACTTGAGAGATTTTTATTAGTAAGTATGGTATCTGTGGTGTAATGCAGGAATAAAAAAGACAATTTTCCCTTGGTCAAATAATTCACCATGAATAAATTGTCTAACAAATACAGTAGTTTGCAAACAGTTAGCGAAGCACTGCTGCTTTTAACAGTTAATTTTTATTAATCTATGAAGGTAACTTTAAGAACATAGTTTCTTCCAGAAAACTAGTTTTGAAGAGTAACTGAGGGTGATGTCCTTAACAGTGGATCCACAATTAAATGGAAAATTTAGCACTCAAACTATAGAACAGTGTTAATTTTGCTGTCATTCTGACATGTGGTTGGACACTAAAGTCATATGGTAATGTGGCTATCCCATGACTCGACTGCAGAATTTCAATATCATTAAATAGCAGCTGTTCTGGATTAGATTAAAAGTCCATCCATCATAAAAACCCATCTTTCACACTGACAGCAAATCAGAAAATAGCATCAGAAAAGTTTGTTGCAATATTTTTCTACAATACCCTTCCAGATTTAGTAATTGGAACAATGTTTTGGCAAATATTAATCATGGGGACTGTTACAGGTATCAGTCTTTAGATATGAGGTTTACTTGATTTTTAGGACTCAGCAGTATTTTCAGAGAAAGTGATAGGTATCTAACCACTTCAGCAATGACTTACATGGCTTTTCCTTGTTATTTATAAGACTTTTTTTCCAAAGTATGTCTAAACCTGAGAAATAATTAAGACTAGGTATTTTTAAAAGATCTGTCTTCTACTGCATAAGCCTGTCTTAGATCTTTAGTGAGGATAGGAAGGTACGTGGAAATGCATTTAGTGGTTACACCATAGGGGACTTACAGTAATTACTTTCATCAGCTCTTCCAAATATTTTCAGTACAAAGCTGATTAGGACAACTCTTTAGGCCACATAAAGATTTTGTTTCAGTGAAGTGATTTTTTTCTGACAGGAAATACAATTTTCTAAAAGCAGAAAACTTGTAATTTAGTTGTCTGAATTAAACTCTCACCAGAAGAGTCAGTTTCGGAGACCTCTCACATCACAGCCAGTACTGGGTGGATTAAGTTTAAATTCTACCAAGTAAGTATATAAACCTCTGAAAGTGGCGTATCTCAAGTATTGCCTTAAGTTTGTTTTAGGGAGTAAATATCTACATGGTTATAGAACTAAGGATGCAGGTAAAGCAGGATCTGCATGTAAAGATGCTAGAATAGCTAGTATATTTGGAAAACTTAGGTGTCTGTTTTGGGCACATGTAAGGTTTTTAGGAGCAAGCCTGTTATTTCCCTTATACCATTGCCAAATGCAAGCAAATTTTCCACACTGTAATTTCTAAAGACCATTAAGGGAAATAAGTTCTTTACTAACTTCTTCAGAATATTTGCTTAAGTCTGCCAAAAGCAGGAACTATGTATATGCTAATGTAATTAGGATGAGTTTTTTCTCTTACCAGTACAATCAACTTTAATCAAAATTAGAGCTATATGTTTTAAAAGCATAGTCAACCAAATAATCAGTTATAGTTTAGTTCAAATGGATACATAGGTGTTCAGAAGCTTTTCCCTCTGTCTTATCACAGTTCTTGATATTGAAATTTTGCGAAGCCATATTCTTTTGAAGAACATATAGACAGTGAGCAGTGGGATCAACTGCATGTTCAGCAAGTTTGCAGATGACACCAAGCTGAGTGGTGCAGTTGGTGTGCCTGAGGGATGGGATGCCATCCAGAGGGACCTGGACAAGCTTGAGAAGCAAGCCCATGTGAACCTCATGAGGTCTAACAAGGCCAAGTGCAAGATCCTGCACATGGGTCAGGGCAACCCCCAGTATCAATACAGGCTGTGAGATAATGGGATTGAGAGCAGCCCTGCCAAGAAGGACTTGGGGGTATGCGTGGATGAAAAGCTGGACATGAGCCGACAATGTGCTCTTGCAGCCAGGAAGGTGAATCATATCTTGGGCCACACCAAAAGAAGCTTGGCCAGCAGGTCAAAGGAAGTGACTCTGCCCCTCTACTCTGCTCTGCTCTCGTGAGACTCCACCTAGAGTATTGTGTCTAACTCTGGAGTCCTCAGCACAGGAAAGCGATGGACCTATTGGAGTGGGTCCAGAGGAGGGCCACAAAAATGATCAGAGGGCTGGAACACCTCTGCTATGTGGACAGGCTGAGAGAGTTGGTGTTGTTTGGCCTAGAGAAGAGAAGGCTCTGGAGAGACCTTACTGCAGCCTTTCAGTACTTAAAGGGGGCTTATAAGAAAGATGTGGACAGACTTTTTAGTAGGGTTTGTTGCGATAGGACAAGAGCTAATGGTTTAAAATTAAAAGCAGGTAGATTTAGATTAGATATAAGGAAGAATTTTTTTACAATGAAGGTGGTGAAACACTGGAAGAGATTGTCCAGAGACATGGTAGATGCCCCATCCTTGGAAACATTTGAGGTCAGGTTGGATGGGGCTCTGAGCAACCTGATCTAGTTGCAAATGTCCCTGCCCATGGCATGCGGGTTGGACTAGATGACCTTTAAAGGTCCCTTCCAACCCAAACAATTCTATGAATTCCATTTGAGTCCCCTTGACCTTTCAGATGAAGCTGTATATAGCTATATGTGGTATATGTGTATATGTGGTGACTTCAATTCAAATTTCAACACCTGATTAAAAAAAAAAAAAAAAGACAGGAAAAGGTTTCTATAGGCTGGACTAGTCACATGCTTCTCACAGCCAATTCAAACATTTCCATGCTTCATTTCAGCAAATAATTCAAACTACTCCACTTCTGTCTTTGCACAGCTGATATTTAGTGGCAGATATGATTGCCTCTGAAAACTACATCCTTTGCCATATTCAGATGGCAATATAAAGGTTTCTAAAACACATTCTGAAACGGTGATGCCTCTTGGATGCTACTTAAAAACACAATCGTCATGAAATAGGTACTTAGTCAGAGAGCATCTGGAATGTTCTTTTCCATTTTGAACATTCTGAGAAACATTAGCAGAGAAGAAATTTAGGAAAGAGCAGTTATGGATGATTACAGGTCAGGAGGAATCAAGTTATGATACACAATAATGTTTTTAACTTTTCCAAATGAAAAAGCTGTGAAGAAATGTGTTTGAAAACTGTAGTGGGGCTATTTGTCCCTTCCAAGCCTGTTCCAATGTATCACTCCCTTATTGGGAGTTCAGGGAGACAGAAACAGAGTTACTGACTCTGGTAAACCCCCCCAAAAAAGACTTTGCCCAGCCTCTGAACTGTGGGACTGTATTAGGAAGGACAATGCAGCTCTGGGAATGACATTGAGGGAAAGGCTTTCCAGAAAGGTCAGGGTGGCACATGGGGACAGGCCTTAGGGCAGGGAAAAAGTAAGTTTGCTTTGGAGTTCAGTGTGGAGTTCAAGTGATGCAGTGAATTCCTGTGATTGCACAGGGTTCCTGGCCAGGAGGTGAGGATACCATGTTAAGGCCTTATCCTGACACCTACCAGTCCCTTTCTATTTGAGGTTGGGGGATGCAGGGAGTACAGGTTACCGATATAGCTTGACAAGTCAGAAGAATGACCTATCCCACCCTCGCCTCCATTCTGGTTAGAGTGGAGAGCTCTGGTTTTCCTTTTGCCTCTGGAGGCCTGGAGTTCACCTGGGGATAAGGACATCTCTGAAGGAAAGACAGGCACTCTGAGCAACAGGCATTTGAGTTGATGTGTGTGGCAGAGAATGTCATTGCTGTGTACTCATTCTGCTACCTCAGAAGAACTGGTGTTTTGTATCCGTCTGGCTGATGAGTCAGCTAAAATCAAACTGTCACAGAAGCCACGAGAAGAATCATGGATTGTGAGAGGCTGAAGGAGGAAGTAAGAAGCAGGTACCTTGATCTGTCAGAATGCCAAGTGCCTTTAAACAAGAATCTACGAATTGATAGAGAAGATCTGCATACCAAAGAAAAAGAAACTCCTTAGCTTCTACTGATGTCAAAATAAGGATAATGGTAAGGAAGAATTACATGCAATGCAAGCAAAAGGTGTCTTAATATTGATAGCTGGGGAATGTAAGATATCACCAAGGTAATTGATGCATATTGCATCAAATGATTCACAAAAATAGTACTGGACAAAGCATTGAAAATATGCCTGCATTAATGGGAAGATGAAATTAATGATCCACCATCAAGAATTTCTCTGTCAAGTTCTTGTTGGTGTAAACTACTGATATGTCTGTATGCATCTTTGTGACTCATTCAGAGTATCCTTTGCCTAACTAAAATAAGAAGGTCAACACATCTTATCTGCAATATTTGAAGTAGATTTAGTGGGGCTTCTGGGCTACCTCCTATTCTGAAAAGCTTTCTGTGCCGTTACAAAAATCGTGAGAATTTGCCATGAGTCTTCACTACTTGATCTAACTTTTTAAGCTGCAGTTCTTAAACAGATGATTTAGCTCAAAATAAAGCATGTTTCAAACTGTATTGTTACTGTTATATTTTAACCACAAATACTAGATTAGTGCTTATTTTTTATTCTGTCTTTTTAAGACTTTTCTTCAGTATTCTGAAATTAGGTTCATGTGAATATAGGGTTTCTATAGCTGTTCAGATGACATAAAGGACCACTATATTTCCTAGAATTGTTTATGGTATTGCAGTGCCATCTGTGTCAGAGCAAAAATTGAGAACATATAATAATATTTTTCTTATAAGTATGTAATTATTGAGAAATGTCTGAATCATGCTTCAAGAAGGATTAAGTTTAAAAATAATTAAAACAATTTTAACATATGTCAGTCAATAAAATAATACAAAACAAAATTTCAAGGAAAAAAATGGACATACTTCACTGCCACCCAGAAACAGAAGGAAAGAGGATAATCAGAATATATAATCAGTATCAAGAAGAGATACTCATTACCTTCATGAAATGTAAAAGGAAGTCCTGATTGAGATTTATAATTAGTGCTTTTCAAACAGAGGACTCTGAATACTACATATTTTATGCAAAAAAATAGTCTGCTTAGTCTTAACTCTTCAGTTTGTTCCTGATTCACTTCCATCTCTCTATCTGGAAAATAACCAATAGTTAAAGATGCATTAAACTTTTTCAATTTCTTTTCCATGTTTATAATTTTTATTTATGATAAATAAAAATTCCCTTTACACTGATTTTGGTGGCTTAGAAAAACTTTACCAGTAGTAAGAGAACATAAAAACATCTAAGCAGTGTCAGTTCATTGGACGTGGGGGTGGTGGGTGGGGTGGTGAACCACAAGTAACTCTAAAATTCTTTCCAGGTATCAGTTTCCTAAGAAATTCTATGAGATTAATCTCAAATTGGCAGTTTGTGTGCTCCTCCTTTCATTTCTACAAGTTCAGAGTCTTTTGGTAGATTTCAAAATATTTTGTTATGGCTGGAACTTTTTTTCTTCTAGGCACTTTATCTCTTCTAGGCATTCTTTTTTCTTAATGTTTTATTTTCCTACTGATTTCAATGGTTGTAAATTCTGTGTAATTCCTTGGAAATATTCACTAAAGCAGCTTATGCGTGAAAGCTGGTAGGATGAGCTTCAAATGCTAATGCAAAAGAGGGTTGATGAGAATGATCTACATTTTGAAGGGACACTATTCTGTGCTGCCCTCCACAAAGAATGGCTGTTCTGGTGTGGTGTTTTTTTTTTTTTTAAAGCTTAGGACTTTTGTTTCCTA
The DNA here is from genome assembly GCF_965231255.1 of Vanellus vanellus. Classification (NCBI taxonomy): domain Eukaryota; kingdom Metazoa; phylum Chordata; class Aves; order Charadriiformes; family Charadriidae; genus Vanellus; species Vanellus vanellus. The sequence goes on along the minus strand of NC_138911.1, from coordinate 23,630,603 downwards.
TGTACCTCATACTTCTCAACTTGTTCTCAGGAGAACTTCTTACAATTCAGGTTTATAGGGGTTGGTCTTGAGTTGTTGAAGCAGACTTTCATGGCTTTGGAATGGTATCTACTGACTACCAAGTAGGCTGCAAACAGTGAGAGGGAAGGTACAAATACTATCCTTGGAATAGTGATGAATCAAAAAGGGATAATGTGTCTGGAATAAGTATGAAAGAGGATTTGTAATATTTTGGAAGAATAGTTGTGAGGTTTAGGGAAGTTTTCACCAAACGAAAGAAGTTCCAAATGTTTGCACAGTTAATATTGCTGACACCAGTCTTAACGTAAGTAAAGATATTTCCTCTCTGAGATGGAATTCTTTTTTGATCTCTTTGAGCTGGGAAATGAGGTAGAATAAACTGGCTTCTGGTACCCTAAAAAATTCAGTCTTTCCATGTTCTGAAGGCATTATGTAATTTTATCAGTTATTATTTCTGTTCATATTATGACTATTAATCTTTCCTTTCATAAATTATTTTTTAGCAAATAAAATTGTAATGTATGTGCCAGTCATTGATGCAGAATCCACTAAGCCCCTGAAGGCACATCTTCTCAGTAGTTCATGCAAAACTGATTTATTATGTTATATTGTACATGGAAAATTTACACTATAATTGACCTGTAATAGACTGCTTTTGATAAATGCTTTAACATACAGTGGAAACGGTACGTAAATTTGAGATTACTTTTGGATTCTAATTGGACCTTTCCTGGAAGGTAACAATAAAAGAAAAATATCATTTGAAAACTTGTTCTAAACTGGCAGTTTGATCCTGCAGTCCTAGAACAGGGAACCTGGAACTAGAAATTGCAGCAATGCATCAGGACCATATCTTTTTTCCTTGAGATCTGTTGCCAGTCTAATTTGCAGATCCAGCTGCGGAGAATTTAACAGTACTTTTCAAGAAGACACGCTTCCATTCACAACTCAGCAAACTTTTTCCAGTAGAAGAGAAAGTAGTTGCCCCAGTCACAGTTTTAATAAGCCAAAGATTGAGATTGCCTGAAGATGGTGGGTGTGGTCACCATTTGACATGGCAGACAGCCAGGCGTTAGTGTTTAGATTATTAGTTATCATGGAGTCACAGAATCTTCAGAGTTGGAAGGGACCTCTAGAGATCATCTAGTCCAACTCCCCTGCTAAAGCAGGATTGCCTAGAGCACATTACTCAGCACTGCATCCAGGTGGGTCTTGAAAATCTCCAGAGAAGGGGACTCCACAACCTCCCTGGGCAGCCTGTGCCAGTGCTCTGACACCCTCACCATAAAGAAGTTTTTCTGTGTATTTGAATGGAACTTCCTGTGTTCTAACTTGTGCCCATTACCCCTCGTCCTGTCACTGGGAACCATTGAAAAGAGCCTGGCTCCATCCTCCTTCAACCCACCCTTTAGATACTTGTACGCCATAATAAGGTCTCCCCTCAGCCTTCTCTTCTCCAGGCTAAAGAATCCCAGCTCTCTCAGCCTTTCTTCATAAGGGAGATGCTTCAATCCCTTAATCATCTTAGTTGACCTGCACTGGACTCTCTCCAGTAATTCCCTGTCCCTCTTGAACTGGGGAGCCCAAAACTGGACACAGTATTCCAGTTGTGGCCTCACCTCAGAGTAAGGGGGAGAATGACCTCCTTCGACCTACTGGCCACACTCTTCCCTATGCAGCCCAGGATTCCATTGGCCTTTTTGGCGACAAGGGTGCATTGCTGGCTTATGGATAATTTACTATCTACCAGGACCCCCAGATGCTTCTCCTCAGAGCTACTTCCCAGCAGGTCCACCCCTAACCTATACTGGTGCCTGGCATTCTTCCTCCCAAGAGCAGGACCTTGCACTTGCTTTTGTTGAACCTCATTAGGTTCTTCTCTGCCCAGCTCTCCAGCCTGTCCAGGTCACGCTGGATGGCAGCACGGCTCTCTGGAGTGTCAGCCACCCCTCCCAGTTTGGTATCATCAGCAAACTTGCTGAGGATACACTCTGTCCCCTCATCCAGGTCATTAATGAATATATTGAACAAGATTGGACCAAGTATTGACCCCTGCGGGACACCACTGGTTACAGGCCTCCAACTAGACTGTGCCGCTGATCACAACCCTCTGAGTTCTGTCCCACAGCCAGCTCTCAGTCCACCTCACTGCCTCCTCATCTAGCCCACACTTCCTCAGCTTCCTAATGAGGATGTTATGGGAGACAGTGTCAAAAGCCTTGCTGAAGTCAACATAGATGACATATACGGCTCTCCCCTCATCCAGCCAACCAGTTATAACATCATAGAAGGCTATCAGATTGGTCAAGCACGATTTACCCTTGGTAAATCCATGTTGACCACTTCCAATAACTTCCTGTTCCTCAACGTGTTTGGAGATGACATCCAGAATGAGTTGCTCTATTACCTTCCCAGGGACAGAGGTGAGACTAACCGGTCTGTAGTTCCCTGGGTCCTCCTTCTTGCCTTTTTTGAAGATCGGAGTGATGTCGGCCTTCCTCCAGTCCGCTGGCACCTCTCCTGTTCCCCATGACCTTTCAAAGACGATGGAGAGTGGTCTAGCAATAACATCTGCCAGCTCTCTCAGCACTCGCGGGTGCATCCCGTCAGGGCCCATGGACTTATGAACATCCAGCTTGGCCAAGTGGTCTCTGACACAGTCCTCCTCAACTGAGGGAAAATCTTCCTCTCTCCAGACCTTCCCCCTTCCCTCCAGGGTTTGGGATTCATGAGGGACAGCTTTAGCAGTGAAGACCGAAGAAAAGAAGGCATTCAGTAACTCTGTCTTCCCTGTGTCTTCCACCACTTGGGCACCCGTCTCATTGATCAGTGGGCCTACATTTTCCCTAGTCCTCCTTTTTCTATTGATATACTGAAAGAATCTCTTCTTATTGTCTTTAACTGCAGTGGCCAAGCTGAGTTCTGCTTGAGATTTGGCCCTTCTCATTTTCCCCCTACATAGCCTTGTTATATCTTGGTAGTCCTCATAAGTTGCCAACCCCCTTTTCCAGAGAATGTAAACTTTCCTTTTTTTTCCTGAGGTCCAGCCGAAGCTCTCTATTTAGTCAGGCTCGTCTTCTTCCCCATCAGTTCATTTTTCAGGACATGGTATGGCCTTCTCTTGTGCTTCTAAGAGTACCTGCTTGAAGTATGCCCAGCCTTCCTGGGCACCTTTGTCCTTCAGGACTTTCTCCCAAGGGACACTCTCGACCATGCTCCTAAACAGGCTAAAGTCTGCCCTTCGGAAATCCAAGGTGGCAGTTCTGCTGGCTCCCTGCATCGCTTCTCCAAGAATTGAAAACTCTACCATTTCATTATCACTGTGCCCAAGACGACCTCCAACCTTTACACCCCTCACAAGACCTTCTCTGTTAACAAACAGTAGGTCCAGTAGGGTGTTTTCCCTAGTTGGTTCCCTCACCAGCTGTGTTAGGAAGTTGTCTTCCACACATTCCAGGAACCTCCAGGACTGTTCCCTCTCTGCTGTGTAGTATTTCCAGCAGACATCTGGGAACTTGAAGTCCACCAAGAGAACAAGGGCGAGTGATCACGAGACCTCTGCCAGCTGCTTATAGAATATTTCATCAGTTTCTACATCCTGATTGGGGGGTCCATAACAAACTCCCATCATGATGCCTGCCCTATTGGCCTTCCCCTTGATTCTTATCCATAAACACTCGACACTGTCCTTCACATTGCTAAGTTCTAGACATTCAAAACTGCCCCGAACGTAGAGGGCCACCCTACCACCTCTCCTTCCTTGCCTATCCCTTCTGAAAAGTTGGTAGCTGTTGATCACAGCTCTCCAGTTGTGTAAGTCTTCCCACCATGTTTCTGTGATGGCAACTATATCATAGTTCCCTTGCTGTACAATGGCCTCCAGCTCCTCCTGTTTATTCCCCATGCTGCATGCATTAGTGTAGATACACTTCAGCTGGGCTGAAGTCTTGCCACTTTTTTGGGTGAACAAGCCCTAATTCCCACCTGATCATGCTCAGACACTTCTGTAGTTACCAAATTATCAATACCCCTCATGTCATGACTGCCACACAAATCACCATCCCCCACCATCACTGAGACAGACTGCAAAACCTTACTAACAGGTTTACCCAGAAGCACTGGCATGCTGCTCCCAGACTCCACTTTAGTAATCCTGGTTGCATCCCTGTCCCGCTTCAAACCTAGTTTAAAGCCCTATTAATTCTTGTCCCAGGATCTTTCTTCCACTTTGGGTTAGGCTTTCCCCACCTGTTGCCAGCATGCCTGGTGTCCTGTAGACCAACCCATGATCAAAGAAGCCAAAGTTCTGCCGGATGCACCAGTCTCGGAGCCAGGAGTTAATTTCCTGGTTCCTCCTATTTATCACCTCATCAACCCCTGCAACTGGTGGGATACAGGAGAGCACTATTTGCGCTCCTGATCCCTTAACCAGCCGTCCCAGGGCCCTAAAGTCATTCTTCATTGCCCTTAGACCTCTGGTACCTACCTCATCGCCACCTACTTGAAATATCAGTAGTGGGTAGTAATCTGATGGCTGAACCAGGGAAGGGAGTTTTCTCCACATGTCCTTAATCCTGGCCCCAGGGAGGCAGCTGACTTCCCTGTGGGATGGGTCCGGTCTACAAATGGGACCCTCTGTTCCCCTCAGAAGGGAGTCACTTACTACTACCTTTCTTTCTTAGTTGACAATGTCCTAAGGCGTGGGGGTGAGTGAGTAGCCCTGGGAGACTCACTGGAGAGATCATCCTCTCCATCCTCAGTCACCTGGCCCTCAATTTCCAAAGCCCCATACCTATTATGCAAGGGCAATTGGGAAGGTGAGGGGGGCCTGGAGGGGTTTCACTTTTGTGTCCGAGAAGGGAGCTGTCTCTACTCCCCCTTGTCGCTTAAGTCCCCTCCTTTTGCCTGGTGACGGGAGGGAAGGGGATCATCCACTTCTGGTAGGGCCTCTTCCTGCTGCCTTTGCCTCAGGGTATGGTTCCACCAATCTATTTCACGTTCACAGTCTCTAATACTTCTTAACCTTTCTGCCTCTTCCCTCAGTTCAACAACCTGCCTGAGCAGATCATTTACTTGATCACACCGTATAGAGCCAGTGTCTCTGGCTCCCTCTGATACCAGTGCCAGGCTCAGGCATTCGTTGCAGTCCGAGACCTGCACAGCTTCATGCTTGTATGGGACCTCAGTCTGAGTTCCCACATTCTTTCTTACAGCAGCTTTTGGCCATTTTGTGGCCATGGTCTTCTCTCACACCAATAGCTGTTGTCAGCTTCCCACACGCCCTGAGCCCGTGCCCCTGCACACTGATGTTCCTCCGCTTGTGCACACCCAGCTCGTGCCCAGCTTAGTCGTGAGGCTTTCAGTGACCTACCGTGCGTAATGCTGTGCCCTGTTCACCCACTCCCGCTGCGGTGACGCCCTGTGCTGTCTCTGAAAGCCATGTTTTCTCGCCTGTTGTAAAGACAAACAACTTCTCATGCAGGAAATTGTACTTGTTTCCCTTTTTCTTCCTTTATGGCCAAGAGAATAGTATGCATAAATGCAACCAGTCACGTGAAAAAGTAATTGAAGGTCAGGTGTGATATGTCTCTGGTAGCCAGGATGAAGTTTTCCTTATTTTACTGTTGGTGTCATGCCCACAATGATAAGCAGCTTTACAAATTGACAGATTTATCATCTTGACATGTAGTTTTCTGTATAACTTTTCCAAAGCTGTGGTTAAGCTGTGAGGATATTTCTATTTGGAAAAAAAACTGATTATGATAATGTACAAATTTTAATACTGTATTCAAATTTTTCTTTTGAATTCTAACCTTGGTCTGTGGTACTGAGGAGACTGGATTTCCTGCACTTGACAATAATGCTTAGTAGTAGTTAAGAAGAATTGGAGAAAAAGTCATGGTGTTGTATTGATGGTGTTGAAAATACTGTGTTTTAGTCAATCCTTGAACCAAAATGTTGAAGTTTTGATGTATGGAATGCTTTCTTTACACCAAAGCTGGTAACACATTGCACACTGCACATGGAAACAAGAGCAGCATTCTAAAACTAAGGTCTATGTGGTAAACAGGAGAAGAGGAGTGAAACAGGGAGCTGCCTAACCATAACCACGAAAACACAAGCAGTCAGGTTTAAACATCAGTGGTGAAATGTGACATAGGCAATTTGCCTTGTAGATAGTAAAAACTGAGTAATTATTTTGAAACAGTTTTATGGGGAAACAGACATCTTACATTTCAGAAAGACTGTCATTTCAGGGGAGATTAACTTAAAATATTAGAGTCAACACAGCAATTGTGACAAGTTTGCAACTCTACTCTGAACTAAAGAAGCATTGTATTATAAAGGAGGAGAAACTTGTTTCATAAAAATAAGTATGGACCAGTAAAATAAGTTAATTAACCATTGTGAATGTTAACTGAAGCAGCGTCAGATTATGCTGACTACTTTTCAGTGACACTTGAGGAAATGTCTTTTGTTCTGTATCATTTTCTTCTTGGGGACTGGGCAGGGTGAAGAAATCTTGCAGACTGAACCAAGCTTCTGATGAAAGAGGAAAGGAAAACTGGGTTAACTTCTTACAATGACAAGAATTCAGGGAGGAAAGCTGAAACATAAAAAAGGTGTTGTAGATGTATGAACCGAGACAGTTGTGGACGCAAACAAGTGGAGCCATCCGTTTCTCCTACTCTTCCCTTTCTGGAGGACAGAAGGTAAGGAAGGGCGATTCTGTTTATCATTAGAAGTTATGATAGATTTTAGAATATGCTATTATGTGTGACTTCTTTGCAAGCCATGCAAAGCCAGCAGCGTTCTTATGCTAGGTAGTCCCAACTTTCAAAGAAATGGTGGGCAAGAGCCTTTTCAACCTCTCAGGTTATGCCTCTAACTGTAGCTTGAAATAAGTTGTTCTGTGGATGAACAGAGGACTCAGTCTCCTGGGCTGTCAACCTAGCACCCTTCCCAGGTATAAAACTCACTTAAATAGAAAACAAAGAAATCTAATAGCCATAAGACCTGATAAAGTGCTAGCTTAAATGGGAGACCCAGAGGAGTGCAAGTATGATTTAGCGAGAAAAATATCTTTCTCACATGAGTAGTGCATCATGTCAGCCCTGTTATCGCCAAGGTAGGAACAAGTAAGAAGGTAAGAACACTTTAAAAAGAATAGAACAATCGAACACCCTAGTCTGAGAACCAGTCTCCTTTTTGTTCTTGTTAGTACAGAAGCTTTGATATAAAAGCGAGGTTGATATAAAATCGGCTGATGTAGGGTCAGAAGTATTTACTAGCCTAGATGACTTCCTGTTTCTACACCTGTGGGATGTAGATATGGCTGTAAATAAAACTAGTGAAAATTCCAGCTATCCAGAAAAATACCAAGTTGGCTTATTATCAGTGGTGGTACAGGAAGAATAAAATCCTTCCACAAAAGAAATGCATAGTTCAAGTTAGAAAGTATAATGAACCATGTTTTCCCTTGTATTAAAGCAAATAACCTAGTTTACTAACACGAAGCTATCTCTAATCCAATTGCACTTTTTTTGCTCCAGGCTGCAAAAGGAAGGACTACCTTGCTGAGTTCTAGAGCATGGCAGGCAGTGGACCTGCACCTTCTGTTTCCTGTTTCTGATGCATCCGAGAACTGGTAAAGTTGTAGCTTACTTAGTTGAATGCATAGACTTCAGAGACAAAGTAGAAATGATCCTATACTAATGTGTCTCTGAAACGGTATAAAGGAGCTTAAATTCAGAATCCAAGGTTAATGTCCAGCAGACTGATGAAATAAACTGACTGTCCTTGAAAAGTAATCCACTAAAACGCTTTTAAGCTCTCAATCCTGTCAACATCTGCCTTATTCAAAATGGATAAAAATGTTGTCAGTGCTCAGTTCATTTGGTACAATAAATACTAGTCCTGCACTGATTTATAGAGAGAATAATTTAAAAGAACTGACTTTTTGGTATTGCAGCATTCTAGTAAAAGGGAATTTAAATGGACAGTGGATTCACTCCTAAATGGTTTGTAAGACTTGCAAAGAGCAAAAAGACAAAATGGCTTACCTAAGTCCATTTAGATTTTTATCTTTCCACTTCCATCTTTCTCTATAGCATGTTGAAATTTACTTTAAGTTTGGATATCTATAGCAAATCTTTCCTCGCCTGTTGTCGCTTTTTGTCTTTAGTCAGCACCACTTAACCTGTCTGTTAGTGTGGCCAGTTTCTTTAGGCCTAATAACAAAACAAAAAGTTCAACTCTTTGAATATAAAGATATGAATTTAAGATAATCTATTTAGAGTACCTATTTTAGACAGCTAAGTTTAAAGGTTGATTTAATATTTTTCCTTGAAGGCCTAATTCAGATATCAGTTGTTTGCTGGAATTACACTGGCTTCATATCTCTCAAATTAGATCAGAATTAGACTAATCAGCTTTTGAAAAGAAAAGTTATATTTCCTTGCACACAGGGTTCCAATGTACTGTTGTGCTAGAATAAATGAGAAATAACTGAATATAAAAAGGAGGACTGGAATGACTTAATACAGATGTAAGTAATTCCTGACACCAAAATTTATCAATGATTGGAAATATTTTGGGCAGCAGTTTGGCCTTGTGTTAGTTTATGCCTGCATAGCTTTATAATTATGCTAACATGTGACTATACCAGCATTTAAAGGACTACAGCAACACTTACCTAGTAAAGAGAAATTCTATAATGGGACAAAGGAACAGTAAATAGGTAGCCTACATATTTCAAGGATTATTTTTTCTTGCTAGTTTTTCTTAGACCAGAAGTGGGATAAGGGCTTTATTCCTCAAGATTAGCTAAGAGACACTGCTGAAGGGAGACAAGCTCTTGCATTAAGTCCTGAAGAGCAAAATTATATGGAAGACCCTCCCAGGGACTGTGGTCAGGGTTGTACAGAGAGACTTCTTGGTTTGATATTTTAAGTTTTGTGCTGATGAATAAAATACATTGCAGAAGAGATTTTTTTTTTTTTAAATTACAACGAATTCTTATTGGGTTAGAGACACAAACAACCACCAGTTTTAAGTTACAGGAAACACCTTTTGTGTATAAACTGACAAATCCTTTTAGCTCTTTAACCCATTTTTAAGAATCATAAATTCCTTATACCAGGTAGTGATAATGAAGAAATTTTAGTCAGATACTGGTATTAAAAAAACATCAGATTTTCATTGTACATTTTGCATGGGACTTCGATACAAGTGAGAAACTTAAAAGCCTTCCTGACTTTCGGTGAAAAAACCCTTCTGTCTGCATTTATTAAAAAATGGGATTTCGGTCCTCATTATCAAACATTCATGAACATTTATTCTTGAATTTGTATGATTAAAGTTATTTAATAATAGGATTCTCGAAACAGGGAATAAGCTTGATTAGATATGGAGAGGTATTTGTAAAATGAGTGTCATTGTGAATTATAAATTAATCCAATCTAATTCCTGAACACAATATATTTTCTAGTTATGGAGATTCAAGAAACGTATCTAAGACTCATTGTCAAATTGTCTGTCTACAGAGAATTCTAAGCCCAAATCTTGCACTACTGGTTGTACCTGAATTATATGTCTGGGAATGAACCAAACTCAGTCTTTAGTAAAACCTCAACTCCATGGTTCTTCCACTTCCACTGGTTACTCTTACTGTCCTGAGAGATAAACTGACAACTGAAATAATAAAACAGTCTAGCCAGAGGCTGATAAGCTTGCTATAGAGAATTCTTACTTATTTGGATGTTTTGTCTGACTTATGAAGATGTTTAGTTTACAGAAAAATTAATGGAAGTATATATATTATATTTTTCCTAATATATAAGCTTATCAGCAAGTATTCTCATGATTTATTTTTCAGAACAGCTGTTTCTGTTCTAGAAAGTCATAGGCTTGCATTCAATTTAGATTCTCAGTCAATGCTGACCTTGCAGGTAAGGTAGAATTATTGCAGATAGGTTGGATTGTGCTGTTAGATTAAGGACTGGTCAAATGTTGCATTTAAAATGTTGAAGTTTAATACTTTTCAGAGTCAACTGTGTCCATAAAGTTCATTAATTTCTATGACCATCTTTTCCATCTATGCGTATCAACTCTTCCTATTTTCACCATGATAACCAAAAGTTAATTCACTTACGTGTCACTTAGATTTGTCAGCCAAGTGTATTATAGGAAAGGAGATTCCTATATTTATGCTCTTTTGTAAATTAAATAAGCTTTGGATAATAAAAAGATTAATTTCCATATCCAGGAGATGTAGGAGGCTCCAAAACAAGGTAACGTGTAGGAATGTCCTGACAATTTATGCATAGCATGTGTATACAAATGTATATCTCTCTTATGTAACTCTTTCCTTGCCAGCCTCATTGTTTGGTAAGATATATATTTGGTGGCATGTTTTGGGAATACATTTTTTGCCTCTAATGTCTGACCAACAAAGCTTCCAGAGAAATGATGGTTTGAGACTTGAGCTAAAAAGTCCTGTCTTTCAGTAAGGGTTAATGGTGTGCTACATTACATAAAAGCACAGCTTTCCATAATTACTTCTGCCATTGTATAGTTCATAAATACAGATATAGTATTACTTTTAGTTCAGACATCCTTGTACACTTCACTGTGCGTCAGTGAGCACACAATGACTGTTCCCTTTGTATAAAGTTATTTTCAGCTAGAGAGCATGGGGCTTCTGAAAATTATCACTCTTTAAGATAGAGAGGTCAACCAGATCCTTGATAGATGGGAGTGAAAGAAAGAAAAGGGCACTTCAAGATTTTTTTTTTTCCACTGAAAAGAAAAGCGGTCTGAGCCAAAACTTCATATGATCAGGAGTCACTAAACACCAAATTAAAATTCAGCATGTAATTACAGGAATTATGCAGTTTCTAGAGAGTCAAGAATGTGTTGTTCCCTTTAGTTGTCAGCACTTCTGTAGTGGCATATGCATTTTTAGTCTCAGTGTCTCACTTTTTCAGAGGTAATGTTCAGCCAACGGTTTTCCTAGGAAGTTCTCCGTGTACCATGACTGAAACAGAGTTCTTCACCTCTCCTGAAGACAAGCTGGTTGAATTAATGATAGTGCTCCAGTTTTCTCTGTTCTACTGCCAGATTCAATAACCACAGTGATCTGAAGACAGTATGAAACACTTGATTACAATTTTCATTACTAAATGTGGTTTTCCTATGGCTTAATTTACATGGCAAATACAGAGTTTACTGTTGGGTGTATAAATATTACTAGTTTCTAACCATAAAAACCCCCAAAACCAGCAATACAATCTGTATGTGGAAAAAACTGTTATGTAGTTTGATATATTCATAGTTATGGCCTCTAATAGCAATTCTGATAGTGGTGAATGACAATTATTAGGCCTTAGTAAATACCCAGAAACAGCTGACATCTAGAGGATGAAGACTAATTACTTTGATTATGGTGCCAGGCTGTACAGACTGAAAAATTTTTGAGATATTTAGGATGAGTAAAAAAAAAACCAACACATGATAGCTCAAGTTGATGTGTTACATGTATATATCAAGGTTTCTTTTGCATTTAATCATAAAGTTGTACTTTAAAAAGTTATAAGCATCTATCATGTTACTGTTACTATTCACTGACAATCAAGGCCCATTTAAAAAGAATAAATGAAACTGGTGTTGTCTAGTGTAGACACAAAAATGATGACAATCTTATCAATCAGTCCTTCCAGACAGGCATTATTTTACTCTGCAACTAGGACAACCTGAAATGATATGACATCTAGTTTTTGGGTCTCTTTATTTGCCTATGTTCTGGGTGACCTCTGCATTCAAGCAGTTGAAATTCAAGTTAGGTAGACACTAGCAATTTTGGAAGGCTAAAAGCCACCCAGAATGAGCTTATTTTTAACTGTTCTTCATTTCCTTAATCCAATATTAATTGAGTTTTCCAGACTGAAAATCTGGTTAATGCTTGGTTTTGTGACTCTCACAACATTAATATTGATAGTGATGTTAAAGTCACTGAGATGCTTTTCCTCTAACCCATGCAACAATAGAATCATAGAATGGTTTAGGTTGGAAGGGACCTTAAAGATCATTGAGTTCCAAACCCCCTGCCATGGCCAGGGACACCTCCCACTAGACCAGCTTGCTCAAAGCCCCATCCAACCTGGCCTTGAACACTTCCAGGGATGGGGCCTCAACAACTTATCTGGACAACCTGTTCCAGTGCCTCAACACCCTTACAGTAAGTAATTTCTTCCTGATCTCTAATCTAAATCTACCCTCTTCTAGTTTGAAGCCATTACCCCTTCTCCTATTACTACATGCCCTTGCAAAAAGTCCCTCTCCAGCTTTCTTGTAGACCCCCTTCAGATACTGGAAAGCTGCTATAAGGTCTCCCCGAAACCTTCTCTTCTCCAGGTGGAACAACCCTGATTCTCTCAGCCTGTCCTCATGGGAGATGTGCTCCACCCCTCTGGACATTTTTGTGGCTCTCCTCTGGACCTGCACCAACAGGTCCATGTCCTTCTTGGACTGAGGACTCCAAAGCTGGACACACTACTCCAGGTGGGGTCTCATGAGAGCAGAGAGGCAGAATCACCTCCCTCCACCTGTTGGCCATGCTTCTTTTCATGCAGCCCAGGATTCAGTTGGCTTTCTGGGCTGCGAGTGCACATTGCTGGCTCATGTTTAGCTTCTCATCCACCAACATCCCCAAGTCCTTCTCCTCAGGGGTGTCCTCAATCTCTTCTCCACCCAGCCTATATTTGTGCTTGGGATTGACACGACCCACATGCAGGACCTTGCATTTGGCCTGGCTGAATTTCATGAGGTTTGCACAAGCCCACTTCTCAAGCCTGTCCAGGTCCCTCTGGATGCCACCCCTTCCCTCCAGAGTGTCAACTGTGCCATACAGATTTGTGTCATCTGCAAACTTCCTGAGGGTGCACTCAATCCCACTGTCCATTTCACCGACAAAGATGTTAAACAGCACCGGTCCCAGTACTGACCCCTGAGGAACGCTGCTCGTCACTGGTTTCCACTTGGCCATCGAGCCATTAACTGCAACTCTTTGAATGCGTCCATGCAGCCAGTTCCTTATCCACCAAGTGGTCCATCAGTCAAATCCATTTCTCTCCAGTTTACAGACCAGGATATAGTGCAGGACAGTGTCAAATGCCTTGCATAAGTCTAGATAGACGACCTCTGTTGCTCTCCCCTTATCCACCATCCACCCCATTGTAGATGGTCACCAAATTTGACAGGCTTGACTTGCCATTGGTGAAGCAATGTTGGCTGTCACCAATTACCTCCTTATTTTCCATGTGCCTTAGCAGAGTTTACAGGAGGACCTGTTCCATGATCTTGTTGGGCACAGAGGTGACTGACCAGCCTGTAGATCCTTATTGAGGTTCAAGTACTGTAAAAACATGCTTTAAAACCAAAGGGCACAGATGACAGAAGTTGTACAACCCATCTGATTTGCCCTTAAAAGGGGTGGAACCACTAGAAAGAAAAGCAAACATTTTTGGAAATAGAGGTTTATTGATGTTACACATTGCAGGAGCATATCCCCTAATATTTCCTCAATATATTCCTCAACTAATATTTCCTCAACTAATAATTCCTCCCTAATATTTCCTCAACATTTCCTCAAAGACTATTATTTAAAAATGCTGTGATGTTGCTATGCAAGTTTCTATCTTTCAATTGCAGTATGAAAAATACACCCCACATCTCAGCTAAAATGTCTAATTATTACACTGCTATGCTCTAGTCAGGTCTTATTTTTTTCTTTAGCTGATCATTCAGTAACTAACATGTCTGACGAAAGCAAGTGGTTTTTGTGGTCCATGGCATATAGACTCTGTCCTGGTTTGAGGTAAAACAGAACCAATTTTCTGTTCAGTAATTTTCCTTTTTAGCTAAACCTCTTCTAACTACTGAAATTAACAGCATATTGTGCAGACAATGTTTGATCTCAGAGTGATAAGACCTATGTTTATAGTTGATGCCCAGGCATGGTATGCAGAGAGGCTCTTGCTTATACTTATTGCTATAACAACTAAGGCCAGCTAACTTTGTTTTCCACCCCTTTGGAGGGTCAGAAGCAGAAAAGCGTAGAGGGGTCCCACCTACAGGGAGGAGCGGACAGGACAGGTGACCCAAAACTGACCCACAGGGTATACCATCCCATCTGCCTCATGCTCAGCATAAAAGATGAGGGATCAAAGGGTCAGCCTTTTTTTTCTTCAATGACGGGCATTTGAGGAGGACTCTGTTCATCTCCCTTTGATCCTGATCCGTGCATTCTTGAATCCAAATCAGGAACCCAGCTCCCATCCATCACTGAGTCCAGTCTGGGACTTTCCCTGTGCCTGCTGGTGATGTGATTGTCATCCTGGGAGCTCAATATGGTTTTGTATATATTTCATTATTTTCTTTTTATTATTTTATTATTAATATTTCATTAAAGTAGATTAGTTCCTTCTAAACTCATAAGTGTCTTTCTCCCTCTCCCGCTTCTCCTTGGAGAGACAGGTGGGGGAGAGCATCTGTCATCTTGCCTCAGTGGCCAGTGCAGCCCAAACCATGACAACATCACATGCTCTTCATCAGTAAAGGACTGTTAAAATGGAGATGGCAGTGCACTGAAGTAGACCTGTAGTGAAAGCAGAAAATTATCTGAGTCACTTTCACATTTAGCAAGATTGACTTGATTGTTCTCTTTTCTTCAAAAAAGCTGTGCAGGCAATGACATTTTCTTTAAGACATCAGATATGCAGTGTATTTAATGCGTTTTTCATTCCTCTATTTGTAATAGAAAAACATTATTCCCTTCCTTTTTTTCATATTCTTAACCTTAATATATTCTATTGAGTTTTCCATTTGAAGACTGTATATAGTTTTCTTATCTCAATACTCAATGGACTCTATCTGTCCACAGTAATCTTTGTCAATTTTAACTTAAAATTCAACAATGTTCACATCAAGCACTACACAATAAAATATTATGGCAAACTCTAGTTTCCTCAGAACTCATAATATACAACAGTAGTTCACTTCCTAAACTTACTTTGGAATAGTTATCTTTTCATTATGGAACTTGAATTATATGCAGACACCCAAGTTAACGTTCGTTTCTTCTATCAGATTTTTTGGAACAAACCATGGGATCTGGTATTGCTTATATTTGAAGCCTAATCTTACGCTGAACACCATTGTGACAGTCGGTGCACTAGCATTGGGGCAAAAATTACATGTATCAAGGAAAATAAGATTAAGTGGATTAAAAAAAAGAAACTGCATATCTTATAGCTACACATTCAAGATATAATTCCATTTTAATGCATATTTTCATGTCCCTTGCATGAAATAGCTAACTACACTACATGTGCTGTCATGCTAGAACAGTCTGTAATGGTTTTCCAGGTGAGGTTCATCTAATCTAACTTTATTTTCAGTGTCTCCATTTGTGCTTTCTTATTCCCTTAGAGTAGAAAAGAATAGACACATTTGGGACATGGATCATCTCATTTGAAAATAGATTTCTAAAAGGTTATCAGAATTATTCCCTAAATGTGATTTCACTTATGTTTCTTAAAAAAAAAAAGAAAAAAAAAGCGCCTCTTCACACTGCCTGACTTGTAATGGGGACATCTACACCATGAATATTTCATTGGTCATCTTTACCGTCTCACATTAACTACCAGAACTAACCTAAACTGTATATATTCTGTGAAGAGATGACAACTAGAGCATGTCGCGTAATGGATATAGTTTGGTCCAAGTAAACGCCCTCTACTGAGGGAAGCAGGATCTTCATTGAGGCTGAACAGAATTTACTACGTAGCGATACCAGGGAAGAAGTGAGTGGGGTACGAGGACAGATTGTTGAAACCCAGCTCTCTCCATGGAGGTACTAAAAGATCCAAGGAAAAAATGCTTTTGTGACTACTCTAGAGTTTTGGGAACAGGACAATGTCGCCCACTTTTCTGCAGCTTCATGGCTTTTAACATATCTAGAATAGAGAGCACCTTTCAGTCCTTTCTTGTTCTTTTGCACAGCAGCTAAAGTAATGATTACACTTCAAGATAGAAATCTACTAAAATTGAAAAAAAAAGCTCAAGTTAAATACCAGAACTAACCTTATTTTAATTTCGCTACCTTATAGGTGTGCATTATAATAAAATCTCTGATCACATGTTTATAATCCAGTTTTCTGAAAGAACCTGTAACGCTTTGGGATGAAGACTATACTCGTTGAACATGCAACTATTAATCTTTTACTCTTGCATCAGAATCCTTCACTCATTCTAATTCTTATTCCTAGTTACTGTCTAATGGAACTTTTAAATTACTGCTTATTCCAGTTCTAGAGGTATATGTAGAATAACAAACTTGAAACATATCACAGAATCATAGAATGGTTTAGGTTGGAAGGGACCTTAAAGATCATTGAGTTCCACCCCCCCTGCCATAGGCAGGGACACCTCTCACTAGACCAGGTTGCCCAAGGCCACATCCAACCTGGCCTTGAACACCTCCAGGGATGGGGTCTCAACAACTTCTCTGGGCAACCTGTTCCAGTGCCTTACCACCCTCAAAGTGAAAAATTTCTTCCTAATGTTTAATCTAAACCTGCCCTCTTCTAGTTTAAAGCCATTCCCCCTCATCCTATCACTACACGTCCTAATAAAAAGTCCCTCTCCATCTTTCTTGTAGGCCCCCTTCACACACTGGAAAGCTGCTATAAGGACTCCCCGGAACCTTCTCTTCTCCAGGCTGAACAACCCCAGCTCTCTCAGCTTTTCCTCATAGAAGAGGTGCTCCAGCCCTCTGATCATCTTTGTGGCCCTCCTCTGGACTTTCTCTAACAGGTCCATGTCCTGGCATGTCCTTGTCCTTTCCAGCCACTCTAGATTAAGTTTCTCTTAATCCTGTTCTTTCAATGCTCCTGTGTGTACTACTGTAGTAACTAACTCCAATATGACCTATCCTTCGAAAGTAAAAGGCAACAACAAAATCTGATGGAAAAAAACCCAACATCTTGGGAAACACACACTTAACAGACTTTATAAATGTCATAAATTTTAGAAAAGTTGGATGAAGCATGCAACTCGCAAATTTAGAAGAGGAATCTTGTCACGTAAATGTGCTGCTCATCTGTTTTTCTTTTGAAAGAACCAGTAAAAAAGTCTGATCAAAATATAGTTTGAACAGGCAAGACCCTCACTCATTTTTTATTGCTCGTTTTATTTTAAAGAATAAATATCTGCATTGCCTTGCCTTTCATTCCTTTGAAGCAAGGCAAACAGTTTATACCAGACTTATTCCTTCAAATGCATTGTTAATCTAATAAACTCTTACGTTCGCAATTAATTGAAGTTACAACCTTTGTTAAAGATGAGAGTTCTCCTTTCAGTGAAAGCGATGTAAGAAAGGGCTAGGCCCTCGACTTTGGTGTACTCCAGTGCACCTGTATTCTGTATCCTCCCTTGACTGATTTCCTGGGGCTGCCTGTTCTCTCAAAGAGAAAAAAGGTTCTCCCAGATTAAGTCTTCACCCAGCCTGCCTGCCAACCCATTGCATACTTCCAAATTTTGTACAACCATGTGGAAAAGCCTGTTAGCTTCTGTAGGAAAGAGAATGGGAATTACTACCCAGAGTTACAATGCTTCTTTTTAATTTCATTGTTTTTCTTCTTTGGGTAGCTGTGGACAGAGATAATTCTGTTAAGAGTGTATGCAACTAAATATAAAATTCCATTTTCACAATCTACTCATTATAACCATTTTTGTCAGTAAAATTTAAGTGGTTGGCTATATACAGAAAAGGAGCACAAACACATCAGCAATTCTTGTAAATTGGTTTTAAAAACATTGGCTATCTCCTACTTGCTTATATATACGCTTCTCTCCATATTACTTGGATATACTTAGGCAAAAAAGTGAAATATTGATTGTGTGATTGAAAGAAGGTAACTAAAAATACTAAGTAGATACGAGGAAATTTGAAACTTAAAGAAGGGGAAAATCTCATACTCCTCAAATGCAAACTGAAACCTTTGCATTTGGATTTGGCAGGGTATTTTTCCATACACATTAAGGTTTTTATGCCACCCCCACCCCCTCTCCCATGCACTTACACAAAGATGTGTTTTCTGGAATAATGTCATGAATTACTTCAGACTGCAGGTCCAAAATTTTTTTTCATTGTCACTTTTGATTGAGGTCACGTAAACTTCTTTACCCATTCCAACATGTTCTTCCTACAAGCAGGGAGAGTTTCCATTAAAATGGCCTGTCTCCTGTGAATTTGTCAGTGAATTTTAAAGTTTTCTTACAAAAAATATTTAATCTATTTAGTAACAGAATGAAGTTTTGGTTTTGAAATTTGAAAAATTCAAAAAGGGTAAATCTTTGTATGTTTTCACTTAATCTAGGGTATTCTTATCTTTTTCATTCTTTTCATTTTTTTTTCCATATGAAGAAAGGTTAATTTTTAAAAGCTGAAGAATCTAAGGAAACTAGAATAGTATGGCTGGGGATTCAGAATAAAAAACAGCAGAGAAGAAATTAAATTTAGTCAAACTAAATCAATTTAATCAAATAGGATATAGATAAGAAGGAGAAAACCAAACATGAACAGTTTTTAAAACCTGAAATAACAATTTATGGTTTGGAAGTGTTTAAATTTGAACTTCTTTTTTTTTTTAATTACATATACCTAATTACATCTATTTTTTACTTCATTAACTGGTTTTTGACAAAGCTAAGGACATTTTATGAAGTACAACTTTCCAATTTGAAAAACTTTATCCAACTCTCACCTGCTGTAGAGTATCTGCGGCTTAAGATTGCTACCAGTTCTGTCATAATGTCTGGTCACCTTAACAATATTTTCACATTGCTTGCTAGAAAGGGAAAGTTCATTCAGATTGTAAACCTTGAACAAAAAATAAATTTCAGTTGGAGTTATATGTCTCACCGAAATTCTACTTTCATGTTTTCAATGTGTACCTTCTGTATTTTAGTTGAACTAAGAGCTATATATTCACAAGCAAGCAGACTGGCATCACAGAGCAATATATTGATATTGAATAGCTCACACATAAAACCTGTTTCATGGTCATGTTCCTGGGGCAAAAACTTGTCACATCTTTAAGGGACATGCATAATGGCTTTACACTAGGAGGGTACAACAAGTGTTGCCTACTCATTGTCCAACCTAAAAGGAAGAATACGAAATGGGAAAGGTATAATCCTGGTGGCAGCAAGGTGTTGTCAGCGGGTCAGCCGTTCCCTTCACAGAGTCAGAGGCTCCTCTAGCAAGCTGTGCATCCTGAAAGCTCCTTTTTCTGCAGCAGGTGGGAACAGAACATGTCTAATTAACTAAAAATTTGCTTATTAAAAGCTGTGCTAAGTGAAATACTATATGATTACGTAATAATACATTTGCTTCTCTATCTGATCTCTACTTGCTCAGAACAGGATGGTACAGATAAATTATTTTTGTTCATGAATATTCTTAAGAGAGAGAGATATTGCTCAATGAACTATTTTTCATTTTATTCCTGTAACTAAGCTGCTACTATTTCTCATGGCAAATATCAAACTATTTTGGATGCACTGCGTGCTAAGAGGAGTTACCAAAACTGGCAAACTCTAAATATTATTTTATGCCATCATAGTTTCTCTTGATTTTAGGCTCCTCTGCAGTAAAACACAGAAATGTAATAACAATTCAAATTCCAAAGTCTTCCTATTACTCCTTCTATATGTATAAAAGATTTATGCAATGTGTCCTAATGTAGGTGAAAGCTTTTCTATTATTCCCACATAATTTTTCCAGAGAAGAATACCTAGTTTTCTTCTTTTCCCATTTGTTGTGTCACACAACCGCAGAAGCACAGACAGTCCTTGATTCTGTACTTTAAGCGATGTTGCAACATTGCTTAAAGAGATTTCTGCATTTAATTAAGGTCTTGCTGTTATAATCCCTAGTTATTCCTGAACATCAGATGGTAAAAGTTAGGTTGTCCTAGTTGGGCCTGGTGTGTGGAGTAATGTGACATCTGGCTTGGCAGTATCAGAGCATCTGACAGCTCAGGGCAATGCAGAACTTCAAAGGTCTCTGATGTCTAAGTATGGATCTGCTCCCCTTGCACTCCTGACATACCACGGTGGGGCTTTACAGCTCTTCTTTCCATCAGTACGTAGTTTTTCATAGTGCTTAATGAGATATGGACACTAAAGTGTTTTGCCTGTTTTATTGGCTGTGTGTGAGGTAGAGCAAGTATTTACATATTATGTCTGGTTTTGACAGATGTTTTGGCTTAAAGCTTGTTCAGTATTTAGAAAGTGTGGTTGAGATAGGTGCAGTTTTAGACTGTTTGGCATAATGCACTGCCTGGGACAGAACATAATTATATATGTATACATGTGTAAGTGGTGTTTGATATAAAATCAGGAGCTTATGTACTTGCTTATGCCCTTCTACCAGAAGACAATTGGTTAATCACACTTTAAATGCCTGGACAGGCCAGTGATTGTTATACATAATGTAAAATGATTAAATAATGAAATATGGTTAGTCAACCAATTGGATTCCCTGCTGTAAGCTAGAAAGGGAGGAGGAAGGGGGAAGTAGAGAAAGAAGGTGAAAAGGTTAGCAGTGAATATAGAATACGGTGAGAGAATTAACTTTTTTCCTTGAATAGCTGAGCATGCATTATTTTGTTGAATATTAAAGATTTGACAAAAAGGTTATTTTTGCTTATTGGAAATGCAGCTTCCCAAACGCTGGGAGAATGCCTGGATTGACCTCAATCTTTGGGATATCATTACATTTCCATATGAATCAGAATGCTTAGACAGTTCTTCAGAATGGAATTTGTATAGGCAATGTTCCCTTTGCCTTATGTACTATAACAAAATATGTTAAAACAATGATGTGGTGGTTAGACTGTGCAGAGGAGACAGCCTATCCTCTACACACTTTTCCTCTGACTTAGAAGAAATCAATTTTCTTGAGCTTCTGAGTCTACTTCTACAGGACTACAAACACCCACAGTCCTTTAGGACAGTTGAAAATCATACTTTTTGTCTTTTGACACCTGATGAGAGTCTTGTAAAGTTAACAAATTCTTATGGTAGACCTGGCAGAGTATTTTGTGCCTATACTCTGCTTTGTCATCTGTGAGCTGTCACGTCAGAGGTAGGGGCTAAGTAAAACTGATACATGTTTGAAAGCCACCATCTTGGCTGGTACCAGACACTGGAGTATGGGCTTTTTCAAGAGTAAAAGTGTCAGTTCCAACAACTTTAACTAAAAAGCTAAGCTGTCATGCCAAAAGTTTAATGGGATTGCATTATAAGATTTTGACTGGGCACATATGATAATTAAAGCCAAGCAATTTCATTTTATTTCATCTCTGGTATAGTATGTTCCTTTGAAAAGTGTGGTAAAGCTGTCTTGAAGCAACTAGTAAATTTGGACTGAGATGCTGACTAATTTCACCTAAATAAAATTTGTGGAGAACAGGCTCCCGAAGCTTGGACTAGATGACTTCACAAGGTCCTTCTAACCTCAGTGATCCTGTGATTCTGTGACTTGGACAATTGTTTTATTTAATAAGTTGCTAGGATTGGACATCTACAATACTAATAGGTGCAGCACTAGGAAGGAAGGCTCAGGGTTGCAGTCCATTGTGGTTTTAAGATCAAAGAAATCTGCACTGAAAAGAATCCCCTTGCACACCAAGTTGCCAATGCAAGTTCAAGTGTGGACCAAAGATCAGTGTGTTCCTGTATCAAATACAGGTTTGAGTTTGTATGTAGGCCCATGCCTTTGATCACAAGTTACAGAATTCTGAGTAAGGTCTGCACTGTTTATTGATCTTTCTCTTTTGTATAAAATTCTTAAATATTCACTCAAAAAAGCACAAGAATGAAAATGGCTATGGTCTGAAGCTGGCACCTGGATGTTGCTAGCTAGTTGGTCCAACATGGACCTGTTTGAGCGGGTCCAGAGGAGGGCCACAAAGATGATCAGAGGGCTGGAGCACCTCTTCTATGAGGACAGGCTGAGAGAGTTGGGGCTGTTCAACCTGGAGAAGAGAAGGCTCTAAGAAGACCTTATTGCGGCCTTCCTGTACCTAAAGGGGGCCTACAGGAGAGCTGGGAAAGGACTTTTTAACTAGGGCATGTAGCGATAGGACGAGGGGGAATGGCTTTAAACTAGAAGAGAGCAGGTTTAGATTAAACATTAGGAAGAAATTTTGCACTTTGAGGGTGGTAAGGCACTGGAACATGTTGCCCAGAGAAGTTATTGAGGCCCCATCCCTGGAGGTGTTCAAGGCCAGGCTGGACATGGCCTTGGGCAACATGGTCTAGTGGGAGGTGTCCCTGCCTATGGCAGAGGGGCTGGAACTTGGTGATCTTCAAGGTCCCTTACAACCTAAACCATTCTATGATTCTATGATTCTACGTCAGTTCATGGGGCAATTGCTGGGTCCAACTAAATTTTATTTTATAGCAAGTGGGTCACTGTCAATACGTAACACAATTTTTTCCCCAGTGAATTGCCAGTCTTCTCCCTTTCTTACTCCCTTTCTCTCTATTATTCTCAAGTATCCAATATTCCTTTATTTTCAGAATTTCCTATGAAAGTAGGGCATGGGCATGCAAATATCCTGAGATAGAGGAGGGAAAGGAGCCATGGTGTCTCTTTCTGGGTTTAATCCCTGCTAGATGATTCACTGTTTCCTCCATAGTATCTTTTGTGAAAGCAGCACTGCATGCTTTTGCTTTAATTACAAGAACCCAAAACAAAACATGTAGTTGCCATGCAAATAGGAGATGTCACCAGATTTTTTTTTTTGCTTTTTCACTTTAGTTCAGTTGTCAAGCCAAAACTGCTAAATAAATGACTGCTGGAACTAACCACATTGCAGTTGTTTGTACAATGTACTCTAATAATGCATCTTATTACAGGGCCTATAGTAGAGTAGTTTGTCCCAGCTCTTCCACAGTTGGAAGAATGTGAGAAAATTGTGTACCTTACCAGCTAAAGTCTCCTTGCTGGAGTCTGGATTGCATTGCTATACTCAGACCTTTGCTTGAAGCCTTCCTTGTCCCAATCCAGGATTGCTGCTGCTCATTGTTACTTTGTTCCATCTCCCTTTTTTCCTTGGACAACAGATTCCTCCTACTGCCAGCTGTAGCAGTACTCATGGTAAGACTGAGTTACTAGGTCTGTTGGTATTATTTATGTCAATGTTGGGAGAATGGTGGAGAAACATCTGGTTGACTATGGTCTGAGCAGACAAGTTTGGTTGAACGTATTCACTTAGGGCCCCCACTGCACCTTACTTGCAGTGCACTTCCACCTCTCTATGCGAGGCCAGTGATTGGGAACCACTGGCATTTGCAATATATTTGCACACGTACTGCCCAGCCTTCTGTATTAATCATGCTGTATCGTGTATGTCTAGGGCCAGTGCAGCCCCAACAAACTGGTAATCCAAGTACCGCAACTGAGACACGGAGCTACTTTAGACTTTGCAGTTGGCTGTCTTCTGCAGAGCACAATCTGTCTCAATGGGTCTATTTTGAGTAAAACCCTGTTAGCAGATACAGTTCCTATGATTTTGAATTTCATACCGTAAATCAATTTAGCTGTAATCTTACATAGTTTTTTGAGCTACAGTTTAAGCACTAGTTGCTCAAATCATAGATTCCGTATTCTGTCTGTAAACATGGAATCACACTTACCAATATACCAGTTAATGTATACAATTTGGATTTAAATGTTTAGCTACCATTAACTATGTCCTTAAAATATATTGTTCAGTTCATAAAGGTAAGTATTGTAGAATTAATTCTGTGCTCATAGCATGTGTCTCTGATAATGGAGAAAGGGTAGCAGCAATTTTTATCATTGGTCAGCCTGCAGAACCAGTAAAGACATCATTGAGGATATGACTTACAAAAGGGACACTTGCATCAGGCAGATTTTTCGTTTTCTCCTGCTTTAGGTCTTGCTGTTTTGCAATGAGACAATGTATTATCAAGGGTAAGAGAATTTAGTCACATACTGTGTTTTACATATGAGATCTGTCATTATTTAGGTGTGATTATATCATCTGGATTTGTACTGATAGTACATTATGCTAACAGTAGTCCTATTAGAACAGAATGGGAAAAGATGACTGAATGAAATCCTTACTGAACTCACAGCAGTAAGTATGTGAAAATTAATGCGAACATTGAGTTTCTCATTTATGGAAACTACTCCTGGGGTAACTTCACAGTTGTTTTTTCCAGCTAAAGCTTCACAGAGGATGGTGTTAACCTTCTGCACAGCTGTGGGCTTCACTTGGAGGAAGCAGTACAGATGCAGAGCAGCCCCATGTGTGTCAGGGGACATTTCATACCCTCTTGCACAAAACTGAAATTATGGGCAGAAGTATCAATGTTCCCACTGCTATCCAGCCTCATGACCTCCTCTCATGCCCCTTTCTATCACACAAAAATTGAATCCTTTATGTATTGCTGTGATCTTTCAGTAAATCCAAATTGGTCTCAAAACAACTATCAAGAAAAAGGGGAGAATGATCTATAGCATGTGCAACTGCTAGTCAGGAAACAAGCGTGTTCTATGTTTTCAGATTTCTGAAGAGTAATAAATGTCACTGGAAACACAGATAATATTTATAGTGACATAAAACCAGAGCAAAATGTCCTAACAAAAAATTTCATTTTTAAATTGACATATACTGTATCCTTCTCAGCAAACTTTCCTCCCCCTCCATTGTATTTCTATGAGACAGTCTTGCTGCAGCTGTGATTCAAGACAACACAGCTCTTATCCTGAGTCAAAAATTATTGCAACAATCACCTGGTTAGAAATAGAAGGAGGTGAAAGGCACAATGTTAATTCTTACTTCTACTCAAATTTTTGTTTCTTCCTGGAGCCTTATATGTCAAAATTACCCGGATTCCAATTCACAAATTTTGCATGGTGAAACAAGCTCACAATCAATTTACAGAACAAATATGAACCCCAAGTTTGGACAATTCATCTTGGCTATTTTAGACTTTTGAATCTTCCATTAGTGACCTGGAAACCCCAGAAAAATAGGCCACTTGATCAATGAGAGCTGAGATAATCATTATTAAGATGGAAACTTTCCATCAAGAGCTCTTCAAATAGCTTTTTGTTAATTACTTCCTCACCAACATTGGAAAAAGGAAGTTAATTTACATAGAAATGGCAAATAAACGGAAATAAGGAAGTTCGCACAAAGATTGTGAAAGTTATCTAAGCTTTTGTTAAAAAGATTTGAAGGGAGAACACTATACTATTCAGTCTCAATGAGTTAATTAATCCCTAGTGGCCATCTAATACAAATATGCAGGTCCACACTGAAAGCTGAAAAAAATCTCATTGCTGTTTGGGACAAATGTAAGAGTAGCTACTGTTAGAGAGTAAAAGTAGTTCTTTATTTAATTTATTCACATTGGTTTGGGGGTTAAAAATCTGCTTATCTGAAGCTGTTAGGCTGAATCAGTTCACATTAGCTGCTCAGATACATTTTTGTTTAAAACAAATGGATTAGAAGACCTTGATATTCTACCTTATGCTAAACTGCACGTGTTATTATTGTGAGGATAATTGGCTGTATATCCCCCACTTTACAGTAGGCATTCAACAGCAGATGGTGCCTTGATGTCTCATTTTTCAAAAATATAGTAGATTACACTGACTAGCATGCTATAGAGTATCATCATAAATAATTGCCACTAAAGGAGTTGGCAAATTAAAAACGTATATTATGACTTGCATTTCAATAGAATTTGAAATGGCACCTACCTATTCAGAAAGAACTTGTAAAGTGCTGTAGAGTACTTTGAAATACAAGATGTTACATATTAATAATTGCTCTTCTAATATTTTTGTCTGCCTACTACTAGACTGTATTTTTCTGTAACTTGCCTGTGTGATATTCATGTCACACTGCATCTTTATTTCTAGAGCTCTCAGTTGCAGGGTTTAAATCATTCTTTAAGGTTTATTCATTTGGCTTTGCCTTTTAATTGTATGCTCTTATATTTAATTAAGCTTTTTGTGGCATCTGCTCCAGAAGTGCTATATAAATGTTATGATTCATACATTTATGAATTATAAATATTTTGTTCCAGCAAAAACCAACACACAGAACTGCCAACACCTACACATAACTAGGAGAGCCAGAAAAGCTGAAAGTGTATACAGTTTGGTTTTAAATGTAAAACTTTTCCAGGCTTTGTGAAAAAGAGTGGATCTATTTCTTACTAATACATTCTCATCACTCTGTTTGTTTTAACATTAATATATTAACTATTTGGAGATCTGGTGCATTGTTTCCCTCCGGAATGTGTAGAAACATCATTTTGTCCTTCAATTGGGCTAGCAGTAAACTTTTTGCAAGTGATAGCGGTTGAATTGTTTGATTTCCAGACACCTGAGTACTGTTACTCTGCCCCAGGGACTGAAATGAGAGGTACACCACTGCTTCCTAGGACTTGAAAGCTCACAGGTAAGTTCAGATTCTATCTTGCACTTATTTGTCAGCTTGTGATATCTAACTTCTTTCACTGATTTTGCTGTGAAGTTCCAGACAGATATTGACAACTGTGAAGACATCCAATGCTTTTTACTGTATTGTCCTACATAATCTGGCTTTAACATTCATAACACTTCTCACGTCAACATCAGCTGCTATCCCCATACTGTAAGAAAATCAGATAATACAATGTGGACACTTAAAAGACTATTGTGTTTGACATGGGTCTTCAGCTCACTTCTGGCTGTTCATCTACTTTAGAAGACTCTCAATGCTATCATAAATGTAGAATCACAGATCTAGTCTCTGACAGCAGCTTCTCCTGACTGCTAATGTAAAGCTTGCAGACATACAGCTGAAGTTCTCATGCGTACCACAGAATCACAGAATGGTAGGGGTTGGAAGGCACCTGATCGTGATTCAGGTGGGGATAGGGGTAATTTTCACAAGGAGCTGGGACAAAGCACAGCCAGGGCAGCTGACCCAAACTAGCCACAGGGGTAGTCAATACATGTGATGCCATGCCCAGTATAGAGCCGGGGAGCTGGCCAGGGGAGGGGGCAGAAATAGCTGCTTGGGAGCGGGCTGGGCTTCAGATTCCGGTGGTGAGCGGTGGTATATTAACCATGTTTTGTATATTCCTTTATCAGTATTATAGTTGTAGTTTTTCTCTTTTCTTCGCTGGTCTGTTAAACTGCCTTTATCTCAACCTAGGAGTTTTACCTTTTTCTTCCGATTCTCCTTTAATCTCAGCCGCTGGTGGGGGTGTGAGTGGCCACGTGGTTCTTTGTTGACAGCTGGGGCTAAACCATGACAGACCTGTAGAGATCATCTAGTCCAACCCTCCTGCTAAAGCAGGTTCACCTAGAGCAGGTTGGACAGGAATGCATCCAGGCAGGTTTTGAATATTCCCAGAAAAGGAGACTCCACAACCTCTCTGGGCAGCCTGATCCAGTGCTCTGTCACCCTCAAAGGAAAGAAGTTTTTCCTCATGTTCAGATGGAATTTCCTGTGTTCTAACTTGTGCCCATTGGCCCTTGTCCTGTCACCAGGCACCACTGAAAAGAGTCTGGCCCCATCCTCTTGACACCCACCCTTTAGATATTTATAAGCACTGATAAAAGCCCCTCTCAGTCTTCTCTTCTCCAGGCTAAACAGACCCAGGTCTTTCAGCTTTTCCTCATAAGAGAGATGCTCCAATCCCCTGATCATCTTCGTAGCTCTCCACTGGACTCTCTCCAGTGATTCCCTGTCTTTCTTGAACTGGGGAGACCAGAACTGGACACAGTACTCCAGATGTGGCCTCACTAGGGCAGAGTAGAGGGGGAGGAAGACCTCCCTCGACCTGCTGGCCACGTTCTTTTTAATGCACCCCAGGAAACCATTGGCCTTCTTGGCCACAATGGCATATTGCTGGCCCATGCTCGACTTGTTGGCCACCAGGACTCCCAGGTCCCTCTCTGTAGAGCTGCTTTGCAGCAGGTCAACCCCTACCCTGTACCAGTGCATAGGGTCATTCCTCCCTAGGTGGAGGACTGTACACTTGCCCTTGTTGAACTTCATTAGGTTCCTTTCCTCTCAACTCTCTAGTCTATCTGGGTCTTGCTGAATGGCGGCACAGCCTTCTGGTGTGTCAGCCACTCCTCCCAGTGTTGTGTCATCAGCAAACTTGGTGAGGGTACACTCTCCCCTCATCCAGGTCATTGATGAACAAGACTGGGCCCAGTACTGAAGCCTGGGGAACACTGCTAGCTACAGGCCTCCAACTAGACTCTGCACCACTGATCACAACTCTCTGAGCTCTGCCATTCAGCCCGTTCTCAATCCACCTCACTCTCCACTCATCTAACCCACGCTTCCTAAGCTTACCTATGAGGATGTTACGGGAGACAGTGTCAAAAGCCTTGCTGAAGTCGAAGTACACAACATCCACTGCTCTTCCCTCATCCACCCAGCCAGTCATGCCATCATAGAAGGCTATCAGATTCGTCAAGTGTGATTTTCCCCCGGTGAATCCATGTTGACCACTCCCGAAAACCTTCTTTTCCTCTATATGCTGAGACATGACATCCAGGATGAACAGTTCCATCATCTTTCCAGGGATGGAAGTGAGGCTGACTGGCCTGCAATTTCCCAGGTCCTCCTTCTTTGCCCTTTTAGAAGGCTGGCCTGACATTGGCTTTCCTCCAGGCCTCAGGCACCTCTCCTGTTCTCCATGACTTTTCAAAGATGATGGAGAGTGGCTTCACAATAACATCTGCCAGCTCCCTCAGCACTTGAGGGAGCATCTCATCAGGGCCCATGGATTTGTGGGTGTCGAGTTTGCCTAAATGATCTCTAATCCCGATCCTCCTCTACCAAGGGAAACTCTTCCTTTCTCCAGGCTCTCTCTCTTACCTCCAGGGTCTGTGATTCCTGAGGGCCAGCCTTAGCAGTAAAGACTGAAGCAAAGGCGGCATTTAGTAACTCAGCCTTCTCTGCATTCTCCATCACCAGGGCACATACCACATACCTACTGTCCTTGACATCCCTTGCCAAATTTAATTCCAAGGGGGTCTCACCCTTCCTCCTTGCATCCCTGCATACTCTGACAACATTCTTATACCCCTCCCATGTGGCCAGTCCTTTTTTCCACCTTCTGTAAACTTCCTTCTTCCATTTGAGTTTTTCCAGAAGCTCCTACCTCGTTCATGCAGGGCTCCTACCTCCTTTGCTTGATTTCTTACTCCTAGGGATGCACCTATCTTGAGCTTGGAGGAAGTGGTGCTTGAATATTAACCAGCTCTCTTGCACCTCTCCTCCTTCTAGATCTTTAGCCCATGGGATTCCTCCAAGTTGGTCTTTGAAGAGGCCAAAGTCAGCTCTCCTGAAGTCCAGGGATGTAGTTCTACTTTTTGCACTGCTTCTTCCATGCGGGACCCTGAACTCCACCTTCTCATGGTCACTGGAGCCAAGGCTGCTCCAACCTTCACATCTGCAACTAGTCCTCCTTTATTTGTCAGCACAAGGTCCAACAGCACACCTCTCCTCGTTGCCTCCTCCATCACTTGTCAAAAAGTTGCTACTAATCACTTGCTACAATGACAATTGATTATGAATAGTTTTAAAGAGTCTTCAGTGTCATATATGACCACAGAACAGAAGGACAGATACAGGAATAGTTTCATTCTCCTCTATCAAAAAAAGTTTGTACTTATTTTTCCTGTTTTATGTAAGATACATTTGAATGTTCTAATCACTGCTCAACTCATTGGCAGACAGAATTTTACCTTCAGGATTCCCTAGTTTTGAATTCTTGCTATTATACTAAACACAACAAATGTTCTAATTTTTATGGTTGACATTCAACATTTATTTGCAAAAGCTTCTTATAGACCAAGAATTAGAATACTGTGTATAGCACACGACCACTGATCAAACAGGATTCGATCTGTGAAGCCCTCAATTGCGTCTGGCAAACATAAAGGCATGCCTATGGAAATGTGCTAGAACTGGGCAAGCATAGTAGCTGGATGTGTAATGTGTGTATTGAGTAAACACCTGCATTTAGTC
Organism: Vanellus vanellus; assembly: GCF_965231255.1. Classification (NCBI taxonomy): domain Eukaryota; kingdom Metazoa; phylum Chordata; class Aves; order Charadriiformes; family Charadriidae; genus Vanellus; species Vanellus vanellus. The sequence continues at coordinate 23,600,424 of NC_138911.1, read as the reverse complement.
CATTAAATTTTCCAGTGTCTCCCTGAATTCATGTAAATGCTCATTAACCTCAGCATGCTTTGGCACAGCGTTCTAAAGTTCAACCTTCAATTGTGTGATCAGTCACCTCTCTGTGTCTTTTGGAACTGTCTCCCACTAGCTTCAACTGATACTTTCTAGTTCTTACACTGGAAAGGGTGATTCTCATTTCATTCTTATCTATTCTTCCCATGCCCTTTATGCTATATAGATCTTTAGTCTACGTCATCCTTGGTCTTCTGTTTTCCAAACTGCATAATCCTAGCTAGTTTGGCCATTCATTCTATGGAAGTCATGCCACTTCCATAATAATCAGTATGACTAAATTTACCTTGTTAATTTATGAACAAAGTAAATTATTATTTTTTATTCTTATAAAATAAAATATTGATTTTATTTTTATAAGAAAATATAAGAAATGGATGAGGTTAAAGAGAACTGGGATTGAAATCCAAACAAGAAATGATTCCTGGGAAAGAAAACAAAACCCAGAGTTAAAACCCATCCATATGCCTCATCTAAAATAATGGAGTCTTAAATCTTAGTCTAATTTTTAATTTTATACTTAATGATTCAATGTAATTATTTTAAAATCATCTTATTCATTATATCACGGGATGTACTAATTCAAGTCTGAGGTCCATTGTCTAGCCAAATATGTAGGTTTATAGAATAACTCAGGTTGGAAGAAACATCAGAAGGTCTCTAGTCCACCCTAATGCTCAAGCAAAATCAGCTCTGAAATGAGACCAAGTTGCTCAGGGCCTTGTTCAGTCTGGTTTTCAAAACCTCCAGGGATGTAGATTGCACAACTCCCCCAGGCAACCTGTTCAAATGCTTCACTGTTCTTGTGGGGAAAGTTTTTTTCCAGTCTGAACTCAAATGGAAACTCTTTTGGATAGATAAAATTACTCTTTTTTTTTTTTTTTCTGAAATTTCTTTTCTGAACTAGAACCTGTCCACGATCAGAGTGCACACTGACAACTGGACAACCCTATAGCTGAACTCACATGTCATTTTGAGATAAAAACCATGTGAACATGTGCCAAACTGGAGCTGGCTTATATACAATGTATTTTTTCGTACCCTGTAAGGAAATGGAGTCTACATACATGAACTTCCCAAAAAATAGGTTTAACAACAACGGGGTGTAATGTATGAATTACTATGTACATGAAATGTATCTCCAACTGCCTGAATGATTCCTGGGACTGATAGCACAAAATCTTTCTGGTGAGTATAAGAGAAAAAGGTTAATGCTCAAATAGCAAAACTAATTTTCTCATGGGTATAGCTCCATGCTATTGTACACCTCTGCAAATTTTGCTTATGCATTTTCAAGAGAGATTGTAACTTGAACCAGTGTTGGGAGGGGCAACTAAGATGACCGAGAAGGTAAAGCTCATTTCACAAAAGACTACTAGCAGAGCTTGACTTGTTTAGTCTAGGAAAACGAAATCTGAGAAGGAACTGATTGCTCTCTATTGATTCATCAGGAGAATAAACATAGAGAAGAAAAGAGCTACTGAATTTAAAGAAGAAATTTAATGTTGACATAAGAACATACTTTCTATGAATAAATTTAAGATGGAAATTAGAAGGTTTTTAATCATCATAAGCATAGCTTTTTTGAACAGATTTCCATTAGAAATAGTAGAGGCAAAGAACAAGTAATTTTTAAAAAGACTGTAATAGTTTATGAAACAATCGCCTGTGACTGCAGATGACTGGATCTGGTAAAAGATTTCCTGTTTGATATTCTTAGTTCAGCTACTGACCTTTTTCCAAGTCTCTTAAGGCCCAATTCTCAGAAATGCTAAAACCAGTACAAATTGGTTAAATCTTGTTCTTCTGAGAGCAGTTCCTTCATCTGTAAAATAGATGTGTTACTTAAGTTGAATGAGTGTTTGCAACCCTTAGGATAATTTAAAAAAAAAAAAAAAATCAGTTCAAATTAATCCTGAGATTTTTTTGAAGCAATGTAGGAATTCCAGATTTCCAAGGTTAATTAACCTGTAATAGAAATAGGCAGCTAAATTGATGAGAATTTTTGAGAATCTTCTTATAATGCAGAGGTAAGTCTGAACCATGGCATAACCTTCTTTCCACAGGGGCTCTTCGGGTACTTTCTACAGTGCATAAAGAAATTTTGCTAGCATAGCACAAAGTTTAGGAACACACAGAAATTATTTATTAATTAATACTCACAGGTAACAGCTAGAACAGCTTACTACAAGGTTTAGCATTTGCATGTTCATAATGCAGGCATGTCATAAGTCTCTGCTGGTAAGGCAGTCATCAGACAGGAGGTGAAGGGATGTTCTCCATTGCTCAAAGTGTTGCTGCATTGCTGCATCCAGTTGAATGCTTTTCCTTGCTAACCTTTTATATAATTTCATATTGATGCTTTTCTCTCAAGTCCTTGAGTTACCAACTATTGCCATCTCTGCTTGTGTCTTTGTTCTTTCGTATCTTGCATAGAATTAGCTTTTGTTCCCTCTTACAGCTTAATGAGCCAAGGTCAGAAAGCTGTTTTACAAAAGGCAGGCTTTGGATCACACACAGCTGAATCCCCAGGCTGAGTTATAGTAGTATCATATCTGAATGATGAAAACTTTGAGGTCTGTAGGTCCAGCACTAAGTCTAAGGAACTGCCCTCCTCCAGAATCTGTAGTACTACCTAGGTCTGAGAATGCTCAGGGTAAAATCTAATTCTCTTTGTCTCCTTCACTGTAATTGTAATTTACACAGTAAAGAAATTGAAGCTTTTGGATTGCTTCACTGTAGTTTCCCTGGATAAGTAGATTCTATTATGTGCATACAATAGGAGTAGAAACAACTCTAATAGGAATTATGCTTAATTGCAAATATACAAATATGGCACACATGATTGAAAAATAAGCTACCTGGGAATGGAAGAAGCTACATTTGCATCACTTAAAAAAAAAAAAAAAAGGAAAATGACTGGAATTTAGAGCTTACTGCAATCTGAGAAGACTCATCTAGACAGAAACATTTTTCTAAAATGGACCATTTCATTATTTAGCAGACATTTTTCAGTATGACAATAGTAATCAGTGTTTGCAGAACAATGATGTCTGTACACTCAGCTTCTAAGATTTTTGTGCTGATTGCCCCTTCAAATCTGTGGATATCTGGAAAGAAATGTAAGTGCTAGAAGATTTGACAGCAGACTATTTGGCCTTGGCCTTATATTTTCTAGAAACAGAGACAGCTTGGGTTTTAAGCAGAAGTTATATTATTTTAGGTTTTCTTCTGCCTTGGTTTTGGTAAAGTTGCCATTTGAATTAACAGCCCTCCTTTTTCTTTCCAAACAACCCATTTAAAAGAAGCAGGAAGTTATTCCAACTGGGAGTATAAAACCTCTTAGCTGATGTTAGACTTTCGGACCTTGAATGTTTATCAAAAACAATGTACTACATATGGGTTGACATCATTATGTTTCATGTGCATTAAAAATAGAACAATAATGCTTAGGCAAAAATTCTGGCCTTTTCATTATAAAATACTTTTTTATTAGTAAAGTACCAACTGATCCATAGGCTCACTTAAGCAGTGCTTGTCTACTCTTGCTCACTGGTATGAAGTGTTGTAGTAATGTGTATTCTAAACTTTATACATTCTCATGCAAATAGTAAATCTCTAAAAATAATAATAAGGAATGTAATTCTAAATGACAGATTCCTTGCATAAACTATTCTCAAATGTTCTACATAGTCAAGTCTCTGGTCAAATTAAGTTACCTTTTACATGTGGCTTGTAACCCCTGGAACAGATCACCGCATGTTAATTTGCACGCTCTTCGCTTGCAAATTGTCATCAGTAATGATTTCCCCGCCTTAGCGTTGCTCCTGGATATCTGGTAGATTTATACTGAACCCTTTGCTATGTGTGTGAGAGTCCTTGCTAGTGAGAGGGAGAGTCCGAACCTACTGTTCTCGCCTGTACATCAGGGATTTAAGTGGTTGCAGTTTTTCACTGCGTTTTGACCTTTGACAGCACGGCTGGAATCTCAAGCATGTTTGATAAGGTGCCTCTGAGTCCATCACAGGCCTAGGTTATCTAAGTGAAGACATTCTACTTGTCGAGCACATGAGACTAAAAAATGACTAGTGTGATACATGTGTTTTTCAACACCTCAGGTGCAAGTCACTTGAGTGTATTTACAGTCCTCCTCGTCGATCTTCCATTACTTTCCCACACTATGTTTTGTGTTAATATCAGGACACCCAATGGATCAGAGCTTTGCAATAGTTTTCTCCAGTTATGACATCAACAGTTCCTTCCTTCGTTTTGTATCATGGTAATTTATTTTCATGTCTTCAAATTTGCTAAAACTTTGCATGAACAAGCTAACTAGAACCATTTGAATAGTGACAAATTGACATCAACAAACTTTATTTAAAGAGAAACTCTTATTCTGATCTGTGTAGTTACATATCCTTGCATACTTTCAAATACAAAATCAATGGTTGAAAAATATCCTACTGACTTCTTTCTTCCTTACATTGCCGTATTACACATTCTTCTAGCTTTCTCCTTATTCTGAAAAAGGAGTGAATAAATTTTTGACAATAACAACACTTGCCAGATATTCCTAAGTTCTGAACAATTTCTTCCTCAACAAAAAAAAAAAGACTTGAGATTTTCATGGTAATTTCTTTTAATTCTTTGCTCTAGCACTGGTAGAAATGGGGACACAAAAAAGAATCCACCCAAACTTCTTGTAACTCTGTAGCAATTCTATTCCCAAAGAATATACTTTTATGATGTGAACACTGGATTTAATATACCTCTTGTATCTTCAATTCTATAAAATGTTGTCCTTCATAAGGCCTCATCATTTTGATCAGATAAAATTGCGAACTAAGCTTTTATGATCATTCTACATTTCAGCATAAGAAACTAGTTTCCAGAAATGTCTTTATAAAGACAAAACTTTTCAGTCAGCCATAAGTAGGTATTTTTGCATAAGGACCTTGGAAAATTCTTATTTATTGAAAGTGTTTATGTTTTGAAAATTTACAGCAATCTCTACTGGCACTAAGCATTCTTCCAGCCTTTGCTGTTCAAAACTGACATTCTCTTTTGTCCTCGGGACAAGTGCCATTTTCTCAACAGCCGTATTAATGGTTGGGGAATGTCAAAAGACACTTAATGAGAAATTGCCTGTTTGAGAAGGGATGTCATATTTCCAAGCATGATTGAAAGCCCCCCCCTCTGTCCCCGATATCTTATTTCCCTGCCACTCTCACAGCTTCACATTAGTCACACGCTGCTTGACACAACCATATTCATCAAAAAGACTATTTTAAGCTATTATCCAGCAGTTTACATTGTCCAAACTTGTCATAAACTTCACCGATATTTTTCCAGCTTCTCACTGCAATGAAACAAATAGTAGCGAGACTTACTGGGACAATAGCCATACATACAGAAATCCTGCATACTCAAAAGCGAAAGCTTAAAGGATTACAGCTAACTGTTGTAGCAGCAGAACTTGAATATTTAAAGTTATAGAGAGGTGGTACTGTCAGTTTTCACCGACCGTATCTTGCTTCACTTTCTCTGTTCATCCTCTGTCTGTCCTCTGTCCCTTTTGCAGCATCCTCAATCCCAATATGAAAAGTAGTGCCCTCTGGTAGGTGAGGCAGAGGTGAGGAGGCAAGACTTGACCCAACCTCTGTTGTTTCTGGCACACAGCCACCATTGCTCCTGCCCCCTTCCTTTCCCTTTGTTTTAAAGCCACCACTCACTACTGATCCTGCGTCTAGCATCTGGCAGGTGCTACTCCTGCCATGAAATATTTTCCAAGCAGCAGCAGCTCCTGGAATCCCTCATCTTCTGGGTGAATGGTGTCCTGGTAACAGTAGTGAAGGTGAAATCAACTTGTCCTATCTTACGTTTTGTACAGAGACCAAGGCACTCTGACAATTACTGCTAAAGCAAGTTATCTATCCTAAAGCAAATCTTCCCCATAAAAGATGGTGTTGAGCCAGCATGTATAGGATCAGCACTGACGTATTGATTATGTTGGCAGCTACACACTTTATCTTTCTCCAGTGCTGGTCAGCAATTGCAGTAGGCATTTAATTAAAAAATGGCATTGTTTTAGATACAAAAGTTGGAGGAAATCTTGGACAGGAACTACATCAGCTTATATATGTGCAAAGAGCTACTTGGCATATATAGCAGTTACTGCTGCCAACTTTACTGATAGCTAAAATTTCTTAGAAACATTTGAAGGCATTTCATTTAATGATGACAGTCCAAAATATACCCACTGGTTACCTATACGGCTCAATTCATACTATAACCTATTTACTTTGCAATGTATATGAAACCAACAAAATGCAGCTAGCTCACTGGACAATCTTGTATAGGACATGAAAGGACCCATGCATCTGAAGCTCCTTAAGAAGAGCTTCTTTTTGATGTTATATGACTAGACTATACTAAAGCACTTTCTGCTTATAGTCTTATCCTGTAGTATGTGGTACACTTTTTTTCAAGTTACCAGCTAGTTTCCACAGGATGTTTCAAGTTGAAAGAGGAAGTTTGTGATGATATCCCATGATGTAATTTTATTTTGAGGGAGAGAGGGACCAATCTGTGTAAGTGGGAAGAGTGATTATGATTCATTTCAGTGCCAGCTGATGATAAACTGCTTGTAAGAAGTAGAAGATGACTTTATTCAGAAGACAGTAGTAAAAGATGTATTCCTAGACTACTGTTACTACTACTGGTACTACTACTACTGCTACTGATTGTAATACACCAGATTCTGATGGGCTTGTCATTATCATAGCTTATATTTTTTTTTATCAAGTTGTTACTAGCTATTAAAATTCAGGTATTTTTCTTCCTGCTTTTTGTGTGTGCAGTGAGCATGCAGAAGACGGCATGAACTTTCAGTGTTTACTTCCATGTTGTCCTCCCTATTTGCTTCAATATTACCAATAGAGAATCTCACAGTTTTTTCTCTTAGGTGTAACAGTAGGTATAAAAGTGAGTAAAACTTACATGGTCTGGCATATATGTGAGTGAGACTCCATTTTTCCTGAAGAAATGAGTGACCTCTATTATCTCTGTGTTACCTTATTCTATACTACTGATTCTTACACATATTTTCCTATGTTGGAACATAGGAAGTTCTGTTGAAATACAAGGAAAAACTTCTTTACAGTTAGGGCGTCAGAGCACTGGAACAGGCTGCCCAGGGAGGTGGTGGAGTCCCCTTCTCTGGAAATTTTCAAGACCCGCCTGATGCAGTCCTGAGTGATGTGCTCTAGGCAATCCTGCTTTAGCAGGGGAGTTGGACTAGATGATTTCTAGAGGTCCCTTCCAACTCTGAAGATTCCGTGATTCCATGATTGCATGATTTTCCATTTGCACAGACATGAGGTACCAAGATTGACTGGTCCACCTAAAGTCATTCAGAAAATCTGCAGCCGAGTGGAAAACAGAGCCAAATAGCTCTGCAGAGTGGCAGAAAAACAGAGCCCAACAACACTCTTCTCTAATTGCTAGGTGAAGTGAACGGACCCAATGCCGGGCTTATGACTAAACAACTGGAGAATCCCCTTCTTCCGAGGGAATTATAGTGGCAAATGAAATAAAAGAATGTCCCAAAGAATTTGAACCCATTCTCACTGTTTGTTTTCTAACCACCTATTAATTTTCATAAAGTAAAAATTGGCATAAATAATGTAATTAAAAATAATACTATGTTAATCTTCTATCCCTAAGCTTCCATTTAATTGCTTGAAGGGTGATATGTTTGGATCTGATACTTATTTACTAGGGATGATTGCTTAGCCACTTACCATATTAAAATTGACAGATGTCCCAGAGAGATAATAAGTGGAAGCATATCAGTAGTTTGCAGTCATTTAATGTTAGCATGTAATGCTACTTAATACAAGTAGCTTCTCTGGTGAACAAAAGAACAGCATGAGAGACTTTTCCAGAGTTATTTTTCATCAAATAAATATAAGAGTACATGGAAATAAACTTGCTTTCTAAAAAGAAAAAAATAATGTTTTATTCCACTAATGGGGGGAAAAAAATAAGATTAAAGGCTAGCTTATCAGGTGCATTTATAAAATAGATGACTCCAGGTGGTTTTGGAAAAGCTTTTGAACACTAATTATGATAGGAATTCTTCTCTCAAAGGCTGTAAATAATTCAGAGAATTAGGGAGACACAAGTTTTTTGACAAAATTTCCCTCCTAAAAATTCATGGGGAAAAGAAAGAAACAAAGACTGATAAACTCATTCGTTCCATCCCTACAGGGAATGTTGTATTCTTGCATGATATATTCTAAAGCATTTCTTGGTCTAGACATGAAAATGTTGAGTTATTAATCTCTACAACTGCCCGTAGTGGTTCTTTCACTCTCAAATGTGTGAAGAATTTTCAATACTTGTTTTTGAATGTCAAGGAAATGCAAATACTAGTAGTAGCAGTAAAAAAAGAAAAAATGAAAGGAGGAAAAAAGGAGGATTGTGAAACAGTATAAAACATATATTGTACAGGTGCATGCTTCTGCCACACAGTTCTTCTGACATGCAGTAACAAAGCAGTACGAATATATGAATATAATACCTGTTTTAACACACATCCTTCTCATGTAGTAATAGCTAAATTAAAATGACGTATTCTGAAAGGTATTGATATTTATTACTCTTCTCTGATTCCTGTCAAATTTGAAAAATGTAGCTCGCACTGTTTAGAGAAATCGGCATGTTGCCTGATTGGTGTGTCCTCTGATATACCTTTATTGCAGGACTTGTCAAGTTTTTATCTCTTCTTAGCCAGGGAATGCAGAAAAGTATTAAACAGACCTTATAGAGGACTTCCAGTATTAGAAAGGTGACTACAAGAAAGCTGGAGAGGGACTTTTACAAGGGCATCTAGTGACAGGATGAGGGGTTATGGCTTAAAACTAGAAGAGGGTAGATTTAGAATAGATATTAGGAAAAAAAAATTCACAATGAGGGTGGTGAGGCACTGGAACAAATTGCCCAGGGAAGTTGTTGAGGGCCCATCCCTGGAAGTGTTCAAGGCCAGGTTAGACAAGGCTTTGAGCAACCTGGTCTAGTGAGAGGTGTCCCTGCCTGTGGCAGGGGGGTTGGAACTAGATTGTCTTTGAGGTCTCTTCCAACCCAAACCATTCTATGATTCTATGATTTTATGATTCTATGATTCTATGATTCTTTGATTCTATGATATACGTGTATCAGTAAAAACACTGAAAAAATACTCTTTATCTAATAGTAGTGGTAGTAGTTGACATCATTATTCAGGATTAGGGAATGGCTTTGCTTTTGCTTTCTTAATATATATGTCTGGTTTGTTTCGTATCGTTCTCAGTTTGGCCAAAATACTTCCATTGCCTTTTAGAAGGGCATAGACTGTTTTGGTCGGTAGGAGATACTCTCATTTACTGTATTTTCCTTACAAATTAAAGAATCGTCATACCTGGATAGTAAATAATAGTCTGCTTTTATTCACTACAGTTCTTTATCTGTTGCTACAAAATCAACAGTGACTCAGGAGCAGCTATGAGTCACTGCCATTCTCTCAAGAAAATCTGTATCAAATGAAATAATATATTGAACCATGTATCAAACTGTGAATGAACAGTGTGTGGTAAATGCACTGAAGAAGTTGTCAGTAGAGGAAATGGCAAGAAGGGTTGGTTTCTGCAAACGGAGCTGAATATTGTTTTATTTGCCTATCAAGCACCAGAGTGGATGGGAACCCTAACACAGTGAGTAGAGAGGAGAGAGAATTCAGTAGCAGGGAGGAATAGCTTGATTGTTTATTATTGGACAAGAGCAAAATCTGTAAAATAATTACAGGTTTTATTTCCTAAATCAAAATATAATCTGATTTAAACCAATGTCAGAAGAAAAACTCTGTGAGTGACTGTTCATTAGGTCAGGATGCCTGGGAAATAGCTACATGCTTCAAGCTAAGTGTTGTTTTACTGTATGAGCCCTTTATTTCTGTCAGTACTTTTGAGCACCTTTGTTTATCAGCAACAAGAGAAAGAAAAGACCATTTTAGAGACAAGATACAAACACAGACATACTCATAACACTCATAACATATACATGAAAGTGTATGTTTTTCATGCAAGGTATAGAAGTGACTGGAGTTTGCAGGTGTATTGCATTAAATTAGATGAATATCAAAGCAAACAATTTTGCAAGATTGCAATTTAAAAAATCAAGTTTCAGCTCCTTTTTCACTTTTCTTCCCCACTTTGAACTGGAAATGGCAAGATTAAGACAGAAATATTTCAATTACCCAAAGTGTAATAAGTGACTGTGACAATCCTACTGAAGATTAACTTCTTTTTCAATGTTCCTCACTGCCAGTCATGAAGAAACACTCAATCAGAAGTGCCACAGTATTTTTTTTAAAGAAGCTGGAAGGTTCTGACCATGTTAAATCTGGTCGGGTTGGCAAGAATAGACTTGATGTGAAGACACCTCCTATGCTTATTTGTGTTTTCTCAGAATATTGATTTTTAAAAGGCTTGATTTCCACAGCTATGTCACCCTGTTGTACCACAGCATAATTATCCATACAAGCGGAAGAAATAAGGAGAAGGTAAGAAAATAGTACATAGGCAAGCAATACCTCCCTTCATATAACTTGATTCTTTTTTATTTTTTGTCTTTAAACAAAGGAGACATTGACAGGTTCCAGATTCTTAACATTTCATATGGATAAGGCTCAGATCCTCCCCATCAGAAAACCTGTAGGAGAAAGTAAGTTGAATGCAGTTCTATAAAATTCTTTAAAGCCCACAAGGCAGGAATTTAATGATTTTTATTTTAATAATACAATTTACAGACACTAAATGGCCAGGACGAAAAGGGTTCAATCAGGCCTAAAGCATCTTTTTAAAGCTCTGGCTGCATCTGAATGTGTGCTTAACTATTTATTTTCAGTTTTTGTTCTGCCTTGGTTAAGGCATATTTAGTTTGAATTGTGAAACGTGTTGCTTGCTAGATGATTAAGCTCAATAAGGAAGAAAGAGCATGAAGATTATGAATTGCACCTAGAGTAAAAACAATCTGGAAGTAGTTGTATAGAAACCCCCGACTTTCAATATATACATCTATATACCATGCTGTGTTAAATCTTCTAGCTTTGATCGTGACTATTGGAAATACTAATTAATGTCATACATCCCGAGGACTTGGTTATCACTCTTGAACCTATTAGTTTAATTATCAGATATAGCAGAGGCTGTCCTTGTTCTTTTGTAGAAAGTCTCCTCATGACACATATAAACACAACTGTATGTTGGTGGCCCTGACAAAATATCTGAGGCTACACTATGGGAGTAACTAGTTATTATTAACGCCATTTTTCTTCTGTCAAGAAAATTACCCTTCAATAAATCAATAGGTGGCTCAGAAGGAGAATTTTGAACTCAGAACTTCAAAATTTTCTTTAGTCAGCTGAAACTTTACCTTTGCTAATTTTTGTCTGTGACCACTGACAATCTTCCTAGCATGTACATTCTCTTGGACATGCTGCTGCTGAACTAGACTCACCTACATTTATGTCCCTGCTGTGTCTACTTGCTACAGACAGTCAAGAAAAGGTTTGGAGGTTAGTTGAGTTCTGCTTTACCAATACCTTACTTGCATGTCTCTGCTTAAAATTTCTAAACATCTAAATATTTCCTTTTGATACTGATGATGTTCTGAGAAAGTCTCCCATGAAAGTTTACTGACATGTTTTGGCTTGTACAAAATATTTTGGGAAACATGAAATACATTATTTTGCTCAACCTGGGATGCCATTATTCCACTGAACTCAGTGGTTACTTTGTTTCTAATAAAATAAACACCTTTACTGCTATATGCCCTCTTGCTCTTTCTCTTCTGCTTTCCCAGTTGCTTTCCAACTGCTTTTTTTTTTTTTTTTAACTGGGAGAAAGTGATATTTCAGGTGATACTACTAATATCAATAATGGATTAGAAAGCGAATTGGCTATCACAGGAAAAAAACAGTAGCTTAATACACCAATTTTCTGGGTGTTTTAAGTGAATATAATTTCTTAAACTGAAATGGTTAAATATGTAGCCCAAAGCTCACATCAATGAACTCCACGCTTCTCCATATTTTCCTATTAAGATACTTGAACCTTTTATGAGTATTTAATTTTTTCCAAACTGAAGGAGTTAAATTCTGCCTAAGAAAGACTGAGAAAGCAAGTAGAAAATCTCCTGTTGTTACAGATACATGAAGTGTGGTGCAGTAAGAAACAGGATATTAAATGAACAGAAATGACACTTCTATTGTAAAGATGTACTGTATTAGATACAGGCAATTTCATTCAAACAGCTTCATTCCATTTCTTATGCTTAAATTTGTAGTGGATTAAATAGAAACATTGAAGGTTCTCAAGTCTCAGTTGTTGTACATGTAATGTTCTTGTGGAAAACAAATAACAGGAGACTCGCACCAGGAGAAATCAGAGTTTGTAAGATGTAGTTTTCATGCTGCATGGCTACATTTCTTTTTGAAGTCTGTGTTGCATTTGGGCACAAGAGTTGCAATCCTATTACTTGCAGGACACCTGTTTGAGCTTACACCATCACTTGAATTTGGACTTCTCACATGACTGATCAGGAAAATCTAAACAAATCAGTAAAAAGAATATGACTTTATCCCTGAAAAAAAATATCCAGAAATTCCTGGAATTTCTTTTTTCCAGTGTACTATATATGATTTTTCTAGCTGAGCGTGGATAAATATTCAAGTTTTAAAAAGTAGATTTAAAAAAAATATAACACTTATACATTTTTGTATTAAAGGAACAGAAACATAGATGTTGTGTTACAGAGCATGAAGTGGAAGAAAAATATTTTAATGATTTAAAAGAAAAGGTAGGAATGGAAAAGTCTAGTCGTTTCGTAATGCATTGACGGAGCACTGCTCTTTGTCATTCTATTCACACAGCTTCCATTAGTGGTTTTACCTTCTTGCAGCAAAAAATAGTCTGAGTATCTGTTGGTTAATATGGAATGTAGAATATGTGACATGTACTCCCAAGGAACTTATATTATATGGCATGAAAACTTTCTCTTACTAAGTGCAGCAGCACTGCCAATAGGCTTTTGACTTGACAGTTAATTCTAAGCACTATAAAATTGATTTTGGTAGCACATGATAGCAATTAGATCTCATTTTCATATTGCCTTTAACAAAAATTAAGGGTTTACTCTGTCTACAGTAACATGTTTTAATAGACAATAATTCCTCCATGTTCATTAACTGAAAACATCAATTCAAGGATTTAACCAGACTTGCTCTCACAAAGCAAACTCTTTAAGATGCAACCAGACATATATGTCAAAAGGATTTTTCAAAGAAATAACAAGATGAAAAAGGAATCAACATCCCCTTTAAATTATTCTAGACTTTTTTCTACAATTTCAAACACCCCGAAAATGATTCATAAAAGCCAATTAAAAGCTAGCCTGTTAGCTCAGCAGGAGGGATTCATGTATCCCTTCAGCACAATCCTTATTGAGGTATGATGAAATGGCATGGAGGTAAAGAAATAGTGACTTTCTAGACTTAAAAGTGATAAAGTATCTCGTTACTCTTCACAGCAACTGAAGGGGAAAAATCAATTATGTCTCTGCATCTAAAAATACGGCTCATACCTCTGCATGGTGCATGATCATCAGAGCTGAGCAGATGAGAGCAAAGAGGGAATGGGAGACTGAGGAAGTGATCACCAGAGGATGCATTAGAAATTCAGCAAGCTGAAAGCAATTTCAGTTAGAAAGGAAGAAAGAAAAATGTTTTGATGTTAATCCATTCATGCTTCACCATTTGACTCGCAGTCAGGGCCACCCGCTTTGTAGCTTACTTACTGAGACCAGGTAAAAAAATTTATGCCTGATTCTGATATCTCATCGTGCTGAAGCAAACCAGAAATTAGTCCAATAAAATCAGCCCAGAAGTATTTATATAAGATTAGTGTAAAAATCAGACCCTTTATACTCAGTGGTATTTCTGTGAAATAAATTAGTAGGATTTATGGCTATTTCTTTCAGATGCCCATCAATTATTTGGACAGAATTCATAAATATGAGCAGTTTCTTAACTAACTGCAAGTGGTTTTATTCTTGGCTTCTTTGTCTTATAAGAGGGGAGTCAGGACTTTACCTCCCCTTACCGAGGGGGTTATATTTGTCTTATGCAAGAAGTGTTTGGTTTGAGTTCTGAATGAAAGGGATTTGGTTCTTACTGTTTTCCAACCAGGTCAGCCTGTCCAATTAGAGTAGAAAGCAAAAGGCCTGCCCCAATAATCATATCCACTCTTTGCCTATGATCACTGCAAGCGTTGACTGCAAAGGCATGACGGAGAGCGCTTCTGCTCTCCCCGTACTGCAGTCAATTACACTTTGCTACAGCAGTGTTAGAACATCTAATACTCTAACTCACTCTGCAGAAAGCATGGGCATTTCATCTAGAAAATTCAAGGGATGACTTTCTGTGATGGCCAGGCAAGGGATAAGCAGTTATTTCAGAGATCGAAACCTTGCCAGTTGAAAGTGTACTTCATTTTAAGCACACTGCTAAATTAGTAGAAGATACTGAAGTGCTGCATATCATGTCTGGCCACCGGGTCATGTTCATGTGATTTTGGTAATGTTTCTTTAAGAATATCACCCTGCCTATGCTCCTCTGCAACATAGTTTGCCCCCCACTTTTCAGACTTCATTCAGCCCCCATCTGCCCAAAAGAAAAGCTCGTTACCTTCAGAAATATAACTCAGAGAAACCCGTTTTCTCTGTGAAGAAAGACAGCTAAGCCAAGGCCATTAAAAGCCTGAGTACAAGGCAGCAAAACTACAGTTCTGAAGAACCAGCAGCCACCTTGAAATACTTAGCTTGTGGTGAAACTGCCGCAAATGGCTATTTTTCCACTGACTTAATTGGTACTTCACCCAACCAGAGCAGGATTCATTCTTTCATATTTTTCTGTTCAGTCACTAGGAAAAGACTCTGTTTGCTGCTATGATGTATACCAAACCTTTAGTCAGTTAACAAGACCTAGCAATTTGTTCAGCCCGTCTAGTTGAGGCAAAATCAGACAAAAACTTTAGTACCCTTTGGTGCATCAACTGAACTTGCAGACAGATCTGTCAATAGAAAAGAACTGAATAAGTACATTTGACTGAATATTTTGGACTTAACTACTAGGGCCAGAACTCAAGAGACAGAAGGGTGCCCCCTCCACAGCCTCCCTTGTGGTGAGAGGTATCTTCCAATAACATGCTTACAAGAATTTAAATTCTAGAACCATTTTTTTCCCAAAGTTTGTGATTTTTATCTTATAGAAAGATTTAAGTTGGCGTATGATTATATTATATAACATTGTTCAGAGACAAGATTTTGACCCATATGTAGCAATGGTAGAGCAGATTGTTAGAACGAAATGAGGATGTAAAAAAAAAGCAAGCTTAAACCAAAAGTTCTTGCTTCTTTCACTTTAAAAAATAGGGCTTAGTACTTCTACTAGTTATTACTTACAAGAAACAGTATTTTTAAAGGATACAGATATCTGAAAGCAGTGTGAAAAAGATGTATTTAAAATATGTCCACCAAGATGAGTCTTGGGATTCCTTCACTCTATCTGATAAAATAACTAAATTACAGAACTGAAAGTGTTAGAAATTATATGTTAATATACATTTAAGCAAGATTTCTGGTTTTAAAAGCTCCAGAGAAGCAAGGTCTTAATTTG
This sequence comes from Vanellus vanellus, assembly GCF_965231255.1. Lineage (NCBI taxonomy): Eukaryota > Metazoa > Chordata > Aves > Charadriiformes > Charadriidae > Vanellus > Vanellus vanellus. The sequence continues at coordinate 23,584,589 of NC_138911.1, read as the reverse complement.
AGGTCAATTACTTCAGCTTAAAGCCCTGTTGGGCTACACAGCTTAGCATTTAGTTCAAAAAAACCATACAGAGATCCTCTAAAACAAGATGCTTACTTGACCATGGCTTCTGAATCATTTGAATTTTTCCTGTGACAATTTCCTAGCTTATACTTGTCACAGGGGAAAAAATAATTTAAACTGTGAACATTAACAGCTGTGTGTAGGGTGAATGTCTGAAATTAAACCTTTGAACTACCAAGCAGAGCCTGCTGCTTACTAGCTGCAAATGGTATGGGCTGCTTTTAAAATTTGAGAACACCAGGTCTAAACAAAAGTGGCATGTCCCTAATCCTCCAGTTAACAGAGACATGAGACAGGGGAGGCTGCTCACACATTGTGCTTCTACATACAGATTATTCTGGTTGGGAAAATGGAGGGCTTGGGGTTCTGAAAAAAGCAGCTGGTGGAAAAGAAGAATTTCCTAAATGAAGTAGTCTTCATAAGAAGAAAGGAACTTGGAAAGAAGAAGGTGAAGATACTGGTTGGAGGAAACATCCTGGAAGTGGGGGAAGACCCTGAAGCTCACACAGCTGCATGGAGACAAATGCTGGGGGCCACTCAGGGATCTTGGCTGGTGATGCCCAAGACAGGTGACTGCAAGCAGCAGCACAGCAGGACCTGACATGACTTTCTGTCTGACCATTCTGGGCCACCAGCAACCTCCCTGCTGGGAAGTCCAGACCTAGAGAGCTAGGGAAGAGCAAGTGAGTGAGTACATCAGATCAGCAAGCAGAATAAAACCTCAGATCTTGTTGATTCTTAAGTACACCCCAGTATCCAGCTCCCCTGTAGGCTGTAGTTTACTCCATCCCACCCATAACACAAGTGGTGTCAGGAGTGGGATGCCATCAGTGAACCATGGTATAATGACATTAGGGGACCTCTCAAGCAGTAGTGTCTCTGTGTGTGTCTGTGTGTGTCTGTGTGTGCCTCAGTGTGTGTATGCGCATAGGTAGTAGGTGTGCAGTTTACCAGCTTGTTAGGGTCCATATAGCTTGGCAGGGGACCTCACTGGGGATTTAGCATGCTGGTAACCACGATGATTCCAAGGCAGCAAGTGCAGTTGTTGGGCATTTAATTCAGTGCATTTGTCTGCATAGAAAGTGATGAAAAATGTATGCTGGTCTCTAAGATAATCAAAGAAAGCAAAGCGGAATGAAACTAATGCCCTGATGTCATCCACATTACTAAGCACATAAATGTTTTAGTCTTCAGTTTCACTGAGTTTATCTGGACCTGCATCCATTCATGATTTCTCAGGAGGCAAGAGGATACTACTTTTAGGTGAACAATTTAATTCTCAAAATAGGACAAACTGTGAGGTGGTCTTACTCTGAATTTACATATGTGACTAGATTTTGCCATTTACACACACATTTAAACATGGAAAGTAGCAACAGAGAAAATATGGAGTGGTAGATGAAATTCTACAATATCCATATGTGGACTGAGTGCAAATGTCCTGGATTAATTCAAGTATTAAATGAAAAAAAAAAGAAGAAAGGAAGGAAGGAGCGAAGAAGAAAAGCAAGACACAAAAGAAGAAAGGAGGAGCAGAGGAAAGATGAAGAATAGGTCACATGGAAGAACATGCTAGGAAGTTACTCCAAGATAGGTCTGTTTTCTTAAATTAGACAACAAATACATCCAGAAGGGTTTAATGAGCCATAATTCCTTTAAGTCCCATAAAAACAGGATGTGTAAGTACACTTCTGCTTTGTGGCTTAACATTTTCTCTGAATGCAGGGAAGCATAAGCCTTAATCATTTGACACTCCTCAATGTTTTACATGATTTCTTGGTTTCTTTCTAATATTTGTTTCTCTGTGTTGTATATATCCACTTGCTTTTCACTGTCGGGCTACTTAAAAGTTATGATTTTGTTGATTTCTAAGTAGTTAACTATTAATAAAAATCTTTCTGGCATTTTTGGAGGCTACAATTTTTCTTTAACAATCAAAAAAAAATAATTGTTTGTTTTGAAAAATGTGCTTGTAATTGCGTTGGGTTTGGTAACATATAAAAGCAGATCTGTTAAAGCACGGACTGGTCAAACATGACCATCGTCATTTAGGACTCTGCCAAGCTTTTATGTCTATGAACACAGCTTTATGGTATGATCCCAAGATCATTTGCTTGAACCCCTCAACAGATTACCTCAGGGAAAGCAAATATTAAACCCTTTATGTCAGAATCCAGGTGATTTAATAGTGAGTTCAGTAATGGCTCCTCTTAATATTTTTCTGTGTCTCAGCGACTAGGGATTTGGGCACATTGCCTACAGTGAGGATTATTCAATTTTTGGAATGCTAGCATGCACCACAACTCCCTTTTTTCCCCGGTTGAATTATAGGAAGATCGGTGTCCCCATTCTTAGAAAGGAGGGCAATCTGTTTAAATAATAAGCAGTGGGAAATTAGTTTATGATTCAAAATCAAGTTTGGAATCTGTGCTAGGGAGCCAAAAGCTGATTAGATATAACCTTAACAGGAAATATTGCCATAGAAACTGAGGGAATCCTTGCTAGCTGTTAGAAGCCCAGAGATAGGAGTTATTTTAATTTTGGGGGGCTTTTTATTATTATAAAATCCTTGCAGTTTCAGCAGAAGCAATATCTATAATCCCCTGAGATTTATGCCTTTATTTTAAATTTCATCCTTCATGATGTACTAACCTCTATAAACTTCCCTAGCCTGCAGAAGCATTTTAACTTCAATTCACTACTTTGTTATAATAAAACTTATTTCAAGGTACATTAGGCTTCTCCAGCCAGAACACTAATATGATATGCTTGTTTCAAACAAACAAACAAACAAATGAAAAAAAGTGGTGATAGGACGGACCTCTCTTTCATTCAGCACTCAGTGAGCTGAGACTGTCTCAAAATCTCTAGTTGGCTTCAGAGTTATTAACTGTGTTGTGCTCTGCCCTCTGCTTTAAATGTACTGAGAGAGTAGGAACAAAGTGATTCAAGTAGTTTTAAGGGCAAAACCGATGTCAGAAAAATATCTCAAGAAAAATGAAATAATTCCAAAAATACGAAAAAGGTAACAGGGCAATTCCGCCCACCAGTTTCTAGTTTTTCTCCTGATAATTGCAGGAACATGTGGCAGAGCCTTCAAAATAATATTATATATATATATATATATATATATATATGTACATATATATATATATGCATGTACATAACAATGGAGATGATCATCTCTCTTCTGTCTTTTCTCTATATATGATTTTTCCAAAACCAAAGCTGTCCAAGTCTTCAGTCAACTCCCTATGTAAAGGAATACTGTATTGTTAACTTGTGGACAAAGACATACAGGTCTCAAAGGCTAACTTTTTATCATCTTTATTATGAGAATCTTTTTAAAAATAAAATAAAATAAATAAAGGAATGGTACCAGATTCTAATCATATTTGTTTATAGTACAAAGGAGGTATCTTCTAAGTGAGATTCTAGAATTTTGTTAAATTGTACGGTACTTTAGAAGCAATGTTTATCCTGAAATAATAGGGAATACAATCTCTTGTTTGAAAGAAATAGAGGAAAATTAGGTTTTCAAAAGTTTATTTGTAAGTTTTTACGTGAAAATGTTCATACTTATTAATTGTACAGTTGCAAATTATCTCTGCTGATGCAAATTGGAATTTTCATAAAGAAGAACTGGAATATCCCATTTTTAATCTGTCATTTATCTAATCAAAAGATATATGTGCTACAAATTCTGAGATGTGTCTTAAGGTGTCTTGCTCCATGCATATTAAATTAACAGATATCCATGTAAGATCAACTGCAAAATTTGTTTTCCAATATGCACAAAAGATGCATTTGGTGTTTCACCAACATAACTAAAAGAACATGTTTTAACTGGCTCTAAAATAGCATCTCAAAACTATGGGGTTTTTGTTGTCCATTATTCTTTCTTGCATGGCTCTGTAAACACTATACAAGAGTCAAAAATCAAAGCAAATTTCTGGCTCAAACCTAAGATTTCTGAAGTAGAAGATTGCATTTCCAATTTGACCTTTGACCTACTGGTGTACACTGGCTTTGCCAAACTTTGAGTACGGGAATGATTTACGTCACTTGATCAAGGATAACTTCAAATACACAGAAAACTATGTTGGATGCCCCTTTAACACAATAACTTTTCTGATCCAAAATACAATTTTTAAGAGTGCATTAGTACGAAATGAAATTAGGACATTCAGATCATGAAAGCAAACAAGTGGAAGTGATTTGTTCAGTAAAATGTTATACTGCATCACTTTCTGAATAGACCTGTCATGGTTTAACCCCAGCTAGCAACTAGGACCATGCAGCTGCTTGCTCACTTTTTCCCCAATGGGATGCTGAGAGAATCAGAAGAGGTTGAGATAAAGACAGTTTAATAAGTAAAGCAAAAGCTGCACATGCAAGCAAAGCAAAACAGGGAATTCATTCACTACTTCCTATAGGCAGGCAGGTGTTAAGCCATCTCCAGGAAAGCATGGCTCCATCATGCATAAGTTACTTGGGAAGACAAACACCATAACTCTGAATGGCCCTCCCTTCCTTCTTCCCCCAGCTTTATATACCCAGCATGATGTCATATGGTATGGAATATCCCTTTGATCAGTTGGGGTCAGCTGTACCGGCTGTGTTTCATCCCAGCTTTTTGTGCAGTTCCAGCCTGCTTGCTGGTGGAGCAGTATGAGGAGCAGAAAAGGCGTCAAAACACCAGTGTGCTATCAACACTATTCACAGCCCAAATCCAAAACACAGCACCATACCAGCTGCCAGCAAGAAAGTCCACTCCATCCCAGCCAAAACCATCACCAAAACATAAAGTCATACATTAAAGGGACCTTGGTAATGTGAAAGTGAAATACTGCCTTTTGTCAATCCTCGTCTTTCAGTGCTACAAGATCTAAACTGAATGCTCCTACCTACATAGCCACATGTCTATGGTAATAGAAAGATACATTCGTGTTTCTCAAGAAACATGAATAAATTTCACTGTCTAGGACAGTTGGGTGAAAAATATAATGCCAAGAATATGGCTGAATTAGACAGAAAATTTTGTTAATGTAATTTATTAGAGAACTGCCAGGCATTATTTTATATACTGCAAATATGGTCCACCTGTCAGAAAGATAATGTCAGCCCATTTTTGGACCTTTCTTCCCTCCCATCACATGTAGTTATAAGAGATAGACAGGGAAAGTGTTTTTACATTCTTGCTGTGTCAGAGATAACTAACTTCAACTCATTTGTCAAAATCTTCCTCTTAGTTCATTTTCAATTTTAGCTTACCAGGAGACAGTTCCTTGCATAAGAAAGTTCCATCTATTAAATCACAGTAACTCAAACCTTGATCAACTGCCTTAGAACTCTGACTTGTTGAGACAGAAATTTAAACAACAGCAACAAAAAAGAAAAAAACAAAATCATGTCCTTTCTGTTGCCAGTTAGTAAATAATCCCTTCCCAACCTATACCTCACCTCTCTTTGTTCTTCACCTTACAAAAGATGAGGAGCAGGATGTCCAAGAACTAAGGCATAGTTTCTTGTCAGTCCATTATTCTTAGTTCTTCATTTTAAGTGCATGGCACTGCAGAAACCCTTAAAAGAGATACTACTCTCTTTTCTGTATACTTGGGCAAAGTTTTTGAAGAGTTAAATGTCAATTAAAAAAAGGGAGAAAGAACTTAATAAAAAAAGCTTGTTTTGCATGTCTATGTGATTTATGATTTCATAAGACACTAGGATCTCATTCTGGAAAGAAATCTGCTTCATATGTGCGTCACTCATAAACTGCATCAAGTGAAGTACTAGTGAAAAAGGTGATTTTATTTCTCAGAACAACAGCTGTCAGATTATGGCATTCTTGGTATCTCATAGTAATAGACCTAAAGGAGGTAAAATGTTCCATAATCCCCTCCTTGAACAGGCTGCCATCAAACTGCCCCTGTGAATTGTGTAGAAGGCTGATCAATAGATGCATTGCCTTCCTTATCTGTGAAATGCAATCTCATAGAATCATTGAATCATCTTTGGTTTAAAAGCAAAACAGAGACATATATGTACACAAATCCTCTGGCCATTCACCTCCATTCGCTTTAATTGTGTATTGGTCTCTCAGAGCTCTGTACTGATAACAAAACTCCTTTCAACTCTCTAAGCTATGAACTCTGTTTCCAAAGACACTGCATCTTCACTGGGATTCTTCTTCAAAAACTATCATGGCTTAATTTTTTCCCCCTTTTCTTCTCTAGCCCTGTGCAACGGTCCAAAAATTCTTCTTTCAGCTTCCTAAAGAGGCAGAAAGAGGTTTCTCTATTTCTCTCTTTTCTCCCCTGCCTTGAGATAAACTTGAGTGGCAGCCAGTTGGGGGGATTAAAATGGGAAGAAAATAACTTCAGATCAAATATTTAGCTGATATCTTTTCCCCTAGATTATCAGCAGGAGATGTGAATACATGTTTTTGGGTAAGTCACTGTTCAGCAAACCATCTGCTTTTGATTGCAACGTGACTGTAAAAATTTTAATAACGTCTAACAGCTAGCAACTGCACTTCAAAAAAAATCTAGTAATGACTGACTGCTAGAAATAGATAAAAAGTTGCCATTTTTTATTTAAGTTAAAGTTATGTTTAAAAAAACGTCTATACTTCGCTGTTGGTAGCATGATTATACAGGCTGCCTAGCACAGAGTAAAGGCCTGATGCGGCTTAGGTCAAGCCACACAGCAGGGCCAGCCGCAGGCTCTCAAGATGGGCATAGGCCCCTACTTCTTTGTCCTGAGCTAACTGGCAGAGACATGGGGAGTGGGAGCCCAGATGAGAGGTTTCTGGCCACATCCCCCTGAGGATGCGGTCCCACCGGCGTGCTGCACCATGGGCTGCGGGAGAGCCGGCCGCCCTGCGCTGCGGGGGCACAACCTGCCCTGGCCTGCTTGCAGCCGCTGCTGAGGGGATGAGAGCAACCGCCGCCTGCCAAGATGGGAGCCAGCGCATGATGCCCCGCGTGAACTTATATAAAAAAGGGTGGTAATGCTGGGGGAGGCACGTGCCGGGGGCCGTTGCTGGGGTGGGGAGGGAGCTTGGTGCCACGGAAGACCCACGCCGGGGCAGGTATGGCAGCTACAGGCGGAGTGTGCAGGCTACAGCCGGCCTGGGCGTGGCCTGGGGTGGCCCAGAGACTCCAGTGGGAGCCGTCCTCCTGGTGCTGGGAGGCCGTGGCGGTGTGCTGGCTGTGCGTGGGCGAAGATGAGCGCGACATGTGGGCGGGCGAGGACCCGGGAGCCCGAGGGGAGCCGCGGAGCCGCTGGCTGGGCGGGCAGGTGGTTAGAAAGAGCTAGGACAGGTTCTTCTCCGAGCCCCTGCCCCAGCAGCTCGGAACCTGGGCCCTCATCCCAAGCACAGCAGCCACCTGGGGGCTCCAAGGCCCCTGAGGGCGCACCTTGCGCTGCTGTGGCCTCGCCACCCCATCGAGCGGGTGGCTGGAGGGAGAGTGGTCTCGCCGTGCCTCACCGAGTGGGGGTCAAGCTGAAGGTCTTTGTCAGGGCAGTGCAGTGCTACGTGGGCGTTGCGGTGACTCTGGGCAGCCGCGGGGAGTGCTGGAGCGGCCACACAGCCAGCAGGACACCGGGGTGCCTCTGGTGCTGCTGCGGGAGTAGTAGCCTCCGAGCTGGAGGGAGGGCCTCTCCCACCCAGGGGATGGAAAACGGAGCTCTTGCAGGCTGCCCCCATTCTGTGGGCGAGCTATGGCGAGGGGAACGCCGCTCCCAGCCATCCTTTGCTCCTCCTCAGTCAAGAACAAGGCCTGCACTGTGTAGTAAGAGTTTCGATTGGTATGATGTTAAACCAATAATCTAGATTTTAGAGATAAGGGGCGGAGATTGTAATAGATGTGTTTCCACGATTGTAACTTTTTTCATTTTGTTCAGTGTTCACCCTTATGGCCTGGTCTGCAAGCATGAGGGGATGGAGTTTCTGAGGAGTAAATACGATAGATTAAACCATGATAACCTGTTTACTAGGGCAAGGAGTAGAATTTTGCTGCATGTATGTGCACACAGTACCAACGTCAATTATTGTCTGACAAGAAGGGAAAATTTTATGCTGCATGTATGTTAAGCTTGTGGTGATGTTAAAAGATCTTACAATGGATAGATATTCAAAGTGTTCTTGAATAATCTGTTTCATAGAGGTGTGAAGGGTGGAATGTCTTGGGTATAAATAGCAGGGTTTCAGTAGTGGTGTCTGCAGGGGTGCCCTGTGTGGGGGGAAAGGCTGTGAACTGCCCTGAGCCAGACATAGCTAGTTGCAGCCTGAAATACATGAAAACAACACCAGTCAGAGGAGCACCGGGAGCTGCTCAAATGTTTAACAAAGGGCTATTGCTGCTAGGGCCAGGAGACAAAGACGTAAAGTCATAAAAAAAAGGAAAGATGTGAGGAGATGCAAGGAGACCTGAAGATGTATTTCGAGAAAAAGGAGGAAGTGGAGGAGACTTGGAAGGACACTGCTGGGGGTACAGCTGGAGATGCACTCTGGGAAGGAGGTGTATGCCTCTGAGGGGACTGCAGCCCAAAGGTGACCCATACCAAAGTGAGGATATTCCTGTGGATAAGCCTGCCAGAGCAGGGACACTCCCAAAGGAGCTGTGGCCTGTAGGTGAACTGCACTGGAACAGATAATGCACTGAAGGGCTTATAGCCCGTAGAGGAAGCCATGCTGCAGAAAAGCAGCATGAAGAACTGAAGAGCAGTGGAGGAAAAGAGTAAGAGGCATGAAGGAATAACAGAAAGAAACCATTCTGCACTGACCCCAACCTCCTGCTTCATCGGTTGCCTCACCAATGCAGTCAGAAGCATTTGAATTATACTGTGAAAACAGGAGAAGCTGAGACTAGGAAGAGAGTAGAAGAGGTGTTTCCCTATGCATTAGTGGTCCTGCACCTGGGGAGGAAGAATGCAAAGCACCAGTATAGATTAGGGGCGGACCTGCTGGGAAGTAGTTCTGAGGAGAAGGATGTGGGGGTCCTGGTAGACAGTAAATTATCCATAAGCCAGCAATGCACCCTTGTCGCCAAAAAGGCCAATGGAATCCTGGGCTGCATAGGGAAGAGTGTGGCCAGTAGGTCGAGGGAGGTCATTCTCCCCCTCTACTCTGCACTGGTGAGGCCACAACTGGAATACTGTGTCCAGTTCTGGGCTCCCCAGTTCAAGAGGGACAGGGAACTGCTGGAGCGAGTCCAGCGAAGGGCAACTAAAATAATTAAGGGCTTGGAGCATCTCCCTTATGAGGAAAGGCTGAGAGAGCTGGGACTCTTTAGCCTGGAGAAGAGAAGGCTGAGGGGAGACCTTATTATGGCGTACAAGTATCTAAAGGGTGGGTTGAAGGAGGATGGAGCCAGGCTCTTTTCAGTGGTTCCCAGTGACAGGACAAGGGGCAATGGGCACAAGTTAGAACACAGGAGGTTCCGTTCAAATACACGGAAAAACTTCTTTACGGTGAGGGTGACAGAGCACTGGCACAGGCTGCCCAGGGAGGTTGTGGAGTCCCCTTCTCTGGAGATTTTCAAGACCCGCCTGGATGCAGTGCTGAGTAATGTGCTCTAGGCAATCCTGCTTTAGCAGGGGAGTTGGACTAGATGATCTCTAGAGGTCCCTTCCAACTCTGAAAATTCTGTGATTCTGTGATTCTGTGATTAATTTGTTCCCTTTTTTCCTTCAATACCCTAATCAGTAATTAGATGCTTGTTAATTGACAATAAATTAAGTGAAATTTCCTTAGTCAGCACTGCCCATGATGTGTTATGTGATTACAGGGCAGAGTTCAGTTGTGGACCCTGTAAACAAATATTGGAGAATGCTGAAGTAGAAAACTTGAGCGTATATCCCAGATAATGAATCAAAGTTTCTGGAGTTACTTATCTGAATAGACAAGTTGTCACACACCGCTTGTTCTGCTCTTTTGCAGTGAATCTGACTGCTCTGGGAATCGGGATTGTGCAGATGCACAAACTAGCAATGCTTTGGATGCTTTCCTCAGGTTGAAAAAATTACATTGAGAAATGGCTGTTTCTCCCCACTGAGTGTTGACAGCTAGTTCTGTTCTGAACATCTCCACTTGAGCTATCTGAAGAGATCAGATGAATCTCACTCTAGGAGCACTTTGTGTGTCTGTTAGCTATCAGGGAGAGCTGCAAACTTCAGCCTGTTTCCTGCTATTGATGAACAAAGGTTTTGGACATAACCCAAAAGACCTCTGACACGTCATAAAACCCTCTTCAGAGACCATCAGTAGGGATTTTGCAAGGGGCTTTAATGAGGTTCAGATTTTATCCTCTGTCTTTGAAAACAAAGACTATGATACTTGTGTTGTGAGTTTAAGGTGCTTATCTGCAAAGGCTTACTCATATATTTAGTTGTTGCATAGCAGGTAAATTCTGACTGTGCTTTAATCAATGGGAGTTTTGTCAGTGTCTTAACTAGGGTTAGGTTTTCACCTTGAAACCAGTGGGATTACTTACAGGGTATAAAGTGAATTACACAAGTAAACCTAGGGAGGACTGGAACCAAATTTATTCATGGTGCCTTATAGTACTTTATGGATTGATCTTGGGGTTGCTAGATTTTAGTTACTGTAGATCTTGTTTTATCACATCAGTTTGCAGGTTCACAGACTAGTCTAATGCTGAGACTAAAGGTACATTAGCAAACTTCTTTCTTTATTCAACGATAAGCTCTTAAATTGCTTATAAAATTGCAGTTACACAAAATGCTGTTCTCACAATTTCCTTAAAAAATGGGCAGGTGATAAACAGGTAAAATAGATTCTGTGTTTCAAATACATGAGACAGCTTGCTCATATTTAAACATAACATCTATAAATACTTCACATTTTAGAAACATGTGAGTAAGGTGGCCTAATACCACTCACTAACTGTTGTTATCCATTTCAGAGGTAAAATTAATTTCCTAGATTTGTGTTCTTTTTTAGCTCATTTCAGAGATGAAATGTAATTTATAGGGTAGATAATAAAGGTTTCCTCTGAGGGGAAAAAATACAAATGTGGATCATGAATTACGTTGTTTGCATACTGAAATATGGTATAGTAATTCTGTGTAACTTATTTGTGAAAGCAAAATGTCAGATAGTGCCTTTAAAATGAGTGTAAATCTCAAGTATGTCCAGGTTAATCACCTTTACACAAAAATAGCGGTGGTTGAATCCTGATTGTGAACTGTTTCAGGTAATTCTGATTAACTTAGCACCAATTAGCTGCTTTATAATGTTTTGTATTTTGTTTATGATTACTGACTGATCCAGACGTGCTGGTTATGCCAAGTAGCAAGTAAGTGTCCTTCTCTATGCTCTTCAGCCATAATAACCTCTGCTCTCCTTCATCCCTTCCCTCTCCTTTTTCTCTACTTCATCTTCCTGTGCTGTGGCTCCTTCCCCCAGTTATTCTGTGCTCCCATCATTCTGCTTCCATTTTGTATAGAAGCTTTCAGCTAACTATAGAAAGGCGAAGGTACAAACGAGGGGGGAAGGGGGAGAAGTGAAGTTCACAAAACTGGTGATTTCCTGCAGTTGCATCATTAACATTAGCTATCTCTTCAATATTAAAGAACTTGATTGCCAGCAGTAGATATGACAGACTAAGTGAAGGGGAGAGTGTAGACTGATGGCAAGCTGCAAGCTTGTGTGTCAATGTTGATTTACCTTATACAATTTTAGGCCACACAATAAAGTGGATTAAGGAACTCTGCCATCAACAGACACTCTGGCAAATCCACAACCTGTCAGCAGTTTCTCAGTCTCAGCTGAGCTGAGAAGAAAGGAATTGATGGTAACAATAGTGCTCAATTGTCATATGCAATACTGCATAATGGCAGCACTTAACGTCCAAGCTGTTTATGATAGTCTTCTGCTTTGAGGAAAGCATAGAATAGTTGTACCTTTTTGGAAATAGATTCTGACTGTCTGTGTGTTTTGCAAATAAATTGTTCCTTTCATACTGGTTTCACACTGTGCATGAGAAGGGGATCTCTCTAGTGCTATATTGAAATCACAAATGTAGATATGACTATCTACAGGATTCCCAGTCCATTTTGAGATACTAAGGCATTGCTAATATTTGTCTCAAAAGAAAATGTAAATGGATTTAGGATTCAGGAATCAATGGAAATCATTGTGGGAGGATGTATTCTTACCTGAAGCATGGATCACTTTTGAGACTTTATTTTGGTTTGATTTTTCTTTCTTTTGATCATATTTATCTTCCTGAAATGGTATATATTTTTCTTTATCAATTTAGAAATGATACAAGATAATGTCCTTCAGCCTGAAACAGATGATTGTAATCATTGTTCACCTGACCATGTCTTCAATGTGATCCTTGAGTTAGAGAACAGAGCTGGAGTTCCACTTTGCATTTCATCCTTAACTGCCAAATGTTAAATGTTTTGTTTACTGTGAACTTAAAATACATGGAGGCTGAGGATCTAAACAGAAAATACTTTCTTTTTTATACACTCTGAAGCATTGAGCTCTTAACAAAAAGAAGAAAAAGCCTTGGGCCTAGAAATTTTTTTCTGAAGAAGTCAGTGAGATTTCTGTGTTCCTTTGTTACTAGAATTTTGTACAGTTGCAGTTGTATCTACAATGCAAGCTTTTTGATACTTCTCTATTTGTCAATTAACCTTTCAGTCAGCTTTTCATGGTGGTCTTGCAGGTTTTCATGGAAGGCACATTAACTGTAGCTCTAGTTTCAGTGCCACTTTATGGAGATAGGCCTATCTCTTACCCAATGTTTCAAGAGGACTTAAATACTTGGTGTTGTATTATCAGATAAAGGAGAACAGGTATGTATGCTTATATGTATGGATGTACACATGAGCATGTGCATATATATGCATGTGTAGCCATAATAATCTTGCTTGTTACAGGTCTTCTTCAGGTCATCAAAATACTTACAGGTTAGTCATCCTGGGCAAGTGTTAAGTCATTCCGGGCTCTTGGAGACCATGTTTCCGTGTCTGTTCCCAGTTTGTCAATGATAGTTTGGAAGAGACTCTGAAGTGAGTATAGGTCGTGATCTTGCAATGGCACTTCACTGGGGGCATAGCTGATATTCACAGTAGGAAGTATGCCCACCTGGCATGGCATGATGTGACAGGGAGGTTTATCTGCATTACTTTCTGGAAAATAACTACTATGTTTCTCTTATTAAATGCATTATACTAACAGCTAAAGAGCCTCATTACATTATGCACAGTGTTACAAAGAATGGTCTTTGTCTTTACAAAGTTTTTATTTTGGTGGAATACTGTAGAGGACATTGTTTTATTAAATAAAGAAGCGAGTATAGTCTTTTTTCCAGTTGTAAAAGTGATTGAATTTTTTATTTCCCAGCTGGGGAGGGAAAGGCAGCAAATCAAGGAGGTCAGCTTCAGTTGTTTTCAGGGTGGTAGGGACTGTAAAAAAAGCATGGCTTTTCTCCAAAACATTGTTCTTGTGTCCTGGTTTCAGCTGGGAAAGAGTTAATTTTCTTTCTAGTGATTGCAGTGAGAGGAATGTCAATAATACATACTAGTTTTAGTTGTTGCTAAGATATGTTTACAATATTCAAGGACTTTTTCAGCTTCCCATAGAACAGTAGACAGGAGGATGGAATGGCCAATGAGAGACTGCATACCATAGATGTCATGCTCAGTATATAAGTGGGGGTTGTTTGGAGTGATGGTGTTTGTCTTCCCAAGTAACTGTTATGTGTGATGGAGCCCTGCTTTCCTGGAGATGGCTGAACACTTGCCTGCTAATGGGAAGTACTGAATGAATTCCTTGTGTTGCTTCGCTTGTGTGTGTGGCTTTTGCTTTACTTATTAAACTGTCTTTATCTGGACCCATGAGTTTTCTCACTCTTACTTTTCCAATTCTCTCCCCAGTCCCAACTGGGAGAAGTGAGTGGCTGTGTGGCCCCATCGGCCAACTGGGGTTAAACCATGACATTTTGTTTTGTTTGTTAAATGCTATTAGAAACAATATACTACTGTACATATAAGAATTTTACTGCAAGGTAGTGTTTTGAATATTCAAAATACTGAACACTTCACTTTGAAAATTATAACTTAAAACAAACCTCATTTACATTAGAAGAGACTTTATAGCCTCACTTTTTTGACCAAACTATTCACTCAATTCAATATAAATTCAAATTTTGTTTTTGTGAGATCAGAGCTAATGACTTAGTGAATAAAATGTGATCTAGCTCCATTCCTACATATATTTTTCCTGCTGTGATTTTGCATTCTAATCTACGTGAATTCAGCACAAAATTTGTCAGGATTTGTTTTCTCACCACAGCACTAGTGGCTTTCTGGCTCTGAACTACCTTGGAGGCAACCAGTCAGCTTTGCTGATAATGCAGTGCAAAAAAACCCCTTCTCCCTATTTTTCTTCTGCTACCACTTCTTTAATGAGAATGCTGATTTCTTGTAGAAACATATTTTATTTAATCTGGGTTACTGTAATCACCTATGTTAAGATATTCCTCTTTTTTTCAGAGTGGTAGAAAATGTAGTAAAGACAAAGTGGCCGTCACTGGCACAGAAAGCATATCACAAAAATGTGTCTGAAAGATGTTTCTGTATCTCTTGGCTTAAATTTATATGGATACCAAGATTTTATTGACCTAGTTCATTGTATTATCTGAAGCAATTTATTGTGCTTTCTCTGTGAGATATAAATTCACTGAATTCATACTTGAGTGCTGATACTTTCTATGCAAGTTCTAATATATACCTCAGATAAGAATTGTTGATGTATAGCTTCCAATTACTCACATCTCTTCTGTTGCAAACCCTGTGCCCCAATTTTTTTTTTCCTCCATTCTTCTCACTGCTGTATATTTGATTTGTCATCTTGCCTCTTATCTTGAAACGGGGCCCTGTACACAAATGGGCTTTTGCGTAACAGGCCATGATCAGTCATTTGTAGCTGCAAATTTCATGTCTTTTTACAAAAGATTTTTGCTAGATTTCTGTGAAAGTAGTGCCTTTGTCGAATTCATCCTTGGACTCTAATAAGCACTGACGAGGAAAAACTAATGAATTTTGGTTTTCTGAGTTGTCTGTTTTATACCAAGCACAGAAATAACCCACCCATCCCCAACTTTAATACTACTACGATTATGTTTTTCTAGTACGCTAGCATCTCAATTTTCTACCAGTGTTTGAGAAAGGATACTGAATATTGGGCTCTGTATCCCTTATTGCCCTGTAAGTGTAAATCTCTCTAATGAACAGGAGAAATTGCAAATGTCATGTGGTAAAAAGCAGAACATCATAATTGTATGTTATGCAATATCTTTTTTGCTTGGAGTCACTTTGTACCAATTGACTTGACAAGTGGGAAGTCCCTAAAATTCGCTTTCTCTGAATTAGTGCTCTCTCACACTAGTTATCAATGGTGCTGAGTTGTACCAGACTAGAATTTCAGTGCTGATAAAGGTCTTGATTCATAAGATCATTGATCTTATGATTCACAAGTCTTACTCTGCTTGAGGAAACCACCATATGCCAATGTCTGAAAGTTGAGTCATTTCTCATTTTTAAACTTTTTCTCTTCCCCTAATAAAATACTTATAGCCTAACCTTTAGCTGTTCATGCATGCAGTGCAACTCTTACATCAGTGATACTGTACCTTAAAGGCTAGAATTGCTTAGTGACCTCTTATTAATAAAATCAAAGTAGCTTTATTTTTTAAGTTTAGTCTTTTTTTTTTTTTTTACTTTAGAAAAAATGATATTTTTATATGAAGACATTACATATCCCTTCTTGTGGTAGTAAAACATAGGAAGACATTTGGCCATCATCATCATTTTCCATTTACCTTTGTATTCAGATTAAGATATGCGACTGAATTTCCTTAGGCAGTGACATCCTTTATTTAGTTTTGAATTTACCTTCTAATTGTAGAAAGTCATAGAATCATCATAGAATCATAGAATGGTTTGGAGTTGGAAGGGACCTTGAAGATCATCGAGTTCCAACCCCCCTGCCATAGGCAAGGACACCTCCCACTAGACCAGGTTGCTCAAGGCCACATCCAGCCTGGCTTTATACACCTCCAGGGATGGGGCCTCAACTTCTCTGGGCAACCTGTTCCAGTGCCTTATCACCCTCAAAGTGCAAAATTTCTTCCTAATGTTTAATCTAAACCTGCCCTCTTCTAGTTTAAAGCCATTCCCCCTCGTCCTATGAATGCATTAAGATAGCAATACCTTGCTGTGTCCTTCTCTGTTCATGACTGTACCACATTGTGGGTGTGGTCCAGCGTGGTGTCCTGTTGCAATTGAAGTGAACTGGGACTATGAACTTCATTCTTGTTTAGCCATTCCATATGTACAATTTGAAAGGGATTTTTCTGGAAAATTAGGCAGAATTACCTTCTTTAAGAAGCAAAGTACGATGACATCTTTGTAGGCAAGATGGAGATAGGGAGATGATTATATATTTATTAATAAATCCAAAACAAACCTAGGTGAAGTAAAACCCAACTATAAGCTATTCTCCCCTTGGGAAAAATAATGAGAAAGAGAATGCACTGTAAATGCTAGTCATACTGTTTAGTGTGCTATTCAAAAGTATTCAAATATTAGAACAAGGACAGTTAATCTGTGAATAAAACAGGAAGAATAATATGCACATTCAAACATGGTTTTATGCTCCTACTTTAAATACCTAAATGAGCTAAATCTAGTATGTATTTTATGTATTCTACAATTTTATGCATTATGTTTTAAGTCCCTCCTCAATTCTTATTCATACTCAAACTTCCTTGTGAGAAACTTAATTACCTATAACCATACAAATGTGTTTCTTAAACAAAACCCCCAAACCTAGTCAATATGTTGTTCTTCACTTCTGTTCTGATAGCACCCAAAAGCAATTTTTTCCCCTAAAAAATACTGAGTTGTCTTCAGTTTGGATGTATATAAAATTTTCACTGCCAGGCAGAGGTACTGTTTTTGAAGTTCAACTTCTTTGAAGAGAATAACACTGCAGGTAAAGTTTAAGGTGCTTTTCACTGTGAAAAATCCAGGTGCAGCCTGTCTTATTGCGAAGAACATAAAGAAAATTGTGTGAAATATGCTGTATGGTAGCTATAGAGAGCAATATTAGGAATACATCTGTGTAGATCTTTCAGATGTTTGGGACCTCTTTCTTATCCAAAGATGTAGTTCTGTATTCTCTGATACTCTTTTATAGTAATGTATTTGTTCAGCTTTTCCTAATTGTGGCAGATTTGACCACTGATGGCTTGAGCTCTATTCACCAGTTTTCTTTCATTTTACATACTTCTAAGAAATGCATTTCTGTCATTTTGTGGTGAGGACACTGCTGAGTCAGCATGGCAACAATTGTGAAGAAAGTCTCTCCAAATGGTTTATTCTAGTACATCTCACCAGTATTTACATGCTTGAGTGACTACAGCCAGATGCTCTTCCTTAGTCGTTATGAAATCCCCATTCCTACCTCTTATGTAATTCTAGCCCAAGCTACTTCTTATTCTTAAGTTTGAGTAATTTCCTTGAAGCAATGACATAAGAACAGCAATGATTCACTCTCTGATATGCCTATGCAATGGCTGCAACTTGCCATGGTAGACAACGTAATGCCCAAGGTCAGTGACAGTGCAGTGTAGAAACTTTCTTCATGAAACAGATATAAACACCTAATTCTCTATGGCTCCAGATGGCTCTGCTTATCTGCCGCTTCTAAGGTAGAGCTGCCTAGTGTCATCATTCAAGAGCCTCTTATCTATATGATTCTTGCTTGTGACAGGGTTTCAGTATCTTGCTAAGCTATTTGCTATGTTGCAATGTCTAACTGGATGTTGTTTCCCATCCCAAAGGGATTTCCAGTCTGTCATTCAAAGATGCAGTAAGAAGTACCCAAGTCCCAAGAAAAATTAAATTTGTTATATTTGGATTTCCATCCTAGCCTTTGTTTACCTTTTTTTAAGCTTTACAATGCCACACCAAAAGTGTACCTTCCCAGGTCAGCGCCTTAATTATAGAAACATAATGTATTTTGCCTACTTTTTCTATCCCTGTGGTATGAGTTCTCTTACACCACGGCCCAACCTCAGTGGGAGGGGCATGTGATACCATTGTCTAAACTGTTCTGCAATTTTTTTTTTTTTTTTTTTGGGGGGGGGGGGGGGGAATGGTGTATGGTGCTTTGAAGTCCCCTGAGAGGAAAAAAAAAAAATCAAGTCCATGTCTCCCATTGATCTGGTGGAGACCCAAATTATCTTGATGTGCCATGATTCACAGGTCTTTACATTTTTCTCTTGAGAAAACAGTCTGTGAAGAAGATCTTGTGATCCAAGTCACAAATTAAGAAAAAAATCCTAATGTCTAGACAGGAAGAGAAACTGGGATAGATCTCTTGTGCCTGACATTTCCTCCCATCTACATTTCCCCTGTTGCTTCCTATTGGTCAGTTCCTCCAATATGTCTAACGTTTTCTCAAAGTAACCACAGGAAGTACAAAACTTGGTCTGGGAATATATTCTGTAACAATAAAAAGGGGTGGGGAGTTAGAGCTTTCTTTTCAATATACTAATAGAATTTCAACTTTTAACAACTTGCTTTTTGAGCAATTTTAAACTTTTGTTTGATTTGATTTGTAATCAGGTACCAAGTAAGCTGCAATAATATCTGTAAGATATAGAGGATAAATATTGTGTATTATTACAACTCTTGCAGTTCAGATGTTTGTTAAAGAATTTCCAGTGAAAAATAAGACCTATCCTGAGACATTCACTGCAGTGGCCTGGATTTGGCTGTATCTCTGGAAATAAGCAGGTTTTTACAATATGGATTTTACTGCCTTATATGATAGGCTTTCTCCTCTTAAATTCCATGCAGTAAGAGAACAAAGTGTCATTGGCTGTTTTTAGATGCTTTAAATGTAATTACAAATCATTACTCACTTGGAATAAAGCCAGACGTATATCAGTATTTTCATAAAACTTTACAAAATGGCTATTGATACAAATGCTATTCATGTCAGTTGTTAACAACCATGTAATTGCCTCCAATTCCTACAAGAATAAAATGGAAATGTGTCCTAAATAGCAGTGGATGGTAAATAACAACCATAATGACATTGCACTTAAGTAATATTTTAAATTATGGATATTAAGATACAGTTCTCTGAGGATCACAATCTGGAAATAATATACAGTGCAGCTCCCCTGTTAACTTCATTTTACTTGGTTCATTGTAAAAGAATATGACTAAATGGGAAACTGAAACCCAGAGGGTTACAGATACCAGCACTTGAAGTAGAACTCTTTGAACTCTACAGTTTCACAAAATGTAAAAAATACTCGACATAATTTACATATCAGTGACAACCAACATTGCTTTTATGTGATACACCAAAGTAAAGTAAAACTTAATGTGAAAACTTGCAAAAGCAAGAACAGTGTACCATGCAGTGTTTTTAGAGGTACAGAGAGAGGACATCAACATACTTCATCAGGCTGATAAATTTAAGAAATAATTATATGAATAAAGTCAAATTTTTGAGAAGTTATATATTATTGTGCTAAGTAGGAACTGTTGTAGCCTTTGCATAACCTAATGTCACATCACCTGGACTAAGGCTTCACCTTGTAACAAAATCTGCATATGACTAATGTGTACACAGAGCAGTACCAATAAAGTTGATGGCATGTTTAAGTCCCTGCAGATCAGTACCCAAAACAACTTCAGCCTAGAAGTCCTGAAGGAAACATAAAAATGAGTCAGGTATAATATTGAACATAGCTCCAAATAAAGACTCCTTTGTCTAACTTCAAACAGAATGAAACAAGTCATTCTTTATGTTGCTGTTCCTTTAATCAAGATGCTATATTGGTGCTGGTAAATCTTTGAATGGGTAAGGTTGAAGGCTACAGCTTGATGATACCAATTAAGTATCACAGTATCACAGTATGCTAGGGATTGGAAGGGACCTCAAAAGATCATCTAGTCCAATCCCCCTGTCGGAGCAGGAACACCTAGATGAGGTTGCACAGGAAGGCGTCCAGGCGAGTTTTGAATGTCTCCAGAGAAGGAGACTCCACAACCTCCCTGGGCAGCCCCACAACCTCCCTGGGCAGCCAAGTACTAGTATGTATCACGATATAAAGAATTCAGTGCATTCATCTCTGATAGCATAAGTAAGACTTAAAAAAAAGTCTTCAGTTGTAAGATGGAGTAATTTTAATTCAGGAAGAACTGCATAATAGGGTTATGCTGAATACAGCACTGGTTATTAAGGATCCTTCAGAATTTTTTTTTCCTTGGCTTGAGAAGTTTATTCACCCTATAGGTGACTACTTCAAATCAATACGTAACTGGTATTTCTTTCTGCTTTAAGCATGTTCCTTTTGGCTACGTATATCTCAGGGCATCCATTCCTCAGGCAAAAGTTTATTTTTCAAATAAAGTTCCTATTTTAATTACTATTCAAATAATATAATAATCAATTATACAATAAAATTCATAGTTGACTTTAAAGAAATGCATAATTTGACCCATAATTGTGTCCACACATGGTGCTTTCAATTATTCTACTGTATGGACTCTTTAGTATGCTTCTGTACTATTTTTGTTGTGGCCTTTTAAATATATTTTAGTGATGTACATTTCGGTGCAGGGCTTCTGTGTTTATTTGTTGGGTGACTGAAAGGTAGCTTAATGGATAATAAGTGAATAGAGAATTGCATGTTACAGTTCATTAGCTGTTGTAATATTTAACTAAGGAAGGAGATTGTTTAAATGCTGATAGAAAAAAGGGCTTCAGGAAGAGGAGGAGAATTCTGGCATTGTTTTCAGTAAGAGTAGGGTAGATTTGAAGTTGATGGGAGAAGGCAGAACATTATGGGGACTACTGCAGTAGCAGAGTGCATGTAGTCATCTAAGGCTAAGAATTTGCTAGCATAGGAATTCTGTGACAGTCTCGCAACAGTTCTGGGCTTAATTTACTAGTGTGCATATAGCTTCTGAGACTTGGAGATTTAATATACAAGATTTTATATAAGGAATTTCCCTGATCCACGGATCATTTTGAGATAATTGAAGGGTGCTAGACAGTATATTGTTAAAGGAGTATTTCCCTCATTTGTTTGATGCCTTAGTACAACTAGAGAACTTGTATCAAGACAAAATGCTGTGTTTGAGCCTACTGAGTCATTACAATATTCCTTTTCCTTCCACTCCTGCTTTAAAAAAGTGACAGTGCTGATGGCAAACCCCAAAAACCTGACTCATCACCCCTTTATATTACATGCTTACACTGAAGAGGTATAAGCAATAGTAAGTGCTGGCAAAGGTGCAGCAAGCTAAACGCCAGTTTATTTAAAGAAGGAACTAAGCCTGAAATCAATTAAAACTCAATTGTATATAGCAATTGGGAAACAAATAGATTTTGTTCCCTGCTTCTTTTACACATTAAAGTCTTTACTGATGTACAGTCAACTCTAAACTTACCTTTACTTGATCAAGGTGATCCAAATACAGTCTTAGATAAAGAACAGACTATAGAAAGGGGAAAAAGTAGGAAGGGTGGCAGATACTCCTCATGATTATTCTTCATTTCAGAGATCAAAGTCATGGGCTTTTGTTGAAGTTCCTTTAGTTTTTCTTCATCAATACACATGTTTATGCTCTTCATATCTCCGCCAGCTCTTACACCAAGTATCATCAAGAGAGGAGGGTTGTGTGTGTAGCATGGGTTTTATGTATGTGATTGTACTTCTGCACACACATTTATGTTTTTTGAGAGAATAGAAATACATTATACATTAGGATGAGATAATTATTAAAAAAAAGTGGAAATAGCCAGTCTGGAATGTAGCACAAAGGATAGTTAATTTTATTTTATAAAAAAAAAAAAAAAAAGCAATCTAATTTATTGACATACCAAAATCCTAAAATGTAGGTGTTCCTCTCTGTAGCATTTTTAATAGGCATTGCAAGGCAGGAAGCTGGGAGAAAAGGATGGAAATAGAAAAGAAATTGTTAATAGGCTGGCTTCCTACTCCTAGCCCTAGGTTCAAAGAACCAGCAACACTCACCCAGCCTAGAATAAACCAGTTCACACTGGACACCAGACCACATACATGCCTTGAAGGATGTAAAAATGAAGTCTTATTTCTGACTATAGTACAGACTACAGTCTGCTAGCTCAGATATTCCGGAAAGTATAATTATGGTAATATGACACTCAGTGAGGTATAAACACCTGAGGACTTACTCAGCATCTTAGGCAAATATTACAGACTGAATTAAAAACTAGCACAGATACACAGCTGATCTATTCAGGTAGGCAAGTTAGTCCAGTTATGTCTAATCAAACTTAGTTTAGCTCATAGACTGAAGCTTTTTGACAATTTTATAAACTCCCTGGGCTACCAGATAGTGAAGTAACTACTGATATGCTACGATATCCTGTAAGCCAAGGGCATTCATGGCAAACCATTAATTTCCATTTTTCCCTGTACAGTAGAGCTGTTTATTAGATGTTTATTTACCAGTGCTTGTATTTGAGGGACAAAAATCCTTTTATGACTATTTTGTACCACTCACCATCTTATGCACTATGGAAAATTTGAGAAGAGGATCTTGCAATTTATATATGCAGTTATGTATGCTTTTGTTTGTACAAAAGGAAATAAAGAATATAAGTAATTAAAATTATACACTTAATTATATGGAATTCTGCAGATAAAGCTTGTCTACCTCTGTAGTTTTGTAGTCTACTTAGACCCTCTTCTGTAGATAATTTATGCTCTTGCTTTAGTACTCTAGTTTTGCTGTTAAGACCTACTCCATTCTGCAAAAATTAACTTTTTCTTAATTTGAATGTTATTTTTGTTTTATAGTATTCTCATCACCTTTTAGTGATAGATCTATAATGAATCCCAAGTAGAACTGCTTGAAAATTACAAATTTCCCCATTTTCAATGAAAAAGAATGAGTGGCCTAGGAAGACAGTTACAAGAGTCAAAAAAAAATTGGAGATTTTTTTTCTTAAGCATGATGTCAATACTTTCTTGCATTAAACCTCCTGATGAAGTCCGTTGACCTCCAGGATAGTTTTACCTGAATAAAAATTTTAAAATTTATGAAATAATAATCCTCTAACATTAAAATGTAGAATGTCTTATCTGGCTTCAAGTTTTATTGTCCTAAATGTTTTGGTAAGTCATCAAGAACCATAAATAGATGCACCTAGATTTATATGCATTGGGTAAAATAAAGCAATCGGAGCAAAAATGCATTCAAAATATTTAATATCATAGGAGATAGTATTAAATAAAAAGCTCAGCTTCCATTCAGAAAGCAGTTGTGAAGGGGGCAGGAGAAACCCCTGGAAAAAGACCTGCAGAAATAGGCTATATGAATTGAACTTTTCCGGGGGGTGGGGTGGTGGTGGGGGGGTGATGCTGGGAAGCCTTCAATTTCATTGTGTATTGGGTTTGCATGGCAAGATTTTGGGAGCGGGGAAGCAGCAGGCCTGGTTTCTGTGAGAAGATACCAGAAACTTCTCTCATGTCCAATAGAGCCAATGTCAGCTGGCTCTAAGGACCTGCTGCAGGCAGAGGTTGAGCCAATTGACCATGGTGGTAGCACTGCTGTGACAACATATTTAAGAAGGGGAAAAACTGCTGTGCAACAGCAGCCAGAGAGGGGAGTGAGACTATGTGAGAGAATCAACTCTACAGACACCAAGGTCAGTGAAGAAGGGGGAGGAGGTGCTCCAGGTTCTGAAGCAGAGATTGCCCTGCAGCCTGTGGTGAAGCAGGCTGTCCCCCTGCAGCCTATGGAGGTCCATAGTGGAGCAGATACCCAGCTGCAGCCTGTGGAGGACCCCACGCTGGGGCATGTAGATGTGCCCAAAGGAGGCTGTGACCCCATGGAGAGGAGCTCTTGCTGGAGCAGGTCTTCTGGCAGGACTTGTGAACCTATGGAGGACCCATGCTGGAGCAGTTTGTGATGAACTGCAGCCCGTGGGAAGGATCCATGTTGGAGCTGTGTGTGGAGGACTGTCTCCTGTGGGAGGGACCCCACACCAGAGCAGGGTAAGAGTGTGAGAAGGAAGGAGCAGCAAAGAGAACCTGTGATGACTGCAACCCCCTTTCCCTGTTCCCATGCACCTGTTGGCAGGAGGAGGTAGAAAAGCTGGGAGTGAAGTTGAACCCAGGAAGAAGGGAGGGTGGGGGGAAGGTCTTTGAAAATTTGTTTTTATTTCTTGTTACCCTACTCTGACTTTTCACTGGCAATAAATTAAATTCATTTCCCTGAGGTGTGTCTGTTTTG
Organism: Vanellus vanellus; assembly: GCF_965231255.1. Lineage (NCBI taxonomy): Eukaryota > Metazoa > Chordata > Aves > Charadriiformes > Charadriidae > Vanellus > Vanellus vanellus. The sequence goes on along the minus strand of NC_138911.1, from coordinate 23,560,169 downwards.
CCTGTGATGGTACTTGGTGAGTGATCTGTCTGTCCTTACCTTGACCCATGAGCCTTTCATTATATTTCCTCTCCACTGTCCAGTTGAGGAGAGGGAATGATAGGAGCAGCTTGCTGGGCACCCAGCGGCCAGCCAAGGTCAGCCTGCCAGAAATTGTCTGTGATGTAATGACTACAGTTGTTCTCATCACTCTGAATTAAGTACCATGAATTGTTTGGGGCGTCCAGAGTCAGTAGCAGTGAAGCACTTACTTTTTGCTATAAAGTGGATAACATAAAATTGTATCTCACTGGTGGCCATTTTCTAGTCCAAATTCATGTTCTGGATGATTTAAGGGAAAAACAAAGTTTGATCATAAAAAGTTTAAGGTTCAAACATATAAAGATTTGAATTATTTTTTTAATATAATAGAAATAATGCTTTCTGGATTTGTTTATAGTCTAAACAAGTTAGTTTCTGTTATGTTACATATTATCAAACTTGAACTCTGAAGTGCATCAAACTAAATAATCTCTGCCATTTTTATAAGTAAATGTCAGTGTCATCCTGATTTTTCTTATTCTCTTGCAAAATACAATAGTGTGGGAAGAGATAGAAACTACATTATCGTATGCCATGAAAAACTAACCATGAAACTGAATAGAATTAAAATAGAAATGAGTCACGAGGTCACCCTTTTCAAATGTGTGCATTCTTACTCAGTGGCATTATAAATATCATTGGTAATCATCAGCATTGGCTAAGATTTTAAAAACTGAATAAATCAAAACCAAAAGTAAAAATAAATGAGGAAGTCAGTAGTTGTAATCTATGCTATCACTCACTAATTTTAGTTGACCAAGAATACAAAAGGGTTAGATCCAGCTTTTACCGTTGGTTTTTTTTTTTTGCATAGATTTTTTAGTACAAGTCATTTCCTGTAGAATTCTGCATAAACTTAGTAATACAGCATAGAATCATAGAATAGTTAGAGTTGGAAGCGACCTTGTGAAGATTATCTAGTTCCAACCCACCTGCCATGGGCAGGGACACCTTCCACTTGACCTGGTTACTCAAAGCCCCATCCAGCCTGGCCTTGAACACCTCTAGGGATGGGGCAGCCACAACTTCTCTGGACAACCTGTTCCAGTGTCTCACCACCCTCAGAGTAAAGAATTTCTTCCTGGTATCTAATCTATATCTACCCTCTTTCAGTATAAAACCATTACCTCTCATCCTAGCTCTGCATTCCCTGAGAGTTCAATTCATAACAATGATACAGATTAAATTACAGACCTACATCTTTTCAAGCCTGGTAGTACAGAAACTGCCAAGGTGCTGCATGAGCTGGGTATTCCCTGGGGTCTGTTCCACACACCTTGGTGAGGGAGAAGGGCTGCGGAGGGCATCTGAGGACAGCCTCAGCCCAGAACATTAGTCACTTTTCTGGGGACAGGGATGATGAGGCTAGGCTGGGAAGCCAGCCTGTGAATGGGGGACAGGATCAGGCCTGGTGAGGGGAACCAGGGTCAGACACAGCCTCGGGTGGCTGGGCAGGGCCATGAGGATGGGGCCAGGCTGAGTTTCTGTTAGTCTGCGTGTTCCAGTTCACCTTCTGGTACAATTTAGAGCAGCCAGAGGTTTGGTCTAAACTATTTTGAGCTCCAGTTACACCCAAATTAGTTTACCGTAGTGCTTCACCAATGCTTTAGACCTGTGGTAATGCTGGAAAAAGAGGAGCTGGTATATGGACAGTTCAGCAGGTTCTATCTGTCTTATCCGTTCTATCGAATTAAAGGTTACCACCTAGAAGATAGTGATATGAGAGGGATATAAGAAACCCCAGTGGGTTGGACTTGTGTTTTATTTGCTGCTGTGCCTTTAAACGTTGTTTTTAAATCTTAGAAGATTACTTTTTATTTGGATACAAATGGCTAATTTTTAAATAATTTTTGGAATTGTAACTATTTTCCGACCTTAAGCAGAGGGATCATGGTCAGAAGCTGCAGGTATATTCAGAAAAGGAATGATTTGAATATACTTTGATTTGCTTTGCCCATGACTAGTAACATTTATAGAAACAATCCTGCCTAAGCAGAGAGATAGACAGGATGACCTAATAGGTCTTTTCCATCTCTTAGTCCTATGGTTCTGCTTTTTCATAAAATACATTAAAAATAGATTTGCATAACAGACTGGAACAGCTCCAAGCAAGCCATTTCAATCGCTCAGGAACATAATAAATATGTAATTTAAATACTGCCTAAAAACATATTTACTGATCTGTCTGCATTTATTCTTCCATTGGAGATTACAAATGCATATTTACCAAAAAAACCTCCCTAAATAATGTCAAAATCTGTCTTCATTGACTGAAGTCAGGGGGCTTGGAGGCTGTGTCCTTAGAGCATATTGCTCACATGCCTTATTTTTAAGACCCATAAGAGCAAATTTTCAAAGTAGCACTAGTCTGAATTTTTTGATGAATTTCAACAGTAATCTCTTTGGCCATAGTATCATGCTTTGTTTTGAAAAATACGTATTTTAATTACTTAGCTAGTGTCTGATGCAAGTAATCTTTTGAACAAAAATCAACCGCAAAAACCGTGCATTACCTTTTGAAAAACAAACTGGTCGAATCTCCACTTGAACCCTTTCCCTGATGAACTGAAAGATTTGTCATGTACACTGGTTGCATCCATTAGAAACAGGACTAGCCTGCCACGAAGAGACAGTGAAGGAAACAGACACAGGTTTACAAAGCTTGTCAATGACTAGACTGCACCCTGGTGGGTATCTGCCTGCTTACTGTTATCTTTGCCTCAAGCTTTCTACCTGAGACTTGGCTTCCATGTGATATGCTGAAGAATGGTGTTCACATTGCCCTCTTTACTTACCTTTATTTTAGTGCTGCTTAATTATAATTTCTCCAATACAGACTGTGCTGGTGGTTTATTTGACGAACCAGGTTCACTGAAGTCTGGGATACCTCAGAAGCCAAATAATATGGTGAAGACAGACATGATGTGGGGTGTCTTTGAATAAGATACTTTTTCAACCTAACTTCATATGATATAATAGGATTTATTGATTCAGGGTCAGCATTGATTGGCTTTTCTGACTTTGAACTGACTTTGGAAGAGCTACCTATACATTCCTACACTGAGTTCTCCAGCCCTAGTTACCAGGTGGTTGTATTGGCTTAGTTCAGCTGCATTGTCTCCACATGTTCCTATTGAGCCATTTAGTTCTCTTTGAACCAGCAGTACCAAATTTCATGTGCAAAAGACATCAGAATGACCTAAATAGCCAGGCAGAAACCCTCCCTCCTCCCTCTTTGGGTTACTTTTGGGCGCGTTCAAAACCATGTACAAGATGTACCTAATTTAAAAATACTAAACAGTTACTGGCTTATACAATACATCATGTAGCCACAGCTAGCAAGCTGCTAGGCATTAAATGTTCACCACCCCTGTAGGACACCCAATGAATCTTTGACCACGTGGTTATTGGTCAGGTGTGGAAGTGCTCCTTGGATCAGGTTGAGCCTTGACATAGCTGAGCTGCTCTATGCCTAAACCCTATTTTTTTCCTCTAAGGGTTTGGTAACTTTTTCTGATAGCATTTTTCCTGCTGAATGCTTGGGCTGCTCACAATCCTCTGCTTGTCAAGTTTATCTGTCTTTGGTTTTACCTTCCTTACCTTGAATGGATTTAATACATACTTTGTCGCAGTTCTTTCTTACAATTTAGCAATCTTCCTGGAAGTTTGAGTCGAGAATTTGCAGCTGTGCTATGCTGTGTCCCAACTAGAGCTTGGATCCACATAGCTGAGCCACTGAGTTGACAATTAGTAGTCTGTAAGTTCAGACAGTGGCATATCTTTGCATCAGCTTTGCAGAAGTCCTAGGAAGATGATACATAGATACCCAATTCAGTCCAGCAGGAAGTCAACACAGGTCTAATAGGATTCACTAGCTCATATTGTTCCTCACACCTTAGGAGAACCATAGTTGTTCTGCCATAAACTACAGCTGAGGTATTAAACCTTGTAAAATCCAATCTGACTCTACTGGGCAGCCAATTCAGGTGTTTCTGAATCTCTAGCACTGTTAACCCACAGCCTGGATAACCTGTCCATGGACAATTGAAATGTACATATTTGATGTATAACGATTATGCAAGCCTTACTATTTTATTTGGTAATACTTGAAGAAAGGGCATTAATCTTTCCTACTTAATATGTGAAAAGGACAGAGTTCAACAACTCGAGGCTGAACTACAGGCTATCTTTTAGAAATGTATCATGTTTCTGATAAATGACTTTGAGTCATGATGAAATAACCTTCCCTTATTAAGCTCTAATGCTTTTTGATTCTTTACAATGTTAAATTATTATTTCTAATTTAAATATTTATTTATTTCTAAATTAAATATTTCTAACTTTGCCTTCCAAATGCTGGATCCTGTTACGGTTTTATCTATCAGATTAAAGAGCCTCTTCACTGGCTTTGTTTTTTATCAATTTTATGAAAGAGAAAAGGAGATCATCTAATAGCAATAAGCTGAATTAGCCAATTACTATTGGAAATATTGGGAACAGAGATAAAAAAAAAAGGTGAAAATTGTAAATGATGTGTTTTCTGAGTCTATTAGGGGAAATATATGAAGAGGAAAACTTAATGAAGCAGACGTAGAATTTGTATTAGAGCACATTTGTATCAGCAAGTAGGTCTGTCTGGTAAAGTAAAGTAGGACATTGCCATGCTGGTGTAACAGGAAACAAAATCCACAGGATGCTTCTGGTGGAGCAGTGTGAGAGTAGTGTACATCAGTGTTCCTTGTTTGCCTCCTTCCTGGGGTGAAACAGAGCGATGTATCCTATAGATATTAGTCTCATGTTGCTTTTAAGCATTTATGTTTTCAGACTTTCATAGTTTTACAACACTCCTCCACACACACTTCAAATTCCCAGTGAGGAAGACTTACTCAGCTGAAGATTTGACCCTGTCTCTTACCATGTTTATTTCTATTCACCTGGTTGTGCACAAGCAGAAGTACAGTTATGATGGCCAAGTACCACTTAGCAGAAGTAAACTGAGGACATTGTGCTTTTTTGTTATTTTTAAACAGTTGTCATGTTTAAGTGTGGTACTTTAAAAGGTCCAAATACACGAAGATTTTATTCACAACATTTTTAATGAAAATGTGTTCTCAGATTTGACATTAAATAACATATGGATGAAAAATAAAAGGAACTTTCAAAAAGGCTACAATAGCATTACACTTTAACCAGGTACCAATTCTGCCCCACCAAAAACATGCATTGTGCACTTTTCAGTCAGTCTGCCTTGTTCTGTTATGATGGAGAAATAGATACTGATAGTCACACTTTACCTAAGAACAGAAAACTTAGTAAAGAGAGTAGTTCTTTTTATTAAAAAGACCAACTCTAACTTTGGCTTTATGTTCTTTAGAGTATATGGCAGCTGAAAGAAAGAATTAGAAATATAAGAAAGAATGAAGGCTAATCCTCAATTTAGCAGCATGAATTAAACAGATCACTTTCAAGGCCTGCTACTTTTCATTCCGAAGATCTGACTGGCAGTGTCTCTTCCCCAGTGTGACCCTTTTTATCATTGAATAAAGGAGCATGTTTTTTTAAGAAAAAGAAACAGATATGGGAGCTTCAGTAAAGACATCGAAGAGCATGCTGTTCTCATACAAATTAGAAGAAAAAGTTCTCTTCATACAAATCTGTCTATGGAAAAATCAAAATTTTAACAGCGGCTATGGGCTATTGTTTGTATCAGGCCTAATTAGCCTAGAGAAATGATCTATTCAGGGTTGTTTTTAAATTATATATTTATACATAAATATAGTTTCCTGTGTTCCTTTCTACTCTCTTCCTTGTTATATTTCATAAAATATCAGGCAGCCTACAGATCTGCTGCTGCTGCTGCTGTGCCTATGGCCAGCCATTGATTTCCGAGAGTAACAGCTGGCAGCCACACAGCTCTGCTGCCAGCAGGTCCTTCCTCCTTCCCTCCTCTGTGTCAATGAACTCCAGCATCTGAAGAACAGTGGTAGAAATATGCTCAAGATAGTTTTGGAATAGTTTTAATTGTTCGAGTTGTGCTGTGGTGTTAAAAGTGATCCAGATGTCCTACTAAGTAATCTTCTATTTCCATTCCCTTTTACTTGAGGGCACTAACAATTGCCTTCAGTTTCCTGAGATTTAATTTTCACATTACACTTTTGTCACTAAACAAATGCCATTGGAAGCTGTTTCTTTAGCAAATCTTAGTTTAGTGAAAAGTAGAAGCAGCATGGAAAAAGATTTCCCCAGACAACTAAGGCAATAAAAATAGAATGTATCTCTTTAAAGAGAGTTTCATTCTGGGTTCCAATAAAACAGACAAATTCATCTTTCTCTTCTTCTTTCTTTTTCCTTTTTTTTTTTTTAAGTTTAATAGAGGTTATAGTAGTGTGGTTTCAAATAATATCAGAAGATCTAATTATTTTTGTTAAGAATCATGAAATACTTCTAAGCTGTACTTTATTACATTCAATTTCAAATGACATTTAATTATTATCTCCTAAATAAAAGGAAGGAATGCAAAATTATGAAGTCTGCACAGACTGCGTATATCTATTTGAATTCACTCCCTAAACCTTGAGCTGCTAATTTGATTATGAATTGAAACATTTGTGGGACTACTAATTCTATTGCAATCTTCATTTCAAATACCCTGACTGATGGCTCTACTTCTCCGATAACCTTTTGCAGAGTGTATCAGATGCCTTTGGGATTTTTTGTTACTTTTCTTTTTAGCAAAGAGAAGACTCCTTTCTGACCTCAAGTCTGCAGTTAACAAGGCAACAGATGAGAATGCTGAAATCACAACTGTGGCTTTATTTCCTTCCACTGGGTGAATTTCTTCATTTTAGTTGGGTATGGGACCAGGGAAGTACTATTACAGGCAGAAAGGGAACCGTATTATTAGCTGGATCATTTGTATGTGCTTCCAAGTGCTTGAAATTAAATTAATTCTGCCTCTGTCTAGAAATGCTTTAGAACTTACTAGCTTGATTTGATGACTGAATTTGAAGGAGTGATTGTTTTCTTTTTTTTTTAATTCCCCTGGTAGATCAATATTCTGTTTTCCACTTATTTTTTAAACTTCTGTCTCCTACTCTGCTTTACAAACTGACTGCCAACTGACGGGGATGGAAGTATCCAAGAGTTGCACACTAAGAAAGAATATGCTTTTGTCCTGGCCATTCAAGGCCTAGGGAATAATTGAAAAATTTGAATTAGAGGCAGATGAAATACAGAAAGGTGTTTATAATTGTAAGATGTTGCTGAGCTCTCCAGTGCAGGTTCGTTAGTTTACTACATTACTATGTTAGTTCACTAGTATTACTAAGATCCCCTTGCAAAAGTTAGAATACTTTACTATGAGATCTGCTCGATATACACAGTGCCTGTAATGAGGTTTTACAGAGGAGATGATACAAATGGCACAACATGACAAGTAAACATTTAATCTTTTGGTGCAGCAGACTGCCTACAGTAGAACAGGGTCATTTTTCCTGTCTAATTAGTCTATTGCAGAGCATGGATTGCATTGGAAAAGTTACTGGACTTTGTGGGGATGTAGAGCTGACAGGCATTACTGTGTCCTTGGTAACTCTTTACTCTGCATGCTGTCTATTTTGAATCATAAAATAAAAAAAAACATGTCACTTAAAAAATGTCCAAGCAACAGAACTGGTAATGTCATAAACAAGAGGAGCTCTTTGGGGCATGCTGACTTACTGTAAATCAGTTTGAATGAAAACAGTGGTTTTGAATATCTATTTGAAGAAAAATAGAATAGGTAATGATGTTTTGGGTAAGACTTCTGGTTGGGACCTCTAATCTGTCTTCTCTCTATGATGAGTTTGTCCATTCTCTCTGTGACTGTTTTTTATTATGAAGGATATTTCACAAATCCATCCAATTTCTGCTTTCTTGAGGTATTGAGGGAAGAAAGAAGACTCTATAATCTATTAAATAACAGTCAGGTGTGGTTTCCTGTTGGCTATTGAGACCCGTGTTCTTGTTTCTTCCTCCAACAATTTAATTAAAAAAAAATTATTTAAAGTTTTTGTTAGTAGAACAGACTTTCACAACAAAAGGTACTAAGGATATGTCTCGGATCAAGCTGTAAGGAGATCCCATGTGAAAAGACAGCATTACTTAGCTACACCTTTCTCAGACTGTATTTCTGTGGCACTGGATATATTGTTAACAAGCCCTGCTGATGAACAGAAAGAAGACGCTTCAGGGAAAGTTATCCACAAGTGCCACTAAGCTGCTCTCAGGGATCCACATCTGTTCAGGTTCCCTTTCCCAGTTTGTACTTGTGACAATCATTATTACACAAAAAAACCCAAACAACTTAGTAGTCAACAACCAAAACTGAGGATGACACATCAGCGCCCTAAACAAACCCCCTTTGCTTGCTGTCTGCTTGGCTCCATGAATCTTGCAGTATGTTTAGCCCCCAGGCAATCTATTGCTTAATGTATCCTCTATTTTGAATCATCATTCTAAGATATAACTCTCCCCAAATCTTTAGAGAAAGCCTTTATCTTTAGACTTGGTTCTGAGAGCCAAAAAGCTATAAAAGCTGAGTATGGCATTTCACTTCTGGGCACATAAGTCACTGCTGTATCTATATTTATGTATCTGTCTTGAACTGGTTTCTGTTAAGTGCTCTGCCTAAGATTTAGGCATGGTAAAGTTTCACAGTACAGTTTTCTGAGGGTGAAGCAGACTCAGGGTTCATGCATTTCCAATAGCAAGTCTGTCTGCAAGTTTTATCAGCTTGTTTTCTTTTCAAAACAGCGTTTTCACTTCTTTTTGCACTCTAGAGCCAGAGGAGTTAATGAGCTGGATACTGTTCTGCCTCAGTACCTACAGAATTAACAGCTAGGTTCTTATTTTCAACATCATTTTGGGGGAATTATATTAAAGGAATTAATAAAAAGTTTGGTTAGATTTTGATGTCCCTACGGGAATTACAAGTGCTAGCTATTGAGTATTCTCAAGAAAATATATTTGAATCTCAGATCCCAGAAATTCTCATTGTACTCAAAACTGACAGTTCCCACTTAAGTGGAAAAAAATAATCAAGCAACTTCAAAGTAAAGGCAGTAGAAGACCTCTAATGGCAGCATAGTTGTAGTCTAAAACTGTTTTGTAAATTAAATTTCTTAAAGTAAGGAAATAGTTTCCACAATCCAAAATTACATTCAAAGGGCAAAGTAAAAAAGAGTTCCTGCCTTGCATAAGAAGCCCCAATAATGGCAGAGAAAACAGCTGAAAAATTGTGTGACTGTCAGGAACTATTTTCTTAATAATTGCTAAATCTGCCCAGTGGAAAGCTGGTAGAAATGTTGTTCAAACACGTCATGAACATCATGGTGACAATTCATCAGAACACCCAGGTGAGCCGGTTTTGTTTCCATTAAATACATTACAAAACCATAATTACTTTTAAATTTGCTCTCTCCAAGCCTTCCTGGCTGCTGTCAATATCTTTACATTACCGTGGCTACACCTGTCTTCCACTTCATTGCCAGTTTTAACTTATGCAGTGGCAACAGTACTTAAAATATTGTTTCATTCTCTAAAATTTGTTAGTTATGGTTCTTTTTCAGACCAGAAGTTGGTGTGAATCTGAACACTCTATTCCACCTAAACGAGTAGGCTTTTCCTTTAGACACCTCTCTGTTGTTCCTAAAGAGGGTGGTTGCCATTTCGCAGGCACACACATACTGCGTTACTCATGTCCATTCAGTTATTCTTGTCTTTCACTAGTTATTAGTAGACCATCCAATTTGTGTTATTTGGCGAGGCGGGAGTGACTGCCCCTTTAAACTGATGCATGGGGAAAGGAATTATATGGGACCTGCTTTCTCAAGTGCTCAGTTCTTTATGGACTGTCGGAGAAGGACATCTGCTAGGAAATGAAGACAAAGCCAGAGCAAGCTTCATTTCTGGCTGATTCTGATTTCTTTCTGGTTTGTTTTAATCCTCTCTCTTAGGAGATGGTAGTTGTCTTTAACATCACTGAATGCAGTTTTGTATCTTAGCTTGGAATCAAGGGGCAGCAGGAAAGTTTTCTGTAGATTGCTAAACCTAGCATAGATGCATCATGCTATCTTACCTTTTTAGGCAGATTAAATTCTCTTCTATATGTGTGGCACTGAGCTAGCATCACACATGAGTTTATTAAGAGTTAAACTGCTTTCCTGAGACAGTTTTTTTCCTTTGATGACAGAGATTAGATTCAAATTTCTGGGTATTTTTATTGCTTTTTCCTTATAACTGGATTCATTTGAGAAGCCTTGACTAAGATATTATCTAAATGCCCTTCTTCTCTTTCCCAGGATCAGTTTTGTTTTTACCTCAAATTCCTCAGAATATTGATTTAAAAAGTATGGATTTTATTTATGATAGCAAGCTTCTATTTTCAGCCATTGTAGAACCTACATATTTTCTTCCTTCAGCTACTCGTTTATTGTATGGCTGTTCTTTAAGAAAGACTGAATTTATTTTTGAATACCAAGTTACTCGGTACTTTTGAGAAAATAATAGTGAAATAACAGAAATGTAGACAGCCACATCACTTTAAAATCTTGCTGTTACTGTAGGACTGTTTGCTATAATATCTCTTCACTGAAAATGTTTATTTCCAAGAAGCTCTTAAAACTTCACGAAGGAAGGAAACAATAAAAATGAAATTCATCAAAAAGAATGTGGTCCAGCCTTTTCTGTGTTGCTATTGTTTGGTGAAATATTGTTATTACTGCAAGGTTAGGCATTTAACTTTAGCTCACAGTACTCCTTTTAGATCAGTAGCTTTTACTGCTGGAACTTATTTAAAATGCCTTAGTAGCATTAGTGCCCCTGCAACTTGGGCTAGTTATCTTCAGTTTTCCGTACCTGAGTTTTTCTTATCTCTTAAAAAAAAAAAAAAGTAAAAAAAAATTATTATTGTCCCTCTGGGCTAAGTAAGAAGAAAACAGACAAGTTAAGATGGTCTCCACTGCTGGGTAAATGATGTTCAGAGGTGTTCAGCTGAGAAAATATCTGATCATGGGATGTTGTAATATGCTTTTAAATTCTCAAATGGAAGGGCTTACTCAAGTACAAAAGTGCATTTTAGGAAGATTAAAGTAGTATCTTTCTCTGGTTTTCTTCTTTATTGTAGATTTAAAGGTGATTGTTTTTTCTTTCCTCCTTTGGAAACAGTTTAGTTTCACGAGTCAGCCTGCCTGTGGTGTGAGCAGGTCAAGTGCCTCGAGTTGAACTATCAGAACTACCTTTTACTGGTGGTATTGGCACTGCTAAGTGTTTTGAACAGAAAATAACATTGAGCGATACAGCAACAGATGTTGGCCCGAAATCTTTGAGCCTACATTGGCAATCTGAAAAGCTGCTACAGCTACAAATTGCATTAGAAGAAGCAAGTCCTGTAGTGTCTGGGAGCCTTGAATAAAGGAGGTAAATAGCCACAGTCCAAAGTGGGGAGAGGCTTATATATATATATATATGTTCATGGGAAATATCCCTGCTATTTCAGCCTGCAAGTTCAGTGCTGGTTTCCAGCAGTAATATTTTAATAATGGGTTAATGGAGGTTGTCATGATGGAAATGAAATTAATGAAATTGATAAGGGGAAGGAAGGGGTTGCTTAATCTACCCTATTCATTCAAAAGTGAATAGTCTCTTGTGGATGCTATCTTCATTTACCTCCAACAGTTCAATTAATTTTAATTAGACTTGTTTATTAGAAGATTTAAATATGTTTATTTAGCAGTGAAGCTTTTTGGGTGCTCCTGTCCAAACAGACTGAAAAAGAAGTGCAATCAATTAAATGATGATGTAGGGAAGTAGGAAGTGAAGACTGTTTCAGCAGGATGTAGGCAATGTGTGATCCTAGAGGTGTATTGCACCTTTAAATTTTTACCATTTCTTACAAACCAGATGAAACGCCTCCTTGAAGTCACTCTGCAAACAGAGGCAATGTAGAGAATATATTAGACCCAGTATCTCCATGACAGCGCCTGTATTAAAAATGGATGGACAGCTTCCGAATACCCATTGTTTGCTGTCACCACAGATAGGATTCGGCTAATGAAACAGCTAATTAGATTTTTGTAATCCTGTCGACATTGTTTGAGAGGTGACATTTTGCTTGAATTTCTCATGTGGATCTCTTCAGTCTAGGAAGGAATACTTTCCTCTGGCCAATTTGGCTCTTGTCAGTTTGCTGGAATGGCAGTTCCCTCTGTTGGTGTAATGAAATCACTGCCTTCCCAAACACAACTATGTCACTCAGTGTTTAAATAGAAAAGAATAGGAAAATGAGGATCCGATCAGTCAAACAGGCCTGTGTTCAAAATCCATTTCTGAAATCAAATAGTAGAATTGGATTGAGTTCATAATGGAAGAATTACTTAAGTATTATTACAAACTGTATTACATATTCGTCAACTTGCTGAATGTGCATGGCTTTGCCAGACATTCTCCACTCCCCACTCCTCATTTCTATCCAGTGCAGATGCAGCGAAGGGATAACAACCAAGTTAAAAGCTGTCTAAATTAAGGAGCAATTAAGACAAGTTTGGGTGAATGCTGAATATTAATCTCACAGGCCACATTTGTCTGCAATATAAGAAGGTGCAACTTTCACGGATAGCTCTCTGACTTCAGCAGTGCATCATGATGAGACTAATTTATGGCAGAATGTTATCTTTGAAGCTTAACTGAGTTGTGTGTTGTTTTTTGTTGAAAGCCTCCTTGCTAATAGTATTTCTGCTGGTATTGATTTCTAATGGGAGTTGGGAGCTTTATTCCCTTAGAGATTCTTATGAAATCCCTGCAATTAGAGAAACAAAATTACACTGACCAGAAAAGCTGTATTAATTGGTAACTCAATATAGTTTGACCCAGATTATCTGTGTTTCTGCCCGAGTGGTCCCCTGCCATCTGTGGGCCTCTGAGTTCTGTCTATTAGGAGCTCACTCAGCAGCTCAAATTATACTCAGAAAAGTCTTTTTATTAAGAAACCTTACATTTAGTATGTTAAAATAACAAAGTTAAGTGAATCAGTGTGCAAATTACTAACCTTCAGGGCAGGTACACTTTGTTGAGCAGCCTTATGTTGTCAAACACGTTCTCCAGACTTATATGATATAATAAATACTGTAATGTAACTCAAAGTTTTTGTACTAATCTATATGGTAAGTGACCTGCACAACTGACCGGATTATGGGATTACTTGATAAAGTATCTTGTCTGCTGCTACTCTATTAATATTAACACCACAGGCCTATTCAGTTTAATTACATAAACGGTATATGAATATGCTGTATTTCTTTAGCACTTATAAATACAGAATCTCAAGGGCTTAATGCATGGACTGTCTCACAACATCTCTGTTGTAGTAGATGACATCTCCACAGTGTTCTTAGGCAAACTTCAGAAAAGAAAGTTAAGTCTTGAGTCAAATCAGAGGTCAAATGGGATTACAAACTGGATCTCTTAACTGACTTCCAGCTGTTGGTGAGTCTGTCTTATCAGCTACTTTTTATGGTATGTTTGTCAGACTATTTTGACTCTTTTTTTTTTTTTTTTTCTTGCATCAGAAGAGCTGTGGTTTTCAGGAACTTGAGTGTAATGTTGAAGCAGGGGTACTATTACCTTTGGTTCTTATTTTAAGGGAGAAGACAACAGTTTTCTGTGATCAGATACAGAATTACTACCCTTAAAAAAGAGGAGAAAAGAAAAGGCTAGTTGCAAAGGACATTTGGAAAACTTTTCAAACTTTTCACACCAGATTCTATTTCTGTAAAATTTGATCAACTTTTAGCACAACTTTTCATGAATTTTCTTTTCCATTGCCCTTCTTTGTCTGCCTTATGTATATTTAGAACTCATCTGAATAACTAATTTGGTTTCTTCAGATGCTGTCATCCACATTTTGCGTAACTGAGATGTTCTGTTTTCAGAATATGTCTGAAATGAAATAAATTACATGGGACATAACTGCTTTCACAGCATTGTTGCTGCTCTTTTTTTATGGGTTTTTAAATGTTTAAACATTGTACTTAGAGTGTATGTCTAAGAAATTGTGTCTCATACCTTTGGGTTTCTTTTCTTTTTATAAATTGCTGAGAAGTTTTTGGAAAAAGCTTTTTAAAATAAAGCAATATTTATTTTACAAGAGAAACTGTCAACTTTTAATCATTATCTTTTAGTGGTTATTTTGAAAAACAATTGTTTTTAGGTACTGAAAAATTTCATTTCATTTTTTCTGTTGCTGATATTGAAATACTTTTCTTTCTGAAAATAAGAATGGCTCAAGTAGAGCAAGATGAATTTCTACAAAATACTTTATACCTGTCCTTACCTAAAGGGGCTATTTTTAGCATGTATAGGTCATGTCAAGGTTTAAAGGATGCTAAAAAGGGCAACTTCTATATTTTTGCAGGGTGTGTTGGTTCATTTTTAAAATATGGACATTTTTGTAGTAAGAAGTAGAAGAAAAAAATAATTTCACATTCTTCTTGAATTTTGAGATATTAATAAGTTTGGTCACTACAGACACAAAATCAGTCTCTTAGTAACATAGTTGTAATTTAAAAATATCTGATTCATGTAGCCCTTCTGTGTAGCTATTCATTATTAGTGATAATTGTATGAAAAGGAAGTTGGTTGTCTGCTCCTGCTGCTTATTCTCCACCAGAAAACATAATCCTTTGTTTGTGGACAGCACAATTAGCGGCTTTGGAGATCATAATTATTTCATACCTGGGGCTTAGAAGACACTGAGGAGAAAAAGATACTCTTAACCCTTGTGTGAAAACATTGAATTAACTTAAAGGTACTTTTCAAAGTTTCAGTTATCTGAGACATGAGAATATCTGTAAAAGACGTACATCTGCTTAGTCCACAAGTATGTGTGTGAATGGGTTACTGGAATGTGTGTATGGAACAGTGCTGATCTAGTTATAGTACACAAAACAAAACACCGGAAAAACAAAAAAAAGGAAAATAATGACAGGAGACGTGCCACAAAAGTAAACACCAAAACAGCATATTATCTTACAATGGAAGTATAACTGACTGACAGAGAATAGATTTGATCTTCCTCTTCCTACCTCATGAAATTGGTATGAGCTAGCCTCACTGAGAAGTCTGGGAAAGAGAGAACATGATCTGTGGCCAGGTGGACCAAGTGGTGGTAGTTTTTTCTTCCCCTCTGGTAACTATTGTCCTTCTTTGTAATTGGTGTTGATATGGTATTCATGGCCATATTTCCAGTGCAAGTGTGATGCTATGCAAATACATCCTTTTTCCAGTTGATTATCTGGTACAAGTTAAAACAAATTTACATGCTTCAAAAGACAGGTATTGTATTTTCAAACTTATAACCTACCTAAATTATCTATAGTGATGGGGATATTAAGCATCATATGTGACTGTTTCAGTTCAACTAGGGCACATTTTGGTATTCCTGTCCATGATGGCTGAGGATATGTATTCTAGCAGACAGCAGCTAATGATAATTGTGGCTCTCTAAGAAATCATATTTTTTATTTTAAAAAGCAGTGAAAGATTTCCATCTGTTAATTTATCAATCATTTGTATCACCAGGACTCAATATATATAGACAGTGTGCTCAGGGACTGGAATTGCCAAGATTAAAAAACAAATCATTTGAAACCCAGAGCTTTGTGGTTCAGTTTAATTTCCACATCTATAATTTTGAAAAATATCTGATGACTTTGGAGCCAGGGATGAAATCTTATTTCTGTAGGCCCAACACATCTGCGAAAGAGCAATCTTCATTCTACTTTGATTTCTTCATCATCAGAAAAATAGCCAGCTAAATTGCAACTTTTCTATCAGTGATAGTAATTTGACAAGAATACGGAGCTCAATTTTAAGCTTTGAGCTGAGTTAGTGGCTAAGACAGCAAAAAAAATCCACCACTGAAGCTGAGCATACTTGATTTGTGGTTGCCAAAATGATTCATGTTAAACATCATAAGACATTTTTCTTAACAGAGTCAGTTTGAAGTAGATCAACATTAAAACAATAGTTAAGCATGTCACAATATGTTAAAGCATATTAATGTCCACTTTATTTTGGCAGAACCAATAGTTCATTTCAATTTGATTTTATTTATAACGTATTTAACATGAATATATGCAAGTAGGAAGGAAACAGGAAGGTGAGTAGTTCCTGCTTAAAAAAATAATCATTATGTGACCTGTAAGAGTATTTAGTAGTTGCTGTCAAAACTAGAATCCATTGTATCACCAATAATGTAAAATAAAAAGATGCTTTATATTCTGAAGAGTTTGTATAAACAAAAGTGATGTTCAAGAACTGCTAGGGAATGAAGATGATAGCTTCAGTGGTATGAGCACACTGTATAACTTTCAGCATGTGTAGTTTGATGTTTCTCAATAAATTGTTTCATAATGTTAAATATTCTGTGCAGACCTGTACCATCTTGGTGTTCTCTGAGAGTTCTTTCACATGCTACTACCACCAGTTGCTTCTCTTCATGCAGGTTCAGTTATTTCTTCACTGATCTGCCTTTTTCGTCGTACCCAAATACACATGCACTAATCAGCTCTTGAGCAAACGACCTGATTGATGGTGGTACAGTCCAAGGCTCAAAACCAAGTACTAGACAGAACACAACTGGTGGAGCATGTCTGTTATGGAAAATATGTCAGCGTGGTGTTGCCTAGGAAGCAGATCTGTTGTGATCCTGACCTCCTGAAAGCTAGGTCTGGAGAACAGTTCAGCGTATTGACATTGCTTATTGTCCTGGGATCTCTTTACAATGGTAGTAATTGGAAGGACAGATGTAAAATGGAGGGGAGAGAAGTCTCAGGGATTCCTGTGCTCTCTATCTATATTTCACAGAAAGGTAGCAATGAATATCTTCTTTGTTTCCTGGCATTTTTGCAACTAAATGGAAGAGATTTAATAGATCTGTTTCTAAATGTATTTAATCACTACTGATATGTCCTTCAGCAACCAAAGTCAGCGTGTTATGCATCAGCTTGTTCCAAAAAAGCATAGTCCAAAAGTCAGCAGTGCTTCAGAGCAGAAATATGACTGAAAACCTGGTAGTAAAATTAACTTCTGCTGCATGTGCCATCACTTCTGCTTATGGTACCATTTCAGCCATTAATTTAAAACAATTACGAGTCCAGATCATTCCATATGGCGAATTCTCACTGGAATGGCATAAATGAGGAAGGAAAAAACAAGCAAACAAAAAAAACCCTAGTGGCCTTGAAAGTTTTGAGTTTTATAATGTGAAGTCTGTGGTTGTGCAACCTAGGAACAAAGGTGGCTGTTGCTCTTATAAGCTACTTCAGAAACTCAGCAAATTCTGTTGAGCTTTAGGCACTGGTGATGGCTAAATGTTGTCAGAGGTAGCCCTGTGCTCTCTCTTGTTCTCAGTGTGCCAGGGCTGTTAGACTTCTTGTTTTCAGGGAGATTTTGAGGTTAGTATCTCTACCTTAAGCGTCTGCTGTAGTGATTAATATTTATTTCCCAAGAACTCTCTTAGGAGTGGCCACCAGGATGTGGGTACAATAGCAAATGTACCCAGCTTCAATCACAAATGATAGCTATCATGAAATTACATTCCTGTAAAAACTGCTAGAGGCCCCGTCACCCAAACTGCACCTGCTGATCATCTGTGTACTCGTGGGATTTTCTTCAGCTGCCTTTTCCCTGATAGAATGTCTTTCAGAGGAGCAGAGTTTATATTCTTGTTATATATTCTGCAGAAAATATCACAGGGTTATCTTTCCCAGTGTTTAATACAAAAAAAAAAAAAAAAAAAAAAGGAAGCAATATTTTTAAACAGTAAATTGTTTAAAAGTGTCTAACTTAAGCCAACTATGTCATGGAATATTGTAGTATTCTACTGATCTAGTTTCACATAAATCCATTTATTTTTGTTTGGAGCCTTCCATTATGTGTTAAGGTACTTTCTGAAAACTCTGTCCTTCATTCTGTTGACATACTTATTGGTGAGGATATCTCTGAGGAAAGGCAGGCTGTTTACTAAGCACCTTTTAAAGACAGATGGTTGGATAACTTGCTTTCTATTCTTTCTGGAAATTGACTTTACTTCTGATGGAGAGGGTTTGTTTTTTTTTTTTTAAATGTCAATTTTGCTTTGAATCTCAGCAGATGAAGCTCTACTTAGATATAATTCCTAACAAGTCAGGCCCTCAGTATTAAGCAACATTTTGCAGGACAGTTTAAAATTTCAATGGAACAATGTAGCCTGCTTTAAAGTAATCATTCACTGAAGCTGTGAAACTGGGTTCTGCACATAAAAATGTGATTTAGGCTTGGGGCTGCTGGTGAAAAGCAGATGATGGTGCTTGTGGAATAACTAAGGGCATCTAATGCAATGCAAACGTCGAACAAAGGCAGAAAGAGCCCTGTGGGACAGTCCATGGGAACAGCTGTGTCTTACCACAGTGCAGGCAGCACATTTTGCTGCTGCGATAGAGTGAAAATGAATGTTGTGAGTTGGAAATGAAGCAAACATATTCAAGCTGTGTAAGAAAGCTGCTTTTCTTTTCTTGCTTACGCTGTGAAAGAGATATTTTCATTTTTCCCTTATTTATGCTTATGCAACCCAATGTTAATAAAGCATATCTTACACAGATGCGGTAAGTATCTGTCTAATAGGGGAACTGTCAAGTCCTTATATTGTGAGCTTATATGAGGAAGGACTCATAACATGATTATTTCACTCTCTAATTGTGATTTTGGACAATTTTCCCAATATAAATGCCTCTTGTCTGTGAAATGGGTATGAAAATTGTAATATAAAGGTATATATTAAAAAAATACTTTTCAGAACTTTTTGTAAAAGTCTACTACATAGGTGCTTACTATTAAATATGATCATAATAAAATAATGAAAATCAGTGCCTAACATGGGATAGAGAAACCCTGGAAGAAATCTCATTCACAAATCTGAACTTTCTTGCTTACACACTGAGTGAACAATGCCCTCTGCTGATTGTGGGGAGAAAAATTGCTAAAACCCTGGAACAGTATATCTGAGACAAAACTTTCAGATAAGGTAAACTAGGATAATTCTATTGCTGTTTATTGATATATCTACGGCTCTGTCTGTGACTTGTTTGCTTACTGCAGATTATATATATATGTGATTAAATATGTTTGAGAAGATACTTGCAAAGTCTTCATACCTACCTGTATTTGTGTAAATTAAGCCTTTGAATAATATAAAAGTTGCTGATGTCAATACATTTTTCAGACTAGGTGGGCAGTATCCGTGAGTTTCATCTATTCATCAGTATGATCCTGAAAATTAATGGCTTTGGTGAGAGTGCAAATTCTGTTGAAATCTAGAGATGAAACAAAGAGAACAGGAATTGTCACTGTATTGCTCAGTACCTCCAAAACTGCTTGTGCCTGCCTGAAGTGCTTGCAGAAAGGCAAGGAAAGATTTGGCAAGAGCCAATGGGGGTTTCTGTTGGAGGTGTCTCTAGGTAGGATTGCCTGATGACAGCAAAGCCTCTGAGTCCTCCCAGCTGCTGCTGCTGCCGCCCTTAGTGGGCGAAGGCCACTCAGAAAGAGGTGCTTTTGTTCTGAGACAGAAGATGAGTAGAAGGAGACAAGAATCAGAAGAGACTTTAAGCGAAATACTCCAAAAAAGAGGAAGAGGGGATCAAAATCTCATGCAAAAATGTTTAATTATGATTCTTTTTAGGTGTCTAACATAATATTGTTGAAAGCAGCAAAAGCCTCAGTAGCGTATGTCCAGAAATGCTACCTGGAGTTATACCTTTGTGCCTGGAAGACCTCGACCTGAAACATGTTTGGCTAAAGGGCTAGAGGTGTCCCAGTTAGTTTTCTTGTTGATTGATGAACAGAGGTACCTGATCTAACACCCCAAAGCAGATAGCTATCAGGCATTTTTTGATAGAAACCTGCATTTCAAAAAAATTAAAAAGAAGATTGGCAACACAAGTAATGTGAGTGGTATTTTCCCTCTGGTGTCAAACCTCACCACAATATTTTGAAATATGGAAAAGAAGATAAAAACTGTAAGTGTGGGGGTTTTAGACTTCCTGAACAGCTTTTTAAATTTTCTTAAATGTTTTGAGGCAGGTTTAAATTTAAATAAATTGTGTTTATTGTCTCTGGATTATTTCACTAAAACACATGAAATTTATAAGGTTTTTTGTCACTAGTTTTTAAAAGATTATAAAGGTTATACAGTTATTCTGTCTAAAATACAGATGGATACTATGATATAGTTTGTACAGCAAGGAAACTATGATATAGTTGCTATCGTAGAAACGTGGTGGGAGGACACACACAAGTGGAGTGCTGTAATCGATGGCTACCAACTTTTCAGAACGGATAGGCAAGGAAAGAGAGGTGGTGGGGTGGCCCTCTATGTTAGGGGCAGTTTTGAATGTCTGGAACTTAACAGTGTGGATGACAGTATTGAGTGTGTATGGATAAGAATTAAGGGGAAGGCCAATAAGGCAGACATCGTGATGGGAGTTTGTTATAGACTCCCCAATCAGGATGTAGAAACCGATGAATATTCTATAAGCAGCTGGCAGAGGTCTCATGATCATCTGCCCTTGTTCTTGTGGGGGACTTCAACTTCCCAGACGTCTGCTGGAAATACTACACAGCAGAGAGGGAACAGTCCTGGAGGTTCCTGGAGTGTGTGGAAGACAACTTCCTAACACAGCTGGTGAAGGAACCAACTAGGGAAAACACCCTACTGGACCTACTGTTTGTTAACAGAGAAGGTCTTGTGAGGGATGTAAAGGTTGGAGGTAGCCTTGGGCAGAGTGATCATGAAATGATAGAATTTTCAATTCTTGATCAAGTAAGGTGGGGAGCCAGCAGAACTGCCACCTTGGATTTCTGAAGGGCAGACTTTAGCCTGTTTAGGAGCATGGTTGAGAGTGTCCCTTGGGAGGCAGTTTTGAAGAGCAAAGGTGCCCAGGAAGGCTGGGCATACTTCAAGCAGGTGCTCTTAGAAGCACAGGAGAAGGCCATCCCCGTGTCTCAAAAAACGAGCAGACAGGGAAGAAGACCAGCCTGGCTAAATAGAGAGCTTTGGCTGGACCTCAGGAAAAAAAGGAAAGTTTACATTCTCTGGAAAAGGGGGTTGGCAACTTATGAGGACTACCAAGATATAATAAAGCTATGTAGGGGGAAAATGAGAAGGGCCAAAGCTCAAGCAGAGCTCAGCTTGGCCACTGCAGTTAAAGACAATAAGAAGAGATTCTTTCAGTATATCAATAAAAAAGGAGGACTAGGGAAAATGTAGGCCCACTGATGAATGAGACGGGTGCCCAAGTGGTGGAAGACACAGGGAAGACAGAGTTACTGAATGCCTTCTTTTCTTTGGTCTTCACTGCTAAAGCTGTCCCTCATGAATCCCATACTCTGAAGGCAAAGGAGAAGGTCTGGAGAGAGGAAGATTTTCCCTCAGTTGAGGAGGACCGTGTCAGAGACCACTTGGCCAAGCTGGACATTCACAAGTCCATGGGCCCTGACAGGATGCACCCGCGAGTGCTGAGAGAGCTAGCAGATGTTATTGCTAGACCACTCTCCATCGTCTTTGAAAGGTCATGGGGAACAGGAGAGGTGCCAGCGGACTGGAGGAAGGCCAACATCACTCCGATCTTCAAAAAAGGCAAGAAGGAGGACCCAGGGAACTACAGACCAGTTAGTCTCACCTCTGTCCCTGGGAAGGTAATGGAGCGACTCATTCTGGATGTCCTCTCCAAACACGTTGAGGAACAGGAAGTTATTGGAAGTGGTCAACATGGATTTACCAAGGGTAAATCATGCTTGACCAATCTGATAGCTTTCTATGATGTTATAACTGGTTGGCTGGATGAGGGGAGAGTCATAGATGTCATCTACCTTGACTTTAGCAAGGCTTTTAACACTGTCTCCCATAACATCCTCATTAGGAAGCTGAGGAAGTGTGGGCTAGATGAGGTGACAGTGAGGTGGATTGAGAGTTGGCTGCGGGACAGAACTCAGAGGGTTGTGATCAGCGGCATAGAGTCTAGTCGGAGTCCTGTAACCAGTGGTGTCCCGCAGGGGTCAATACTTGGTCCAATCTTGTTTAATATATTCATCAATGACCTGGATGATGGGACGGAATGTATTCTCAGCAAGTTTGCTGATGATACCAAACTGGGTGGGGTGGCTGACACTCCAGAGGGCCGTGCTGCCATCCAGCGTGACCTGGACAGGCTGGAGAGCTGGGCAGAGAAGAACCTAATGAGGTTCAACAAAAGCAAGTGCAAGGTCCTGCACCTGGGGAGGAAGAATGCAAAGCACCAGTATAGATTAGGGGCGGACCTGCTGGGAAGTAGTTCTGAGGTGAAGGATGTGGGGGTCCTAGTAGATAGTAAATTATCCATGGCCCAGCAATGTGCCCTTGTTGCCAAAAAGGCCAATGGAATCCTGGGCTGCATAGGGAAGAGTGTGGCCAGTAGGTCGAGGGAGGTCATTCTCCCCCTCTACTCTGCACTGGTGAGGCCACAACTGGAATACTGTGTCCAGTTTTGGGCTCCCCAGTTCAAGAGGGACAGGGAACTTCTGGAGCAAGTCCAGCGAAGGGCAACTAAGATGATTAAGGGCTTGGAGCATCTCCCTTATGAGGAAAGGCTGAGAGAGCTGGGACTCTTTAGCCTGGAGAAGAGAAGGCTGAGGGGAGACCTTATTATGGCATACAAGTATCTAAAGGGTGGGTTGAAGGAGGATGGAGCCAGGCTCTTTTCAATGGTTCCCAGTAACAGGACGAGGGGTAATGGGCACAAGTTAGATCACAGGAAGTTCCGTTCAAATACACGGAAACACTTCTTTACGGTGAGGGTGACAGAGCACTGGCACAGGCTGCCCAGGGAGGTGGTGGAGTCCCCTTCTCTGGAGATTTTCAAGACCCACCTGAATGCAGTGCTGAGTAATGTGCTCTAGGCAATCCTGCTTTAGCAGGGGAGTTGGACTAGATGATCTCTAGAGGTCCCTTCCAACTCTGAAAATTCCATGATTCCATGATTCCATGAAACATATGTGCTCATTTTAAAATATAAGACACATAGTTATGTAGATGTAAAAATGAAAAAACTTCACACCAAGAGCTGCTGTAGTAGTCATGTCCTAATTAATATTAGAAATATGTCTATTCCTGAAATCTAATGATTTGGGTTTTAATGCTGGTAATGTGGTCCTGTTCTGTCATTGTTTACTTCTAAAATACCTACCTATCAAAAAAACCCAACCCTAACACCCAAAAATTCATGTACCCCCCAACATGTTTTGTACTTACCACATTGCAAAACAAGACAGAAGTGAAAAAAAGATATAAATTAAGATTATTTTAGGCCAAACCATTCAGTGATGCTTATGACATGACTTTTGTAGCCACAGGCCTATGAATGCTACATGCTTTGACATGGATTGAAGGTTGTAACATCTGAGTTTTTATTTGTATCTATGAAAATTAATGGACATTTTTCAACCAAACAATTCTTAGTTTAGGTCATTGCATTTCTATTTATAACACATGAGATTTTTCTTCCCAGTTTAGTCTCCTTCTCTTACTGTTAACTGCCAGGCAATAGTTTATGCCAATTCACCATTCTGGATTAGATTCAATTCTAGCATACAGGTTATATTTAGGACTGTTAAGGGTGTGAGATAACAGAATGCTTGTAAGATACAGAAGCTCGATGTAATGCCATTTGCTATCATCTCTAGAATCTGAAAGATTTGACTGTAACAATAGAATATTCTTAAAATGTTCAGCCATGCAAACAAAGCATTGTATGACCTCCCTGAATAAGCTAAAAGGATAATGTGGGTAACCTTTCTTGGGCATTACAGTGTTTATGGGAAAACAAAAAAACAGGGGGATGTAAGAGTAAAATAATGAAGTTAGATTTAGAAAGAGTTGAATTCTTGCAAGACAATTCTTGCTTTGCAAGCTGATAAGACAAGGATTATCAGATCTCACCCTGAAGGTGTTGGATGTTGGGCTTGTGTGAAGTAAGGTATTTTATAAGAGTTAGAAAGAATGTTGCTGTTCCTAAAAATCAAATATTTTGTTTTAATCATTTCAGTATTGTTTAGATCCATCACTGCATAAAGCACTGCAGTAATTTGTGATGGTGATTAATGTGTGTGTCCCTTGATTCTAGAGGACTTGGGGCTTTTCCATTACATAATTCTCCAGCTAATCTTTACTACTCTCTTCCCAGCTCTTTCTCTGCCAGTGCAGAGAACTGGAAGAAACATTCATGAAAGCATAACTGCAGTCCTGCAGACTGGAATTCAGAAGTGGCAAATGTGGGTCTGTGGCATCTCCTTCAAAATTCTGGAGGAGAAAAATACTGTGTCTTTTCCATGACCTGTTGACTGGAAGCTCTTGTGAGCAGCAGAATCTCTAGAACTATAAAAATATACAGCTGATGAGTGTTTGACAAGGGTCTTCAATTTTTTTTTACTCCCCCACTTCTCAGTGCTTATCATGGAAGTCTTCTGAGTCAGGTATTGAGTCGGGGCATTCTGTGATGCTCTGGTAACTACCATATTTTAGTTCTTGCCTGATAAAAACCTGATAAATAGTTGTTTGACTGCTCCTTTAAGGCCTTTGTGTCATTAGGTTTATTCTTTCCAGCTTTCTCAAACGTCAAAGAATTCCAATAACACAATGTGCAAAAGTTTTTTGGTGAAAAGTGGTGTGTAAGAATGAATATTAAGTCAGTCATCATTGTCTTAAGGATGCAGATAGTTTGAGTAAATAACATGAATTTTTTTTTTTTTCTACACAGTATACATGTGCCTGTAGAAAAAATGCTAAGGGAATACTTAACTGATGGCATGAAAATGTAGATTCTTTTTTTTTTTTAAATGAATAATGCTTCCCTAGACATGTCCCCATGTCTCAGGATGTAATATAACAGCACTTCTCTCAAATCTGCATTCAGTTAGCAACTGGTGGTGTTAAGTTTAATTAAGTTGATACTTTGATTAGTACAATATAGTCCTCTCAAGAAATGTTGGTGTTACATACCCACTTTTTTCTCATTTTCCATGAGAGGTAAATGATTCTTGAATGCCCATTTAATCCTGTTTTAGTCTTTGCATTCTAGAGCACATACCACCAAAGTGCCAATGCCGGAGCGTTCTCAGTTACATTTGATGATTTTAAACTATATGGTAGAAGCTTTCCTCCAGATTTGTCATTTGTTTACAGCAGGAAAAAACAAAACAACCCAAGCAAAAACAAAAAAAAACAAAAACCCAACCCTGGCCATGATTGTGAACTTTTAGCCTTACTGGGGTGAATGGGAAAGTTCTTATTACTTCCAATGACAGGATCCTGCAGACTTATACTTGTAGCAGTTACTTGAGTAAAAAGTGCTTGCCTGAGTGAGAACAAAAGGATCAGACAAGCAGATATAAAGTCTCTCTTTACCAAGATCCTCCATTCATGTCAGAAACATTTATTCCTTGCATATAGGTATATTTATCATAGCAGAGTCATCTCCCCCATTGTTCTCTTAGTGATCAGCTGTTGATTACTGATGTAATGTACATCAGCATTACACATTAGCTGTGTAATGATTATTTCCCAATGACAAAGGGAGCAGCCAACTGCTGCCCATTCCTCTCTCCTGTTATGGATGGTGGTTCAACCAAACCGGTGTTCTGTTCAGGGCAGAAAAAATACCCTGGGATGGATCTGAGAGTGCTTAGCAAACATGACTGCAATTCTGGAGATGCTTTTACTGCCTGCTTTGCATCAGCTTCTGGCAAGAATACCAATAGAGTGGGCTTAATACAGTGAGGTACAATCTTAAACCTCAGTACAATGAGAAAAACACTGCAACATAAGACCAAATGAAGCAATATTGGATTCTTTTTAGGCTATTATGATGTATTTTTCTGTCTGATGTGTGTCTCCTGGGTTTTCTTTATTTATTTATTTTGGCTTTTAGAATGTGTTTTTTACTCTGTTCTGGATTCTTTTTGTTGTTTTTTTTTTTTCCTTTCTAAGTATTAATTAGCTTTCTTTTTTCAACAGATATAAATGTGCAGAGTGCCAACTAAAATGAGTGAGGAATGAGAAGGAAAATAACAGTTAATACTCTTATGTCTCAAAGAAAAACACTCTCGTAAATTGTTCCTGTACTTGAATTTAATATTATTCTTATTGTGTTTCAGTTTTAATAAGAAGTAATAATAAAAGTATATAAAAATAAATTATAATAAAATAATAAAAGTAAATGGGTAGTTTATGCATATTTCCATCAAACAAGTGTTGTGCTTAGATTGTATATTTTGTAGCAAATATTTTGTAACAGATATTTTAATGACGGAACTACATCTTGATCACTGTTTCTTTCCAAATTGTTGTATTCTGACAGTAGAAAGGATGTGGGAAAGTGAATGGAAAAGATTTGTAGCGATTGCCTTTGCATAGCTAGTTCTTCAGTCCTTGCTTCTGCTGCTCTTTGCTGCAGCAGGTGTGGGAGGATGTGCTTTATAAGTGCAGAAGGGACTGTTTGCTTCTAGCTGTTGTCAAAATCTGGGGGCATTCCAAGTAGGCTGACAAACTCATTAAATAATAACACCAGTTTTGTTGTTTCAGTAAGGGTTAAACTTTGAAGTGCAGCTTGTTATTTGACCCTTATACCTATGGATTATAAGCAGTAGGTAAATATTTAAACATTGATTCCTTGATTGTTATCTCTGTGACTAACTGTGTGGTATTCTGCAACAGTATATCACATCCAGTAAGGATGACTAATGCACTGAACTGCAGGGCTATTTTATAGAGGTAAATATGTTACGTTAGAAATTGGGAAGGACACTGGGGAGAAATGCCATAAGATTTCTTGGTGCTAATAGCTTCAGGTAAGTATTGTATCTACTGAACAGACAGTGTAATATCTGCCTAGCCATGATTTTTCTGTTTGTCTTTCTTTGGGCTGCTTTAATTGTTGAAAATTTTTAGTCTGTCTTTGAGAGAATCAGTCAATATTAGAGCTCTGCACAGGCTGCATATTAATACTTAATCGCATTTTGAAATTTTTGAGACGCATTTTAGCGTCATTTTATGCCTTGCCTGGGGAACCAAAGGCCAGTTCCTCATTCAGTTTTTGGTTTCTGTGTTTAGAAGAAAGCAAATACTGTGCTGATGGAATAATGAAGTTTGCTAACAACATGAATGTGAATATCCTGTTCTAAGAGATTTAAAACAAAATCAAACTATTTTTATAAGAAATTAATTGAAACTAGGCACCACCACTTAAAACCTAGCTTACCTTATGCCTTGTCCAGAGGATTTAAAAATAAACTATGGACAATGGAATTTTGTTTTCATTTCACATCTTGA
Organism: Vanellus vanellus; assembly: GCF_965231255.1. Taxonomy (NCBI): domain Eukaryota; kingdom Metazoa; phylum Chordata; class Aves; order Charadriiformes; family Charadriidae; genus Vanellus; species Vanellus vanellus. Next base: position 23,532,655 of record NC_138911.1, on the reverse strand, counting down.
CTGTTCCTGCCACTAGTGTGTGATTGCCAGCTGTATCAAAAAGACTTAGTGTACTTATATAATGATACAAAGAGCTGGAGAGTGTAGACTTGAAAAAAAAGATGCCTAATACGTATTAGCACTGTGTTTTGCTAGGTTTTATGAAAAGAAACATATTCTACATTAATTAGTGTTCTAAAACTAAGGATTATACAAGGAGAAAAAAGGAGATATTAACAAACTTATGAATAGAGTAACACTGTAAGACTGTTTAAAATGAGTCTACCCTGCAACATGTACAAAGAGTATTATTAATGAACATTGTATACTGTAGTATACCAATAAAATTTTTACTCAAATATTATGGTAGTGAAGATGCTATAAGCATCTTGAAAAATTCAATATAAAGCTGTATTTATTGCCCAGGAATAAATCCTATTTCAAAGGAGCTAGGCTGATGCGGGGATCTCCATAACTGCAAGACAAAAATTCTTTTAATATTGCAGACCTGCCCATTTGTATATTCACATACTCCCTTTGAGATGCACATTCATTTATTTCTTCATTGTACTAGAGGCATAGGGAGAGAGGAAAGGTGTTTTAGTATACAGGATTATTAGTTCTGAAGATCTTCCAAGATGAAGTTCAATTTTAATATCATGAACAAAAATAATTAACTTGCCTACCTTTTCCCCTACCTGGGTGGAGGGTGAGGTTTGCTGCTAAATCAATTCTTCAAATTGCTTCTTTTTGCTAGGAATTTTTGCTAGTGTGTAAATCATTAGAAGAATCATTAGAAAAGGAAGGAAGGAGAGGGAGGGAGGGGATCCCTGGAGAGAAGCCAAAGAAACCTACCTATTGCCAATATTGCCAACTCCTTTGGCAATCATTAATTATTATGCTTCTTTTCTGGATCTGAATGATTACATCTTTCTAAGTATTTACACAGCATTTTGAAACTGTTATTTGAACCACCAAGCTCAGAGAAAAAACAAGAAAAAAAAAAAAAAAAACAACACCTGAGAAATCCCTTAATATCCTGGCACATCCATGTGGTGAGAATCAGAATTACAACTTGAAATCTTTGAGGCCATGTCAGAGAGCCCTTTCAACCTCCCTCTTTTATATTGCAACCACTTGCATTCATCCCCACCTTTTAACATTTCCACTTTTTCAGAGCACATCACTGAGCACTCCAAGTTGGTTTAAAAATTTTTTCTGCTATTAAAGAAATCTGGAACATACTCCCAGACTTGCCACTCTGGCATTTGCATTATTATTTTTCTTACTTCCGAAGTTTAACTACTACAATGTTTGTGATGTGTTTTGCAGCATGTTGTTAAAAGCTGTGGAGGAAGTTGGTACCTATGGTACCGCCTTTTTGGATGTATTTTGTAGACCATATTTGGTTCTCACTGGCACTGTTGTAAAACAATGGAATACTATATTAAACTACTTAATCACAATCAGACTTCAATTTGCTAATCTGAAAAACATATGTATTTTGTTCTATGCTTATATCTTTGGGCTTTCCTTCCATGGTATAATGAATCAATGGAAGTTTTCTGGGATCAGCAGTTTCAGGAGAGTTATAATGAGCAAGCCTAGAAAAAACAAATTTGTGCATTGCTATGGATAAGTCATAGGCATCGAAGGCCTAGTGTGACAAAAAGAAAGGGCATTTCTTAAACTGAAAATATATAGTAAATGTAATTTGTTAGAGTTGTGGAGAGAGGAACAATTCATCTTATATAGGAACACTGAGTATTTCTAAATTAATGCATTTATCATTTTGTACATTGTTTTGGTGTTTGGATCCAAATGATTGCTTGAATTAATAATGCCTTGGAGAGGGTTGGTTCAGATTTTAGGGCATTCTTATTTCTTGTGCAGCTGCACACACGGAAACCTCCACAGGAGTTTACCTGTGCTGAGGACACACAAAAAAATCTTGAACAAAGACCTTTTTAAGTATCAATATGTGACAGATACACTTAAATCAGTTCACAGCAATAATGATTCAAAACAAAGTGCCCAATAAAAGCATAAGCCAGTCCAAAAATGTGAAACAGTTTATTGCATGTCTACAAACACAGAGGATGTAGTGTTCTAAGGAACATCGCAGAAGATCTGGTGATCTAGATAAGCTTTTCACAGATTGCATTGACTCCACAGTGCATATGAACTGCTGATAGCCATCATTTACTCTACTAATATTATTTGCTACATTTTCAGAAGTTCTGGATAGCTATAATTTTATTTTCCATCCCTGCCTTTACAGAAATAATATCAACATCATTGTGCTGTTCATAAAAGTGTGTGAATGTGAACTTGTGAAAAAATTTGCTGACATGACAAATTATAAACAATTCCAGTATGCACTGACAGGTACATCAATGTATGTTATTTCATTTTGTGGTGTTACACTTGCAAGCACCTTCTATACCTGTTCATGGCAATGTCACATTTTGAAAAATAACGTACTCGGTAAACAGCCCTCAATTTTAAGAGCATTTTGATGAAGTTTTTTGTTGCTAACTGCAGTTTATCTGATATTACGATTACAGCATTTTCTGTGTAATACAGGAATGTCTAACACTTGCAACAATCAGAATATTATTTCTTTATATGCTTTTTATTATCATTTCAACAATTCATAACAGTTTAGCAACTGAGCGCTCTTCTAACAATTATCAATGACAAAAGTAGAAGCAATACTAATAGCCAAAACTTGCATGTATTGCTCAAAAAGAGGGATAATTATTCTAGAAATTTTAGAACTATTTTTAGAAATTTTAAGTAGATGGGATCTTAAAAGTCTGCCTTACCTTATTTTAAATGATACAAAGTTTTCTTTCTGGTATACTAGTGCATGAGATTTTTCTGAATAGATTTTAAATTCATTTACAATTCTGCAAGATAAAAGTCCTTTGTTTTTAATTCTATGCGAAATAGAGCTCTCCAAAATATAGAGTAAATTAAAAAGTAAAAAATAAAAAATAAAAAAAACAGATTAAATGCTCTATTTTTTGTCTCCTTTAAAATAACTTTTAATATACAAAATTCTAAATAAAAAATTATTTGAGTAAACCCCAAAATATTTAGCATTGTGAAAAGCTGAACTCAAAAATGATAAGAATGGATTGAATGTCCTTTCAAACTGGAGAACAGCAAACATTAGACATTTTAGTGCTGTCTTAATTTGAATAATCATAGAATCATAGAATGGTGTAGGTTGGAAAGGACCTTGAAGATCACCGAGTTCCAACCACCCTGCCATAGGCAGGGACACCTCTCAATAGACCAGGTTGCCCAAGGCCACGTCCAGCCTGGTCTTGAACACCTCCAGGGATGGGCCGTCAACAGCTTCTCTGGGCAACCTGTTCCAGTGCCTTACCACCCTCAAAGTGAAAAATTTCTTCCTAATGTTTAATCTAAACCTGCCCTCTTCTAGTTTAAAGCCCCCCCTCGTCTTATCACTACATGCCCTAGTAAAAAGTCCTTCCTCAGCTCTCCTGTAGGCCCCCTTTAGGTACTGGAAGGCCACAATAAGATCTCCCCGGAGCCTTCTCTTCTCCAGGCTGAACAGCCCCAACTCTTTCAGCCTCTCCTCATAGCAGAGGTGCTCCAGCCCTCGGATCATCCTCATGGCTCTCCTCTGGACCCGCTCCCACACGTCCATGTCCTTCTTATGTTGGGGACTCCAGAGCTGGATGCAGTACTCCAGGTGGGGTCTCACAAGAGTGGAGTAGAGGGGTTGAATCACCTCCTTTGACTTGCTGACCACACTTCTTTTGATGCAGCCCAGGATACAGTTGGGCTTCTGGGCTACGATCGCACATTGCTGGTTCATGTTGAGCTTCTCATCAATCAGCACCCCCAGGTCCTTCTCCTCAGGGCTCCTCTCCAGCCATTCCCCGCCGAGCCTGTATTTGTGCTTGGGATTGCCCCGACCCAGATGTAAGACTTTGCACTTGGCCTTGTTGAACTGCATGAGGTTGGCTTGGGCCCACCTCTCCAGCCTGGCCAGGTCCCTCTGGATGGCATCCCTCCCCTCCAGCGTGTCTACCTCGCCACAGAGCTTGGTATCATCGGCAAATTTGCTGAGGTTTCAATGACAGGATACTTTCTTGATATTACATGGATTGTTATGCCCTCTAAACTCGGTCATGAAAATTAGTTCTTCCATACTTTTCTAAGTATGTATTCTTTCTATCAAACTAAGTATTTTTAGAACAATTGATCTTATATGGTATATCACCATGCTGGTGGAAATGGGGATAGAGCAAATGTCTAATTTCTGCTTTAATTAACTAGACATTCTTTAGTGTAGAAAAGCTTCAATTTTGTGCAAATAAAAGGTAGGGGCTATATAACTGAAAGAGGGGAATGTTAGACTTGAGAAAACATTTTTAATGTAGCTATTGATTTACTCTAAGGAGCTATGCTGAAAAAAAATGAAAGCCAAAAGCAAGATGAAAGATAAGTTAGATCTTCTGTGGGACCAGATAATTGACTGATAATTGACTACAGTGGAAGTAGGCCCACGTACTTCATTCAGGATGTGGCCCATTGTTATTGTTGTTTCCATTCGTTTTGAAACTTAAGATCACCACAATTTGATTAACAGTGAAGAAGAATTAAAACCCTTTTACCTTTTTTTGAATGTGGAATTACATGATAGTTTTTTTGTCTTTTGATTGCTGTAGGTCATTTCTGAGGACAATGAACCTGTTGATTCTATGAGCCAAAACTGGATATCTTATCTATTGGATTTCTTTTCTACCCTTCAACTAGTGAATTCAAATTATTTCTTTTTAAGTCTTCTAGACTTTGTATGCTTCACTGAATGCTAGTTTTGTGACACTATAAATACTTTTATTAATAATACCTTTTGATCTGAGATAAAATGTAGTTTTACTTATAAACACTTAATTTTTCATATTTATTGGCCAAAAATGATTTCAGAATACAACAATGTACAAAATAGTAATTATTATATATCCACAAGCAAAACTTTCTGGGTTTATCACATTAGAAATACACACGTTACTTCTAAGAAACAGTAGGCACTGGTTCCGTAGCAATAACATTAGAATCCTGTAATTTTTTTTAGGGGGGGGAGATCTGCTTTCACAGGTTTGAAGCTTGCACAGATTTGAAGCTTGCACATTTATGTGCACATGAGTTTTGTTAATGCATATGTACTTGTTCCTTTGGCGGGATTTGCTACACTTTTGTTTCAGGTACTTAAGGAGAACTTTGCATGCTAGTTATGAGCGATGCACTGTATGTCTAAATTCTCTTTGTCAAAAGCTATCCAGCCATAATTCATTGGATCAAGTGCAGTGCATACATTGTTGGGGTCATATCCAGATTCTTTCCTGAAAAATTACATATGGACTATGTTATAATAGATAGCCCTTGTCTAGAGGAATACAGCTGGAGTCAGTTTTATCTTCCTTTTCGTATTATTCATAATGAATTCTTTGATACATAGTTTTACATTTTTAGGGGACACTTAACTGTCCTTATGAATTCTTCCAATTTGTGAAAAGTTGAAAGCACTTACAACTTCCCAACTTTGAAAAAGTCTGCCATAACCATATTTCTTTGTATACATTTAAAATTTTCCAGCTTTCCTTTGTAAAAACACTAGTTCTGTGACAGCTTCTCGTAGAAGTGTTATTTCGTTGGATGCATTCCAATTTTTCTGTACGAGTTCCCACTTTCTTTTACACTTACAAGAAAAAGTATTACTAAATCCAAGTCTGATTTCAAGGTCAACTTTATATTCAGAAAGATATGAAGTAGTATTACTCATTGTGTGAGTTATGAAGTGCATGTGAGATAATATAGGTTCTGCCTCTGTTAAACTGAAAAGTTAGCTTTCCTCAGGGTTCTTCATTTAGCTTGAAGGAGAAAGATTCATATGGAATAGAAAGAATTGTTATTTGTCACCCATTCTTCCTCCTTCTGTCTTGTTATCTTTCATTGTATAAAGTACATGATTGAACTGGGCACACTGAACTGTCATTGATGCTACAGATTGAGGAGGCCACAATCGATTCATACTTGTGGTGCCACCTCATCTGTAAACTAGATCTACTCGAATGGCTATTTATTTGTCTTTTGTTGATTCCAACTGTCCCTTGGGAAAACACTCCTGTTAACACATTTTTCGACACTTGATAACTGTGTCTACATAGACGTGGAAGAGGTTATCCAAACTTTGTTTCTGTTTAATGCTGCACGGCTCAGTGTTCTAGTGTTGTCTTTCAAGAGACTTCACAGGTGTATGTGTTCTCCTCTCTTAGGACAGATATAATTCACAGTTAATATTATTTCTGATCAAAACTCTGGTCATCTTTGAAATTATAGCAATTGGTGTTAATGGCATAGTATGAATTATACGTCCTGTGCTTTTGTTCCTAGGTTAGATTAGGAATGCATTTCTTACTGTTGTCCCTACATACTGTACTTTGGTTCACATCACAGAGCTTTCTTGGAGTATTCAGGTGGAACTTAGTTGAAGGATACACAGTAGCAGACAATACTGGGTATTCAGGGACAACATTGAAAATGCTTAAAACATCGCTGTTCATCTTTAACACCAGCTATTTTGTTCTACAGAGCTGATCCTGCTATACCACACTACTTGCTAATGTGGAAACTTACGCTTAAAATCACAACAGCTTTTCAAATTCCTGTTTCAGAGACTTGTATATTTTTTAAAGATATACGATCTTGTGTGTGTTTGATTTACTTGGAGTGTCCCTGAACGATGCTCTTTTTTGACACAATACAGTTCAAATGTTTTGTTATTTTTCATTGTAAGCATTCCCAATCTTTTCTAGTGATACTGAATCACTGGTATGTCATGCCTAGTTTATATCAACTTGGACAACAAGAATGTGATTTTTATATCTAAGCAACTTTCCGAAATGTCTGGAGGTGACATTACATAGGTTCTTGGACCTTCTGAAGTTTTATAAATTATTCACTTCTCTGTCTATTTGTACATTATCATCTGGCCTTTTTAATCACTTCTTAGCCCCGTGAATTTGACGCTTACTCTTCATCTCTGCAACAAAAGAATTGTAGGTACTCTATGATTAAATGACCTCCCCCCAAAAATAATCCACAAAACTATTAGTTGGAATACTATAAATAAGATCAATAACAGCAGTTATGCAAAGGAAATGTGTGCTATAGCATTCAGTTTTCATTTTGCTGACCATATACCATTTGATTACATGGTACAACAACCTGAAGGTGTATTGTTTGTCACTTCAATATACGCTTCAGGGTAACAAATAGGAGCCTTTTCATGATTGTTAACTATGAGCTCAACAGTGTTTAATATCATTATTACATATACTGCTGCATGTAGATATTAAGTGTAATACTCCTTTTTAGTGGGTTGGGAAATTGCATTAATCTACCTTATAATTGAAGAACCTTCACATGTATGTATCTTCTGGTGAGAATTTGTCATACTTTCCCTTTTTTGCTTAATCCACAAGGCTGGGAATTTATTATGACTTTTATTTGGAATGCCAGGTTTCTAGGTTTAACTCTGGAGGTTTCATGTTCAAAGATAGGCCAGAGTAGCAGCTGTTACATTAAGAAAAGAGTTAATCCAGTATCCAAGCTGCTATGGACTTCTAATACTCAGGATGAGCTTCCTTTGATCAGTGGACACAAAAGGCCCACATTTCCCCCTGGAAGCAGAGTTGACTGGAATAAATCTAGAATTCTGTCCTATTGTTCTCATTTTCTGAAACAATTTTAACAAAATACAGTAATGATTTTCTGCTATGCTTATGAGAATGTTTCCTCACATCCTTAGCCTAAAGAGGTGACCTTTATATGATGCATCAATTTCTTTGCTTGATACTGTATACCTGACCTTCTAAGAATTACCAGCAAGTATATGGCTATTATGAAGTGAAATAAGTTAGACATAAGCAGTAGCTCCTATTATCTTCAGTCCAACAGAAATAAAATAATAAACCAGCATCTTATAAAGGCTATAGAAGAGGACACTAATTCATAACTATAATTATTTAATTACTGCATTTCACTAATGAAACAGTGTCATCCACAGCAATTTCACTTAGTGGGAAACTGAGAAATGCTATATCGACCATGACAGAACTTGATGTGAGGAACTAGCTATTTGCAAAAGTATGGAATGATAAATCTAAAAAGCTGAAAAGGAAAATAATGAGAGGATCCACAACTGCTTTATAATCATCAGATTTCATTAGGAATGGCAAACAGTCATGTTATAATGTCCCACACTCTCATATGAGTCTTAATTTCAAGAGCACAAAGTGTCAGGAAAAGCAGTCTTATAGCTCTCCAAACCTAAGAAGATACTTTAATAGTATTCCTTTGGAGAATTTGCATTTTTTTAAGCTTTACTAAGTTTTAAAAAAATAAACAACGAACAACACCCAAACCCTGTCTTTAAGATGGTTTGAAGAGGCTTCTATAAAAATCCTGCTTTGCAGAGGCTGTTAGAACTGGTTGTTGAATACACAGTAATACACACTTCGGGCAAGAAGCAAATGTTGAACATCATTTTAGTGTAACCTTGAAGTCTCATCTGATTTACACAGTAGCTGTAGTAAATATTATCGCTCCAATGATGTTTCCCAATCCATAATGATATCCCCATGTTTAGGGAATTTTGTCTACTATCAGTTGTGGTTTTAATGGAAAATCTTCAGCAGAAGCTTGGGTATAACAACCAGAAACTCACTACCTGTATTTGAATTATATTTCTGTTTCAAGAATTTGACCCACAATGTATGTGTTTTGACTGAAACAGTTATAAATTAACTCTGAAAGTTTTTTTCTCTAGACTACTTTTATGCTCTTGTGGGCTTGAATAACCTCACCTGGAAAGCTTCAGGAAAACTTTGTCATATAAGTGCTTACTTGCTAGTTTGGTACACAAGTACTAGTGATGGTACAAAAGTAGATCATGGAATCATAGAATCATTTAGGCTGAAATGGCCCTTAAGATCATTAAGTCAAACCGTTACCTAACACTATCAAATCCACCACTAAACCGTGTCCCTAAGTGCCACATCTACATGTCTTTTAAATACCTTCAGGGATGATGACTCAACAGCTTCCCTGGGCAGCCTGTTCTGATGTTTGACAACCCTTTTGGTGAAGAAATTTTTCCTAATATCCAATCTAAACCTCCCCTGGTGCCACTTGAGGCCATTTCCTCTTGTCTTATTGCTTGTTACTTGGGAGAAGAGATCGACTCCCACCTCTCTACAACCTCCTTTCAGGTAGTTGTAGAGAGCAACAAGGTCTCCCCTCAGCTTCCTTGTCTCCCCAGACATTTAGCTTAAAAAGATTTCTGTAACTGGTGTATCTTTAACATGTGGTCATTGTTTGACCCTAAGTTTCTGTGCTTTTAAAATACATTGGTGACACTTCTACCTTTCTGTACAACTGTGCCATTAACTGAAATGGACTTAGGAGTACATCTGTAGAAAGACAAGGCATTGTATACATTGAAAACAATTTCAGGAAAGCTGAAGGCAACCAAAGTGCATGTAAGCTCTTACTGAGCTTTTGCTGTGTCTTTCAACGGGAAGTATCACATTGTCTATATATAAAGCATCTTCACATTTTCTATGAAAACAATGTTTCACAAGAAAATAAGAAATATTTTCTTTATCACCAGTCTGGTGAACTTTCACAAAGCAGAAGGAAGTGTTCTAAAGAAAACAGCTGTATGTTCCTAGCAGAAGGGCTTTATGGAGACTAACAGGAATTTCTTGACATCATCAGGATCTGCATTATGTGTTCTTGCTAAGCTTTAAGCATATAGAAGTCAGAGTTAAGCACCCGAAGACTGAGTCTATACTGTGTGAATGATGACTTTAATGTATCATTAACTACAGGAACTACTGAAAAAGTAGTCTGTGGTAGCTAAAAGATACTACTGAACAATAGTGAACATTATTTAAACAATAATATCTAAAAGATAATATTGCTATTCTATAAGAAACATCTTATTTGCCATTTCAGTTCGTCTTTGAGTTATAGGACTTCTGAAAGAAAGAAAATGCAATGGTCAGATTTTTATTGATTCTTTAAGTGTAAGGCATTTCCACAAAAGTTTATTTTTTACTGAACACTGTAGAAAGCAACCTAAAAATTTCTTAAGGTGGTTTATTTAAGTTTTAAGGAACTGTTTTTGAGATAGCACAGGTGTTAATATTGCTAATGGTGTGCATTGTGCATTCAAAATCTGTATTACCCAAAAAATCTTTATTACCCAAAAATCACTAAAAACTTAAATGTAAATTTGAATTCATGGTTCTACTGTAAGAAAATTAAATAATCTATCACACTTGATTCTATGTTCAGAAAAAAATCTGATTTTTATTAATTTCAGCCTTAATATTTATATGCAATATAGTATTCCTGAAGTAATGTTGGTAAAAGACCTGTCTTTTTGTTCTTGACAACCCTTAGGTTGTCAAAGACAAATATAAGGGCAAAATCATAGAGAGTTTAATAAATTGGATGACAGCTTTTTGGAAATCAGACTGACGTCATGCACTGCAGTGATATATATATAACGGAAACAAAATGTAAAGCGCCTTTTGGTATGCCTGACACACATAGAGGTTAACAGTCCTATTTGTGATTGTTACTATGATAGCAAGTTCAAAAATTTCATTATGGGGTGTCATTAATATAAAAAATAGATTTAGGTCTTAAAGTTAGCTGGGGCAGACAGTCCTTCCCTTGCAGTAAAACTATTTATATAAAATGTCTTTTTAGCAGAATATATTATGGCAGAATGAACAGAAAATATTTAAGCCTCACAGGGGTGTTCATATCATAACATCCTTATTTCCTTGAATGTCTTTGCTTTAGTCCATACTGTATATCTGTTTTTAATGAGTGAAGGAAAATTGGATGATACGTTGTTGATATGTCGAAGTCTTAAAGTGCAGGCGCAGTTCAGTGGATAAGCTAAATGACTCTGGGCAGAGAAGAGTTGTCTAAGTCTTGCCTGTGGCTTTTGTGGAAATACCAAATATACAGCATATGTAGTATCCTTATTGAGTTCTACATAATTTCAGTTCATGTGACTTTCTCATCTCCAGCCTCAAACACAGCTTGGCTACACTGTCAGAGAGATAGCCCTCTATAGTCCTTTTCCTATTCTGTCACATTAAAGATAAACTTCAAGGCTTTCAGACTGTATCCTGTTTGTCATCCATCATTTGCTGCTAAAGTATCATCTGACCAGCCAAGGACTTTATACTGCTCCCCATGCTGATTGTTACATGTAGGAGCTTCTAAAAGATATTCACAACTTTCCTCATTTAAGCCTTTCTTGGCCAAGATACCTACTAAAATCTAAATGGGTAAGGCTGTTAATCTACTGAGATTTGTTTCTTGTGCTGACCAATCTTGTCTCTACATCTTTGTTTCTTCTCTTGTATGGAAATTGCAAACATTTTGTGGAAGTATCGCTACTTTTTATCTTGTAGTTGCATAATGTTTTTACATAGGATGCATAATAAGAATTGTACACAAGTAAAACAAATTACATATGAAGATGACTTACATACATATTTATTATTGATATTGAATGAAACTGTTATAAGTATTAGATTCTGGTGCCAAACTATAAGGATAAACAATTCTTAAAGAAGAGAATATAGTTATTCAGTGTCATTTTGCCAGTGAAATCTGAGGTTACTCGCCAAAGCAGTTTGTAAATTAGCATAACAACACAAATAGGAGTCTATTTAGGATATAGCAAAGCAGGATGAAACAGAATGTTTCCTAGAGGAGAAAACTTGCTTACTTACTTTCTTAATCAGAGGCACGGATTTCTTCTAACAAATAAGCCAAACACATTAACTTGGTGCTAGTATAATGAGCTTTGTTAGTTCGGAATGCTAACTCACGATGTTGTACCCCTGAATATTACAGTATGATATATTAATGCAACACAAGTGTTTAATATAAAACTATTCTATATACATTACTGTTATGCTGATCATACTTATAGATTGTCTATGAATCAGTAACATTGTTTAAATATTTTTTCTATATAGAAAGAAATTTAATGTTTCAGATCTTTGATAACAAAAACCTAGTATTCTTCAGAATGTGAAATTGATAAAAGCAAAATACTGTCATTACAGAGGTACAGTGAACTCCTCCCCCAGCTTTCATTTTATAAAATATACAAACATGAAAAATGAATATACTAAAATCCTGCACTGCAGTTTTAGAGGATGCTTACCCATGTCTGATGATACAAGTGGTGCTAAAACGTTCATTATTATTATAGTTTCTAGGCCCCATCCTTTTAATGTGTATATTCTCCCAAATCCCTGGTGAGGAAAGTAGGTACCATTACTTCCGTTTTACACGTAGGCTTAGAGAGAAGTCTACCTGCCCGTGTCTTTGAGTGGAAAAGGAGCTGAGGTCAATCCTCTTGAGCCTCGGGAACTAATTATTAGTCCGTCTTCTGTATAACTCTTGCAAAAGAAATTCTAAACTGACATGTCTGGGGAATGAGCACCTGTGTTTATTAAAAATAGAGGTATGTCTGCACTGAAAGAAAAATTATATTCACCCTTATTGAGAGCGACATGTTAGTGAGGAAAGACAGAACAGCCTTTGTGTCTATTCAGCTCTTTGTATCTCTACTGAGGCTACCAAAAGAGCGCTAATTAATGCTAGTGGGTTTTACGATAGATCCCTTGACAACCAGGAAGTTGAAAAGCATGGCCAGCTTATTTTGTGTAGGTTGCTTATTTCCTAGAAAAGACCTCAAAATGGCTTTCCTTTTCACTTAGTAGTTTTGGACAATCATAGAGTTGAAAGACTTAAGTAAATTTTGAAGGACCCGCTGACTTACTGTTCTCAAAGTATGAATTTCTTGGTGGAAGACTGGATTTAACATTTGAAAACAAAGTTCTTTAAATACCCGATTGCTTTAGAGATGTTCTGTTTGGGGAAGGGCGAACTGGAAAGATGGACTCCAGTCCATCTCTCAGTTCAGTTTTACAATTAGGAAGTTATAACTAGAATGCTTGTCGTTATGATTCCTGGGTAGATACTGAGCCTTTAAAACAAGATGAGATTTTTCATACTTCTGCAGCTGAACAGCCATTGATCTGCCGGAGGAGTTGACTCCTGTGATCTAGACCTATGCTTATTTAACCAGATAGTAGATAACTTTATTGTATCATTCTTAATGAAAAAAAAAAGCAACTTTTAATTAATTAAAAGTTAAATGATAATAAATCTTGGTATTAATTAGAACAAACCACTTCATCTTTCCAGAAATGTCATCCATAAAAGTACCTCTCATGGTGAATTCTAATGAGAAAAACTATCTGAGAAAGCTCTGGGGGTGGCTAAGTCACAAGAATTGTAGATCATACCTGTCTCATTTCAAATCTATAAGCACTTCACCTGAAGATCTGGTAGCCCTTATGCAAGTAGCTCCTGGGACCCATAAAGAAAATCCTTTTAGAAGAATGGTTAAATTGGTTGTTAAATATTATATGTCTACCTGTAGGATGGAATCCTAAGTGCCACAGGGCTTTGAGACAATTAAAGTTGGTTCTTTCTGAATGCTTGTGTTTCTTACTGGGATTTTAGGCAGCCTTTCATCTACTCTGCCGATGCCTCTATGGATGGCCTTGGGGTATGACAAAGTCAGTTAGTGTTAAGATGCAATGAAATTCCACCAATTATCTGTGAAAATCGCTCAGTAAATTCTTGTGGTAGCTGGCATATTGTTTGACATTTTGAGACTGTTAAGTAAACTATAACACAATTAATCACAAGTACATAATACATCTCTTTTTCATTACGAGAGCACATTTAATCTCACTTTCTATCATACATATTTAGGAATTCTTTGGACTACCTAGGGCGGATAACTCTAAAATAATTAACAGTATATAGAACTGTTCCTGCTGAGTGAAATCACATTTCATGCTTCAGAAAAAAAGCATTAAGAAAATCAAATATGAAGTGCCTGTCACAACAACACAGAGAGTTTCTCTGCAAAGTGACCATGTTTCAGCGACTCTTTCATAGGATTCTGGCATGGAGAGCAGTCTTTTTCTCTACTGCGTGACTGCTGGTCAAACTTAGCCTAGCAACACAAAAAATGTGGGCTGTGCAGCCCGTAAGTACCTTCACTACAAGTGGAAGAATGCTGCTTTGCCCTTCTGCCTCTCCCTACTATCTGCCATAATAAAGGTAAAAGGAGAAAAGTTGGGGATCATAAACATCAATATTCACCCACAGAGAGAGATTCTTTGAAGAAAAGCAAGAAGCGGAATGGTAGGGAAAAGGCAGAAAAAAAGGGTCATTGTAAACTAGCATTAAACCTGTATGTGACTTATGCATGGAAGATAATAGTTCTTGTGCATACTTCTGTGCAATAAAAAAACCCATACGTGGAGTTGCAAGTTTCTCTCTAAAGCGGCTTTACTAATACAACTTCAGAATTACTATGGCAAAGTCAAGCTATTTAATAAGTAAACTGTAGAAGTGATAAGAGGTATGAAGAAATGTAATTAAAGGTGAAAATATAGACAGACTAGAAGTGGAACATGGTGAGTTGATAGTTGCATGCACATTTTAGGGTGCAGACTTGAATGAGGATATTTTTAATGTAAAAAATGAGGAAATAGGTAGGAAAAGTGGAATGAAATTATGAAGGAAATTTTGTGTTAACTGGAGGATCCATTTAGACAAAATGTTTTGGGAAATGGTGAATTTGGCATTTGGTACATTTTAGTTAGGTTGGTAAATAAAATATGTAGAACAGCAGAAAGTGTGGGACTGAAAGGAAGTGGTTTGCATAAGTTAGATTGCTTTTTTCTTCTTTTGAGTATTTAGTTCTATTTCTTACTTGAGCTGGCTAGTTCGGACAGGCTATGATTATTTCTATTTTTGCTCATCTGATTTTAACTTTGACCATCTCTAAGCTGTGTCAGCGGAAGCAACACCGACAAAGAAATGCTCTCTCTTTTGAATTGTATTTTTAGATCCTGCATGATCAAATAAGAACTGAGCTTTTCTACAGCTTTTCAGTATAGCAGCTGGGACTGCTTCCCTGTTGCCTTTTAAACTGCTCGCTGTAGATAGAAGAGAGTGCAAGGTCTGAGTGTGGGGATTAGCCATGCAAGGCAAGCCACTATCTGATTGCTGGGGCACTCACCCATCTCTAGTCAGATGCAGAACGCTCCCGTAGTGTCTTCTCAGCAAGCAGCCTTCTACTTACGGTCAGGAGCATGACAAGTTTAAAGTGTATTTCCCAGCAAATATATGATAGATTGGAGGAGTATTACACTCTGAGTACTGCCTAGAGACATGTGTTTTACTAGAAGTAAATATCTTTGTAGCAATTATCTGCCGTCACTGTTTGCTACAGTCTTGTCAGCTCTCACACGTTAAGCAGAATTGAAATAAATAATTAAAATTGTAGTATCAAGGTTTTTCCTCAAAGTTTCCTATGAAAAACTGTACCAATGCAGAATGAATATTTTTACTTTATGACAATTTTGTCTTGGCTTGTGCTGTATGGAGAGGATGTTCCTTGAATGAAATATTCAGGTCCTGTATGCATATAACTTTATGTACCTAGAACCCTGCAGGAATATTTGGAGCAATGACGCTTGTGAGGGGAAGTGGAACATTTCATATGTGAAAGTTTCTTAAATGAGCACTGTATGCATACTTGATACTGTCTGGTCACATAAAAGGAAACTTGGTTATCTGCTGTGAAGGTCTCGAAGGACTATTCAAAAAGTACAGAGATGCTACTTCTAGCATATTACCTAACAGCTCTAAATTCAGTGGCATTTTATTTTTATAAAAACTGTTCTCTTTGTAGTTCTACTTGCATACAAAACTCTGATAATCATGTGTGATATAGCTGGTTGTTCTATTATATTCCACTTTATGTTTAGGAATAATTATTCTTTTAAATCTATTTTGTCACAAGTACTGAACACTCACGTGTCTCCAAAGATGTGTGCCTTTGCTTTTCCAGAATGTCCTTGGACTGTGGCAGCCCCATAGGTGAGCAGGCAGAAAATCAGGCAGGTTGCTGTTTGGAGCCTTTCTGCATTTCATCAGCAATTCATTGAAAACAATCTGCTTTTGCAAAATGCTTCAGTTTGGCAGATGAGTGTTTTGTGACAAAAGCTCAGTTTCATCAGAAAAATCCTGTTGAGTTATATTCATTATATGGTGGGAGAGAGACAAAACAGATGCATTTCACAGAGCATGACTGATTGACTTTCCATCTTGTCTCTATCCTCTTTCTCTTAATTGCTATTATTAATACCAAGAGGGGAGCTACAAAACCTGCAGACTGCATTGCAACTTTTTATATTGGCAGCTGTTGAACATATATGTTCAAAATTGGCACTGAACACCTATGTACTTAACATCTCATGCGTGGAATGCCATCCTCTGCACTGGAGTGTGCTTTGCAGACAGCATCACTTCGGATGAATCATCAGGAAACTTGCGTTGGTTGAGAGCATTTAAAGTACACATGAAAAATAATACGTTTGTAAAGGGAACTAAGGCTCTGGTCAGGACAGTAATTAAAGATAATCTTAAGTTAGAAGTCAAAATGAACTTGGGTATGGGACTGCAGATGGATTAATGCATACAAATCTTTTCTTGAATTAATGACAGAACACTGAACAGTTAAAAGTGCAGTCAGCAAAGAATACATCTAAATTATGCACTGAATCTAATAAATAGGATAGTTGTAACCAAATATGTAGCTTCTAGCTATAATAACTGAATAGAATAAACATCATAATTTCTTTAACATTGGATTTTGTTGGGAACACAACTTGTAATAAAATCATTGGTGTTCCCAACAATGACAAGGCCTCAGAATTAACTGTTCTTATGACTTTTTTTTTTTGTTTTCTGTGTCATTGCTGTTGTTTTCTTTAATTAGGATGAAGTTTTGTGAGAAAATACCCATCATCAAAATGAAAATTTTTCAAGAAAACATAACAGAAACTTTCTAAGACTGGTAATTGTGGTGATGCAACCCCACCCCTCCCTTTTAGGCCTCTCAGTATTTGGTGCAATTTCCTCCCCACCTGAGCTGCATAATAATATAACGGACCAGAACATTACATAATGGTCTAACATGAAAGAAAGAAAAGTTGGAGAGCAACAGACTAGAACACTACAGCAACCCCTTAGTGTATCTGCTACCCATAGCTCCTACCATTTGAAAAATTGTAACTATAATTGATCACTCCTGACAACATATAGATCATGGCCACAGAGGGGGAGGTACCAGGACCCCAAGTCCTAGCAAGTCCTGGGTTTGCACAACTGGTGGAAAGTAGCGGAAAAGTCCATTGTCCGAGCTGGGTTGGAGTGGAAAAGTACCTGATGAACGTCAACTATCTCAGATCCTATAAGTAGAGATTCTAGTAATTCTTGAGCTCTTTGGGATCACAGCAGGCTGTGGCCAGTATCACCCCTGAGTTGAGACACCACTCAGGTTGACACCTCGAGGCCAGGGAGAGAGAGTCCTGCTCAAGCATCAACCACCGTCTGTTGAGGAACGCCGATGCATTGTGAGTATTTACCCTAAATTCAAGTTAGGGAAATTTTGACTATAGGCTAGCCTCTTTTCCAACCAGCTCTCCACCTATGTGTTTGTGATATACATATTATCTTTATGGATGTTGATGCTCTTCTGTCCATACACGCACATCTAGAACTTAAAAGCGGTACTTTTTGTCCTGATAGAGTGCCCGCTATTAAGAAACTCCCAATCCTAGTAATTGGAGACCTGTGTGTGTGTGCACGCACGCTTATATATTATGCTTATATATTTATATGTGCTTTTGCTTGTATGTATGTGTATTGATTTGGGATACCTTATAGTAGGTTAGTGTGAATCTTGCCATCTTTAAATCTGTAATTAATTCATTGTTTAGTTATTGTGTTAAATCGCTTTGTAAGCCTTTAAATTAGTTAATGATTAAGTGCTGCTAAAATTCAACCTCTTGATCTGCCTCGAATCACTAATCAAGTTTGAAGCACTACTAAACCATAACCGCATCAAATACTTCCATCCGTGACAGTGGTCTCCCCCTTTATTTTTTTCTAAAGAAGAGAGCTCGTCCAGAATAGCCAGTAACTGTATGGTTAGGACACTTGTGAGGGATGCAAGAAACTGAACTTCAGCTTACTGCTTTGTCCTGAAAACATCACCACTTTCTGTAAATGATCTAGTCACCTTGAGGCATAGCAATGTTATGCTGTTTCTCAAGTATACAATAAAAGGTAGTTAATGTGTTTGTATTATCACTTTTAAAGCTTTCACTACAAAGAAAATGTATGTGAATATACTACCTTTTTTAGGATAGACACTTGTCCAGCTGGTGTAAAGACACTTGATATAGCCTGAGGGGCGCTTTGAACAATCACAGCTCTGAGTGACTTTCAGCAAGCAGTGCAGAAGAAACAATAAATGAAGATCCCCTAGTGTTATTATATTTAAAGAATCTGAGAAAAGTAGTATACAGAGGAATAGCTCTGTGAAACTTGATAAATTGCTATAAGTCAAGAGGTCTGACTAACACATATTTTCCTTCAATCTAAAGTCTACTTTTTGGTTTTATGCACTAAGAAACAATAAAAAGAGCTTTTCCTCCTGTTCTCTGTTGCTGATTTGTTGGTGTTTCCAATAAAAAGCTGAATTTGTGAGGTCATTTTTTTCCTTAGCCTTGAATTACCACTGGGTGAAACATGAAGAAAAAGAAAGACAAGGGGAAATGGAGAGAGAAAGACAAGTATAGCTTTGTTAAGGCTTTTTTTCTTTCTTTGCTTAGGTCTGGAACCTGAATTTACTTCTAGCTCTTGGCTGAAGCATAAAGAATGGAGAAACAGAAGAGGTTTTTAACCAAACAGTTCTTAACCTTTCTACTGAACTTTATGGCATGGGCTTCCATCTTTAATTTCTACTTTATGTTAAAAGCAAACAAAGGTTGTGGTGGTAGGAAATAAAAGGTATTTTCATTTCCCCATTTTGGTTTTATTCCTGTGAGTTCACTTGTATTCTTTTCCCGCTTCTAATTTTGCAACTAGAAAGCTCAAAACAAAGTAATTTATAGGACTTGGTATACTAATGAAAGATAGAATGCAAAGGGGTAGGTTAGTTACCTAATATCCTTATATAAGGTATATGAGATGATAGACAAGAGTACAAATATATTTAATAAACACAGTGTTTAGCCATTAAATTAACAGACTATTTACTATTATTCTTGAGTTCCTCCTTTGAAACTTAGATAAACTTTAATTTGTCTGTGATGCTCAGTAAGAGAAACTTAAATGCTTAAAATATCTAGAAAGAAAAATTTCTTACAGTGAATTACATACCTCTTGCCTTTATGCTAAAACTGTGGTTCTCTGCCTGATCTGTGAATTGAAAAGGAAAAAGTAATTTATTTTATACCCATGAATGGGAAAGTTCATTAAACTTCAGGCTTATTGGGAAATAGTTTAGTATTGATTGTAGTTAAGACTAGAGGGCTAAGAACTGGAAGGTTTGCATTCTGTATTAATTTCTCACACAAATTTGGTCTGTGACCCTGGACAAGTGAATTACCTTACATTCAACAGCTCAAGTCTAGCCACTTTTTTTGGTCAGTTGCTTAAATCACAAGAAAAAGAATTTAATTTCTTGATCTTTTAAGTATAAGTACGTTTGGCTAATGTGGATGACAATTGCTACTGCTGGCTTGGCTCTGTGAAAATAAATTTTATTTATTAAGAATCTAAATATGGCTACAGATACTAGTATGAGACCTCAGTCTTCAAACCACTGAAGTGTGTCATTGCTAGTTAACTGCTTTTTATCTGAGAGTGAATACTCTGCATTTTTTAAAATCTTGTCATTAATCAGTTTCCTAAGACAGAATATTGGTAAAGGTTTTCTGACTTTTTCAGAAGTGACTGCAGCTGGCCTATCTAAATTCTCCTGAAGCTAGCTATAGTCTTTCTAAAATTTTACAGCCATTTTAAGTGTGTCAAAAGCTTTTGAGTATGTTTTAGGTTGGTTTGGTTGTTGGTTGTTTTTTGGGTTTTGTTTGGTTTTTTTGTTTGTTTGTTTTTGTTTTGTTTTGTTTTGTTTTGTTTTTTGACTCCTGGGCACTGTAAAACAACTGTCCCATCCCCCTGGTGAGATAATTGTTATTTAATGATGAGTGGGTTCCTGGGGGGTTCCTGGGGGATTCCTTTACATGAGAAGTGATGTATTTATGCATATTATAAATACAGCTAGGGCTACTATGAGCCCTGGTTTATAGTGTTTTATAAGGTTCTGCAGTATACAGATAATAAAAGCTTTTGGGAAAGCTTTTTTGCTCTCCTTTGTTTACCCTTTTCATGATTTCATCCAATTTCTTGGTAGCTGTTGTCTCTACTAATCAAACAGGACCTTCACTGTGTTTTGTTTTCAAATCTCCTCTAAGAGTCAACATGTAAAATGTACTGGTACTGCAACAGAGAAAATTTGTTATATTAAAGTACTTTGTTTTAAAAATGTCAGAAAAAGGAATGAGAATCAGATCTTACACATTGATGGGAAGCTGAACATTTGTCTTACAATGACAGCCAACATCTTCACTATTTATATTGCATAGGAAATAGAAGGAACACGAGTTACACAGAAAATTTTGTCCCATTTCTTAAGAAACATATCAAGTAAAATACTCTAGATAAAACCTGAAATAGATAATCCATGCAACACACATTCAGACATACTTGTGTGATTGCTGTATATGATTTGCTTATTATCCACTATTGACCAACAGTGTTTCATATGTAAGTGTACAAGAGGGATTTTGCAATATATAGCAAGAAAATATCTTCTGTTTTAAACAGCTGATAGATGAATCATAAAAACATCCATACATATTTTCTTTCATCCTTAATCACAGTCTTCTGGAAATCAAGCTGGTATTTATGAGAGAAGGATTTCAGAGAGTGTGAACAGTTGAAGGAGCAAAGCGGTGTATCCTTTTTTTTGGTTTGGTTTGAAGTATGGAAGCATGAAAACAGGTACTTCTGTTATTTATTGGTCAATACCAATAAATTAAGAAACATTTAAAACAATAGATTACCTAGACCCACTGAAGCTATACAAACTTTTCCATTGATTTTAATGGATTCAGATTTCATCTGAAATGCTCAGCTTTCAAGTCTCATGTTAATTCAGTTTTCAAAACAAGACTGTCAGTGGTTCTTTTATTGCACCTGCAAGTCCCCAAGATGAGTTCAAGCAAATACTGTCTATCCTCTGTACACCTGTAGCAAGTGCTATTAAAGTAACAATATAAAAGCTCTCCTAGAATTCATAATTCATATAACCCCGTGCATTGTGGAGTATATTTGGGAATGATATCATGATAGCATATACATAATATCCATAAGCACTAGTTAGCACACAAGTCAGCTCCGGAGACATAAACTACCCATAAACTTTGAAGAAATTCCAATGTTCATCCAAATTTTACAGCTGATGAGTTTCTTATATGAATTTGGAGTAATGTGATTGAGATTCAATGTATTTGGAGTTGAGTGGTGGTAAACTTAGGTTATTCTTGTGTTCAGTCTTCAATAAAGCCCAGTTTGGCTTTAAATAGCTACATGGAATTGGAGTTTTGGTTAGCTTTTTTCCATTGCTACAGCTTTAGGTACCCACTACTTTCAATTAGAAAAATGCTAACTGCTACTTCAGGCTGTTTTACTAATTTGCTTTTCTGTGCTTTTAAAACAAACATTTCTCTTTTTTTTTTTTTTTAACCTTAGCTGGTTTTCTTGTTTTAATTCTCCAGACTATATATTCAGTGCGATATTGTATGTAATGTTCAGTAACATTCATGAGGTGGCTGTTAAACCATCTCACATGTACTCTGCTGTAAAGTATCTCTCCATTTTGCTGCATATCTCATTTTAAGAGTTCATTGCTTAGCTGCTTTGATTCATTTTAGCAGAGGCATTGTTTCATATTGTGCTTGACTACAGCTCAAACATTATGAGTTAATTTCCCATTATCTGGAACTGAATTAGTATAAATCATGTATGTATCCATCATAGCGTTTTAATTTATTTCCTTTAATCTTGGATTCACTAGTCTTATTCTGTGCGGCGTCATCCATATGCCTTGTGTCTGTATCAATTCCAACAGCTCTGAATAGAAATGACATGGTTCGAGATTACAGGCTGCTTTCTTTCAACACTCCTTTTCTATGCTTCTCCATTGTTTTCACGTTATACAGTATTCACAATATACAGTGTTAATGTAAACCTCTATCAGTTTGTGTTATGTCCTTTGAACCTGACCACTGTTTGCTACTCTGTCACTGAGACTCTCCATTTTATAGAATTGTTTTAGAGTAGTTCCAGTTTAATTCCCCTTTTGTAGGCTCGCATCCCATCACTTTAGATTTAATTACGTTTGTAATTGAAGCCAATCCAATTCCTTTACATTCAGCTATATCTTTAAGGTTAATTCTTCCATATTCGTTTTCTATCCTAGTACATTTACCCAAGTTTTAGACCAATTAATCTTTGAACATTCTAGTGTTTAAATCCAGAAGTATCGTTTCATATGGTTTCAGAGCTGATTAGCTGTTACTGTAGATTCAACTTCTATCTTTCATTGAAAAGACGTAAGATAAGTAGCTGACAATCTCTTCAGTTTATTGCTCATAGCTGTAGTTAGTTCTAAAAATACTTTTAAGGTCTTTTGTGCTAGGTGGCTTTATAGGAAACATGATGAGTTTTAGTGTTTAAAATGTTCATTGCAACATTGGAATTTGCTTACAGCTTAGGTTTAACCTCTGCTTGCTCTGTGGCCCAGATCCATTCCTAATTATGGGAATGTACTTCCATGGATTTATAGTACACAGTCCAAAATAAATATATATTCCACAGTATATTATGACCTGCTACTGTTAAGATTCTTTTTTTTTTTTTTAAATAAAAAATCATTTAGGCTATTCTTTCTAAATTCACATTTTACAATGTAGATGCTTCAGGGCAAAGATTAACTCTTGCTTGAAGAGTGAGTACTTGAATATTAATTTTATGACTGCAATGGGAGTTTTAGAGTTCTGCTGAAGTGAAGCTTCCAGTAATAATATTTTGTGAAATTTCATATTTTTTGCAATTTTAAATTAAATTATTTTAATTTAATAATTTTGTACTACTGAGTTCAACAGCATAGCATCATTAGTTCAAATTAAGATAATCATCACTAATGGAGCATGAAATATCCAGCGGACAGATTCCAGTTAACAGCTTAGCCATCTGTATTTTGTTCCGGATATAAGTCAATCTGCTTGCTATGTTTTATTCTTTTTGTGTTAATTCTATTTTATCAAAATGAAGCCAATTCTCTAGCTAGAACAATTTCATTTTGAGTTGAAGGTGGTATCAAAGTTCAGATTGCAAAATAGTGAATCGTCAAATGTGCCACTCAGAAACAAAACCTATTCCTTTGCATTCCTCACATTTGTAAAAAGATGTTTTAGAAATTGTAAAAAAATTCCTAACTTTTGTGACCTGATTTTCATACTATATATTTGATATTAATTGACTATAACAGTCCTGCTTAAGGCATTAATTGTAAGAAAATATATGACAAAAAGCCAAAGCTTTGCACACCAAAACGATTATGCCAGTCCTTTGAATCATAGAATCATAGAATTGTCTAGGTTGGAAGGGACCTTTAAGATCATCAAGTTCAACCATCAACCTAAACTGCCAAAACCACCACTAAACTGTGTCCCTCAGCACCATGTCTACCTGTCTTTTAAATACCTCCAGGGATGGTGACTCCACCACTTCCCTGGGCAGTCTGTTCCAATGCTTAACAATCCTTTCTGTTAAGAACTTTTTCCTAATATCCAATCTAAAACTCCCCTGGCATACCTTGAGGCCATTTCCTCTTGTCCTATCACATGTTACTAGTGAGAAGAGGTCAACCCCCACCTCGCTACAACCTCCTTTCAGGGAGCTGTAGAGAGTGATAAGGTCTCCCCTGAGCCTCCTTTTCTCCAGGCTAAACAACCCCTGCTCCCTCAGCTGCTCCTCATAAGACTTGTGCTCCAGACCCCTCACCAGCTTTGTAGCCCTCCTCTGGACATGCTCCAACACCTCAATATCCTTCTTGTAGTGAGGGGCCCAAAACTGAACACAGTATTTGAGGTGGGACCTCAGCAGTGTCGAGTACAGGGGGACAAGCACTGCCTCACTCCTCCTCACCACCCTATTCCTGACACAGGCCAGGATGCTGTTGGATGCCTTGGCCACCTGGGCACACTGCTGGCTCATATTCAGCTGGCTATCTACCAACACCCCCAGGTCCTTTTCTGCCCAGCGGCTTTCCAGCCACTCTTCCCCAAGACTGTAGCGCTGCATGGGGTTGCTGTGCAGGACCCGGCACTTGGTCTTGTTGAACCTCATACCATTGGCCTTGGCCCACCGATCCAGCCTGTCCAGATCCCTGTGCAGAGCCTTCCTGCCCTCAGCAAGTCGACATTCCCACCCAACTTGATGTTGTCTGCAAAGTTACTGATCCCCCTTGTCCAGGTCATTGATAGAAATACTAAAGAGAACCAGCCCTAGTACCCAGCCCTGTGGAACACCACTTGTGACCAGCAAATTAGTCTATGATATGGATGTATTTTGTGCAAAATTTCAAGTATTTTAAGTAGAAACTGTACTTCAGTGGTTTAATTTAAGGTGGGTGGGGGCCAAACTATATTTCTAAGTACTGAATGTTGACAGAAGACTCTTAGTCAACTGACTGAAGAACAGGGCTAGTGAGTACAGGTGGTGAAGCTAAGTTGTGGCCCATGCCCCAAATGCAGCTCAAGGTGGTCATTGATTAATGTGGGAGAAAGTAGGAGAAAACCCAGGAACTTATTTCCTTATACCCAGACTTCCACAACTTAATTCATCACTTTTCTTATACACATAGTTGAATGAATTTAGAATTTTTAATGAAAATTTATGCTCAAACCAAAATAACAGCACCACATGTTAAAGTAGCCTGTACCACGTGCAGAGGTATGATTAAGTAAAGTATTTATATGTCTAGATTGGGTAGAATTGTTGTGTTGCTGCTTGGTTGTTTGGATTTTTTTTTTTTTGCCACACTTTACCTAGATAGCTGTATAAGCAAGAACTTAGAAGGAAATAATTTCATTACCAAAGACACTTGAGTTTATGCTTTATAAAACTTTTCTATTTTACCTGTCTCCTGAAGTAATTTGAAGTAATGTTATGGCCTTAATGCAAAGGAAGTAG
The DNA here is from genome assembly GCF_965231255.1 of Vanellus vanellus. Lineage (NCBI taxonomy): Eukaryota > Metazoa > Chordata > Aves > Charadriiformes > Charadriidae > Vanellus > Vanellus vanellus. Next base: position 23,507,269 of record NC_138911.1, on the reverse strand, counting down.
TAAAACTTGTAATAATATCAGAGGTAGTAGATCAATGTGACCTTCCATAATGAGCTAAAAAGTTGTGAAGCATTTGTGAATCACTAAAGTGAATTTCTTCTTTACATTGAAATATTTTTAGTTGGATACTTTAGAGCAGTGATATACCTCTAGCCAATGTTTAACAACTTTTTTTAGCCACATCTAGCCCTCTCACAGGTTCTTTTAAGGCATATGCCTTCAAAGATTGTTATACAATGCTCATATATCATATACATTGACTACATAGGTACAAGGATGCTTAACAACATGGTAATATCTGTTTGATCACTCAAGTAGAATACTTCTGTCTTCACTGTTATACCAGGAGATTAGTACTGTGTAATCCTAGCTGGGCTACTGGGAAAAAGAAGCCTGCAAAACTAGATGAGTCACTATCCATGTCTGTGGTCTATTCCTTCTACATGAAGAACAGCAGAGAGCCAGTGCCGCTCCCTGAGATACTACAGAAGTGACGTGTCTTACCACAAAAGGCAGAGCATTCTTCATGTTCTTCAAGGGCAACAAATCCTCATTAGCCCAAGCTGTAACCTGATGAAAATCTGAATATGTTGAATTAGTCATATTTTTTCCATCAGAGTTTTCCATTTTGTATTTTGTACCTCATAAAATTTACAGTAAGCCTGAGCAAATTCCCTCAGTGAAAACAGCGGTCTATAAAGGTACTCAAGTTTCAGTAGTACTCAAAATGATAGACATGAACCTGGATTTCTTCCTCTTTGCTGTAAAGAAAAGGCTGTCCTTTCTCAAACTGTATCTGATTCCTGGCTGAAACTAATGAATATAGCTTTGGATGGGCTTCTGCCCCAGACCATAAACAAAAATGGAACTAATAAAACATCTGCAGGAGTTTGCATTTGAGACTTAATCTTATGCATCAAGAAGATTTTCCTATAAGTGTTGTTGCAAGTATTTTCTTAAGTGATGACTCCATCTTTATCCCATATTTACTATTACAAAACTTTCATGTGAAGTCTCACTTTCATATAATTTATTTTTGATTATAATTTGATGAGGAAAATGTCAACAAAATTAAGTCAAATCAAGGTACTTTCCTCAGGGGGAATAGATACATATCATACAGTTATTTTTATTACTGTTTTCTATAGCAAGAAGGTGAATCTTTCTCTTCTGGGAAATCTCACATATAATATTTTGTTAGCCAAATGTTGCACTTAGTAGCAATGATATTTAGTAACATGCAAACTTTGTTCAAAGATGGGCTGCTACCCTGCTATAGCTAGCACCTACTCCTGATCAGCTGTTGTGCTAATTAGGAGTACTAGCAGAAATTTAGTAGAAAGAAAGGGACTGCATTAATTCCCACCACTTCTGCTGATCAACCTGCCATCTTATTATTCCCACAGGTGATATTTAAAAAAGAAAATACAACAGTGTTAATGTTTCTAAAAGTACTTTAACTGTCAGCACATCTGAAGGCAGTTGCTCCATCTGCTTCTTTAATTCAATTTGTCTTTAACTTCGTATTGCTCTAGTACTTCTGTATACATCCTTTCAAATGACAATAATAGACAGGACCATGGGTTAGAGAATAGATGTTACATTTTACATTGTTATTTAAGAGACAAAGGTAAAATTCTGCCTCACTCCATCCTGCTTTGTCTTAGTACCACTGTCATCTTTAACAATGCGTTAGACAAAAGCCATGTAAAATATCCTCACTGAATCTCAAGTGTTATATAAGAAATATATGTGAGATTTGTTATATTTAAGAAACACAGTATGTATTCACAACAGTTCACAGGCACTGAGGGAGGTTGTACAGATACCAAATTTTGCTCCTGCTATTTAAATCACAGACCTGACTCTCAGAATGCCTAAATGCTACTATTTTCCTGTGTGCCATCAGGAAACAGAGAGGGCAAAGCACTTGCCCACTATCTGTTCCTTGTAAGTACTGGTAAGCAACTTCTCACTGTCTCCATATTCTTCCTACAGCTCCCCAGCATGTTTTATGGAGTGCCCAGTGTCCTATTGTCTCATTTTCTGTAGTATCTGAATAGTTAAAACATTGACTTCCTTTATATAGCGACCTATGATGGGAAAAAAATCATTTTTTGTGAATTTAAGAATAATTTGTTGACCTGTACCCATAATCTTGATTGGGGTTAAGGAGCAGTGGAATTGCTTAACTACCTATGCAGCTCAAATGAATGTTCACATTGTACTATTGCCTGAAGATGCCTGTCACAACTGAGATGCAGTCATGCCAAATCACAGAATCATAGAATGGTGTAGGTTGGAAAGGACCTTGAAGATCATCAACTTCCAACCACCCTGCCATAGGCAGGGACACCTCTCAATAGACCAGGTTGCCAAAGGCCACGTCCAGCCTGGCCTTGAACACCTCCAGGGATGGGCCCTCAACAGCTTCTCTGGGCAACCTGTTCCAGTGCCCTAGTATCCTCAAAGTAAAAAAATTCTTCCTCATGTTTAATTCTAAACCTGCCCTCGTCCAGTTTAAAGCCATTCCCCCTCATCCTATCACTACATGCCTGAGTAAAAAGTCCTTCCCCAGCTCTCCTGTAGGCCCCCTTTAGGTACTGGAAGGCCACAATAAGATCTCCCCGGAGCCTTCTCTTCTCCAGGCTGAACAGCCCCAACTCTTTCAGCCTCTCCTCATAGGAGAGGTGCTCCAGCCCTCGGATCATCCTCATGGCTCTCCTCTGGACCCGCTCCCACATGTCCATGTCCTTCTTATGTTGGGGACTCCAGAGCTGGATGCAGTACTCCAGGTGGGGGTCTCACAAGAGTGGAGTAGAGGGGTTGAATCACCTCCTTTGACCTGCTGACCACACTTCTTTTGATGCAGCCCAGGATACAGTTGGGCTTCTGGGCTGCGATCGCACATTGCTGGCTCATGTTGAGCTTCTCATCAATCAGCACACCCAGGTCCTTCTCCTCAGGGCTCCTCTCCAGCCATTCCCTGCCAAGCCTGTATTTGTGCTTGGGATTGCCCCGACCCAGACGTAGGACCTTGCACTTGGCCTTGTTGAACTGCATGAGGTTGGCTTGGGCCCACCTCTCCAGCCTGGCCAGGTGTCCTGGTTCCGGCAAGGATGGGGTTAATTTCCAAGGAGCCGGCAGGGGAGGCAAGTATTCCATACCACGTGACCCATGCCCCGCTATAAAAGGAGCTAGCCGGGGAGGGGGAGTCAGTCGCCACTCGGGGGCGGGTTGCGGCGGTGCGGGTCCGGTCGGTGCGCTTCGCGGCGGTACTGTAATCGCGTTCTTGTATTCCTTTACCGGTGTTATTGTTTTTCTTTCTTTCTTTTCTTTCTTTTTTTCCCTTTGTCTGTTCTGTTAAATTATAATATTTCAACCCACGAGTTTTGCCCTTTTCTGCTTTCTTTTTCCCACGGCTGTGGGAGTCGAGTGAGCGGCTGCGTGGTTCTCTGTTGCTGGCTGAGGCCAAACCACGACAGTCCTTTTTGGCGCCCAACGTGGGGCACGAAGGGTTGTAATAACGACAGATCTGACCAGAGCTTGTTAAAACGGATTTCTTATATGTATTTCTCCTATTAGTTAAATAGTTGCCGGTTACAATGTTGCTTCGTTTGTTTACATGGCTGTGTTATGTAAATTCTTATATGCTGTATGTACTCCCTGTGATGCTGTTTGTTATCTCAGGGAGAGGGATCAGGACTATAATTTTGCTGTCCTGTGCAATATCAGCTTATGATATGGCAACATCACTATTCAAGTGGCTTTGTTGGGGTTTCTATGTAGTATTGCTGTCCTGTCCATACCTTGGTTCCCATCTCTCAGAAGTTATCAATAATCACACCCAATCTATGGGAGAAACAGGGGGAGATACTTTCCCCAGCTCTTTTGCCTCCTTTTTCTCCTTTGGGCCAGGTATAACACCTCTTGAGAATTTTGAATATCCTTGGGATGCTCAAACCAGCGTGTTCCTATTGCTATGTCTCCTGAATGTTTTTCAAGTCTTTTTTAGGGTAAAAAAGCTGTTTAAGACTACCACTCAGAAATCTGTCCCAAGGCCAGATAGTCAGGGGTGGCATGGGATGTGGGAGAACATGGGCAGGTATCTAGAGAACTTCTCACCTCCAATGGCTTGGGACTTCACCCTTGAACAACTACAGGACCCTGATAAAGTAATAGAATATTTCAAAGGAAAATGCTGTGGCTATTCCAGAGAGGCACAACTTACGGCACTGTGTTGGGCCCTGGCCAGTATCTACCAAACACTGCTCAGTACTATGCAGGACCCTCAGGGGAAAGAGGGGAAAGCCAGACCAGCAGACAAGGAGCCTACTCCAACCCCGGTGGCAGGCACTATGCCTACTCCAACTCTGGTGGCAGACAATGAGGCTACTCTAACTCCAGTGGCAGGCACTGTGGCTACTCAAACCCTGGTGACAGGCAATGCAGCCACTCAAACCCCAGTGGCAGGCACTGCAGCTGAATCAGTTGCTCCTATACAGAAGAAGAAATACACCAAGAAATCAGTTCGCATAGTAAAGGATGATGATGAACCAGGGCCATCAAAGGAACAGGAGGAAGAGACAGAACCAGAGGTAATAACCCGATCCCTATCCCTGAGTGAGCTGCGAGATATGCGAAAAGATTTCAGTCGACTTCCTGGTGAGCACATTGTCACCTGGCTGCTCCGATGCTGGGATAACGGGGCCAGTAGCTTGGAATTAGAGGGCAGGGAAGCTAAGCAGCTGGGATCCTTGTCTAGGGAGGCAGGCATTGACAAGGCAATTGGGAAAAAGACACAAGCCCTCAGCCTCTGGAGGCGACTCCTGGCAGGTGTAAGGGAAAGGTATCCTTTCAGTGAAGATGTTGTATGTCGTCCAAGCAAGTGGACCACCATGGAAAAAGGTATCCAGTACCTAAGGGAATTAGCCGTACGAGAGATGATTTACTTTGACCCAGATAATGCGCAGTTACCCACAGATCCTGATGAAGTCCAGTGCACAAGGCCCATATGGCGGAAGTTTGTACGGAGCGCACCATCATCATATGCCAACTCCTTGGCAGTGATGGAATGGAGAGGTGAAGAGGGACCAACGGTGGATGAGGTGGCTGGACGACTCCGTCAATATGAAGAAAGCCTATCTTCCCCTCTCGTTTCAGCTGTGGAGAAACTGTCCCAGAAGGTCCAGCAACTTGAAGAGAGTATGTCCTACTCCCCACCTGTACAGGCCAGCATCTCAGCTATTAGGAGCAGGCGTTTCCCTACTCAAGAGGAAGAGTATAGGGGGTACACACAACGAGGCACCCTGTGGTTTTACCTGCGTGACCACGGAGAGGACATGAGGAGGTGGGATGGACAACCTACCTCAGCACTACGGACACGGGTACGTGAGCTGCAAGGAAGAACAAACACAAAAGGGGATCCCTCCAGAAAAAGTGCAGCTCCTGTTTCCAGCAGACAGTTCCCCAGACAGAATGGAAGGCCTGATCTAACCTCCGATCCTCTTGAAGGGACTTCCAAATCATTTTTGCAACAAGTGAATAACGCATACTATGATCAGGATTAGAGGGGCCCTGCCTTCAGCCAGGTGGGGGAAAGGGACAACCGGGTTTATTGGACTGTGTGGATTCGATGGCCTGGCACATCTGAGCCACAGGAGTATAAGGCTCTGGTGGACACTGGTGCACAATGCACCTTAATACCATCAAATTACAGAGGAGCAGAACCCATTTGTATTTCTGGAGTGACAGGGGGATCACAAGAGTTGACTGTACTGGAAGCTGAAGTAAGCCTAACTGGAAATGAGTGGCAAAAGCATCCTATTGTGACTGGCCCAGAGGCTCCATGCATCCTTGGCATAGACTATCTCAGGAGAGGATACTTCAAGGACCCAAAAGGGTATCGGTGGGCTTTTGGCATAGCTGCCTTGGAGACAGAAGAAACTGAACAGTTATCCACCTTGCCTGGTCTCTCAGAGGACCCCTCTGTGGTAGGGTTGTTGAGGGTCAAAGAACAACAGGTGCCGATTGCTACCACAACGGTGCATCGACGGCAATATCGTACTAACCGAGACTCTGTGATTCCCATCCATAAGTTGATTCGTCAACTAGAGACTCAAGGAGTGATTAGCAAGACTCGCTCACCCTTTAATAGTCCCATATGGCCAGTGCGAAAATCTAATGGAGAATGGAGGCTAACAGTGGATTATCGTGGCCTGAATGAAGTCACACCACCGCTGAGCGCTGCCGTGCCAGACATGCTAGAGCTTCAATACGAACTGGAGTCGAAGGCAGCCAAGTGGTATGCAACGATTGATATCGCCAATGCATTCTTCTCAATCCCTTTGGCGGCAGAGTGCAGGCCACAGTTTGCTTTCACTTGGAAGGGCATCCAGTACACCTGGAATCGACTGCCCCAGGGGTGGAAACACAGCCCCACCATTTGTCATGGACTGATCCAGACCACACTGGAACAGGGTGAAGCTCCAGAACATTTGCAGTACATTGATGACATCATTGTATGGGGCGACACAGCAGAAGAAGTTTTTGAGAAAGGGAATAAAATAGTTCAAATCCTTCTGAAAGCTGGCTTTGCCATAAAACGAAGTAAGGTTAAGGGACCTGCACAGGAGATACAATTTTTAGGAATAAAGTGGCAAGATGGACGCCGTCAGATCCCAATGGATGTGATCAATAAAATAGCAGCTATGTCCCCACCGACTAGTAAAAAGGAAACACAAGCTTTCTTAGGTGTTGTGGGTTTTTGGAGGATGCATATGCCAAATTACAGTCTGATTGTGAGCCCTCTATATCAAGTGACGCGGAAAAAGAATGATTTTAAGTGGGGTCCTGAGCAACGACAAGCTTTCGAACAAATTAAGCAGGAAATAGTTCATGCAGTAGCGCTGGGGCCAGTCAGGGCAGGACAAGGACTGTGGGAGTCGAGTGAGCGGCTGCGTGGTTCTCTGTTGCTGGCTGAGGCCAAACCACGACACCAGGTCCCTCTGGATGGCATCCCTCCCCTCCAGCGTGTCTACCTCACCAAACAGCTTGGTATCATCGGCAAACTTGCTGAGGGTGCACTCGACCCCACTCTCCATGCCACTGACAAAGACATTGAACAGTACAGGCCACAGTACTGACCCCTGAGGAACGCCACTCTCACCGGTCTCCACTTGGTAATCAAGCTGTTGACCACAACACTTTGAGTGCAACCGTCCAGCCAGTTCTTTATCCACTGAGTGGTCCATTTGTCGAATCCATGTCTCTTCAATTTCGAGACCAGGATACAGTGTGGGACAGTGTCAAATGCCTTGTACAAATCCAAGTAGATGACATCAGTTAGTCTTCTCTTGTCTGCTGCCACTGTAACCCCTTAGTAGAAGGCCACCAAATTTGTCAGCCATGACTTGCCCTTGGTGAAGCCATGCTGGCTGTCAACAATCACCTACTTGTTTTCTATGTGCCTCAGCAGAGTTTCCAGGAGGATCTGCTCCATGATCTTGCCAGGCACAGAGGGGAGACTGACTGGCCTGTAGTTCCCTGGGTCTTCCTTGTTTCCCTTTTTGAAAATAGGGGTTATGTTTCCCCTTTTCCTGTCAGCAGGAACCTCGCCAGACCGCCACGACTTCTCAAATATGATGGCTAATAGCTTAGCGAGACCTCATCTGCCCAGTTCCCTCAGGACCCGCAGATGTATGTCATCAGGTCGCATGGACTTGTGCACCTTCAGATTCCTCAGGTGGTCTCGCACTTGATCTTCACCTACAGTGGGCAGTTCCCCATTTTCCCAATCCTCACCTTTGCATTCTGCTTCATGGGCAGTGTGGCTGCAGTCCTTGCCAGTGAAGACTGAGGCAAAAAAGTCATTGAGTACCTCAGCTCTGTCTCTGTCCTGGGTAACCAGTTCTTGTGTTTCTTTCCGGAGAGGGCGCACACTTTCCCTAGTCTTTCTTTTCTCGCTGACATACTTAAAGAAGGACTTTTTGTTTGTCTTAATGTCCCTGGCCAGATTCAATTCTATCTGGGCTTTAGCTTGTCTAACCCGATCCCTAGCTACTCAAACTATTCCTGTGTATACGTCCCAGGCTACACGCCCCCATTTCCACTCCCTATAGGCCTCCTTTTTCATTTTGGTCATGCCCAGGAGCTTCTTGTTCATTCATGCAGGCCTCCTGGCTTTTCTTCCTGCCTTCCTCTTTTTAAGGATGCATTGTTCATGAGCTTGGAGGAAGTGGTCCTTGAATATTAACCAACTTTCTTGGGCGCCCCTTCCCTCCAGCGCTTCATCCCATGGCACCACACCAAGCAGATTCTTCAAGAGGCCAAAGTCAGCTCTCTCAAAGTCAAGGGTGGTCAGCCTGCTGCGCACCTTCCTTGCTGCCTCAAGGATCTCAAACTCGACCATTTCATGGTCACTACAGCCCAGGCTACCCTTGAGTTTGACACTGTTTACCAGCCCCTCCTTGTTGGTAAGAACAAGGTCCAGCATAGCTCCTTTCCTTGTTGGCTCCTCAACCACTTGGAGAGGGAAGTTGTCCTCAATGCAATCCAAGAACCTCCTGGATTGCCTATGCCTGGCTGTGTCACCCTTCCAACAGATGTCGGGATGGTTGAAGTCACTCATGAGAACCAGGGGTTGTGAATGTGATGCTGCCCCTATCTGTCTATAGAGGGCTTCATCCACTCGGTCTTCTTGGTCTGGTGGCCTGTAGCAGACCCCCACTATAATGTCTCCTGCTCCTGATTTCCCTTTAATCCTGACTCATAGGCTCTCAGTTGGCTCTTTATCTATCCCTAGGCTGAGCTCCATGCATTCCAGCTGCTCTCCAATGCTCTCCAAGCCTTATATTAGGATACTTTTTATAAGAACATTGTAAACTAAAAAGTCTTGTAGTACCTAGCATATGACAGGTAATACCACTTTAGCTGTAGAAGGTAACACAGTTTATTCCCTAAGGAAACATTTGTTAAATATCATAAAATGCCTGCCCAAGGTCTTAATACTGAGAGAACCCTTGAGTGAAAAAAAAAGATGTAATGAAAGTGGAAAGTCAGTTGTAGGAAGGAAAGGAACCGGTTTCTATGATCCAGCAGAAGACGCTGAGATGTGAAATTAACCTGCATTTTTGGTTCACTTTTGTAAATGAATTGCAGGATTCATTTAATGAGGCCTTTTGGAAACTTGAAGATTTAGCACAGGCTTAAAAAAAAACAAACCAAAAACATAACCATTTCTCCTACCATAATGGCATCCTATTATTAACCTTTTTTCCTAAGCTGTCACTTTACTTGATGAAAGTACATACAGGAAAAATGAAGCCTAGCGATGTATTGTGCACAAAGTGATTCCACTGGATTATTCATAGAACTGGCGATTCAATTAAGAGAACATTTTTCTTTCTCAGGTGTGAAATTCTATGCAAGTTGAAAGGGAGCCTTAAAAATAGTAATGGGTGCAATTATATTTGGAATATGTCAGATAATGTAATTTTTCAAGAATGAATTAATTAGTATAGCAATATTTTTCATATGAACGGTGTAATTGCTTTCCTCTTATGATCTCAGAATGATACAAACAGTACTTAATTAGGCCTCTACACACCCATTTGAGGTAATCATTGTCTTTCTCTACTTATAGGAAACTGAGGTACCAAGACATGAAGCGATATTCCTGCTAACACACACCCAGTTAGAGGAAAATCAAAGCATGGGTTTTTTTCTTCATGTTAGTCCAGAAGATATTTTCATTTGTAATGTTTTGTTAAAAATGGGAAAACATGAGTACATAAGAATTCAGTCTCCATCCTAGAATAGACAATGCATCTCTTCCAATAAAAAAAAGAAAGAAGACTGTATTGAACCATGTATAACAAAGATAACTTTTAGTCTTCCATCAAGCTTCTTAAGTTGAACAACCCTAAAAGGAATAATCACAGAACTCAGCTCTAGCAGAAGTCACTAAGCACTTTCCCTCATCCATAAAATTTATTCATCTAATAATTTCTGATGACCATTTTATTCTTTGCACACAAAGAGATAGCACTTTGTTCTTAAGAGGAAGAGGCCATTATTTATGTGATCTATTTCTTTCTCCTTGTTGGCTTGGCATATATCTAAGTACCGATGACCTTGAAAATACAGCTTACTAATTTTGATATGATGAAAAATGAAATCAAAATTCAAAAGTCTCTGTCGTAGGACTGATGATCAAATACATGAGAGTTAAATCTCCTTTAGTTATAAAATAGGTATATTTTATGCAAATTACAGGAAGTATATTGTATCTGCTTAATATTACTAATAACATCCAATCAGTCAATTTTCAATTACAGTTCCTCACACATCTAGTAAATTTACCCAGTCATGCATTAATAAGGTAATCATCCAGTGGCAGAAAAAACCTCAAAGCTGGGTCCACAATCACTGTTTTGCAGGAAGACTAATTAAGACACCTTATTTCCTAATTGAGAAGGAGATTCTGCTTCGCTAATGTCCCCACCTGACATATTATTCCAGCCTGATTTTTGTTAGTTCTTCACTGACATCAGCAGTCCTCAAGGGACTTTCATTCTCCTACTTCAGACTTCTATTCTGTTATTCTTATTTTACTTGGGTGTGACCTCTGAGACTGCTATGGTAAATATATCGTAAATATAATTGTAACACTTGATGAAGTAATCCCAATCTACACAAAAGAATTACTATTTTATAATAGATTTTTTCTAGTTATTGGACTCTATGTCTCTTTATAAGAAGCGACCTACAATAAAAATGCACCCACATTTCTTAGTTCTCCAATCCAAGTGAATGTAGCAGCGTAACAAAGAAAGATTATGAATAGATTCCTTTCAGCAAAACACCAAGTGCTAAATTTTAGGTATAAGTTTACTGATACGTAATGAATCTGAAAAGGTATGTAGGTTCTCCTGCATGAGAACTCAAATTATGTTCAGTGCTGTGGTGTTTATTATGTGTATTTCATGACATATTTTTGTTTGAGGAAATAATAGATGGTAGGACAGCTAGGTACTTCAAAGTATCTTCAACATTTAAGTATTGCAGGATCTCAAAAATTAGAGGTTTTCTTCTTCCGAATGAAGCCCCCCTAATCCAAGGGGAAATGGTGAGTGACCTGCTGCAACTCGTAGACACACACAAGTCTATGGGGCCGGATGGGATCCACCCCAGGGGTACTGAGGGAGCTGGTGGATGTGCTCACCAAGCCACTTTCCATCATTTATCAGGAGTCCTAGCTAACTGGGGACATCCCAGTTGACTGGAGGTCAGCAAATGTGACACCCTTCCACAGGAAGGGCTGGAAGGAGCATCCTGGGAACTACAGGCCTGTCAGTCTGACCTCAGTGCCAGGGGAGGTTACGCAACAGATCATCCTGAGTGTCATTATATGGCACATGCAGGACAACAAGGTGATGAGGCCCAGTCAGCATGGGTTTATGAAAGGCAGGTCCTGCTTGACAAACCTGATCTCCTTCTGTGATAAGGTTAGTGGATGAGGGAAAAACTTTGGATGTTGTTTACCTGGACTTTAGTAAGCCTTTGACACTGTTTTCCAAAGCATTCTCCTGGAGAAACTTGCTGCCAAGGCTTGTTAGATGGGTGAACACTTGGCTGGGTGACAAAGTGGCTGGATGGCTGGGCCCAAAGAGTGGTGGTGAAAGGAGTTAAATCTGGCTGGTGACCGGTCACAAGTGGTCTTCCACAGGGCTCAGTATTGGGGTCAATTCTGTTTAATATCTTATCAATGATCAAGTGCACCCTCAGTAAGTTTGCAGACAACCTCAATTTGGGTGGGAATGTCGACTTGCCTGAGGGCAGAAAGGGTCTACACATCTACTCTACTCTATTTTTAAGATTTTCAAATAATCATGAGTAATTTTCAGTTTAAATGGCCAGGAGAATTGAAATAGTCCATAATATTATTAACGCATTGAACAGTTTATTTATACAATTTTACCCCTAGATACTATGTTGTTGATAAAATGCAAGTTGAATCTAGCCTGAGTGCCAGCTGACTTAAGTCATTCATTAATATTTTCATTCCAGTCAATAGATACTGGGTTCAACATTTCTACAGTGGCTGTAATTTTGGAAAAAAAAGAAGTAAAAAAAAAATTTTACAGCACCAGAAAGTTGTTTTATAATTACAAATTGAAGTAATGGCAGAATACAATTGCAAGAATGATCAGGGGATGGAAAGCCTGTCTTAGAAGCAGAGACCAAAAGAGCTTGTATCATTTAAAAAGAATGATACATTTGGTTGGTCTGTGGACATACATGAGTAAACAGCGGGACACACAAAAATTTAAACCGAAGAACAGTGTTGAAACAAGAGCAAATGGGTGAATTTAACCACAGGTAAATATAGGCTGAAAATTAGATGATTAATTGTCAGAGAATCAAATTTATTGGAATAGTCTTTGATTCAGCCGAACAAGATCAAAATTGAAAAAAGTTGCAATTTACAAATCTTTGATAAGAATAACATTGTTGCCCATGATTACAGTACATCAGGACTTACAAATCTTTTAAACTTTCCAAGTCTCATTTTCATAGTGTTTATTGTGAAAGAATAGAAACAACACAAAATTTGATCTTCTTTCTTCTAAATTATGAGCTCGGTTTGCTATTTGTATTTCATTATTTCTTTATTAGGGTGTGGAAATCTTTGGGGTTTTTTTTGAATTCTAAAACAGCAGTAAGTATAGCAAAAGTCTGTGAAAGCGCTGAAATATTCTCAGATGATAGTCAAGAAGGATTTGGATTTTCAGACTGAATTAATGATATATTGGTTAACTTAAAGATTAAAAAAAAAGATATCAGAAGTGTATGCATATGCAAGTGAAACTCCTGAGTTTTGTTAACAAGGAAATATTTATAGCAAATTCAAATACTAAAAAAACATTAGCACCTGGCAATAGGGAATGCAAAAAGCAATAATTTTTGATTATCGCTTATTGTAATTTACACTAGTGGAAGTTAAAGCCAAATGGATCAGGTTGCTATGTCTTAATTTTTTTTTTTCAAATCAAAGTAAACATTGGGACAATAGAATTGTGCCCTTTAACAGTTTCGTAAGTGTTTCATGCCCCTTTAAAGGCAATGGAATTTGACATGGATGCAGAAGCCACTTTCCCTACCACTTGTCTTTGTGGAATCACAAAGCACCACACTGCCTGTTTGCATTAACTTAAGACACAGGATATGAGCTGGGTGGATTCAGATGAACTGTGTTGTCTTATCAGAGAAGATATCAGAGAAAGGTCTGATGAATACTTGTTCCAGAGACAGCAATTGGGAAGGTGAAAGCAGTAAAACTTAGGCAATAGATGATGTTAGGTATACTTTATCCAACTCAAACAAGACACAATATACAAATTTTGAAGGAAGTACTTAAAAAAAGATATAAGTGACAAACAGAAAACCTTGATTATGAATCACCTACTGAATGTCCTTAAAATCAAACGAAGACAACCAAGGATAGCAAAAAAACAATTAGTTTAAGCTTTGGTCTCATTAAGGTCCCATAATTGCACTTTCAAGATGAAATGTATTTATGTGGGGGTCGAACTATTTTATTTGAAGCATTATATCATCCAGATTTCTGTCACTGAAACTATTTTAAGGCAGGTCAGACTGGTCATCTTAAATGTTAGCAAGAGACAAATTCATTTGCCTGAAAATGAACAAAAAAGGCCGAAACTCATAGCACAACTCCTTTCAAAAGGCTTGCAGCCAAAGATACATTTTTTGTGCTTGCAGTGCTGAATTTCATTTGCATCCATTAAATTTGCTACAAAGATTGGAAGGAAAAAATACAAGCAAGAGGAAAAATAGGTTCGGCATTTAACTCAATAATGCTAATTTCAAAGATCATAAAAGTAATGCTCCCGCTATCATACTGTATTCAAAACCCTAAAAAAGAATACCATTGAACTTGGACAGATTTTGCTGAATGAAAGAACAGATTCTGTTAATGGGCAGGAATTACTGAGGGGGTATTTCACACTTGGTTTGAAGCTGGGAAATGGATCAACTTATCTTTCATTTAGTCTTAAGAATTTGTAGCATTATGTGTTTGACATGAAGACACAGGGAAGAGATGCTCTAGTGTTATAAACATGTGCTCCTGAACTTATAATTTCAGCATTCAATTCTAAATAAATAATAGAAAAATGAAACTAAAATATATCGCTTGTATTTCATTTATCATATTTTAAAAGATCTTTGTTTTCCTCCACAATTTTATTATCCTATCAATACAACAGTAAGATGGCAGAAGAAGTAATTTTAAAATAGCAATTACTATAAACAAAATATTTCCTATAAAATATTACTGGTTTCATGGGCTTGACTGCTTTCCAGTGATACAAGAGAAATAACTCTATGCACCAGAGTGCATACAGGCAATCAATAAAGGACAGGAATGTCTAATCACCACAGGGGGAACATTTTCCACAGAACAACTCTTTCATCTCTGACTTTTCCAGTACAAATTCTCAAGGGAACCTTTATAAAATACTCCCAAAAGATGAACCCGAGAAATTAAGCTTTCATAACTCGAGAAGCTAGAAATCTTGAATTCAGCAGAACATCAGTTTTTATATTCCAATACAATTCTCTGTCTGATTCATCTCTGTTATACAAAGCCTGAAACCACTTTTCTCTCTTTTCTGGGTGACTTAATGATGTATCACCCGTTACCTTGATAACACACTCCTCTTTTCCAGTGTTGCTCTCCAATCCTTTCTCTCTCATTATGTAACTTAGCCAGATTAAGCTAAGGATGGTAGTGTCCAATCCTGTATGCTGTCTGGATTTTTCTCCTTCTTGTCAAACCTGAGAAAAAGACTGTGACCTTGGAAGCTTTTTTTTGCTCCAACTGTATGGATGTGTTTAAGAAAAAAATACAACTTCTTCTGGCAAATTGTTCCTGTCTTATGTCTGTAGACCATTGTGGTTGCAAGATCATGACTGTAAGATCTGAAAACCAGTATAACTCAAAAAAACTTATTTATTTTCATGCCATTAAATGCCATTTCAATTTAATACCTTAATTCCCTCATAAGTAATATCTAGAATAGGACAATGCAAAGGGAATATTGAAATCACCTAAATGTTGTTATAACTTCCTCAAGCACTTGCCAACTTTTATTTTTATTCATCGCATGTGCTCGCATTTTGTGCCGTCATACAATGTGGAGTCTGAGAATTAACTATTCCTATCATCGATGCCACTGAGAAATTAGTTTTACTTCAAAGTGTTCTTTCTGATTCATAGAAGAGTACAATCAGAAAAAAGGCCTATGCAAAATATTACTTAATACCAATAACATTTTTATAACACAGAATCCATAAATCTTGAAGTAATCTCAAAGGTTATCTAGTATACATCCACTCAGTCTGCCCCAAGGCAAAATGAGCTCTATTCATGACAGCATAACAGACGTTTGTCTAACCTGTTCTTAAGTTCCTTCATATCAAAGATTCCAGTCCTTTTGTATACCTAATCTACTGTTCTTTTTGCTTTGCTCGTTTAGCAGAAATTAATGCAAATGTAGGAATTTGTTTTCTTCTATTGTATTTCTAAAAGGTATTCTCAGATTTACCAAGTCCATAATAAGTTTGATGTGTCAATGCAGTGTTAGAAAGGCCATCCCATTTAAAAACAAGTCTCAAAGGTATTTTCTGAATAGTGGCAAACATTTCTGAATGCTTAGTTTCAGCCCAGATAATTTTTCTATTTTATTTGCATCGTAGCCCCACCCACGAAATGTATGGCACAACAGGAAGCAGAGTGAATTACAATTGAATAATGAGAGATAGTAAATGCAAAATAACTTTCCTGTTTTCATAGTTGATGGTAATATTTCATATAACTGTAAGCATCTGAGATCCAAATGTTTCTTGAAGTTTGATTTTGTTTGTTTTGTTTTGTTTTCTTTATTTGTGCTGTTAAGTTTTATAAAGTTGTTAAATAACTGTGCTATACAGTTTTGTCCAGAAGAGACTGACAATACTTTTTTTTTTTTTCTTGCTGCCCATACCTAAATTACATCATGCTTTTTGTTTGTTTGTTTGTTTAAGGTAACTTGATTATTCCTTAATATAGTATAAATAGAATTCTCCTATAATATGTCAAGCTATGGGGAAGGAGAGGGAGAAAGAGACGATATGACTGGAAAAAAGGAAGTAATAAAGTAATGAAAATGAGGATAAAAGTATAAATAAGGATAATAAAAAGCTGATTAGTCTCTTCTATCTGGAGTGAGAGATCGTCATTGTGATACAGCTGATGTTTGCATGAAGCCAGCTACAATTTCCAGACAAATAATTCCATCTTTCATAGATTAAAATTATATTTTAAATTGAATAGCTTTGGCTTATTACAATATCACACAATGTGGAAATACTTAGAGTAGAAAAAACAGACAGATGGCTCAGTAAATTAATCTATAAGCAGCAACAGAGCATAAGGTTAGTTGCTGACATTGACTGAATGCTGTGGAAGATGGTAGAGAGATGACAGTATTAATTAGTAGCAAACATATGAAGGTGAAAAAGGATAATGTAAAAGGGGATGAGATGGGTTAGGAACCTGTCATTTAAAGAGAGGCTGGATTTTCACGTTTAAGATTTATAATTGTACTTAAACTTTGCCACAATTTTGTAACATTTTGATTGAAAGCCCTTGTTAAATACATTATGGAAACAGGAACACATCTCCACTGTTGATCTACATTCTTGACTCCAGTTTCAAACTCAGCCTCATTTTGCGACTGCTCTGATTTTTTTTTTTCACCGGTTGTAATCATAATGCAGTAAAATAAATCATATTATTTAGAAAATAGCTCATATGACAGTACAAGGCATTTTAATTGTTCTGAAAGAGACATTGCCCTGTTCTTCCAAATTACTAGTTGATATTTTTATCTTGCCATGTTTCCGATTTCAATATATTTTTGGGTAATATTAGTATAAATTTGGAATTGGGTGTGCTCCAAAAACTGCACTGTTATATTTGTGGTCAACTGTGTGCTGTGTTCCAAGCTAGACTGCATTCTTAGCTTTTTAACTCTGGAAGTCAAAACTTTCTTGCTCTTTAAACTCTGACATTATTACAGCTATAAAAATGACATTAGATATTTTTCATATATTTTAGACAAGATAATCCAAGTTCACTGGCTCCTGGAGCTCTTTAAGTTCATGCTAGCTGAAGAGCAGGCATGGAATGTTTTTAAATTATTTCACTCTAGTTTCTGTGAATTTACTGAACCTGATTTTGAAAAAATGCTGAGCACTCCTGCAGGTACTGAGTATTGTTTTCAGTTCAAATTCTGCATTTCAAGCTCTTCTCATGGAGGAACCAGTGTCAAAAAAAAAAACACAGCAAGAGGATGCAAGACAGTATTTCAAGATGTGATTTAAAAAAAACTCTTTCAAAATTCTGCCAGTCGTTTATTCTGCAGTAATTCATATATAGAGATAAGAAATACATGATACAATGGTACCTACATGGTACATCCATGACAGAATGGAACCAATGTGCATGTGCATCTGTGTTGTTCATTTCTTAATTATTCTTAATTAATGTAGTTTTTCCAAATGTATTTTGATAATGCAGAAATGTAAACCTTCCCTTTTACCTATTTGGATTTCTTAACCCTGAAGGAACAATAACTAAGCTTGATACAGTTAGACTGGTGACAAATACTTAAACCACTAACTTGACAGTAAATTGGAAACCTCTGCTATTATTAAGTAATCCTGTGGGTTACTCTCCTGCTGAGATATATATCTTAGATTTAGAGTTCACAGCTGATGAGGTAGCTAAGAAGAATTACTGTAGAGAGAAAAACATCCCGGATAAAAATGTTCTTTCATATAAACAATGGTCTTTTTCTGTTTTGTTGGATTTATTTATCTTATTATTTTTATTAAATTGAAATATTCAACTGCAAATTTTAGGTTCACTGTTACTGGATATGATGATCATTGCAGTCATTTAATAATTTCAGCTGGGTTTCCCTAGTTTTGCTCTGGGTTTATAAAAATAGTTATCCACACAAAGCAACTGCTAGAGATGGTGTAGTTGTGGAGGAAGCCTTCCATAACTTCCTTGTTTATTGAACTGAGATATTTGCAATAATATTGGTCTCAGTGAACATTAAAATTAAGAGCCCTTTACTGTAGCTCCTTTAAATAGTCTGCATGGCAGCCTGGAATTATTTTTAAATTAATTTTTATATTATTCTGAATGTCATTGGGAAAAAAGGCAAAGGCTACTTGAAGCAACTGTAGCAATGATTATTTTATGACATGTCATAATGGATTCTTCGTTGAATTAAATAAGCTAAACTTTAGAGAAATATTTTTTAGCACTTGTTCTGAGTACATGAAGAAGGCTGGTGAAACTTTGCTCAGTTATAATAATGTATTTCAAAAGACCTAGTGGGTAAACCGCTATTTAAATGTTGCCTTGAGTTTTCATATCTTGGTAGAGAGTGACTTTGTCTGTGACTTGAGTCTGCTCATAAATAAGGCATACCATGTATGTGAATGTTTGTAGGGCTGCAAGTCAACTGGGAAACTCAATCTTTCTTTGATAAAAACGTTTTGCTTTTGCAAAAGTGCTGGAATGAGAGCCCTGGAGTTGGAGACTTCATTTTATTAGTTTCATTTTATTCAAGAGGTGGTGTGAGTTTTCCTCCTCTTGTGCTGCCACTCTGCCTTTGTCCTAACCTCAACAAAATATACTCCTGGGAGATGGGGTTGTAAGGACAAAAGTACAAATTGCATTCTACAGAGATGTTCTGTTGCCTTCAATAAATGAGTTATCTCTTGCTGTTGTTTGGGAAAGACAGATTCTGTGATTAATGAAACAACATTGCGACTGGAGCCAAAGTAACAAAAATCCTAAATTTTGTATGTTGTCATACACTCGTAAAGATGTAAAACAAACTGAACCCCAACACTTTAGACTCAAGTCACAGTGAAGTTTCAAAAGTCTTAAAGAATAGTTTCAGATGAGGTCACAAAGAAAACCTGGCACAAGGAGAAAGGCTGGCTGTAGGGTACACAGTCTATATGAAGATACAGAAGTGTAGATATATGAAGCATAGATAAAAGTGGAAATTTTCAGTACTGCAAAATAATATGGTAGTAACTTACGGTCACTGCCAGACTGGCTTTGGAACCAGTAAACATTCTTCTAAGTCATTTTTCCAGACCGTGTTGTACATGGACTTGTATGACAGCTACACTTGGGCATCTCTCTTTTTAAGGTTTTGAACTCTTGATCACTTGCACATCACCAGTAATTTTTTTGCCTTATACTTTCAAGACTAAATTTCTCTTGTTTGCTATGTTCACTTTTTGGTAAATTGATACCAAGGAAATTTACTAGTTAAAGCTGAGACTGAAATCTAGTCAACATAATTGACCTAACTTAGGAAATGGAACTTAGTAGTAGGAACTTAGGTAACTAACGGAGAGTGAGAAACCTTAACTGGAGAAAGTTAATGTTAATTGAGACTAATCCCACTCTAGAAATCAGTTCCCTAAGTCTGTTCTTTAAATTATATTGTAAGGACACTCCTGTAAAATGTCCCATCCCAAGTATCTCTAAAAGCTCATGGTTTAGAAATGTACACAAGTCATTCCACCTGTAAGCGCATATCAAACTAAACCATCTTTAAACCAAGTTATTTGGTGACTTAATTCTTGCTGCCTAGCTAAAAAAAAACCAAACCATGATCCTTGGAAAAAGAATATCTGCATATTATAATGACTTTATTGACTTTAATCTATATATAGCCCCTTCAAAAAGAAAATCTAAAACAGGAGTATAACAGTTCAAAGTTTCATTAATATAGTCAGTCTTTACTGAATATAAAATTTAATGAGGTAAATTACGTTAGATTTTTCTTGATGTATGATAGCAGTTAAAAACAGAAAAGCAACTACCTCCTGAGAAGATTCAAGGGAAGGTGTTATTCTGACATCAGTCCCAGAGCACTGTGAGGCCTTCCACCATGCTTTGTGACGAGGACAGGAAAGACCACACTGCACCTACCCATCCTTAGTTCTCAGGGCTTAATCTGAAAGAGTGTAAATTTGAGCAGAAAAGTGATCATCAACAAAAATGTAAAGTCTGCTACAAAATGATGGAAAAACATTTAATGTTGTTTGATTTACTTAGATTAAGAACGATCAACAAGCCATTAATAACAATCTGGCAATCCGTTTGAAGCCTCAGCTGCATTATCTGTCAACCAGACAAATAATGTGCAACATTTTGTTGCAACAACTTTGTGCAACAAGCTGTCCACGGTGAAGTGCATTTTCAATGCTCCTGTGGCGTTTTACACTAGGAAACTTGAGGGGGTAATTCAACCCAGCATGCCAAGTAGTATTTTCACTCTCACAATGTTTACTGTGTTTCTGTCTCTGCTGTAAGGGCCACTGACAGTGAACTGATCTACTAACCATAGAGGTCTCTCAGATGCTGGAGCTGAGCCACCTTGCAGCTGCTTGTCAATGCCACCACTTTGCTAACATATCCCTCGTTTCTGGTATTGACTCTTCCTTTAGCATCCCCTGCACTGGTTAGACCACAAATCACCTTATGTGCAGAGGACAATCAGTTCTGCAAACATTATCAACCAATCACTAGTAGCCAAGATAAAAGATTGGTTGGGTTATTTTCCAAAAGCTACTAGAAAATCATATAATAGACTCACCTGGGATAATCACAAAAGATAAAGCAAAACCAGAATGGCCCAAAATACTCACTACATGGTAGCTTTCACAATGTTTATCAACACAGTAGTATATTTGCTGTATTTTCCAATTCTGATGTCATTGTCATCTGTCACCTTTTTTTCTCTATTTCCTTTTCTAATTATAACTGCCTTTTAAATAGTTGCATTTATAAATTACCATTGATAGATGAAGAGAAGAAGGAAAGGAAAAAGAATTGATGTTATACTTCTTACAGATATCAAAATGAGATTTATTGCTTTGTTCTATAATCACTGTTAAATTAACACCTGTGAAAATCAAGGTGACACTGGTAATTTTGGAGAAGGCCTTTTTACCATCAATGCATTTTAGAGAATGGAATGTAACTGGGTATAGATGTATAACGAGCTCCTAAATCAGTCAAGAGTTTTTGATGATATCATAAATGGAGAGAGCAAAACTTGAATAGTACAGGACCCCATCTGATGGCATAATGAACAATTGTCAGTAAATTCTTCATGTGTCTCCTCATAATAAAGAATAGGAAAAAGAATACCTACTGAGGAATCTGAATATTAATCTAATAAATTGGACCGAGTATTCCAAATAGTTATTTAAAAGTAAAAGAATTTACTAAAATATTAAGTAATGTGATTACATGCCTAGTCTGCAACAGATTAGATATTTCTCTAAAATAACATAGTATTTAAAGCCCACAGATTCAGTTACACTAAAAATAATTAACTAGATTCCTCCCATTCTTTTATATATTATTCTAATATAACTATACAAACCTTATAAGCGTGCTAATGCCAACCCAAATGAAGAATAAAACATACATTGTGTTCATCCATTTTCCAGGAAAAAAAAGGAGCAGAGTGTTTGCTGATAAAGAACAGGTAGGCTAGAGATGACCGCATGACCTTGAAACAGCTTTTGAGCACCTGTACTGACGCTGGTTCTATTACAGGAGAATGCTTCCTCTTCTTTAAAAAAGTGTAAGTGGAAAACAACAATATCCAGATTCCAGATCTTTTGATCCTTGGAATGTGTTTAATACACTTTTGAGATAAACCTTGAGGGCTTCAACAAGTCATATTCTTGAGGACAGTCCATGAAAGATCAAAGTGTGTATGTGTATGCACGTGCATGTGTGTGTCTGTGTGACTGTGTCTTCTTCCATTTATACAAAAACCTGAAGGCCTTTTCTAAAACTTAGAGTATTTTGAAGCAAGATGAAAGGAAAAAAAAAACAAAGGTAATAGTTTTTATCTGTAGGGATTATGTCTGTAAAGTCATACAGAATTTTGAAATTCAAGGTTATAAACAATTTTTAGAATTAAAAAATACAGCTCTTGTTAAGACATACTTATAACACACAGTATCTTAGTGCACAAAGAGCTGTATGCAAATTAGGCTTAGGGAACATGTATATTTATGGGTAAATTGGTCTTCAGCATTTGGATTCAAAGCATTTGTTTTATGAGGTACACATTGCTAACTACAACCATTTAAAGCGATGAATTTATAAAAGATTTTCAGCAATAATGTAAATTATGTCTAATTCCTCCCAACCCAAGTGGGGGGACGGGATGGGACGGAACCAAAACCCAGCCATTATTTCTCAATGAGTTTTATGTAAAAAAGCTGTAAAAATGCATTTGTAAAACATTAGTGACATAATACCATTTAGCGTGAAACAGGGTCCCAAATATGGGCTAATATTCATTTTAAAAGACTGTTCCACTCATTCTGATCTGTGTGTTGGCATGTATCACGCACAATACTGACCACTTTCAGATAAATCAGTACCTCAGGTAGATGATAGTTCTATAAACCCATCAAAATGAGCGTCTATGTATCTTGGCCATAAGCAATTCCTTACTCTTTCTCATGGTTCCAGAGGCAAAGATTTAATGGGACTAACAGTTGTGAAATGGCTACAAACACTTTGCACTGAAACTCAGCACAGCTCCTCTTCGGGAATACACAAGTAGCTGTTGGTTTTGACATTCGCAGGCCCAGGTGTAGCTTGCTATGCCCTGCAGAACTCGGCCATGGCTCAGACCAGCACATGCCATTATTTTTTCCTCATGTCTTTTTGAGACTCAGGGATGTTTGCTTGTTTCCATCCCCTTTATGCTACCTGAAATTTAACAGCTATGCAAAAGGCGGAACAATCTGGTTTTGTTTCAACGTAATAACTCAGGTTTTTTAAGATAATTATGTGGATAGAAGCAAGGAGTAGATTTTAAGTTCACTAATGTGTAAATCGTTCCAGAAGACAAACACTTATAACTCTGTCCTGGTGGTGGTTTTAATCTATTAACATTTTAGGTTTAAAGTGCACTGTAAAATATAAAATTCATTATATTTTCTAAACAAAAAAGGCTAGAAATGTGCAAAAATAAGCATAAGCCTTCACATACTTAGTTACTAATTGCAACCGGTCTCACTTTTAAAAGGTTTAGTGATCACTGTTTAATGAAAAATATCCTAGCATTGGAAAGTATATATAATTTTTTTCCAGAGCCATGGTGTATCATTCATTCTATAGGCTGATTATCAACATCCAACCACTACTATGCCTTCAATCACTTCTTTTATAAATTACTTTTTTTACTATCACACACCGTTCAGGACCTGAGTTTCAGCATCAAACATTTTATGGTGGAACACGTCCCAGAGTCTATCAATCATCTCCCTCCCTTCTCATCTCCTAAATACTTGCTCTTTAGCTTCTGCTGCAAATTGATTCCTCTCATGTCTGTCTGATCCACGGACCATGCCAAATTCTTCTGAGGCTTTAAAGTTGGATTTAAGGGCACAGAATTAAAGTGAAGTTCCAGCTAGGAAAAATGAATAAATAAATTGAAAATTTTAAATCACTGATGAGCTAGTGTCAAATGCTTTCATATTTTTAGCATTATTTTTACATTTAAATCTCTATCATGTATAAACAGAATTAAACATACTTTTACCTTCTTTTTCTTTGTGAAATGATCATTTATAAATAAAAGAGCTGACAAACAGAAAAAGATCCAAGTATTTGCTTTCTTATGGTCAATCTTGGTCTCTACAAATCTCAGAAGAGGCTGGGAAATTACTTTCTTGCTTCTATTCTTTAAAGAAGAAATCATTTTAACTTGAAAGACTTGGTATGGAAGTAATGAAAAATGTGCAAATATATACACTCAACTTATAAGCCATCTGGAATAAAAGACAGCGAGGTGGACTATGATTAAAGCAGAAGAGAGAGAATGAAATTCTTAACCTTCCTAACAAATTTCACTTTTAATGACTCAGTAAATATGAGTAAGAAAATATTTGTAACAGTTTCTTATAGTTTACATAGAGAGATGCCACTGAATGAAGTGAAACCTTCGCAGAGAAGCCCCTGAGGTAGATCTCTATCAGGAAAGAGAACTTGAGGGACCCTGTTTCCTATTAAACCCACGAGTTTCTGACATCAGTCAAAGAATTCCATCAAAGATGTTATTTGATATGATATTTGGCTTTTTTGTTTGTTTGGTTGGTTGGTTGGTTTTTTAATATACTCACTGGAAATAATGCAAAATTGTCACCATTAAGCTGTTCAAGAACAAAAGTGGTATCAAATATCACTAGAAAACAAATGAGGGAATGCTTACCTTTTGAAACAGACATAAAGCAAGGCAATTAGTTATTCAGATTAAAACATTAGATCTTTTTATTACAGTGAGCCAGGAAGATTTCCCCCACTTAAAAAAGAATGTATGAGTTAAAAAAATATCTAAATGCCAAAAAAACCCTGTTTTCAGTTCAAAGGGATGGAAACTTAGGAGATTGCTTTTCTAAACAAACATATGCATCTACTTTAAGATGAGATGAATTGCTCTCTCCAAGTTATCTTCTGTAATGACTAGATTTTGGCTATAGAAACCTTTGGAGTACCAAGCCTATCTTTAGGAGAGAAATAATAGATAAAGACCACCTTCTAATAGCAAGGCTCTTCTGCTCCAGATATTACCTTTGTGTATTGTTTTCCTTAGATTTGGGTTTCCTGAAAAGAAGGCAAATGACAGGGTTCAGTCACGTCCTTGGATGAAGGTGGTCTCATTATGTTGTACATGCTGACTAGGTTAATGGCCTTGTCTTGAGATAAAGATTTATCTCAGTATGCAAAAGTCCACAAACAAAACTGCAACATTTGGCACGTCAAATATAAGGCACTAAATGTGTTTACTGATTACTTTCACAGTTCAAAAAATCATGTTAAAAATATGAAAGGTCATAGATGACCTAGGTGGAGCTCTTCAGACTTCAGGGAGGTCATTAGGGAGAGCCCCTCCTGTCTTTAGGGTAAGCAAGGGAGGTTCCTCGATCTCATATCTTATATTTATGTGCTTTACATTCCTATAATTTACAAACATTTCATTCACTCTCTTTATTTTACTGTTAGGTAACTGTTAAACAGAGAGGATAAACTGTCCTGAATATTTAAGAATTTTTCAGTGATAGATCTCACTGGCAGTTATTTATCTAAATATCTTTGAGGATCTGGGCCTCACCATTCCATTATTTGTAATTCTCTGCTCTAGCATTACTTTAAAGGTACCCGATTGCTGTTCATTGCTGCTGGTCATGAATGTTACTCCCTTAATAGTAACAGACATGTGCCTCATCTTCACGATCTGTTATTGGGTGTACACCAGGACTACTTTGCCATTTGAGCAATTGCTGTTGCATTCTGAAGTGTTTCTATTCGGGCGAGCTACAGATAATTATCTGCTAAATAGGAACCTCTAAAGGGATGTAACAAACCTCTCCAAGTCTCAGAGTGCTATGAAGCTGTAAATGGAAACACTGTCAGTTATGATATTGGGCTTAAAATAAGAGCGAAAAATGTGGTGCCGTCCTAAGGTAATGCAATACATTTCATATATGGCACAGCTTGATACAAAATGAGGAGCAGAGCAGTGTGAGACTTGCTGAACAAGCTGCTAAGAGAGAAGCATGCAATGTCAAGTGGGAAAAGCACTATCAAGCCAAGGAAGAAAACCACTGCAATATATCATAGTATGAAGTGATTGCTTCCTCACACGT
The DNA here is from genome assembly GCF_965231255.1 of Vanellus vanellus. Taxonomy (NCBI): domain Eukaryota; kingdom Metazoa; phylum Chordata; class Aves; order Charadriiformes; family Charadriidae; genus Vanellus; species Vanellus vanellus. The sequence goes on along the minus strand of NC_138911.1, from coordinate 23,481,418 downwards.
ACAGCTATGTTGTTACACCATTGCCATCAGTAGAGAAGAAGGAAAAGGAGAGTCCATGGTCTTGTTTTAAACGTTTTTGTGTAACTAGTAAAAGAGACAGTGTGTGTACTAGATAAAAGACAGCAGAATTTAAGAAGAATTTCAAACTGGAATCATGATAGTTGAAGTGGGTACAAGAGTGTAAGATCATAATCATTCTATATCTTGTCAATATTATTGTTTACCAGACTTTGTTTTCCATTTTCCTCATTTAAAACTAAAACATATTTGTAGCTGATAGAATTAATGGTCATAAGATATTCAGAAAGTTAGACTAAAAAATACTATTTTTTTTAAAGTAAATTTTGTAATGACCAGATGTTTGGATCTGATGAAGAATATTCTGACAAATGGCAGCTATTTTAAAATTACTTTTAAATCTTTTTTCTTTTTCAACATTTGCAAGAATTGTGTTTCTAATACCTTGTGGATTTAAATTGATTTCTGAGGTTTGATTACCTCACCAAGTAAACTCACAAAAATAAACATTAGAAATATCTTTGAAGGGATATTCCTAGAAATATTTTCGATCATGAAAAATGACAAAACACCACATATCTAGCAAGGTTTTAATTTTCTTCTTTAAGAGTGTTCAGTATCTGAAGGCTGAAGGAGAAAAGCTGGATTCATATCGCCAGCTATAGCTTTTTGAGAAGACTCAATAATAGCATATGTATATTCATAAGGAAAACATTCATTTAGTTCATCAGGAGGAGGGTAATCACCTCAGTATGCAGATTTTTGCAAAATCTTTTTCAGTCACAATTTAACTTCACTATATTTAGCTCAGATATGATAAATCCACAGAGCTTACACGTGCCCATTTATATAACATTTGGGAAAAAAATAAACCTGCAATAGGCAGTTAAACAAAAGTACCATAATTATCCACACATTTGGCCAAAGCAAATGTCAAGTCACTAAGAGTAATTCTGGTGAGATATATCGCACTTTAGTATTTCTTCTGATTGTTATAGTAATTAATTTAACAAATCTGTACACTCTTAATATAGTTTTCTATTAAAATCTCTAAAACCAGGAAAGTCTTTCTTTTTTTTTTTTTTTGATCCCACTGTACTTCAGGTTTGAAGGATTACATTTCTGAGAATATTTAGGAAATTTAAAATCTAAATCCAGTTTTCAAAAAGGACTTTTAATTATATAAGAAAACATTTTCTTATGATTTAGTACAGTGTCACTTGAGCTAGTTATAATGGGTGCTGAATGTAGTTCATCTGTGATGGAAAGAAACTAAGAACAAGTGACCTACTCAAACATTTTCTCACTTTCTTGTGTGGATTTTGGAGTAGTGACTAGTGTGAAGATACAACCTGTAAGCACTTTTTAAAACCTGCTTAGATTTTCCAGATACCTTTGAAAAATCGGTGCTGTATTTTATGTTAACATAATTTGTTCAGAATTCCAGATAAAAAGAGCAATGCACAGTTGTACATTGCACATTTTATATGTTTTAATTAATAGCTTGTCATGATAAGGTAGGTGCTTTACTACAATAAATCTCAGAAAGAAATATTGATACCTTAGAAAAAAAATAACCTTAGGTAACACAGTTACTCCAGTGCAATTCATTTCACTGGTCATTTTAAATGAAAAATTCAGGTCCAGACCATCAGCTGATAATTGGTGCTCTGAGCCAGGATGTGTTAGAGATTGCTCAAAATGACCCAAAGTCACGACGTTCACAATGCACAAAGGCATCAAGAGGGTTTTTTTCCTTCCCCTTTCCCATGAGAACCTTTCATAAAAATATGACTATTATGTTAATATTCCATAAAAATCTCCAGTGTTTGCAAAGTCATTACTTACTCCCAATTTATTTGCTACTACACGAAAATACAATAAAAGGAATGGATGTTATAGAGCAAACTGGTTACATATGTGTTAACTTTGGTCACATGAGCAGGAATGTCACTTTTAAAATAAATACTGCTTTTATGCTTAAAATCAAGATGCACTTCTGTGCTTGCAATTGTGGATGTTATTGGAGATAATCTGGTAACTGAAGGTGCTGAACCTTTTAAAATACTGCAAATTTTATTCAGTAAATTCCGTTCATCGTTTATCCACATAACTGTTTTATTTTTTAAAACAGTAAAGAAAAAGGCACAAAAGCCCTTAGAACTATTTCAGTGTTTTGGAACGTCAGTTCTAAAAATTGTACAGATTTTTCATGGTGACTTAAATATCTCTGAGAAACAACTAGATATGAATGTATAATGCAATAAAATAATTGTGGCTTCTAAAAAGGAGGGCAGTTAAAGAAGGAAGAAAACAGATTTAATCTAAATTACTCATTGGGCTTTTTATGCTGTCTGTCAAATATGACTGGTATCATTTGACTGATATAAATTACTATTGATTTCCAGACTTTAAGAAACCTTTTAGGCCCTGAACAAAGATTTTGGTTTTGGTTTTAAGTATTTTTTTTCTTTTTGAATATCCTTAGAAAAGGTTTAATGAAGTCATTTGGTTACCTCATAATAATGACTGTAGTTAAACAGCATATTTACAGAAGATAAGGAACTGCCTCGTCAGAAAGAATGTTACTTCTAGAGATAAGGCACAAATCCATACAATCTGTACAATACATATTGATGTCAGTAGAAGGTCAATTTATTACACACTAAATGAATGCATTTGATAGAATTTGTGTCAATGGAATAAACAGTCGCTCTTTGGAGGAAGGAAAATCTAAGTAAGTTAACAGAATTCGGTACATAGACCTACTAATGGCTGATAAAAATGTGTGATGGAAAGGATCTCAAAAGATCAGCTTGTCCAAAGCTTTTTCCATAGGTGTTCACACCATGATGTAACACTTCTTTTATTTAATCTGTAATGGATTACATCATATCCTGCTCTAGTAGTTAATATTCAGTAGACTAGCAAAATGCTTGTTCCTATTGGAAGCTATGTGGGAGGAGAAGCGACTTGAAGCATTGGTGCAAGCATTCCTTTCACAAGGAAAGTCATGGATACATCTGGTCTGTTACATTGTACAACTTGGTAGTTAAGAGCACAAATATACACAAAGATTTAACATATTTGAAGAGATACGGGCTTTAATCTATAAAACTGGCTAAATTTAATTTTATTTCTGCTGCAAGAGAACAGTAACTTGAAGGCCACATGTCACTCTCGTGAACTATTAAAATCAATAGGAGCCTTTCTATTGACTTCATTGTATTTTGGATGGGGCCCCAGTTCAGCAGCAACTTATTATTCTGCTTATTGTGCTGATGTACACAAACTCCAAAATGTTGCTGTGAAGTTTCACCTTCTGTACATAAATTCTGTAATAGTAAAACTTCTCTTTATAGTAGTTCTTAAAGACAATGTTCGAAATGCCTTCTAACACATGTAAGACAAAAAGCCCTGGAGATCAAAATAAGAATTTCAGAAGAAAAACTGCTTTAGTAGGATATTTGGCCATTGAGCTAGAAATCAGTAGAGACAGGGTTAAATACAGTTGATGTTACTATGTGAAACATCAATGCATGACATTTCACAGCAGTTAGTATGCCCAGATGCCCCCAGAGCCCAGCTCGTTCCTCCTCCATTCTCCACTGCACTTTGAAGAGTAAGACACCGCTAACAGGCAGCTAGCCCATGTGCTTTTGAGCCACTTTGCAGTAAAAAAGAGCAACACATGAGTTGGACTTTTGTCAAATCCTTTCTGGAAATTTGAACCTGTGATGTCCATTGAATCCCGTTTGTGTCTCCTATGGTAGTCTTGTCTTCAAAGAAACCTAACCAGATGGTGGAGCCTGCCTTTCCTTTCTTAGAGGCCATCAGTCTTTGCTCACGCTGTGTATTTCTAAGTGTTTTTCCTGTTTTGATCTTCGAGAAAGACTTTGTAAGACACTTCCTGCAAGTGAAGTTAAACAAGATTCTCAGGTATGTTCCAACTCTTGTTAATCCATGGCTCCACAATAACTACCTGAACCTACTGAGCTTCAGCTAAGACATCTTGCAAAAGTAATCCGTAGAGAAGCTTCCCTACAACTCTGGTCATATACCTCAGCTCACCATGAGTAAATAATAACGACTTCCATTTATAGGAGCACCTTTTAACCCCTAAGTTCCCAAAGGTTTTATAAACTATTGTCCTGATTCTGCAGTCATCTACTTCAATAAATAGAGGACAAAGTTCTGCTTCCACAGATGGGTAACTTCAAACATCATGGAAATCACGGGGGGAATAATTTTTTTTTTTTTTGGTACAAAGTAGAATAAAATAAATGGTTAACGAGAAATTTATGTTGCCATCATTTTAGAAAATTCAGATGCAATTTGTTCAGGAAGTTGAATGTTATCACTCAAACTACAGTTTGGCTGAAAAATAGAAGTCAAGATTCCAACATTTAAACTGAAGCCCAGTAGTTTTTGAATGAGCATAGATTTTAAATTTAGTCTTTGAACCTATTTTTCTGTATTTCAGATGTTTCACAAACGTGATCTATATAGACTCAGACCGTGCTCTGTTATTGGATTACTGTTACTACCTCAAGGAGCAATTATATATTCTTGGGAAATCTCCTATTCAGGTACCATCTAGGCCAAACCCTTTCTAGCCTTTAAGAGTGAAAAACAATGCTGAAAGTTATGCTTGATCATGTTATATTCATTCGTGGCAGCACAAGAACAATAATAGAGGTGTAATTTTCTATCAGTTGTCTCCTGACTTCTTTTGGAAAGAATAGTCTTTCAGACCCTCATTCATATTTGTTTCTCTTCAGTCAGAAAACATCAATTGTCCATGTGGACTTAATGCAAAATCAGAATTTTAACTGAGAGATTGCTGAATATGAATCAATTTCCTTCAGATAACATAAACAAGTCTATATTCTCTGTCTATGTTTTATAGTATGCCACAACAATGTAATCTCTTACAGATACATCAGAGAAAATTCTGAAGCAAAGCTGTATTATTTGTTGCTGACACTTATATTGCAACTGAAACAACATTCTGCTGTGAGATAGGAAGCACCCAACAGACATCAGCTGCTGATAGAACTAGATGAACTATTTGCAATGAATAATTTGACAGTTATAACCCTCCGCTGTCTTTGGAATCTATCAATAAATAGAACACAGTATTGTTATTTTTATTTGTTGTAATTAGTAATTGCTTAAAAAAAAAAGTTTCAGTATTAACCTTGTCATGAACAATGTGAGTTCTGTTGTTGATTAGGTCACTTAAGGTGCATTATATTGCTTCTGTTGTGCAAATGAACAAATGGGATTGTTTGATGAAAATTCAACTAATGACAATACAGAATAAAAGCTGTTTATTCATGCACAAATGTCCTTGTTTGTAGGCACACATAGGGGATCAGTATAGTAATGCTGAGAAAAATTTGCACTATTTTCCAGAATTACTGTAGCACAGTACCACTATAACAGATGGGTAGCAGCTATTCAGGTGACTGAGGAGAAAGCTGTAAAAAGATTAACTGAATGACATGTTGAATTTCAGCTACTACTGTATGGGGTTGAGAGGGCTTATGTTTAGCTAACTGACCTAATTCGGAACTCTACCTTTAGTTCATGTCGCAGCTACAGAAAATTTATGTATCTTGGAATTTAGTGAAAAATCTTTGATTTCTTATCCGTGAATAAACCACAATCAAATAACCTGTCTTTTTTTCTAATCTTTGCCTTTCTTGTCCAAGAGACAAAGGCATTGTGATATGTGAAAAGTATCTTGTTCAATACAATGTTGATCTTGGTGGAAGAACTTATATGCAGTAATAAAACTAATGCTTGTTATAAAATATAGAAGAGAAATTGTATGCATTTTGCTCTATTAATGTGTATATCTCTGATTTTAACTGAAGAGTTGATTATGTTTAATTTTTATTAACTGAAAACTATACAGGTTTAGGTGATTTGAGTTCAAAGATTATAAAATGAGGATCAAGAATGTGTACAATTTGCTGCAGTAATTAAAAAAAAAAAATCACTTTCTTTAATTCGTTTGTCACCATTTTCTTCTATTGGGACAAAAAAGAAGGAAGAAGATGAGAGTAAAGGGAGCTAGAATGATACAGTATGTGTAATTGCTTTGGGGTTTTCACTTAGCAAAAATTTTTGACTTATAATTTCTTTGTGCAACCAGGCCTGGGGGAATACATAGAAAAACTATGTAAAAAAGCATAAGTTTGATACGTTCTTGAGGGATTAATTATTAATATTTTACTGAGAGTTTGTTTAGTTTTGCTAGAGAATTCTGCGTAAGGCTGTATTCTTCTTTCTGTTTAAAATAACCAAGGGAATTAAATGTTCCAGAAAGTAAATTCCAGAGAACAGAGAAAAGTATTCCTTCTTGTCTTGCAGTGACCAATTTATGTCCTGAATTTTTTGTCCCTTTATGCCCTATATTTTCTTTTGCATAGCATTGACAGATGCAAATATTTCATAGAAAATCATAAGTGTATGTAACTTTCCAAAATAGGAAAGAAAAGTGTAAAATGATATCCTGCTTTTCAGCATTACTTTTGAAACAGCCATGCTTATGGTTAAGGAGAACTTTCTCCTTTATCCAATCTACCCTAATTGTGCTTTCTTGGAAGTCTCATAAAGGTGGTACTCATAAATGATTCCCTAACAGTTTCTGTTGGGTTATTTCCATTTAAATAAGATGCCAAATATTAACAAATTGATTACATTTCTAGTTGACCATCAAGTAAATTGGTACTAGCCGTAAGCGTAGTCATCTAAAAGTCTCATTGCCTGTTTTATGTTTTCTTCTTCATCGTTTGTTGTCACTTCACAGATTGGTCGTATAATAAATGCTTGTTTAAATTCTGTTCATTATTAACAAAAATAGTGGGTAGAAGATACCTCCAGTCTTTCTGTCCTGATTCAGCTAAGAGTATAGGAATGGTTGTAGTGGGTCAGTCTGCCTGTCCCAGAAATATGTCATACATAGCACTAAGCAGGTGCTGACAGAATAACAAGAAAAGGGAAAGCATGTAGTAATAATACCTTCCAATAATACTCTTCTGACCTCCAAGTATTTATTCCTCAAGACATACTTGAGGGGATTTTCATGTATTTAGTAACCCTCAGTTCAGTTCTGTCCAGTGTTCCCTGTGTCCATTGAAGCTTTCAGCAGCCACACCATCTTTTACTGAGTGAAACAAAATGCAAGTAAACCAACCCAAAAGACTCATATCCAACTGTTAAGTAACTTGTATACAATGGAACAAGTTTTCCATGACAAAAATATGCTATTTTACATTGTTAGTCAAAAAAGCAGTTCCTGTAATTATGACCCAAGGTATAGCACAACACATAGCAATATTAATTTCTCAATGCCTCTTAAATGAATGTGCCATTATCAGATAATTGGCCCAAGATTTATATCAAGATGTCTGGAAAACCACATACAGGAACAGGGAAATTTTTTGCTTATGTAGAAAGAAAGTTTTTTCTTGGACAGGAATGACCGGGCTTTTGGCCACAGAAAACTGATGCTGGTAAGATCTATCCTTGGGGAGAACTGAGCTGTCAGCTTGTTTTCTCTTTGCCTCTATACGGATATAATTGTATTATTGTGACTCTTGCCTATTTCTAGCTTCATTGATATCTCATCTTAGAAGATGAGCTTTCCATGAAACAACTCCTACATCATGGTCTCTTCTGATGTTGGTATGAAATTCAGAAAGACCCTGTGGAAGTGTCATGCCCTCCTTCTACATAATCCTTTCAACTAGTGCCTAAATGGAGATATTATTTGATATCTGTCATCATAGAATAATAGTAATTTGTTGTTGAAACTTATCATTCAGTTCATATAGATCTGCATTTTGAAAACTTGCAGGTACATGCTTTGAATTCACACATTCATGACTGTATTCAAAATACTGTAACACATCAGGAACGTGACTGTCACTTATTCCTTCACCGTGTCACCTTAGCATATGCATATTTCACATTTACTTTAGCACATTGCTTCATATTTTTCCCTAGCTTGATTGACATTCAGCATACTAAATTACCTCAGTTCTTGAATATCTTTAACTGATTATAGCCTTGAGACACCCTCTGATAAATGGCTGTGTTCTAATTTTCAGAAGCAAACACTCTGATAATCAAAGGAGCCTTCTGTTTATGCGCTTCTCATCTGGCAGTATCACCAAACTGCTTTTAAATTAGTCTGGAAGCTTTAAAATTTATAGGCTTATAAATACTATTATCTAGTTTCATGTTTGAAGTTATAAATCCTTTTTATTCCATGTCACTTATTTTAAGTTTATTCAGATTTCTATATTGTCTGATTGACTTCTATTCCAAGACAATTCATCGCCTGGAGAAAAACTTTTTTAAATATAATTTTGAGAAAGATTTAATTATGACAGTCAGATCCATCTAGTAACCAGTTATAAGAGCCATAAATCACCTTTCTTTGGATGATGAGGTGATGAGGAGGCTATTGTGAGTTCTCTAAATGCCTCTATCCATATCAACCACCTATTTCCAAGATTCAGCATAAATTTTAGGGGACACCCAAAACCATTTTTGAGATGTACATGGCAGAGAAGTTTTAAGAAGCAACTACCATAGCAATAAGAAAGATGTTGGCACATCAAAAGAGAAAGAGTTAGGGTACAAATCTTGCCAGTTAATTCTGATCAGAGTTTGGAAGATCCTTGAATAAAATTGAATAGCCTGCTCATTCTAATTATAATTCAGAATCCTATTACAAATAAGAGTTTTCAGTGCTCTGGGACTAGCTTCTCTAAGTCCAGAATTATATCTTGATTAAATGAATCATAGCTAAAACTTACATAAAACATGAAAAGTCCTAGCTGTGGTGAATTACCAGTTTCTCATAGAGAAACATTCTGTTGGAAAGAAATTCCTATCAGACCCCAAACCCAGCAGCAATATGAGGGAAGATGAATATAGAATTTATTTTCTTTTCCCTCTTCTTTTTAGTGCATTGATATAAGCTGGTAAGAAGTTCACATCTTCAGGCTCACAAATAAAAATGGAGCTGCAAAGAGAAAGCTGATCCTTCATGGTCTTCCCTTTTAAGCATCAATAATATGTTAATAAAAAAGAGAGAGATGACATAGAGAAACAAAACATAATTTGTGAATCTAGTAACACTTAAATGTGACCTGTTCATTCCATTTCTTCATTGTCAACAAATCACACAAATTTGAATTCCAAGTTAATAGGATTGAGTGAATAATAGCAAATTAAGCTTCAACTTTCTTACTTTTGAAGTATGTGTGGTGTGGTCCCATTAACCTTTACCTCTGCCATATAGACTGAAAGCTAATTTTCAGCTCAGGTTACCTTGTGCACTTATTGTAGCAGGTTTCATCTGTGAATTAGGGAGTAATTTACATATGTCAGAAAGTCCAGTTTCGCTATAACTCATGAAGCTCAGGATCAGAGAATTTCATCCAGTAAATTGTGAAGATCCTTGTTTAAGATAGCAATTGTTGCTTTCTTTACGAACCACGAACAGGCCTCCATCTTGTGAAACAAATTTTGGCTTGGTGATCCTTACCGACCTATATGCAATCCTGGAATACATTTTCACTTTTTAACAAATACTACGTAGTTTATGAATTTATTAAGAATATTTTCCAAAGCATTTATAGAACCTTTATAAATGAAGCTTGAAGGGTGCTGTACCAGTTGATTTAACCTTCATGAGCATATAGCTAAAATGAAACATGAAGTATTTCAACATAGCATGGTACAGTGCCATGCAGGGATAACCAAATTAGTTTTAAACAAAGCTATTGTCTAAGACAGCGTAACAAGTTTACTGGCATCATGTGTGATCTATTGACATATTGAGAAAGATTAAATGGTTTCCTTGAGGTCACCTGATCCCTGCCTAAACAAAGAAGAACTAATTCTTGGCTTGTTGTGATAAGAACGGTCAGTCCTTAACAGTATGCATATTTTAAAAATCTCAAAAATATATTACAGGATAAATCAAAACGATTTTGTCTATTTCATTCATCTATGCCCACAAAAATGAAGTCTTCTTATGGCACCGTATGCTTGGAAATGCAAAAAAGCTGGACTGAGATTTGGATGTTTAGGAATGTACTTTATTCCTTTTCCACTCAAACTCAAATAATGACTCAAAGTGATCACAAAGTTGACTATTCTCATTCTCATTTTTTAATTGACAGTGATAGAGCAGCTGAGGCTTAGAAACATTGAAGTGACTTGCAAAAGTTCAAAGAGCTTATGACCTTGCTAGTCAGTCATGGAAGAAGAATAGAAGCCAAGACCACTGGCACCCAGAAATAGCCATTAGGCTATGCATTGCAGCAAGGCTTGCAGTAGAATCAAACTATCCTTCATATGCCTTTAAAGTGTGTATTTCAAAGGCCATGGTATTATGGAATCACTGAACACAGAACTACCAGTAGAGAGAGAAAGCAAAAATATTAGGTCATGTAGTCTGTCCTCTAACTAGCATGTGATTTTTAAGTTTTTCAGTGATTTGTCAAGTATGACATTAGTTGTTGATCTCAAATAGCAAACATAAGAAATAATCAAGGCTAAGATACCATGTTTGTGATGTAAATGCATCACACAAATATAGTCCCTTTTTGACACTACAATCTGGAAAGAAGTAAGATTAATTTAGTGACCTCCTTTATCAATCACAAAATACTGTCCTCTCTGGCTATAGCCAATAGTTGGCAGATGGACTGAAATCCCGGATAATTCACACTAGGTATTAGAAGCTGCTATTAGCTTTGCTGAATTCTTTATTTTTGTTGTTACTGTTCACAGATGACACTTCCTGTCACGCCCCCAGAGCCTGGCTTTTATTCCTTTCTGTTGAAAACTAACAGCAGCAAAATAAATAAATAAATAATGATATCCTGATCTGTGGTTTGAGTAGTAATGACTTTTTCCTTCTCAACACCTTTAAATGAATTTGCATCTTCAGTGATATCCAAGGTCAGTTTGTAATGCCCCACCCCATCACCCCACCACCAGCAATTCTGACAGCCTAGGAGGAAAGAAAGCTCAGATTTGAGCACAGTCATTTGAAGCGTTAATTAGGGAATACTGCAGTGACCTTGAAATCCATATTTCTCCCACATTGTGTGTTGGGATAGTCACAAACTAACCCTATGGTAGAGTAAGGTGTAAGGTGAGAAAAGGGAGAAAATAATCTCCTGTTATGCTCATGCTTAATCAGAAGCATGACTCACATTTCCTCCAAGAAATATATCGTTAATAACATCAGCCTTCAACAGTGAAGATTTGGGAGCAGGAAGGTTGTCGTGTGATACTGCAATAGCTTCCCTGCCTACTTTTGACAACATAGTTAAAGGACTCCTTGAGATGTGGATAAGAAGGTGGCAACTCTTCTTCCTTTCCTTACTTAGATATATTTCTGTGAGACTGAATTTCGACACTTTATTCTTAAAAGTCTTCATGGTTTTGAATCCCAGTGAGAGAATACTTCAGATAGGGGACTGGAGATGGTGATCTCCATAGGACCATTGAACTCATGTGTCTGAAATTACCACCTGTTCTTGTTCAACTACCTTTTTGCAATAATTTTTCATGAAGCTTGCTAAACAATGTACAGAGATTAGATTTCTAAGACATAAATTCACAGAAGAGAACGTATTTAGAGCTATAGTAGAATCATAGAATCATAGAATCATAGAATCAGTGAGGTTGGAAGGGACCTTTAAGATCATCAAGTCCAACCATTAACCTACCCTGATAAAAACACCACCACTTCTAAACCATGTCCCTAAGCACCTCATCTACCCTTTTCTTAAACACCTCCAGGGATGGTGAATCCACCACCTCTCTGGGCAGCTTATTCCAATGTTTAATAACCCTTTCAGTGAAAAAATGCTTCCTAATATCCAATCTAAACCTGCCCTGACATAACTTGAACCCGTTTCCTCTTGTCCTATCACTTGTCACCAGGGAGAAGAGGTCAGCTCCCATCTCTCTAAAACCTCCTTTCAGGTAGTTGTAGAGGGTGATAAGGTCTCCCCTCAGCCTCCTCTTCTCCAGGCTAAACAACCCCAGATCCCTCAGTCGTTCCTCATAAGGTTTGTCCTCCAGACCCTTCACCAGCTTTGTAGCCCTTCTCTGGACACGCTCCAACACCTCAATATCCTTCTTGTAGTGAGGGGCCCAAAACTGAACACAGTACTCGAGGTGAGGCCTCACCAGTGCCGAGTACAGGGGGATGATTACTTCCCTAGTCCGGCTCACCACACTATTCCTGATGCAGGCCAGGATGGTGTTGGCCTTCTTGGCTGCCTGGGCACACTGCTGGCTCATGCTCAGCCGGCTGTCCACCAACACCCCAACTCTCAAAAATTAAGCATGGAAATACTGAAGAGTGGGGATATCGTTAAAGCTGCAGTTCCTCAAAGGGGACTTAAAATCTCAGATTAATAGAATAATCAGACCACAGTCTTCTGCAGTATCCATCTGAACTACTTTTGCTCAAATTGCTCATGAAGCAGCTTCTTAACCACTACAGTCTATACCAGTCTAAATGTGGTTTATTAAATTAAACCACAGTTGGCACCATTTTACTGTGATTCAATAATCTGTAAATGGCCAAGCCAGGAATTGGAGCAGTCGGAACAGAGTGACTCTTGTTGCAGAATTTCTTAAATCATTGTAACAGGTACATTTTGACTTTGTGTCTTAGTGTTTGAAAAACATACTTAGAGGCATTTTGAATTTTGATAATGTTTAGCTGTTGAAGTATGTAGGCACATTTTTCCCTCTTCAGAGCATTTCTCAACAGATGCTGTAGAATAGCTTTTATTGTGAGAGTTCTCACACATCTTATTTAAAAAAATGACAGGCTAAACTTGAAGACATCCTTATCTAAGATGCCGATACACAGCCCCAGCTTTGACACAGAACTCTAGAAAGGAACTAGCACGGAAAATATTGCTGATAATAGTACTTTTTGCTGTATATATAAAAGTATTATTGAGGTCAGTTTGAAATCAGAGTGAAGTTATTGGTCAACTTTATTTGTGGACAAGTTCTGATTTTGTGAAAGAGGAAATTTCACCTTTATATAAAGTTTAAGAGGCAACTGTAGTTTGCTCTAGCAACATTCAAAATCAGTGCCTTGTGTTCATGCTAACTTCTAACTATTTTAGTGTCATCTGCTCTCAGTGTTTAACATCAGTAAGTGAGGACTTTGATTCAGTGAAAATTTGGCATGCTTTGGAGATCTGGCTTTTCCCTCAGTTCTGCATTTTTTCCATCTTTTGTGGTTAATAAAATGTAGATTTCCTTTGTTCTGGATTTATTGCTTAAAACACCCACCAAACAGAAGCATTTTTTCAGCCTGGAAGCAATTGAGTTGTGCTAATTTTAAAATAAAATTTTCTATGAAAAAGTGCATCTTTTGAAGAACTACAACTTCTCTTTTAAGAAACCTTCCAGGAAGTTTATAGGTAAGTTATATTGACAGAACAGAGACTTAATTCAGTTTTTTCTTTCTGTATATAAATGAAGGTCTCTAATTCAAAGTGTGGGCTCTTGAGAAATTTTCAGTTTTGCCACAGTAGTGAATAACTGGAACAAAATAAAAATGGGGATGCATCGCTGCAGGATGATACATCACAAAATACGGTTTATTCAATTACCTTGACAACTGAACTACAGTTTTAACTATTTATGATAATGCCTTCATAATAGAGTAGTAAATATTTTATAATGTATTTTATGAAAATAACAAAGCCTTATAAATTCTGCACTGCACACAATAAAACACTGCAGCATGCTGCTATGAAACCACAGCCAAGAAGCAGGGAACATGGAGGCACTTCGTGTGTAAATCATAAAGCTTGCAGATTATTAAAATGCAGCCTTTTCAATGTAATTTTTGAAGAAATAGCACTGTGAAGTTCAGTAGCAGAGTCAGATCACATTTCTATCCTTTCTAAAAGCGTGGTTGTTTAAACGAAGAGTAAAATGCTTCTGGCTTATAATAGAACAAGATTTTTACTTTAAGCTCTGGTTCAGATTTTTTACATACAACTTGAAATTGTTAAAATTGCTTCTGCAGAACTCCAGATATATTAATGTCTCTAAATAGTCTCTGTTATACATATGTAATTAGATAAATGTAGTGTACAGGCTTGCCAGAAGAGCTTTAAATCAAGGACCTTAAGCAAGATAGTTACTTGATATACATTTATTCTCAGGTGCACGAGACTTGCTTATATTTTCAAAATATTCTCATAATAAAGATGAAAACCTGGAGGCTAGATAAATACTAGTACTCCGTAGCCTAGCTCTCCTGAATGTTACCTCTGGTTATTTTCCCAGAGGTGGATTTTATAAACATAAATGTCAGGAATATATCCAAATTATTCTTACAGACTTGTTAATTTCCCTTATCTACATGAGCCAATGTTTTTTGTCAAGTGAAGTACAAATGAAGTAATGAAAATACCTGTAGTAAGGTGTCAGTGCAATGGCAACTAGATCAGGCAGACTGCAAGGGCAAGAGAACTAAACAGGCTCTAGGAAACACAATTTTTATGGGAAAAAAATCTTTCTGTGACTGATTTTTCAAGACAAAATACAATGGAGCAAAAATTTAAGCATTTTTAATTGCTTTTTTGTTTGAGACAGAGAGAAGAAAAACTCTCTGCATGCCAAGAACTTGAAACAGCTTTTTTTACTAGGCATGGTATTTTAATTCTTTTTTCTTAGTAATTGAAATAAGTGTTCAAAATGAGGACAGTGTGTAGCATTTGGATCTAGCCTTACACTGTCAAGAAAATTTGTCAGAACTGTGTATAGAGAGGGAATACGGTCAATATATAAAGAAAATGAACACTAAAATCAGCACTAAATGATTTGTATAAAAAGTAATTTTGGAAAATATGAAAAGCGTCCTTTTTAGAAAATCCAAACTGCTCTAAAATATCTGAGCAGTTGAATTTGTTAACAAAGGTCATCACCATATGTTTTTCTTAATCTCCTTTCATGACTTCTTTTCTTCAGCTTCCCAATTAGTTCTATTATATAAGGTATGTGTATTTCAAAGCCTCTATTTGGAGCTTGTCTGTATTCCTTAAAACTGCAAAGATGGGTGGTGTGGGAGGGTAGAATTTAATCGCAACAATTTTCAAATACATCTGTTATTGTGATTAGATATCACAATAACTTTTTGGACATATACAGAACTGAATACAGTCCTACTGTAAAATTAATTTATATTTGGATAATAAGAGAGCAGATCCTCTGAATTGTTTTCTATGGATGCTTATGTTAATAAAATAAATATTGTAGCCACAATCTTTGCTTCACTATCAGGCAGTACAGGCAGCTTTTAGTAGCTGAATCTTCCAAAGCACAAGTGCATAGGCAGCCTTAGTAATTATATTTTCATTTTATTTATTTTAGCCTATTTCAGGAAGTCCGTTATCTTGAAGTTTCTGTAGCATGCCGTTGGTATAACATAACACAGCTGGTACTTCTCATGGTGAATACTATGGCTTAGGTTAAACACTTCTCTTATTTTTTTTCTTCTTTTTTCCTTCTTTTTTCCCCTCTGTTGAGTAGGTCAAAACAGGAGTTTATAGAACAAATTAAATCAATTTCACACATAGAAGAGATTTCCAAATGACCATAACCATTTATTTCTGACTTTCCATTTAGCAGAAATGGAATTGTGTAGCTTGTTTTTTTCATTTTTTAAAGCATGCTGGGAAGCCCAGATCTGGCAGCCTCTGTGAAGGATTCCATCTGGCTTTTTTTTTTTTTCCCCCCCCAGCAGATACTTTCTTAATTCAACTGCATTTTATATTGGGAAATTATTTTAGGTTCAATTTTCTGTGCATTCATTGGCTTGGCCTTCTGGTTCTTCAGAAGAGAATTGCTGCTCTTTCCATTTTTAACATATAGAATATTTGCAATTTTTTTTTTTTTCATTTTCTCTCTACTTCCTGTTGATATAGCCTCATTTCATTACAGATAAGTATGCTTTACTGTTATAAGGCCTTTTGTGTTTTACATAATAATACAAACGAACCTAAATATTGCATCAAAGTTCTCACTAAAAACTCCTCTGCATGAGTATACATACTTGGATCAACATCAACATCATATTTCTTGCTAGAACTAAGGAAGCAATAGATCTACCACATATAAAACCTCCACCTGGAAGGTGGAGGAAATGGGTTGCCTTAGAAAAACAAAATTGTACAGTAAAAGGAAGTAACTAACAATGTGCCCAGTTTCTTTCCTTCTTTGAGAATGGTCAAAAAAGATTAAAGAAAAGATCTAAACCACCATCATATTTAAACTACTCCCCAAATGATTCCCAAACATAAAATGTCAGACTGATTTATCAGAAAACAACGGTTTGTCCAGCTCTACTCAGGGAATAAGCTGATTTATCAGCCTAAATTGGTCCTAAGCAAAACTATAGTTTATACTATACGGATAAAGTAATTTTCCTCTCCAAAGTATCAGCTTGGTGTGAAAAATGAGAACTGTGGGATAGGAGCAAGAAGAAAGAGTAACCTTAATAGATATATGTGCAATGGATCTAATATGCTTCCAGAAACAAAGCTGGAAGGGCCTCTTTATAAATTCTTGTTTACTGCTCTGGGCATTCTGCATCACTGGTGTGCATATAAAACCAGCATCACCTCTTCATACAGTGAATACTGTAAGCAGCCTAAGGAGATACATTCAGCAATAGTAGCCTGAGCTGTAATTTCCTCTCTTGAAATGTATTTATTCTTTCTATCGGAAAATAAAGATGTAAAAAACAGCAGAAAAGACAATATTATAGAAAAAAATATAATTGTCTTATTGGTACCAGCTGCCCCCCCCAATTTGTATTTCAGTCTAATCTTAAGTCCCCAAAATAAGAAGAGTGAGAATGATCTATTCTCAGCTGAATTTTCCTTACTGTGTCACAGTTAGGGAGAGAAACTGCACAGAAGAATTTTCTCTTGGCTGTCTAGATGAAATCACAACTATCAATGACCATTTCTTTTTTTTTTTTTTTTTCCTGACAGCAGAGCAACTAACCAGCTACTTGTTTGACTAGTAAGTCTATTTCTTTCCTTCTTTTCCTTCTTAATGAAACAAATGACCCTCCTAATTATTTTCAAGTTTCTGATTTACACCTGGTAACCAAAAGCCGAGAAAACACTGTGAATGGATACTGTCAAAGTCATTAGTCAATGATGAAAGACACAATGGAAGAGTTCTAGGTATATAGTGCAAAGTTCTAGCTGTAACTTTTAAATTAAAAAAATCTAATTTATGTGTGAAACTTCCAATTTTTTTTTGTAATAAAATGCAATAACTGCAGTGTTATTCTCATACCTGGCTTTCTGAGACAGGCTAGAGTAGGTGAGTCCGGCTGGGTCTCTACTATATCCGTTTACTCTCCCCAGCTCTCCTGCCGATCCCAAGTGAGGGATTTATTTTTCCTTCTGCTGACACTAATAAGAATATTTATTTGATTTAATAGGAGGAAGAACTGCACTAGTGCCAGGGGAATAATTGGGATTATTCCTCTAGTAAACTAGATATATTTAAGATTTAAAGGGAGTAATCCAGAACATAAATGTAGTCGAAGGTGGACAATAACAGTAAAGGTCAAACATAAAGGAAAGGCCTGTTCTTTTAGAACAGAGCAGCAGGCTTTTTGCAGCAAAAAAGTTGTAAGGGGAAAGATGTGACATAAACAACAGATCTGGTCATATGTTGAGCAATGCTTTGAATTGTGACCTAAACGTGTTTAAACTTGATTCACTCATTGCTTTCATTTTCTACTAGAAAAGACTCAAACAAGCTTGTGTGCTTTCATAAACATGTAATCAGCTCTTTTTTTATTGGAACACCTCAGATGAAAGAACTAACGGCTGTTAATTTGTGTGTTGCTAAAGGCTTTAGCTGACAGGAATTTGATGAATACTGTAGGTATCTAGGATAGTGCTTCAACATTCCTGACAGTTGTTATTTCTAATAGTGACTGAAGAAAATGTGACAAATAATAGATGCCTACAGACTGAATAGAGCTGAAAAATAGGTAGTAGATTACATCGTTGTATGCCTGCCATATGTGGCAAAGTTTATGAGGAAAGCAGCTGTAAATATATTCTGCACCCACCAGTGCTCCAAGTACCTTGTAGCTCTAAGAGTTACTACGAACAGGGTCAGGGATCAGTTGCAGGGAACCTGACACTATTCCTGGTTGTCCTACTAAGTGTCTTACGTCGTTATTATCACTTCTCACTCTTGTCTACCTTTTTAGTTAGATCAGAAGCTTTTAAAGAAGTAACTGGCTATCATTATTCGCATGTATTGGGGACAGTACAATAGCCTCTTAATCTTCTCTGGGGTCTTTTGGCAGCCACTGTCAGATCAATAATAAATATTATTCTTTACACAAAGCAGATGGATATGTGTAGATGCACCTTTGGCATCTAGGAACTCACAGCTCTCCTAGGCAGGGGTCTCGCACAGGGAAATTAAATAACCTTGAGGGTGGTTTGATCATAACTTTTATGAGTGGGAGTGAAAATACTGTGTGCAGATTTGACAGCCACAGCCTTGATACAGTAGAACCCTGCTTTTTAAGTGGCTAAATGAGAAAGGAAACGCACTGTACAAAAATTTTAAAAAGTTTCTTAATTTTTTTTTGTTTAAAGAAACAAAATATGTTTATTTTCTCAGTGCGTCTCAATATTTGTTTGAGAGGATGAAAAGCGCCATGAGTTGATTGTACCACCTTTCACTTTACAAAGGCTACATTTCTCTGCCTCAGGAGGATAGCTAATGCCATATAACCAAAAGGAGAGAGTGCAGATTATAGTCATTCAGAAAGTCTTTTTGACACAGTGACCCTGAAGGTCATCTCACAGAAAGCACAGTGGAACATGTTCTTCTTTAGTGTCCATTTTCTTGTGTGTTTTTTTTTTAATTTTTATTAAGTGCGTAGAGTTTAGATCGCATCTTTTGGGAGCCCAAGTAATTTTCCAAACTGTCCGTAGTCCATATAGTTTTCAGAGGCAAAAATGCTGAAAGCTTTTCTTCTGCAATTCACATTCTAAACAGTAAAGAAAGTGAAATCTCTGCAGGACAAAAATGGTTTATTGTATTCCCTTCCCCCATGCCTTTTTTTTTGCAGCAGGACATGTATAGCTGTGCTTCACTGCTCACTGATACTTCCAGCAAAACCACTAATTCCAAGCACAGGAAAGCAAATGTTCAGGAATCTCTAGAAAACATATTTATACCATGCTGTTTTCCTTGTAGTCTGGAGACTACAAATCACTACTCAAAAAATAACTAGGTCTTCCTCTAATGCTAGTTATGAGATAAAGATTTGACTTGATTTAGCTATGCAGTGAAGAGCCTGATCTGCAAATACACAGATTTTTAAATTGTGGCATTTGCAGCAATGCTGATTTGATTTGGGTTTTTTGTTTGTTTTTTGTTTGTTTGTTTGGTTTTTGTTTGTTTGTTTTAAAATCATTCTGTCACATTCTAAAGGAAATTTAGCAACAAAGCTTACACATCGTCTTCATGATTTTTCATAACATAATTGACATGTATTGAACACAAATTTCACTTTATCTTTTCAAAAAGATACTCTACATGAAAGTGAATGTCTGGAGCAAAAACATTTGGATTACTGCTACAATTTAGTGTCTGTCAGTAAATGTAAAGGTTGAAGTTAGGGAGAAAAACCCTCCAAGACCACTTCTTTTATGCTTCTTTCACTGTTTCCATAGTCTTCTCATGAATCCTTTGCCAAGAACAGATCACTAGAAATGAAGTAGTTTCTTAAAAATATGAAATAAAAAGAAGCTTGAGGGATGACAGGTTGTTTCATATTTATGAACTATAAGTACAGACCTATAGAAGAAAATGTGGTGAATGTCCGTGAGCATTTGAGCTGTTCAACTACCATGGAATTCTTTAGTGTAATACTTTAGGGACTGAAAATAACAGTAAAAGGAGGGAAAAATGTAAGTAGTGGAACAAATGTACTCTGAATTGCAGAAGGGAGGTATTATAATGGAAAGACGTCTCTTATTCATGAAAACTGCTAAAGAATGAAGTGGTCTCTAAAAAAGTAGTGAAAACTTCATTGAGTATGATACTAAACAGAAGAACCTTTAATAAAGCCCTTTAATTAACTTATTGAAAGGGATATGGATTTCATGTGATCCAATATATTTCTAAACTTCAAATTTCTTAGAGGGTAGAAATTAGATAAAAATAGAGATTCTACGTCAATCGTGCAAAATATAATTTTGTTTTGTTTTGTTTTCTCCTATAGATTGCCAAGGGAAATATGAGGAATATTCTGAATTTTAAATAAGAATGAAACAAACATTCATTCTTTTTGGCATGACAGTTGTCCACTCTCTGGTCCTATCATTAGCCTGGAAGACAACAGGAAAAGAAAAGTAAAGATAGCTTAACAATCAGCTTGCCTTAAGTACTACGATACTCTAACATTTGAGAGAATCAGTTGGCCATGAAAAGGCTAATTGCATTGAACTAATACTATTTTGGAATGACAGTTATGTAAGAGTCACTAGGGCTCTTCTGAAAAACTGCAAAACAGATCTTGAAAGATCAGCAGCTGAAATTTTACATGCACTTGGTGAGCTTGAGCCTGTACTGGTGTAACACAGGTGATCAATGAAGTATTTAGCTCAGAATTATGTGTGTAGCTGTGGGAATATGTCTCAAAGGTGACTTTTGGATCAGTGAGGTCTTGTCTTTTCCTAGCCTATGTTTCTTTACCCATGCTTCATCCATTTTTGAAGTAGCAATCCATTTGTTTGAAATCACAACGAATTTAACCCTCAAGAAGCAAAAGTCTCTGGGCCTTCCTATTTCTCCTCCTCTCCATTATACTCTTTGAAAGTCACTGATGATATTCTGGCTTCCAACTATACAGAAGCCTAATCCAATCAGAAAGCGTCCATCTACCTTGCCTGCAATGTCTTTGGCTATTTACAACAGTCTGTCACTACTACAATCACTAATCTACAGTTTCAACAATTATTACACTTCTTCCTCAAAACCCCCAATATTGTCTCAATTATTTCCTTCTTTTCAGCAATAGTAGCTGTACTATCCTTCTTGGTTTCCTGTTTTCTTACTCCTTGGCTTTACTGTGTTATCAAACTAGAATATAAGGCACATTGGAAAAATTAAGTTTTTATAGAGATCAATTTAGAGATCAAAATTACAAGATGGAATCTGTACTACATTTCTCAAACATTGTAAAGTTTCAGTTTACCTTATTCTGACTTTCTAGATGTACTTATTTTAGACTTCCAAAATTAGGATAAGATAGAAACATCCATTCTTGCCATATTTGTAGAAATGTCACACTAAGTACAGTGGACAAGAAGGCACTACATCATTTTGAGTATACATTCAAGAATATCAGATAAAGAAAAGCAGCTATGCACTCTGATTTCCAACAGTTTTGCCATATCTGCAGGAAATAATATTCTGTGACAGGTGCTATCTTTAGGATACTTTGTCCTGGAAGTTCAAATCACTCATTGATTCCTTTGTAGGCAGCAATATGACTGTACATGACTTTAGTGAACTTAGCTCCCTTGAGAAGTATTGTTGGAAATGAGAACAATTTTCACTGTCATTGGAGAAGTTTGCAGAATGCAAGCAGTAATGCAACTTCTCAGGGGAGGCCTTATTGCTCTCCACAATTACCTAAAATGAGGTTGTAGCAAGGTGGATGTTGGTCTCTTCTCCCAAGTAGCAAGTGATAGGACAAGAGGAAACAGCCTCAAGTTGCACCAGGAGAGGTTTAGGATTGATATAAGGAAAAATTTCTTCATTGAAGGAGTTGTCAAGCATTGGAACAGGTTGCTGAGGGAGGCAATTGAGTCATCATCCCTGAAGATATTTAAAAGACATGTAGATGGGATGCTTGGGGACATGGTTTAGTGGTGAACATAGCAGTTTTAGGTAAATGGTTGGACTTGATGATCTTGAAGATCTTTTCCAACCTAAAGGATTCTATGATGCTATGGTTCGGTGGTTGCACTTTGGCCCTAATTTATATTTAAGGCCCTTGAGCTTATTTTTAAAGGGTTCTCTGAATAGGTTTGGCAAAAATATTTCAAATGAAATGGCTAGAACGGAAATATTTTCTCTAAAGTCTAATTTCTTCTTTTTAAAATATAAATCTTCATTTTGGATCACTTTCATGTGTAAGTACATGCAAGTCTATGATTTTGTACTTGAAACATGCACGCACAGATACCCTCACATACAGAATCACAGACTGGTACAGGTTGGAAGGGACCTTCGGAAATCACCTAGTCCAATCCCCTGCCAAAGCAGGTTCACCGACAGCAGGTTGGACAAGAATGCATTCAGGCGGGTTTTGAATATCCCCAAAGAAGGAGACTCAACAATCTCTCTGGGCAGCTTCTTCCAGTGCTCTGCCACCCTCAAAGGAAAGAAGTTTTTCCTCATGTTCAGATGGAATTTCCTATGTTTGTGCCCACGGCGCTTTGTCCTGTTGCTGGGCACCACAGAAAATAATCTGGCCCCATCCTCTTGAAACCCGCCCTTTAGATATTTATAAGCACTGATGAGATCCCCTCTCAGTCTTCTCTCTTCTCCAGGCTAAAGAGACCCAGGTCTCTCAGCCTTTCCTCATAAGAGAGGTGCTCCAGTCCCTTGACCATCTTCGTAGCCCTCCACTAGACTCTCTGATCACAACCCTCTGAGCTCTGCTATTCAGCCCGTTCTCAATCCACCTCACTCTCCACTCATCTAACCCACGCTTCCTAAGCTTACCTGTGAGGATGTTATGGGAGACTGTGTCAAAAGCCTTGCTGAAGTCGAGATACGTAACATCCACTGCTCTCCCCTCATCCACCCAGCCTTTCCTCTTTGAAAAGGCCAAAGGTAGCTCTCCTGAAGTCCACGGATGTAATTCTACTTTTTGCCCTGCTTCTTCCATGCGGGATCCTGAACTCCACCTTCTCATGGTCACTGAAGCCAAGGCTACACTCAACCTTTGCATCTCCAACTAGTCCTTTGTTTGTCATCACAAGGTCCAGCAGTGCACCTCTCCTCGTTGCCTCCTCCACCACCTCTGTCAAAAAGTTTTCATCAATGCTCTGCAGAAACCTCCTGGACTGTGCGTGCCTGGCGGTGTTGTCTTTCCAGCAAATATGAGGGTGACTGGAGTCCCCCATAAGAACCAGGGTCTGTGATTGTGAGGCTGCTTTCAGCTGTCTGTAGAAGGCCTCATCGACTTCCTCTTCCTGATCAGGTGGTCTGTAGTAAACACCCACAACAGTATAACCCATATTTGCCTGCCCCTTAATTCTTACCCATAAGCTCTCAACATGTTACAGACAGGTGTATGTAAGAATTGTATTAGAATGAACCTTTAGTTTCATTCTCTGGATGGAATGAAACAGCTCCTTCCTTTTGAAAGGCTTTAGAGATCTTTGGAGATAAGGAAGTAAAATATTTAATAGAATTACACAGATCCACGGCCTCGGTAATTGGCTTTTATTTCCATTAAATGGTCGTCTTTCAAAAGAGAAAAAGGGAGAGGGTAAAAGGAGAATGTACTATTGTCAGCCTCAGAAAAGCCATTTTGGTTCAGTAGAGACCAATGGTTATATATGAATAAACATGATGGGATTTTCAAATTTTGATATATAAAGTCGGGGAACCCTGGACTGTGAAAGGAGGAGATGTCATAGTTTGCCTCTAGTAATTACATTACATAGCCTTTTCCTGATTGAGTAAATAGTGTTCAAAGGCTTATAGACATGATAACAGAATGTAAGTAATTTGTTAGAATTATAGAAAAGGTGTCATTTGAGATGTTACATAGTAATTACTTTGGAATATTGATGGCATGCCTGCAATATGATACAAAGCAAAGTGTACCTCATTTGCCTTTCTAGCGAGTGAAGTGGGCAAATGAAAAACGGGATATCTGATTGATTCTACTTTCACAGTTCTTTCTGTGAAAAACAGATATTTAAAGCAGCAAATTGCTTTGCTTTCCTGGTGCAGATGGCAAAGATGCAAATTTGTAAGTATATGGGCAAAAAGACAAATCAGACTTCATAAATTCAGATAATACCCTTTCAAAGGATCACAAAACATATCATTGAGAGGGACTCACTCTTTATATATATATATAATCAGGCCCAATTATAGCTGCTACTATTTAGAGTGTAATTTATAGCCTTGATAGTCTGTTATATTGTTTGATAAAACCTGACATCAACATTGCTACAACAGCAATGTTTTCTTTTTGATTGTCCCTCATGTTCCTACAAAATGCATTACCTGTTTGAATTTTGTCTTTTTTCACTGATGACTGGAAACACTTCCTCTTTCTTTCTCTTTTTATTCCTTTTTTCTTCTTTCATTCTTTCATTATTCTATTTTCATGGCAAATATATCTTTATTTCTGTGGAAGTAAGTATTCCATAAGTATTAACATTTCTAGGAGGTGGTATTTTTAAGAGAAGTGCATGAACAAAACTCCTTAACGAAACAAACTGGTAAGTGCACTTCTTATATCTCCACCACCAGTGCAATTGCTTATGGAGCTAGAAATTAGAACCTATGAATTTGTCCCTGTTGATTTAGTCAAATTGGGTATAAGGGAAGCTGTAAGTGCTACCATAGCTGATGAGGAGCCAAAATAGAGGTCTACAACAGGAAACATAACTGTTGTAAATCCTTTTAAAAAGGTACAAGCTAGTGGGAGGTAAGTCCTGCTTCATATTACCACCATTGCTTTCCATGATCTAGAAGTAATTCTAAGAACATACACCTGTATAGTTGTGTTGCTCTGAGTTAAAGGCCAGGAGCATTTGAGTAGGAATAAATGAAGAAAGGTTTTGATGTTTGATAGCGGAATTACGTGCATCTGCAGTAGGAATGGAAGACAGTGGACATATCAACTTTTGAGCAGGGAAGCTATATCACATGTAGTTAATGAAAAAATCAGAGAAAGCAATCAGAAATCAATATTTCTAATGAGAAATTACATCCATGCAGAGTCTCATGAATGCAGGACAATACGTTTTCTGTGTTACTGCCTGTGGTCTGTAGAATTACTCTGGGTGTGAATGTTGACTGTTCACCTGATATTTCTTCCAGCCTGCATACTTGCATTACATGATTCTAATGATCTTATTTATTATTTGATAAAAATACATTTTATGTAAGAGGTCCTGATCTTCCTGCCTGAGACAGAGATTACCAACATGAGAAAAAATATAGATATGAATTGAAGAAAGCCATAACAGTGAACTTATTGTAATTTTTCCCATGTCTCCCACCACTTTACACAATTCCTCAATATCCATTCTCTGTTTTTACTCCCTCTGAGAAAATTCTACTACAGTGCGTAATTACTATCCTGTTTTACCACTTTGCATGTTTCACTAGAGATGTATTGCCTTCTTCCTTTATTTTGCTCATGACAAAATTTAGACTTTCAAAACTGCTGCTGAATTTGACTGGTGAATTGCTTTCTTTTTTTCTTTCCTTTCTAGATAAAAATGAATTGGCTTTCAAAAAGACAGTAACAAAAAGTCTTCCATTAATAGCCTGTACTCCCTTATCTGATATCCTTTCATCTTTTGTCTCCCCTTTTGACAAAATTCTGCCCCCTGAGTATATATTATTTTGTTCTTTTGACTGTTAACAACTGTGTTGTAATCATTTGTTTCAAAGCTCAGGCAGCCAACTGGTATATAAACGTTTCATTTTTGTATAAAAACTTGATATGTTAACCTGTGCTTTGCAGTTCTGTGAAATCTAGCTGAAAATGTAGGGCAATAGTTATGTCTTCAGGTTATTCTTTGCTGCTATCACAACAAAATAATTTTTTACCCAGATGATCATTAACTCTTTTTTTTTTTTATTTTATGTCAGCTGATTTTGTGATTAAGAATAGCTGAAAGAGGGTTGGGTTTTTGTCTCCTCTGACTCCAAAGGCAAAACACTAGTTGCTTAAGAAAACAAATGCCCAGTTCCTTTTCTTTTCTTTTCTTTACTGTACAGCTGATTACAGATAATGACATTTTAATTGAAAGCTTCTGTGAACTATGAAGGATGATTACTTCCAATCTAAAACGTACAGATTGCAGATGGAGAAAGTAAGAAACATTCTTTCGAAAAAGGAAAAGGAAGGTAGAAAGGTTAATGATTTAATTTTTCTTATTTATTTTTGAGTTCTGCATCCTTTCAAAGCTTCTCATCCTTTCTTAAAGCTTTCCTATCCTCAGAGATTTTACATTTAATTTTCTCTGTCTTCTTTATTTTTATTTTCTACTTTCATAGTGCTGGAAAACTTTGAAGGCTAGAATCAGTCAGCAGCAATACATAATCACTGGTTGCTGAGAAAATGCATAAATATTTATATGAATAACTATATGAGTAATACTGCCTTTCTCAACCTGTTACATGCAGCAGTTTAGACAATTTTCTTAATATTTTGGAATACTGTAATTGTATTATAGATTATGCTGAAGTATCAACATGATATATACTATTTTTAAAAGTTCCTTACATATTACTAAATTTTTTTCTGATTCTTGAGCTAAAATAATTGACTGCTCTTACTGTTTGGTAATTTCTAAATGTATTTGCTTTAGAAAATGAAATTATACTAAGCTGTTTCAGGTATGTCTCATTAATTAGGTCAGTGATTCTGGATTTGGCTTTTGAACATTTCTTTTCAAATATCAGCTTCTAAGGACTATTTACCTGGGTAAGCATCTTGCTCTATGAATAATTGGACTTAACTGACATCAGCCTGGTTTACAATTGCTATATTTTAAATTAATATCCTATCAACATTTTAATTTTGTCAGGATAGATTTAACTCAAGTTTTGTGTTTAAGATCTTGGCCACTTAAGAGCTGTATTTTTAAATTAGACTGTGTTTTATAGTTCTTTATTCTGTTGAACCTAATGCTAAGGAAAACCATAGAATTGAATCTAATCCTCAGGGATCCCTTTTAGCCATTAGTATTAGTTGAGAGTTTTATAATCCTCTATAGCTTGTCCTTTTTTCTACCATTAGTAGTGTTGGTAAAAGTTTATTTGTCACCTTGCATGACCTTTTGGTAAAAGGTTGCAAACAATTTTGTCATTCTCAAAACACCAACAAGTGTTCAAGTATTTAGGAGCTGTTTAAGGCTCCACCACAAACAACCTTGTGATGTCAGAGTTGAAAGTGATTTGTTAGGACATAGAAACTGCATCCCCCAGCAAGTCTGGTCTTGCCAACTTCCAATATAATGAGGTGCAAAGAAGAAATACAATCCCTAGCAGGCCTGCATAACGTATTCCTTTTTAGTTCTGTTGTAGACATCTCCATTTCCATGGCTCAGGCACTAAATCCTCTGTTTCATATTCTGTCATTTTTCACTCATGATAATACTTATCTTCCTCATAACATAATTCATGCTTTGTCAATGGTTCTGGACACTAGTTTCCTGTCAGCTCATCTTTCCTCTTTCTTGTTTGTACTAGTCTTGTTTATATATACTCTTTTTTCATGGATTACATTTAGCAAATCTTAATCCTGTTTACCTCCTCAAAATAATTACTCCATTTTATTGATGAAATTTTTGAAATGGAAAGACCAAAGCTTGCTGTAGTATTTCAGATGAGACCTACTCAGTATTGTAATTACCTGTCTTATTTTGTGAGTGATGTTACTATAACCATACCCCATTACAGCATTTTCCTCTTTTTGCATCCACAATCACTTTTTAGACTTAGTAAGTTTATCATCTGCTGTGATTATTTTTGCTTATTTAAAATTATTTCTATCAAAGATCAGAAATATTTTGTTAAGACTTCTACATTTTGAATAATGCCTGTGCATCCCAACACAAAGATGAGTCCAACATAAGATTTGGATCGGAGTTGAATTCAATAGTATTAAGGCCTTTACCAGTGATTTGTTTTCTTATTTGTTGTGTCATGTGGTTCTATGTTCAATTCCAGAGTCTCCCCAAAGTCTTTTTTTAAATCTTAGTTGTAATGCAAATATCAAGAGTTAGCTTAAACCCTGAGAATCTAATTCTAAATCATCTAGTGTCAATTACATGGAAAAAAATTAAATGCCTTTTGTCTGCTCTAAACTCCATTGCCTGTTGTCCATTCCCTGTTACCGGGCAACTAGCAGCCTTGCTTGAATTAGTCTGGGTTGGAAACTAGATGTACGCACAGAGTATAAGCACAGTTCAAAAATAGTAATAAATATTAATACAAATGTATTTATTTCATGAAGTTGCAGCCATTCTGTTGCGAGTGATATAATACAGCTTCATGAATTGCACACAGTAGCCAGACCTAAAATCTGATAGTTATATTGAAATACATATCTGCTGTAACCTGTGTTGTGTCATTTTTTTCCCTGAAGTTAATCTTGTTTTTCTGCAACAACAGTCAGTCATCACTGCTGTATTGAAACAAAAGAGGGACAAATTTGCCTCTGGCCCTCTTCTCCCCATGTGACAAAAACTGTAAACTTTGCCTGTTAATGGTCCTGAACTACTTATCCAATTCACATGCAAACACTGTGTGAAAAATACGACAGTTTAAAATGCACCACCTTGATGCTTCCTCTGTGTGCAAGCATGTTATTTAATCTCATAAAAGAAACATTTCTTTTTACTAGATTTCAGTCACAGATATTTTGGAAAGCATTAAACAATGTGCTAGCCTTGTTTGGATCTAAGCTCAGAAGTTTTGGAAGCAATGTCTGATAGGGAAGCTGTCTCAGTTTCAGAAATGTTATTCGGATACACTGAATTCAAACCTAGGTACGTGTAAGAAGCAGTGGCTAATCTCCATCTCTCTGGAACGCTGCCTGTAAGTGGAAGAAAAAGGTGTTCAATCAGAAACTGAATCTCATAAGCAATGCCTAACTTAAGGGACTCAAAAGCTCAGCTGTACCCCTATCCCATTATAGAAATACATGTGGATATAGTGCATTCAGAGCACTGCACACTTAAAAGTCACAGAGAGCAACCAGAGGATTAGACCTGTGGGATGTGGGGTGACACTTGCTCAACATTCAGTACAGTGATGCTGTACAGCCAGAGTTAAAATGGAAGGATATGTTGTTAGGCAACAGGTGTGAGGACCTGTGATACTAAAAAAGAGAGAGGAAATTGTGGCCTTATTGAATCTAATAGAATTTTTTCATTGACTTCATGAAGCCAAAATTACAGTTGTATAATATGGGTTTTCCCTTCAGAAATGTAATACATTTCCAAACTTTATTTTAATAGTTTATTCTCACCCATATTTTTATTAGTTTAAAGAAGAAATATTAGGTACTTTTGTTCTTCTTCAAGCATACATATTTTCTTTTTCAGCAGAGTTGCATCAGATTGTTTTCAACATAAGCTGTACAGTTGTTTCAACATAAGGTAATACTGATCTCTGCAAAGAGCTGCAAGAAATTTCTCCTTCCTTTCCCCAGCACCTCAGCTTAACCTTAGAATAAGGGTTAGTAAGAGACAAGCCTCGGTGCTATCTGAGAGTTGATAGGTAGTTTGAATTTCTGCCCATCAAGTGTAGGTCAGAGCTGTGTCTGAAGAAACTACTGAAATCCCATAGTAGCATCAAGATTCCTGGGAGTCAATTAGCACCATATAGATAACAACAAAGTTTGTCCTCTGCAATGCTCTCAACACATTGTTTTTAAACTCTTAATTTATAGATCTTAGTTTTGCAAATATTTCTGTATGCAATAAGTTTTATTCATGTGTGTAATGTGAGACACATTTGTATCTTATTCATACGATTGGGTCATATTTGTTAACACAAGATGAAAATGACTAACGTTGGGGAGGCTATGGAATGGAGTTTTTATTCTTCCAACAAATATGTATTTTTATAATACTATCTCTAAAAGACAATGATATTATTTACCGAGTGGATGATAATGGCAAAAAAATGTTTATTCTCTAGATCTAAAAAGATTTGGAAGAAAAGGAAATACTGTCAGCTTCAGGTACCATATTATTTGTATTTATATACAAAACAATAAATTCATGTAGGAGGTGATCAGTGCAAAAGGTTTCAGAATTCCATACTGAAAGGGTTGAGAGGAAAAGATAAAAGTAAAATTAAATAAATTAAGAAATAGTAGTCCGTTAGAAATAACTTAGTGAAAACCACAAGATATTTCTAAAAAATGGAGTAGCTCTCCAGTCTTTGACAGCATTATTTTTGTATGCCTTCTAGTCACAACTAAAAAAGTCTTTTCTCCTAAATATATGCATCTCTTGAAGTGCATATGACACAGGAGGACAAAATCAAAGTCACTGCAGTACAAAGCAGCTGGAAGCAAGTAAAGCCTTTTGAAAAAGTTCACCTAAGACTCACTTTCAAAAAACGTGATGACTAACCTCACCTTCAAAATTTTTCCTACAAAAAAATATCCACCTGACAGGGGATGGGTAGTAGCCTAATATTACTTCTCCTGATCTGCTAACAGATTCAAACTGCATATGCAATTGTTTAACACAAAATCATTCTTCTTCCTTCAGCCTCTTTTCTCAGGCCCTATTGCAACTTATCCATTTACATGTTCTGTCTTCTTTTAGAGTCTATAAAATCCTATAGCCAAGAGTTTATTTTTTTTTACTTTGTGTCTAGCAAAATGCATCCTGATCTAGCTAATGCTTCTGATCATGGCAGAAAAATAAAAGATAAATAGCAGGTGTTTTATTTGTATAGATAATTACAGGACAGCAAAGCAAAATCTTTACAGAGTCTGAACTCCCCCATGTCTTTAAGATGGATGCCTAAAGTATCTGAATTCTAATTCTTGAAAAGACAGAAAAATGTCAGGACGAGAAATAGACAAATGGGTGGTAAATCAGGAGAAGGGATAAGAAAGAAGATGCAACTTCAAATTAACCATTTTAAATTCTACTTATTTTTGATTTAGTATGACCTTTAAGTCTGTAATAAAACAACAGCATCTCTGAAAGAGCTGATGTTAATTTAATATTCCTTATGACAGTAAAAAATGGACTGAGGCTATGGGCCATGTCATTTGCTGGTGAATTAGATAAACCTTAGAGTTTATTTTCTGACTGTATACTTAGCTTTTGCAGTTACCCCTAAGACATTAATCTATTGAAAAGGAGGAGATATCATCTTTCAGGAGAAACATGTCATAAATATTTTGATAAAGTATTTATAATCCTCAAAAACAGATGGCTGTTCCATAAAGATTGTCAGCTGAGAAGGTCTGCTGACAGAAACATGTTAAACAACTGCAAATTTTTCGAGGGAAAGATTTGCACCACAAAACCAGATGCGTTCTTCTATAAATCAATCACAGCTGGGTGATTTTTTGACAGCAAGAGCATGCTGGACCTAATTTGATTGTCTTGCACTTTTTCTGATTAATAAATGCTGGGTAAGGTGAAACTTGATGGAAAGAGTATAAAAGCACTTGCACAAAGTATAGGTAGGATGAAGAGAGAATAAAATCATTTGACGTGCAGATAAAGGAAAATCCATGGGATTGTATTCACACATACAAAAATTAGGTTTGTTTTGGCTGAGGTACTAATAGAGAGCATTTAAACTCTCAGAAGTATTGTATAAATCCCCCCCCCCCCAATGCATATTACATAAGTACAGTATTTGAGATTTCACATATTCTTTGAGTCTTTTCTGTGTCTATTAAATGTCTTTTTGATGGAAACACAAACACATGGCAAGGCAGGGTTCACTAAAATGTCGTATCACTGCATTCATTCTCAGTTGAAGAGGTCAACAGGATCATGCAGTCTCTCAGAAAGACACTGAAAGACTGAGAAACATAATCAGAAGAACAATTACTGGCAGATATTCTCCTCCTTAATACATGATTTGGTGATACTTTATAGTTGAAAGGCTTGCCATTCTGAGAAGCTGGTGTCTCTGACCTCTCCAGTTCTTCTCTAGCTCAGCAGTCTCTCGGATGTCACCTTGGCAGATCCCCGATTGTGTATTTGCCATTCATGTTTCTGCGGTGTTTGTGGTCTCTTTTGAGTGTATTAGAGACCTTTCTAACACTGTATATTGATGAAATGAATGAAAAATAAAAAAACCAAAAATACTTAGTAACTTAGTAATACTTGGTAACTTCCAAAATACATTGTATAGTTGATGCTAATTTTGGACAAATTAAGTTTTGATTATAAAACTAATGCTGTTGTAATTATGGTGTCACTGAAGAGGATCAGGTCTATAATGCAGCAAAAGCAGTCAAACAACAAAGACATTCAGAACCATAGTAAGATACTTTGATATCTAAGTTCTCCCCCCTCAAGTTTCTCTGAGGCATTTCCACTGTTTTTTGCTCACGCTCTGCTGACACCACCAGGAGAAGAGGGAGGAGCTGCTGTAAATGTGGTGAACCAACTTCTCTTGATTTTATCTTGATATAGTTGTGATCATGCCTGAGACTGTCAGTTATGTCTGGATTAATTATGGATATGAATCCTAGTTGCTATGAATAAGACTGGTAAAATAAATTCTACTGTGATCTGGTAAGATTTTCTCTGGACTTTGGTGGGACTGCTTTTTGTATAACTGAAGAGCTCTGTACTTCTAAAAAATAAATTTTATGAAGAATTGCCTAACTATGAAAGATTTTTGCTTGCCAGATCAGAAATGAATGCAACTAACAATGGCTAGCCAAGTGTTTGAGAGAGGTTTCTTTGCCAAGCAGCCACTGAATCCACAAAAGATAATACTTTGGGGTTTGGTTTTGGAAAAGAAAAAAGTGATCCTGCAAAACTGCTTTAGTTAGACATCACGAAATGATTTTTATTTTTCTCTATTTTTTAAAAAGAATGAAAAAGTATGACTACAATTTTAGACATTGCAGACTACTTTGTTGATCTGCAAAGAAAAATGCATTTTAGAGTAGCAAAAGCATAAAGTGAAAAATGGAGAAATCTATGATGTGTTAGACCTTGTAAAGATCTAACCAGAGGTGTTTAAGAAAACAGTGAAAAAAACAGGAGTATCATTCAATCAGAATGGGGTCAATACTAAAGACATTGTAGCTATGGCTCACAAGATAATTACATATTTTGCATTTGATGGGAGAATTTCATATTAAAGAACAATGAGAAATAAGAAACATTCCACACTGACTTAGGGATGTTCAATGGTGAATTGCACTCAAGGCAGGTTAGCACTTATACGCAACTTCATTTTTTCCATTTTGCAATCTGGAGGACATCTATAGCACAGCTGCACTTGTCCCCCTGATTCAGTGCGCGTATTGTCTTGTATCAGCTGACTCCAGGACTATTCTAGAAATGTCCTGATGGTGGCAATCCTTTGCTGTTGTGTGGTCAACAACTAAAATTTGGGAAACTGTTTATGCAGTTCTAATTTGTGTGCTTTTCCTCTGGTCACATACAAAAGAAGAGATATTTTGTTTATAATAGTCTATGTTACAGTCACTGAGCTAGGCAAAATACACTCATTTTTTTCACACTGCAAATACAGGCATACTTAGACATATGATAAGGTGTATTGCTACACCTGAGTAAGTTACAAACCTACACTACGGCAGTTTCTTGAAGCACATGGTGGCAATGAAGCTCAGGTTGAACTTGGCATTGGCAAAATGCAGTGTAGAAATAGCCTCTGTTGATACAGAGGATTCTGCCAGAAAAACTGTATAATTTTGGAGGCTGTAACAACCAAACGTAGTTTAGAGATATACTTTCACAGACCTGTAAAAACAACT
Organism: Vanellus vanellus; assembly: GCF_965231255.1. Taxonomy (NCBI): domain Eukaryota; kingdom Metazoa; phylum Chordata; class Aves; order Charadriiformes; family Charadriidae; genus Vanellus; species Vanellus vanellus. The sequence goes on along the minus strand of NC_138911.1, from coordinate 23,447,538 downwards.
TCTTATATTTGTTGGCTATTTATCAGTTTAAGAAGAGCTGAGGGTACTTCTCAACCACACAGAATCACAGAATCACAGAATAGTCAGGGTTGGAAGGGACCTTTGGAGATCATCTAGTCCAACCCCCCTGCCATAGCAGGGTCACCTACAACAGGTTGCACAGGTCAGCGTCCAGGCGGGTTTTGAATGTCTCCAGAGTGGGAGATTCCACAATCTCTCTGGGCAGCCTGCTCCAGTGCTCCACTACCCTCAAAGTGAAGAAGTTCCTCCTCATGTTAAGATGGAACTTCCTATATTCAGGCTTGCGCCCATTACCCCTCGTCCTATCAATGGGCACCACTGAAAAAAGACTCCTCCCATCCCTCTGGCATCCTCCCTTTAAGTATTTGAAAGCATCCCCCCTCATTCTTCTTTTCTCTAGACTAAAGAGACCCAAGTCCCTCAGCCTTTCCTCATATGAAAGATGTTCTAATCCCCTAATCATCTTCGTAGCCCTTTGCTGGTCAGTCTCCAGCAGATCCCTGTCTTTCTTGAACTGGGAAGCCCAGAACAGGATGCAGTACTCCAGATGCGGCCTCACCAGGGCAGAGTAGAGGGGGAGGATGACCTCCCTCGACCTGCTGGCCACACTCTTTTTGATGCACCCCAGGATGCCATTGGCCCTCTTGGCTGCCAGGGCACATTGCTGGCTCATGGTCATCCTGTTGTCCACCAGGACTCCCAGGTCCCTTTCCACAGAGCTGCTCTCCAGGAAGTCAGCCCCCAACCTGTACTGATGCATGGGGTTATTCCTCCCCAGGTGCAGTACCCTACATTTACCCTTGTTGAATTTCATTAGGTTCCTCTCTGCCCGACTCTCCAGCCTGTCCAGGTCACGCTGTAAAGCAGCACAGCCTTTTGGCGTGTCAGCCACTCCTCCCAGTTTTGAGTCATCAGCAAACTTGCTGATGGTACACTCTATCCCTTCATCCAGATCATCGATTAATATATTCAACAGGACTGGACCCAGTACTGACCCTTGAGGGACACCACTTGTTACTGACCTCCAACTAGACTCTGCACTACTAACCACAACCCTCTGAGCTCTATCTGTCAGCCAGTTCTCAATCCACCCCACTGTCCATTCATCTAGCCCGCACTTCCTAAGCTTGCATGTGAGGATGATGTGGGAGACAGTGTCAAAAGCCTTGCCAAAGTCAAGGTAGACAACATCCACTGCCCTCCCCTCATCCACCCATCTAGCCACTTCATCATAGAATGCTATCAGATTAGTCAGACACGACTTCCCCTTAGTGAATCCATGTTGACTTCTTCTGATAAACTTCTTTTCATCCAGGTGCTTTGAGATGATACCCAGCACAAGCTGTTCCATCATCTTTCCAGGGATGGAGGTGAGCTGACCGGCCTGTAGTTTCCTGGGTAATCCTTCTTGCCCTTTTTGAAGACTGGAGTGACATTAGCTGTCCTCCAGTCCTCAGGCACCTCACCTGTCCTCCAGGACCTTTCAAAGATGATGCAGAGCGGCCCAGCAATGACCTCCCCTAGCTCCCTCAGTACTCGAGGGTGCATCCCATCAGGCCCCATGGATTTGTGGATATCCAGTTTATCTAACTGATCTCTAACTTGCTCCTCGTCAACCAAAGGAAAGTCTTGCTCCCTCCAGACTTTCTCTGTTACCTGCAAAGTCTGGGTTTCCCGAAGACTGACCCGAACAGTGAAGACAGAAGCGAAGAATGCATTTAGCAACTCCGCCTTCTCTGCATCATCTGTCACCACGGCACCTGTCTCGTTCAACAGCAGGCCCACATTTTCCCTAGTTTTCCTTTTGTCTCCTATATACTTAAAGAAACCCTTCCTGTTGGCCTTGACATCCCTCGCCAGGTTCAATTCCAAGGCTGCCTTGGCTTTCCTTGTTTCCTCCCTGCATACCCTGACAGCATTCTTGTATTCCTCCCAAGCAGTCAGCCCCTTCTTCCACGTATTGTAAACTCCCTTCTTCCAGCTGAGCTTTTTCAGAAGGTCCCTGCTCAGCCATGCAGGTCTTCTTCTTCCCTTGCCAGAATTCTTTCTCTTTGGGATGCACTGATCCTGAGCTTGGAGGAAGTGACGCTTAAATAGCAGCCAGCTCTCTTGAGCCCCCTAACCCTCTAGAGCCCTCTCCCATGGGATTTCTCCAAGCAACTCCTTGAAACAATCAAAGTTAGCCCTCCTGAACTTTAAGGTTTCAACTCTACTTGTCATTTTGTCTATACTACACTTAATCCTGAATTCTATCTTCTCATGATTGCTGCAACCCAGTCTGCCCCCAACCTTTACATCCTCCACCAGTCCCTCTTTGTTTGTCAGTACCAGGTCCAGTAGAGTACCTTTCCTTGTAGGCTTCTCCACCACCTGAGTCAAAAAGTTGTCATCAATGCACTGGAGGAACCTCCTAGACTGTACATGCCTAGCTGTGTGGCCTTCCCAGCAGATATCAGGGTAGTTGAAGTCCCCCATGAGAATCAAGGCCTGTGATTGTGAGGCGATTTTCACCTGTCTGTAGAAGGCCTCATCAACTACCCCATCCTGATCAGGTGGCCTGTAATAGACACACACAACAGTGTCTCTCATATTATTCTGCCCCTTGATCCTTACCCACAAGCTCTCAACTTGCTCTTCATCTGCTCCCAGGGAGAGCTCAATACATTCCAGTTGCTCTCTCACATAAAGAGCAACTCCACCGCCTCGCCTAGCCGGCCTATCTTTCCTAAAGAGAACATAGCCCTCCATGACAGTGTTCCAGTCATGTGAGCCATCCCACCACATCTCAGTAATTGCAATGAGATCATGGTCCTGTGACCACACACAGATCCTGTTTATTCCCCATGCTACATGCGTTGGTGTACAGGCATTTCAGAAAAGCCAAAGGGTGTGTAGTTTTTGCCCTTGAGGAGTGGTGGGCCTTCTGATTCTCAAAAGTACTAGCACTCGGCCCCACAGTTGCTGAGCTACTATGCCCAGGCGCCTCTCTAGCAAGCCCAGTTACACGCCTACCCCCCTTCAAATCTAGTTTAAAGCTCTCCCAATGAGCCCTGCTAACTCTGCCCCAAGAACCATTTTCCCCCTGCGAGACAGGTTTTTCCCATCTGCTTCCAGCAGGCCTGGTGTTCTGTAGATCAGGCCATGATCGAAGAACCCAAAACCCTGTCTGTGGCACCAAGTTCGGAGCCAGTTATTGACCTGCTGACTCTTCCTGTTAACCCCCTCATCATTCCCTGCAACAGGAGGGACAGAAGAAAACAAGACTTGGGCTCCTGGTCCCTTAACTAGTTGTCCCAAGGCCTTGAAATCCTTCTTTATTGCTCTTGGAGTTCTTCTTACTACATCATCACTGCCTTATTACATCATCACTACAAGACAGAGTTTATTATGGAAGATAATTGCAGAACTATGGATGTAATAATGGGGAAGGGTGTTCAAAGTAAGGAAGAAGGGGAGTTAATATCTGTGATGCGAGAGTTTTGTATGTAATTCACCTGTGTTTTTTCTCGTAATAAACATCCTTCCTGTCATTACAGTACCATTTTACCTAGCTTTCACTTTTTGTAACATAGGCCATCACTATTGTCACCTCTGAATTTGAGTCATGGCCTGTGCACAGTGCCTGTTTAGCACTGTACATTATATAAATGCCTTAGCAATTAAGACCATGGCAATTGCAATATTTAACAATTGTAATGAATTTACTATGCAGGAGGCATGAAAATATGCCAGCAAATGACCTACCTGCACAAAATTCTTCGACAAAGGAATGGGAAGTCATTTTATTCTCTTGTGTTTTTTCTTCTGTCTTCTTAAACCAAGGAAGTTGAGCACTATTTATTGGAAGTCCCTGCTCTTAAATTATTGTTCGCTCTTAAATATTTTTTTCCTCTATGCTTATCTTGTGATCTCCAAATACAGAGGATTTTTTTTATTTTTGGTCTCTGAAAATATATGATGACTCATGGAGAAAGCAATGCTTCTCCCTATGATTTTAATGTGATATTGTCTATTTTCTGAATCACTTGCTTTATGTAAGATAGGCCCTAGGATAAATTAATTATGTGAGCACATTACTGCTGCCTTAGGTAAGGATTATGGATGCAAATCTGATCCTGTTGTAGTCAAAGAGTCTGGGTCTGAATTCAGAGTTATGTAGTGTTATAAAAGAAAACACAAATATGTATTAGTAATTTCTGTGTATTGAATCATAGAATATCTCAAGTTGGAAGGGACCCATAAGGATCATCAAGTCCAACTCTCTGCTTCTCACAGGACTACCTAAAACTAAATCATATGACTAAGAGCATCATCCAGAAACTCCTTGAACTCTGACAGGGTTGGTGCCATGTCCACTTCCCTGGGGAGCCTGTTCTAGTGACCGACCAACCTCTTAATGAAGAACCTTTTTCTAATGCCCAGTCTGAACTTCCCCTGAGGCAGCTTCATTCCATTTCTTCGTGTCCTGTTGCTGGTCACCAGAGAGAGGAGATCAGCACCTAACCCTTTGCTGCCCTCCTTGAGAAAGTTGCAGACTGCGATGAGATCACCCCTCAGCCTTTTCTTCTCTAGGCTGAACAAGCCAAGTGACCTCAGCTGCTCCTCATAAGCCTTGCCCTCAAGACTTTTCACCATCTTGGTCGCCCTTCTCTGGACACACTCAAATAGTTTGATAACCTTCTTATATTGAGGTGCCCAAAACTGCACACAGTACTTGAGGTGGGGCCGCACCAGTGCAGTGTAGAGTGGGACCATCACCTCCCTCGACCAGCTAACTATGCTGTGCTTGATGCACTGCAGGACACAGTTGGCTCTTTTGGCTGCCAGGGCATACTGTTGACTCATAGTCAACTAGCCGTCAATCCAGACCCCCAGATCTCTTTCTGCAGGGCTGCTCTCCAGCCTCTCATGCCCCAATTTATATGTAAAACCAGGTTTACCCTATCCCAGCTAGAGAATCTGACACTTGCTCTTGTTAAATTCCATACGGTTGGTGATTGCCCAGCTCTGTAGTCTATCCAGCCTCATTGTAAGACCTCTCTATACTCGAGCTCTATACACAGCTCCTTAGTTTAGTATCATCAGCAAATATACCTAATGTACATTTGATTCCTGTGTCTAGATCATTTATAAAAACATTAAAGAACACTGGCCCTAAAACTGAGCCCTGGGGAACCCCACTGGTGACTGGCTCCCAGCCTGATGTAACCAAATTTACTATAATTCTTTGAGCCCAACCCATCATCCAATTTTTCACCCAGGGTATTATGGACTTGCCTAGCTGTATGCTGGACTTTTTGTCCAGAAGGATACTGTGAGAGATAGTATCAAAAGTTTTGCTAAAATCCAAACCCACCACATCTACTGGCTTCCCTTGGTCAACTAGATGGCTGACCTTGTCATAAAAGGAAATTAAGTTAGTTAAACAGAACTTTAACCTCATGAACCTGTGCTGGCTATGACCAATGAATGCATTGTCTCTCAAGTGTTTTTCAATTACTTCCAGAATAATCTCCTCCATAATTTTACCAGGCACTGAAGTGAGACTAGCAGGCATGTAATTACCAGGGTCTTCCTTCTTACTCTTCTTGAAAATTGGGACAACAGTATTGTTAATATTGTATTCCAAAGAGAAGTGAGAATAGTACTTGGTTGTTTTCATACCTTAATATCTTATTTTACAATGTAAACCAAAACCAGTCAAGGATAACAAAAAAGCCAACATCAGATATATGACATTGGAGTAGTTAAGAGATTTAATATCAGTGTACCAATGGGTCAAGCACTTTTATTTACCTTTATAACAGACATGTAAAAATAATGTGGTGGGTAGGTTTACCCAGAATGTTCATGAAGAGGCAGAGATTTTTCAGTCAGACTTGGGGATTCATAAATGCAGTCACTTCTGTTTCGGTTGTCTTTTTTGGTTGCACCATAATTGGAATGAACCTTTGTCTCCTCTCAATATGTGAGGCAGATTTACCAAATGGTCAGTCATGCCCAATAAGCAGCACCATATTTTTACTTTTCCCAGAGGACAACACATGAGGTAGAATAAAATATCCAAAGTTATTTTTGTATTCCATAGTCCTAAATTCTAGTAATGGAAACAGTCTCAAGAAAATTAATAACTTTTTCAAGTGATTCAAAGTTTAGTTTCACCAACTACTGAGGTAATGTTCAATGCTGAAACAGTGTCTATTAATAAAACGATGTGAATTGCTGCTTCTGATGCTTGGTCAAACACTCTTTACTCTTGCAAAACTTAAAGGAAAATACATCTACCTCAAATTTGTGACTAACTTGCTTTTTAATCTAATATGAGAATTGTTATTACTATTGTTGATATTGCTATTATTATAGCCTTGAAGATAGCCTTGGCTATCTTGTGGCAGCCTTTTCACTGCTTTGCTCTAATTTTTGTCTAATATTTTGATCTTATTTATTTAAAAAAGAGAGCACCTCCACAGCTGAACTCATTCATACAGGCGAGTTCAGCTTCCTGAAGGAATGACAGAAAATGGATGAAACTTCAGTCATTATTTTTTGTGTTCTAACCTAATTTTTTAATCTTTATTTCTTGAATAACAGAGGAGTTATTTCTTGTGGCAGTTATTTTGTCTAACGAGGCATCAAAACTTTATAATTGCAGCCAAAATCTTGAACATTTATCAAGAAAAGTATTAAAATCTGGCCTTATTTCCTTATTTCTTTAGATAATGTTTTATACTTTACAATAAACTACCACTGTACTCTTAAAAACCTGAAACTAGTCTTACTAATGTTAATCATTTGCAGCTGAAATGGTAAAATTTGAATGAGGAAAATTCTTTCAATCTCATTTCTGTTCTTCTCAAGCCTGTAGATATTGTTGCTCCTTACAAGTCTGTGAAATTCGTATCACTCATCTGTGTTTAGCATTCGACTCCCTACAGGCTGTGCTTGTATGTCATGCAGAGTATTTATCAATAACAGTTTATATGCTGTTCCTGGTTAACCTGGTGATACAAATTGCATAATATAATTTGCCATAAACAGTATTTTGATATTGTATAGGTACCTGAAGAAATGGAGGTAAAGGAAGGAAAAATGTGATAGGCCAATTTCTCAACTGAAACTCACTCTCTGGTTAGTTAGTTTCTGCCACGTTTTACAGGAGCTAAATAAATAAATTGTCACACAACAGGAAACATTAGTTTCCAGGTAAGGTGAGGTGATTGATCTCATGTTAGCATGCAGTGGATCTGTCCTTAATATCAGGTTCAATCAGTGACAGAGGTGACATTCCTCCAGTGGGAAGCATTATCATTGGTGCAGAAAGCTGTCTGTACAGAAGCATGGGAAATTAAAAACTGTTATTATGTAGTCATATCACTAATGATGAATATTTGATTATTATACTGAACAGTTCCATTAGGATTACATGGGACTACAGACAAGATTATGTATAGGCTGTGATTTGCAATGATGACCATTGATCTGTAATCAGGTTACATTTGGTTGAATGGAGACAGTAGTAGGTAAGGGTGGTAGACAGTGTCTCTGACTGAGAAAGGACTGAAAGACAGATTTGTTATCAGGTAGACACATACTTTTTGAGAAATACAGAAGTTAAGAGATATTAAATAACATCTTTGAATGTAAACTCATCCCACTGTTGGTGGAGGACCACTGTATAACACTCAATCCTTCTGCCCAGACAAAACTGTACCACTCCAAGGAACAGCTCTTCTGGAAAGAAAACTTCTATTCCAACAGGAAGCCTACTGTAAGAAAATTTCTCCTGATATGCAAATGTTCCCTCTCTTGAATTAATCCAATAATTTCTACAAATAACCCAGCTCATTTTAAATAATTAATAACTTTTCTTTTTATTATTGTCCTTTAGATCTCATAAATTCTTACTGTCTCTCCTGTGCTAGATTATATGTAGTTATCACCTTTCCTTCCCCAAATTTTGAGATATGTTTTGATACAGTTAAAAACAAAAAACAAACCACAATGCATAGAGCGCAGTCACTGATTGCCTTCCCAGTAAGTATTCTTTCATTAGTATGACTCAGGAAAAATAAATAGGTATATATGGGGGGATTGATACTAATAGGTCAATGCATAGAGCTGTAAATAGTAACAACAAGGTGAAATTAAGAGCAAGAAATTTCAGTGCAAATATCAAGAGAATATAGCAAGATATATGTTCATATGCAGACAGAATTGCGTGAAACTCCATCATCTGAATCAATTGACAATGCAGTGGAAGAATACTAAAGAATATGGTGTACAGAATAACTTCAATTACAGAGAAAGACAGACTAAATGAAACAAGGAGTTGGCCATTCAGGTCTCTTATTTATGCAATTCACTGCCTAAAAATAAGTAATTGTCTCACAGCAAAAGACTTCTAATCCACATATCATGTCTCTGTCTTAAATAACAAAATTTATCAAAATGTTTCTTAAGCAAAAATTTATCTCTTAATCTTAAGTGATTAAAATACAATCAAAATTATAATGTAAGCATAATTCAGCTGTAATAATAATGGAAAACCCCAGATCTTGGATTGTAAGCAAGGACTATGAAATAAGGATGTATTTACCATGCATTAAAATGACATATAAAATTACTGTAAGAAAGACTAGGAGAGAATGTGTTGTTTCAGACAAATGTCAGCAAATTATTATATGATCTTATGGCTGCATATGAAATATATCAGATTATATGACAAATTACCACATTACTCTTTACAGCAGCCTGCTACTAGTGATGGGATAAAATGTTTCCGGTAGTGAGCTGGCATCTGCAACAAAGCTGTACGAGTACGTACTTTTACTACATGTTCCTTTAGAGGATAAGAGATTGTAAGAGTGTTCAGGCATTAATTGAGAACATGTTGAGAACTTGCTTTTTTCTTTGTGACCAGGTCCCCCCTTTTGGACAAAAATATTCAAAGAGAAATAGTAACTTCAAAGATGTAAAAAAATGACCCACCATTAAGGGACAGGCTAATATGGGTGACACGGATGTGGGTGTTTACTACAGACCACCTGATCAGGAAGAGGAAGTTGATAAGGCCTTCTACAGACAGCTGAAAGCAGCGTCACAATCACAGACCCTGGTTCTTATGGGGGACTCCAGTCACCCTCATATTTGCTGGAAAGACAACACCGCCAGGCACGCACAGTCCAGGAGGTTTCTGCAGAGCATTGATGAAAACTTTTTGACAGAGGTGGTGGAGGAGGCAACGAGGAGAGGTGCACTGCTGGACCTTGTGATGACAAACAAAGGACTAGTTGGAGATGCAAAGGTTGAGTGTAGCCTTGGCTTCAGTGACCATGAGAAGGTGGAGTTCAGGATCCCGCATGGAAGAAGCAGGGCAAAAAGTAGAATTACATCCGTGGACTTCAGGAGAGCTACCTTTGGCCTCTTCAAAGACCTACTTGGAGAAATCTCATGGACTAAGGCTCTTGAAGGAAGGGGGGTGCAAGAGAGCTGGTTAATATTCAAGCACTGCTTCCTCCAAGCTCAAGATAGGTGCATCCCTCGGAGTAAGAAATCGAGTCAAGGAGGCAGGAAACCTGCATGGATGAGCAAGGGAAGTCTAGAAAAACTCAAATGGAAGAAGGAAGTTTACAGAAGGTGGAAAAAGGGACTGGCCACATGGGAGGGGTATAGGAACATTGTCAGAGTATGCAGGGATGCAAGGAGGAAGGGTGAGGCCCCTTGGAATTAAATTTGGCAAGGGATGTCAAGGACAGTAAGAAGGGCTTCTTCGATTACATCAGCAGTGAAAGGAAAATTAGGGAAAATATGGGCCTGCTGCTGAATGAATTGAGTGCCCTGGTGATGGAGGATGCAGAGAAGGTGGAGTTACTGAATGCCACCTTTGCTTCAGTCTTTACTGCTAAGGCTGGCCCTCAGGAATCACAGACCCTGGAGGTAAGAGAGGGAACCTGGAGAAAGAAAGACTTGACCTTGGTCAAGGAGAATTGGGTTAGAGATCATTTAGGCAAACTTGACAGCCACAAATCCATGGGCCCTGATGGGATGCTCCCTCAAGTGCTGAGGGAGCTGGCAGATGTTATTGCAAAGCCACCCTCCATCATCTTTGAAAAGTCATGGAGAACAGGAGAGGTGCCTGAGGACTGGAGGAAAGCCAATGTCAGGCCAGCCTTCAAAAAGGGCAAGAAGGAGGACACGGGAAACCGTAGGCCAGTCAGCCTCACCTCCATCCCTGGAAACGTGATGGAACCGCTCATCCTGGATGTCATGTCTCAGCATGTAGAGGAAAAGAAGGTCATTGGGAGCAGTCAACATGGATACACCAAGGGGAAATCATGCTTGACTAATCTGATAACCTTCTATGATGGCTTGACTGGCTGGGTGGATGAGTGGAGAGCAGTGGATGTTGCGTATCTCGACTTCCGCAAGGCTTTTGACACGGTCTCCCATAACATCCTCGCAGGTAAGCTTAGGAAGCGTGGGTTAGATGAGTGGAGAGTGAGGTGGATTGAGAACGGGCTGAATAGCAGAGCTCAGAGGGTTGTGATCAGAGAGTCTAGTGGAGGGCTACGAAGATGATCAAGGGACTGGAGCACCTGTCTTATGAGGAAAGGCTGAGAGACCTGGGTCTGTTTAGCCTGGAGAAGACTGAGAGGGGATCTCATCAATGCTTATAAATATCTAAAGGGCGGGTTTCAAGAGGATGGGGCCAGATTATTTTCAGTGGTGCTCAGTGACAGGACAAGGTGCCATGGGCACAAACTGGAACACAGGAAATTCCATCTGAACATGAGGAAAAACTTCTTTCCTTTGAGGGTGGCAGAGCACTGGAACAGGCTGCCCAGAGAGATTGTTGAGTCTCCTTCTTTGGGGATATTCAAAACCCACCTGGATGCATTCCTGTACAACCTGCTGTTGGTGAACCTGCTTTGGCAGGGGGTTTGGACTAGATCATCTCCGAAGGTTGCTTCCAACCCCTACAATTCTGTGATTCAGAAAACCTCTTGTGCATGCATGTACATGCGTAAGGGTTAGAATAGAAGATACCTCCATTAGGACAGTTTTACATTGACCAGAGAGTATGTTTTATTAACAATGAAATATTTTTTCTTTCTTAGAAATAAATATGAATGTGTTTTCTTAGGTAGAAAGGGGGAGGACCAATCCATTTATAAGTAACCAGACAGTGCAAGAGAGTTTGTTAAATTTTTTTTTATGAAATGAAGTTTGTAATTTCAGACATGAAATATAAACTACACCATTATTTTTAAGGAAATTCACACAATTTTAGAAACAAAAATCAAGAAGACCAAGGCCCAAGCCAGGTGAGAGAAGACTGGCCAAAGAATTGACTGCATGTATAAAAGACGATCATGATATTACTACTAGCCACAGATGAAAAAGGTGCTGCAAACTGGTCAGTGAAGCAAGCTAAAATGTCAACATCTTGTCTAGAACTCTCTACTGAGTTTGGAGTGATTTCCTGTTGGCCTTTATTATTCAGCATATAGGTAGCATGGAAAAGTTTACCTTTTTAAGATTAACTGATCTGAAAAGCTTTTGTTGATCATTGCTGTGTATGCAGGAGCTAATATTTTCCCAAAGTCTGTTTGGCAGATAGCAGTTTTCAGTGCTTTGAAGAGCTGTGATGTTGTTTGAAGTCTGTAAGAAGTGAGCCAATATCATTGTTTCCTAAATTCCTTTGGCACAAATAGGTGCATTGTGTTTCACAAGAGTAACTTTTTTCTCGTCCAAAAAATATTTGTCTTATATTAAACTAGGCAAGTCTAAAGATCTTTCCTCATCCCTTGTTACTTAGCCAATGAAGTCTATTTTCCTCAGACACACTGACCGAGTAATGACCTATAGTAATAAAGACACAATTGAATCCTAAAGATTATTCATTCACTGTGTTGCTCGTGTTGTTTGCAGTCATGACAGTTCACAAAGCAATGGGTTCACAGAGGCCCCAGGAAATCCCCCAGTCCACTTAAAAAAGAATGGCAGTTTATCCAAGGCTCTAATTGATGCCTTTCCATGACTCTCCCCAGTGACTGTGTTCCTTCACAAATGCTGCCACTATTTAAACCACATACTGCTTTTAACAAGGCAAAGTTTTGAGGGAAAGGTAATATTTCACTACATTTCCAGAGGTATTTGGGGAAGGAGAAAAAAAAAAAAGAAGGACAAATATACCCTTTTCCAGATTTATAGCCATTATCCCTGTCATAGACATTTTCAAGAAGGAGCACATAAGCACTTGGAACAACAAAAGAAAAATTATGATAGATACTTCATTCCGCAAGACTTTCCCAAACTGCAGAAAGCCAAGCAGCCTCTGCCCTGACAGGTGCTCTCAGGGATGAGTTAGGAGCCCTTGTCCCAGCTGATACAATGCAAAGCCCTGAGCAAAAGTTCAGCATTACCCTGGCATTTCACTGTTCTATGGTTGAGTCTGTTCTTGAAACACTTCAGTGACAATATCAGATGGTACTTCCACTGTGAGCTGAGTCGGGTACGGGAAATCATCCCCAGAACCTGATTTCTCAGGACATAATCAGTTTCTTTCGTATTACTAATTTTGTTTCAGAAAAGTCAAAAGATGTTTTTATGCACACAACCATCAGGGACTTTGTAAGCCTCATTGTGCATCACTGACTTTCCTAGTAAGGTCTTTTAATCAGTTGACTTGATTAAAATTAAATAAACACATTTTACAGAGACTATTTGTGATAATGTTGGTTTCATGTAAATTATCTAGCTAGCTTGCTAGTTTAACCCCTAACACTCCTCTGTGTGAAACTATTTTTCCAGATCTTTGAGTAATGATAGTTTGTTGTGATACTAATGGTACATGCAGTTGAACAACTGAAGTGGAAGATAAATAAAATACTTCTATGCTCTTTCCTTGCTAATCCTAACTCCTTAGCTGAGGGTATTCACTGTTTTGTCTTGAATAGGCTCTGTAAATTCATTATATGCATGTATAATATCCCAGGAAAATGGTTTCATTATTTCAATATTTGCTGTCTTGCAACTCTGAAAAGGTTCTCCCCTTCCTTTTCTTGGAAAATAGGCGTAAGACCTTAGCCTATTTGCAATGTTTTTCTGTCTTAATTTTAACCTGTAATGGAAAATGGCTTGCATCTGTTGCAGAAGTGAAAACTACAACAGCTAAAATTTCTGGTTCCTATGAAGCAGATTAATTTCAGATGGGTTTATTGTGAATGTAAAGCCATATGGAATAAAAGAAAAAGATTGTACAATCAACAGTTGAAATGTTGATGAAGAACTAATTGACATATGATCTTTTCTACCCTCAAGCATTCATAGTACTGTCATGGGTGTTAGCCGGATGCTTTGTTCATTCATCAAGGAAAAGTAAATCCATAGAGCATTAACAGTCATTATCCCATATTAGTCCAAAATTAGTACTAACAGAAACTAAAACTGACTTATGCTTTTCTTCCCTCCCCCCTCCCCAGTGATGTACAATCTTTGGTAGTAGACACAAGTAATACAAGGTCAACCATGCATAACCCAATTCAGAATACTGGGTTGTATGTCAGCGTGCTTGTTTTTCTGGTGAGATGTACTTTCTTTTAATGGTTCTATTCTACAATCCCACACTTGTCAGGATTTCTGCAAACATCGTCTGTTAGTTTTCATATCAAATATGCACTGTTTAATTTGGGGAAAGTCTCCTTTGTTATAGCCAGTGTTGTAATCCCGATATTTAAAAGTCAGGTTCTGTCTGTTGTAAGAAGCAGTTGCTACCTTTGTTAATGTGCAAGAAATGTATATCCACAGAACAAAGCCACATGACTTCGGGTGCTTACAGGATGAGGCTAGAACTTATTTCCTTATCTACAGATGAGGTTCAGAGATCTTCTAAAACACATATGTATATGTTTTACATTAATCCTGGAGAAGATTAAACAAGGCTATAAAGAAAAAAATTATTTTCACATAAGAAAAAAGGAGTACATCACTATAAAATCATCAAGGAAGCAGAAATTATGGTCATTCAAACCTTTAGAAATTATGAGCATTTCAGCATTTTGAGCTTCAGCCTTGTTTCTAACATGATCCTTATGCTGTCATGATTTTGAGATCCATGGGTGGGTGAAATTTCTCGCCCAGGAATCTATCTCAGAAGGCCCATCTTTTTGCTTAATTTATAATATACCAGGGCAGGCAGGCAGCATAAGTGCTAAATAGAGAGTGGTCCCACACAGACTTCTCAATGGTTTTACTCTTTCACCAGCTGCTGTATTCTGTGAATGTACATCAGAGGCCCAGTTCAGAGCAACCTAACCTGTCCAGGGACAGACATCACGATTAAGCTTTGATAAAAGGGGCAAAAAGGCTTTATTCTTTTATTAACTCTGTAATCGCTAAAAGCCAGCTTGCCTGACTCCATCTTGTCTCCTACTGTGTTAAGTCCAGTCAAAATCTACCTCCTAGCAAAGGACTGAGTAGGGACATTTGACATTTGCTTATTGGATGAGCCATCTCCAGAACGGATGTGCTAAAGACGACATCCAATTCCTGCTAATGCTCCTTTTCTCCTGGGAAGGATACCTATTCATACAGGAATTTTTCCCTGCAGTTCTGGCTAAGTGGAATATTGTTCACACAAGCTGAATCTAGGCTCAGGTGTGGTTCACGTAACTACATCTAATTCTATTATTATTGGATAATTCTTATGTGCTTTTTAAGATAGAAGCTGGGGCTCAGGGCTGATCATGAAGGGCAGTAACAATGGTTTGGACATCATGCAGACCGTGTCTGATTACCATAATGAGTCACTGCTATTAGTAGGCTCAGAGTGGGAAGCTCTGAGTGAACAAATACATAAGGTTACAAGCCACTTAGATAATTTTGAATGAAGGATATGAATATTCATTAGAATTTATTTTTTTTTAGATAAACACAGTATTTACAGAAACTGAAACAGATAATGTACAGATAAGAAAAAAATGTTCTATTTATCTAGTTGAGAAAAAGTTATTTTAAGTGTTTAAATAGCATCAATTTGTTAAGTGACTTATCTGGCCAGCCATAACTTCTTTGAACATTGAATATTTGACTGTTTATAGATTTTTTTCCTAGTTAATTAATCAGATTTGTTGGTATTCAAAAATATATATCTTAATTAACTTTCTGTAAAAGGACCCAAACCTCTTAAGATTTTTTTTCCTGGATCAAATTTGTCAAATATCATTCTTTATTACAGTCTAATACTAGAACTCATTTTTTTCACTTATCTAAAAGTAGTATTTTGATCTCTGTTAATCAAGTCTACTCCAGATACAGTCAGTATGACAGAAGTGCATTTCCACTGAGTGACTTGTCCCATCCTGCAAAAAATACAGTAAACTGTCTCTGGTGTGCTTGTTCCCTCCATTGACTGGAAAGGATCTAGATGGTTAGTCTGCATGCTTTTCTACCTTAGAATTCCTTATATTAAAAGTAATCAATGCCAACTAAAGTGCTCAGTTTTCTGTACAGTTAAGCATATTTTCACCCCTTTCCTGTTTTGTTTATTAAAGATGTTGTACAGTGCTACTTGATGCTCTGCATTTGACTAGAAAGGTCCAGGCAAAAGAAGAGTGGAATTTAGCTAGAAAACTAGATTTCATGTTTTGGAACACTAGTCTTGAAAAGTTACACCTATACTATAGGTTCCATTTGAATACAGTCTTCTAAAATGTCTTTAAATCTTTTCCTCTGCCAAATGCCTTCTCTTTCTCTTTTTGCTGTGACTAGTTAGAACAAATTGTCTTTCACAACAAGTATACATTCAAGCACTGTAGGAACAGAAAAGAAAACTTGCAGAACCCTGTGGACATTGCACAAGATGTTAGTTAAATATTATCAATTTTACAGTTACAAAAACTGTGTGAAATAGTCTGAATCTCTAGTCAAATCAAAGTGAACATCAGGTATCAGGATTAATGATTTTTACAAACATCATTCTGTGCTCATTAACACAAAATCAGATCATTAGTAAAAATTTCTGTACTCCTTGCCTAGCCTCCTTTTTTTCTGTGAATGGCACTTGTCTTTTCTCAGCAATCCAGCTGACACTTGAAGGGGTTTCTTATGGGGGAATTAATTACAAAGTTTTCCTGGGAAATACTCTGTGGAGCATAGCTCTCTGAATCCTTTCCAGCTGAAGTGATAATATTGTAACTTTAGGATGGCAAAGAAAGTGTGAGCCACAAGAAGTCTGGAGAAGTCTCAACTGAACTGTTTAACCCGGCAGAGAAAGGTGGTAAATGCACTCGTTATGTGTATCCCCCTGTTAAAATCTATTTTTGTGCTTTAAAGGATGATGCTAGGTACACTGAGTCCCAAAACAAATACCTTCTGTAGGCAAGCAGAAAGAAAGAAACAAGCCAACCCTCTGCTAAGTCCAAGTTTCAAAATGTATTGATTTTGATTTTTGAAAAATAGAACTCCTTTATAGAAAAAAAAATGGTCAACAGAAATGGTGAAAATTAATTTAACATTGTATTCCTTATTTGTTAAAAAAATGAAATACTAATTTCATGGGGATTTCTGATAATTCTCAGACACTAGGAATTAATCTTTTTTAATGATGGTTAAATACCGAACAGTGTCTTTAAATTAAAAAAGAACTTCTATTTGGTTTTCTTCTCTGTTTTCTGTTTCAGCTATTCTTCCAGATCAAGTGTATGAGATTTACTAGCTAGTTCATGAGAACATTAGTCTCAGTATTTAAAAACATGAGACTTGTCAACCAGGAGCATTTTCGGTGTCTGCTTTTCACAGCTGATGTCCTCTCATTCCATAACTTTATTTTCCTGAAACTCCCTGTTGACCAGGTTTCATGCTGTGGTTTGCTTGAAAATTAGGGAATATTCACACTCTGAGTGGGACTCTGGGGACTTGTATTTTTGTGCACGCGCTCATATCCATTGCAAAGAAAAACCTCCATTGACTCTAGTAATAAATCACCATATTACAACCACCAGGGCATTTAATTTACAACTGAAATCAATTGGGACTTGCTGATGCTAGACAGTAAAATACTGTCAGTTTGAAGAACTGGGTATTGCAGCTCAATGCAGGATGGGCTGTCAGTCAGCAGAGTGACAAAGCGACAATTTATGGTTTGTAAAAATCCAGCAGATAAATTGCAAGAAAAATGCACGTTGACTTAACCAGCATACTGTGTGGAATATGTTTTGCTCAAAGGACTGGGTAAGGTGAGGGAAAATTACCTCCATTAAATTGAAATACTTTGCTCTCTCTATTATATGTTGTAAAGGACCTGTTTAATGCTTGATTCATTTAAAGAAATGTAATAAAACAAGATGTAAATACTGGAGGTTGTTCTTTGTGGATGTAGGGACTTCTCCAATAGTCATCTAATAGACCTGTACAACTTTGCTAAAGCTTATCTGAGCTATATGGAAGGGTGGTAAGCTCAATGCGGTGGGTGTGGGGTGGAGGGAATCCATGCTGCAGGCTGCCGCTGTGGCACTGAAATAGCCATGTGTTTGTAAGAAACAGAAGACTGCTTAGTGTTAAAGAAACATGAAGAAGACAGGAGAGACAGATCCCTACCTAGACAAAGGTCATAAGGCCAAAAAGTAGAACAATCTCTCTGCAGTATCTTCACAGCCTGTGTAAAAAGTGAATTGAAAACCCATTGGGGTCCCTCTGAAAAAGGTGGAAATTGAAGTAAAAATACTGTTATACATAGGGCTTCTACTTCCACTCTACCCTAGCTTTTGACAAGGACCATAAATAATTTTTTGTTTTCTGATGGGGGTGGAGAGAGGTGTTGGCTTTGTTTTTCTTTTCGTTGGGTGTGGGGTGGTGGTGACAAATTTGTCAAATTCCACCTAATTTGTGTATTTTTAAACAAAGAACAATACAGTTGACTTGGAAAGTCAGTTATTACAGATCATACATAGAGAGCAATTTTGCCTCTTTCCTCTTGGAATATACATGATTCATAGCCTAAACGCATAATTCAGCTGTACTGTGCTCTTTTAGTGCTGTTTTGGTCTATTGCATACTGTAATTAACATGCATTCTCTTTTTTAGATTGAGTTCTACTGCCTCCAAAAGCTATTCGACTATGAAGTCCCTTACTACACTCCCCAACCAAGAGTATTAAAAGCATATCAAACAATGATTGACTTATGCCCCTTCACTGCAATTCAATCCCGACCCCTAGGTGGATTTAGTTTCTAAATTTGAATAGGAAGGTTGTCATTTTGTCCTCATATCCTCTTAAGATTTGGCCATTCTGCTGAAATTCTCGAGCCTGATGACAACAAACGTGAATGGTTTTTATGTGAATTATTTCTGATATGACTGACCATCATGAAAAGTCACCATATAGAAGTTATAAGTGACATAGGAATTAAATTAATTCCTTCAGGCCAAGAATATTGCCATTATTTACACTCTATGATATGACAAACTATCTAGTTGCTATTCTTTCATAATCGTAATGTAATTTTTTTTCCCCACAGACGTCATAAATCCTGAAGATATCTAGATTGTTATCCTAACTGTATATATAGGTACCCAAGGCTCAAGTAAATTCTTAAAAGTCTCACAATGACTCAAAGCAAAGTGAACAAATTCATCTGACTATTTCTAAGTCCAACAGACATTTTTTTATATTGTGAACTGGATTATAATTGATGTCATTCTTCAGTAACTGATAAAAGATCTTCATTCTTCAGTTACTTATATAAGAAGTCATAATAAAGATGTAATCCTGAAGCTCTTGAGGTCCAGTAATTCTATGTTAAAGCTTATAACATCTTTTTATGAATTTAGTATTCCCTGAATTCAGAATTAAATTCTAATATGTTTTCTACCCAGGGGACAGTCTTGTATTTCTAGTTAAGACAATTCTTGCTGGAAAAATACCCTGCTGATGTCAGAATTCATATTTTTGAGTGTATGCATTAATTTTAATTTTTAAATATATATTCAGTGTTATATTGCAGTAAAAAAAAAAAAAAAAAACAAACCAAAACCAAAACCAAAACCAAAACCAAAACCAAAACCAAAACCAAATACATTCAACATGTTTAAATTAATCAGAGGTACCTGGGATCCCAATTACATTGTGTAGCTTTTCTGTTCTCCCTCTTTCTATGTTTTTTTTTTCTTTTTCTTTTCCTTATTAGTCTAGGTGAATATTTATCAAATGTAGGGGAATATAGTCATTAAGAGTTAAGGTTTAAAAAAATCCAGCTTCACATCAATACTGGTCCTATATATTGTGAAATTAGTTTTTCCACCTCATTTAATAATAGAAACATGACAGCTGCGATGTACCGTTAATTAATTTTTAACTTCACTTCTGACAGATGCATGTGCGAGAGACTTCTTGAAAACTATAGATGATTCTGCTACTTACTATGGAGTAGTCTGTTGCTATTTAGTGGGCAGTAGGATGCTACTGTAATATATGAAACTTTTGATAATTCATAGGCGAATTCTCAGAAGATGGGATGGCGGTTGTTTCTGTGCTGGAGATACATTTACACTGTAGTACATTTGTGTTTGTAGTCAGCAGTGATCTTTTAAGAATTGAGATTCCAAATCAGGACCCCAAACCCTTCCTATGATTTATGAATATTTTTCCTAGCCTATGCAGAGCTTTTTGCACACAGCTGGGCCTTTTCGACAATTAACCATGCGGGGCAGGTAGCCCAGGCTGGCAGTAAGGAGCTTTTTAAGGGGTGTTATAAAGGCAGCATGAGGAGAGGATAGGGGTAAGACAGAGGGAGTGCAAGGTAGCCTAGTTTGGAGGTGAATGATTGGGCTTTGTAGGAGGCTGTTTTACACCCCTCTCAGCTCAGCTGCTGTTGGGCGGCTTTGCTTTGTAAGAATGTACTCAGGAATATGTTCTTTGCCATAGAAGTCATACTATGTGAGAGCAGTTAAATTATTTGCTTGTAAAGCCTTTGGGAAATGTATCAATTTCTGCAGTCTCTGCTATTAGGCATGAAGATAATCTGTTTTGAACTTATCTTATGGAGAACCAGTAAATCTGGACTTTTGCTTATTTTCATCACTAGAGTAGTAAGACAGAAAAGATAAAAATGATCAGTGAATGAACTCACTATACAGGTTACCCAGGGTGAGATTTGGGAATGTAGAGTCAGAAAAAACAGATGCTTGACATTAAAAAATGGAGTCTATCTGTCATGGAAATGGCCTAGACGATAGTGTTTGGTTACTGTAAGCACAGATTCACAGCTAGGAGAGCACACTCTACTAAACTAGTGGGACTGTTGAAGTATCATAAGCTGATGAATTGATGCAAGTTCTTGAAAATGATAAAGAAAAACTGTCTGTGACAGAATATAACAAAAGGTGAAAAGGTCATTCCTTTGTTTGATAAAGTAAGGACATATCTCCTGTCAATCAGTTGGTTTTTCTCCTGCTCATTTTGTCTACAGCAGGTGCACTGTAACTTCCTCACAGTTGCATAGCAACTGGACATTGAATGTATTAATGTTAAGCAGTAATTATAGTTTTGCTGAAATTATTTCAACAGAAATAAATCTCTGCCTTAGTCCCCACCCCCTCCCCCGGTTTTAGTTTATTTGCCAAGATTATGGCTTTCTCTTTGAGGAAAAATAGCTATCAGAAAACAAGCAGTTGTGTATCACCTCACTGAAAAAGCAGGTCTGTTATGCTTTGTCTATAAGCTATCGATGTGTAATGTTTCCCAAAGGATGAGGGTATGGAATCCAGTCACTTGCTTAGCTCTGTATATAGACAAACATTAACTGTATAGACCAATTAAAAATTACCTGGACATCTTTGAAGACCGCTGTTCCAAGTTATCAAGGCATTTACATCTCTAACATATGAGATGAAGGGCATTAGTAACTGCTATTGTTGAATTATCAGCTGTCCCTGGAAACAAAAGGCTTTCCCATCTCTGTGCATAATGATGAATTTTAAAACAGAAAAGTGCACTGCTAATATGTATTACCCTATCCTCTAGTTAGATTCCATAATTAAAAAATAGTTGATATAACTTTCATTACATTTTGAATCATAAACAATTGAACTCTTAATAAAGCTGTCATGACGTGGATGAGACAATCTCTGCCATGAGCTTTCATCTCTTCAGCCTTCTACTACTCAAAAACAGTTTATTACAAGGCTTGTTTAAACTTTTAACCTGAAGACTTAATTGGCCTTCATTTTTATCTACGTTCCCTGCATTGCCTTACTTAAGATGGCAAGCATCCTGGTGAGCTAGGTGGAACAGTATCTGTACAGTTCCTATTTACATCTATTTAGACGTTTTTTCACTTCTGAAAAAACAGTATTAAAAACTGTTATGATCACTTTGCAGAAAGGAAAAATACATATTTACTAGAAGTCTTTGCATTACACAAGGAAAACCAGAATAAAATATTTTAGCACCACTTATCTACCTGGTTATCATTAGCGGATTTTTTCTCTGAATCAGCCACTAAATAAGCTACACATTCTTATTTAGAGCATTTCACCAATCTTTTCTAGATTACAATCTAGATTGCAATCTTTTCTAGCAATACTTTGAGGTTGTGAGTTACGAAACGATACTTTTTACTACAGACAGTGTTTTTTTTCTGCTTCCAGTTAGCAAACTATGCTAAGTATCTTTATTGCCTGAAAATTGCTTTACAAGGAAATTAGCAATATAATGTGAATTGAAAGACAGTATTGGTATAACATACTAATTAATGGAGTGCTTTGTCATACCACCTTTAGCATGACTTTAGCAAGAAAAAAGATTTTTCCTTCCTTTCCCCTCCTTCCCTTAGGAATGAGCTTGATTAGCACTTAGAAACACAATAAATAATATTTAAGTCAGCTTGTTCATTCCTTTCAGCTATTAGAATTTGAGTAGAAAAAGTTAAGGTGAAAAGAAACTTGGCAACACATGTCTGGAACCTTTCTTATTTCAAACTTGATTGATAGTACTCCTGCATAGAATAATTTGGGTTGGAAAGGACATTTTGGTAGGGTTGAAAGGATGGAGATGAAAGCCACAATATATTTCAATAAAAAGGTGGTGTAACTAATGAATAAGTAACAAAGGAGCTGCAAATGTGCTCAAGTAAAAGCAGACCATCACTTTTGGATTCATTGGTGTGTACAGTTGAAGGAAGATTTGAATCTTTGGTATCAATAACACATTATTTTTGTCTTCAGTTCCAGCATTCTACAACTGTACAGAAGGGAGTACTGCTACCTGAGATTATTTAGAACAATACAGAAAAAATGCTGGAAATATGAATTGTAAATATAATTATTATCCAGTGAAAAAGGTATTTTTGATGTCTTACTTTATAACCACATCACTTCTGCAAAACCTGCTAAAATGAATTGTAAACATCAAATCCAAGATTGAACCTGGTTAAAGAACTCCCATAGGAAATACTTTTCAAGAGACTCTCACTCCTTCTAAATAAAAGGCAATATATCACAGTGAGGGGCAGAGGTCAAGATAGACTAATCAGGGAGGCTACTAAGTGGATTTTCTGGGCTCAGAAAAACAATCTCACCTTTGTGTAAGTGGGCCATTCAGCTCAAGATTGATGGATAATGGAAAACCACTGTGTTGGGTGCCTCTCTTACAACCTAGTTTTGGTTAAGGATTCTGCGTCATTTACAGTATTTTGTACTAGATTTATTTAATTGTATTTTGTTGTAAATGTCAAACAAAATGGAATTGCTTACTGTAGTATACACGTGTTGCAAAATCAGAGTAGAGGGATGCTTCTGATCAGTGTCTTATTTGGCAGTATGAGTGTTATCTGACAAATATCTACATAACCATGATGGATTTCTCTCTTCCTTGTCAGTGTTTATCTGCTTTATTTTTTTCTGTAATGATTACCATCTCTTCAGTTTCTGCTAATTTAAATGGAAAATGCATAGGAAGTTTAGAAACAAAGATGCAGATTCTTTATTGCTCCCTATTCTCAGCCTTGTAAATCCTTTCTAGTGTTTATAAAGCCCTTTTCCATAGACATTTTTGGAGAAGTAACTCATCTTTGGCACTGGGTAAACCTGCAGGTTGTTCTTTCAGATGCTGTCTCATGCTTTTATTGTTACTGAATTAAAATGAGCTCTTAAAATAATTATTTAAGATTTAAGTAGAGGTTGTAAAAAATACTAATATTTGCCTGTAAATATTATGAGACTTGAATGCTTGCTCATCTAATAAATATTTCTAAATATCCCAAATTAATCTCCTACTGCTTTAATTATGGCTTGCATTATTTTCTGTGATTAGCATACATAAAAATTTACATTTTCTGAACAAGGAAATAAATAAGTTTTCATAAAAATATTTTGACAAATCAGGGTAGAACTCTGGTCCATCAAGTTCACTCTTTTATCAGACATCAGTAGCAAATTCCTAGAGATTTAAAAGACAAAACACTGTTCTTGGCAAACTGTCTTTTGTTTTGAGAGTACGTGGATTTTCTTGAAACTTGGAGTAGTCGCTTTTCATTCTGAAGCACAAATCTGAATCTTAGCAATCGAACAGCTTAAGATTCAAAGTTATACAAAATCATAAATGTCAGTACACTTCAGTTGTGCTGCCTCCATTTTATCCTTTACTGCGATGTTGGAGAGAGCCTAGTTTTCAGTCCAAAGTGCCAAGTACTTTTCTCATTATGTACACTGTTTGGTTTTCTCCCGTTTTTCTGATCAGTCTCACAATGATGATCTGCCAGAGCCTTAAACTCTTGTTGAATTCTGTCATTGACAATCCAAATCCACAAGATTCTTATATACATCCTTTTGTGGAAAGAGTAGTCTGTTTCTCTTAACGTTACAACTGTGTGGATTTATCAAGGAGACTAAGTGATAAGGAATAGTTGATTCCATCTTTGTTTTGGATAACAAGGCAGAGGGCCCTAGGTGATGTACAGTAGGTTTATAATCTTAAAAACATGATGCATCTTGCTTGGGTTTCATCTGAATGGGATGTTATCTGGATCCCAGTTAACTGTTTATTAATGAAGCGCTTGATGGGAGTTGACTAGTGTGTAAGGTTAGAGACTTCCATGTTGACTGTTGTAAGTAAACCTTTCTAAAAAGAAAAATTTAGCTATGGTTAAAGAATCAGTCACATCTGATTGTAACTGGCATGTATAGAGAGAAAAATAACAGAACTGGTTGTTACGTAGTGTCTTACCGTGCTAGAAACTGTTAAACACTATTGTGGGGATAAATCTCCATAGATTAATGAGATTTGATTTATCTTCTCCTTAAGAGATGTTCTTAGTATAATTATTTCACCATTAACAAGAATTATAAAAACTGAAGTCCAATTCAATAGGAAAAAATGGAAGCGTACTTTACAGATAAGTGAACGTTTTCTTAGTATCTTTCTTTAAATATCCAAAACCATAACAGATTTTTTGTTTACTTTAAAAAAAATCTATAGGAAAAGATGTGTATGAGAAAGGTGTTAAAGTACAAACAGTAAAAAAACCTGTTTTGGCTACTCTATTCTTGTCTTTTGATTGCTGATGCAGCAGCCAAAGTGTTTCAGTGAAAATAAGCATTATACAAGAATACAAAATGACAAGACAGTTGTTATTACATATGGCTTGAAGAGCCTCACATTCTCAGATGACAGGGATATAAAGGAAATGCTATTTGATGCTATATATCATGATTTTATATTCAGGATAGACGAATAATTAATGCTGAGGGACCAGCTAATACGGGCATCTTTGACCACAGCAGAAAGAGAATTTCTAATGCATATTTTGGATCCAAATTAGACTGAAGAATGAGCCACGTACTTACTGGCACATAAAAATGTTCAACGTTATATTATAATAGGAGCTGTCCAAGTTAGTTACTATGCACATTGTAGCTTCCCCTGGTGAAGGAACATCTGGTGAAGTCTGATGTGTAACAGTTGCAAAGACTTTATTAGTTGTAATTTTTAATTGATATCTACAGTACCTTTCTTTTCTGCAAAGTCCCATAAATGCCTAGATAGAAGGAACAGGAAGATCATCTAGCTAGATCCCCACACCACTAATGCTGGCATGTGGTTATTGTTTTCTGAAATTGAAATCTTAAATTCTAATAAAGTACACTGTTCAAATATCTCCAGTTGACTCATTATTAACTATTTTTTCAGTTAAAAAGCTTTTTCCTAATGTGCAACCTAAATTTCCTTCAATATTAATTTGATTTTTTGTTTTACTGCTATTTTGTGAATGTAGAGTAGTACAAATGGTTGCTGCCACAACAGTCACCTTTCTGTGTACGGGGAAACATCCTGTGTGTACTTTCTGTTCCTTTTCCAACTCTCTTTTACCTATTTATCCCTTATTTTGATAGAAAAAATTGAGGATTGTATACCTGCTGAGACTTCTTTAGGGCTAAGTAGGCAAGTCCCTCAAGCGTCTTAAACTTGACACATCCATGAACTAAAGTTACCTTTTCTCTGGGACAAAACCACTCATGACTTAGGCTCTGCAACCCACTGAAATCTGGACACTTTTCATCAACAGTGCATGTGATCAGATAGTTATTTCATATTTCTCTTTTGGAGTAGTCTCTCCATAGATACAGAACTCTATACTCAATTGCATTGCATTTTCTTTATAGGCTATTTTATCAAGTCCATTTTGAATTCCTATTATTTTTCTTGGAATTGCTGTAGTTTTGGCAGCTGGATGACATTCACAGCTTGCTTTTCTGTTGTGCAAAATCATTGAGAGTATAAAAGAATTTGACTAGGGACAAAACTGTAATGGATCCCACTTGAAATGCCTTCCTAGCTTTCCTGAGTTACCAACTACAGCCCAAATCTGGATTTCCAGCCAGTTGCAAGTAACTTGTTTCACCTAGCTATATTTCTCCCCTTCACTTAGAAAAATGTCTAATATCAGATTGATTTGATGAGATTTGTCCTTGAGAAATCTTTTTCAGTTACTTTGTAGCTAATTTCCTAAGGAAATTAGGCTTCTGCAATCACACTCCCTGTGTCTGTTCTCCCTGATTAATAACCTCTTTTCAACCAAATTTGACATTGACCAGAGGGATAGAAGTCTCAGGTATAATTAAATCCCTATGCACTGCAGGGAAGTAGGCAGCTAGGTAAATGAAAAGTGCCTTCTGTAAGATAAAGACTGAAGATTCCAGTCATCCAAAGACACCAGTGAATCCATCCAGGAAAGGCATTACTAATTCCCTGACCTTGGAGAATTTTCAATGAGTGTTCAATGTATTACGAGACAACAGAGAATCCGTAGGGTGCTGTACTAGACGAGAAACAATGCCTACTTTTGAAACTAACCATGTTTGCAGGAAGTACCTGATGATTTGCTTTAGTATTTTTTCAGAAATGAAGGTTATCTGATAGGTTTGTAGTTGAAGATGTATCTTTTCCAAATTTTATATATAACCATGCTTACTCTTCTTTCTCTTGAAACTTACCTTGCATGAGTTATTCCAAAGAGCTGATAATGGCTCAGACTGCTTCAGAAAGTTTGACAATTCTAAGCATGTATTTTTGGCAAGCTGTACCGATTAAATATACATAACTTGTCTAAATATTCCTTAATTGTTCTTTCCCAATCTTAGCTTTTATTTCCTTTTCCTTTAAAATTATTTTTCTAACTATCTGGCTACTTTAATTATTTCTATGAAGACTAAAAATAAGGAAATTGTTCAGCTTCCTTCATATTGTTTGTTATATGTCCATAACCTAACACAGATGGAAAAAATACTCTTCTGCTTTCCTTTTGTTGCTTTTTACCTCCTACATTTTTCACCCACATTGCAACCCTTAGTCTTTGTACTTTTCCTTTGGTAGACAGCTGTATTTCCATTTGTTATAGAATTCTTGACTTTCAGGCTCATAATGAACCTTTGCAGGCATATCAGTTCATCGTGATGCTATGGTGTGTTTCATACACACTCTTTTATCAACTACTCCCCAGTATTCCTTTTACTGTTGATACAGATATTCCTCTACTAAAACAGAGCTTGAGATGGAAGATGAAGCAAGTAAGTTTCGATATTGTACAGAATGAACCATAGGTATTCAAATCTTTTCCAGAGATATCTTTTTGTCTAAATGTTAATGTTTCTGTAAGGTTTTGTGGAAGGTCTGAATTCATTTTTCTCCAGTTTATCAGGGTTTATAACTGCAGCTATGTTGGGGATCAGTAGACAGGTTTAAATAATTCTTTGCTTATACCTTAACATCTGACTGATTCATTTCAGAGCACCTATATATAACAAGAGAAAGAAAAAACCTTTTGGCTCAAATAGTTGTTTTTTGTACAACATGTACAACTCCTCAAATACTGTTTCTGTCATTACTTGCTATCTACAACAGAAAACAAAATGCACATAAGAAAAAGGTATACTCGCTTGTGTGTTACTGCACAACATTTCAGGGAAACCCAATTTACTTATTTTACTTTGATGCTTTTCTGCTCAGTTTGCTTATGTCTGGAGAAAGTAGTCTGCATAGCAAAAGGGCAGATGGAGCTGGAAAATTAGTCTGCAGAGCATGGCTAGTAGTGCAAGCTGCAGATCAGAATCACATGCTGTTATATGGTCCCCAGGTCCCTTTCTTGCTTTATTTTAGTCTGCTGAAAGGTACACAATTCACGAATAAGTAATTCTGGATTCTGGTACATTGAATTAGCATGAGCAGAAACAAAACCTTTAAGTTTTCTTAGCTACTTAGCTGCTTTTGGTAAATATTTTTCTTCGATCCCACCAAAATACCTTCAGTTTTGCACAGGGAGATTCTTTACCGTATCACACTACTACTAATTATAGGGTAGGTATGAGAGGGGAGAAAAGCTGCTTAACTTTTCCATAAAAGTTTACAACATTAACTATATGTAGAAATGTGTTCTAATAAACTGTCTCCAACAGGCAATGAAAATATATTCCCCAACTCACATAATTATACCTTCCTCTAATAAAGGAAAGCAGCAGGAATCCAAGACTTTTTGAGCGTTTATTTTGGAGGATGAATAACTTGTTTTTCCTTTCTGTTTCAGTTTGTATTTCTTAGTGTTTATGTACATAATAATTCATAGGGTTATTACTGAGGTTCCCTTTTAGATCGTCACGTAGTGAATGGATGGTCCTGTACTTGAAAAGTCTTGAGCAAGTTAATTCTCAGTGTATTCATCACAGCATACGTAGCATGACCAAGATGTGTCAGAAATGGTAGGGTTGCTTGAATTTGTCAGCTACAGTTCCATTTTACCACGGATAACAACACCATGCAATCCCTTTCAGAACTGATAAAGTATTTTCCCGAATGTAGTTCAGCTAATGGGGAATTGTTGCTTAGGAATGTGAAGAGCTTGAACTGATAGCACTCACTCACCACAAGACTAGAAAGTGTGAATTCTTATGTCAGTTCTCCAAAGTGAAACACTGTGATTCAGATTGACAAGTATGTTCAGTTAAGGTTTAGCCCAGCACTACAGATGTTCTTTAGATTTCCTGACAAGAAAATCATATAATGTCTGCAAAATTAGAAGTTTTCTACCTTTTCTTTCCCTTTAAAAAGACCAATGTTCTCACACATACTATTGACAGCAAATTCTCAAGCAAACCTTCAGATAAATTTTTATTGTCCTTATTTAATAGCTAACTAGACAACTGAACGTGGTAAAGTTAGATCTAACTATTAATTTAGAGTACATGATGGTATCTTGCTTTCTAATTATAGACTATGTATACATTTGAACATAGAAATAATTTTCTAATACATTATGAAATTCTTAATTATCAAAAAATTCATTACTCTAGTTATGTGAGGTTAAAATCGAATTTTCACACATCAGTCAGTAAAAAGAATACAGGACCAGGCAGAATTCTTAAAGTTCTGCGCTTGATGGCCTTCACTACAACCTCTGAATCCAAACTTTGGGAAACTGGGGTCAATCGGGCATATCATACTTCCTTATTTTTTTTAAACTTGTAATACAAGTATTATTCTACACTTGTAGATACAACAATCTAGCAAACTATTGATAGAGTATTTTGGGCTGTCAGACTTTCAGAAGCCAGTGAGTAGATTTTGTTACCTTCTTGCATTTTTTGAAACATAGCTAATGTCAATACTTTATCTACATTTAGCTGGTTCAGTTGCTGCTATGAAAGGCTTGCATGTTAAGTGTTCATGAAAAGAAACTTCATGGAAAATGTTCAGAATTTCTATAAGGGTTTATAAAAATCATTGCTGGATCTACTTGCCCTCTAAATGCAGAATTCTCATTACTGAATCTCATAAAGAAATAGAAAAAAGAATGAATCAATGTTAAAACCCTACCAGATCAGAGTCTCGTCACTGACAAACAGACCTGTATAAAAATATATAAAAGGAAGTGAATGAACTTTTTCCTTTTACAGATTGAGGAATGTAATTTCTTAACATTCGTAACATATGAAGAGTGTTAAACTTACTTTTAGTGAAGCTTTATAAACTGATCCTTTTTGATTATTTACCAGCAGAAATCTTTCAGACTTCAGTGATAATGAGATCAATTGGATAACTAGGCTTCTGGGAAAATTATATGCATTTGTACAGAAAAGGCACCTACAACAGAACCTTTGATGCTTGGATATTAATCTTTAAAACTATCATTTCCATATAAACAGAAAGAAAATGTACCTTTTTTTGTATTTATCCCATTTACTGAAGACTCCTAACTTGTTTTGATTTTAATTTATTCTACCATTTGATCAATTGTAACTACTAAAGAAAAAATGTAACAAAATGTTGCTTATCTCATTCCTTCTCAGAGCTGAGTAAACAATCTTCAAAGCTTAGTAAAAAGTCTTCCCGAAACTACCTTGAGCTGTCATGGTTCATCTCTTCATTTACATAACTTTAGTTGTAGATGTATATTTCTATGCATATATAGTGATATACTTGTGTAGATATATTCATTTATTTATATACAGCATATTCAGGTTAAGCCATATGACGAGGTGGACAGGAGTGTGTATTAGTCAGGAATCATGTCATTAGTAGAATCGACTCTCCTCCTTTGAAAGAGAAGCTGCTCAGTGTATGTCAGGTTTCAAGGTGCAGTTGAGTGGGCAGAAAATACTCTGGCTCAGCAGATGTAGTGTGCCATTACTTGGAGTTTAATGTTGGATATATTTTTTTTAAATTAGCAGCTACTCATGGATTTGGTTCCAGCATCCCATGTCTTAAAACTTTACCTGGTAGGGAGGATTTGGGACATTTGTTGGAGAAGTCCTTACCCTACAATTTGAAAACCTGTCTACGGAGAATCTCTGCAGCAGCATAAGCTAGTGCCTTCAAAGTCTAGCTGTACAGCATATATAAATTTTGAAGAGCTGAATACAGAGTAAAAGTCTACTTTACCGTCCAGTGAAATATTTTTGTCTCTTGGACAAAGTGCTTTTGCTTATTCCGCTCTGAATACATTCTCTTTGTACTCAGCAAATAATAAACGGAGTACAAAACAAATGCAGACTTTTTGTCTGAATACACAGAGGAATCTTTATATGAATTAACACTGTGTCTGTTTCCTCCTAGAGGATCTGCCACATTATTCTAGACATTTATGCATACTCTTAATCCATTACACAATATCTTCCATGTTCTTTGTTTGGAAAAGAGAATTACACAGTGAAAAACACTCAAAGTTATGAAACTAAAATGAATAGTAGTTGTAGATACTATCTGTACTGGATTTTGTTTGGCTTTTTGTGTAGGTGGATTTATTTTGCTTGTATAGAGCTCTTTGCAGAATAATTTTTTCAGTGTATTTTTATGCTTCTCTAGTGAAACTCTAGAAGAAAGTGACAAAAACTACTGTATCAGTACTCTAAAGCATTCTATAACAACATATATTCATATAGCTTTTTAGTTGGGGAACTGTTCTTTTGACACTGTCTAAAGGTTTCTTCAGTTGTGTCCATTTAGTCTTAGCACACATATAGTAAGAATCTACTTAGCTACAAATGGGATGTATGAAGTCACACTAATACTTTAAGTAGCATACTCCAGTTTATCACGTAAATCACCCAGGAGCACCTAATTTAACCTGTATAAATTATTCCTTGACACATACGTGTTAATTTCAGGACCTATATTCTGTGCAATATCAGTGGGATCTACATATACAACCTAATTTAAATCTTTGAGGGTCTATAGGTCTACCCGTTACAGAACTGTAACAGGTCTCTTCCCTTGCGTCATGGCCCTAACTTTTCTTGAAGGTCATGGGACTGTTAGCACTGTTGTTCTTTCTACAGTGCTGTCAAATAGAGGCTGTAGTTTTCACTCATCAGATCCTGTGGAAACATACCAGTATTTGGTCGGGGAAGCCACAGTGAAATGGTAAAACTGAGGACATTCTCAGGATTCTCCTCGTTTTACATTGGATGGTTTACATTACACCTCCTTAAGATAAAAATACTTCTGAACTTCAGACATGACTAAACTGGCTATATTTGGATAACATTCTGAAACTTCAAAATTTGCAGGCAAGTTTATTGGAATGGGATTCTGACATGTTTGACTTGAGAGAAAGACCAGCCTCCTGTGGGTATGATCATCAAGCAAATGGCTTAATGTCATACTACCTGCATGTGCAGATTAGAATACCATTTAATTTTGTAGAAAGTAAAGACATTTTGATAACAACTTTTAAAGTAGTACTGTTGTCGTATGGAAGAGTTCTGTATAGCTTTAATGGCCCCTATAGAACAGAAAACGGTCACAGCTGTTTAATACGTTTACTGATTCTTTAGGTAAAATCCGTCCTCGTTTTCAGTGCATATTGAGTTTGCATTTATAGATATCTCGTTTAAAGGGAACATACAAGTTTTTTTGAGATTATCATTTTTGAGTGCATAGAAAGATTTGACTCTTAATCAAAGGACATGCAACTTAAAGTAGTCAACAATCAAATAGAGCTAGCATACATAGGATCATAGAATCATAGAATCAGTGAGGTTGGAAGGGACCTTTAAGATCATCAAGTCCAACCATTAACCTACCCTGATAAAAACACCACCACTCCTAAACCATGTCCCTAAGCACCTCATCTACCCTTTTCTTAAACACCTCCAGGGATGGTGAATCCACCACCTCTCTGGGCAGCTTATTCCAATGTTTAATAACCCTTTCAGTGAAAAAATGCTTCCTAATATCCAATCTAAACCTGCCCTGACATAACTTGAACCCGTTTCCTCTTGTCCTATCACTTGTTGCCAGGGAGAAGAGGTCAGCTCCCATCTCTCTAAAACCTCCTTTCAGGTAGTTGTAGAGGGTGATAAGGTCTCCCCTCAGCCTCCTCTTCTCCAGGCTAAACAACCCCAGATCCCTCAGTCGTTCCTCATAAGGTTTGTCCTCCAGACCCTTCACCAGCTTTGTAGCCCTTCTCTGAACACGCTCCAACACCTCAATGTCCTTCCTGTAGTGAGGGGACCAAAACTGAACACAGTACTCGAGGTGAGGCCTCACCAGTGCCGAGTACAGGGGGATGATTACTTCCCTAGTCCGGCTCACCACACTATTCCTGATGCAGGCCAGGATGGTGTTGGCCTTCTTGGCTGCCTGGGCACACTGATGGCTCATGCTCAGCTGGCTGTCCACCAACACCCCCAGGTCCTTTCCTGACAGGCAGCTTTCAAGCCACTCCGCCCCCAGTCTGTAGTGCTGCATGGGGTTGTTGTGACCCAAGTGCAGGACCCGACACTTGGCCTTGTTGAACCTCATACCATTGGCCTCAGCCCATCTGTCCAGCCTGTCCAGATCCCTCTGCAGAGCCAATCTACCCTCAAGCAGATCAACATGCCCCCCTAGTTTAGTGTCGTCTGCGAACTTACTGAGGGTGCACTCGATCCCCTCATCCAGATCGTTGATAAAGATATTAAAGAGAATGGGCCCCAGCACCGATCCCTGGGGGACACCACTCGTGACTGGACACCAACTGGATTTAACTCCATTTACCACCACTCTCTGGACACGGCCATCCAGCCAGTTTTTTACCCAACGAAGAGTATACCTGTCCAGGCCATGAGCAGCCAGTTTCTCCAGGAGAATGCTATGGGAAACGGTGTCAAAAGCCTTGCAAAAATCCAGGTAGATAACATCCACAGCTTTTCCCTCGTCCACCAAGTGGGTCACCTTGTCATAGAAGGAGATCAGGTTTGACAGGCATGACCTGCCTTTCACAAAGCCATGCTGACTGGGCCTGATCACCCTGTTCTCTTGCATGTGCCGTGTGATGGCACTGAGGATGATCTGCTCCATGACCTTCCCAGGCACCGATGTCAGACTGACTGGCCTGTAGTTCCCTGGATCCTCCTTCCGGCCCTTCTTATGGATGGGCGTCACATTTGCCAACCTCCAGTCAGCTGGGACCTCCCTGGTTATCCAGGACTGTTCATAAATGATGCACAGTGGGCCGGTGAGCACTTCCGCCAGCTCCCTCAGCACCCTTGGATGGATCCCATCCAGCCCCATAGATTTGTGCACCTCCAGGTGCTGAAGCAGGTCCCTCACCATTTCCCTTTGGACTACAGGGGCTTCACTCTGCTCCCCATCCCTGTATTCTAGCTCAAGACCTCAAGCTACATGCAAGACCTCATCCTGTAATTAAAGTTGTAAGAAGATAACAATGCATATTCATATGATATTATGCATTACAATACTACATCATAATAGCATATAATGCTATGAAGCTCAAGGGCAGCCTTGACAGAATATACTCTAGAACAAGTGTCATGCAATAATCTATGGACACATGAGTCAAGGTTTTTCATCTTTGCTCACTATCATCTATTATTTAGCTTCTAAATGCAGAATTATTAATTTTAATGTCCCGTATATATTCAAAATTAAGTAATTTTCATTTGAGATCTGATTTGTGCAACATGAGAATTGTGTATCTCTTAAAAAGGAATGACACTGAAGCCAGAGCTGTAAGGAGAGACTGTTTTGGTATAAATGGTTCTCAAATGCTATGCCTATCTGAAGTATGCCAGATCTGCTAATATTGCAGCTTGGCAACTTTCCCTCAATAGAAATCTGACTTCATTCAAGCAGTTTATTGTTATTTTTTTATGTCTGCCTACACTTGTTTATTTCCTGCATCAGAAAAAAAATATTACCCATATATTGTCCTTAACAGTTACTTTTGGAGGTAATCTAAAGTTCATCAGGTGTAAGAGGAAGCTACCATGACTATGCCGTTAGTTTTTGTGTGTAATAGGTCAGATTGCATTATGATTAATAATGTCCCCCAAGAAAGATATCTTAAACAATGTCAATTGTGTTCTTATAAGACCAGTGAATGTCTACCAGGTACCTTGCAAGTAAAAGGCACTCTGTAACGTTAGGTGAGGAAATAACAATAATTAATATTTTAGAGCAATGAAATATAATTAGCATACCTAATTGTAATATGGTTTAAAGTTTAAATTACAAGATTAAAAATAGATTCCTTCTCCAAAGAAAGCAAAGTAGAAATAAAACAAACCAACAATAAACCAATTCCAAGCAATTACACATTTGTCTGCTTTGAAGTGTCTTTCGGTAGCAATTATACTTTGTTGGGGTAGAATCTTTCATCTCAAAGCATTTTGCAAGGACGTAATACTTGAGCAACACTTCTCTGCATGTTGTGGCATAGGTGGGAGCCGGATCAACAAAAGCTCCACGTTGAACAGAGTTGGACCAGGTGCCCGACAGAGATCACTTACAACTTATGTTATTCCATGAGTCTATGAAGTTTCATGCCTTTCTGCAACAAGGTGCACTGTTTTATTAGTGATGACTTCAAGGTAACTCAAAGAATTCACCTTATTTGTATTGAAAACTGCTTACAGGAATCAAGATTGTTCTATATTTTCACCAGTAATGTTTGGGGTAGATTAGTTTAAATGCAAATAACAACAGTTATATGATTTAAAGAAATATGATTTTTATGATTTTGTCAACATCCTGGAGGGATGATATTTTTTCTAAAACACTAAAATCAGTGCTGATAAACACACTAGCCCTGATGATTACCACAAAATTCGTGTGAACAGTAAAGAGGTTTGAACAAATATTCTATAGAAATTAATCTCAAAAGTGTTTAAAAATAACTAACCAATAAGATAACGTAAAGGATGCAGTAAAATATAGATAGCTATATGAAGGCATTTATTTCAATATGTTCATACACAAAGTTCTGTGGAGCTGGCTTCAGGGCTTCAGTCAGCCTTAGGATAATCCAGGAGGACTGTGATGTAGACCTGGCCAAGTATATTCTAAGGATGGTGTCCTTGCTGCTTTTTCCCCCAAATACTGATGACTGTCAATGGGTTGTTAGAAGCAATAAATAAAGTTAATAAGAGGACTCAGTAATCTCTTCCTTGGTTATCTAATGGTACATCTTTCTAAATTGTACAGAAACCAACTGATCTCCAGATCTGAGATAAGCAAGACATTTCCAAATAAAAAAAAACTCAGTGCTTTTGCTCTGTGTATTTCTGCGTAAAAGTGCTTTACCTGCTAGGATTTTCTGTGTGTATCTCATCTAACCCATTCATAGGAGATTCATTGTTAGGCATTTTTAAGTGTCATAATCTTCTCCACTGTCTGCCTGAAGTTATTCAAGGACTGATTTTTGTTTTGCTTAAAACTTATTTAACTCTAACAGGAGGTGAACAGATGAAATTGTATCCTTTGCAAATCATAACTAGTTGAGGCAGTTTATTCTTGTCTTAAATTCTATGAAATCTATACATTTAGCAAAATTTTTCACCAGCTTCTTATTTTTCCTTCTTATATTAACAAAGTTAATTACTGGAACATGCTACACTTGGTTCCTCATTCCAACTTGATATTAAACAGTAATGACTGGTGTTTTCAAACCAATTTTGCATGTGCATCAGTTTAAGAAACAAAATGTTTTTGTTGAAAAAACACCTTTCATGTAAGTTTCAAGTGTGCTGTACATGTCCCTGACATCCACAAAAAAGAGATACTATCTGGGTAATTTGTCACACAGCTTAGCTGTTGGGGTTGACTTACAATAACTATTTTTCTATTTCTATATTGCAAATTACAGGATTTGCAGTACAGTAATCATATTGTAAAACCTGAGAATCTCAACGGATCTCAAAGCAGGATGGGAAAGGGGGGAAAGTTGTGAGCCAGATGTCTCTGCTCTATTTCTTCCTCCTGAAATTCCCTTACTGGCAGTTAAGAGCATCAGATGTTCTGAAATCTCCTCTGTTTGGCGCTAGCTGATTGTTTTGCCCTGCACCCTGGGTGAAATTCAGGTCAGCCTGTTTACTCCACCTGACTGCTCAGCTGGAAAAACAGCTGAATAGTGCTTAAGATTTCCAAGAAATCTATGACTGAGCCCCAAGTGACACTTATAGCTTAAAAAGAACAAAACTCCATTTTGTTAGTTTAGGAGGGGTTGGTTGTGAAATGCAACCACATTAGGGAGTAAATGATACAGTTCAGAAACTTTCAGTTAACTGTCAACCAGACTTTTCACTTAAAGTGGCTAGACTTATTTCAATTCTGTAATAAATATATAGTAAATACATTGCAAAATTATTCTGTAATAATAAAACCCTCACATCATCTAGTCCCTCTTGCAGCATTTCTGGAAATATCTGAGGCAGATCTGTACAATGAAGTCTATCTAAAACTTTTCTAGTCTACAGAGTTGACATTTGTCATAATTACTGTTCATGTGTGCTGCATAAGCACACATATCAAAGGCAAAGCAATGCTGATTGCCCTACAGTCTAATAATGAAGGCAGACCATAAGTAAAGAAATTGTAAGAAACAACTCTATAACCTTTCAGTTTCTGAAGATGCTGCTGAGAAGATCCTCTTCTCAAAGAACATGCTGCAGATCTTCAGGTTCTCTCTAGGGCAGAAACCTGCGCTTCCTATCAACCAACAGAAACAAAAGAGTTAGTGTAAATATAGATACAGCATATGCCCTAATTGGATACTGTAGCTGAGTTTCTCAGATTCTGTCATGGTTCTTCTGTATGGGCACTGTCTGGTCTTTTAAGACAAGCAGCTGCCTTTTTCTTCAGCTTTTAATCACCTAAGCACCTTTTGATTGGAAAATTTTCTTCAGCACTGTCCAGGAAAATCATATGGTTGTTGGTGTTGCTCAGGGCCATGAGGACTGTTTATCCCCAAGTAAAACATGGTAGAGAAGCAGCAGGTCTTGTTCACCATTAGTAGAGACTCACATGAATTTTCCTAGAGAGGACAGAAATATAAAATATTTGTGTGTAGTTTTATATATTGTACATGCATATGTATACACATATGTACAGACATATATACATATACGTATAGATTTTCATAACAAATGTAATTGAAGTACAGTAAACCCTAAGTACTTTCATGAACTTATGGTAAAATTATAAGTCTACATATACGCTAGTAAATTAGACATCTAGGAGGTGTCGTGGTATAGAAACAATCTGGCACAAAATGGACCTGCACCTGTACTGGTAAAGGCACTACCCTCCAAAACATGGCAATTGTGTCCCAAGTGTGAACTAGCTAGAATAATGCCTGGCAGGGAACATATCCATAGGCTTTTTTTTGTGCTCAAACACCATACCAGCATCATGTGCTCCTTTCTTTTCCTCCCCACAGAATGTGTCAGCATTTTTGTAGTTACTGCAAAGGACCCCAATACATACTCCCCCTAGAGAGGCAGTGCCTGAGAGTTCAGTGCTGATAGCTGTTATTTAACCTCAAGATCTCAAATATTTGAAAGCTCTGCTATTAACACATTTGTTGGTAGGTTTCATGAAAAAACACCTTTCTTGCCTTTTCCAGCCAGTGTTGTTATCTTCTTCAGAAAGGGTGAGCCACTCCTGCGTAGGGCATGCATGGTGCAGTGCAGTACAGTGCTGTCAATAGCCATTCTCTACAAACCCCTGCATTGCCAGCTGAAATCTGCCACAATAGTACTAGGAAACATTACACTCCTCTGCAGACTACTTCTTGGAAGAAATTGGGACAGAACGGGCTTCCAGAGTTTATTCTGAGAGTATGGCATGACTTTTTCAGTGTTGTGCCTAGTGGAAAGGGCTTCTCTGCAGCACAAGGGTTGGACTAGGGAGCTGGAGGAGAAGGAGCTGAGCCAACCATGCTATATCCCTGTGGTTTGATGGTCCCCTCATGTGCCTTTCAGACTTCTCTGGAACGGCACCTAGCCTTTGCATGCTCCCCTTGGGAGTTTGTTTGTTCTCAGCACAGCCACACGCTCTGACACTGCACATTATTAAATGTGCTGCCGTCACTATGGGGTACCCTGTTCCCTTGCTTTTCCCTCTGCTATTGCCTTTCCTCACAGAACTGAACATACATGTTAAAGGTTTATGGGAAAGGGTCAGGATGAGGTGCTTCTAAAATCAATAGTGAAGATGGAGTGAAGATACTAGAAACACTTTGAACCACGTTATTAACCTTTGTTTGCAGCTGCCTCTTTCTTCTTTCACGTAGCTTGAAGGGATTATCCTTTACTTTTCTGTTAGTAGGTCTTTGCTGCTTTATAATTTGCTCTTCAGTCTCCTCTGCCACTGTAAAACTGTTTCACATTGTCCTTGAAGCCATTCTGTCCCCAAAGGGTGCTTTACTTGAGTTTAAATTCACCCCCAAGTAGATGGCATAAGTTATTTTATGTAGTTTGGGCTCTTTCAAGGGCTGTCTTTACTGCCTTTGAAGAAGCCTCTGAGCCTGGGGGCAAAGGCCCTTGTCTTCTAATGTATGCTTTGACTTTGACTTTGTCAGAATGATTACTTGTATACATTGGTGGGAAAGTTAATGAAATTGGATTTTAATGCATGTGTTGGGACAAGGCAGTAGAATACATCCACTACAGCAACTTAATATCTTGTGAGTTTCAGAGAAACAGAATCTTCTTTTCTCTCTGATGCAGCAATGCACTATTTGCTGCATACAGGTAATTTTTCTATGAAAGTTCTTGGGGTTCCAAAGGATAACATAAACATGAGGGTACAGACCAGGAGGGCAGTACGTACTGTCCTTCAGGAAAGATGCCTTGGTAAATTGAGACAAATGCCAAGATGCAGCACTTTGAATGGCACCTCTGCCTTCTAATTTAAAAACCTTGGTTTGAAATATATTGCCATGTCTTATCAAGTCACTTACTAGTAAATATCTGTCTGAGTGTTTCACTATTTTTTTCAAGTTAAAAGTTGCCTTTCTTAGATTACATGGGGCCGCATATAAATGGCTTTTGAAATATATATTATATGTATAACAAGAAACCAGAAGCTTGTAGGAAAAAATTGAATGGAAACTCACATGAATAAAGTTTATAGCCTAAGGAACTGAGCCAGTGCTTGCATTTTGGAAACAAATTCTTTGACACTTTTCATTCTTAATATACTGCTGAATATATGAATGAGAAGATTCTTCCAGCCTGCAAGTTTTGACTCCTGAACAACATCTTGTTATCATGCAAAATTATATCTTCTGTTTTTAGAAGCCCAACAGCAAACAACCTAAAGATTTGGCATATGTCTCATGTATTATAAACTTAACATACCGTAGACTTCCACAGTGCAAATGACACAAATGTCTGTGCAGGTCACTCTTAGAAACTGGCCACAATGTTATTCAGAATAGAGAGGCACTATTAAAATGTTGATTAAAATACCTTCACTTCATGTTTGAGAAGCATATGTTTCCTAATGAATGACTGTAAGATACCACTTCTAGCGAGATCACTCTTTTGCAAATCATATTACCTTGAAAATCAAAGCATGGATGCAATTTGAGAAGAGCAAGGGAGAACAAGCATTGACTGTATATTTTAATTT
Organism: Vanellus vanellus; assembly: GCF_965231255.1. Lineage (NCBI taxonomy): Eukaryota > Metazoa > Chordata > Aves > Charadriiformes > Charadriidae > Vanellus > Vanellus vanellus. Next base: position 23,407,613 of record NC_138911.1, on the reverse strand, counting down.
TCTCTTCATGTTTGTTTAAAAAAAAATAAAATTGAAAAGATGCCCTCAATTTGGATTTGGATGCCCAGGAGGTGGTTTACTGTAGTGCATTAATCTCTTCACTGTGACTGTAGGCTATGAGCCTGAGACAAATTGAGTCAGTCAGGCTTTATCTCTTCAATTCTGTACTCACTTGTCAAGAAAACCTTGAAATAATAACAGAAAGAAGGTGGAATTGTTTGGAATGGTAGCAGAGGTGAAAGTCAAGATACAGGGTCTCTTCTTAAGGTGTGTTTCCCATATTCTGTTCAGCTAGAACACAAACAATGTTCAAAACACATATCTCAAAAGCTTAATTTATGAATACGTAAGAAATATGTGCATGGATTTTGCATTAAGATTCTAGTGTTGTACTAGAGAAGAATATAAGGGAACAAAGGTTAAAAACTCAGTCCAAAGATGCAGTAACATTTTTGTAGCTTCAGCAGCAAATTTGCATAATATGCAAGCCTCTGTCAGACACATTCCCAGGACAGGGAATCCAAAAGACTGATTTATAAAAGCTGGCTACAAAGAAAGCAAGAGTCTATTTGTGCGAAACAAATTGAATCTGACCCACAAAATCCAGAGGACTACTCACAATATTGCTGACATCCACATGCTGCATACTTGCAGCTAGTGAATATCTGAGAAGTGGGTAGGATTAAGTGCAATACTTGAGACCCAGAAGATGAAGAGCTTAATTTAAAGCTTCAGGAGGGGGACTTTCAAGTGTAATTGTCGAAAAGTAGGTTATAACTCATATCTGAGGCAACCTTCCTTGCACTGGCCACTAACATCTTCCTTTGAGAATGAGGAAAAGAGAATGAAATACTTGGTTTCAAGAATAAAACAATTTAGTTAGGGCAAGGAATGATATGAGGGAGAGAAATGTACATATGCCTTATTTCCAGAAATAGTTACACCTCTCCAGCTCATAGAATCTGAAAAATGCCTGACATCTCTCTTATCTTCAGAGTAAAAACCAGATAGTTGTGAACTCATTGATCCTCATCATCATCTCTGCTCAACTGGTCTGGACCTCCAGACTTGTTTCATCTACGTCAAGCACTTTTTCTGCAGCCCTTAGCTCAAATGAGATTTCCTCTGAAATAAGCGTATGAATAAAGCTGCTCTTCCTTCCACATACCACTCAATTCCAAGTGCAGGAGCTGTGTTTCCTTCCACAAACTAGCTAATAGTTTTGGTCACTCCCCTCAGCCCCTGAACAGTTTTCAGTGCAATCTTACTTTCACCTCATATGGAAGAGCTCCAGGGAATGCTGGAGCTTTTTCATTTAAATTTGAAAGCCAACAAAATGTCATTGAACTTTGGGACATGAAAGAGAAGAAGATGAGATTCTAAAAGAAACTGCATGTTTCCCAGAATTTAGTTATTAGGTTCTTTTATGTTACATCTCATTCTGTCCCATACCTAGCAGTACAAAATTTGTGCACTATAGAAATGAGGTTTTGTTAAGAAACAGTAAAACTGTGAAGTTCTGGGAAAAATACTGTTTCCTCAGGTCAAAATTCAAAATTCAGGTCAAAAATACACAATATTCTCCTTCCAAAAACTAAGAAGGAAACTTATTGAAATGGATGGAAGCAAGTACCCAGCAATGTGTCATTATTACAAAGGCTTTGTAGAAAAAAAGTTTCCAACAAGGAATGGTCTAAAGAATGCCTCCTTAAAACTAAAAATATTTTTCATAGTAATGAATTCTGACCATATTGTGTGGGAAGCTTTTTGAAAAACAACGGACACGTTGAAATAATGAGCTTATGAATTTTGTGCAACAGAAGAGATAAAAGACAAGCTGGTACAGTCTGAAGGTCGACATGAAGGAGGAATTCACAGGAGGAATTCACACGCTGATACTGAAACTGCTGCGACCCCTAAATAGATGCTGAATGTGTATTGCTACAGCTGTATTTAACCAATAATAGTTTGTGTGTATAAGCTTAAAGGCCAATGAGCACAAGACACGATGCTAACCCACGTTGTAGTAAAAGTATATAATACTTCAAGTGGTGTAATAAAACGGCTTCAGCATGATCATATTGGTCTGCATCTGAATCCCACTGCAATATTGCAATGGTTACATTTTTTCATAGAATCATTGTATGGTTTACATTGGAAGCGATCTTAAAGATCATCTAGTTCCAACCCCCCTGCCATGGACAGGGACACCTTGCACTAGACTACTTTGCTCAAAGCCCCATCCAACCTGGCCTTGAACACTTCCAGGGATGGGGCATCCACAACTTCTCTGGGCAACCTGTTCCAGTGCCTCACCGCCCCCATAGTGAAAAATTTCTTCCTGATATCTAATCTAAATCTACCTTCTTCCAGTTTGAAGCCATTACCCCTTCTCCTATCACTAGGTGCCCTTCAGATACTGGACGGCCGCTATAAGGTCTCCCCGGAGACTTCTCTTTTCCATGCTGAATAAGCCCGACTCTCTCAGCCTGTCTTCACAGGAGAGGTGTTCCAGCCCTCTGATCATCTTAATGGCCCTCCTCTGGACTTGCTCCAACAGGTCCATGTCTTTCTTGTGCTGAAGACTCCAGAGCTGGATGCAGTACTCCAGGTGGGGTCTCATGAGAGTGGAGTAGAGGGACAGAATCACCTCCCTTGACCTGCTGGCCATGTTTCTTTTGATGCAGCCCAGGATACGATTGGCCTTCTGGGCTGCAAGAGCACATGGCCAGCTCATGTTGAACTCCTCATCCACCAACACTCCCAAGTCCTTCTCCTCAGGGCTGCTCTCAATCCAGCCTCCGCCCAGCTTCTATTTTTTCCTTGGGATTGCCCTGACCCAGGTGTGGGACCTTGAACCTGGCCTGGTTGAATTTCATGAGGTTCTCATGGTCCCAGGTCTCAAGCCTTTCCATGTCCCTCTGGATGCTATCCCTTCCCTCCACCATGTCAACTGTTCCGCACAGCTTCGTGTCGTCAGCAAATTTGCTGAGGATGCACTCAATCCACTTGCCCATGTCTCCAACAAAGATGTTAAACAGCACTGGCCTCAGCACCAACCCCTGAGGAATGCCACTCATTACTGTTTTCCACTTGGACATGGAGCTGTTGACCGCAACTCATTGAGTGCGGCCATCCAGCCAGTTCCTTATGCACCAAGTGGTCCATCCATCAAAGCCGTGTCTCTCCAATTTAGAGACAAGGATGTCATGTAGGACAGTGCCAAATGCTTTGCACAATTGCAGGCAGATGATTTCTGTTGCTCTCCCCTTATCCACCAATGCTGTAACGCCATCATAGAAGGTCACTGAAGTTGTCAGGCATGACTTGCTCTTAATGAAGCCCTGTGGCTGTCACCAATCACCTCCTTATTTCCTATGTGCCTTAGCAGATTTTCCTGGAGGATCTGCTCCATGATCTCGCCAGGCACAAAGGTAAGACTGACTGGCCTGTAGTTCCCTGGATATTCCTTTTTTCCCTTTTTAAAAATGAGGGTTATGTTTCCTGTTTTCCAGTCAGTGGGAACTTCACCGGACCGCTACGACTTTTCAAATATAATGGCAAGTGGCTTAACAACTTCATCTGCCAGTTCCCTCAGGACCCGTGGATGGATTTCATTAGGTCCCATGGACTTGTGTACCTTCAGGTTCCTTAGATGGTCTCGAACTTGGTCTTCTCCTACAGTGGGTGGTTCTTCATTCTCCTAGTCCCTGCCTTTGCCTTCTGTGACTTGGGTGGTGTGGTTAGGGCCCTTGCTGGTGAAGACCAAGGCAAGAAAGTCATTGAATACCTCAGCCTTCTCCATATGCCGGGTAACCAGGTCTCCTGTTCCCTTCCAGTGAGGGCTCATATCTTCCTTAGTCTTCCTTTTATCATTGACATGCTTATAGAAGTTTTTCTTGTTGCCCTTGAAGTCCCTGGCCAGATTTAACTCTGTCCAGGCTTTAGCTTTCCTAACCTGATCCCTGGCTGCTTGGACGGCTTCTCTGTATTCCTCCCATCCTACCTGTCCTTGCTTCTGCCCTCTCTAGGTCTCCTTTTTGCTTTTGAGTGTGTCCAGAAGCTCCTTGTTCATCCATGCAGGCCTCCTGGATTTTTTGCCTGACTTCTTTGTTGGGATACATTGCTCCTGAGCTTGGATGAGGTGATCCTTGAATACTAACCAGCTTCCTTGGGCACCTCTCCCCTCCAGGGCTTTATCCCATGGTACCCTACCAAGCAGATCCCTGAAGAAGCCAAAGTCTGCTCTCCTGATGTCAAGGGTGGTGATCTTGCTGCACACGCTCCTCACTGCCCAAAGGATCTTGAACTCCACCATTTCGTGATCACTGGAGCCAAAACTACCCTGGAGATTAACGTTCTCCACTAACCTATACTTGTTGGTAAGGTCAAGGTCCAGCAGAGCTCCTCTCCTCATTAGCTTCTCTACCACATGGACAAGGAAGTTGTCAATGATGCTTTCCAAGAATTTCCTGAATTGCTTTTGCCCTCATATGTTGTCCCTCCAACAGATATTGGGGTGGTTGAAGTCCCCATGAGGATCAGGGCCTGTGAAAGCGATGCTGCTTCTATTTGTCTATAGAGAGCCTCATCCGGTCTGCCATCCTGGTCAGGTAGCCTGTAGCAGACCCCCACTGTAATGTCACCTGCCCCTGACCTCCCTTTAATCCTGACTTATAAGTTCTCAGTTGGCTCCTCATCCATCCCAGGTGGAGATCCATGCACTCCAGCTGGTCATTGACATAGAGGGCAACACCCCTTCCTCATCTCCCCTGCCGAATGAGCCCATATCCTTCCATTTCAGCACTCCAATCATAGAAGCCATCTCACCACTTCTCCATGATGCCAACGAGATCATACCCTTGGAGGCCTACACACGTCTCTAACTCCTTTGGTTTGTTCCCCATGCTATGTGCGTTTGCACAGAGGCTCTTAGGCACGGTCCCCACTGTTTCCTAGTTGGTTCCTATTACTTCAGGAGCCCCTGACTCCTCTCCATACGACTTCGAGTGTGCTGCAGTGTACTCAGCACATTTTGAAGCAACAGGCTGAGGGCCCTTGTTAACACCCCATCCCTCAAACCTCCGTGTGTCGTCCCTTGGCTTGTGATGGGAAAGCCTAATAATATCCCCCTCCCCTACGAAGTCTAGTTTAAAGCTTGGTGAATGAGCCCCACTAGTTCCTGAACAAAGACCCTTTTCGTGCTTTGAGAAAGATGAACCCCATCTGACACCAACAAACCTGGTGCCATGTAGGCCATCCCATTCTCAAAAAAACCCCACAACTGCGGTGGTGACACCAGCCACAGAACCATGTATTAACAGACTGAGTGCATCTGTTTCTTCCAATGTCACTGCCCGTAACTGGGAGGAGACAAGAAAAAATAACCTGTGCCCCAGATTCCCTTACTAACTGTCCCAAGGCCCTGAAGTCTCTTTTAATCACCCTTGGGCTAAGTGTTGTGACTTCATTGCCACCCATATGGAAGAGCAGCAGTGGGTAATAGTCCGAGGGCCGTACCAAGCTAGGAATTTTTTTAGTGCTGTCCCTAAGCCGGGCCCCAGGGAGGCAGCATACTTCCCTAAGAGGAGGATCTGTCCAGCATATTGGACTCTCTGTCCCTTTAAAACAACTAGCAATGAAGTCCTGAAATTTTATTGCTAGCTAGTCTTTCATGGCAACATTTTACTCTGTCTTCTCCAAGGATATGTGTTATATCAAGGATATGTCACATGTGTTATGTGACCTCCAATTCCCAGGTAATTTGGGAATGGATAAGCAAGTAAGCTGTAAGCACCTGGAAGACAGCAAGGTCATGGGTGACATAGTGAGGATATGCCATGAGTAAGTCTTGTCAAGCAAGTCATCTTTTCTTCTATGTTAGCTAATACTTGGAATTTACTGAGGCTTTGAAACGGACTCAGAACAGTCTCAAAACAAAGCCAGAGAGGGGAAATATGTTCTTGATGATATTAACACTGTTCAGATGCCAACTTGCATCTAAATGGTGTTTTATTGGAAGTAGAAGGGTCTAAGGACAGACAAATAAAGTTTGAAAGTAGAGTTGGTATCACATTTTAGTATCATTGATATACTTAATTAGACAACCTTTTAGGCAAACATACATTTGTTAGCCAAAAGAAATAGATTTCAAAACTCAACACAAACTGAGAAAAATTGCGCATTTTTTACTCAGATTTCTGAGTAAGTCTCTAGAATTCAGATGGTTGGTGTATAGTGAGCAGAACAACAGTGGGGAGAGAAGTAAGAAATTCTTAATAAATTAGGTAAGGGAAAGGAGACAATGGTTTATAGCATGCAAAATGGAAAGGATAGCAGAGGATAGGAAGACTAGAACGTACTAAACTCCTAAAACCTACTTTTTTCTAGATGTGAAAAAAAACCACAGAAATGAATTATGAATTTTAATTTGCAGAATCTTCTTTTTCAGAAGTTATGCAATTTCCCCTTTGGGTTTGAGACTAAAGACATGATGGAATATGAATTTTGCAGGGCATGTTCATCCACTAGAAATGTGTGGTCTTATGCAGGTTTTCTATGTGAATTATTATTCTTGTATGGAAAAGTTGCTTACTTTCACCTCCACAGTTACCATGAGAGTATGGTGTACTTGATGAAGTATGCAGCTGTAAGATTTGTTGGGTACTAATTGTTCTGTGGTTGAGAATATTTATTGTAGTACAGCAGAGATATGTTGGTACATTTTCTGTTCTTTGCTCAGGCAAAACCTATATTCATTTAGTGTGCTTCAGAGCACAAGGAGTTTCCTTTCAAAATGAGTTTAGTGAGGCTGCAGGGCTGTTTGATGAGTAAGGTGTTTCTTGTAATGCAAGTTGTAATTATTTAATGACATTTTGTAAAGGTTCTGGGATAGGATGGGACAGTAGAAGGTGTACATTCAGTGATGGGTGGAAGTGTCATTTTGTACTTAAACATTTATTCACATAGTGTTTCACATCTCTTCCAAAAACTCTTTTCTACACGAGTGTTCCTGATGGATAAAAACCTTCTTTATTGCTAAAATGAGCACCGCGAGTACTCTTCTAGTAGTTGAGGCAGAGGCCTCGACTGTATGTAAAGGCTTTTAGGGAGCTATTTTTGATGCCTGCAGATGTACTGGCTTTTAGTTTTCTATTTGTCACACTTGCAAGTTACCACTGCTGATGTTGCTATAAGAAACGGGTGCTAGTGTATGAGTGTTGCAGTGGCAGTTTGATGGAGAGTGGTGATTATTGAATTTGTGGTAAAAATCAATAAGGGAGTCCGAATTTCCAATCCAGATAATAAAGACGTCATCTATAAATCTCAGGTAGACTGTCAGCTCAGTGATACAATTATTTAAGAACTGTTCTTCATTCTAGTTCTTGAAAAGGTTGTCATAATGCAGGACTGGAGAGAAGTTATCAAAAGAGAAGCACGTTTCAGTTAAATATTGCAAGTGGCTGTGGATTGAGTGCTATTCAGTAGTTTCATTGATGGTCTGGATGATGGAATAGAGAGGATGGATGTCTTCTATTTGGTACAGATGTGAATGGTATTAAACTATTAAGATCTTTAAGGCTCTTGTGCAGGATTGGAATAAAAAATATGCTAATAAAATTGGAAAAACAGACTGGAAAAAGCAGAATAGAATTTAACAAGAACAAAAGCAAGGTTGTACAGTGAGAAAGAAACAATGGTTTGCCCAAATACAAGTTGAGGAAAAAGCTGGTAAGGGAATGGATGATGGCAGCAGCATATTGGCACCCAGTATTGTGCTGTTGCAAAAGGGAAAACATTGCTCAAGATAAATGAATGAGTTCCTCCACTTAGCAAGAGGTATTACAGACAGTTATACATACATTTTAAAATCTGATTGGACAATTTCAGTAGACAGTGAAATACTATTACATTATATATATTATACATTCCATCCTACTTATAAATTTGGCATCAAGCTGTCATGTTACCTCATTGTGTAAATACATTCAAACAGCTGTCTATAAATGAAAGTTTATTCCTGAGTAGCACTTAACATAACACATATCTTTTGAAGATCTATACCTCCAAACTTCATGAATTCTTTGAATGATGATTTACATAATATAACTCTTGACCTTCCATCTTTGTGGAGTAAAATTATGAGTGCAATGAATCTATAATAATTGTGTAATGAAAACCTCTGGCCTTAATATTAGCCCCTATTTCTCACAGCAGAACTTAGATTGCACCAACTGTTCATGTAGATTACTGATTCATCTTTAAATCTCATTCATATGATGAATAATTGTGAGAAATAAGTAGATGATGTATGAGCAATTTGTGACAGTAAATAGATTCTTGAAGTGAATTATTGAATTTTGGCATATTCAATAACTTCAAAAAACATTCATAAACATGAAAAAATGTTTATTGTACTTACATGTGTACACATTTTGTAGTTTATTACATCATAATTACTCCATAATTGCTCAGTGACTGTAATATTTATGTTTTCTTCTATATTAGATTTACCCTTATAGATAAAAAGTTCTTGCATAAACAGCATCGTAACTCATTTCAGAGTACAGCAGATTGTTTTCATGAAACAGCTATTTTTAATGGAATTTTGGATGTCAGATATTGAAAATGGAAAAAATATGGCAATAGTTCTTTATATGTTTTTCTTTACATTTGTTTGTACAGGGTGTTTAGTGCTGCATTATAAACTCTTGTCACCTCAGAGACCATAGGCTTTTTTGATCAACATTTACCTGTGGCTGTCTGAAGCCCATTGCCACAAACAACTTCACATTAGCTGAACAGCTAAAGTTGTGGAAAGGGATTTCCTGCTGGTAGACAGCAAGGGAATGGAAAGAGTATCTGGGGATAAAGGAAGGGGGTTTAAACTTATAGCCTACCTTCAAATTAGTTAATCTTCCTTTAATTGAGAATTTTTTACTCCTGTATTTACTATTGTACACTGGAAACAAATGATTTCCTAGAAAAATGCACCTGACATGATTGCTGTCTAAGACATCATCAAGTAAGTGATAATGCTTCATATGTTTGTTTAGAAGACCTTGAGACAATTTTCCATGCCCTTCGGGTACAAGTTTATTACTGAATTTCTTTCCCTCCTGTTTCTCAGCATGAACTGTATCACCCTGCAGAGCTGACTCCACTTGGAGAGGGAGGGGGCTGTCAGGGGCTATGCAGAAGGGACCCTCCTTGCACCCCTGTTCCAGAAGACGGTGTAGGAACAGGTAGGGCAGTCAAGGTGAATGCTTCACTGCTAAATTCATCCTAGAAAACAGAGACGCCTGGACACAAGCGTTTGGAAGCTGTGAACCGCTAGGGTTCTCCCAGGGTCAAGAGCAGATTGCCCTGTCAAGGACTGCTTGAACTGTACCAGGATATCTATTGCTATCAAACGCATGGTGATTTTTGAGCTAATGCTGCTATTGCATTTTCACTTCCGTGAATGTAGCCAGGATGACCAAGGTAAAAGTGAAGCTTCTTCACTCCCAGGCCATTTCATGCCTCTGTTCTTGATCTCTTTGACCTGGACATTGTACTCCCATGTGGTTGGCACATGATGTATTAGAAAAATGAGATACTACCTTAAAACTCCTGGCAATGATAATTTTATGTGCAATGTTGGAACTGTATGTGGCATGCCCAGAAACATAATGTGTGGAGACACAAAAGAGTATAATGACATAAACTCCGCTGGTGAAGTTTTGGAGGAGTGTGCCTAGTGTAGAACAAACCTGCCTGTTGCTTGGACATGCTGATTATAGGACATGGACAAAGTTACCGATTCCTAAAGTTACACAGGGTTTTGTCATAACAGGAGCTGGTAGGATCTGTTCAAAGTAAGGCTCAGGATGATCAGAGGATCTACTCTTATGTTTTCTTCTGGGTGGTATTTTATTTAGTGAGATAGTTGCATCCCTATGCTATTTGAGTACTTCTATTAGCATACAGCATGCAGGATTTAGGATGAATATAAGATCCCATCACAAAGTTCAATGTTAGAAGTGAAAGTACAAACAGATTAACAAACGTCCAAGAATAATCAAAGGCTTGAAAATAAAAGAAAATTTCCAGCCAGCAATAATGAGATAATGAGAAAAATTTCCAATAGAAATCAGGTTAATAAAAAACCCCTTTGCATTAAGGCAGAGCTTTCTCCGTTTATGAAAGGTGTCATCTCTAGTGCAGTTGCCTCTAGTAGTAGAGAGCTGACTCAAGAGCTTTTCTCCTCTTTTTCCCTTTTCCCTAGGCCTGTGTATCTAATTGCATTTGGTTCTTCCATATTCAAACAAGATAGGGTTTTTTTTTTTCATTTTGTTACTTTTTAATTTAGGATCTTCTCTAACAGCACCAGAATTGCAGATTCCCAGGACTTCTAATTAAGAAGTCCTTGAGTTAACAGTGATAGTATCATTTTAATCTTCCGGGTAGGCAGTGTTTTGTGGTTTAGTCATTACAATGCAAAATACAAAACTAATGCATTATTCTTTCATTTTACTGCCACAACTCAGCTGTGAGGGATTTTTTATGTTTTGCTTTTCCTGATGACACCATGTATTTATCTGCTGCCTCTTCGCCAGATGGTTTATGGCCAGATTGCTGCCTAATTGCAGGATTGTCTTTTGATCATGCAACTCAGTGTATAACATCAAGTACTTACTCAAAGACCCACTAAAAGGTTCTCATATACACTTAAAGGAAAAGAAAGGGGGGTAAAGGAGAAAAAGGAAAGCGAAGATATCAATGTTTGATAATTCACAGCAAGCGGTGTCTTTTTTAAGAAAGGCACAAATGAGACTTCACATCAGATTAGATGAGCTTCTAGTAAGGAGGTGTGATTCCATTACCAGACTTGAAATGTCTGAAAAAAAAAATACCCAAACACATGGATAGCTCCTTGATTTAAAACAAAAGCAAGCAAGCAAGCAAACAAACAAACAAAAAACAACACAAAACCCAAACCAGAGCAACTGTGTAACAACTCTGCCAGTCCTGCAGGCTGTGACATTATTTTCATGACAAAAGCAGTGACAATGAATTTTCAGTGTAATAAACATACCTTTGTTGCATGCAGTGGCAACAACGTAATGGGTGTTCCCCATAACGAAAAATGTTGTGAAGTAAAACACTTACAAGAAAAAATCATTCTTATGAGCTAATGCACTCTCCTGTGCCCTCCCACTCTCTACCATTAAGACAGGTGTGAGAGGAGAAAAGAAAATCAAATATAGTAGCTATTTATATTGCTGTTAGGATCTAGATGTGTTAAAATATTTATGGAAGCAAAGCATTTAGTGCTTTACATTTGTCTTGTCTTTCGTGTTTTAGTTTGGTTTGGACTTTTTTTTGCCAGATACCAGTAGACTTGCATTGCTTTACAGCTCACCAAATAGCTAGTGCAGAGAGGAGCCTATTCTGTTCCTGGAGAAGCCAAATTCTCTGCTTTATGTCCTTGCTGTCTCAGGATAGATGACAGAGGGGAGATTGCATGAAGCTTCCCTGGTTATACTAAGTCCTGATAAGTGGATCAGGAAGTTATACATGTATGGACACTGATTATAAATTTAATGTTTGAGTATATGATGAAAAAGATCACTTCTGATTTTTTGCAGTGGAAGCAGATAAAGGGAGAGATAAATCACTATTTATCTAGGTGAGTACTCTTTGTATTAAAACACGTAATGCTTAACCAGTAGCTTTTTCTTGCCTTAGGATCCACTTTGACTTTTGCACTCTGTTGTTTCACTCTATAGAGCTATATTAACCTTTAAACTAAACATATCGATTTAGAAACTGAGCAGGTGAGGCTATTCTACCTCTTGAAATCAAGAGATTTTGCATGTGGTCTACGTTTGCATAGCAGGACCCAGATGAGGAAGATGCATGCTTTTCACCCAGATAAGTGTTATCACTTGTTCTGCTACTCACTTTATCTTCTGCTCTAACCTTTATTTCAAGATTCATATTTCAGTTATCCTCCACCTAGACAGTACACAGCATTACTCAGAATGATTTTGGTGTTCTTGTAAGTAGTCCTGAAATTTTGTACAATATCCTTGGCTACTTAAGTCACTGCAGGATAGTTTCATTCAACTCCAAATCTGTGATACAGTGATTTTCATTTTCACTTATCTAGACTTTTTGCTAAGTTTTATGTCATCTATTCTAGTTTGGACGGAAGAAAATTATATGCCTAACTCATTCTAAACTGGAAAAATGGACTTTCTTTCATTACTCAAGGAATACTTTATTTAAAATATGACAGACAGGAAAGATTTCTCACTCCTGTTCTCTCTTTAGTTCAATTGTTCTAGCTCACATTGGTCTCTTATCATCTATGCCATCCATGGTTATGCGGATTTTCATTGGCCTAAGATACAGGTGACATCCAGTCTCTTAAGAAGAGCAGCTATTTTCAGTCTCGTGTTGGATATATTTTATCCAGATATATTTTATTCACCTTGGAATTTGTGTTACAGATTAATATTTTAGGTTATCTACTCACAATCCTTGGATGTCAAAGACTGTAGCTGGCAATATTTCTAGAAAGGGCATTAATGTGTAAAATATAGTTAATAGACAGTGAAAAAGATCACCTAAAAAAATCCAATTTGGTTTTATTTGAATAAAAATGGGCTCCTCCTTAGGAAGCTGGCAGTAGTATAAATCTATCTCAGAAATTAGATCACCTTTCAAGCTGCTGTCAACTTTAGAACTTCCTTGCATATCAAGAATATGTATAATGTCCTCTTTCTCTCAGCAACAGCAGGCAAAAATCTAAATACAAAAAAGGGAAAATGTGCTTATTTTGTTTAAAACAAAGAACAAAGATACTTGAACTTGATTTTAAATTTAAGTGAAAATCTGCTTGTATTCAGAAACTCCTAGACTTGGAAACTAGAGTAATTGGCTTATTAAGTCATACTATATATAATTAAAGCATAAATTAAGCACATATGTTTCTCATTCTCTTGCAATACAAATAAATGGTGCATATGGGCATATGCACAAATGCACAACAAATGGTGCACATGTCAGAAAGCTCAATATACATTATGATTTCAAAGTAAAATTTTTAAACAAGATATTTAATATCCAGTTCTGATTCCAGATTTCTAACATTAGCTTTTTGATAGACAAGATCTTTCATCAAACAATAAGTTTGCTCTTAAGATTATTGAACTCTTGCATAATGCACATGCAATTATGTAATTCTTTATAATGAATCATTTCCAAACTTCACACAATGCTGTAACTACTGTGATTTTGCAAAGAAGGAATTTTGAAAATGCCTGTCTCAGAAGCAATCTAGCTGGTTTTGTTCCCTTTAGTTCTATCTATTGCTCTAAATCCTCCAAGTTTGTGCATTGTTATGAAAGACAAATTAAAATTAAGATGATGGTACTGTAGCAGGACAAAAACTAGTGATGCAAACAGGAAAACCATGGGGTTTTCTTTGTTGTTCATAATACTGATAAGTAAATAATTTTTCAGAGCCTATTCACTCATCAGTTCTAAAGTTCCTCTAAGGTAAGTTTTATGTATATGACCAAAGTGTAGCACATGGCCAAGATTTTTTTAAAGGTTCAAAATGCAACATCATAATGGGATGAAATCCATTGATTTCAAATTAATGTTAGATTCCATTTCAGATTCCATGTCTGTCTCTTGGTATACCTTGTGTGTGTATATGGCTCTTCCCTCCCACTTTCAAAAACACTGTTTTCTCCTGCTTTTATGAGAAACACCTATTTAAGCAGAAGAAATAACAAGGAAAATTGCTGAAAAAAATATGAAAAGAAGCAAGATACCTTTTGCTCTAATCTTTTGGTTACCACCATGTCTGTAATATTTGACTGTTGCAAATAGTAGAAAATAAAAGCAAGCTTCAGTAATTTTCATGCATAAATTGACAGCATTCCTTTAAATTAGAGTTCATATTAATTAGTTTCTGCTGTCATATGGCCAAAGACAGTTATTTTTCATTCCCTTGGCACATGAAGGTTTAATGAGAGATTGTCTGCTTGAATAAGCATTGCCAAAAGTCATTAAATGTTCCCTAAGTGTCATTTTCCCAAATAAACCATTCAAGACGCATTCAAAAATCTATGTAATATGTTGGTCGTGGATCATCCCTTATATTACAGAACACTGGTTTGTCTTAGGTATCCTGTTGCCCTTTCAGCGTGAGTAGAACCAAGTCCTACCAGCCAGTTAATATAACTATGCTGGAATATAGTGTAAGTTTGTCACAGTCTTTTCCTTCTCTGTTTTCCAGCTGCCCTCTTCCTTGCTTTTTTGGAGGACTGATTCAATATCAGCATAAGGCTACGCCAAGCTCATTTTAAATTATCTTCTCCTAAGTTTGGAAGCAGTAGATATTTGTCCAGTATTCTTTCACATTTTATCACTACTTCTGTGATAATGTCAGTAATTCTGAGAATGTTTTGCAGATGCTTCATTAAGCTTCTTGTTATCATTGAGTTTCAGTTGTCAAGTTTGCCACAGTACAATAATGCTGAAATTATAATTGCATCAGATAGTTTTTATCTCATGCTGAAGGATATATGCTTCATTCTGCAGATGTCCAAAACATGTAGGCACTTTTCATATTCGTGCTGCATTTTTTTCCTTACCTTTTAGTCCATCTCAGCTTATAGTGGTATTCAAGTATATAAAGGAGCAAATGGGTTTTGCTGCTGCTCACTGAACAGAGTTATCTTGGCCTCTTCAGTTTGGAAATAGATGCTTCTTATACAAGTCCCCACCTGGGCCTGGGCTGTCAGCAGAAAAGGCCTACCCTCCAAACTCCAACATAAAAGCAATTTTAGTTTCTTTGGGTGTATTTGAGGACACCAAAACTGGAAGTACTTTTTCTATGTTTCTATGAGAGGATACTCACCACAGTTTTTCTGCCCTGAAATTCTCTTACCTTTGTCCATGTTTTATAAACTGTTGTGGAAATCACTATCCGCAGAGCCAGAAAGGATCATAGAATCATAGAATCATAGAATGGTTTATGTTGGAAGGGACCTTAAAAATCATCTAGTTTCAGGCCCCTTGCCATAGATAGGGATACCTTGCACTAGACTAGGTTGCTCAAAGCCCCAACCAGCCTGGCCTTGAACCGTTCCAGCGATAGGGCCTCAACAACCTCTCTGGGCAACCTGTTCCAGTGTCTCAACACCCTCATAGTGAAAAATTTCTTCATGATTTCTATTCTAAATCTACCTTCTTTCAGTTTGAAACCATTATACCTCCTGTCTCTACATACCCTTGTAAAAAGTCACTCTCCAGCTTTCTTGTAGGTGCCCTTCAGATACTCGGAGACCACTACAAGGTCTCCCCAGAGTCTTCTCTTCTTCACGCTGAATAATCCAAACTCTCTCAACCTGTCTTCACAGGAGAGGTGTTCCAGCTCCCTGATCGTCTCCCTCCTCTGGACTTGCTCCAACAAGTCAATGTCCTTCTTATGTTGGGGGCCCCAGAGCTGGATGCAGTACTCCAGGTGGGGTCTCATGAGAGTGGAGCAGAGGGACAGAATTACCTCCCTTAACCTGCTGGCCATGCTTCTTTTGATGCAGCCCAGGATACGATTGGCCTTCTGGGCTGCAAGCGTGCATTGCCAACTCATGTTGAACTTCTCATCCACCAACACTCCCAAGTCCTTCTCCTCAAGGCTGTCCTCAATCTGTTCTCCACCCAGCCTATATTTGTGTTTGGGATTGCCCCAATAGACACACAGGACCTTGCACCTGGCCTGGCTGAATTTCATGACGTTCGCATGGTCCCAGGTCTCAAGCCTTTCCATGTCCCTCTGGATGCCATCCCTTCCCTCCAACAAATATATATATAATATTATATAAATTTATTTATTTATTTTATATATACATATTATATATTATAAATATGTATTATATATTATATACGAATTGTATATATTACATAGTATTATATAGCGTATATATCATATATGAATTATATATATTATATATTATGTATTATATATTGTAACTATGTATTATCTTTTATATAGTATATATAGAGAGGGAAAACCACCTCGTTTAAGTCCAGATTTATCTACCACCCACTCAGCAGAACTGCAAACATGTTCTTAAGTTAGAAGACAGATAGGTTGGCAGATGCTTCAGAGGCAGAATGAAGATAGCCCATCACCTTTGCATAGGTCCAGGCTCTTCTGCTTCTGGGCTGAAACCAAGAAGGTGGTAAGACTAAACTTGTAATTACTCCGAGCTCATCTCACCTGTGAAACCTGTGAGCTGTGCTACGAGTCAGAAATACAGATGAAAAAATACTTGATTAAGTCAGCTTTCTTCCAAGGCTGCACTTTATGTAATGTCATAAAAATAAAGAGGAAAACCTTATATCAAAGTAAGGTTTCTTCAGAAAGTGATGCTTTGAGCTGCTTAAGAAATCAGGTAATATCTCTTGAGATCTTCATAAGTATAGCTTCATTTCATTCAGATAGAATGTTTCTGATGTTTTCATAGAGTAGGAAACCTGGTTTGCCCATTTAAATTTTCTTGTGTGGTATAATAGAATTAAACTCTGTCACTCAAAGCAGAAAAGACCCCCAAGTTCAGCAAATGCATTAGCCTTGCCTTGAGAATTTGTTACTGAATTAGCCACTTCAATATTTATGAACAAGTGGGAGAATACTTAACCCAACACAAGTAAAAGCAGAAAACACATCTGCTGTGTTTTCTTTTGCCATAGTCTTCTCTGTCATTAGAATACACAGACATTAATGGTATTTGGGGATTGCATTGGAATGGTGCTTTTTAAGTGTATGATTAAATAGCTGACAGAAGTGTTGATTTAACTTCTTGCCTGATTATGAACATAATTCACAACTGAAACTTTGTCATTTAGCCAACAAAACAGTAATAATTTACCCTGCAACAGCATGTGTGGAGCAGATCTGTTTTCTCTAGTGCAAATTCATGATTCTTGTTTACTTCTTGAGGAAGATGTTAACACACATTCCTTAAAGGACATCATGGAAAATATATATGGGGGAGAAAGTATTTTTAAAAGATAGAGACAAAATGGCAAGCATAAACAGCAAAATTGCAGTCCTGACGATTACCTACCTTCACATTCCCTTGGCATTTATATTTGAAAAATGCATTGCTGCTCAGTGTTAGGTTCTAATTTCAGTTGGGAAATTATGTTTTCCTTCCCAATTGCAATTTTAAATTCTTTAGTGTACTCTGCACTATTCCTAAGTTGGCTGTGTTTTACTAGGAAACTAAGAGACTCCCTTAAGCACATAAAACTATTTTTTTTTCCCAGTAAAATTATTTGGAATACTGTCTGTGTGGAAAAAAATACTATGGGATAGAAAAACTGTTCTCTTGAGTTTTCCCTACTTCTCCCTCTTTTCTTTTCCTGGACTGTAAAAAATGTGCCCAGCTACAATAGGACTTCTCTCAGTTGGTCATAGCACTTTTTGTCACTGGTGGACCGCCCCAGCCTTATTCAGGTTGCTTGTATTGTATTTTTCATGTCAGCACTGTGCAGTGTTGCAGGCAGGAAAACATCGATGATAATTATATAATAGTTGGGTTCAATTACTGTGAAAATCTGGTAGAGAATCTGGTACAAAATCTGGTAGAAGAGACCTGCTACTTGAAAAGCTTCGTCTGTGTTGTACGGAGCTACGAGTAGAAGCTATATTCAAAGCTATATATTAGGTCCCCCAAACTCTTTATGATTAAAAGAATATGAGTAGTGTCATGTTCACCTGGATTTCAGAAATGTCTTTTACAAAATTTGTCACTGAAGGCTCATTAAAACAATGAAATAATTATGGGGTAAGAAGGAAGGCTGTCTCTTTTATGAAATATTGATTGAGAGATAGTAAATAAAGAGTAGAAGTAAAGAGTTTTCATGGTTAAAGGACAGAAATTCCTGTCAGCAGAAATTCCTGAGGGAATCTGGAAAAGGATTGGCAAGTGAGATACCAAAAGTAAGTACTACGGAGGTATTCAGGATAGTGAAGATGAAATCTAAGGATAAAACACTTCAGGAGGTCCAAACAAGAATGAGTGGCTAAGTTCTAAAATTGTAGGTGGAATTCAACAGGTTAATGCTAAGAGATTAACACAGATGATGCAGGGGGTGGGGAGTAGTTATTTTCAATGAAGAATGAAATCTAGGGGCTATAACACATAACACTATGAAAATGTTATGTTGGTGATCAGTAGTGGTCGGCAGACAAATCAAATGTGGTGAATATTAGGAAAGATAGCAAATACAGACACTAAATCCTAAGTGTGACCACAATTTGGATACAGCATCCACTATTGGTTACGCCATCTCAAAAATGATAAAGAAGCAGAAAAGATTCAGAAAACTTCAATACAGGTGGTCAAAAATCAGGAACAGTCTGAATACAAGGAGCAATTGCATAGACTAAAGCTCTTCATGCTAGGAAAGGGATAACTGAAGGGAAGTATGCTGCTGGAAGTCTGTAATATCCAGAGTAAAAAACGGTAAGGAGGGAGTGTTTGTTAGTTGTATCTTCTAATACAAGAATTAGGCTATGTTAAATGAAACATAAGGTTCAGAACAAACATAAGTAGAAAGTAAATAATATAAAATCTTCACCTTTTTTTTATTTTATTTATCAAACAATATGATCACTAATATTCCCCTTTTTGTCATTTACTCAAATTTGAATAATATTATCTATTATTTCCAAAACTATAATCTTTTTCTTCTTTTAAACCTCACATCTTGTCAAGATGCTCCTCTTTTAAATTCCCCCAATTATTTTTTTTTTCTAAATTCCACTCTTTTTGTAAGAATATTTTATTGTTACATGAAAAGCAGACTTATTTATTATCTTGGTAACTTTTATATTGAAGATAAGGGCAAGGGCAAACAGGACTTTTTATGCAGACATTTCTGCCTCTCAAAAGGTCAGCTGCCTCATGTACAGACAAACCTGCAGATATTTCAGAGGTTCAATATGCAGAAAACAAGATCACTAGAGTTACAAATATATATATATTTGCAATAGACAACATGGAAGAGAGCAGACTACAAAAAGCCCAAGTTTCTTTTTCCCTAAGCAAACTAACTATATCAAAGTGACTGTATTTTCTTACCCTTTTAGTGCTGTCTGACAAATGTTTACTGTTGAAAAAAGAAAGAAAAATGTTAATGTGTAGTGATGTGTCATGTTCTTCTGTGCCTAATGCTGTTCTTTGAATCTATTCTTAGATTTCTAGCACAGAAACCTTGAATACCTTCATATTAGTAAGGTCAGACACTTGTAAAATCCTGTATGAAAAAAAAAAAAGGAAGAAGAAAAAGTTCTTGACTATGTATAGTTCATATATGCTGTAGGTTTTAAAACTGTCAGAAAACTGGCTGCTTCTACTCACAAATAGCAATCTGTAGCTGCAGTTTTAGATGTATTTTTGGCTAACATTTGACAGCAGTAACTTCAGATGTCTCTTTCAGTTCTGCTTTTTCATCTCTGACTCTGTATACCTTCTGTTTGAAGGCAAGTCACCTGAGTTGCTTGGGGATCAGGGCAAGCTTATCCAAAAGGTCATGATATGACAAATAAATCTTGACCTGCTCCTACACAGACCTAAATCTACATTTGTAGAAATGCAACTACTGAGATAGGGAGTCCACCCACTCCACCAAGAGTGGACACATGACAGTTATCTGAGATAAACAGGAGCGTATCTGGAGGGTCAGAAGGGAAATGTTGTTCTGCTCTGAGGCATTCACTTCTGTCCTTTTCCTCTAGGGAAGCCACATGGGAACCACTATTTTGTTTTATGTTGGGTGAGGTGGAATCCTTACCTCGAGTCCACAGCTGCGTTCTGGGATGAAGCCAAGGTGCTTGAGCCTGGAAATATGCAAATAAACTACCTAAGTTATAAGGAGAGATGGGGCCTGAAGTTGTAAAAGTGAATGAAGAGGTAAAGTTTGTTGCAGCAGCCCTGCAATAGAATCTGCCAAACAGTTTGGAAATACTTTTTTCTTCCTCCTCTGCAGGCCACCTCAGTGAAATTCAATTAATTTGACCTGGCTGTAACCACTCTAAATCTAGTACTAAATATGTGCACATGCAAGTAATTGAAAATTAAGAAAGTACTTACTCTCTTTGTACAGATAGGCACAATACAAACTGTCATTTGTGTTTTTACAAACTATTAGAGATTTTCTCACTGATTTTATTATAGCATTGATTATTAGCAAGTCTTAAACCATCTAGATACAAAATAATCTAGATTAACTATTTTGAAATGTTTTTCAAGACTGGAAAATTCTAAAAGTTAATACAAGTATAGAACGGGTTTTCCTATTTGTTTTGAAAGACCAGTGGTTCCCGTATTAGATAGTGAAGAGCAACAGTGATCCTTGAAGGCGAAGGATTATCAATTTATTTCAGCACAAAATAATTCTTTGTAGCAATTTCCCCAAGCAATTTAAAAATGTACGTGTACCATAACAATCTGAATCATTTAATTCAATGCTTTTAAAAATTTCTTCCTTTGACAAAACAAACATATTTAGTTGAGAGTCATCAATTGACGTGATGATTAACTCTTAAAACATACACCAGATTTCTTAGCTTAAAAAAAAAAGAATTGCAAGTCTCTTTTTTTCTTCTTTTTATTTTAAAATTATTAACAATTGCTAGCAACCCACATTCATTTCTAGAGAAGTGCCTGGAAGCTTAGATACTTAAATGTTAAGCTAATTGTTATCCAGCAGTCTTGCACGAGTTTTCGATTTTTTTTCATTCTGGTGCTCCACCTCCATATACGAACTAAAAAGTTCAGGTAGCTGTTTGCTTTGGTGAGGGTTATGATACTGAACAGAACTGAATAGGGAAATAAAGAGGATTTTTCTTTCCAAGGCATCTAAACCCTTAAGAATTAACAAGAAACCTTTCACTCTTCTTCCTTGGAGTGAACTGTTTCAGTGCCAAGTGAAAAGTTCTTATTGTATCCTTTATTGCAGATAGTTTTCCTCAACAAAGGGGCCTATTTCAGTTTATAGTTAGGAAGAACAACAAACTTGGTGCTTCTGTCCTCTAGCCTAATAAGTACCGGTTAAAAACCCCAATAACAATCCATAAAAACCCCAAACAATCTTTGTGCTTCTTGCTGTACAGTCAAAAAGCTGAATGTTGTTTCTACGATAAGGGTCTTGTTATCTGCTATGTTAGGTGTAACAAATATAGAGGTATCTCTACAAAAATAATTTTGGAAAACAAAGAAACCTTGAAAGTAAGGATATATAGTGGAAAGAAGGATGTCTAGTGCATAATGAAATAGTAAAGCGAACTCTCTCAAACAGGAAAGGAGTTGTAAGCAAGTACACAAATATGAGGTAGGAGTGATTAGAAAAAATGAGATGACTGAACTGATGAGGATAAAGAGAGACCAAGTGCTTCCTAAAACATTTTGATTCATTTAGTTGTCTGTTGTATTCTGTTTCTCACTCTGGTAGAAATTGAGTCTTTATGATACTGTGTAGTAGAAAATAAATTAATATACATGCAATTCATGGGAAATGTAAACAGTTGGACAAGTACATGGCAGTGCAAGCCTTGTTTTTCTGTGACAAGGTAGGGCTTTTCGTCATAATTCATAGTCCTTGACAGTTCTGTTATTCATTGACTGCATGATAGACATTCCTGAGAGCAAAGTGGTTTGGCAAGAATCACTGGGTTACTGTAATATGTGGTTATAAGCTATCCAGGAAGGACATTCAGGGCATGGAGACTGGAAGAGTTTTCATTCATTCAAAAGATTCAGAATTTGAGATCAACTTAGTGAGATACTGTGAAGCAGAACACCCATGGTCTAAAAATACAAAGTCTTACAAATGCAAAAATACAAACATGTTTTCCAATTTCTGCAGTGAAACAGGATACTAACTGCATGATAGGAATGCAACCAGACTAGATTTCCGGGGCTGGTAATATATTAACAAGCAGCACATCAGTGGTTCAGAAGATAATAAAATCACAGAAAAGCCGGTTGGAAGGAAATCTAATCTAATCCTACTTTCCCTCACAGTGAAATTATAATTTAAACTAGATCAGATCAGCTGAGTCCTGAATGTCTATAATTCCCTGGTACCTATCAATAGTGCGCTGCATTTTTTGACATATTGCAGAGTGTTAACTGCCTTTCATCTATATATGACAAAATGTGGAACAGCCAAAAGTTTCAGACTGAATATTTGTTTCCAGGCAATTGCCTCTGAAAGATTCTGTTTCACTCAAAACTGAGAAATTATTCTTGACTGTGGCTCAGATTGACTAAATTATTTGGAACCTTAAATTAAAATCCCAAACATCAGACATATAGAATATTAATATTTTTGGGTGCTCATAAGAAAGATTTATAATCACACTACTGAATATGAGTAATTATAGTATGGCTTGAATATTCTGTTGTAATTAATTGATCTGGAGAAGCTAATGTACTAAATTTCTAGATCATAAAATTCCATAGGTTTGGTGTAAATACTAGTATTAAGTCAGCAAAACATGACTAAAGTGAATAACTATAAGATTGTCTTCTTTTGTCCTAGAGAATTTCTGGTACCTAAGTCAAGGACATTTAAAAAAAAAAGTAAAGCTACTCTATTTACTACAGTGGAAGATTATTAATAAAGTTGTATATGTTTTTCCCAACAAGCAGTAAATACATTTAAAAATTTAACAGAAGATCTCGTGGGATGGGCAATGTTATTCTCTCAGGTATTGAATTTGCTGAAATAGTTGAGATAAATATTGCATGTTTTTCTAAAATAGGTTTTATTTATTAAACGTTACATCAATTTAAAGTTTAATCTTAATTGAAATTAATTTAAATTGAAAATAATTTAAATTAATTTAAGTTAACATTTAAAATTTAATGTTTCATCTTCGAATTACCCCAACTTTCAAGTCTTTTAGAAATGAAACAATTTCTCCAAAACTGTCACTAAGCAGCATTCCTGCTAGGTGCAAAACTGCCTCTGTGTTTGTCACGAGATTTTTCGCTTTGTATTAGATTTAACACAGAAAATATAATGAGATTACTGGAATTGATTAAAAAATTACTGTCTCTCCAACATAAACTGCTTGGCCTCTTAACTTTACTGTCTGTTATTAGGAGTAGAAAACATCACCAAAGCAACATAAGAGAAGTGACAGTGGCATGTGATAGAGAAAACACAGCTAGGCAAATCACAACAGGCGATGCTTGCAATCATTTCAGCGACTCCCATTCCCCATGTGTCCAGCTTGCTTGGTAGTAGCCTGTCTCTGTGCCAGGGCAACGTCAGAACTCATCGCTAATAGCATGAAAAAATTTTCATTGATCTCTACAGAATATTGCTGTTATTTCAAGATTTATTATTTGCAAGAATAATGATGGACAATTGTTTTACACAGTGTATTTTCACAGCATTGGCATCTTGTCCAAAAATATTACAATTTTGAGCCTTCAGGAACATCTGGGCATTAAATATGACTGCACATGATAGAGAAGAGCTAAAGCAATGTTCTAATGAAGCAATGCCTAATGCTTGATAGTGTTGGTAATCTTTCCTACACTCTGCTTTGGTCTTTGTCCTAGTTTGTTCTGGTCAAGCCCCATCTACTGGAATGATCTCAAGAAAAGAAGGGTCATTTAATTTAGGCCTGTGCAGGTAGACTGAAGATTCATGTGCTTTAAGTCCTTTATCCATCTTTTTTCTTCATTATGCCTCCAGGATGCAACTCGGGACCTGGACTTTGGTGTTTGTAGAGCAGCTTTTTGTGTTAGTCTCTCCTGTTGCCATGGAAATAATCTAATGAATTTTGGGCAGTTTTTGTCTGTTTTTAAGCGTTCTAATCTGTTTTCATGCCATAAACACAATACTGCTGTCTTACAAAATACAGATATTCTAGTATCAAACCCCTTGTTTCTTTGCTGTCTGTATATTGTCAGCCAATGCTCTCTGTACTTTTAGTTTCCCTTTATCAGTATAAATGATCTCTTCCTAAATCTAGCTTGTTGATTAAGTCCTAAGATTAAATAGCATTTTTGTTTTTACTGTAGGAACCAAAATTTCTTATGCTTAACATGAAAAAGGAAAGATATACCAAAGCTACTGCTGTAGCTTGGGTCAAAATGTTGATGCTAATCACTGTATGTGAAATAAAAAAGAAGTATGATGTATGACTACATACAAAATAATCGGCCACTATACATGAAATAATATGCAAGGAAATAAACAGCAAATGACCACTAACAATACAGACTTACTTTGATTTGCACACACAAAATAACACTTGGTAATATGCTTAGACGTGGATATCATCTGGAAGAGGATGAGTACTGTGCATTCGTGAACTAAGTAGTAAGAAACCTCATGTTCCTAGGGCGAGACCCCAGGAGCAGGGATGTAAGCCTGTGTCGCCACATAGAATGAAAAACTGCCCCTCAAGAGAAACAAAAGCAAAAGTTTCTTTTTGTTTTAGCAGAAGATCACCAATACTCCTTTACTTATTATTCCCATCCTGCTTTATCCAGACAAACATACTGTTTTGCTTTCAACTCATTGATGAGCTTTAACATTTCAGGAAATGAAGGAAGTAACAGGCAGGAAAATCATCACATACACGAGGTAACTTTTCTATACAACATACTAGTGAGTCCCTAAATTGAAGTACTGTGTCTAGATTCTGCAATTTAGAAGGCAGTGGAATGATTGAAAAGATTACAGAAATTACATTAGAAAGCTGGAACAGTTATAGGACTGAAAAATATATCCTTCATGGAAAGATTGAAAAAGGAAACATTTTCAAAGCACATAAAATGTAGCTTATGGAGGAAAGGAATATTTCCAGAAGGGTAGGAGGGAAGTGTCTTAAACTATAAAAAAGAGACCTCGTTAAAGGAGAACACTTAAAATATTCCTACCAGTGAAACTACTAAAATGTTGAAGAGAATTTGCTGGTGAGACTGGATCCTTTCCAGTTTGTTCTTTAAAGTTGTTTGTATGATAGATGTCTACAAAACTAGTGGTTTCTCTTTCATATTTCTCTTTTACAAGATATCTATTTTGAGCAGAAAGTACATTTAAATCCCAAATTGCTTGCCTTTGACTGCAACACTCCTTGTTAGCAAGTCAAGGATTAATCTTTAATTACAGGTACAGTATTTCATAAAAAAGTATCTCTCTGTCTATAGTGGGCCATTTCTGTCTGTAAAAATGTAAAATTCAGTCTTTCAGTGCCCAAATGTGCAGATAGAACCTCTTTAATCTGACACAGGGAACCCAGGCAGAACAATCTCGTTTCCCACTCCAATACATGTTTATTTTCTGAGACTGAAAAGCTCATTTGTGTCCCCAGTGATGTTGTGTAAGTATAGATAGGGCAGATGGTGCCAGTCAGCTTCCTGTGTCTCATTATGAGGTATTTGCTGTGGCTTGTTTTCTGTAGCACCTTCCCAAGGTTACAGCCATTTCTGTCATCCCTCTTTTTTCATGCTGTGGATCTGCAATCATTCTTGTGGGGATCTGCTTTTTCTTTGTTTTTCATTATTTTGGATAAAGAGACCAAGGAACTGGGATTCCCACTAAGTCTTCTTGTAGCTCACCCTCTCTCCTCATCCCACTGCAATTTTTGTACCACCTCTGGATGGCAAGTAGCCCATCAAAATACTTGAGGCCGTCAAAGCTCTGCCATCTATCTAGATTGTTCAGAACATGTTAGTCATCATCTAGGGTTGAGCATCACTTTCTACTATACATCTGACATTTTAGCTCAGAAAGCTGTGCAGTGTCCTACAAGAAGGAGGCGAACTATTAGGTGTTCATATCAAAGAATTCTTGAATGGATGTAGAAGCTTCCCAAATATTCATAGTGCTTCAAACCATAGCCAAGACAATAGGAACGTATTGCTTCTGGACACTTTAATTCCATAAATACTAAGATGAAAATTTGCAACATTTTTTCTGAGTAGCAAACAGTCCATGGGTATGAGAGAGAAATGCAAAGGTTTGCAGTAAGAGGAAAGCCTTGTAATAGTATATGGAGTCCTCTTGCAACTACTAGGACCTAACATACTTTTATCTCTGGTGTTATTAAACTATATGACTACAGCATCATGTACATTCCTCAAATATTAGAAAGCATGGGATCCCTTTTGCTGTGAGAAGAACATAGGACACTGAATACTTGTTAGTAGTTGGAATACAATTTTTATGCTCTGGGACTGCATTTTTCAGCTCATTTTTTCCTGAATGAAATTCTTGTCATGAGTTCCAAGATTTCTCTGCAATGTGAACTGAAGCATGGCAAATGGAGATGATTGGAGACTCACTTCAAAAGCACATTCCTTCTCCAAATGAAAATGCTAATGTGCACTCACATTTCAAATTTCCCCTCCTATTCTGAATCTTAATTAAACCTGTAAGTCTAATATGTAGATTTGAAATGTTTTGCAAGAAAAATATGGTTTAAAAATTTAATGTTTTGAGTAATCTTATTGCATGTATTTGTGGCAAAGGAAGGATTTCTGGAGTGTGGACAACCTAAAAAAAGAATTGTTTACATAAAAAGAAATCCCTCAGCCTGCTAAAAAATACATTTAACCCATCTTTTTAATTCATTGATCAATTCTTTTCTCTGTGCACATACTCACACTATTATAATCTCACCTGCCCAGATGATTGCACTGAAATGAGTTAAGAAAAAAGAAATAAGAAAAAAGAAATAAAAGAAAAGAAAAAGGAGTTTCCTTTTTGACCTGTGCTATTGGGTGATCGACAGACTCAAAGTTAAAAAAAAAAGTATCTATTGCTTAAAATTGTTCATTAGTTGATTGGTTTTCAAAAGTTATAAATACATAATCTTCAAATTTAACATAAGCCAATAGTGTCTGAAAAGAATTACTTTTTCCGTTACTGAAATGCAACTCTACCTTTGCCATGCAAATCAACACTCTTTAAACAGTACTGTTTAATGGGATGAAAAACTGGACCTATAAATACATCTCATTGCAACTTTCAAGGAAGCTTAGATATGTGGTATATAAATGTACACTTGGCACGCAGACAAGACACCAACCTAATGTTCTGACACTTACAGTGGGGGTAGAAGGATCACTGATTTAATTTGCAATGTCTGACCAACACTTTCAAGAAGTAAAGTGCATTGTTTTATTGTTATTTATTTTATAACTCAATGGGACTCATCAGGATACACAACAGAATTAAGACTTTTGGGGTAAACTTATGGCTAAAAAGACTAGAGGCAGGAAATGTACAATTGCTGCGGGATGTGGGGAAGATACAAAAAATAAGTATGCTAAAGAAAAGTCAGCAATTTTGATTTATGAAATGTGCTTTCTGCCT
Organism: Vanellus vanellus; assembly: GCF_965231255.1. NCBI lineage: Eukaryota > Metazoa > Chordata > Aves > Charadriiformes > Charadriidae > Vanellus > Vanellus vanellus. The sequence goes on along the minus strand of NC_138911.1, from coordinate 23,380,196 downwards.
TCTTCTGGACAGACTGAGGGTTACTCGATTACCTCTTCTTGATGTTAAGCACAGACAGATAAGGTTGCCTCTTTAACCTTCATCATTAAATGCCCATATGTTCATCAAAGGCACATCAGTATTCAATTCCTGCTCTTGCTGTGATTCTCCACACACTGATGCTCTGTAACATAGGATTGCAGAGGATTTGCCAAGCTCTCAACCTTCTTGAAAAGTAGGAATAGAACTTTTTTGTTTGTTTTTGCTTTTGTCTTTTGAGCACATCATTGCTGCACAAAATTCAGTGTTTCAATACTTGTCCCATTTGGATATTTAACCTGGCCACTTCAGTAAGAGAACAGTATGCGACATGCTAGTAGTTGCTTGGGCCTCTGGTGCCAGCTGAGAGCAGGGAAATCACAAACATATGAAAAATTATAAGGAAAAGATCAGGTCATGAAGCATTTCTTAAAAGATTTGATGATTTTTCTTAATATTTTTAAGGCTCACTTTAGCTTCTCTTATTTCACCTGTTTTACACCTTCAAAATTAAAACAATGTAACCAACATAGACATAATCTTAAATGTTCGTCATCATAAAATCAAAGCCCAGAACAAATATTACATAAAAGATAGTTGTTAGCCAGTTGAAGCTCTAGTTTGGTTTGTTTTTTTCAGGTATAGAGATATGAAAGAAATATGATTTAGAACTCCTATAAACCTTAAGCAATATTAGCTGCGAAAAACTAGTCATCTAGCTTTATCAATCAACGAAGACAAATAAGCATGTCAAGGTGGTGACTTTTCAATCCAAAAATGTATGGTATAAAGTTAGAAGAGATTAACCCTACTCTATGTGCTATGCCACACCTCAAATTGCTTGTACTGTGATGTTTGCCACATAGATGGGATAGGCACTAATGTTTGTAGGCATTTGTGACTGGAAACAAAAGAAAATTCTAAAATGATTCCTTAAATTTATCTGCATTATAATGAAATGAGAACCCTGGATGGTTCACTGCATCTTTAACAAGCTAAAAAAGGCTTTAAAGTGTTGAGCAAAGACAAGGGTAAACTTGTTGAGATGTAAATCAGGTCATCTTATTTCCCTAAGAACATTTTCCTTGAAATGGACATCTTTGCATGTCATTCTTTCAAATATTTTGGGGACAGTGCAATGATCTCAGTGTATTCAAAGTAAAGGCTCTTTAAAGATCAGGATAACTTCCAGTTTTGATATTTGTTTCCTTTGGAAATTGGGATTGTGCTGGTACTTCCCCTAGCTTTCTATCATTCACACTGGCAAAACATAATCTCAGTTAAACTCTGTTTTTGTTAAATATTTTCAGTGAGTTCAAAAGTTTTTTGAGTGAGTTAATGGAAACTTACAGTTAAAGATGTTTCAGGTAGGCTGATGTCTATTTTTTAATTTCAGCATGTTCTTTTCTCATCCATTTTAGCTGATTTAGAGAATTTTTAGAAGTACTTTTTCTAGCCCAATATTTTTGATTTCAGAATAGTTACTGATCCTTCTCCCCTTGTAACCATGGACGGGAAGATTTCAATAATAATCATTGTTATCTTTTTATTTATCAAATTCATGGTCCTGTTGCTCTGAATATACCATATATAGAAAAAGCATACTCTTAAGAATCAAATTCCTGAAAGATCTATCAACAAACCTAGACAGATAATGAGTAAGTAAAATGTGAAAAGCATGGAGAGAATGTTTCATTTCCCTTACCCCATGATTTCCAAGGTGGAAAATGTTAATATATGTGTGAAAAGCAGTGTTGTGTGATACAAACAGATCGTGGGTTTTGTACACAGTGCACTGTGGATTTTTGTCTCCAACAAGCTGTGCAGCATGCATCCTGTGATCAGTAACAAAAGTCTCTTCTATGTCAACTGGCAAGGGGGAATATGCAATTTGACTAAGGGCAGGGATATGCAATGTGCCTAAGGTTTCTTTTAGAATTGCATATAATGTGTTTGTCGTTTCTATAAAACTAAATCTTCACTGTATGTTCTAATCTTAATTAAAGCCCTGCTGTGACTAATTGTACATCTACCCTAAGATCCCTATGAACTGTTAGGGTTATATAGACCAGGAAGAAGATATGATGTCTAGAAAACAGAGATGTAAAATAATGGTCAGTAGAATATTACTGGTATGTAGAGTGCTTTTTCTAAATTACCTTCACACCACAGATTTTTTGTTTTCAGTACCGCCCCATTGCAATGCCCCCAAAAATAACGAGGTACAGAACTGTAAGCCAATTGCTAACAAACCAGTCCAGAAATGGTCCCAAAAGAGAAATTAAAATTAGCTTTGCCATTTTAATAAAATTATAGTATGAGGATAACTTATGGTTATGAACTATTAGAAATAAACAGGTCTACATTTCTTGGGTTTTTTGGACTACTTTTGTGAAATATTTGTGTGTCTAAGAAGCTACAAATTACAGCTTCTTTTCAGTTTTTAGCCACTATATTCTCTCAAAGAGCGGTAACGAACAAGCTTTTTCCAATTCTTGAATATGAACATCTGCAAATGCATAAAGGTCTTTTAGGGATGAAGAGTTACTAATTATTTCCTTGTCTGATCAAGGCCTGTTTGCATAATAATAATTCATATTGTTTGAACATAGAAGACAAAAAGCTTACATCAAATATAAAAATATAAATGTTGTATTTATAGCTTGTAGGTTTTCCTGGTGTCTTCTGTCTGTATGTCTTTGTGTGTCTGCACCTAGTTTGTAAACCCTATATTACAGTTCTGAAAGTCCATAGAAATTAAGATAATACTCAAACATTTGCCAGTCTAATGACACTCCTAGTGACTCCCTTCAAAACCTGTGTATTGTAGCTGAGAGATTAATTTTCCTTTCTCGTCTGCATTTCCATTTACAGGAGATTGCCCAAAATTACTGGGTTTGTGTGATATACTTCTATGTTACTAAACAGCTAAGGAGGAATTTTCTTGTCTCTTCAGTTTTGCATTTGCAGATTATGTCCAGGCTGATTTTTTAAGATTTAATCATTTATTAGGTGTGAGAGAGTAAACTTGTTTAGAATGTAATAGACTTCTTTAGAGAAGCATCGGAAAATTATTATAAGAACACACTCTGATCCTCCAAAGAAATTTAGAAGTTTAGAATACTTTGGAAAGTGTTCTCAAGTTAAAAAGGAGATGTGAAGAAACATAATCACTACCTGTTTCTTGATGCATTGATAACATTTTATCTGTTCTTAAATGTGCTAACACCGTCAGGAGGGACAAATGTGTTTGTAAAGTATAGTTTCTGTGTCATACTATTCTCCCTTATCCACCAGAAAGTTGTTCAAAGCAAATCCTTCTAAGTAATACTGGATCTGTTGACAGTTAGGCTTATCCTCTTCTGTTCATATCATATTATCTTAGGAAACAAAATATTCATTCTAGAACTGCTATCAAAATTAGGGATTGATCTTTTTAGGTGTTTGCTGCAGATACTGCTTATTTTATAAATTATCAATACATTACCACTTGGACATACAAAGTCCATCATTCAGAAGAACCATGGACTGTTAGTTATTTTTGATACACTTAACTTTTATTCACATCAACTGGCAGCAGAATATAGCTCAGGAGATAAGAGGCATTTATTTCTGAAAGACATCTGAACAAATAATGTCCTTTGCAACTCTAGTCTATATGTGTCTTTAAGTCACAGTGCTTACATTGACTTTCATAGTAAGCCTGAGGTGAAAAACTGATGTTTATTGGGACAGAAATATTTCCTTTTTCTTATCCTTTAAAAGATTGTAATCTCAAATTTATTTATGTAACAGCTTTTCATCTCAAATATTTTAGTCCAAATTCAGTGACATTTTTAGGAGTTTTTCCCTCTCTTCCTAGAATTTTTTGCTGAACTTCTTGTTCTTATGAAGACTACAGAACTGCTCTTGCTGTTCTCTTGTAAAACTAACACCTAGATACTTACTCTATTTAGTATATCTAGAGCATATTTAGTATATCTATAATCCTTGGAGTAGAGTATTCATCACAATGTCTCTTAATTCTGATTACTTTTCTAATCAGTATGGATCTCACACCCAGATTTAGTATTGCTCAGATGAAATGGGTGGTATAAAATTAATAAAATAAAACCCCAAACCAAGGACAACTAAGAAAAAAGCCACCTAGCTCTCAAGCAGCTTTTGCATTCAGCCTCAGATCAGTTTCTCAGCTCCTTTATTGGTAATCCAACTGAAAGTTATTTAATTTAGTATTTAATACCTGACTTGTTCCACATATATTTTTCTGCTTAGAGAAAGTGCTTAGTTTGCACTCTATACTTCACATTAAAAAATGTTGTGATGGGGTACCCCAACATGCCTGTCCTTTGTTCATTCCACTAGAACTGGAAAAAGCAGAAGTTCAGCATTTTTGATTTTGGGAAAGTAAATGAAGGTCAGTGAGGACAATTGTAAATAGACTCAAATGACTTGCACCTGGAGTGCTTGAAAACACATATATCACACTAATTTTGTTTAATCGTATGTGTTCAACAAGTAGAACATCTGCACTTAGATAACATAGGCCTGTGGTGGACTCAGAGGCACCTTATTGAACATGCCTGAGATTTCTGCCCAGCAATTGAAGAAGATCAAAGCACAGTGGAAAACTATACCTGCATGAATCCCTGATATAGAGAGGTGGGCCTAAGCCAACCTCATGCAGTTCAACAAGGCCAAGTGCAAGGTCCTACATCCGGGTCGGGGCAATCCCAAGCACAAATACAGGCTCAGCGGGGAATGGCTGGAGAGCAGCCCTGAGGAGAAGGACCTGGGGGTGCTGATTGACGAGAAGCTCAACATGAGCCAGCAATGTGCGATCGCAGCCCACAAGGCCAACAGTATCCTGGGCTGCATCAAGTGTGGCCAGCAGGTCAAAGGAGGTGATTCTGCCCCTCTACTCCACTCTTGTGAGACCCCACCTATAGTACTGCATCCAGCTCTGGGGCCCCCAACATAAGAAAGACATGGACCTGCGGGAGTGTGTCCAGAGGAGAGCCACGAGGATGATCTGAGGGCTGGAGCACCTCTCCTATGAGGAGAGGCTGAAAGAGTTGGGGCTGTTCAGCCTGGAGAAGAGACGGCTCCGGGGAGATCTTACTGCGGCCTTCCAGTACCTAAAGGGGGCCTACAGGAGAGCTAGGGAGGGACTTTTTACTAGGGTATGCAGTGATAGGATGAGGGGGAATGGTTTTAAAGTGGAAGAGGGCAGGTTTAGATTAAACATTAGGAAGAAAATTTTTACTTTGAGGGTTGTAAGGCACTGGAACAGGTTGCCCAGACAAGTTGTTGATGCCCCATCTCTGGAGGTGTTCAAGGCCAGGCTGGACGTGGCCTTGGGCAACCTGGTCTAGTGGGAGGTGTCCTTGCCTATGGCAGGGTGGTTGGAACTCGATGATCTTCAAGGTCCTTTCCAACTCTAAACCATTCTATGATTCTATATACGAGTGAGAACAGTATATTTGAACTCTCTCTCTCACTCGCTAGGATTCTCTTGCTAAGAAGGACTCTCTAGCAAGGACGAGCTCTGCAGTGCCTGCGTTCCCGCTTGCGTGCCTCTGCCCGGGTGCTGTTTCAGAGATCCCCTGGTTTGTGAAGTATAGAGATTAAATTTATTCTTTTCATTTCAGCTATGGTTTTGTGGTTGTTCCTGTGTCCTGCCTGTGTTGGCTCACACATTGATGTACAGACTGGAGCAACGTACAATTCTGTTTTCCATCACACAAGAAAGTTTACAGAGGAGTGGTTTTTTTATGTAGTAAATAGCTTTACGTAGTAAACGTGTCAAATCAAAAATGTGTGAAAGATCTGTTTCTTTCTAAAACATCTTCCAAGTCATCAGACTACTATGAATAGATCTCTTCTTATTCTTTCTCTCATACCTCCCACTGTCAAATAGAACTTTGACTTAAAAGTATCCAGAAAGAGTATCTTGGCAAAGAATGAGTTGAAATAAAAAAGGAAATTAACACAGGGCAATCTTGTGAAGAGTAAAGGTCTGCATACCCTTCTCGCTCTTTTCTTTCCACCACCATATTCTTGGGTTTTAGAATACAAGTAGGTTTTAAAAAAACAGTGTAAAAACATACCTTAAAATGAGATTACCACCTGATCACTCTGGAATTCAGATTTTCCTTCAGTTGTTCCATATCCATATTTCAAAATGCCTGGGAAGTAATTAATTTTTAAGAAAACAATGTCACGGGTTGGTCCTCATGCGATTTTGTAATTTTAATTTTAAGACCAAAAGAAAAATATTTTCCGGGTTTTCTTATGTGCCAAATCTTTGTATCTCCTTCATTAATACCTGCTTGCTCTGGATTAAATAACAACAGGTCATTCTGAAAATTTTTTATATGCCCTGAAAACCCATCAGTTTGATAATATTTATTTTATGTTTGTCCTAAGTATAAATATAACCAAATAAATCTATCATAGAGTTTTAACTAAAACAGAAATGCATCAAGTTTTCCCCACAGCTTAGTAACTGATGTTAGTGCCTTCCCAGAGTTTCTCTTTATTTTTACTATTTTAGATAAGAGATAGAATGCGTGTATGAAGACTTTTTGTCCTCAAAGTGACATGTGCAGAAACTATGTAAAAATGTTACATGTCACTGGTAAAGACACTTTTCTTTTCTTGTTGAACATGCAAGGTTTTAGAAATAAGAAATCTCTCCTTGGAAAAGTCAGGAGGAAACTATTTTTAAATGACAACTTTACATCTAATGCAAGGTAAGAACAAGTAGTACCTCCGTAGATTAAATAGTCCTTGCTCAATAGTGTATAAATCTCAGTAGGAATATTGGAAAAGAGTCCAAGGAAGAGGATTTTTTTTTCCCAAATATTCTTCTGACAAAATTATATTGGACCAAGGAAGATCACATAAAGATGTTTTTAGAACTCTATGTATTCTGCAACAGCTTTGAGAAAATAGGTAAAAAAACAAACATCATCTTTAGCCAGTAGCATTGCATCTTACAGGGTTTTAGCTTTGAAAAAAAGGTAGTTTACTACAAGGAAGTTGCTGTGCCTAATTTTAGTGAGTAGAAGAAACCGGAACTCTCCTGAGCTAAAAAAATTTTGTAGAAATTGGCATTTACTGCATCAGGAATACATCAGCTTCAATAAAACATAGATGTTCTGTGCTCAGAAAAGCAAGAAAAAGACCACAGTGAGAGGGGTAATATAAATATAGCTTTATTAACACCATAAGGTAACAGAGAACTTCAAAAGTTGTGTTCTGTATTACAAAGGAATAAAGATGAGTCCACCCCAAACAAACACTAAACCCAAGTTGCTCAGATGACATATCACCAATTTCACACACAGTGTTACTAATGCAATAGAGCAACCAAAATGTACCCAGATGTAGTCGGTCTTCAACTTTAATAGCCAATCCACCTTTCTCTGCGTCATATAGCCAATTTTTATGAGAGTATTCGGGTATCTTTGTTCTTCATACCAAGTTCTGTATCATGATCTGCTGCTTTTTATATTTTTCGAGCATTTTTATTTTTATGAGGTGGTTTCGTTCAGATACAGAAAGTTCTTAATAATTCATTTACACCAAGCTGTTCAGTATATTACTCCTGCTAAATACCATGTGTCAGAAAATATATTAATCCTTTCTATTTCAAAAGGCACCAATATAGAATTGAGGGGAAAATAACATATCTTATGTCCTGGAAACATATTCTTCTTTGCTTCATGAATACATAAGACAAAAATCTCACACTTATTAAGAACAGATATCTTTACAATAATACAAGTAGTACAACTGATTACAATAATAATAATTGTAATTATTATTGTTGTAAGTAGTACAATAATATTGAAATAAACTTAAAATTTTCAATGTTGAATAGCACTAGTCAAATATTTCCCCCCATTCTTTCTCAGTTCATATATATATAAAAGTTAATACTGTTGCATGTAGAATATTAGTATGTAATTTAATTTATCAGATAATTTAAAAGGACAGTTTGACTCTGAGAAGAAAGAAAAACTTCACTAATTTTCATCACTGAAATGAAAGAAAATATTTTCCTCCATGGACATACATTCCTCTCTGTGTGCTGTCTTCCAACAACACACCTACAATGTGCTACATGAGTATCATCAGTGTCAATAAAAGGGCTCACCATAGCTTAAAAGCAGAGACCAAATGAAATTTCCTCCAAGTATATATATGTATAATTGTATCTATAGCTTCCTGTGGTTTATTGGAAGGTTGCCAGACCAGGAAGAAAAGAGATCTACACAACCACAGCAGAAGTCTTTACTTAATTATTAGGTGTACGTGGAAATTGGCTTGTCTTTGAAGCCTAAGCAGGGGTAGGGAAGGACACAAAAAATGCACTATGTGGGTGGTTTATTTTTAGTCAAACCTGCAGGTTACCATGCTTGGCTGTCAATGTTTGCTTGTAGGTAATAGGCTGGAAAAGAATTGTCCATGAAATAATCTCTGGTTTGAGAGAAAGAAGAGCTTTCTGGATATTTTGCATGTTGCTAACTTACTTATCAGGCAATAAGAGCAGTCCGGTACTTTTGTTAAATTGATTGTAAGATTTTTCAGATCAGCCCCTTTAAATACCTTAAGAGACAGACTCTTCATTTGGACAGAAACTCCTGATAAAAAGAGATTGCTGTCCATCCTGTAGCATACTAGCTTCTAGGGAAGATTTTCCCATGCAAAAGTTCATTATGAAATCAGGGCTGTGTCCCCATACATCTTCTGTTTATAAAAATATTGGTAGTTAATTGAAAACGTGAACTCTTCTCTGTTATACAATCTATAACAAACCCCTTTTTACAGAATAAGAAATAGAAGTACAGACACAGCTTCCCAGCTTGTTTCTGGCTACTTTTTCAAATAGCTTAAACTTTGGGCACAATCTTTTAGCTTCAGAGTCCAAATAACTGATTAGTACTCTTACCATCTCCTTTTTATACTAAAGTGGGGAGAAACTTCTGTGAGACTGACAGACATTCTGGAGGTGTTTGTTGGTTGTTTTTTTTTTTTTTACCTTTAATGACCAAGGGGTACGCAACTGAAAATTTTCACCATGACCACTTTATATTCAAGTGCTTCCTGAAAACCAAAAGTGATTTAACCTGTGTATAGTTTGTAGTTTATCAGAAAAGTTAATCTGGCATAGGTCTGACCCTGAAGGTTCTCCTCTGAGGTAATTTAAGAACACCTAGGAAGCAGGTTTCAGGCTGGGCAGTTTATTATTGCAATGGGACCACCTTCTTTTAATGGAGTTCCTTAACTTTTTCCCAGGGGTGTTGCATTATCATAGCCCATCAGCACACGGGATCTGTATATGTGCAACACACGTGTTTCTTGTAGCTTGCACCAGGCATGGCTGAGTTCAGCATTTTATTTCTTTGATGGTGAAAGGGTGTGAATACACTGCCCTCTTGCCACTTGAACGGTAACACAGTTCCCCATACGACAGTGTGGCCCTCGCTAATGAAAAGTATTAAATGTTTTTGAAGAGAGGCACAGGCAGCATAAATTTTAATCTTACTGAGATCTATTTGCAGTCTTTGACTCATCAGTGCCACATTAGGAAAAGGCACCAGTAGCATGAAAACCTATGCAGTCATTATTTAAAGTAAAACAAAAATGTAATACCAACTTTTCTGTTTTGAAAAAAATCCTGCTACATATACAGACACTTTAGAGTGGGTTTTAATTTTTAACTCAAGAATTATTTCAAATAAGGCATTTCTTTTAAGTATACTGTTTCTTCTTGGTTTAGTGCAGCTGCCACTTTAGTTCAGCTGGAAAATATATTAGAACTCACAAGAAAAGCAAAATCCAAAGAAATTAGAAAAGTTTGCTTTTCTATGAGGGACAGTCAGGAAGCACCAACAAGGACAAAATGTATACACAAAGTGACCAAGCTAACTGGCTTCCATCCCCATTAGAGATTTTATCCCATGAATTTTGGTTCATAAGAATGGTGTAGACAACAGGTAATTTGCAGTCTGAATGAACACATTCATCAGTGCAAACCCTTGTGTTTTTTCTCTGTCATGGTAGCCAAGTTTGTATCCTGTTGAGTTTGATGTTGTGATAGACGATCTGCTACTACACAATTATTTTGTTGCCAATCTGACCTTGACATTGCCCTTCCTGGAGTGGCAGCATGTCTGATGAAGTTCATTTGTAATTCCAAAAAGTTCCTTGTAGCCATCACGCCTAGTCATTTATTTACTGATTTGTTTAAGGAAAATGATAGCTAAAATTCTGAATTCTCATCTCACAATGGGATTTTAATGCCTAAATCTCTGGTTGACCCTGGTCAGAGCACACAAAGGAGGACATGAAGAGCATTTTAATGTTTGTATTATTCCGTCTCATTCTTATGCATTACATGATAGAGGATCCAGCATGCACCCTGTCCATGCCTTATTTTATCATATGTAAATGCAACCAATCTCTTTTCACTTTGACTTTGAAAATAGTTTTCGAAAAAGAAATAAGCACATTGAGGGTCATTTTGTAATAAATTCTAGAGATTATGTGGTGTGGCTCAGTGTACTCATTAAAAGAGAGATTCAAACTAGCTACACAAATAGGTTGCCACTTTTTTGACACTACATTTTGTGCAGCTCAGTTGGATATCTTGTGCTTTGTTTTTCTGAAAAATGTTTTAAGAGCTAGGCTGAAAAGTAGACTAATTATATGCATTGGGATACTTTTAAAGGGATATCATAGGTTGAAACAAAGACAAAACTATTGCTCAAATATTAGATTTGTAGTGATTAAAGTGAACATTTAATGTTTGATCAAAGTACTTTCTATTAGTTTAAAATCTCCCATGAAGTTTTGATGGCATACAAGTATGTTGTATTTTTTGCTTATATTTGCTTATATTATTGAGCAACTTCGTTATAGTTTAAGTTTTTTTTTTTCCCTATGCAGTGCTATCAGCCCTCATACTCTTGTGACATTTAATATGGTGCACTACTTATTTCCTGAGCAATTCCACTCTTTCTTTTATCACAGTCCAAATCTAATGGGGAACAGCAAATACTTTAAACCTGTATTTCTTCTGATCCTATAAAACAATATGTCACAGATATTATCTGATTTGGAAGAAGAAGGCTCAAGGAACTCAGTGGTAAAATGAAATGGGTTAAATACTTTACTTTTTTGAAATATAGATTTTTAGCAATTCCCTTTAGATTATTATTTTCTTCTGTATCTATATCTGTTTTAAACATTAACTTCAAACATGAGCACTTCTGGCATGTGCTTCATCTTCACTAGCTGTTAAAAGTAAGATTTAAACTCTGTACAAACAGAAGATGAAGCAAGCTGAAGATCTTAAAGTGTTGATATCAAAATCCTTACTCTCAGCAGAGGGGCTACTTAAGCAAGAGAAAAGTGTTAATTTTAAACAGGAAGTTGACAGGAAATCTTAATTTATTTTTTTTTTAAACTCACTTCCCAAGTTCTTTTCTACAATTTTAGAGTACGGACTGATAAGCAAACAAACCTTTCCCATTTTTAGTTTCTGTGATGGTCTGGTCTGATCATTGTTCAGATTCTGGTTATACAGAATTCAAATCTTACTTTTAACAGCTAGTGAAGATGAAGCATATGCCAGAAGTGCTCATGATTTGCTTGGAGTCATGATCGACAGCTGATCTGGGACTAGCACACAGGGGTTCTCATTTCAAGGTTCTAGCTTGACCCATCAATGGCCAGCTGCAATAGAGGGTAGAAAATATAACCTATTACTGCCTTTGTGCAGTTTTCTGAGAAATGCATTTAAACAGTAGTGATGTCAAGCACAATGACCTTTTACATTTCATAAAACGTTTCTTTTTCCCACCTACTTGCTGGCTAAGTCTTTTGATGAGAAATTGGTACAGGTACAGAAAATAGCATCATGTGAATCTATTTTTGAAATGCAGTTGTAACAGAAGTGGCAAGTGGAACAAACCAAAACTCTCTATCATGTAATCTCTAGACTTGTAATTTTGTGCTCCATTCTCTGATGACCCTACTACCCTGCTATCTTACCTCTGCATCTGAAATGGCAAATAAATGGCATCTCACTTCCCATCAGACTCCCAAATGTCCTAAAGGAAAATGTTTGATCATTACCACATCTGTAGTAATTTTGTAAACTGTGCTAACAATAAATGTTTTAGAGGGATTTCTTCCTTTCTAAAAAACATTCCTAAAAGCCCTTAATCTCTACTTTTATCTCTGACTCAAAACATCCTCACATAGAATATATCAGCTTTGTCTCAGTGTAAAATTAAGAAGGGAGTATCAGAAATACGTTTAGCAAATTTTGACACTCACTTTATATGATTTCCTGAAGTTTTGCCATTTACAAATTTAAAGTGTTGGTAATGAAAATATTTTTAAACATAAAGTAAAATAACATTAACTGTATGTGAACTAATTGCATTAATTTCTAATAAATGCTGTTCAACATAATATAGAATCATAGAATGGTTAGAGTTGGAAGGGACCTTGAAGATGATCTAATTTCACCCCCCCGCCATAGGCAGGGACACCTCCCACTAGATCAGGTTGCTCAAAGCCCCATCCATCCTGGCCTTAAACACCTCCAGGGATGCAGCTTCCACAACTTCCCTGGGCAACCTGTTCCAGTGAATATATATAAAATATATAAGGTAACTATACTTTATATGTTACTTGCTGTAAAGCATAGTCATGGAAAAGTGGTTCTGAAGTTTTATTTTTTATTATATGATATATATGACCATTTAACAGCCTCATGAAACTATGCATAAGCAATTGTTGACCTTTAAAACCAGCTGACTGTATATTAAAATTCAGGTTGTTTCTGGTCATGTGAATCAGCCCATTAGAGCTGTGCAAGGATATGCTGGAAACAGAAGGGTAGACAGTACTCTCACCACAGCATTAGCTCCAGGGTAATGGTTAGGACACGCTTTTGAATTGCTTAAGATACGGAGTGTGCTTCTTCAGGCTGAAAAAGACACTCAATTCAAAGGTTTCCCATTTCGTGAGCGTGTGTTATAGTTGGTTAAGCAGATACTGCTATGACCTTCACATAAAGCTGGCATACTTTCTGCTGATTAACACTGGAGCATATATGGGCTATAATCAAACCATACATCTTTCGCATTGGTTCTTCAGGCTTAGGTACCGGGCAGGACCTGGTTTGTTAATCTTAGTTGGATTTAAGCATGAGTTAAGTACTGAGTTATCCAGATCTGGTGAACTGGAAGCGTCTCTGGACATACAGAGAAGTCTACGTTCGCCTATAACATTGCTGCCAAAAAATTGAGAATGACCATAATCTCTCAGAGACTAAATGGACAGGAATTTATTCAATTCTGAGATTTAAGCACATGAATTTCACTGAAGCTGTTCTTAAACTGTTAAATTATTTCAAGTTCTTTTCTATCTTACCCTTTCTGTCTTCCACAATGAGCTATAAGTATCACAAACTGATAGTGCCTTTTTCACTCTGCAAAAGTCTGTTCTTGTGGCCTTGCAGGAAGTAAGACAATGTCAGACCATTTTCTAGTAGACAGAGCTCTCTGTCATGAATGTAACTGAGATTTTAGTAGAAGTTTCTGTAGAAAACCAAACAAGTTCTCAACAAAGAACAAGTTTACCTACTTGGCCTTACAGTGGCAAATTGACGCACAAAAATCTTAATTGATACCTTTGATATGAGGCATAAGAAAAAAAAATTAGTTGTCTACCTATTTGTATTTGATCTGTAAAAATCTTCAGCCCAAATGATGCCACATTCCCAATTTCAATCACTCTTCCTATAAATTCAAAAAGAAACTCTCAAAAAGAGAAATATAACTTGTTAGCTACACACTGAAAAGACAAGAGACATCACATTTGAGTGGCTATAACCCAAAGATATAAGTATATGGTCTCCATGAACAGCTGGTACTTTCTGAGCATATGAGATCAAAATAATAGTGTATATTAAAATTAAATGTGATAAAGAATTCTCTCTCTATATATGCAATTCATATATACAAATTGGAATACATATATAAATATGTATAAATAAATATATATATATTTACATGTACATATTTAAAGTGCAAAGCCTGAAAAAAAATCAATTGATGAGGTATCTGAAAATCTTATTTGTTTAAAATAATTCATTTTCCTCTCCAGCTTTTCAGGAGCTGCATTGCTGCTTCATCATTGCCAACAAAAAGGAGAGAAAAGACTAACATGCATTTAAATAGTTACTAAAGGAACAATATTGCCTCAATATGTTATCTTGAATAGTCACAGCATGAAATATTGATGGAGTTTATAGTAGGCCAACACGTTTCTTCAGATGTGTTGTATGTTCTTAAATTAAATTAATTTAGAAGAGTAAATAATGTATGTACAGTTCTTTGTTTTGTGTTAAGTTACTTTTAATCTATCACAGGAAGCCTAGTACCCATTAATAACTCTGCCTTTTTTAAGTTTATAAATGATCTACAAATATTATGTCTTCTCAGTACAAAACAATAGCCTGGAAAGACATAAAAATGGTGCAGACTCACCTGTTACTTGCTTCCAATTAGTGTTAGAATCTCTGATAGGTTTTTTTTGAAAGCGTTTTGAAGTAATATCAGAAAAACTTCAAATATTGTATCACTTCTCTCTACTTTACTAGAACAGTTTGACAATTCAATTTAATGTGGTCTTCAAACCTCTCCAATAGATTTGGAGACATGTGCTGTAGAGACAGAGCATTCCATGTAGCAGTGCTAGTGATGGACTTTCTGGAAAAAAGAAGTACTAGAGATTGAAAAACTCAAAATTTTTATGCCAAAAAGTATATTGATTCTGAGTAATTCTTAACTTTTCTTAGCATTTTTGTCACCATTTCCACCAGCTAATAGACTTTTTAAGATTTTCATTAAATCTCACTTTCTGGCCAGAAATATTACTTAGTTCTGACTGGCTCTACTATTTCATTTTTAAGAATCTCTTTCTAATGTAAGACAGCCAGTCTACATGAGAAATAGAAAGGATCTATCTGCAGTAAAGCTGTGGCTATTGTAAGAACATCTTCATTTGTATGAAAACTTAGGCAAAATGAAGTAACATTCTTCAGACAGAAGTCAAATAATGATTCGGTGTTGCTAAGAATTTAAATAGTGTTTCTATAGTGTTTCTATCTATGATAACAGTTTAAAAAAAACGTTAGAAGCAGTAATATCCTCATGTGATAAAACCAGAATGGTTTGGTTTTATGTATTTACTCTTCTCTGCAGGTGCTTTCCTAGCATGACACATTCTACGGCTATTTCATACACACCAAAATGAACTTCATTTATTC
The DNA here is from genome assembly GCF_965231255.1 of Vanellus vanellus. Classification (NCBI taxonomy): domain Eukaryota; kingdom Metazoa; phylum Chordata; class Aves; order Charadriiformes; family Charadriidae; genus Vanellus; species Vanellus vanellus. The sequence continues at coordinate 23,364,820 of NC_138911.1, read as the reverse complement.
TAGGTGGCATATGACGAAAACTAAGGATTAACATAAAAAAAAAAAAAAAAACAAAAACAAAAACCAAACTTTAAATTGTGACTTATTTATAATCTTCTCGTCCAGAAGTACTGTTTGTGGGCCACCAAGATTATGCCAGGCACAAATATATCATATGCCATTGTGTCATCACTACAGTAAGTTAGCTATGCAGCCAGGTGCCAGCATGATTATGCAAATAGTGGTACTATTGGCGTATCAGTCAAAATCACTGCCAAAATGCCTGGGAGACAGATTTCAATAAAGGAGATACATTCTACCTCAGTGAGGCTGACATTAATAATTTATGATAAATCAGTTTATGGAAACATGTTAACAGCAGAAGGCTGTGGAGAGCAAGATGGATATCTTGCCTCCACTTTCACCATTTCTTTTCCTTCTACCTGGCTCCAATTTTTTATGATTGAAAGCCACATACAGGAGTCAGTTGTTCACAAGAGAATGGGTTAGCTTGTATAAAAACCATACAGAATTGCTGAGCCGGGGGAGAAGTGATGAGAAATGACCTGATTTCCTATAAGTGGGATTGGACCTGAGCTGGTGCCAAATTTGCCCCTTAAGTCCCAACAACCAGGCCTATGTCAGGACATGTAACTAAGAGCTGAATTAGTATCATGTATAGGCTTAAGCTCTGAAGTGTAGAATACCAGAAGTCTAAATATTTGCATAGTCTAACATAAACTTCATCCACTCAAATAAAAAGAAATTCATGCAATGGTCCCTCATGAGCCATTGCTGCAAATGTGTCTTTTTCTTGCAGCCCATGTGTAAAATAGTTAATAAAATATTAAGTAGAAAGCTGTGAATACAATCTGTAATTCAGAGAAAGGAAGATCAGCACTTAAGAAAGTTGTAAACATCCACTGCTGAGCTGAGCCTCTGAAATGCTTCTGCAAATTCTTCAGTTAAGATCCAAGTGCAAAACCATTAAGTAGACCCAATTGGAGCTTGACAGCAGGAATCTTAAGGTTAGAACAACATGCACAGACATTAGCTTGAAAACGTTGGTCTTCCACTATAGCTTGCTTTGAGAAATCTACCAAAATGACCTCTACAGATGGGATAGACAGAACAATACAAGGTTTGAGCACCTACTAGGACTTTACTGGGTTCTTCTGAAATTAGCCATAAGCATTCAGTTTTGCACGTTGCTGAGCTCACGTTTCAGCTGCCTGTAATTTGTCTAAACACAATTTTTCTTTAATCAGAGGAATGTGTAATGCTAATAAATGTTGTATCCCATAAAAGGTTTTTTCCCTTTAGTATTTAGTATAGTTAAGAGTCATGATATTGCAACCTTTTTTTCAAAACTTGATCTTCTTGTTATGCAGCTTCTTTAAATGTTTGGTGCTCAAAAATACATACCACTATGGAGTATTAGAGGATTGAAAGATATATCAAAGTGCAATAAGTGAGAGTTGAATCATAAATATATCATCATCAGAATGTGTATTACATTATAGTCTTCTGCTTTGCCATCTTGACATTTGAAAGCCCTAATTTATACTTCCCGATTTTAACCTGTATATAGTTTATTATTAATCACCAGAGTCTCTGAGTGCCTTAAAGCTTATGCTAATAGAGTCTGATGTAATTAAATTGAGCCACATTGCAATGCAGAATGCTTCTGGAACCATCAGTGACAAAAGTAATTTATAAATCAACTACTAATTGACTTGAGATAATGAAGGTACTTTTGAGGTGCAGTGAGATTGTCACCTAATTAGCTTTGTAGAGAAAGAAGTAAGATTATGTTTACTGCAAGAGTTGTAAGTCATTGGTTTAAAAAAAATCAGATCAATATGCAATGTGGTAAAATGGTATATCACACAGATGATGATTCTGTCTTTATATAGAAACAACCTTAGCAGCCTCAAAGTTCTGCGAATTTTAATTTATTTTCTGATTCATTCACGTATATGAACAGGTGCAGTTATACAACATACTGTGAGGAAACTATAGATTCCTTTGTAGAGGAAAATCTACAAAACATGATCATTTCAGGATATCCTAAATAGCTATTTATCTTTTCATATGGAATAATGCAGATAAGGTGTTCCATACATTTTGAAGCGATTTAACTTCTCCACGAATGTCTGATCATTGTGGACAGACCTTCCTTATTGTTAATTCTAGGAATGTTAACACTAATTTCAATGCAACTTTTTCTTTTAATAGATTTGAGAAGAGTAAGGTTGCAACTGATCCTTTGGAAATTGGATATGAAAGGCTATGTGCAGATGCAACATACATGTTATTGCCACTTCAATAACTGAAAGCGTCAAATATGCTCGTTACTGTTTCTCAAAAGTGGTCATCCAATTTTCTTGAAGGATAGACTGAAAATATCTCAATTATAAATTAAAACAGACTATTCCTGATAGTAAATAAAGATATTTATTCTTGCTTAGTCTACAAAATGGATTTATTTTAGAGCAGGCTTGACTTCCAGAGAGCAACTGCCTCCAGCCCATGAGAACAAGGAAGACATCTGGCTGTGCTGCACCAGAGGAGACCACGTCTTCCTCTGATCTCCAGAGAGAGTATCCCTTGGTGTCGGAGCACCTTCTCCATTCATAACTCTGAGGGTTTCTTTCATTTACTGATTATTCATTTCTAAGTAACTCACTTTTTCCTTCTATAAGAGCTGTTCCATGCTTCAAATCCTGCTATCTTTCTCTACTTCTGGAATGTTTGTTAAAAGCTTTGTTACAAAGAGAACAATAGTCAACAGTTTTCAAAGTGGAATTTAACAAGTGGAAGTTGACTTCATTTATAAACAGTGTTATTTATATGAGATTTGAGAAAAGCATTTCTGATATATGCCTATCAAAACACTGCAACGCACGCTGTGCAGAGATTTTAAAAGACAAGTTTGACAAACATCTTTCAGATATGGTTTAGTTATATTAAGCCTGTCCCAAAGACTGTAAAAGCAAAATGATGACCTAGAAATATATGCAGGAGATCCTTTCAGTCCTATGGCAAGGAATACATAGATTATAATGTATCATGTCCTGGCAGAATTTACTTTCTCACCAATTTAAATCTCTCTGCAAAGTCCAGAAAAGAAGACTGCACAAGTGAAAGTGAACATTTCTTTTCTGTTAGTGCCAAAACCTTTAGATCAAATATTGGACCTACTCTACAAGCTCAGCTAAGGATTACATTTATAGCACAGAAATTATATAAAATAAAATTTGAATGCAAAAAGCCATTACTCTTTCAACAGCTATGTAACCCACAGCGTCAGATGACTTCATTAGCTTCTATTCATTTCAGATCAAGCTACAAATTGCTCTTCTCTTCCCTCCCCCCCCTTAATATTTTGTGCGTTTGTCTTAAGCTAACCGATAGTACCTGGCTCATATCAGAGCACTAGTTTATTCCATACAGATTGTCTTTCTCTGGATGTCATGATAAACTTCCAAAGCCCTTGGACTAATTAATTTAGTAAGCACAACACAAATTATTGATCTCAGTTTCAAATGAAAGTCCAAGAACTTTCATTTGTGCAAGAGCAAATGAAAGTCTAGACTTTTTTGTAGCTGAAATCAGAATTTCATCCTGGGTATCTTTACTTTGAAGTTTTCATTGCTTGTAGTTCATCTATTTCTACATGAAAGATAAGCTTCTTGCTTTCCTTCTCTATCCTTCGCTTTTCTTTCTTTTTTACCACTTTTCCACTTCTGTCTCAGGTTCCCTTCCCAGCTCTTTCTTATCTTTGCATTGAAAAAGAAGAAAGTGTTAATTGCACAGAATTCAGTTTGAATGTGTCATAAGTGAAAGGTAGAAAAGATGTGTCCGTGGACTTTCCCACTCCTTCTTCAAAAATGACACAGTCCCTGAAGGCTTTTATTGTTCTCTAATTTTCCCAGCATATGTGAAGATAAAAATCATCTTGATGGTTTTATTGAGAAAGTCTTGTTTTCTACGTTTAGGAAGTGATATGTTGTGGCAAAATGAGTCATACAACATTTTATTTCACCCCAGAAAAAGGTGCTGTAAATCACTCATCATAAATCTCTACTTTGCTGGTGATTTAAGGCAGAGCTTGAGTAGTAGAATTTTCAGTGATATGGTACCTGTTTCTTGTAAAGAGAAGCATGTATATGGAGCAATATTCTTTTTTTGGTCTGTTTTCTATCTTCTCAAAAGACTTATTTGCCTGAAACATTAAAAAATAATAAACATTAAACCTTAACTTATCTAACTATAGATTGTTCTCAACAGGCTTTGAAATGCTTCACAGACATGCCTCAGTACTATGAGTAACACCATTTTTCAGGTGTAGAAATGAAAGTAATTTCCTGCACATCACCTGAAAATTAATGATCTAGATTTCTCCATGTTGTCTTTTTCAAAGTTTCTTTAACTTTTGCCCAGTAATAGTGTTAGAGTCAGTAACCACAACATAGAAGGGTAATTTTGCATTTCTGTTTAGATAATCCTGGTATCTAATATCTATGTATTATAGAGATGCTTTTTTTAACTAAGACCTGCATTCTGATTAGTACTTTCCAAAACCTTTTAAAGGCCACTTATGTTAATGGAAGAATTTGGGCAGATTTCAGAAAATTGAGCCAGGCCTTAAATAAACTAATGAAATAATTTTATCATTTTGGGCTTATGTGACTCATTCTCTCTCTGAGGCTGTTGCTTAGTGCCTCTAATTTGATAAGGCTACCATGTCACAGGTGAAATAGAGAAGTGAAAGGCAGCTGTCCCAGATAGATTGAACAATATTCTCAGCTGATCAGATAATTGATATAATTACATTAATTTCACAGAGGAACATCAATTTACCCTTGAAAGGATATAAAAAAACTACTTATAGGACAACATTTAAATCAATTGATCAGTTCTGTATTTTAATTACTTAATTTTTCATCTTTGGTTTCTTTCACTTTCTGCATCATCAGAATAGTCCAGCATTTCATTTCCTGAACCAGAAGTTGGACTAAGAGTAACATCTGAAACTTAAAGAAAGAAACAAAGGTATAGATAAATAGGTTATGTCAGCAGGCTAGGAGAAGTACTTTAAGGGACCACAGTTTTGGTGTAGTTCCTTTTACAAAAAAAAAAAACCACACTCACTGCTGGTCATGCTGTACTCATGCTTAGGAACACTACTTGCTTCCACACTGGTGTGAAGGCTCTGGCATAATGTCAGCTGTGAGTAGTAGTTATTACTTTCTTTCTGAATGTGGCATTAGCTATATATGCTTTTGCCACTTCTGTTCTTGAGTAGGGGAAAACCTGACTGCACAAGGTTCAATCTTTGGCAAAGACTTCAGTTAGTTAGGCACTTCCTCGCAGGCAGGAAGGCTGTGGACAGACACAGAAGTTAGATGTTCTCATTTGTGCCTACTCATTGACTTCAAACCTGTTACATCCTTAGCCTGAAGTTGGCCAGCTCGGGGGTCCACTACTGAAAGACAAGGCTTGTCTGTGTCTTCCTGTAGATAACAGTGGCACTTCATCCCATATCCAAATGAATAGGAATATGGATATCCTCTGTCCCTAAAAACCTCCACTGCAGGTTCAAATACTAAAGCTATTGAATATGTGCTATCGAGACTTAAGGTCTTTAGCTTAAATTACTGCATAAATATCTGACTTTTTTATGATTGCTTCTTTGACTTAAATGATCACAGCCATTGGTTAAGTGATGCTTGCCTCAGGTGCTACTCTTTTTTCTTTTAATCTATTCAACAATACGCATAATGTTAGGAACAATTAATAAGTGTTTTTAGTGGTCTCTTGTAACATTACTTCTACTAATATAATTTTAAGCAGCCAATTAAACCATTAATCTCAAATGACTAAAGACATGGTAAAAATCACAGAATCACAAAATGGTGGGGTTTGGAAGGGACCTCTGGAGATCAGCTAGCCCAACCCCCCTGCCAAAGCAGGTTCACCTAGAGTAGGTTGGACAGGAATGCATCCAGGGTGGGTTTTGAATATCTCTGGAGACGGAGACTCACAGAATCACAGAATCACAGAATAGTCAGGGTTGGAAGGGACCTCTGGAGATCATCTAGTCCAACCCCCCTGCCAGAGCAGGGCCACCTACAACAGGTCGCACAGGACAGCTTCCAGGCGGGTTTTGAACGTCTCCAGAGTGGGAGAATCCACAACCTCTCTGGGCAGCCTGTTCCAGTGCTCCACTACCCTCAAAGTGAAGAAGTTCCTCCTCATGTTAAGATGGAACTTCCTATGTTCAAGCTTGTGCCCATTACCCCTCGTCCTATCAATGGGCACCACTGAAAAAAGACTCCTCCCATCCCTCTGGCATCCTCCCTTTAAGTATTTGAAAGCATTAATAAGATCCCCCCTCATTCTTCTTTTCTCTAGACTAAAGAGACCCAAGTCCCTCAGCCTTTCCTCATATGAAAGATGTTCTAATCCCCTAATCATCTTCGTAGCCCTTTGCTGGACAGTCTCCAGCAGATCCCTGTCTTTCTTCAACTGGGGAGCCCAGAACTGGATGCAGTACTCCAGATGCGGCCTCACCAGGGCAGAGTAGAGGGGGAGGATGACCTCCCTCGACCTGCTGGCCACACTCTTTTTGATGCACCCCAGGATGCCATCGGCCCTCTTGGCTGCCAGGGCACATTGCTGGCTCATGGTCATCCTGTTGTCCACCAGGACTCCCAGGTCCCTTTCCACAGAGCTGCTCTCCAGGAGGTCAGCCCCCAACCTGTACTGATGCGTGGGGTTATTCCTCCCCAGATGCAGTACCCTACATTTACCCTTGTTGAATTTCATTAGGTTCCTCTCTGCCCAACTCTCCAGCCTGTCCAGGTCACGCTGTAAAGCAGCACAGCCTTTTGGCGTGTCAGCCACTCCTCCCAGTTTTGAGTCATCAGCAAACTTGCTGATGGTACACTCTATCCCTTCATCCAGATCATCGATTAATATATTCAACAGGACTGGACCCAGTACTGACCCTTGAGGGACACCACTTGTTACTGACCTCCAACTAGACTCTGCACCACTAACCACAACCCTCTGAGCTCTATCTGTCAGCCAGTTCTCAATCCACCCCACTGTCCATTCATCTAGCCTGCACTTCCTAAGCTTGCATGTGAGGATGATGTGGGAGACAGTGTCAAAAGCTTTGCCAAAGTCAAGGTAGACCACATCTACCGCTCTTCCCTCATCTATCCATCTAGTCATTTCATCATAGAATGCTATCAGATTAGTCAGACACGACTTCCCCTTAGTGAATCCATGTTGACTACTTCTGATAACCTTCTTTTCATCCAGGTGCTTTGAGATGATACCCAGCACAAGCTGTTCCATCATCTTTCCAGGGATGGAGGTGAGGCTGACCGGCCTGTAGTTTCCCAGGTCATCCTTCTTGCCCTTTTTGAAGACTGGAGTGACATTAGCTATCCTCCAGTCCTCAGGCACCTCACCTGTCCTCCAGGACCTTTCAAAGATGATGCAGAGCGGCCCAGCAATGACCTCCCCTAGCTCCCTCAGTACTCGAGGGTGCATCCCATCAGGCCCCATGGATTTGTGGATATCCAGTTTATCTAACTGATCTCTAACTTGCTCCTCGTCAACCAAAGGAAAGTCTTGCTCCCTCCAGACTTTCTCTGTTACCTGCAAAGTCTGGCTTTCCCGAAGACTGACCCGAACAGTGAAGACAGAAGCGAAGAATGCATTTAGCAACTCCGCCTTCTCTGCATCATCTGTCACCACGGCACCTGTCTCGTTCAACAGCAGGCCCACATTTTCCCTAGTTTTCCTTTTGTCTCCTATATACTTAAAGAAACCCTTCCTGTTGGCCTTGACATCCCTCGCCAGGTTCAATTCCAAGGCTGCCTTGGCTTTCCTTGTTTCCTCCCTGCATACCCTGACAGCATTCTTGTATTCCTCCCAAGCAGTCAGCCCCTTCTTCCACCTATTGAAAACTCCCTTCTTCTAGCTGAGTTTTTTCAGAAGGTCCCTGCTCAGCCATGCAGGTCTCCTTCTTCCCTTGCCAGAATTCTTTCTCTTTGGGATGCACTGATCCTGAGCTTGGAGGAAGTGACGCTTAAATAGCAACCAGCTCTCTTGAGCCCCCTTACCCTCTAGAGTCCTCTCCCATGGGATTTCTCCAAGCAACTCCTTGAAACGATCAAAGTTAGCCCTCCTGAACTTTAAGGTTTCAACTCTACTTGTCATTTTGTCTATACTACACTTAATCCTGAATTCTATCTTCTCATGATCGCTGCAGCCCAGTCTGCCCCCAACCTTTACACCCTCCACCAGTCCCTCTTTGTTTGTCAGTACCAGGTCCAGTAGAGCACCTTTCCTTGTTGACTCCACAACCTCTTTGAGCAGTCTCTGTCACCCTCAAAGTAAAGCATTTTTTCTTCATGTTGAAATGGAATTTCCTGTGTTCCAGTTTGTGCCCACTGCCCCTTGTCCTGGTACTGGGCACCACTGAAAAGAGTCTGGCCCCATCCTCTTGACGCCCGCCCTTTAGGTATTACTGATGCCAGTTACAATTTCTTCTGGTCTCACCCATCTAGGATAGATTTCATAGATGGATTAAGAAACAATTTTAAATCTTTGAAAATAACTTATCCATTATAGGTGCCTTATAACACTCATCTGTCCAGTATCCGAGCACACATATTGTGCTGCTGATTTTTGAAGAAGCTATAATTCAGTTTCCTGTTTTGTGTGTATATTGAGCCTACAAATAAACATAGATGTATTATCTGCAGGAGCAGTTATCTTTTGTAAACACAGATGTGAACAAGTACTAAAAAAATCCTTCTCTGATAGTTCAAAAAATTCAAGTAGTTTCAAATCTGTTTTCAGTATTCCAAAAGCTTGGGCATAAAAACTGCTGTTGTAATAAGTCTCTTTAGGTTTCCTTTTTTTTTTTTTTTTAAATTATGTGTCTTACATAAACCATGTTTAGATGAAGTTAGATGTAGTTCATATCAGTAATTTAAGGTAAAATAATTTGAGAATGGAACAGTTTTTTTTTACAAAAAGCCATAATTTTATTTGATATAGTTAATAACAGACTTGAGAAAAACACCTATGTTGAGGGCATACACATTGATACTCCCTGTCAAACATAGCTCTGCTTTAAAACTTTTCATATTTGGATACTATAATACTTAAAATAGCACTCTTTCCTCTTTCCCTCTCTTATGAATACCTAGCAGGTCCTATAACATGTTACATGTTGTTAGAGTTAGGCACTAACTTAAATGCTTTGACAAATCAGCATTTTAGTCTGTGCATGGAGAATGCATGTAGAAAATCTCAGTTCTATTAATACAAAAAAGTTCATTAAAGGGACAAACTTCACAAGATGGCATTCTGGAATTGAGATAGTTGAATGCATCTGATTCTTCTCAGACATACATTTTCTCAACTATAATTTGTGCATTTCCAGTAAGTGGAATGAAGAGAACATTAGCAGGAGGAAATGCCTGTTACATACACTAAATGCTAACAATTTCCTACTTCTTACATTTGTATTTAAAGTTTTCAGTACTACAATAATACAGTGTTCTTCATTCTTGTCCATATAATGTAGCCCTCAATTTATCCCTTGTTCATGTTACACTTACCAGTTGGCTGATTTGTCTAGTGAGTGTAAGGGATGATTGTGAGATTGAAGCAGCATTTATTTCCTGGTGGATTTGATGAACTGTATACAACAAATCTTTTGCTTGATAAATCTTGACTTCAAGAGATCTGTACAGTCAACTGCTCTATTAGTGCTCTAAATTGCTCTGTTATCATCATTGTTTCCTCTCTGGAATCTTGATGATCAAAGACCTTTGTCCATAAGAGGTTATGTTTACAATGCATATTCAAGTCATGGTTTAAAGCTTTAATTCATTTTCTACTCAAATTGGAAAAGTCATGCAAGATGCACACTCTTCACTGAATCTAGGAACCATGAAGAGATCTCAGGGTTAACATTTTGAGGCAGGCTGGTTTGGTTTTGTTTTTTGTTTGTTTTTTTTTTTAGTTTGAAAGGGGACTGTCTGACCCATTTAAACTGCTAGTGAACACTAGCCTAAAAACAGAGAATAGTCTTAGTTATGAGTCATGCTGCTTTTAAGACTAATTACAGATATGACTTGGTTCAAGATGATACAATGCAAGCATTCTTTACAATGCATTGGTCTTAAAGGTCTTTATCATTCACTTGGGACAAGGAGTATTTTTCTCATAACAAGTCCATAGTAGATAATTGATTAAAAACAAATTAAAGCCCTAAGGTTGTAGCATCTTCTCTTACACATCTATGATGTCTTCTCAGCACCAGGTGTTGGAATTTCTCTCTTCCTTTACATCTGTAATTGTAAGTTATTGTTTACAGATAAAGGCCAGAGCTGTAAATGATGCAATAAAAGTCTATTTATGACATTTTTCAAGCTTATTTTGCAAAAGCTACTGAGGTAGAAAAATTAAACTTAGACAAATTCTGAATCCTGAAATTTGGACTTTCTGATTTTTCTGTTCTGTAGATTTAGTTGCCTCTGACAGATGCAAGCAGAAAAGAAACCAAAATCATGGACAAATTTAAAGTCAAAGTTATAATTACCTGTTTAGTATAAGATAATGACAAAGTGATGACTGAGCTCTTTTCTTAACTACTAAAAATTGATAACTGTAAGCTTGTGGTGGTCCAACCCCCTCACCCCTACTTTAGACTACTCCGTACTTGGTGCAATATCTTCCCCATCTGGGCCACATCTGGACCAGAACGTTACATAATGGTTTAACATGAAATAAAGAAAAGGAGGTGGGGAGTAACAGACCAGAACACTATGGCAACCCCTTAGTGTTCCTGGCTCCCATGACTCCTACTGTTTGAAAATAATAACTATAATCAATCACTCCAGGACCCCAAGATCTAGCAAGTTCTGAGCTTGTGTAACCAGTGGAAAGGACCAGAATATTCCATTGTCTGAGCTGTGCCAGAGTGGAAAAGTACCTGACAAAAGTCAATTATCTTGGATCCTATACGTAGCAATTCTAGCAAGACCCTTCAAGCAGGCTGTGGCCAGTACCTGCCCTGAGTTGGGACACTGCTTAGGCTGACACCTTAAGGATTAGAAGGCCAGGGCGAGTCAACCCCTCTTGAGTCTCAATTATTGCCTGTTGAAGAATGCTGATGCAGTGTAAGTATTTACTCTAAATTCAGGAAAAGGGAAATTTTTAACTCTAGGCTAGCCTCTCTTTCATCCCCTCTCCACTTACATGTTTATGATATACACATTAGCCTTATCAAGTGCAAGGTCCTGCACCTGGGGAGGAAGAATGATAGGTACCAGTACAGGTTAGGGGCGGACCTGCTGGGAAGCAGCTTGGAGGAGAAGGATCTGGGGGTTGTGGTAGACCGTAAATTATCCATGGCCCAGCAATGTGCCCTTGTTGCCAAAAAGGCCAATGGAATCCTGGGCTGCATAGGGAAGAGTGTGGCCAGTAGGTCAAGGGAGGTCATTCTCCCCCTCTACTCTGCACTGGTGAGGCCACAACTGGAATACTGTGTCCAGTTTTGGGCTCCCCAGTTCAAGAGGGACAGGGAACTGCTGGAGCGAGTCCAGCGAAGGGCAACTAAGATGATTAAGAGCTTGGAGCATCTGCCTTATGATGAAAGGCCGAGAGAGCTGGGACTCTAGCCTGGAGAAGAGAAGGCTGAGGGGAGACCTTATTATGGCGTACAAGTATCTAAAGGGTGGGTTGAAGGAGGATGGAGCCAGGCTCTTTTCAGTGGTTCCAAGGAACAGGATGAGGGGTAACGGGCACAAGTTAGAACACAGGAAGTTGCGTTCAAATACACGGAAACACTTCTTTACGGTGAGGGTGACAAAGCACTGGCACAGGCTGCCCAGGGAGGTTGTGGAGTGCCCTTCTCTGGAGATTTTCAAGACCCACCTGGATGCAGTGCTGAGTAATGTGCTCTGGGCAATCCTGCTTTAGCAGGGGAGTTGGACTAGATGATCTCTAGAGGTCCCTTCCAACTCTGAAAATTCTGTGATTCTGTGATTTATGGATGTGGATATTCTTCCATTTACCCAAGCACACGTAGGATTTAAAAGGGGTACATGTCGGCTTGTTAGAGTCACCCTCTATTAAGAGATTTTGATTCCAGCAGAGATGTGCACGTGTGTGTGTGCACGCGCTTATATGCTTTTGCTTATATGTATATGTATTAATTTGAGATTCGTGCTTTTGCTCATATGTGTTTGTATTGATTTTGGATACCTTATAGTAAGTTAGTGTGAATCTTGTCATCTTTGAATCTGTAATTAAGTCACTGTTCAATTATTCTGTTAAATCACTTTGTAAATCTTTAAATCGGCTAATGATTAAGTGCTGCTAAAATTCAACGTCTTGATCTATCTCAAATCATTAATAAATTTTGAATTGCTGATAAATCATAACCGTGTCAAATATTTCCATCTGTGACAAAGCCATAGAATGTTTCTTCTGTACGTGTTTATTAAATTCAGGCTTCAAAACAACTGCTAAAAATTAATCACTGAAACAGGAGACACATATGAAAGAGCTCCAGAATGCTCTTTACCCAGAATCATTATTCCATTGTCTATAAAGTCAATTAGTTACTGTAAACTCTTTTGTCTGAGGACATCTTCCCACTTTTATTCACTAATCTTTATCTGCTAATTACCTGAATGGCGGCAAAATTAGGTTGCATGTGTGAACCCTACAATGCTCAAAATCAACCAGAACAGTTGCTGTTACAAGATATTTCTGAAATGATCATTGCAATTAGCTCCCTGAAATCTGCCCCTTATGAAAGTAGTTACATAGTTTTTCAGCATGAGAGATTAAAATTAAAGGTGTGAGCCTCTGACTTGTCCATAGACATCTGAGTACCCCAGAGGGCAAATAAAAGGAAATACATAGCCTGAAGTGTTCTGACCTTTTTATTGGTGAAATTGATCTTTTACATGTCTCCCTAACAGTTCATTATATTTTAGGCTAACGAGACCACTTATCCTTTTAGGATGAAAACATTGAATTCAAATGTTTGAATGTGCCACAGTATCCCACGAAGGAAACAATATCTGAACTGTTCAATACTGTGAAGTAATATCACCAAATGTCTTGAAGTGGTGTAGTAGAGGACTTTCTGCAAGCGTGAGTCAGAAGTGTCTTAATTTATCAAGGCCAGCTCTGTATGTGGAAAAGGCAGCTTATGATCTATTGTGTGGAAAATCTTAACCTAAATCTGAAGAAGAACTCAGCATTCTGAACCCATGCACCTTCTTTACATGCTGATATGTAATACAGCCTAATATGGAAAGGAACGGGTGAAACCATTCTGCTGGTCAGGACAGAGGTTCCTGTGTTTTGGGTTTTCCATGTCAGGTAGCACATGATGGTGACAAAATAAACAAAGAAAAATCTTAAGGGTTACAGGCAAACGGTATGTTATTTTTCAGCTGGACTAAAAGAGAAATAAAACAGCATGGCAAATATATAACGGTTTTCTGTGCTTGCACTTTATATGCAAAACTCCTATGTAATGTTATCAGATTCTTCACTATGGCTATTACTTTTGACATTTCACATTTCACATTTTTTAATATTATTATATGCCTCTGAAGCACCTGTAGGTCATTTAAATCTCTACAAATTCATTGAGTTGAAGGGAATTTGGTTCTTACATTTGAATCACATCAGAGAGGAAATGAGATAGAAGTCTAACTAGAAAGCACTGCTGTGAGCTAATAGCAAAATGTGTAATCATTTTTTGATACTTATAAATGAAAATGGTTAGATTTCTCATCTTTACATCTCTTCTTGATTAGTTTCATGAATCACTATGGCTACCTTTACAGTACTTTTAAGTACTGCCTATGATGAAAATGTTTTAAGAAAAATCAGTTTGAAAACTCACAGCTTGTCATAGGTTATTCTAAATTCTGCGGCACCAAATTTCAGAAAATCTTTATAAAGTACTAACTTTCTTGCTGTAAACTGTTAGTAAACAATTCTGCACTTTTGTATAGCATTCATTATCTCAGAAATTTACAGCACATTAATTAAGCTTAACAACATTCCACTGAGTCAAATAAATATTTGCACATGCAGTAAAATATTTTTACGTGAGGCTATGAGATATTCCTTCAGTGGGTCAGTAATGAGACTGGCTATAATAGTTCAGATTCTTACTGTCTTTGCATAATTGTCTCTCGTTTTAATACTGTAGAAGCATTTTTACATCATAGGAAAACAAAGGAAGCTTTATTCCATTCGAGAAATGCAAAAAAAAGTCACTGTGAATTTGTACTGGGCTGCATCTGCAGAGGCTCCTGACAGGAATACTTGGTAATAAATAAATTGTCTCCAGCCTAAGAAATTTAAAGATTCATTAATAGTCCAGTCACTGATTTTACAAAGGATACAAAAGAAAACTTGATTCAAAAAAAGAAGAGTAATTTTGGGTAAAAAACATTCTGTGTTGAACCAGAAGGACTACATACATGTCCCAGGGTGAAAAAAGAACAACAAAGGGCTAACAGATGGGAATATAAAAGGAAGTACATTGATAAATTATTTTCAGAAATTCAAAAATGAAAACTGGGAAACAACCTAAGTTAAAATTATAATAGTTTATATTTGAATGACATGCAATGAAAGCTCTGCTCCTGTACTGTGTGCACAAGTGCCCACTCATTTTTTTGGCAAAATCTTAAAATTTTTAGTTATGTGAAAAAGAAACTAGAAATAGAAGGGTATTTCTGAACTACTCCTGCTTTAGAATAGGCTGGCTGAAAACTGTGATTTTAAACAAGCTATCCAGAATATGAAAAATATCCACTTGTATTAACACTGGTTAACAGATTAAATTTACAGACATGTGATATGCAGTGATTACTTAAAATTTTCATCATTAAAAATGTCAGTGGCATTTACCAACTTCATTGAAGGAGTGATGACTCTGGATTGAAATTAATGACCAAATATTTTTTTGCCAGACTTAAGAGGTCCCACTGTAGTTAGTGCCTGACAGAACATCCTTTCCGAGCAAAAAGAAATTCTTACATAAACTGAATTGATCCTATTGAAGTTTATAAAATGAAGGACCACTGCAAATACAGTGGTTTTGATATTTCCTGATTATTTGCTTGAATTTATTCTAGTTGTGTATGCCACAGCTGGAAGGTGTTTGTTTTTTTTTTAATTTCCTACTGATTCCTAAGGTCGATTACTGCATAAAGTCAGCATATTTAGCCTCTCTAGAAAGTGAACAGGCTTTCTGTTCTTATTGTTGCCACCTAAATAGTCCTTTTTGATCGCATTTTCAACTCCAGTAGAAATACATCCTTACCTTTCAGAATCCAAGGGTGTTTCATTGGCCTCAGGGAAATTTTACGCAAACAGCAAGAACTAATAGCAATTTTGTTCTTTGCTTTTTTACTACCTGATAGGAACTAATTGGAAGTAGTGTGGATATTGCAAAGCATACTGCAGTGGGGTTTTGCTTTAGCTTTAGCTTTAGCTAAAGAAAAGTACCAGATAGATAGTAATGGCTATAAATATTGTAAAGGTACTAGGTTGGTTGACCTCCCCTGCTTCAGAAAAGAAAAAAAAGTCATTCTTGACTGCTTCTGAACACGTACCACAAAAATTGCAGCAGTTCAGAAATGCTTTTCTGCTCAGTGTCTCACTGTTTTGCCTGCCCTAATTGAAGCAGCCACTTCTCAGAAAATTCAACCACTCTTCCTGTCTCTCACTATCACAGCAGGTTTTTTTTTTTTTTCACAGAATCACAGAATCACAGAATGGTCAGGGTTGGAAGGGACCTCTGGAGATCATCTAGTCCAACCCCCCTGCCAGAGCAGGGTCACCTACAGCAGGCTGCACAGGACGGTGTCCAGGCAAGTTTTGAATGTCTCCAGAGTGGGAGACCCCACCACCTCTCTGGGCAGCCTGTGCCAGTGCTCTGACACCCTCAAAGTAAAGAAGTTCCTTCTCATGTTTAGATGGAACTTCCTATATTCAAGTTTGTGCCCATTACCTATCTACCAAGTCCTATCACTACCAAGTCCTATCACTGGGGACCACCAAAAAAAGACTGTTCCCATCCCCCTGGCACCCTCCCTTTAAATATTTATAAGCATTAATAAGATGCCCTCTGAATCTTCTTTTCTCTAGACTAAAAAGAGCCAAGTCCCTCAGCCTTTCCTTATGAGAGAGATGTTCCAATCCCCTAATCATCTTTGTAGACCCTCTCCAGCAGATCCCTGTCCTTCTAGAACCAGGGAGCCCAGAATTGGACACAATACTCCAGATATGGCCTCACCAGGGCAGAGTAGAGGGGGAGGATGACCTCCTTTGACCTGCTGGCCACACTCTTCTTGATGCACCCCAGGATGACATTGGCCTTCTTGGCTGCCAGGCCACAGTGCTGGCTTATGGTCGTCCTGTTGTCCACCAGGACTCCCAGGTCCCTTTCCACAGAGCTGCTCTCCAGGAGGTCAGCCCCCAACCTGTACTGATGCGTGGGGTTATTCCTCCCCAGATGCAGTACCCTACATTTACCCTTGTTGAATTTCATTAGGTTCCTCTCTGCCCAACTCTCCAGCCTGTCCAGGTCACGCTGTAAAGCAGCACAGCCTTTTGGCGTGTCAGCCACTCCTCCCAGTTTTGAGTCATCAGCAATCTTGCTGAGGGTGCACTCTATCCCTTCATCCAGGACATTGATGAATACATTGAACAGGACGGGACCCAGTAGTGACCCCTGAGGAACACCACTCGTTACTGACCTCCAACTAGACTCTGCACCACTAACCACAACCCTCTGAGCTCTATCTGTCAGCCACTGTTCAGTCCACCGCAGTGTCCATTCATCTAACCCACACTTCCTAAGCTTGCATGTGAGGATGATGTGGGAGACAGTGTTGAAAGCCTTGCTGAAGCATATTCTCTTCTGAGGTATGCACTTCCTGTTCATATTCTTAGTTCTCATGTCAAACATTTGAGGAAATACAGTGTGTGCAGGGGGAAATCACTGGGAAGTCATTCGCTAATTCCTATAATTTGTCACTCCTGGGCAATCTGTCTACCTACACCTCCAGCTTACTGCCATTTGTTTTTGCTGGAGTGAGTCTAGGACAGCTACAGAGGGGAATAACAAGGCAAATAATATGTCAAAAAGCTGAAAATACAGACCAGTCAAAACAAAAAATAAAGACTGCAATAGAGACAAAAAACATAAATACTGAGGCCAAGGACATGGTTTTTACAGTCTAACTATATGAGTGATGCTGTGTGGGTGCCAAAGTTGATCCACAGCCTAAGTCTGACTGTATTATTAAATGGAAACAGAAACTTGAATCTTTAATTTCATCCCTGAACTTTGTCTTCCTTTCTAGTATTCCCTTTTCTTTAGTTTCTCAGGTTCATTTCATTCTGACCGAAAACTGGTTTCTCCCTCAAAATGAATATTATCTAACCTGTCTGAAATATCTATTAGGTAACCAGTTAGTTGGTAACACACAACATAGTTCAATAGGCATTCTGACAAAAGCTTTTTTGTTCAGGGAAATAGCAAGATGGAGGAGTTTTCTGTGAGTCCCAAACAGCCAGAGTTTCAGTGACAATCCCAGCTGTGGGCGGAACGCATCGAACCTTATCAGAGGGAGAGGTGAGACTGATGTGGGAAACATCTATAGGCAGATTTGACAGCAGTTTCTCTGGAAAACTAACTAGTTTCTTGTGGGCCTCAGTCAAAAGCTCTCTCTTTTGTCTTGTAATGGGCAGAGACATGACCTCTGCCTTGCTTTGTTCATGTCTACAGAAAGAAGAGTGTGCTCTCAGTGTCACTGCAGCGACCAGACGAAGCACTGCATCCTGAGGAGGAGTGAGGAATGTGAACCATACCTTGAATGGCCTGACAAAGAGGATACTGCTACTGTTGTCAGAGTACTGAGATTCTTGTTAAGGAGATGGGCCTTGAAGAATGGGAACAAAAACCGACTGGTACTCATTGAGCAGTCACGAGCATGAACCTTTACTGTTGCTGAGATGTTTTAAGTGACATTCAGAAAATACAAAATATTATTGAAGAATATCTTAGTATGACTGAGTATCATGCTGTTATGGTGTTAGGTATTATGCTTCAAACTTGTCCAAAGGCTTTCCTGTTGAGACCAAATTAATGAATCCGTTGCTCTTGTTTTATTCTAGTGATGTTTTCCCCTAAATCATATATCCCTTTATCTCTATGCTTACATCTTTTCCTGCTTCAATCTCTGCATGCTTTTGTGCCTACCGTATTTTGGCAGTCACCAATATGATTTCCTTTACTAGAATCCCAATGTTATGATCTAAATATGGAAAGATCCATAACGCTTTTTCATTTTAGGAAAAGCAAAGAATGTTAGGATTCAATAGTTATTTGGTTGGAGGATACTAAAACATAGCTCTGTGAATCTCTAATATGTCCTTACTGGAATCTGGAAATCTAGTGAAGAACTCTGGCAATTTTACCAGATGCACATATATATACACGAAAAATGGAGCAGAGCTAGAAAGATTTCAGGCACGCAGGCAAGAAAAATGACTAAAAGAGTGATTTTAGAGAGGAAATTAAGAACAGAAAGATATACAAAACAATGGTCTGAAATATGGAATTCTGACTCCTTTTCTCATTTTACCTTTCACATATAAGCAAATAACACAGATCAGATAGCATATATTAAGTTCATATTTTATTTTCTCTCATAGAAACTTATTTGTGTACACAGATGCTAAAATTCCCTGAAAGTGAATCAGCAACAAACCCAGTAAATAGCTTTCCTGTCATTCAGTCCTTTACACTGTCCACTGGACCATGCTGACTTCTTAATGTTTATTCAAGCAGCTAAGCACCTTTTTAAGATGATGAGGATGCTGTCTGCTGTGAGCCCACTCCAGTAAATATGTGAGGTCTCTTCTAGTGGCAGACAAGCCTAGAAAATAATTTTGTATGATTAATAGCACTAGGAAGAGTGACTTTCTGTTGCCATGGGATGACTAAATTCTTCTAGGTCATCTGAAAAAAATCAAAAGCAGTTTTCTTTCTGAAGGTATTGTATAAGGTATTGCTAATTGTTTTCCTGCTGCCACACATACACAAACACATTTCTGCAGAGTTTATGGGCTCACTTGGTTAGGAAAAAACATTCCTATCAGACAATGGCATTTTGAAGCTGGCATAGCCTCCTTAATTCTTCACACGCAGCAGTTTGACACCACCTTTTGGAACCAATGTATGACAGTTTAAAATGAAAGTAGTCTTTCAACAGCTTGAACATTTTATTTTTTTTCCTTGAAACAGACTGTGTGCAAAGAGGTAATGACAAAAAGAATTATTTTAAAATCCTTCTAAGATTTCATCAGTTTAACTATGCAAAATGCGCAACTTTAGAAAACCTGAAGAGTAGTTATCTTGCAGCAAAAGCAATTTAAATAGCTTACTAGAAGCAGATGAAGTGTGGATATATTTCTTGTTTATCTGTGCATCATGTACATACATGTAATTTATTTATTTACTGAGGAAAAAGACATTCTTTAGGTTTCTAGTAACAAACATCTATTATGTAGTTCATATCTTTTAGAACTTGGATTTGTTTCTGGATGTTTTTAATGTTTTAATTAGAAGAGTTGCTTTTTTTAAAAAAGATTTGACAAGAAAATATTTTCAGTTGGTAGTCTCTTCCTTTTGCTCTTACTCTATCCTCCATTTATTCAAAATTGCAGATGAAATCAGCTGTTTAGCTGATTGTTATGGTCAGGGACTTTAAGGAAGATTAGGCTATTTATTTCTCATTAGTTAGAAATCATTATTCATTGTTATGTTTCTCAAGCAATTTCGAATAGCAGTATGGGTAGTCTCCCAGCTAAATATTTATCTTCGATCCAGTGAAAACAACAAAGTACAAAAATATTTTCTGTAAGTACCTTTATCCTTCTTTACTCAAACACTGGGGAAACAAATAAAAGGCAAAGACTGGGGCCTATCTCTAATTTTTATTTCATTGAAAGTAAAAACGAACTGTAAAAAAACTTGAAAAGAGGGCTAAATAAACTGATGCGGGAAAAAGTAATGATCTGTAGTATGTAATATTTTGAAATATGGTCTCTGAGTGTTTCTAAACCTTATCTTCTTAATATCATAGAAAAAAAACCTTCTACTGACAGTTTTATGTGCAAGGGGTCATTATTGAAAACTGGGTAAGACTGTTCTGACTAGGGGAGTTAATAACTAGGCACAGACAAAGAAGTGTGTCTGCAAGTGGAGCATTATAAGAACTAAAGTCTAACTTTCAATGTTAGAAAGTTCAAAACACAAACCTTCCAAATACAGACAGTTTTGTGGGTGGAGGCTTTCCTATAATGGAGAAAAGATAAAATTTTCTCAATATATACTTCTTCTCAGCTGTCTTCAAATGAAATATAATATGCAAGCTGCTTCCATGGCTTTAAACAGTTTCAATCTATTTTTAACCTTGGTTTAAACAAATTCCTTTTATATGGGAGGTTTGTGCAAACTGACCTCAAAGAGCTGAAATTCTCTCAGCTTTTAAGGAAGCTCTGAAGGTAGTTCCCCAGGTATTGATCAGACAGCGGTAACAGCAACATGGGCTGGGCTGAATGAACCTAAAGGAATTGCCATATGGAGGAACCTAAAATTAAATCAGATGTCATTCCCCAAAAACTCCAGTCTCTGGAGGTTCAAAGCCCTGCTTCTGGTGCAATTCCACTCAGAAAAATCCCCCTTCCAAACATTGCCTACCTCTTTTGACTCTTCTTCACTGGTGACATCAATGGCAATTTCTGCCTCTGAGCTCAATCATTTTCCTCTTTGTTTGCTTCCACTGCTGATGACCTCTCCACCAGCCCAACTCCATGGGGACCACCAGTCTGGAAAGACCTCTTTCTAAACCCTATCATAATCCTATAATCAGCACATCCAGACCAAGAATCACAAAGCCACAGGCCCAATTTGTCTCTTTTTAGAATCAGACTTTGACCATTTTTAGCACAAGCTCTCTCTTTCCAGAACCAAGCTCCATTATCAAATTAAAGTAAATTTCTCTATTCTCAGGGTGACCCATCATCTCTACGTTCATAAAACGTTTTACAAGCTTAAGGTTTTACAGGGGTTTTAGTACTTAAGCACCTTTTAATCCTTAAAGAAATTTATGCACAAACATCTTTAAGGAGATAAAAATGGCTTTGTTTCTTAAATGCCACACATTTAAGCTTTCTCACTCTTAAATCTATTAAAGTGGTTTATATATTAAAACCACTAATACCAGAATTGCTACTGATTCAGTCTGTGGCCTTGGACATACCACGTTCTCCGCATATCTGTTTCTCTACCTGTGAAATGAGAATAAGATCATTGCAACTATTGCTTTGCATAACCAGATTCTCCCTGAACCGAAATTTAAATATGAAAGAAAAGACAGCATAAAAATACTTAGTGTTTTTATTATACACAAGAATATTAATGGTCAGTAGATCAGTGTTAAATTAGTGTATACAAACAGCAGTAGAAGCCATTTTCCACCAACAGTCAAATAAGTTCAAGAATATAAAATAAAATATTTTCTTGCCTTGTACAAAGAAATGCTGATCACTGCCAATACTGGGAAACAAAGTTGCCAAGATAAAGTATATACCTGCTTTTTGAAAGACATGATCACATTTGCATGCACTCTCTTGGAAGATCTTTTCCAGCTCTACACCTATCTTTCATTTGCTCTCTTCCTGGAAAAAAACACCTGATTTTTTTTTGGTATAAGTTGTCTGCCTTTCCTGTGAGATAGGATCTTGACATGAAAATGTTTTTCTTAATGCAAGAACTTATCACTGGTACATGTAAAAGGTCAATGTCATTATTCTGGAAACAGATTAACATACACATCTGAATGTTTTTTTGAATTTTTTTTCTAGAAAAATTTACTGGAATTTGGGATGTAAAATAAAGGGACAAAGTGCTGATTTTTTGAGGTTATGCATACAGTTGGAGAAAGATTGGCACTTCACTCAATAACCTTTTGAGAAAGGCAGAGAAGTTATAGACGATGTAATGCTGAGAGACAGATGAAGTGACTTTAGGTAATCAAAGTAAAAATTGCTGCCTGACAGAATCCCAGCAGCAAGGCCCTCGTTTTCTGAGATACCTGATGGGTTTTTACAGCGTTATAGCATTTGAGTTTTATGTTGTATGATATTCACCAAGTGACAGCGTGACCCTCTTCTCCCCTAAGATGTTATCACTTCTCTGTGGCAAAGTAATTCTGTTGCTGTCTTACTAGAGATGAACTCATGAATCAGTGATGTGGGTAGGGATGGCAGTCCAGATAGCACTCTGTGAAATCTATAAATCCTTTAAAAGAGACTGTTTTTCTGCTGCCAGCAGTTATTATTGTGTTGCAATCAGCAATTTCATTCTGAAAAGTTGGGTGGCCTGCCTTTGAGTACTAAAAGGAGAAAAGCTACCAGGAGATTATGGAATCAGCACATTATATAATCTGAAATCTAGGCAGTGAAGTCCACCCATTTTTGTGTGCTTTTTCTAGTTAGTAGTGATCACTACTCCAGTTAACATGTTTTCTTTAAATCATATCTAGTAGAAGTTATCATAAAGTTTTAAGAGTAAAATCTGTATTTTTTCCCCCCATGTCTTGCCTTAACCATAGATTCACCTACAATTTCCTAACTTTCAATAATTAAGCCACACCGTATCCATGACATATCCATGACAGGTCATTTCAAACATGTAACTTTCAACTCTTTGCATGCCTAAAACTCAAGTTGGTCAATAAGTCCTCACAGATTCCCTTGTGCAAGAGTGGGTAACCAAAAATATGCCATGAATTGTCCACAGTCACATGTTGTGAATCAGAGTATACACACAGAATGAACAGCTAAAGGTTATTAGGTTTGGACAGACACATTCTAGCATTTGATACAGTTACTCTTGACATACAGATTGGAAAGCCAATGTGCAAGTAAATTAAGTCCTTTGCCTTACACCAAAGAGCAAGTCGAGTGTCTCTTTGAAAGCACAGAAAGGTTTCCTGAATCCTAAGCCACTGTCATGCCCAATAGGTTACAGTCCCTTTGACTGCTGTTCTTCTGGATGTGTTTCACCAGTATTTCTGTCAATTTGAATCCCCCTTTTTGACCTAAAAGTGCTCGTAACTTCCGAGACCATCTCACAGAAAGCTTTCTTGAACTTTTGTCAACTGTGGACTGGTCTTGATTAAAATTGAATACGTCATGAAGAGGTAGAAAAAATCTGCCAGATTGTTTTCATGGCAAAATCAAGCACATCTGAAAAACACTTTGAGAATCATAGTATAATCTGAGTTTATCTTTAACGCTTTAATTGGAATGGTTGACTAGCAACAGTAAAATGAAAGTACTAAAAAAATATTTACAACCTAATTTTGGTTATTTTTTAT
This sequence comes from Vanellus vanellus, assembly GCF_965231255.1. Classification (NCBI taxonomy): domain Eukaryota; kingdom Metazoa; phylum Chordata; class Aves; order Charadriiformes; family Charadriidae; genus Vanellus; species Vanellus vanellus. Next base: position 23,341,304 of record NC_138911.1, on the reverse strand, counting down.
TCCCAATTAGCATTTAGAGAGTCACTAGAGGTTGAAAGAAACTTGAAGGAAATTTGTGTGAGGATTCAGACCAGACACTGTATTTACTCTTCATGATAAAATATTAAGTCACCAGAAAGCAGATGGCATACCATAATTTCTTAGGAAAAATAGACCTAATATATGAATTGTATTGTGTGAGATTAGCTGATAGGAGCATTTATAAACTATTTGGATGAAAAATTTTATAAGTTTTGGTAGATTCAATAAGAAAATAGAAACCGGGATTGGTAAGTGAACTACTCAGTGACTTTCACAGACTCTCCATTTGGCTAAATGTAAATTAAAGATTTTGTTTTCAAAAACTTTGCAACAAGAATTTATAGAATGTATTTGTTTCAGAGATTAAGTTAACTGTAAGTCCTATGAAAGATAATATGGTTGTCCATGCACTGCTTGGCATCAGATACAAAAATCAGAAGAAGGGAAAGATCAGAAGTTATACCTAGGGAGAGTAAATAGTGGATCAAATAGCACTGTGGTACCCTGCTGGTGCATTAGCTCATACAGTACAGTCCCATCTCCTGACTCTTTTAGGTGTATTTCCTGGGATACAACATTTTGGGCTGAGGTTTGGGCTTTTTTTAATTGTTTTTAACCTTTGAAAATTCTCATTTTTAAGTACTCATAATGTAAGGCCAGTGAAACCTGACAGGATCATGCAATTTGTTAACCAGTTTTAATCATGGTTAACCATTCCTAATTTTTGTTAAGCAATTTTATTTTGCCTATAATGTTTTTTAAAAAAATATTTAATAATAGAGAATCTAGTGTGTAATGTCTTTGTTGAATTTAGGCTTGAGAAATGGAGAGTGAGAGAGGAGATTTTCCTGCTAAAACAGCTTTGCTTGACAGGATAAAATTTTAAATAAAATATTACGCATCAGGAGCTCCCTTTCAGTTACATAAACATTTTGAATAATTAACAAAGCCATAGGATATAATTTCCTGGCATTTAAGTTAATGTTTACTCATAAAATATTATAATATATGATTACATAATGCAACTTGCTATAGAAATAAAATGGTATGATGCATCACTTCTGGTCGCCATTGATATTATTTGGTCTTAGCTCTTGATCAAAATCTAAACATCATAGAATAAGGGAGAACAGAAATCTACTAGTGTGTAAATAAAGTGGAAAGTTCAGCTCATCTTCTGTGGAAACCACCAGTAACTGTAATGTAGAATCTGCTACTTCATGCAGTGAAGCTGAGCAGGCTCTGAAATTGTCAGACTTAATTCAGTCGTTCTGCAAACATGCCAGTGTGGGCAAGAGTATTATTCCTAGCACTGATAAAGAAAGAATAAAATATAAGACTTAGCTTAGCTTCTAGTCTTACAAGTGACAATGGTAGGGCAGATCATAGAATCACAGAATCATAGAATCATAGCATGGTTTAGGGTGGAAGGGCCCTTGAAGATCATTGAGTTCCAACCGCCCTGCCATAGGCAGGGACACCTTGCACTAGACCACGTTGCTCAAAGCCCCATCCAGCCTAGCCTTAAACACCTCCAGGGATGGGGCCTCAATAACCTCTCTGGGCAAACTTGTTCCAGTGCCTTACCACCCTTAAAGTGAAAAATTTCTGCCCAATATCTAATCTAAATCTACCCTCTTCCAGTTTAAAGCCATTCCCTCTCATCCAATCACTACATTCCCTTGTAAGAAGTCCTTCCCCATCTTTCCTGTAGACCCCCTGTAGGTACTGGAAGGCCGCAGTAAGGTCTCCCCGGAGCCTTCTCTTCTCCAGTTTGAACAGCCCCAACTCTTTCAGCCTCTCCTCATAGGAGAGGTGCTTCAGCCCTCTGATCATCTTTGTGGCCCTCCTCTGGACCCGCTCCAACAGGTCTATGTCTTTCCTATGTTGGGGGCTCCAGATGCTGCAATCAAGTACAGTTCCATTAAAATTATTTGCAAAATCAATTTCCTAGCTGTTAAGCATAAGGAAAATTGCTAATATACCATGGATAACTAATGTTTATGAAAAAATTGATTTCTAGCAGCCTGGAAAAGACTGCTGAACACTGCAAGGGATACCTCCTGGGAGCTAAGGAATTGCTTTTTGTAAATTTAAACAAAATTCTTTGTTGCTAGGATGGGACTGGACCTATTGGAAATTAAAGTTTCCTTTGAGTGACAAAAATTCTCAGAAAAATCAGATAAGACTTTGTCTTTATGCGCAGATTGTAACACTATAATTAAATACCATTATTACTGAAAGGAACTGTCCTGGTTTGAGGTAAAACAGAACCAATTTTGTTCAGTAACTTCACTTCTTAGCTGGGCCTCTTCTAACTACTGAATCAGCTGCATATTGTGCAGACAGCGTTCACTCTCTGAGAGTGATAAGACCAATGTTTACAGCTGATGCCCAGGCATGGTATGCGGAGAGGCTCCTGCTTACACTTATTGCTATAACACCCAAGGCCAACCAACTTTGTTATTTGCCCTGTTGGAGGGTCGGAAGCGGAAAAGCAGAGTAGGGTCCCACCTGCAGGGAGGAGCAGACAGGACAGGTGACCCAAAACTGACCAACTGGGTATTCCATCCCATCTGCCTCATGCTCAGTATAAAACCTGAGGGATCAAAGGGTCAGCGCTTTTCCTTCAATGGCCGACATCTGAGGAGGACTCTGTTCATCTGCCTGTGATCCCGATCCTGAATCCAGATCCGGAATCCAGTTCCCGTTCGTCACTGAGTCCAGCCTGGGACTGCCCCAGTGCCAGCCGGTGACGTGATTGTCATCTCGGGAGCTTGATACGGTTTTATATATATATTTCATTATTTCTTTTTATTTTATTATTAATATTTCATTAAAGTAGTTTAGTTCCTTCTAAACCCATAAGTCTCTTTTTCCTCCTCTGCCTCTCTCTTTGAAGAGGGGTAGAGGGGAGCATCTGTTGGTCCCATCTGGGGTCCCCCAGGTCCCCAGTAGCGGATTTTGGCCTAAACCACGGCAGGAACAAATACAGTGATTCCTGCATGTGTACAAGTACAGGTGCATGTGTGCTTACACAAATGCACATGAGTATGCACACACACATACTTTGGTATAAAGCTGGTCGGTAACTTCATAACTGATTCAACTTCTGTGATGATAATAATTTAAGCATTTTGAAGAAAAAAGTATAACTTTTATAAAGACTGCTAAACCTATAATAATCATCTGTATATAAATGGAAAAAAACTCTGCCTGATGCCAGTGTTATAGAATCTGAGCCTTTTTTTATTAGATATGAAGGGAATGCATGAAAAAAAAGTCCCAGCAATAGCTGGATAATTCATGAAATGCTTTCTACCACAGGAAATCACTCACGGCCATCTCTCTCTCTCTTTCCCACACTTCAATTGTCTTATGAAGTAATATCTTGGACCTTTGAATCTAATTAAGGGTGATATGGTTGACAACTAATAAAGTAGTGCTATGGTAGTTCTGTGTCTGAGGTGAAAGATTGCATTTCTCTCCCTCTACACACGAATCTTGCCACATTGAGAATTATTCATTGCTGATATAAAATAATTAGTATCAAAAGGCCAGAAAAGATTTCTGCAATAGGTTAGTCATTTCTCTGCAGTGATTAGAAAATAGACTTTTTCCATATTATAGGAAATGACAAGAGAATGAGGGTTCAGTGCTTTTCTTAAAGGTTAGGGGGGGGAAAGAAAAAAACCTACATCTTGGGCTCTATAAATTTAAAATATTTTATAAGCTAACTTGTAAAAACGGGGAGAAGGAACTTCTCTGGCACAGGGTTGTAAAAAGCACAGCAGCATCTGTCTTCAATGAGTTTAGAAAGGGGAGCTTTGAAAGACGGTTGCATGGTTCTTTTGATACAAAATGTTTGTTTAGAAGGATTCACCCTAGAATGGCTTCTCATTCAGCACCTTTGAGTTAAATACAGGCTATACTCATTCAGAGGTCAGTATGGCCAATATTTTGCAAATATCATAATTTATGAACCTTGGTTTTTAAGGGTTGTGTCAGGTTATAGTGTGACAGTGAGGATACAAACTGCCTGTGCACTGTTCCCTGCCAAAAGTTCATGAAAGGAGAAAGGGTGGACTTTCAAAAAATTAATGATGAGCTGAGGCTGGTTAGTAAATACAGTTTGCAACTGCAATTGGAAGCAATCAGAAGATTGAAATTCTACTATTTCCTCTGTCACCAGTACCCTTCAGAAAGCCGGGCTTTCTTGGTCTGGCTTTCTGAAAGGAGTATCTCCCCAGGGTAAATAGCCTTTGCTAATGCAAAGAGATGCCTTTGGGGTTGACTGTGAGCCTAAGGCTTTGTTCTGTTTTCATTCTAACACACCATCAAATCCCATGAAAAATTTATAAACTTCCAAATGAATGTTCTATTTATAGCAGTAATAAAATGACATGTCTCTAAGTACATTCCCTCTAAATTTTTAAGTTGTGTCATATACTCTGGCTAAGATGATAAATTAAAGAGTACTCCACAACTCACAGGAAACAATGAATAATGTTCAGCTGAATAACAGTTCTGATTCCTTATCACTTCTTAAAATATTTCTTTCCCCCTTCTATTATTTTAGTCACTTCTCTGCAAGTGGAATCGTATATGGCTCATATTTTTGCTGTTTCTCTGTGCTGGTTACAACGTCCTCCTATTCAGCTTATTGCCTTTCTACTTTTATTGTACGTACATATAATGACTCTATATGCTTCAATTATTTCTTGTAAGAGTACAAAGCATAATGCATGATCTTTGGGGTTTGGAACACTTCATAGATTCCAAAAATCAGGGTAGTCAAACCATGAGAGTGGACGGTTTCAGCAGTAGCCATCTACCAGTGGAAACCAAACCAAACATCTAGACCAAGCCATCAGCATTTAAATGTTGCAATAGGAAGAAGTAGTGACAGCAGATTTTATTTGTTGCCTGATTTACACTAGATGTCAAAGTGTATAGTATTCCAGGTGAACCCAAGGCGGGACAGAATCTTGATAAAAGTTATATTGCTATAATTCATCCACAATGAATAGCTTCTGCAAGGCAGGATGCCTGTGACTTCTGCTTTTGAGATGAACTCTCTCACAGACCCTTAGGAGCTTGTGGTGGTAGTACTTATTGCCCTTTTCTGAGGTCCCCTGGAGGCTATCTTACACTGCTGAAGCAGAGATGTGCAATCTACTAATAGTAAATCTCTCCCTCTTCTTGGATTGTGAAAATGCATGCCAATTTGTAATCTGTGATACGAATTTGATTGTGATGTTTGAACTAGTGAACTGAAAAACCAGGATTGTTTCCAGTTGCAAATCCCAAAGTTGTCCCAGGTGGGAGCAGTCACAATTTACCAACAAGGATACCAGAGGAAAGAGAGAGAGAACATGCACTGTTAAATATGGCATGCTTTCCATTTTACATGAGATGCAATCATAAATCTATTAGCTTTAATTTACTTTTATTATCTGAGAGAAACAGCACAGTGACAAGCTCTCAACGGAGCCTGGATCATTAAACTTTATAATGTATTTACAAATACCACTAAAGAGATGATTCTCAAGAACATCAAGACCAAAAATGAAAAGACTCTCTGGCATGCCTCTTATGGTTAACAGTTTGCACCACAATGTAGGTAACTGCAGTTTCATTTCTTGTCCTCATCCAAGGGAAGGACACCCCACTATCATAGGAGTAACTTTTAAAATTGACTAAGGATTGTACCTGTTAAACTCTACAAGGAATGTCATTTAGAAGTGTTGATGGTCAAGCATCCATTTTGCATCCATCAAGCATCCCATTTTGCTAAGTGAGCAAAATGGGAAGCAACTGTCGTTCTCCATGAAGTTGTGTAGAATAAGAAGAAACTGCACCAGAAAGCTGGGAAAGCTTTTTAGCCCCCTGTTTTTTATAGAATAGCAATAGGTTTTGTTTGAGAGCATTTATAGCAAGGCAAATATTGTGAAAAGAATAAGAAAAGTCTGCCGTGCCATACACGCTTATGAATGCAGTTGAGTTATCCCTAGATTGTCTCAATTTTTTCTCATAAGATACTATAGACTGTATAGTCACTATCATGTCTGTTACGGGAATTTTATTCACAAGCAGAAGCAAGCAGTAGTCAATCTGCCAAACAGTATTTTTAGTTTGCTTCTGCTCTGCCAGCTTTTCATGCCAGGACAAACCCTTTTGACCTCAGTGGCAGGAAAGAAAATATATGGAAATTGGTCCCTAACAAAGCCACTGTCATCTCTCCTAACAAACCATAGACAGCTGTCAAAAGTTGTACAAACAAGAGCTTTCCCTTGGCTTTTCAAGAGCTGACTTTACACAGATTGCACACAAAACACTGGGGATGTCCATGAGTTTCATGCCAGTGTTCATTCCATTTTATGTGGCTCAGTAACCACTGGAGCTCACGGTAGTTTTAGCTCAGAGTCAGACACAAGCCCAGACTAAAATATTTTATGTGTTTTTTTCATTATTGCTGGGCTTTTACAATCTGCCTCAAAACCTGAATTTTGCAATTAGCTCTTTATTTATAATGACAGAGTCTGTGATGAACATAGCTCTACTGTTTCAGATATACAAAATGCAGAGGTGGTATTTGCTGACATCACTAAATGGCTCAAAATCTGCTAACCATGCTCTTTGTGCCTGGAAGTTCAGTAACAAAACAACCAAAATTATCATTCAAAGTTGGCCATTCTTTCCACTGCATAAAGATATTTGAACATACATTCTAATTCTGAAGCATGTTACATAGTGATAGTTCTTTGAAGATGGCTTTGGAGAAAGTGTACTATTTTGCACTCATTACTGAAAAGATCATTGAGATTGTTTCTTTGACCTGGTAGAATATATTGACCTAGAAGGACTGTGTGTTTCTAGCATCAGTGAAGATTTTATTCATATATGACTTCCTCTGTGAGAGTAAGAGATACTGAAAACCATTTGTAATCTCATGGTTGAGGTATTTAATTTTTGAAACATTGTTCAAACCTGAAGTAGATGAAGGAATCCTTTAAAAAAAAGAAATCCAAGTGTTGTAACAACGTACCTTCTATGACTTGCAAATCTTCCTATTTTGAGAGGTTTCTTTCAGCCAGAACTAAATTCAGCTCAATTCCAACAATAATTGCAGAACAACTAAAGAAACATTTCCAGGGAATTTGCTATCCACTGATATGTGTCCAGTGCTACTAGCAAAAGCCCATTCGCAGGTCCATCTTAACACTAAGAGCCTACAAGATGTGGCTTAATTTTTTCACTGCTGCTATTGACATCTCCCACTGAAATCCAACAGGAACTGCTCACATTTGGCAATTCTGAAATCAGTGCTCCACTCAGAATAAGCAAAGCACTACACCTACACACTTCCTTTACCTAGTGATTGTTGCCTATGCAATGTACACAGAATAGGCTTTCAGCAGCAGCTTTTTGCAGTGAATTACCATATTCATTTTATTAATGGAAAATTCTGCTAAAGAAACTCACCCTCTCTGACTTCCTACAGAGTGTAATGTGCTAGTCCTAGTTGGGGTAATGGAAACTCTTAAGCTTTGTCCTGTTTAATGCTAATGAAATTGAACAAATGGCTGGTTTCAGGGAAAGCAATGAAAGCAGAGGAGAGGGCAATGGCAGTAATGAGCCTGTAATTATTTGTAGAAATAAAGGAGAGAGCATTCTTACACAAGAGAGAAATCTCATGTAAAGACAATGCTAATACAAATGGTAAGACTACATGCAAAGTTTTTTCCAAAGTTGTATAAGGAAGAAAGGGGATTAAAAGAGGAGTTAGCAAAAGCTGAAACAGCTGCTGTTCATGAGTTAAGAGTATTAAAAGAGTAGGTACATTATCTGTGCTACCACCAGTCTTTAATGTAATGAAATAGAAACATTATCTCATTAAATATCAAGCAAGGGGCTCTCTATCTCTGCTGTACTCTATGCACTGTAGTAATCCAGCTATTTCAATATGATGCATTAAAGAAGGAATTTGGTAAAAAGAAATTTTTTAAAAGCAAAGTTAAATACTACATGTCTATGTTAAAATATAAAGCAAAATGGAACAGTAAAGAGTATAAAGCAGCTAAAATACAGATGTAAGCATGCCTATATTTTTCTTTAGAGAAATGCAAGGGTCCATGTAATAAGTTGCAAGACCTTGTGGAATCAGATATTCGGTGAGGGCTTGAATCATTTTTGGTGACCTCACCATGCAACTGCCCAGCTTTCTCCTCAGAAAGTTTCTCAGCACATCGCTTGTTCTGTTGATTCTGTGATCCTTAATACCTACACAGTTTGACTGAACAATGTGAATAGGTAATATAGCTCTATACCTCCACCTGATGTCTGGTATACCAGTGTAATACTTTGAATGACACTAGCAAATGAGTCATTATGCAAAACACATACATATTTGCAGTAACAGTGCATGTCTATGAACAGTTATAATTTCACCATTGAAATTCATACAGGATAGATCTGTTAGTTCACTGCTTTATGTTGTTTTTAGTGACATTGCCTATTGCATCACTGTTCATCAAAGGGAATCCAATTCAGAATGGAAAGGGTGGCAGTTGTGTATTTTGTTCCTCAAGTCATAAAATTTTGAAAAAAATTGAATCATTCATGGTGTTTTGTTTCAATATTTCCCTTAAAATTTCACATTCAATATGTATTTGAATATGAAATAAGTATATATTTCAAACTACAGTATTTTAAATTGTCTTGAGTAACATTAATGAGTTATAACCTAACAACTATATAAATGTTGGAATATTTGATCAGGATATTTTATTACACATACAACTACTGAACTAAAAAAATCAGAAAAAGTGTAAAATTGAATGTGCTTGGAAAAAAAAAAAAAACAAACAAAAAATCAAAGTACTTTTCAATAAAACACCATACATGAAGAAAAAAAAATTGCTTCACATTTTACAAAAACAACCACTGCCACATCAAAGTACCTCCTCTTTCTTTTGCCTAGAGAGAAAAGCTCGAAATGTTCTGTTAAAACAATTCCTAGCCAAGGTATGATGTTGCTTATTATTGTATTGTGTTGAAGTAAGCCATGATTTTTAATTACTTGTGGACCTATGGTAGTGTCTGTATACTATAGTGTTAAGGTCTCAAGCCACATAAATTTCGAGAAGAACTGGAGCTGGCAGAAAATTTCTAGTGCTGCAGTTAATATTCCATATCTCTCTCTATATATATTTTTTTTTCTGACCTGAGCCCTCACGAAGGTCTAGCATTTTTCTTTTTTTTTTCTTTTTTTTTTTCTTTAATGTAATCTCTTCATTGTTGTACCATTCATATGTGTCATTTCACTTTGACTCTTTTCTGGCTGAGAGAGCTAAAATGAGCTTCTACTAAAGTTAGGTTAATGTCACTCCTGATCAGCTAGTGCTGTGAAATGATGCAAGGCTAACACCTCCTCTTGGAAGCTGAGGTCACTGCCAAGAGCAATGAGATTTTTTTTGTACCAAAAGAAAAACTGACACCTTTTTCCCGCTTTTCAGTGTCTCCAGCTGAGAGTGAAAAGGGGTTTTCACAAATGAAATAAACCACCTGCTTTTTCCACTCATACACAATTAACCCTTTCACTCAACAGGGACATCAAATATATTCTGCATGCTTGGAAGTAATCTGTGCAGTAGAACAAATGAGGAAATCAGGTGAGTGGGACTGGTAATGATATCTCTTATCATGTCTCTATGATCCTGACTATCTTTAGGATTAGTGGGTATTTTGATTTAATTCCATCTATTCCTGTAAGAAAATCAATAAGAGAACACAATTTGAAGTAGGCAGTGAATTTTCTAATTTTAAATATTTTCATACCTGGTAATACCTTCCATATCACCCTCTACCCAAGGATCTCAGAGCACATTTTAAAACTAGGCTGGGATTCCTACCTAGCAGATGGCTGATTATCCCAGTTCTGTATATAAGGCAACAGAAGCAAAAAAGAGATTATGGACCTACTGCAAAGGTATCTGTGGGCTGAGAAACAACAGATTTTCATACTGACTATCATGCATTATCTTTGGTCTGTCTTGAACAGACCATTTCCTCCATGATTACTGCAGTGTCACTCAGTATTGTCTCCAAACTTTTGTTCAGAGTTTGGAAACAATCAGAGTTTCTCCAATGAATCTCTGGCAGGATTTATACTGCCTTACACATGATATGACTTCGGAAGTTTAATCAGTTCTGAAATAATACATCTCTTCTTCACCACCAGAAAATCAGTTATTTGATTTTGACTTTTTTAATCTCCTGGATAAAAAAAAATTCTGTCTGTTCCAGAAGGAAATTTAATATCCAAACAACTTTCAGGTCAGTGTTTGATGTAGCAGTAAAGGAAGCCATCAACCAATATTTCCTTGGGAGGAAGGCTGAAGTAACAAATATACTCCTCAGGCTTGGTTCTCTGTAATAGTGTCTTTGAACTTGTAGTCTTAACCCCTGGTGTTCACAAGAGATAACTAAGATGATGTCTGCTTTAGCAAGTAGTCTGGCACAACAGGAAAGATCTGCAGAGGGAAAGATTTGAAAGCTGAGGACCCAACATGTGCACTCAGACCAGGGGCAGGAGGCTGGGAACTGATGCTGGACGACCATTGCACTCATCCCTCAGACAAAAAGCCCACTAACAGCTGGTCCATATCTTTCTCCTTGGTTTCATCAAAAGTGACCCAGCTCAGACTACTGTGCAATGCAAATAAAAGCCTGGGATCTGGTGACAACTTTGAGATTTACTTTAAAAGCACATTTTTTCATCCTAAAACAGTAATGTAGATACAATGTAGGGAAAAACAAGATTTTAAAATTCCCTAAGTAGGATTGAAACAAGGGACTGCAAACAAAGTTCTAGGGTTGCAAACACAGTTTAAAACTACTGCACTAATAATATTATGATACTTTTCTTGAAAAGGCTAGTATAGAGATACCATGGACACAATATTTGTGAAAAAAGTTTGTTTACACAAATGTTACGAAGTAAGAATATGACACTTTCAAAGGTTTCTCTTCAGTGTGACTCCATTTACAGTGTCTTCCATTGAAGGGAGATCTTAAATGTAAATTTCAAACTTTGACTTTTTAATATGATATTCTCTATTCCTGCTGACCTTTGTTTCCTATTTCTACATGGTTTCTTGTTCTGACATAGCTTAACCAGCAAGAAGTCACTTGCACAGTGATAAGAGAATATACTTGTTCCTAAGCCAAAGGGTAATGGTTAATGATTGCCTTCACTTTGAGCCTTCTCCTTAAATTTCCATTTAGTTCAACATGCTTTTAAGGGGAATCAGGTTAGTAAGGTGAAAAACCTTGGGCACCTAGCCAAAGGGAAGAAAGATGAAGCAGATGATGGGAACATGGCTGTTCATTTACTCTTGTTAATATGTCAGTGAACTCAGCCCACTTCCTAGAAGGCTTTTCCAGGCACACACAGGGCATTTCTAATTTTCACACCATCACATTAGAAAAAAGAAGGCTCAGAATCTCATTAAGGCCACAGGTACTTCATTTTGTTCTGGAAGTATAAAGGCAATCTGGATTTCATCTGTATCCTCTTTAGTGTCTTCTTAGTCTGCCAGATTAACGTAAAATTGTTGTAAATTCACAAGGATGCAACCTAATGTCTTTATTCTTCAAGGATATGTAAAGATTAAAAGAGAATAACATTTTATTAAGCTTTTAGAATAGAAAAATAAACTGGCATTGTGTTATTCAGTGACACATAGAAATCTATCAATGGGAATAACTTCAAAGACATCTACATCAGGAGCTGATCCGCATTATCCAAGCACAGAGCCTGACTGTGAGGGGTACTCCACGCAGGAGTATCCCCTTAAATAGGTGCACTAGTGGGCAGGTGCAAGATTCCAATGCATGACAGCTTGTGAGATCTGTGTGTTCACCTGGAAATACATACATACATACATACATATGGATATACACATATATATGTGTGTGTTTGTTTAAAAATAATAAAAAAAAACTATTTTTGCATCAGACACAAAACCTGTTCTGCTGACAATATATTCAAAGACTATTGAAACACATATCAGCTCCTCATCTACATATGATTATTATAGCTGATCAAACAGGAAATAGAGACATAGATTGCTTTTGAACCTTAAAAGGAGCAAGGGATAATACAACCCTTCAACTAACAATCTCATCCCAAGAAACTGTTTTTTCTTGTTCCTTAATGCTGGGCTATATATTAATGTTTTCAAGACAGATTGTCAGATTCTGTACTCAGTGAAGGTGTGTGGATTTCCTCAGTTAAAGAAAATCCTTTTCTTTCTTCCCCCCCCCCCCCCCTTTACTTAGATCTGTAAGGATCCTCTTAAATGCTGTTCATTATCTTGGCTTCCTAGTAGAATTAAAATATATAGGTGTGTAAGAAAAGTAATTTGGATGGTGGTACAAAAGATTAGAGAATTACCTATCACAATGGAAAATACTGAAATATGAAATCCCTTGAAGCAAAAGAGCTCACTCTTCCTTCCCTTTGATATTTCATTTTTTCATTTTATTTATTTATTGAAGTGTTGAATTCCTATTAGCATTTTAAAGATTTTGCAGCCAGCTCTAGGAAAAGATCTGAAGTAAGCTAACGTGGATGAGACTGGCTTTTTCTCCTCCATAATTATCCACTGACCTGATTTCTAAAAATAATGCCACTTCACCTTAGAACATTTTTCAGACAAATTGGTTTGTGCTAGTGCTTAGAAACTGCAGTTCTAGCCTATGCAGGCTTGAAGATATATTTCAACATTTAAACCTGAAAACGATGGTCTAGTTATACAGACTCATAAAAAAAATAAAAATCACCATTTTGACACTTATATGAGAAAGCAGAAAGAAAGGTAATGTGATTGCAGCAGGTCCTGCTTCCTTAAGAGGGAAGATGTCACTCCTCTTGCAGCTGTGCAGATTGGAACAGGAGCAGGTAGCTCTGTGAAGTCAGTCTAAGGATAGCAGCCAGGTTGACCCTGTCCCATCCTTGTATCCAATCTGAAGACTATTTGAACAGACTTCAGAGGCAATCAAAAGTCCCTGTGGACATGCTTAATTCATATTCCTGTAAGTGATTCCACTTTACTCTATGTGTGTATAAATTATACCTGAACTGTAGTAGATTGTCTGTAAATTGTACACAAGAAATTCAATGCACGAAGTCAAAATCAACTATATATTAGATCTGTTGGAGAAAGAGAGGATGTCACTGAAAGAATTTTCCTGATTTGTCACCCCAAGTGTCATTGATGAGTCCTCAGAAGTGGTTGGATGGCATTTATGGAGTGAAAAGAAAATAACAAGGAGAAATCCAAAGAAATTCTTTTTTCTCAACTACAACAAAAAATGTCTTTAGCTTAACAAAGGAATTCATACATCAAGTGAAAGATGTATCATTACATTACAAAAATGTGTGAAAAGTCCTCAATACAGGTATGCAGTACAAATTATAACATTTCATCTGTTTAAAAAACTAACTTTTCATTGTTCTGAGTCAAATGCAACCTCCTGCCTCCCAGCTGCAAATCTATTCCATAATGTTCTTGGCAACTGCTTCTCAAAGGAGCAAGCCTGTTGAAGGAAAATATGGTATCCATGTAACAAGGTTACTTGTTAAACAGATTATTATTCTGTATTAGGTTGGTTCATGTTGAGAGGCTGCAGAGACTGATTGTCAGACAGAGACAAGTTTTCTAAATAGGTTAAAATGTCACCTAATTGAAGAATAGAGATATGGGGAAAAAAAAATATCCAAAGTTCTTCTTCCAAATCTAATATCTATAATTTCAGTAGTGAATGTTTACATAGCACTTTGAACATGTAAAGTGCTTTTCATGAAGCATTGTTGTTTACTTAGCATATACAGTATAATAGCGGAGTTTTCAAAGGGGTTATATTTAAAGATTGAGTAAGTTTCTCAAATGAAAAAAATGACAATCATAATTTTCCTAAGAAAAGAACAATCAGCTATTAGATCTACAGTAACTCTAAAGAAGGGAGTTATTATTATTTTTTTTTTTAGAAATGAGCAAGGCGGGTTTGAAAAAAGGAGAATATATGGGCCTCTCTTTTGCATAAAAACTTTCTAAATAATATATTGCTTTTCCTTCTTTTTATCTGCCTTTCTGCTTTTATTTGTTACTGTGCTGAAATAAACTCAACAAAGTTATATATGTCAGATTTTTCTGTCTCAGCTTAGATGTTCTATAGCCTGTAAGAAACGGTACTCACCACCTGATGCAGGGGAATTTCAATAAGTAGAATTTTACTATGTGAGTGATGGTACAGGTAAATGTTTACATTTCATTAACCACAATTGAGTTTCATCATAAGGTGGGATATATTTCTAATAACTAGCTTAGCCAAACATTTAACCTACTTTTCTTTTGAGTAGTTTAATATAGCATGGATTGAAATGTAAACTTAAGCATTGTTTCAAACCCTTGTTTTTCTCAAAAAAAAAAACACCAGCCCACAAACAAACAAGAAATTGGGGGAGGGGGGGAGCTGTTGCTAAAATTTCAGAGCCTTTTTGTCTGTGTTTTTTGAGTGTTTTTTTTTTTTCTGTTGTGGTGCCAAGACAGTAAGATGATGATAACAGATAAAGCATTTTGTTTGTTTGCTGAACCAATAACGTGATTGCATTCTTCTTTGTCTCAGTACTTCTGAGCATCTTATAATCAATCTTAAATCTCAAAACAGAAACTCTCTTATGTAAAGTAGTGAAAATAAATGTGAAAAAAATTGGCACTCTTCAAAAGAATAAAAGTTTTATTAACTACTGTATCCTCTTGAGCAAATTCTGATGAGGATACTTACTTTATGCTTTATAAATTATAAGTTCTCCTTATTACAAGTTCTCCTTTAAGCTCCAACTGGGTATAATAATCTTCTTCACTTCCTCTCCAAATGTGCTCGCTGATGCAAGTCATAGGAGGTATTAAACATCTGCCATCTTCCACCCAGTTGCAAATATACTTTAGTGTTTCAGGAGTACAGATATAGCTGAACTACAGCTCTTTTGTTTTGTTTTGTTTTGTTTTTTCACAAGCGCAACAAAAGTGACAGGCCACAAGGAAGCTTTCCAGTGACATCTCTTCTCTTCTGCATCAGTTTGTTCAGGCTTCTTCAGCTGGGTGCAAAGAGACTCTGAAAGCAGAATATACAGAATGGAAAAGTACCAAGCAATTATTTACTGGCTAACATACAAAGATGGCTGGGATTTAGCAATCTGTTAGGCTTAGCCTTAACCTCCTCTGACACAGCATCTGAAGAGTCTTTGTTGTCCAGGGAACCACAACTAAGTGGTAAAGGGCTGGTCTCTGCAGCTTGTGAGTTAGCTCCTCTGTGTTGCTGAGATGTAATTTTCCACCAGCTCATCAGCATACATGATGTTGATGACTTGATGTGATGACCCAATAACCCAACCCCAGCCAGGGTCCCAGCTTTTGTCCCATAGATATTTGTACATTCCCATAGGGGAATATTTCCTTTAACTCCTTGATCTGCTAACAAATTCATCTCAACAGTCTAATTTCTCTGCTTTCTTATCCCTCTATGAACTTCCTCACAGCTCTTTGATTCAAAGTTATGGATCTGTGCAGTGTCAGAGCTGAGCCTTTGGTCCGTGATTCAGGGGCAGCAGGAAGGGGGCAGTGTGAAGGACATAGCATGTATTACAGAGAGGTCTACACCAGGAATAATGTGACTTTTTTTCCTCCCTGTACATGAAAGCTAAGTGAAGGTCTTAGTCTCCTGGTGGTGATGTAAATGAACAGAGAAGAAAATGTAGGTCTTTCTTAGTGTTCCTAGGTAGGAGACTGTGGTTGAAGAACTTTAGGAAAAAGAAAAAGCTATTATGCGTGGTATAAGAGAAAGGATGTTACCTGTTGTTCACCCCTAGGAGATATACTTCCTCTGGTGTCTTCATTTTGTAGGGCATCTCGAGCAATCCTTTCCTCAGTGTGTTTTTCTGTCCCTATCTCTCAGCAAAATGCTATGGAGATAGCATTAGTACCTCTCAAGTGACATCTGAGCCCACAACTGAGAAAAGTGTTTTGGACACGAGTGGTATGAATTGATTCTAGATTTTGCATGACTGAACTCTCACTTGTAGTTTAGTGCAAGGAAGTTCTGCAGTTATAACTTCTAATACGTGATATCTGGAGGTATACCTAATCTGAGAAATGGCAAAATTTCCAATAGTGTTTTATACCTAAGATAACACTTGATTTAAAATAGGAAAGCAGAGTAATAATTTCTCTTCCTGAAGCCTTCTACCATTTCTACATTTCTACTACTCTCTTATCCTGCTCCCAGGGTACCAGTTTACTGTATTAATGAGACTGAAGTATGGGATGTTTGTCACCTCATTTGTAGAGACTTTGAATGAAGTTATTGTAAAAAGCATAAAGCCATATAAAGTTTAGCTATTATTCAGGCCTTCAGTTTAAGACCTAAGTTTTATCAGGCCTTTCATCGTGAACAAATTGAGATCTTTTCAGGTGAATTTAAGACTTTGCTAGAAGCAATGGAGGCTAGAGTATGTAGACTTAGTAAGTATCTGGTGATAGATTACACATATAGAAAAATCTTTAGTCCATTCTGTTTTCCTTTCCCTGCTATATTTATTTTCTAACTTTTCCTTTGTCTTCCTTTCTTGCATAATAGACATGTTACAGTAGTCAGAAAACACTGTGGGACTACTTGTGTGTTTTACTTCAAGTCCCCTTTACAACAGTCTTGCTGCAGAAGTGGATGCTAAAGTGAACATAAATATTATTTGCCTGAAAATAACTTAGTTAACAGGGTTTTTTCAGTTCCTAGCCAGATCAAATATTAGCTCTAGTTAATCTCCAGGGAAATTTTTAAAACAGCAAAGTAGTTGTTATTGTTAATCCAATTATCAGTCATATCTTCTTATTTTACTCTTGACTTTCGGTTGTCTGATTTCTGCATCTTTTCTTTTTAGAATTATCTAATCTTCCAGACATCTCTATTATAAAAAACATATATTAGTTTCTCTCAAGGATTTAATTTCTGTATGAATCTTTTTACCTTTGTTCTACAATACTGGATATAATCATCATTGAATGCAAATTTTCATTCTAACATGGCATACCTTTCTTACAGACAAATATAACAATTAGACAGTTGTCTCAATATTCAGACCTTTATTAACATGCATTTTAATTTTTTTAATTAAATATTTTAAAAATTAAGATGAAAACAAATCGTCAAAGAATAAGTTGTCTTGAAAAGCAGTACTAAGCAGTTAGAGGAACTAACTCATCATCAAATCAGCCCCAGCAGCCAGCACATTTAAGTGACACTTCCCCTTGCTTGGTTTGGGGACTTAAGGACCAATCGAGCTCTTAATAGTACACATATCCAAGAAGTTTACTTGAAGCACTCAAAAAAAGCACAGAGAAGTAACCAAAGGACGTTGCAGAGATATTTGAACACTGAACACCAATTCAGACCTTTTTATTGCGGATCCAGGGGGAACTGTTGGTGTACAACTTTTGCATTAGTCATTGCCTTTCCCACTTGAAATAAAAGAAGTCCTGACAGTGGTCCCAATTTAATTATGACACTGTTCATTTGGAAGATATAAATGCACAATTCTAGTTTAAGCATCATGTGATCTTTGCCAAGTTCTGTACTTGTTTTCTTACTGTTTTCTTTACATGACACTGGTATTCCTATGCACGAGCAGCAGCCTCACTTGCAACCTACCTCCAGACACAGCGCATTAAGCTTCAAATCACACTTAAAAGTGCATCAAACTCAGAAGCAGGGCTCTCCTGGAAGCAAAGGGCTCAGTCTCCTGGTAAGCTGAAAAGGAAGTTCAGTGTTGTTATGAGTAGGAAGCAACAGAAAGGCATGCAGCAAGACCCAGATTACACACTGGCTCTGTGCCCTGAGACCAGCACTGGGGAGCAAGTCCCGCATATGCTACATGGAGGTTTAACTTTGTCTGTGTTATGTTGCATTGGCATCCTATACACTTAATTTTACTTGAGTCGCTGAATGTAATTAAATTGCTCTTGCTGTGCTCTGTGGAAATCATAACACAAAGAGATGATGAGCCCTGAGGGAATATCTATTTCAAATGACCCAAAGTACGTGACTGGCACTGGACACAGCAAGTTATTCTCTCAAGAATTACTTGGGCAGTAGCAGCTCTTCATCTTCCAGCTTCTGCCTAACAGTCTGACATGGGCTTGTATTGGCCTACTAACAAAGAGGAAACCTACATGCAGGATGCCTGAAATTGTATGTCAGTGATTTTGACACAGGAAAGTGATCCTTCTCCAGAGTCAGTTGAAGAACTTCCACCTAAATAAGGAGAAATAAGGAGACTTCTAAAACTCAATTTTTTAACAGCATTGTTACAAAAGATTTGACACCCCATATGATTTTCCTTAATTCATGTGCTTTTCTGTTTTTTCCAATAATTTAATTATGCTACTTGCTTGGTTTGTAATCTTGAGTGTTATTTTAAGGAAAAAGCCAATCGTCACTCTCCTAAGTGTCTTCTTGTGCCTCTGTGCCAACACTTACGATATTGTTCCTTGATTTTGTGACATACGACATACAAAAAAGGTCTGATCCTGGTTTATTTTTATTCCTTTCCCAGGTGATTCCCAGGTCGCTTTTTTAAAGATTTACTGTTACAGTTTTTAGTTTTCCATCACATCTTTACCCTTTTGATTTCCAGCTTAACAGTTGTTTCACCTCTGTCACCAATCCAAAACATCCTGTTTTTTCCTTTGGTTCATTCCTACCCAGCAGTCACTTTTCATTAAGTTTAATTAATAAATCACTCTCCGTTGTTGTATGCATTTCCTTTCTTATGTTGTTAATGCGAGCGATCACAATAGATGTTATAGGGTCAGTAAAGCTAATTTTAGTTAGCATTTGTTAAATTATTCATGGCAGAACTATTTGTTCCATATGCAATCTCCCAGGGTTTGAAAGCTGCAGGGCTTTCTCTTCGATGCTTGTGTTTCTATAGATAGTGTCATATGCTGTAAGATCATCCTGTTTATAAACTTTTTTCTAGCACTGACAGAAATATTTTATCTTGTCGTTTCTTACATTCGGCTGTACCTCCTTTCTTCAGTGTTCAGTTCTGGGACATCTTTATTTTGTCATTTGGTACCTCCTGATAATTCCATCTTTATGAATATTAAATAGCTGCTCAAACATTAGTTTCAATCTTATCTTTAATACCTTTTATAGAAGACATTTCAGTGTGTCACTGCTGCAATATTTGAACTATAGGACATTTCTGAGGGAAAGTATTAGGCTTCAAGGGCCCTTGGCTTTGGCTGTGCAGTTTTGTCTGCAAACCTGAATTCACACATTGCTTAGTCCTTTCTTTGCAGCAGTGTGTCTGTGAAGCTTCTCTATGGAAAGAATGTTATGTATAATTTCCACCTCTTTTTTGCAGTGCTGGGAGCTTTTAGGTGACTGGCTGATTTGTCTTATATATTTCTTTATGATAAAAAGGGATTTACTACAGATATCCTCAGATGTTTGATGGTGAAGATAACACGAGTCTATGGGCTAAACTGTATGTTATATGCAGCAGAACAAGAATTGTTTTAAGTAATTTCCCCTTGCAAGATGAAAATCATGAACCTTGAAAGTGGTGTTGGTGTGGACATACTAGTTTATCAGTGATAGAATTGATCGGTAAGATATAGGTCTGTGTTACTCTAAAAGTGTATGTATTTCTGTACAAAGTCTGAGAAACAGTGACTCCTACTACACAGAAATGCACGATATCCTCAAGTTTCCCTGCATCTACAAATCTTTCCCAATGATTTAAGTGAAGGTCGGAGACCTGCATGTGAGTGGGGCTCACAGTACATATACACTGCACTTTTTCTGTGTCACACCAAGGAGAAGATGGGTACAGAGCTAGACAAGAAATTCTGACTCAACATTACAGTCCTTGGAAACTGCAGGCAACAGTGGAACTGCTGATTACAAATAGCAATAGTTTCTTCTCATAACAAATTAAATTTTTCCACAGTCATTCTTGTTCGAAGGCTTTATTCAGAACATCAATTCCTTAATGGTTAGAAACATTTCTCTAATATCTACCTTAAATTTCTTCATAGTACTTTTATACTCATTCATTCTTTTTCCAAAATCCTTCCCTGGTGTTTATTGACTTGATGATAAAGTTCATTGATAAAGAACAATAAACACCCCTCTCCTCTTTCCAGACTAAACAGGCCAAACATTTTTAGTAATCTAAGTCAGGCTCTCCAATTAGCTGTTTATCTTTGTAGTTTTTTTTTCAGGTGTCCTTTTCCAAATTGATCTTTCTTGAATGACTTATCAGGTTGAATATCAACAAATAGGAACCCCAGACGCTCTCACTTGCAGCACATATGGGTATTTGTTTAAATTAAAGGTTGAAAGCTGCCACCTTCAGTGGTAATGTTGCAGGATTAAAATAATCCAATCCTCAAATGTTTTGAGACATGGGAATCAGAGTCTTAAAAGGTAACAGAGAAGTTGGAAGATGGTTTCCGCTTATTCCCTTAAATCTCAATCATATCTGTTTACTTATTTTTAATAATCGACATTTGGCAAAGCTGTTGAGGTATAATTGAATCTCTGGGTTACATGGTTTTGCACTACAATTGTGCAGCTATTTTCTACATTTAATTTTTTAACTCAATAAAACATAGCACCATGTTTGTTACAAAGGTAAGCTCTTAAAATACTTATATTGCATTGCATCTGAAATACAATTCTACAGCAACCAACCCATCTTTTGTAGCTGGAAAGTAAAGACTCAACAATTGCTATACAGAAGGAAAATAAAGACTTTAACAATTGTTATACAGGCTTTTCTGGGTCTCCTCTGCCTGTTGTTGCCAAAGGCATTACACTGTTCAAAACCCCCTGATTAAAATATCCCTTCATTAACTTTTTAGTTTAGGTTTTATCTAAATGTTGGTATGTCCTGTCAGGACAATGCTATATCCCTAGCTGGGATCAATATACAGAGATCTGAATGCAAACTATAGGCCCTATATTGGTATGAAATCAGACAGGTAATTATCCTATTCTGGAATAAGACAGTGAATTCAAAGTCACAACAGCCTTGTTTTTGACAAGGCTGCATAGTTATAGTTAGTGTCAGAGTTCTGAAAATTTCTGTATATATATCACTGTGGAGAACCTACCTTGCAAAGCCAAAACACTGCTCCAGTACAGCAACAGAAGGGAAAATTTGATAATTTTCACAACATACAGAAAGATTTAAATCTCTTAAGTCAGTTTTCATAAAAACATTGTCTTACTATGATCTATTTGAGCAATATCATAAAGCTATGAACTTCCATTTCATTTTCTAGTTATAGATAGAAGTTACTCAGTTTGTAAATATAAAAACCTACCAAAAAAAGAGTTCTGAGCACAAGAAATGCCAAAGCTTTTCTTTTTCCAGAGCTTGAGACACAGACTCACAAAAGAGTACATAACTATTCAGGACTGACAAACCTGAAGGAGCCAATGTAAATGGAAAAAAGGACTTTTTATAATTTTTATCTTTTGAACTTTCATTTTCTTTTTTTTTTCTATTATTCTATTATAGCGTAATTATTGTGCACCGCAGAAATGGAATCTATTTTTTAGCAATGTGTTTATACAGTTGCATCATTGACATTTTGCATTCAGCTTTGAAAATGTAGGTTATCCGAAGACATTTATCTTGAGTAGAAACTTCTCCAATTTGGGAGGAAATCACATTGTTTCATTTTTTTCACAGAAAAAAATCAGTTAAAGTAATTTTTTTTTTTAATCAGAACCAGACAATTTTCACAATATATGCCACCCTTCTTAGTGGCATCACCAGTTTTTATCTATTTCTCTCCCAAAATAAAAACCCACAGTCATGTTGAAACTCTTGTTACAATTTTTATTCCTAAACGTGTTTGGCTGTGACCAAACTTTGAAGATGTCATATCAATAAACTCCATCTTCCAGAAATAAATATGTATAGCTATATACTTACTAACTTTGCATTTGTCTTTTTAAGAGGCAGGAGCCAGTTGAGTCGTGAAGGCTCTGGGGAACTTATCTTATAACTGAAGGGACACATACGCCTGTAAAAAACTTAGAAGAAGTATTAATTACTTTATGGCTTCTTAGAACCTACGTGTGTCAAATACACCCACCAGACATCTCACAATGACAAAATCAATACAGCTCATGAAATTCTCCCTTTATTTTCATTTTACATGTGGAATGACTAAGACCTTCAGGCAGATAAATACAAAAACAGTACAGTTCATTTGTCATAACTGAAACTGTTGACCCTTAAAAGATGAAGGAAAAAACAGGGAATTTTCAAAGTCTTGCTGCTACTTACCAAAGTTGTGAAACCAATAGAAAACATGGTGTATAGTGATGAACTCTTTCTTCAATATTGACATTCTTATATGTAGGTAGTGTATGTACATGTATGTATACATGTGTGTAATTAGTATTTTCAGTTAAGTTAGAGCAGGAAGAAAAAGTAGTAACAACAATTCAAATAAATTTTAAACACTGAGATCAACCTAGAGGAAAAAAGAAAAGGAGTATATGGAAGATCCCTATTGGTAATACCATCAGGAAATAAGACATCACATTAGGATCAGCAATGAAATGAAATACTACTAAAACAATAAAGAAATTCAACATGAGAGAGACAGCAGAAGAAGCTTAAACTATGTGGAAGAAAAGATTGCTGAAAAAAAAATCTAAGCTAACTGAGCTAACCCATATTGAGCAGTAAAGGACTGGCCCATATGCAATTTCAGCTTCCACCTTTCCAAAAAAGATAAGCTAAGAGGGTGTTGTCAGACAAAGGAGATCTTTTAATGCTTCCCTTGATGCTACTTCCTCTTTTCTTCTGCTCCCCGGAAGCAGCAACAGCATCCTGGTGAGCTGCTTGGGTACTGCTTGCTGCTCTCACATCAATTCTTCAACATTTCCTGCGAAAGGACAGCAAACTAGAAAGAGTGTCACAGGGGCCTGAATCTCATTTATGGATTGCTGGTGGGGCCACACTGAACTATATGCAGAAAGCAAATGCAAGAAAAGCTACAAGAAATGCTGTATTATAGCAAACAGCACAAAAATCCCATGGAAGGAAAACGAAAACTTGCAGAGATAGAAGCAGCAAAAATACATTCATCTAGAAAGTTTGAGGACCAACTTGTTACAAGAACAGTTTTGACATTTTGTGATACTGGTGAAAGTAATTTCTTTCTTTGAATGCAAATCTAATTATATATCTCTTTTTTCAACTTCAAATGTAACCAGGCATATTCTTAAGGTTGTAACTAGTGAATATGGTAAAATTCCACATCAAATTTTTCAGCTTTGTGTGACCTCCTAAAAGAAAATGCTTTCCAGAGGTTTTAACAGCCTCTCATAGTAATACATAGATAAAACATTTATATCTACAACTTAAAGATAAAAGCCATGTAAATAATATAATTTTGTTCTAATCAGTGTAAATAAAAGAGTCATAAATATATACATGTTCTCTCCCTAAAGTCCAAAACTTGGGGCCAGGGTAAATGTAAACATTTATTCAGCTGCCAATAAGGACTGGTTGTTACTAATATTTGTTTCCATGAAGGTTCTTAGATGATAATTACTACTTTTACTATCTTCCACATAAGTAAGATAGGTTTTTATGACCCATCTCTTCATCACATACAGGCAATGGTAGAGGAAAGGTATGTTTAAAGGAAAAATCTATCTGGAATTTTAAGACAATTTTTATGAACAGTTCTGTTACCAAATGCATCTTTACTGTCAGCAGGACCTAAGATTATCACATCTATTTCATCCTAAGGCAAGTAATCCAGAGAAAGATAGAAATGGATTTGACAGTGAATAACAAAAGCTTGCACATGAAACCCAGAAACTTTGGAAATGTTTAATGGTCCATAGAATTTCATGACCAACAAATCCATAATTTTTCATGATCTGGGACTTTTAACCCACAGATTCACCTCCATTTCACCCAGGGGAATTTTCATTATGTAGTTTCCTTACGGCTTAGAATCAGGATTTATTACAGAAAGCATAATGCAGATAAGACGAGGTGCAAACCTGTGGAGTGCAGCAAGCTGGCTGTCAGAAACCTGACCCACAAAAAGAACTCAGAGCTTCTCTCATTATTATTTGGAGAAAGGCCTATAAAGGGCTTAGAAATAAAATCATTGTCGTGACCCAGACAGACACTGGTTGCCTAGATCTCTGAGGAGGCAGTAACAGGCTGCTCAAATGTTTTAGTGCTTACGTCAGCATACCAGCCCGTGTACAAGCTTACATTTTTGGAACTTGAGCAACATACTATTCTGGCCCTTAGACAGTAATGAGGAAAAAGAAAGAAAATCCTCACCAGCTGTCCATTTGCTTCCATATACAGCTCGCAGGGAGAAAGTGCAAATCTAATGTGGCTTGTGGGGAGGCAAGATGCAATTTGGCTCTTAGATTTGGACGGTCATGCTCTCTTCAACCAGATACCAAAAGCTTTTGAGTATAATGGGTGTTTTTTCCATGTTTGCTCAATCTGTTACTGGAAGAAAACTCCAGTTCTGTGACAAAAGAGACATATGGCCAACTGCACAACGAGGAAGATGGAATATTTTTCTTAGATGGAAAGGACATAAAATTAAAACGGGCGGTTTAACAGGGACTTAACAGGGAAAATATTTGAGAGCTTACATATTATCACAACTAATAATCTCTTATGGTCTATGATATTGCAGGATGGCCTTAGGGAAGAAAATGATGAATATTTGAATCACAAAACCCTAAGAAGAGTATAAATACACCAGTCCATGTTCTTTCATCATGAGGTGATGTCTTGTTAAATAACCTGGCTTTATTTATGACACCACTGAGGAACTTAATAATTTGAGTTGGTTAAGAGTAAAGCATAACCATTCCCTAAAGTCTGCCTCTACCTCCTCCTACCAACTCTTAACTTTTTGTCTTACTTTATGGAAATTAACCATACAGGATATTGTGCATGCAAAAGCAGTCAAAAAACTGTTAAACACATATAAGATGAAATTTAGATAAACTTTCTAGGGAGGCTAAAATATTAGTCCAATATGCATGAGAGTTTCAAAGTATAAGCATTGATAAAACAAAAAGTTTCTGGGTTATATCAGCTGCTGAAAGAATGAAAGAAAGCAAGAGAACATGGCAGTTTACTGTTAGAACGACTGCACATGATTATCAAAATTAAATATCCATGAAGAGTATTAAGAAACAATCTTCCTATCTGTACCTAAATTTTCTTGTATTTAGACAGCAGATAAGTCAGTGTGGTAAAGATCTCAATATGTTTTTTCTTTACTTTTCCCACTTACAATATGAGTTCTTCACATTTTCTTGGAAATGAAATAGTTCTGCTGTACTGTACACACAAAGAAAATTCAGTTTATTAATTCTTTTATCTAGTTTATCATAGCCATATATCATACCCATTGCTGAATGCTGTAATTTGACAATCTTTCAAGACATTTATATCACAACTCAAAAGCTGTATTTTTTGTGAGCAAAAGGGGAACTTGTTCCTGCCCCTGAGGTCTGTATCACTTGGATGTGCAGTTTATTCCTGGATGAACGTATCACAGAGCTTAAACTAAGAGGGCCAAAAACTTATCTGTAGGAACACCAAGGGAGTAACATCAGTAGAAAAAGTGAAATAGAGGCTTATTAACATTAACAATCAGTCAAGAATAAGCTTTGAGATTTTTAATTCCCAGAAGGAAGTCCATCTTGATCCAGCAGTCAACCATTTTGACAAGTGTTAGATAGAAATCAACATACTGAAAAATCACTGCAGGTCATCAACAGCAACCTTTCTCCATATTGGGAGGTGTTAAATGTTCCTTCAGGTTTTAACTGCACAGAAGCTTTGTATGTGGACACATTTTCCCACATCATCAATCACATAGAGTCAAGTGAAAAAAGTAATTTCTTAAAAAAACATATGCAGAGAATGAAGAGAATATTATTACATGTGCCTGAATGCAGAAATGGTGACGTGTGTTTTGATGATATTTTTACGAAAATTATAAAAACCACCAAATGAAATTGGGGAGGAGGGGAAGGGTGCGTTCTACTTTCAGCAATGTCTTTGTCCACTTAATGGAGCAGAGTAAATTGTTGACTTCTGTTTATCAAAAGGGTAAGATCAAGAAACCTTTTCCGCAGGTATTCCTATAAGACTTGTTTCTATTTCTTAAGCTTAATTATATACATTCTTCAAAATGGGGGTGGAGTGGGGGTGTTGAGTGAAAATAATTGCATTGTATTACAGGCTTAGGTCTATGATGTTTTGAAAAGGTCTGAATCAACTCCACTCAATCACTCTGATAAAACGTGCTGTGATATGATTGCAGAGAGTTCCTGTGTACAATTGCTTGAGCAGGTCACTCTCTCATGGGTTAACTGTGACCCTGGTGACAAAACCATTGTGCATGATCTTATTTCTGCAGTGATAATGAGTCAGATATTAACTTGGATGTCTAGTTTTAATCGACAAAAACCAATCTGAATGCACTTGATGAGATGAGCGGTTGAAACATGCAGCACATTTATAATGATACGTAAAACATCCCTAGCAGCAGCTGCCATCTCTCCCTTGGGCTGGACGTCCGAGTGGCAAGGTTGTTTCCAGTACCAGCTTTCTAACTCCTCGTAACACAGTATAAAGCATATCGTAATGGCCAACAGTGAAGGCTTCTGCTGATATTTACCAAGAAAAGCAATATTGTTAGCAAATCCCATTTTAATCATTCCCAGCTGTGGTGCCAGGAATGGTTTATCCTTGCTGATCTGGCAGTTCAGTAGGTTACGTGGCCCTGGCCACCACAGGGCCTTGTCTTGGCCCAAGTCAGCGTCCAGTATGACCTCATCGTCTCTAGTAAACTTGCAGTTTGATTGTGGTTGATAGCATCTTCCACGTACAATAAAAAGAAAATGGTTACAATGAGTGCACACATCACACCAATGTTATTTTTCCATTATTACTCAGAAAAATGTCACTGTCAAAAAGGACTAAGCAAATCCAACTTTTGCTCCCAGAAATTAAGATATCCACTAAATATCCTGTATTTGCCAGTCTGTTTTTTCTCTTCAGGATGTCTTCCAAGACTATCATTAAGGAGCGAACTATAAATTATGTAGCAAAAGGAGTGAAATAATTTCTACTGAAGACAGGGCTCCTGTCAAATGAGACTTGCAGTCATAATTGACACATCCATCAATCATTTTGATATGCGCCATGTCCCACATATGTTTGAAGAAACACTCTTTGTTTACACTTTGAGATTGAGTTTTTTTGTTTCCTAGCATTTTAAATTCTCGTCTATCTGTAGGCCTTGGTTCTGCATGTAATACATAGTCCTATTCTGGAAAGCACTTTGTTAAGGATTTCCCGAATTGGAGCCATAAGACTTGTGACACTTTGAATAGTTTCTCTGACTTAGAACTTTACAATGTACTTGTTTTTTTAGGTTCGAGTTTCTAAGTATTTTCTTCATTTATCATTTGCTGCAATGAAGATGTAGAAATATTTCTACATATATTTCTACATATTTTTCAGAAATATTTCTATAAAATCACAGGAAAAAATCTTAATAAAAACAAATGCAATATATAACACTTCTCCTAAGAGCTTTAATACGGCTTTTATTTCAGATTTTTCAAGACAGCCACTATAGACCAGAAACGTGGGTCAGTGTATCCAAAACATCCCATGTATTTTTACATTCCCAGACACATATCTCAGATTGATTCCCAGTTCAAGATATTCAGTTAATACCTAAAAAATTACATAAAGTATATCTTGGGACTGGGGAGTTTTGTGTTTACTCCACTTCTCTGAAACAAAGTTCCCTGGATGACCTTCCATTCTCCTTTGCAAAATGACTGTTACCGTATTTCTTCACCTCAGGTAGTTGATGATAAGTGTTAAAGACATAAGCTCCTTAACTAAAAGAAGGTGGCATTTAATAACAATATTGTTATTAAATATATGTGTAGCAACCAATCAACATTAAAGCTTCTTTTTTTTTAGGCAGGATAATACTCAATATCATACAGTCACTGACCCAAAAGGTACAATAGTGTTTGTATTTCAGTAGCAATTTATAAGTTCATAGAAGTGAAACACCTTAAAAATTTTCTCTCATTTTTTTTCTGAAGTCCTGTGATAAATACTCTAGAAGTTCCACAAGAAAAACAGTGTAGTGTGTAATAGCATGGAAATGAAATTTATAGACAGAAAATAGACAGTTTTAGAAGTGATACATTGATGTTACAGATAATTTCATATAGGCCAGCAGGTCAGCAGGTTTATTACCCAGGACTTTCAATTAACCAGTATTTTTTATGTATATTGTAATGTTTGAATGCTTTCTATACATCCAGAACAGCCTAGCATGCTTTCTAGACATTTTTTTAAATCTTTTAGAGAGATTAGTTAACAACTAGTGAGATTTCTTTTCTCCTTTTTTGCCTTGGAAGTCAAACTATAAATTGTGCAGTTTGTTTTCACATCAAAACTTATTTTGAAGGAAGTACAGTTTCACCAGAAACATCCTTGTCCTCTCCATTTCTTTTGAATTTCTCTGATACACGTAAGCCTATCATACATCAGTTGTAACATTGTAGATGAAAAGTGTTTTGCTTTGCTCTGGCCTCTAGTTCATATAATCACCTTTCACTGTAACATTTGCTTTGCAGTAGTTAAATGTGTATTTGTTTATTCAATTCTGTAACACAGAAAATGAATGCTTGCAATCAAATACAGATTGTGACTGACATGAATTCTTAGTTCCAGAAATACTACTTACAAGAAGTTCCTATCATTCATAATAAGTATCAGCAGTGTACAAACCAACTTCTTTTGCAGACAAAAAGAATAAGTAAAAGGATATAATATGTTTGTTACTGCTATTTCAAAAGCTTTTGATGATAATTTAATAATTTGAATTTACTGAATTACAAACCAGACTGTTACTCTATTTCATAGTGACTTTTTCTAGTGAATTGCTAGGATGCATAGAAGTTGGGCAAAGCCTGACAAGAAATCTGGATGGTGCCAGTTCTATTGAAGGGAAAAAGAAAGATATGCAAAGTGAAAAAGTCCATGTTTGCCAAAAACAGACTGGGAGAAATAATCAGAGAAACAGTGTGCAAGCTTCTAGAAGACGGCAAGGAGATTAGTGACAGTTACCATGGATCTATCAAGAAGAAATCATGCCAAGGCAACCAAACTCCCTGAGTGACAGAGGCTCAGATGTTGCGGACAGGGAAAAGCAGCCAGAGCCATGTGTCTCCAGTAAGGTTTTTGATATTTTCTTCTATAACATTCCTAGAAGCAAGCAAAGGAAATGGGCACAAGTTAGAACATAGGAAGTTCCGTTCAAATACACTGAAAAACTTCTTTACGGTGAGGGTGACAGAGCACTGGCACAGGCTGTCCAGGGAGGTTGTGGAGTCCCCTTCCCTGGAGATTTTCAAGACCCGCCTGGATGCAGTCCTGAGTAATGTGCTCTAGGCAATCCTGCTTTAGCAGGGGAGTTGGACTAGATGATCTCTAGAGGTCCCTTCCAACTCTGAAAATTCCGTGATTCCGTGATTCCGTGAAATGACCAAGACAGAATTTTGTTTGTGCAAGACAGAGACAGAATTTTGTGTATGTGCAAGTTGGCAATGCATGCTCTGTCAGGGTGGGAGGGCGAGTAGAGGGCAGTCCTTGTGACGGTTCGGCTCATCCTCGCTCTCTGTCTCTATTTGTGGTGAACAGGAAACAGCTTATTAAATCTGTATGTGGCACAAAGCTGAGGGGGACTGCAAGTATAGAAAAGAGAGGATTTGAATTTAACATGATCTTTACAAACTGGAGGAATAGTACAAGATAGATCATGTGTAATTAAATAAGATATGCGCTAGGTATATTTATGGGGAAGGCCCACGATTCTGTTCCTCCATCTGAATTGAACTTATGACCATCCTGGCGCAGCATCATTCAGATGATGTTTCTCCAGCTGGGGTTATATTTTAAAGCAAACTGAGCTGCTTAGTTGTGTGTGACTGGTGTCTGGTTGCTCATTCACAGTAACTGTCCCAGTCATCACCTGCTTTAATTGGTAAATTGGAATCTGGTGCTTATGGTTCTTAAAACTGAGCCGTAACCCAGAAAAAAGCTTGACATTACAGCTTTTGAATCTCTTAGGATGAAAAAAACCACTTCAAAAGGAAAACACTAAATTGTGGAATTTTAAATTTTAATATTTCTTTCTGTTCTGAACAATGAATGTGTAATATCTATAAAAAGGCACAGCTATGACAGACAGGGCATGTAAACACTCTGGAGGCATCCAAGCTGGCTTTCTGCAGGCTAGACCAGAATAACACCGGTCTGCCGCATTGCACAGGAGCACCCTGAAAACTTTGTACATCCATACAGGCACTGTGCGATCTTACCATGTGGGGGCCATGTCCAGGGGTTCCATCTCAAAAATGCCCAGATTGCCGGGACCAAATTTCACGTCTGTTCGTTATTGCATCGTGTTCGTAGACAGAAACCATAATCGTTGTCCGATCTGTAGTCAAATTGGGCTGTAGCATTGAACTCCAGGGCAGGCAGAGCAGCGGAACAGCTCTCCTCTCTGCGTGAAGCAGTGCCCTTTCCTGCTCTGCCAGGCACTGTCTCACCCTGCAAAATGCATTCCTTTGCACATGCTTTATATACGTGCACTCAGATGGGCAAAGCTCAGTCACTCAGGCTTTCAGCAGCAGAAAAAATAAAAAGCACTTTTCACCAGTGGACTTTTCACCAAATAGAGATTATTTGCAGGTTCCTCATAACAATGCATTCATTATTGATACCATAATGTCTTGTTTCCTATACACTGTCCTATCCCCCTGACAGAGGCTTTGGATTTGTAGCTTGCAAAGATAATATGTCTTTAAATAAAAAACGGTATAAAACTTCAGATTGTAATTGTCTTTGATAATGTTTTTGTTGTTGTGTTTTGATGCTTTGATGACAAGTTTAAAAGCCTTGGCTGCTGAGCTTTTTCCACAAAACAATAGTCGTACTTCTTGAATTCTTGGGCACTTGCAGGACTAGCAGTTGATAGACTCTCTTTTATCTTTTCATTGAGGGTCTGACATTACGTGTTGGTACTATTCCTTCAAAATGCTTTTGATGTTAGCCTCAACAACAGCAACCAAAAAGCTATAGTAAAAATGGCTGGGAGGAGAGATTGGTAAGGGTGAGAAAGAGAGAGAGAGATTACGATCTACTCAGTGCAAGAATATTCTGACTCCAGCTCTGAAAACAAAGGAATCCACTTACCAAAAAGCAAAACTTCTGTTACTTTTTGCTTCTATTTTTCTGTCTCCTTTTCTTATGCTTATTTTCTGTTGAAGGTTTTTCATGTTTGGTGATCATCATTAGGTGTCATTGTTATTTAAATATTTTTTCTTTCTAAGTGAATAAAAAAAGCATGGGACTCTTCAGACTACAAATATTTAAACAGTGAATATGTGATATGAAAATGAGCCAACACAAAAAGTTTATGCCTAAAGTTCATGCATGCTTGTGAATACGAAATTTCACAATTTATAAGGTGAATCTGTTCATTCAAGTATTGTAGAACACATTCAATTAACGCCCAGTCCCCTATAGACAAAATGAAGCAGCTGTTTTTTTCTGGCTTAGTTTGACTTATTCAAACCCTCATATAAAGTTTTGTTTTCTACCACTGAGAGTCAGTAAGGAGTGGTAGTGGAATGATTTACACCAAAGCCAACCTATTGACTGAAATGAGGTTTCTTCTAAGGCCTTTTTTCTCTGACTGACTGCAGATGAGAAATATTGAAAATCTTATGTTCCAGTACAGGCTATAATGAAGTCTGAGTCTGCAATTCTTCTGACTCTAAGAGGTTTATTTTTAAGACATTGAGCACTTGCTATAACTGTCCATAGATATAACTCTCCAAAGACCCATCTTCAAATCAGTGCAATGTCCACTCACGCTCAATCTTTAAAGAAAAAATGTCCTAAAATGCCTTGAAAATGTAGATAAATAATAAACAGACAGCAATTCAGCACTCTATTACACCACTCTGTTTTCTGGATTATGCTTTCAAGTATCTATCTAATTACTGAAAAGGAAGGGAAAAAATCTCATGTGGTGTGGAAAGCACTGTTAAATTAAGATGTAATATTGAGATAGGTATGAAGAGCCCTTCACTTAAATCGAATTTATTATTTCCACGCTGTTAACCTTTGTCCTCAGTCACTGACCATTTTGTTACGCAGTGGGCCACAGGCTTCACATTTATGTCTTTTCTGAAGTGCAATTGTTGGCTGCCACTATAAATTCTGTCATTCATATCATCTTGGAAGCTTGATAACAAAGTGCTGTGAGTACCCAACATGGTGTCATAAATATAAAAATGCATTTCACAACACTAAGAGGCCACCATGAGTGTCCTTTTTTAATTATCAGGAGAACAAATGGCCATAGATTAATGTGGCAAAAGGCAAACGTTGCAGGCTTCCTGGCTTGGAAAAAATTAATAGTGTTTTAAAAGGCTAGATATCTGGAGATAACTCTTGGAGTACCTCTGGCAGCATTATTTTTAAGCAAAACAAAAGAATGAAAATAAAAGGCTGGTTCTGTTATTGTCCATAGAGAAGTATGAGGAGAAAGTGGGTTTTTCATGGAGCTATTTATTATGAGATAAGAACTGTGCTCCTCAGTGAAAATGGTCAGCCCAGAACACATCATTTTTTATGTGAAACTAGAATGTTTTTTCCTATGTGCATCACTTTATAGTTCTCTACGCTATATTTCAATGCATGCTATTTTCATTACTCAAGCAGTCTTTTACAGTCCTTTTGCAGTCCTTCACTGTCTGCCTTTATCCTTTCTGTCCAGAATAAATTTGTATCAGAAGCAAGCTTTGTCACCTTCCTGCTCACCCCCTTTTCCACAACCTTTATGAATGTGTTAAGCAGCACAGACACCGAGCGAGCACCCCACCAAAGTCCACTGGTGACCTCTTTCCATTCAAACAGTTGACTAACTACATTTGGTTTTTAGCTCCTACTTTTGAGGCAGTTATTCACCCATGACAGAGTTTCCTCTCTTACCCCATCATTGTCTACCTTTTTTAAAAACACTGAAGAGTAACTGTAAAAAGCCATCTGAGATAGAGGTATCAAAGTATGAACGAACTAAGGAATGAAGGTAGGATGCAAGTGCTTATTTCAGGTTTCAGGAAGGGAATCCCCTCCCCTGGTTGTCCTAGTCCTTGAAATGAATTGTTTGGCTTTTCCATAAAATTTGCCTTAGAAAAGGTCATTTAACCCCAGAGCAGTCAGGCAGAGGGGAGAGATGGGAGAAGTGACAAAATACATACTGTTGAAAAATAAGCATTGCATGTAACGTTTGCTTTCTGTAACTGCTTTGGCGGTGATCTGTGTCATCTGAGAATTCTGCATTCTTGACTGACTTTGAACACTTCTCCTTTAGCTGGGAAGTAACTGATTTCATAGTGCGGGTTTTTCAAGTCCTCTGCAAAAGCTTCTGCCCTAATTTTTTCTCACATTCTCATTTTTACCCATTCCCATGATTTGGCAATTCACCATGCTATTTCCTGTATTTATATTTTCTCTTGTATAGCGAGGATTTTCAATTTTCTTCTTGAGTTTCTTTCTTAAAGCTTCCTGGTTTTATGTCTCTGATTTTTCTACAAGCTATATAACCATCCAATTTATTCTCCTCAGTGCAGTGTACTAAGCAATTCAGTATTCCTTATAACATGCACAGGAATCGAGTACATACTTGTTACAAGTGTAACCACAGGACTCTTCGGAGCGCATTTAAGTTTGTTCCTCTTTCTGTTCCTCAGAAGACTGTGCTTGCAGCTATGTAGGAAGATTTCACTGAAGACTGAACACTGAATTCATTGTTATCTGTCTGAATAAGGTATTGCATTCTAGGAAAAGCCTAGGGAATTCAAAGCTAAGTTCATATTCATTTACTTGAAAATCAAACCCAGTCTTTGTTCTCAAGAACCTCCTTGCTTTAAAGGAAATAAAATGTTTAGGCTTTCAAGAAAATTCTTATATATTTTGAATGTCCTTAAGACACGTGGAGAATTTTCTAAATAGCTTTAAGCTTATATTAAGCACTTAATTGGACAAAAGAAATGCAACAGCAGTAGAAATCACAAATACTATGATACTGAAAATTCTGTGTATAAGAGATATAATGGTGCCAGTCAGATCCATAAGACAGGAACCAGGTGTGTTGGTTTGGTTTGTACCCTCTGAAATGTGCACAGTATGCTATTACTCATTTTCATGAAGCTACACCATTACAAATCTGTCAATTTTGTCCCATTGAAAGGATCTATTTTTAGCTTTCAAGAAAAGTTGTTTATTTTTGAAGGCAACCTCACACTCTTATAAAGCAATGTAATTGCAACACAGGTAAGATGAGGATAGGGTTGTTAAAAATCCAATGTTTAAATATCACAGTAGTAAGAGCTTCCCCCGTAGCTCAGCTGAATGAGTTCAGGAGAAATGAAAGCCTTTAAGTTCACCCTCAAAATTCTCAAATTTGGGTGCAGTATAGTCTATCACGATAAGCTTGAAACCAGGGTCACTGTACTGAGAATAAACTGCTGCTCACCCACATGAAAAGAGGCTGATGAATCCTCATTAAATACAGACGCCTAACTGAAATGCAGAGGTTTTTGACATCAAGACAGCTTAACCTATTTAAGGTTTTATAACTAAGCACTGTGACCTTCAACTGGGTATGGATCTGAAGTGAATACTAATTTAATAATGAAGTAATGAATTTATATGGTAGAGAGTGGTTTTTTTTTCTTTCTCAGTGTCCCGTATTTTATCCTATCTTTACTTTCTGGATGGTATTACATAAATTTAGGGATGGACTTGCCTAGGGCTTATGAAATGTCCTGCTATTTCAGTCTGCAGGTGGCGCTTTTCCCAGACATTCTGTTAAAAAATCTAAAACTTTAATGTCAGATTTTGTTAGTTTTAAATAAAAGTGGAAATTCTTGAGAAAATAATTGTTTTTACAGAATTTCTATTATATTAAAATACTCGGATGGTAAAAATATTACGGGTAAAAAATGTCCAGGCATATGTTTATTTTACAACTTTGTGTCATACTTGGAACTAATAAGCATTAATGTGGAGCCTTTTGTTCTTCATCTGTCTACTCTGGTGCCATAACTCTTTTCCCATGTTTAGCACTGAAATTGAAGTTTTAATGTCAATCCCAACCAGACTAGCTCTCAGCAAATCTAATATGCTGTAAATCCCAAAATGAGATGGAAAAAAAGGTGTGCTCAACACAGCTTCAAAAGTATGGAGTATGGTGTTCTAGCACTGGTTTCAGGCCTTACTGTCCTATTCAGCTGCAACTGGACATGATTTATTAGCAGTTTATTCTCTGATTTCCATCAGGAATACCTTTGCAGGTTAATGAAAAGTTTATGTTTAGCTGACATTTATAAAGTCTAAAATCAGAAAGCAAGGAATTTAAAGAGAATGGAAAGTTGAGTAAAGAAACTTGAATTGCTCATAACTTTCTTGACACAAGAAACTTGGCAGAATGAGAACTATTTCTCTATGAAGAGTTTTACCGCCCAGAGACCTGCTCTCATGTAAACAAATACATAAGGTTTGCTTTGACATTAAACAGTGTTAACAGACTTCTGTTAACGCTGTTAAAAATATATGTATTAATTGTGCCACTTACCTTCCATCTCGTCTGTATCTCTGTATGGGAATCCACGCTGTGTTTAAAATAGACTTGTAATTGGTTTATATACAGTCACAGGTGTCAACCAAAGACACTGGGACAATATAAGATTTCATCTCGTATATGCAAGAATAAGAATATAAGAAACATTGCAGAACACACAATTCGATGCTGAAAAAAATCAGTGCGAAGGAAGCAATATTACTACACATTAGAAAGATGAAATAATTAAATTTTAGAATTAAGCTAATTAATAGGCAGAATCTGTTCTTACTTTTTGACCATCACATTACCTATATGCCTTCAATAGCTACAGAGACTTAAGTTCTTGATTATTATTGAAGCTTTTTATACCTTTTATCTGAGAAGAAATAAAAGCACCAATTTTCTCTTGTCTGCTTTTTAACCACCACTTTCAAACAAAGGGAAGAACAGACACTTTAAGCCTCAAAACTGTCACCGCAAAAACTCTGAGCCTTCAGTCCCAGGTGTGCAAGGACAAGCCTGTTGCAGGCTGCTCCTAACCTGAAGAAAAAGGGGGACATTTTGGTACGGTTCTTTTGGGGCAGCACAGAGGCATGTCACTGGCAGGAGCTGCCCTGTGACAGCCAAGGACTGAGCGCCCTAATCTCTGCTTTCTCCTCCACCCCCACTGTGATCAGACAAAATTTCATTTTCAGTTCTCATTAACCTTGGTGCTGTACAAAGTGCTGCGGAAAACACTTTGGAAAAAGGTCTTTTAAGCTACCAAAATTCAGCACGCTCATATCTGAGTAGCACAACAGACTAAACACGCCAGTGTTTACTGGCTAAGATTTATGCCCATGTGCGGGGATAGACAGGGTTTCCTACTGAGGGCGTGAAAACATTGACTTGACAAGTTCGGCATGTAAACTCAAATAAGATGATTCCTTTATTTTGAAAGTGAAATTGCTGTATTGGCAATGATCATCAATTCCAGGTGAAGATAGCCTGAGTAGGCTGTTGCTCCCAATGACTTTCTGAAATGAGTATACAGTTAAGCAGCGGTGTAAAATGAGTAATACTTGTGCGACCAATATTCATTTTAAGGCATCTGATTAAATTTCCCTGGATCATAAAGCAAAGGATAAAAGTAATCTTAAATAGTTCTTACAGTTATAAACATTTTGCATTAATTTCTAGTCTCTCATACATATGAAAAATCACATTTTTAATAAAAAATAAAGTGTGTGAGAAAATGAATGTTTCCTACTAAAATATCTAGGTTCTTAAAAATATTTTTCCAAATCTGAAAACTGGCTAGCCTACAACTTTTTTTTTTTTTTTTAAGTTTTCATATTTTTGACAATAAGTTTTGGAAGAATTTTTTTAGCTGGAAAAAAACATGTTTTAATACTCTTATTTTTATTTGAAATGCTTTAAATGGGCAAAGCAGGTAATAAAAGTTTAAGAATATTTCAGTGTTTCTGGTAAATTTGGAGGAAACATCTTATTCTCACAAAAAAACCCCGGTGTTAAATGAAAAAAAGACAATTCTTAAAGACTATTGTTTGCTTAGCTCTAATTAATTTATTAGGTTTTACTCATTCATATGAGTTGTTTTTATTATCAGAAATTTCACATTAGGCACATATTTGAGTGAGGTATAAGATATTATTACAGTACAAGACAAAAAGAGGAAAAATTATAATCAGCAATTTAACATTCTAGGTATCTAGTATATATGCAGGATATATTAGGATGCATTTTAAAACTGTTGGCTACTTTTAAAATGACTGCTGAGTGATTGGGTTGACTTTTCATTAGCTAGAAAAACTTTCCATGATCCCTAATCAATGTGTAGAATAAGTTAACGGGTGACAGCATGTTTGCAATAAATGTGTTTGTCTGATACAAAAGGTCCATGATCTGTTCTGCACTATCTGGTGAAATGCAGCTTTGCTGGAAGCCTTAAAAATGAAACTGTGTAACACATTTTAAAATAGCTAGAAATCATAAAG
Organism: Vanellus vanellus; assembly: GCF_965231255.1. NCBI lineage: Eukaryota > Metazoa > Chordata > Aves > Charadriiformes > Charadriidae > Vanellus > Vanellus vanellus. The sequence continues at coordinate 23,303,392 of NC_138911.1, read as the reverse complement.
ATCAAAATTCATTGCAAAGAAGTGCAAGCAAAAAAATAAATGCATATACTATTCCCACTTCATCCAAAGGATTTGCCATAACCCAGGAGATATCCAGAAGTGTTTCAAATTCTGCAAACCAGATAGTGTTTACATTTAGAGGAACTTTCAGCATGATATACAGATAACCATATATTGCATTTTTCCTGTTTAATTTATTTTAAAACATTGGCATAGTACCACAAATTTATAGGGAACATCAAAGACATACAGATAAAATGTTTCCCTCCCATTCTTAATTACACTGTATGATTAATGACCAAATATTTCACTGTTTGCCACTGTTTGCAGTCAGTGTGCTCACTTTTATGTAACCGGAGGCAGCTTGCAAGTTGGTGTGCCGATTTTCAGGACTCCTGCAGCCCAACCAAAGAACTGCCCACTAACTGGTAACTCCCAGGAATTGTGTCCCTAAAATGCTGCCCATCCACTCTTTATACCAAAACTGGTGCTGGAAAGAAGGTCAAGTGATCTGTTTGGGGCATAGAACTTTTTCTGTTCTGAGGATACTCACCAAGGAACAATTTTTTTTTATTTTTATTTCCTCAGAAAGATGATCTCGCACATACTGAACCTCCTGTTCAAAGTCAAAATTCTGTGTTCATGATATACAACTTATTTATGCCATTTGTTGATTTTATTGAAGTGTGACCCAGGGAAATTACACAACATTAAAAAAAAAAAAAAAGGAATAGAAAGCTAGCTCATCATGGCACAAACTTTTTGATCATTTAAAAGTATACATCAATATATATGTGTCATTAGGTCGCACATTGTGGAGCTCCAAAATGCAGGTATTTAAAACAAAAAAATTAAGGAAGGAAAGAAGAATTAAATTAGATATGAGAAAAAAAAATTAAAGAAAATTTTGAAGATACTGTTCTAGGAAAGTACATAACTGATTTTCAACATCTTTGGTTCAACAGAATAGCCCTGAATGTTTAGCAGAGTTAAAATAGAAACAAAATCTCAGCTAAAACCTGAAGTGCACTTTATAAAATTCAGCCTGACCTCTATTTAGCATTGAACATTTTCATGTTCGTTTCTAAAATTTATTAACATCTACATGTCTCATTCAGCTTGCTGCCCAGTACTTCTAAAAACTGTACATATAACCAGCCAAACGATTCTAGGGTAGCAATAAGAAAAGTAAACAGTGGGATTTGATTACCTTTCCAACAAAGACACACTGAATGAAGCATGCAAATAAAAGGAAGAAGCATTGCAACATCAGTTTTAATTTAATAGGTAATAATTATTAAGGGCTGGAGCCCTGTTTGAATCCCAAGTGCAAATAATTAACTGCACAGCCAAAAGAAAGCATGGATTCTGTAACTGTCTACATATGAAGGCAGGATCACTTTCTGAAAGAAAATTTTCAGCCGAATAATAGTCACGTCTTAGCCAAAACCAATTTATTGAGATGCTAGGAACACATGGGTCAAATTTAAGGACTGTTGAAACAGAAAGGTTCTGATTAGATGACACGTATTTCCAAATGCAAACTTTATGAATTGAAGAAATCAATGTATTTTTTTTAAATTGTTCTTAATTTCTCTTCAAGTTGATGTTTTTTTCCCATTACAGCTGTATCACTAGCCATTTACAATAAAACAATTGCTTCTAGAATCTTTAAAATAGATACAAATTTTGTTCATGTCTTTGAAGATAAAGCTGTTCACCCCAGCAGTTTTTAAGGCTTTGCTCCTTGTCCCTGTTATGTAAGTTTGGAGGATAAGTAATACTACTGCATTACTTGGTACAGCCATTTAAATTATTTATACTTATGTGTATTGATGCAATCTCCTTTCAGACTTCCTCACAGTATTTGTCACATTTCTCTACCAGAATTTCTATCAAGGTCCCATTTACCTGTACAACATATTTGCAATTCTTTGTAAAATTGCCTAATTTTTCAATGCCATTTTATATTGATATAGTTCTTCTAGGTTGAAATTCATCCTATTTCAAAACTTTTTTTGAAGACTTGTGTACCACTTGTGTACTTTAGCTTTCAAAATAAGGCTTTGTGATGATCTTATGGACAAAGTACGATTACAGCCTCTGAGGCTATTTGTCAGTTGGTTGCAGTTATTTATGTGGGGAAGGGCAATCTAAAAAACTTTGTGAAAAAGATCTCTATATCTTGTCTATTAAAAAATTGCTCCATTATCTGTAATTATCCTTTTGTTATTCAGAAGTTAAATATATATTTCAAGACCTGTTGAACTGGTTGTATAAACCTGATATTAATGGAAATGCCTGGAGAACTGATTTGCTAAAATAAAATCTGTTTAGAGCTGGAAGAACCCAGCCACAACTGAATCCATGATGTAGACATTTTCAGTAGAAGTTAAAAATTTGTTCTGCGTAAGTGATAGAGATTTCATGATTTCGTAATACACAGACTTTGTTGTTTGTTTGTTTGTTTTTTGTTTGGTATTCTTTTCAATGAAATTTACCTAACAAAGAAGGATTAAGTAAAGTTTTTGAACCACATAAGTACAATGTTTTAATCCAATTTATAAGGACTATAATAGACATAGATTTGAAAACTTATGTAAACATTCCTCCACAGCTGGGATTAAATGTCTATTTTGACATTCTTTTGCGCTCTGACCTGCAATTATGAAGTTATTCAGAGTGAAATTTCCACTAATCTACTGTGGGACTCAGAGATTTAGTATTCAGTTTTTCTGAGATCACACAGAAAACTATGCAGAGGTTTCACTTTCAATTAGTTGTCTCACGTTATTCCAAGATAAATCATTGATGTTTACACCCATGGGTTTGGTCTCCTGAACCCAATCAACAGACTATTGAGAAGAGGGATCATAAAGAACCCATTAGATAGACATGAACAAAGAAAAAATACTATTTAAAAGGAATATATTGCATTTTATGGAAGCACAATTGCTATTATTCCAAACTCCATCCCACCTCCACTTGCACCACCACCCCCCCCCACCCCTCCCCCAATTTCTGGAGAAATTTAAGTTAATGAATGGGGAGTTTAGCAGTGCAGTCTTCCTAGGAAATAGATTTTGTCTGTGCAGAGAACTGGTGCTTCATGTTAAAGAATATTAATATTAAATAATCTGTTGAATTAAAAATTTGACACCCATTTTCCATTTCTTATTTTACAATAGGTAAACTTGACTAATTTCTCATGTATTTTCCAGCATAAGGTGATACATAGTATTTTACCTTGTTACAAACACAACATACTGTGTTATGTATACATATGTGTTGGTGTTTAATATCCTAGATAAATTAAGTATGTTCCACTCAGTTCACTGTGCACTTACCTATTAAAGTGTTTGATACATTATTAAAGAGGAGTAAATACTTAGATACATAAAGTAATTATCATTAGCTATTTTGACAGTAATGTTCAGCTGCTTGGAACATACCCTGAACATATTGTAATATTCAGTGTTATCATACCTTATTCCTCTTCTTTGCTTAGATTGCTATATAACCTTCTTAGAAAAAAAATATGCTAGAGAGGCAACTAAATAAGTAATAGTGGTAGTTCACAAGCCAATTATTTCGCTTAGCTTAAAACACAAAACAATTAATTATCACTATCTAACTAATCTACCAGGAAACCCTTTAGAGTAAGGTGAAATGAATTACTTTGCGTTCAATGGCAGAGCCAAAACCAGAGTACTGACAAGAAACATAATTCTATAGGGTTCTCCACTAAATTCTCACTGTAGGGAAAAAAAAAAAAAAAAAAAAAAAAAAAAGAGGAAAAAGAAGAAAAAGCAGAAAGCTATTTCAGATGCAATATATTTTTACCTGTATCGCAATAATAAGAGATGGAAATGCTCAGAGCTGCTACAGTAGTAATCCACTACTACACTTGATAGAAATGTGTAACTGCTGGTAGTGCTACAGGGGACGGTTGAACTCAAAATTAAAGCACACTGAAAAGGTAAGAGAAGAGAAGAGAACTATTACTATCTTACACGCGCACACACACACACAAAATATTGTTCCAGTGTCACAAGGGAAATAGGAGATACCTCTTTTTAGATGCAAATACTTATTATTTTCAAGTGTTGGACATGCTGTCAGGCCCAAAGCCTCAAAGACAGAAATGTCTCAGCATTTCTGAATTTCAGCTGATTGTCAGTACCTAAACCATCTGGAGGTGTTAGTGAATTCAATTTCTGTAAAAATAAAGATGTAGGGAAAGTACTTTTTCCCTAATTATTTTATTACCCCTGATATAATCCTGCTAAAAAAAAAATCACCATGACCCCAAGTAATTGTTCTAACACACTTTGGGAGTTTTCAGGATCAATTTTTCTTTAATGCATGACATTTTTCTAATTCTCCATATAGTAATACGGATTCTTGAAAAGGGAAAATCATCATGTGTCTATACAGGGCTACACTAGGAAGTAGGTGCCACGGCTTTCTCTTTTAAAGTACTGAAGATTCGAAAGAAAAACTAGCAATAACAGAATGTATTCTTAGATGTAGACATTTTTAAAAAGTGCTAGTGAAGGGATTCAATTATTATTTCTTAATTCTATGTTTCTTTTCTTACGGAATTTTAGAATCTATGGAATCTGGAAATTGTCCTAATATTATTTGATTCCTACATGCACAGTATAGATGGCTTACAGAGAAATGGGGTTTAACTGCAATCTCAATAGTGTGTAAAAAGGACCTGATATTGGAAAGTCAAAGCAAGCTCTCAGAAGAGTATAGAAAACTCATTAACAATAACTAATAAGGGAAAACATGAAAAAAGATGCAACAGCAGAGAAGGAGATTGTGACACTACTTCTGTAGGACAGATTATTTAATAAAGTGACAAAGATGTCAAGAAAGCCATGGCTTTTTCAAGTACTGTTCCTTTCACCCAAGCCTTTTTCTTTCATCTTTGAATGAAAAATGCATGTATAAAATAGAGCAGCACATTACTTTTCTGTGGATGGCATGCATGTTTATATATTTTGCATAGTGACATTTACAGGCCAATGTGCTTTGCAGAATAATTATGATGATTAAGGGATTGGAGCATCTGCCTTATGAGGAAAGGCTGAGAGAGCTGGGACTCTTTAGCCTGGAGAAGAGAAGGCTGAGGGGAGACCTTATTATGGCATACAAGTATCTCAAGGGTGGGTTGAAAGAGGATGGAGCCGGGCTCTTTTCAGTGGTTCCCAGTGACAGGACGAGGGGTAATGGGCACAAGTTAGAACATAGGAAGTTCCATTCAAATACACGGAAAAACTTCTTTACGGTGAGGGTGACAGAGCACTGGAACAGGCTGCCCAGGGAGGTTGTGGAGTCCCCTTCTCTGGAGATTTTCAAGACCCACCTGGATGCAGTCCTGAGTAATGTGCTCTAGGCAATCCTGCTTTAGCAGGGGAGTTGGACTAGATGATCTCTAGAGGTCCCTTCCAACTCTGAAAATTCTGTGATTCCGTGATTCCGTGATAACGTAAACTGTTGCTTTCAGAGGGGAAGTATGTGTAAACTTATGTTAATGTCAGGTTAATACAGCAATTGTATTAACAAAGACAGAATTGATTAAACATTAAGGAAATGAATGTAAAATTTATCTGGGTGATATATATTTATACGGCACATACAGATGTGTATCATGAGCTATATTTCTTTAATTTAATAAGAAATGAACAATTTCCTTGAGCCTAAATATATTTCTCAGTGTTTCTTTATTGAAGGACATTCACCTGAAGCCTCTTTTTGGTGCTGCATAAAATATTTACAGAATGTTTTTATCAGTAATTCTTTTAGAATACTTGAAATTCTTTTTTTGTGCTAGTATATAGAAACATAAATATAAATCTAGCCAAAGTAAAAGCTGTTGCTGAAAGCATAATGACAAAGATGGCAAAAAATAAACAGTTTTCATGTGTCACACATTCATAGAAACATCATAGAATCATAGAATTGTTTGGGTTGAAAGGGACCTTAAAGATCACCTAATTCCAATCACCATGCCATGGCCAGGGACACTTCTACGAGACCAGGTTGCTTAAAGCCCCATCCAACCTGGCCTTGAACATTTCCAGGGATGGGGCATCCACAACCTCTCCGGGCAACCTGTTCCAGTGCCTCACCGCCCTCACGGTAAATGATCTCTTCCTAATATCTACTCTAAATCTCCCTTCTTTCAGTTTAAAACCACTAGCCTTTGTCCTATCGGTACACTCCCCAATAAAGTGTCCCTCCCCATCTTTCCTGTAGGCCCCATTTAAGTACTGGAATGCTGCTATAAGGTCTCCCTAGAGCCTTCTCTTTTCCAGGCTGAATAACCCCAACTCTCTCAGCCTGTCCTCATAGGAGAAGTGCTCCAACCCTCTGGTCATCTTTGTGACCCTCCTCTGGACTCACTACAACAGGTCCATGTCCTTGTTATGTTGGGGGACCCAGAGCTGGATGCAGTACTCCAGGTGGGGTCTTATGAGAGTGGAGCAGAGGGGCAGAATCACCTCCCTCCACCTGCTGACCATGCTTCTTTTAATGCAGCTTGGGATATGGTTGGCTTTCTGGGCTGTGAGTGCACTTTGCCATCTCATGTTGAGCTTCTTATCCACCAACACCCCCAAGTCCTTCTTCTCAGGGCTGCTTTCAATTAATTTTCCGCCCAGCCTGTATTTGTGCTTGGGATTGCCCCAACCCATGTGCAGTACTTTCACTTGGCTTTATTGAACTTCATAAGGTTCTCACAGGCTCATGTCTCCAGCCTGTCGAGGTCCCTCTGGATGGCATCCTTTCCCTCCAGCATGTTGAACACTCCACACAACTTGGTGTCATTGGTAAACTTGCTGAGGGTGCACTCAGTCCCATGTCCATGTCACCGACAAAGACGTTAAACATAGCCTGTCCCAGTACCGACCACTGAGGAATGTACTCATGACTGGTAACCACCTGGACATTGAGTTGTTAACCACAACTCTTTTAGTGCAGCCATCCAGCCAATTCCTTATCTGCCAAGTGGTCCACCTGTTAAATCCAATGTCTCTCCAATTTAAAGACAAGGATGTCATGTGGGACAGTGTCAAATGCTTTGCACAAGTTCAGGTAGATGGTGCCAGTTTTCTTCCCTTCACCAATACAACGTGATTGTAGAAGGTCACCAAATTTGTCAGGCATGACTTGCCCTTGGTGAAGCCATGCTGGCTGTCACCAATCACCTCCTTATTTTGCATGTGCCTAAGCATGGTTTCCAGGGGGATCTGCACCATGATCTTGCCAGGCACAAAGGTGAGACTGACTGGCCTGTGGTTCCCTGTGTCTTCCCTTTTTCCCTTTTTGAAAATGGGGATTATGTTTCCTCTTTTCCAGTCAGCAGGAATTTCACCAGACTGCCATAGCTTCTCAAATATGATGGATAGTGGCATGACAACTTCATCTTCCAGTTGCCTCAGGACCCATGGATACATCTCATCAGGTGCCATGGATTTGTGCACCTTCAGGTTCCCTAGATGGTCTCGAACCTGGTCTTCTCGTACAGCAGGTGGTATCTCATTCTCCCAGTCCCTGTCTTTGCCTTCTGCAACTTGCACGGTGTGGCTAGAGCAGTGGCCTATCTAGAGCTGACCTTATATCAGCATGTTTTATCTTCAACATCTTGTATCTTCAGGCGTCCCTGTAGTGTGTTATTAAGCAAAGTTATGAAATACTGTATTATATCATTGACCCTATGTCATGTTAAAAGGAATGTGGTTTTGATATTTGCCTATCAGAATCCCAGGACTTTCACTGATTTATCTGTCAGAGCCCCAGCAAAGGACTTTCACTGAATAAAAATCAAAATGAGTTATTTTACTGAGAGTGACAGAATAGATTTGAGATTGCTGTTGATAAATTCACTGACTACAATAGAGCTACTAATTAAGGTTAATATTGCTAGCAAAAATAATAATAATACAACAGCCCAGGGATAACATTCACCAGAGGGTGAAAGGCACAGCACTTACCCAGAGAGGTGTCCCTGCCCGGGGTGGAGGAAGAGAATGCAGCCTGTCGACCTGTTCATCAGGTATCGAGATTCTTCTCTCCCAATTTAACAGTCATTTTCTCCTTTTTTCCCCAAAATTACGAGGTTCCCCACACCGAGGTGACGTGTAGTATGATTTGAGTTGAGAGACGAGTGCTATAGTCATATACGTTTAGCGTGATCTCTATAATCTTCATTAGCGTATTCAGGGTTGTCAACTTTAATATGCATTTCACAGGTAATGAGGCTGAGGTCAGTGTTCGGGCATGATAACCTTTGAAAGAAACAAAGAACTACACAGTGTCTGTTATCTTGGCTTTGCTGACAAAAAGCAGGGCTGTCCTGCCTACACAGATACTCCTTATCAGCATACCATTACAGCCAGGCGAGTCTTCACTCCCCTGGGTTGCACAAGAGATGGCAAAGCCAGTCTTCGGGCACAGAGACTTCACCTCATTATCCAAGTTCTACATACTACTCTTATTCGGAATCTAAGAGTCAGCCATAATCTCAAAAAATTCCTTAGCCTGATTCATTGTCCCATTGCAAAGGTAAGTTAAAGGTATGCAAGATAAGCACATTTTGCCCAAGTTGAGTTCCCAAACTTTCAAATTGTCTGTGAAACAAGTCCAAACTCAGAATCTTTTAGTGTTGGTTCCAACTCTACAATAAATAATTGCTTTACTCACACAATATGTGCTTGACATTTACTGCAGTGCCAATTTTTGGTACACAAAATTTCAGAGAAAATTATAAAGGAACTATATCTCGTTTATATCTGTATGTAATTTTGGTCTCTCCTTTCCAAAGTTGTCAAAGATTATTTCATACATCTCTGAGGGGGCTAGCCTTGAGGAAGTGACACCTTTGTTGTATCTGTTTTTTCCAAGCTGTGTTTTACATCTTGTGGTGTCATCAACCAGTATATCAAGAGCATTACCGCACTTAACTTTCCTTATTTTCTCCTGACAATGTCCTCAGGGTTGATAAATGGTCCTGCTTTCATGTAGAAGGCAATGTATTTATTTCGATCCTGTACATAAGTTTGTGAAATCATGACATTCTGCAACAGTGACTGAAACAACAAGCAAAGGCTATTACATCAGTTAACCCTTAGGGGACGATTGCTGGTGTCTGTTCTCTTGTCATTAACTCTTGAGATCTGAAAATGTATATTCTTAATAATAACAAGATGCAGTTCAGCATTTTCCAGAGGAGCAACAAGTTTACTGCCACGCAATCTAAAAAATAATAATATTTATATTTGGCCTGCATTTTTAATGAGTCTAAAATGATGTACATGTTTCTGGAAGCAAATCCAAAAGACAAACGTTGCCTATAGGTATTTTGAGGAGAGAGAATTGACAGCACAGAAAAGAAATATAATCTTTCTCTCTCGCTCACTTTTATGCTGCACAATTTTTTGAGGCTTGATTTAGCTAGGAACAGTATCTTGGTGATGTTTGTTCAAGGAATCACAAGGTGAACTTCAGGGAGTGTAAAGACTGGACTGCTTGCAGTATTCTTTGAAACACTTTTCATTTAACTGCAATTCTCAGTTCTAGCTCGCACATAAAAATAACTAAATCGAGAAGACACACAACGAGAAGCTGAAGTAAATGGCAAAGAGAGGGGCATTATTTCAAATGGATTCCAGTCAGTCTAACTCTCTACACAGCCTCGTGCCAGGGCTGCTACGTACCCCGCAGCCCGGATTTCTGACTGCCTCTGCTACTTGAGATGCAGGGAGCTGCGCTTTGGCACATCTCTCTATTTCAGTTCTTCCGCAGCTGAAATGTCCATTTCATACCAATGTCAGTCCTTTCAACGGTCCTCTAAAAAGCAGCTATAAAATACATGTATTGTAAACTCTTTGGAACAGGAAATCGCTCATCTTAAATCAGTTTCTTGAGTCTGTAGACAAGAAATCACTAACCTAGCTTGCATTACAGTAGAAATGACAAGTGCTCCTAATAAATGGACGCATATTTTTTTTTTTGCGGATGCCAAACCTGCATCTGCATGTCCCAAACAGATAGGTTCACGAATAAATCAGCTGCAATTTTTGAGGAATGCTGAAAATTTGTTCTACGGAGAGCTAGTGTAAAGACCAGACCTGTCACAGGAATGCCCCAAGTTGCTGCAGTGTAGCAGCCCTCACTTTGCCCCCTCCAACCAGTGGTACAGAAGCAAGGAGCAGACGGGGTGGGAAGCAGTATGGGCTCCTCACCCTCTTCTGCTGCTACCAGGGATCATATGGTTTAGATTGTTCCGTAACCAAGGAAGTGGTGCTGATTACTGACTCAGTGCCAAATGTATTTGCTAACCGATCATTTCTGAGTATAACTGAATTAGGAAACACGTTTTTATTTGTGATGTCATTTTATTATGTGCAGTAATTGGGCTTCATATCATATGTCTCCCAGAGGGTTATTTGTACATAAAAGGAGAGATGTTGAGCTCAATCTGTCTTATCGTATGTGTTAATAAAAATAAACCACGGCAAATAAATTGATGTAATTTGCTGGCACAAATAAATTTCCATATCTGGGTTGCTGAAGAGCAGATTGCACTAACACGTACAGTTAAAAAATGATCAAACACTGTGTTTTTGGATGGCCTAGGAGGAAGCACGAGTAATTAAGCAGAACCTTGAATTACTTTTGAAATATTTTGGGAAAGCTGCTACACTATGCATAATGTGGTGGTATATTCCTTATAAAATCCAATTAAATTATTGCTTCCAGAGTTGTTGTCACTTTGGAAACTACACCAGTAGTTCAGGTAATCCATATTAAAAAACCTATTATGGCGTATTCCTTCAGCAGCCATCTGTATCATGTGATAAGTTGATCCTCAGTTTTGCTCTGAAACACAAGTGGCAGAGTCAGTAAATTTGCTGGGAAAAAAATCCCTGTGGCCATAGATTTGTTCAACCAAACAAATGTCCCTGCTTGAGGCAGCCGGCAGATGCTGTCATCTGTACAACATAACGATCTTTTTCTCTACTCTAGCCCCTGCCTATTGCAACTAAGAACATTTTAAATATATATATAGAATAGATATAATGTAGCTATATAATCCATCCATGTAAGCGCTAGCTGCATGTGACTATTTGTCCTTTTGTTCTGTTCTTCCCTTTTTCTCCTCCTGGCCCTTCACTGCCCTCAGAATACGTCTATGCTACATGCTGGCGGATAGTTATTTATTTATTTATTTAGCTACCGATTTGCTGCCATTGAATAATTTACATAGCACACTGTAGTTTTGCAAAGGTCTAGTTTGCCTGGAATTTTACATCCATGCCTGTGGCTTCCCTTTGCAACTACATAGGTTCTATCCTGACCCAACTGCTGGGATTTTAAATATTAAGTGAATAGCATGCCGAATCTTAAATGGCTATGGTTGTAGAATAACAGCTGTCACTCTTAGAAGTACATAGTGAGGTTTGTTTGTGCTGGCAGGTTTCTTTCCCCTTTTTTAATAAACTTCTCTACCTGCACTGAATGTACCTAGCTGGGTGATTTTCCAAATGTTAATAAAACTTTGTAGGGGAGAAGAGAGATATTTTTTTTTATCAACCCTGTTGGCAGTTGTTTCATAACAAAATGAAACTGTAATTCACCTCTTGGTGACATAAATCTCCTGCCAATACAACATAAATTCCCCTTTCACTGTCCACAAAGGAAACGTGCTTCCTACATCCAATGTGGCTGTGCTCTTGATTCATGGCATGTTGTGGCATATCCATTGCCTGGATAGCCCAGATGCTTGCTCGTTCCTCTCTGGCAAATGTAAGCCTTTGGGAAGCTGCAAGCCTTTGGGAAACTGCCTCAGCTGTTCCAAACTGGAAACCTATTTGCCAGCAGGCACTTGTGAACAGCCTTTTTCCTATATATCTCTCAGTCATTGGATTAGAGCAACAAGATGAATGCATTTTAGTACACACAATAAAGTTGGTAGCTATTAGTGATGGCACGGACTGGGATTTACGTTTCAGTTTTACATGGTGAAACACAAGCGGGCAAACTCAAATACATGATAAATTAAAGTGTGAGCTGAAAGTCGAATCTAAGGGTAACTAAATTACCCTAATATTGATGAAAAGCTGAAAGAATTCATATATTACGCTAATTAAGCACATGATCCAAGAACCACTGAGTGGATGAAAGGTTTTATTGAATTAAGTTGGCTTGGGATCAGCCTCTAAGGATATCTTGGATCAGAGGGAAGATATAAAGATCTGGGTATGTAGTTCTATTTTCATGCAGAAATCAAAAGAAATACCTCATAGTATTTGGCTACTTAGTCAACAGAACAGCGTCAGAAAAGAAGCAAAGCCTTGTGCTGCCAGGGCTGCACATCTTTTACCTGAGAAGCTATGATATGAAAATGCCAGCTACTTGTTTAATTGTCAGCGACGTTTGCCAAACTCCATTCTCCTTCCTCAGAAGTAGGAAAATGGATAGCAGAGATTAAGCATTCATAGTGCTGGTGCTAACAGCAAACACCGGACTTACACGAAGACTGTAGTATGCTTAACGGCTCAGATATAACTTTCTAAGACTTTACTTGGGATATCTACAGGTGCTAAACAAACCTGTCATTACATAGCAATATGGATGTGAGAAGGCATTGTAGTGGAAGAATATGTATATTTTCAACTGCACTTAAGCAATAAAAAAATGTTCATTAATACTTCCAAATACAGGCATATTACAATTACCTGACATCTAGTTCTGACAGCTTTGTCTTTTAGTAACTAGCACTGTATTATATATGCATAAAAAAAGTGGCATCACTTTTATGTTTGAGACTGATCTTTTACAGTAAAAAAAGTATTTCGTCTGCTGACAGCTTCACATAATAAAACCCTTGCCAATTTATCTTATGCACACACACAACTTAGGTATGGTTTTAAGAGATTAAAAATTGCTTGATGTAGTAAGCTCCAGAAATGGAGTCACAGAAACCTTGGGTGCAGACACTTAAACAGGAGTGAATATTTTGTACTGCACCTCAGATCCTGGTTTTTACAATTTGAATCCATGTCAGATTAGCATTATGTTTCAACAAATATTTAATATCTTTGTTTGTGAGCTACAGGTAGGTTATCCAATTTAAAATATAAAAATGTGTTAACAATATACAGTTTCCTTAGTCCATCTGTGAAATTGGGGCAAATGTACGTATACTTTGGAAATCTCACAAGAAAATTAATTTTTCCTCATGGTCCTCTGATTCTCATTGCTTCTGACAGTGGAAGCATCAGAGAATAAAATTGTTCCACAACGGCCAGCGCATATGTTTCCTGTGTTTGTAACTGCTGAAATTGCCTAATTCTGAAAAATGCGGGGATACTGGGAAACGACAGTGAAATAATGCATCTTTGCCCAAACTCCACAAATGTTTCCAGTTGGATTTTGCTAGAATGTGGAAGAAATTCTCTTTACTATCACAAAAAACCTTTCCAGTAAAGCTCTGAGGTTTTGATGAATTGAAAAGAAGTTATTATACTTATATTGACATCTAAATCCTTCTTAAATAATTACCTCCAGTTGCTTAAAACAGAGATGCTTTTACGCAAGATAGAACTTAAGTAGAGTGCAGTGAGTCAGCGGCTTTTTATTGCTGGTAACAAGAAACATAAAGTGCAAAAAGTCTTGTCCACTGGTTATAAAATGCAGTTAAACTGATATTTTGGGATTTTTCTCTTCTCAAATAAGATTCTCATAGTGACAGGAAAAGTCACAACAGAGCGTGTGCAGCAAATTTTAGAGACAGCTGAAAGCCTATATCTCCTTCATCTTACGTCTAAACTATAAATACCTGGGGGCTTGTTATCAGTCTAGCCAATTATATATGATCCTATGCATAACCTTTTGTTTGGGGAGGGGGAGAGTGTGTATGTTCATACACATATATATGCACATATACACCGATAGACTATCAGTTAGGAATGAAATTAAGAAATATTTTCTGTAATTGTTTCTGCATACAAATTTGCTGTTAATACAGACATCATAATTATTCATGGAGCACAGCCAAAATTCAAATAATACAAATTCTGAAGTGTTGCAAGTAAATGCCTCTTGTTTACCTTTAGTGAAAAGCATCTTGATTGTGTGCAAAGGCGCATTTGTGCAAAGAGCAGACCGAAGCTGCATGTGAAATCAGCCACAGTTTGTCCTCTAGCGATCACAATGAGCGAGTGTGTTCCAATGCTAGAACAAAATCTGTATCCAGCTCAAGCAAACTGCAGACAATATCTGCAGCACTGTACTATGCGCTGCCTATAAAGGTATACCTGAGACATGAACAGAAGTGATGTTAGACAAATGTTTCAGTAACAGCAGGCCAAGTGGTAGAACCAAGAGACACAGGCTCTAAATTAAAGTATTAGAAGGACATAGAGCAACAAAACACACAACTGCATCGCTACATGTCAAATAGTATGTATTCACACAGCTTGTATATACAGGATAATGGTATTGACATTCAATTGTTTCTCAAAGCATGAGATTGTCGTTGTGGTAAATCCCAGCAAATACTTTTTAAGGGTTGAAGAAAGAAAAATTATTTTGAAGAGATACAATTACTGATATTACAATTACTGAATTACAAAGATACTGTATTTTATCCTTCTCTACTACCTTACTTCATTTATAGGATGCACCTTTTTAAAATGTAGAGCAGGCAATATGAGAATATGTTTGTGCATGCTTTTCACATTGTGTTAATTCTACAGATTCATTTGGGACCTTGTGTGGCTTTGGCTATGTGTCCATTAACTTCCAAAAGCATTCACATTCTTAAATGTACTTTACTTCTCACCCCTAGACAAAACACTGACTGTCCAGTTCAGGTTAGTATCCGAGTGCCTCACAATTTGTGTATTTTATCTTTACGACTGCTTTGTTAGGTAAGGAAATAATATCTTCACTTTAATGAAGCAAGAGATAGTCTATGTGCCTTGTGAACGCTCACACAAGAAGTCTGCGGTAGATCCATCTGTAGCACTTAGGCACCTTTCAAAATGTGCAGAAAGAAGAGTAGCAAACTGTGTTGGTGAGTTATTGACTCTAACTAACTCACTAGTCAGTCTAAATAAAATGTAGAGATACATTAAGGTTTCTGGTTCTAAATCAGACATAAGCTATGACAGGTATGTCCAGGGACCAAACAGTAAGCAGCATGCTGCAATACAGAGAATATAAGAAATTCTTAGCTGTGGTCAGCCTGACTCCATGTGTCCATAATACATTATCACCAGACTGTCAAAATTCCAGCTGCTGGGAAATTGTTAAAATGATCCAGTTTTGGTAGCATGGAGATCACACCTGTCTAATTAGAGTTTCTAACCCCAGAACTTATGGTCAGACATCATAAGATCTCTCTTCATATCTGTTATTTAGCTGAAAATACTCTTTCATTAACTGACAGGGATTTGTTCTCTTAGTCAATTTTATGCCTGATTAGGGCAGAAGAGGGGCTGACATTAGCTCTTTGTCACATGCATACAGGTCAGAGGCTGAAACATCAGAACATGTGCACTACACTACCCATTACACTGCCCACTACACTACACACACTGTAAGATGGAGAGAAATTTATATCAAGCCTATCTTTTTTTCCCCATCTAGAATAACATTCCATAATTTATTCCAGAGATATGAAAGTATTGAAAAAAATATGGCACAAAATATATCATCATTATTTACACACAGGACTTAAAGAAAAGAAATTCCATAAAATAAAAGACAAAATGGAAGCACTGATTTACAACAAAGCTATTTCACATGTTAAACTTCTGTAGCATTAGCTTGAATGCGAAACTAAAAGCAAGCAAGCTTTTAAAAGCGAGCTGAGTGTTTGAGTAAGAATTTTTTTTCTGCCCATCATGTATGATGAGACTAAAAAAATGGCAAAATACATTTTTCTGTAACCTTTTTAATGGCATAGTTCCTTAATGACAAAATATGAAAACAGGAAGCTGTTTGATGCAAAGATTAGGATTTTACCTCCTATTTCATGTCAGTATATGACATGCATATTAGAAATACTTAATAAGAAATAATAAACAGTGCATATATCCTGAGTCATCCATCAAACAGAAGTGGGAGAGTCATTTGTCAGACAGTCCATCACTGGCTGCTGCTTGCACAGTCTTCTCCAACACTGCCAAACACGGCTCTTTTAGGCAGTAACTGGGAAAACTTTCCTGCTAAACTGCTTCAGGCTGCAGTCTTGGCTTTCACTCCATCTTCCTTCTATACCTCAAACCCAGCTCTTAATCCTGCCTCCCCAGTTGCAGATCAGCTCACCCAGCCTTGATCCACCCTGCCTGTTTCTTGCCTCGGATTCTGTTGTACAAATTCTCCATTTCATGACTTCAGCCTGATCTAAAGCACACTTTTATCCGCTTCTTTAGGTTTGGCATATACAGACAGTTTACTTTTGACCCTGTTCTGAAATTCCAGGCAAATTCTTGTTCTTTCCCTTGAACAAATAGTCTGCCAGCTTTTCTGGCTCCTACCACAGGTAGTCTTTATTATGGCATCTGGGTTTGGTCTACACAGTGTTGATTTTTATGGCCTTAAAGGCTTTCTTGATACATCATGATTTAAATAGTGCATTTATAAAAATCTTGGGTTTATGATTATTCAATTGTATTAATATAAAAGGGAATTAAAATTACAATACAGGTGCCATTTACAGTGTTTCCAAATGATTTCTCCCATGTATTTTGTTTATCACTAAAGTATTGGCTTTTTTTTGTCCATGAGAGTCATGCAAGTGGGTACAACGCAGGTTCCATAACTTAAACTTGGACCTCCTTTTTTTGTGCATCAACACTAGCAATACAGAGGCCAAATTTCACTATAATCAATATCTAGAAGTTCTTTGAACTATTTTTTGCAAATGTCCATGACTGGACCATCTTGAGATAAGTTGAAAGTTTTCTGTTTCCAGAAAAGCCAAAAGAGTTTAGGCTTGTAAAAATGAGCTGGGCTGGGTTGCTTCCCTTCTGTCAAGAAGGCGGCAGGGTACTAGTACTGTAATAGACTATGACATAACCAGAACCTAAGGTAAGAAAAACAAATTTTTCATTAGATGTACACTAAGGAAAGCAACATTTTAAAGAATAATTTTCTTGTGATGTTTTTTTCAGTGTGCGTATGCTTAGGTATCCTATGGTCCATTGCAATCCAGGGGATCAATAAATAACAAGCTACTTTGGAAATAGAAATTTCAGAGGGACACAGAATAATTATACGAGGATCTGCCCTTTTGTATAACAGTTTATCAATTTATTTATGTCCAGTAAGTGGGTGAATAATAAAGGGTGAAGAGCAGAGATTTCAGAGCTTGTTTTCCTCTAAGTTGGAGATTGCACTACATTGGAGATCTCTTTAAAGGTATAGTAAACAAACACTGCCAAATGAAAATGTAAATTGAGATGTAAGAAAATGACAATTTCTTTGGTACTTTATACAAATATGGTCATTTATGTACTTAAAATCCATTTTGGTTAAATTGAGTAAGTCATATAACATTCTCACTCTCTTTCTTATCTCTTCTACAGTACAAAGATGCAAATCCACTTAACCCTTGAGTATTGGGGCCAGTATACAATAAATACACAGGTGTGACACACAGTAAAATAAAGGTAAAAGATATACTATGACAAACAGGAGAGAGAATATCTGTGACTAAACTGTGTAAATATAATTAATTAGATGTTAATAATATTCTAGCTTGAAAGCAAAAAGCCAATAAAAAGAGAAGCAGAGCACAGTGGAGGCAAAACCTGCAGACTGAAGAACGTGTCTGCATTTCATTGGAAGTGTTCTTGGCTTGTAACCCAGATATTGGCCAGAAAGGCCAATAACAACCAGCTACTCATCTCACATATAACATGTATTTCTTATTTTATTACCTTATTTTATTTAATTGACTACTCTTAATACCCTTAATACCACTAATACTACAATGATCTGGGACCTTAACTGCTATTAATGCTTGTCCACCTGTAACTGTTATTATCACAGCTGTGACAGAAACAAAAGAAAAAAGAAACAACACTCCAAATTGAACAAAACATCTATTATGTTTTGAAAAACACATACTTATTAATTAATCTCAAACTAATGGGGTCTGAACATTTTTTTCAAGAGGAAGATGGGATTTTCAACCAGGTGAGTGAATATTAACTGAAATGTACTGAATCCTGCTTACATAGACCACATGTGAGAATTGCTATGGTCTTTAACTGTTTTTTCACTGTCTTATGAAATTACAAGAGAATAGGAATACACAGTTCTGTTTCCAGGATTTTGATTTTCACCGAAATCTTAGAGCAAGGACATCTTCCATGCTCTGTAATGTGGCACTGCTGCATAGTATATCACATGACCGGAACGGTATCTGTGTCCTGACATAGGTTTAGGCATCCTCCATAAGATTAGCAGACATGCACCCATCAGAGAACAAGAAACACATGGATTTTTCTTGTATAGAATCATAGAATTATCTAGGTTGGAAGGAATCTTTAAGATCATCAAGTCCAACCATCAACCATTAACATTGCCTAAAACAGCACTAAACCATGTCCCTAAGCACCACATCTTATACCCATCTTTTAAATACCTCCAGGGACGGCGACTCCACCACTTACCTGAGCAGCCTGTTCAAACACTTAATAACCCTTTCAGTGAAGAACTTTTTCCTAATACCCAACCTAAACCTGCCCTGGCATAACTTGAGGCCATTTCCTCTTGTGTTATTGCTTGTTACTAGCGAGAAGAGGTCAACCCCCACCTCTCTACAACCTCCTTTCAGGTAGCTGTAGAGAGCGATAAGGTCTCCGCTGAGTCTCCTTTTCTCCAGGCTAAACAACCCCAGTTCCCTCAGCCTCTCCTCATAAGATTTGTTGTCCAGACCCCTCACCAGCTTCTTACAGCAGATACATTTCTGATTCTTGGATAAAGGAAGGGGTCAAGTTAGAAGGAGCTCCTATGTTGATGGCATCCTTCTCACTGCACCTGGAGGATGCTGCGGTGGAGACGTAATACTTGCATAATCACAGGCTGTGATGGGGTCTCCCATGCATGAATTGCACATGGCATCCGTGCCTTGAAACTTACGACCCAATGGAAGATAACAAAGATACCAAAGAAAAGGCTGAAATCAAGAGGCCATTAAATAATACATGGTACATGGTAACAGAGATTTTGGATACAGGATCAAACTGCACATTACATTGTTGTCACTGTTATAAAGTGACCTGCACCTTATGACTCTCCTTATCTCACACTCTGGACTTGACTGGGAGTTACTTTCCTTTGAGCAATTTTTTTCCACTTAAGGCTCTTGCTATTTCTTAATCATGCTAAGAAGACAGACCCCACACTACAGGGTCCTGTAAACCATTTCTTTGCTGAGACCTATGAGTTGCACGTTGATTGAAGTGAATCAAGGGCTAAATCTTCAAAATGGAGCAGTTTTATTTCTTTCCTCTGAGATTTGAAGCATGCATAGCAAAAATTAAAAACAATTAAGATCTGTGTGCTTGATCCTAGGTTTTCATTTTTTTTACTAGCTTTGTCAATCTATCTAACTTTCCTCTCTGGCTGAATAAACAGTTGACCTATTTACATCTTAGCCTGTTTCTGGCCACAGAATTTGTTGACTTGCCTAGGTACGAGTGCAGGTTGCTCAGCTCTCTTGCTTTAAAAATATCTAGAACATTTTAAAATTTTTGGCTTTGTTGTTTCAGTCTAACTGTATAGCAAGTCCCCTGTCACCAACCTGACTTACACTGCACATTCACACAATGAATGTACCCTCATCCTAGCATTTCCCACTTCGTCAGTCTAGTCTAATACCAAGCAATTTTCTTTAATGCCTTTAAATAGCAGTGAACCAGAATCGTCTTGAGCTTTGCATGAAGATTCAAGGTGGCTGATACTCAGTACAAAATGTTTTGTCCTTTTCTAATTGAAAAGCCAGTTTCTAAGAAACTTGATTGTTACACTCAAGGAAACATTCCTGTTCCCACAGACTTAGAATAAGGCTGTGTACTGTTGAACACATCCCTAATGCATGCTTGCCACTAGTACTATTTAATTTTCAAAATTCATGTCTCATCTCAGGACTAACATCCCCTCTCCTCTGGAAATTGTTTATCACTAAGTAAACATCATATTTTTTCATCTGGAAGGCAGTTTTACCGAGGGTGAAGATTTGCTACTTCTAAATGACAGCGATAAACTGTTCACACAAAACCAGAAGCAGCGTGTCTTAGAATTTCATTTTAGGTAAATAGAACTTACATCCCCATAGTGAGATGAATAAGCTTTTTGCTTTATTGCGTTTTGACAAAGCTGTAGATACAAAAAGACATTTGCTGAGGCAGCAGAAAATGTTACAATTTAGTTCTGACGTATATTATATTGCATTGGGTGCAACACACACAAGATGTAATATTGCTTCCTCATATTAAATATACACTGTAATTTTAACTAAAATGTTCAAATGAATCCTGTCTTGCCTGAGCAAACCTTAGAAATCATAGTGACTTGCTAAATACGTGCTATATTGTCACGTACTTGTGTTATGCTTCTTTCACATTGAGAATTACCATGAATTGAACTCTAAACATAATTTTTCACTGTTGTCCTGATGGTAGATCCAGTGCCAGTGTACATGTAGAAAAGGATATGAATATTGTAGCCAGTCAGTGGATGGTATAACCATTTATCTTCTCCAGTGCTCCTCGGGCCTTGCACTATAAAACTTATGCAACCAAGCACAGGATAAGAGTGGAGACAGACAAGAAGCTTTTGCTACTTTCTGCTGTCCTCATGGAGTTTCTACATCAGGGAACAAAGGCAGAGATCTTGATCCCTTTTCATTTTTCCTACAAGCCTCTTCAAGGTTTATACATTGTTATAAAGTCAAGTGTTTTGTGAGTTTTGCATCCTCTGATGCAGACAAGAGTATTTTGTTCTCTGTATTTTTAATAAACTTCTACTAAATAAAATGGAAAATATTTCTGTCATTTAAAGATACATTATTTCAATTTTTCACCTGGTTGCCAGCTTTCTGAATGTCTAAATTTGTTGTTTTTCTCAAAGCAATTTCTTCTAGTGTTAGGTAATTGCGCAAGTCTTATTTTATATTTTTTGTGAATTGCTAACCTTCTTAATTATAGACAGAAGTTTTAAATGTGTCAAAAACTACACCTAAATATTTAGAAACTCAAAAGAAGCTGAAGCAATCTAAAAACATACTTACTTATAAAGGTTATTAGTTGTAAATCAAACTCATTGTTTGTTCATGACGCCATGAAATAGCAAGGCTTCATACTGCTGCATCTTATTTACTGTCAACGTTTCAAACCTCCTAGGAAATAAAAATGGCTGTTGGTCAGCTTTAATTTCCTTTCACGTCACCTTTACTTCCATTGTATAAAGCCACATTCAGAATGATGCTGTTTCTGGGTAAGCACAGTTAAATATATGGTAATCTATCTATCTATCTGTCTGTCTATCAATCAATCTATATATATGCATACACACACACATATATAAAAGCAAGCACACTCTTGCAACAAGCAGTGAAAAATCCATTAATTTAAATTGTATGAATTAAAATACCTTTTAATATATTCTATTCCTACTCCAGAATGGCAGTATATGGAGGCTATTTTCTATATGCAAATACTGCAGAAAATTAATATTAGTCGGGGTTTTTCTGTCTAACAGGCTTAACAAACTGCTTCAATTTTCATAAACTAGTAAAAGATATTAATTGTATACTATAAAATTACAACAGATTTTTGAGTAACTTGTAAAAAATCATATGATTTTTTAAAATGTTTGTTAATCACTAAATGCTGGAGTTCTTTATTGTAAATTTTCACAGAAAAATATGTTGCATTTAATTAGAGACCAAGTGAGTAAAAATGGTGAAGTATTCCTGTCTTCAAGAGAAAAGTCTTGCTAAAGAGAGAAAATAGTAACTCTTCTTGGCTGTCTTCACTATTTTTACCAAAGGCTCAGTGTCATTACTGCATGCAGGGCTGAGAGCTTTCTTTGAATGAGAAATGTATATATGATACTTCGTGTATGTATTTCTAAAAAAGAAGAGAAAGGCCTAACAAAGACCTTGCTTACTCATTTGCATTGTATTTATATGACCGAGCTATTATATTGCTAGTGGATATAATGGTTGTAAATCTTATCTTTTCCATTCCCCTTTTCTTCTTCACGTATAGCCCTCACTGTCATCAATGTGAAACCATGCCTGTTTGTAATGGAAGTGTTAAGGATTGATACACTAATTACCTTTTATGAATTATAATGAAAATGATGCTGAAATTCTCATGTCTCTTCAGTACTAATGATTGTCATCAGGAGCTAACATCACACATGTAGGGGTCAGTCTCATCTTTTACAGGTTGCATTGGGCTCCCCTCCTAGCTTATCTAGTGCACCTCCACCCACAGAAAAAAATATGCACGGAGGTTCCTTTATCAGGTATCAATATTAAACAACCTTTTCTTTTTTCTTAGCAGTATCAGCTGATTATCAAATACTATTAATTGTTCAACTGATAAGTGTTGGAAATCGAATATGGCACATCTGGTTAAGAATGGTAATGAAGTTCTTGCAGGAACCCTAATGTTTAAGTTTAATGACAATATGCATGTCTTCTCACTCACACAGTAGCAAAGTGCTATCATGAGAAACCTGCTGCAGCAATGTAGCAATGTGCATACGTTATTTAGGAAGCTTGATTAGGTTCTGCATTCTGACTTCTAACCATGCAGTTATTTCAATCAGCTTTTTGGGGATGAATCAGACAAAGACAATTTGAGAAGGGCTATCTCTGGTAGTCAAGGATAAGCCATAAACCACAGTACTAATTCGCTGTAATGAGTATCATGTAACATTGTCTGGGAAGGTTAAGGTTCTTCTTTTCTTCATTAACTTTCTGCAAACTATCTGTGTTTTATGAAATGTAGAGCTGGCAGGACTATACCTTTAAGTATTTAAGTGCTACATTGCCATCCTTCTGGACTGCTTGATTGAAGCTAATCCATTCTTATTTGGAAAATAATGTTTAACATTATCCATACTATTTTAATCTCACATTTATCGTATATGAAAGATCATTTTGCATGTTTTTGCTTATTTAGGGGTTTTTGAAGCGGTTGTAGGTTTCTTTCTTTATAGAAAATCTGACTTTTTTCATTTCATTGACCACCTGAAAGAATAAAGAATTAAGTTGACCAATAAAGAATTATATTGGCAGATGCAAGGGAGCACACAACAGAAAAACATCGGGTGGATCCCAAAGCTGGGGCATGCAATGGACTTAAGAAACTTCAGCATTTCACATCACACAATCTATCTAGAATACTGATACTATTCAGCTAGAAAGAAATATATGCCCTGGGCTACCATTGAAGTGGTAGAAGAGGTACAGATGAAAATTAGAGTTTCTTAGTACTCTTTATATCCTTTCTTCCCAAATAACTCTGAGTGTTTAGGGTAAACACTGACATCCATATATGCTGCCTTTTGTCAGTTTGTTGAAGAGGTTTCAGAAGACTGAAGATATTTGGATTCTATTGGTGAAAAATAGAATCAAAGAGCTGCATATTTCAGAGTATGCATTTGCTTGCTTGCTTTCCCTGTCCCCCATCTGAATACTTGTAAATATTCCACCTGAACATCCTGTTACACCAGGAAGGTTTACTTTTTTTTGTCTCTGAACAATAAAGGTTCTTAAACAAATTGTTTGCCTTTTGACATGACAAAAACTGCATCAAAGAAAAGTTTTCTGGAGGAAAGATAATTCCAAACCTGCCTACAAGCATTTAATCTCTTTTCTATTCTGGGTTCTGTAAAATCTATGGTAAATGACTTGTTTCAATACAGTATTCTGTGATTGGAAAGCCAAAACAAGACAGAAGACAAACCTGTCTGATGACTTACCAAATTTGAAATAAAGAAGAATCAAAGCAGCCAGCAGAATCATAACAGATGTCCTGCTTCCTTGTGAGAAATACAGGAATGGGATCAATGTCAAAACTGATGGGAGAAATAATGTGGTGCTGTTTCTGTCACATTAACAATGCAAAGTATTCCCACAATTTTTCTCTGTGAGCAAGTCACCTCAAGTTTGGGTTCTGTTTTGTTTCTTTCTTTTTCAGACTGAAAAACAAAATCTCATTCTAAATGCTTAGAAGGTGATTTAAGGTAGTTTAACATTTTAAAGCAGTTCTCCACTCTACGGATATATTTTTTTCAAATCTTAGGTCCCATTAGAAATCCAAAGTTACTAGAATGTGAAAACTATAAAATGTTATTAATAATTTTTAATTTTAATATATTCTTATTGCACATATATATGATAAAATCAACTGATGGAACCAAACTGAACAGATTCCCTGAAAACATCTTCAGCTATTTAAACCCTCCTAGTTACTTTCATATATAACACAACTTCAAACTCTCTGTTATATATATATATATTGTTATTTTGGGCACTGAATCTTTGACACTGAATTTGCTGAATTGCGGGCGAGATAGGGAGGGAGGCAAAATCTAACAGTAGGACTCAGATTTTTCAAAAAGCGACACCAAATGTTACATGCATAATTCTTCAGTATTCCTATATGAAAGCGGTCTTTTTCTCAGAGATGAAGGTATAGTGTCCATTAATATGTGGGAACTAAACTCTTCTGAAAATTATCACACTTTATTCAGATGCTTAAATAAAAATGCTTTTAACGTTAGGCATGTGTGTTGGAAAATGTGAAGTGCTTCATTTACAAAAAGCATCATCAGCACAGGCTTTAATTGGCTATCAGCGTCAGCTCAAGGATACAGTATTGAATGTCTCTTCTTAATGACTGTTAATCTGCTTCCCCAAATGAAAAGTGAAGATTTTTGGATACTGGCAGGAGCTGGCTACCTCATTCTGCCTATAATCCTTTCACAGAGGTGCTCGCATGAAATGAAATTTTGTAATATTAATTTCAAAAAAGACAATGAATATGTTTATTCAGTAGAAAACCAGCTGTTAATCCTTCAGTAGGACCTTTGATCCAAGAAGAAAATTTCAAATCTTAAATCCTTAGTTTTGGAAATCTTTTACCAAGACTAACTCAGATTTAATTTCATCCATCCCAATAAGACTGATGAAATGAATGATAAATCAGGCTTATTATTCAGAACTTGTTTATTTTGTTGTCACTTTAAATTTTTCTCTTTTTGATTCCCTTCTCTATTTCTGCTTTGTCCTGTTCCAACAGTTTAGGTAGAGAATATCTACTACACTAACGTTTACATTGAACACAGCAGTCCGTGCACTCACTTGGAGATCAGCAGGATGAAGAACTGGGAACGTTATCCCTCCCATTCCAGCCTTTTCACTGACCAGAAAAAAAGCAGTCAAAATTAATGTGCTTTTAGTGCTCAGTGTGTTGAAAATATTGCTACGTCATCATATAGTCTACAAAACTGACCAAACTGACAAGCTGTTGCATAGGATGCTTTACATTCCTTTCCACATCTTATAAGATTCCTAATATTTTTGAAGAATTGCTGATCAACAACATGTGTTGAAACATTGATACCTGATTAATGATTTTGTTATTAAAATTCTTCTAAATGCATGTTTTGCGATACCTTTGAAGGAAAGGGCGGGTTTTATTTAGGAAAGCAAGGAGATATTAGAGAGACAGTTCATGTGTAATAAATACATTTGTTGGCTTATAGCTCAAATATTTTGCTTGTAATAATGTGTCTGGGTAGCTGTAAATAACAGGAATTTTCTGAGGGAAGGTGTTAGCCACCTGAAATATCTCACTGTTTCATTTATCTCACTTATGATATTAGGACCAGTAAACCCTCCCCGACCTGAAGGTCAGTGTAAGAAGAGCAATCTAATGACTTCTCCAGAGCTGGTAAACATTTTGCAAACAGGTAGTCAGATTGCTCCTTTTGGGAATAAGTAGTTCCAAAAATAAACTTATAATTATGGAGATGTAAAAAGGTCAGACTTTCTGCAATTTTTCCTGACTTGCCAAATATATGTTGCTGACACTAATAAACTTTTTCTGTCCTGTAAAAGAAGCCATATTGTAAGTTTTCTAACTATTGAAATATATATAACAAGTAGAATTTTTCTTCAAATTCACCTGAAATCTTTACAGCTGTGACCCAAGGGTATTTAGTAAATGTACTTTTTATTGCTTTCATGTCTCTCATTTTCATAAGCTGCTATATTATTTTGTCTAAAAGCCTCCTCAACAGGCTATTAAAATTTCATTAGCTACAGGAAAACGAAAAAACAACCAAACAAAACACCACAACCCAGGATAAAACTTCCTTTTAAGCTCAAACTTCATTTCACATAAGACTCCTCTGTTCTTACTCAGCAAATATCATGTCTCCTAGACTTACAAGGATGTTCGTTTACCTTCATAGAATAACACGTTATTTTCCATCATTTTTGTATTAATAGCTTTTTCCTTATATAGAATATTTCTCATTTAGAGTGTATTGTTTAATTTTGAGCAGAGAAACAAGCCTGAGTTCAAATTTTCTTAGAGTTAGAACAGATGATCTGGCCTTCTAACCAGGAACATGGTTCCAGCAAAGAGAGGAAAAAAAGTCCTGTGGATAGATTTGTGGACAATGGAGAATGTTCTGTCAAATCAGTGGTAGTTAGAAGTTTTAGTATGTCACAGAACTTCAAATTAGTACCCAGTTAAGACTGAACACATTTTTGAACACTAGTATTAGCTATACTCTTTTCTTCACGTAGGAGATAGCTGCAGTTATAAAATATATTTTTATGTTACAGGATGCAACACATAATTGAATTTCAGATTCATAGTGAGTTTGTGGATTCAACAGTGAGAAAAATAATCATCTGACTTGTAAACAGAGTGTCAGCTGATCAAGGAATTTTGAAAGTAATAAATACAGAATTCCACAGTTTCATATTGGAAGATGATACACACAATGTTAGATCTGTTTCTTTTGATGCTGGTGATATATCTCCCATTTAATTTTTAGTTTCTTTGCCAAGATTTGAATGTTTGTGATTTCCTAAAGAATGTTTTTGCAAAATATATCTTTCCCTGGCTACCGTAACAATCTCCTAACTTCTTAAATCTCTTCGGTACTGCTAGATGTCAAGAATTAAAAAAAAAATATCTAGGCACAATAACTCAACAGACAACTTTTATGTGTGCTCTACTTAAATTAATTGTTTAAAGAAATTAGAGGAAAGGTATCTAGTGATTTTGGATAATGCCACAAAGCCATATGTCACAGTGGTCCCCCTTTCTTTAGCAGTATTCTGTTTCAGATTATGTACACACAAATGTTCTAGAAAAAGTTTCTTCATTTGTGACACTTCTAAAAACGTAAGCAGTTGTATTACTTAGCTGCACTGCAAGTAGATTGTATGAGCAGTAGAACAGCAGAAATCTGTTTTCTCTTTGTCCTTCATTTCCCTAATCCCCCAAGTGCCACTGGAATAGTTTCAGAATTCATGTTTCAAAATAGCATGTCAGTTGGCTTCATAAAGCAATGCCCACTGTGATTTAGTACATTGCATTGCACACTGTATCTCTCGTTAACAGATACAACACAACCAAATACTTTTTCATTGCTGCTCACATGAAAAAATACGTCTCAACTTATGACAGCCAAAGACCCGTTTTGTCTTCTCCCCTGCAGCCAACCCCTTTCCAGCGGTGTCATCAGTGCACATGGCCCTACCACAGCATGTAATTATCTGTACAGGCTGGAAAGATCCAGCTGTGAAAGGTATTCTGCTACAGGTAACATATGGCTCTGCAGAGGGTCCCACCTGCCGTGGCTTCAGCAACTGCAGACTGTCACATGAAAGGCTTCCAAGCAGCTTTAGTGGCTTTGAGACAGCATCTCCCTTTCTCATGTCCCCTCATCCTGCTTTCTGCTTTCATACAGCTTTGATTCAAAGTACTCTGTATTCTGTCACGATCTGTTCAGCAACAGTAAAGCAAGCACCTAGAAAATGGTACCTATATTTATTCCGAATGAAGATTAAATTCCTCAAAACTCTGCCTTAAAATCTTCTCACTCTTTCACTATTATATTTCACACCTAGTATTTTGGACAAAAACAATTTCAGGTGCCTATTCATAAGGAAATGTAACGACCTCTTTGCCTGTGAGATAATAGGGCAAACAGTCTCATGAATGGAAGATCGTTTGCAACTTTCGCCTGTACTCCTATGTGGGGACACAGACTAGGAGAGGTGCCTAAGATTACCTGGACCTCCTAATTACTATGAAAAATAGAATTTTCCATCTGGAAATGTGCATACTTCAGTGCAGCAAATTTTCTCTTCCTTAGTCCTTGTTTGCACTAAAGAGCCAGGCCATGGCACAGGCACGAGGAGCACGGCTGAGGGACAGCTTGTTCTTCCTTTCCCTTCCAAAACATTGTTCATGCCTTCTTTCAATGCTCTTTATGCTTGATTTTCACACATATGAGGTATTTATTGTACTTTGTCATCAGTAGCCAATCTCATAAATGACATCATGAATAATTATGAATAATGACACTCCACCCTCTCTATCCTTTTCCAGTAGGGAATCAGAGTTTGTTTGTCAGGTAAGCTAATCTGCATGGTTTTCTGTCCCCAGCTTCTGTTATTGAAGAATCTAAACTAGACCACATCGACCCTCTGAAACACAAACTAGCCAGCATTCAAAGCCATCCTTCATTCCTTGTCAGAGCCAGAGACCCACAAGGCAATGACAAGGGTTTCAGAGAGCATTTCTGGCGCTAAGGGTTCCTCAGCACTTTCATTTGCTGCTTTCTCTCTTTAATTTTTCCCTTTTTTTCCTGAATTTTGTTTGCTTGTTTGCATTTCTGCTGTTTAGCACATTCACAAAAGGATGTCTTCTAGTTTCCCACCATGATGACTGGCTACAGCTTGATTTCCTGTGGAAATATTCTCTGAGGAAAGAGAACAATTCTATCTATTTAAAATATTTTAGCCCTTTGTATCTGCAATGTTTTATTATTTGGAATTGAATCGACTTATGCTGAGGCAGAAATTGGCCTAGTAACTTTCAAGGTACTTAACCAGGTTTAGTATCTTTAAAAATTCCACATGCACTTTAAAGATGTCACATCATAATGTGCAAGTGAAACAGAATAAGCCGTATTAATGCAACTTTATTTTGAATATGTAACAATTTTTAATGTTTTTATTGAAGGGAGAAATGGCAGGATGCTAAAATTACAGGACAGCAATATTATGTGATTTCTGCATGTATCTGCTTGACCATTTAATATCTTATTTATAAACAGTAGAGGTTGAATTGTAAACATCATCAAATTACAGGTTTAATAAAGCAACTATTTCCATCCCCACTGGACAGTTATATTGTTTTCAAAGTTAAATCAGACACTATGACTAGGACAAATGCTTTCAAACTCTTTAAAGTTTGCCATTGTCTCTGGAAAAAAAAAAAAAAAAAAGATGTTGTACAATTGTAGCTCAAAGCTGGAAGTAAAAACTTGTATCTGTAAGTGCAAGCTACTATCGCTGAACATTTGCAGTCTAATAAACCTAAATGCGTGTCTACTCTGAATGTTTTTTTCTTTGTACAGAAATATATGGCTATATTAAGTGGTTAAATTGTGCTGTAGTAAATACACTAGACTCCATTTCCTTCTGATACTATGTACTCATCCTAGGGTTTTTTTCACCTTTGATTAGGACTCACTAATCCTCTTGGAAAGAGTACACCTAGGTAAAAAGAAAGAAGTAAAAGGCTTCTGAAGCAGACTTCTTTTCTTCCCACTTTATCTGGTGACCCAGGCCAGTAAAGTACCTCTCCAAACCCATTTGCAGTAAGCTTATCCTCTTCTATAAAAATTACAGCACAACCAATTCCGTACTGTTTCCCTACACAGATCACAGACCAATAGAACTTAGCTGAGATTTCTGTTGGAGATCAAGCCTCTCCTTGATGTGGGGAGACAACCACATGTGTCTCTGCCCGTGTAGAGAAAGAGAAAAAGAGAAGGAGAAGGAGAAGGAGAAGGAGAAGGAGAAGGAGAAGGAGAAGGAGAAGGAGAAGGAGAAGGAGAAGGAGAAGGAGAAGGAGAAGGAGAAGGAGAAGGAGAAGGAGAAGGAGAAGGAGAAGGAGGAGAAGAAAGAGAGAAAGAGGGAGCCTGGAAAGCAGGACAGGTGTCCTGGCAATACTTTGTGCAAAGCAGTGATGGAGTCAGCAGGTCTGGGACTGTGCAGATTCAATGGCTTCAGAACACTCTTGTGAGTTCTGACCAGGAGTAAAAGACTCAGAAAAAAGAACTAGAAAAATCCTTGGAAGTGCTTTCCCCTGTCACGCTTGTGCATTCCTCTGCACACATTGTGCATGCCAGGGAGAAATCTGGGATTTTGAGAGAAGTGTGTTTATTCAGATGGTGCAGATATGGTCAATAAATCTCTTTGTCCTACACATCTCTATAAGGAATTTTGATTTCCTGCAGCCCCAGGATACAGGAATATATATGCAGGCTAAACCATCAATATGCAGGCAGTGCAGCTCTACTCCATAAGCTTTACTATAGCCCTTGGCTACACCACCAGCTGCTGCCACAGTAATCCTTTCTACACAGCCACTTTTCCCCATAGCTATCGATGTTATTGGACTATTGTTCATATCAGTATCTAATCTAGGCAGTTTTTCAGCTTACACACTGGTGCTGAGAGAACTGCCCTGCAAAGCATAACGCATAACACACTCAGAGAGACTCACACATCTTTTTAATGCTCATCCATGGGGTGTTTCTGAACCTTTAATTTAAAAGGCTCAGCTACATGTATAATTGAAAGTAGTATTCACCAAACAGTCCTGGGCTCTACGTTCATAACATGTGGCAACAGATTGATATGAAGGATTGCTTTCTCTGAGCTGAATTTCCTGCTCCTTACCCTGCTTAGCTCTTCAGGGCTCTCATGCTCTTGCAGATGGGAGAGTACAATAGCATTAATTCTTATTCTTGGTTGGCCAGTCACCTGTTGTGACAACTACCCTACCTATTGCCTTACCATCACCCTCCAACTTGACTGCTCCTTCCTCTTTGCTTTTCCCCTCCACTGCCTTCAGCTTTTTCAGCTTCAGCCTGTGTAGTAATCTCTCCCGGATTTAAAAGGACTGAATAA
This sequence comes from Vanellus vanellus, assembly GCF_965231255.1. Taxonomy (NCBI): domain Eukaryota; kingdom Metazoa; phylum Chordata; class Aves; order Charadriiformes; family Charadriidae; genus Vanellus; species Vanellus vanellus. The sequence goes on along the minus strand of NC_138911.1, from coordinate 23,272,107 downwards.
CAAACAGAAGATCCCAACGCTACTCACAGTACTGTGTATGAAATGAAGCTCTCTGAAATCATATAAAGCATCAAAATTATGTTTTGCTTTAGTTTCATCAGGTTTATCAGAGAGAAAGCCAGGAAAGGAAAGAAGAAGATGAAGAGATAAAGCCAACTAATTAAGTGGTGGTTTTCTGGAATGATTGCAGGACAGATTGCCTTCAGGCAGAGGAAGATGGAAATAATGCATAAAAAGGCCTGAAACAAAACAGCCTACAAATAAAGCAAAATGTAATGGAACATGGCAAGCTAGTAAATACAAATTAAATATTAAAACTTGGCAAAAAAATATGAATAGATTTTAATAAGTGTTATAGAATAACCAGAAACAAATCCTGTATGTTTATAAAATGAGAAATATGTGGTCATGGTGCAGGCTTATATCTTGCTGCATATCATTTTGCTTCTCAGTCATTATTTCTCTCTTCTCTCTGCCCCTATTCCGATAACTTTTGCACCCATTAGCCAATGTTGAACAAATTTGATACAGCAATAGCGTTCCCCAAAGATAAGTTAGTCATATGTATTTCCTGAAATAGATCTATAGATACAGATTCCATACTTTGATTTCCTCATGTAAACACTTCATGTGATACAAAATGTTGCACTACAAATTCATACAGTATTAAGCACTGGAGAGTACACAGGGGAGAGAGGGAGCGAATTTGTAAATACTGTAATTATGGAAGAAGCTTCAGCATGGTCTACCAAGCAACTGCAAGGCACACTTTAATGAAATCGGGATTGATTAGCAAATTCCACATTGAGATAAGATTGTCAAAAAGAGTAGAAACAGATTAAGGAAGATAAGGTGAGATGATATCAAAATTCTTAGCAATCAACCATGAGGGGAAAAAAAAAATCAGAACTGAAGATGTAAAAACAGAGAAATAAGAAGAAAAATTCTGGTTATTGTTATAGTGACTGCATTAGAAATTAATTGTGGAGATTAATAGTGGAGCTCCACGTGGCCCAAACCAACAAACTACTTGAAAGAGGACTAAAGATCAGAGTAATGAACTTCAGTTTTAAGATGTCATGCAAAAAGACAAATGTAAATGGACTATAAAAGTCATAAAAGTGAGAGACATTCTGAAGGGGCACAGGAAGAAAGATTAGGACAGTGGCAGCACGCACCAGGCAGCTAAATCTTGGACATAGCTGTTGACCCAATTAAACATATCCTGCATTTTGTGATCTTACAGATGTCTTCTGTAATATCATTATAGAGTCTGAGAATGACATTTAAATTACATCAAACCCCAGAAAAACAGTTTTCAGGATTTTATAAATATTTTTGATCATTGGTAATTCACAAAAATTAAAAAAGAAATTTTTAAATAAGACGTTTTACTAATTGGCAGGTTTCAAAAGAACAGAGCCACTATTTGATGTATAAAATGGCATCCCCTTCACTTGATATAGCTGAAAAGAAACTTCAAAAGCATGTGAGCAGAGCATAGTCAGCCTAAAACAACACACTGAGAGAAAGACAGTGAGGAAACAAGACTGCTCTTTGATTTACAAATGCTTCTCAGCAATGAATTCGTTTCAGGAACAGAAGGAAATGTCTTTTGGAGAAACAAATAAGCAAAAATCAAAACAGAATAAAGACCAGAATGTAAACTAAACACTTGGCTGGCTCAGAGCCTTCAATTTGACGTCTTAGGTTATAAATAATCGAGGGCACTTGTATTATCCATGTTGTAGAGCACTGGTATTCATGAATACTTAAAAATCCTCTGACAACCGGTAATGTTTCATCAACCAGAAAGTACAAAAGGCAAATTAGTGTTGTTTTTTCATCACCCTTTGTGGGCAAAAAGATCAGAGAAGAGATTTTCATGCTGGCAAAGACCTCGTCAGTCTTTTTTGCAGCTTATACATAAAGATGTGTTTCTGCAATATGACAATGAAGGCTGGCAGATGTTAAAAGGAAAGTCATCCCCTACAGAAACTGAGCAACTTCAGGATATGAAATCTCTTATGAGTGTTTTATAAAAGGATTTACTCTTATTTCATGTTTATTTAATTATTTTATAACAAGAACTGGACAAGTCCATTTTTTGTGAATCTTGCTTCTGATATATTTGAATTTTCTTTTTTAACTGAGGAACAGGAAATCACTAGCTCTGTCACAGAACATAACTTCCCAGAATTATACATGTAATGTTTAACATAATTACATTTCTAATTAAATGACAATATCCAGTTTAGTAAAGTTGCAGTAGTACTGTAATATTATACTATATTATATGCTTTATATAGTATTATATATGTGTATATATATACACAGTAGTATATAGTAGAATACAGTAGTATATAGTAGAATAGTGTGTATATATATGTAAATATACATACTATGATTCTATAATTCTATATACTAAAATTTAAAATATACATTTTTCAACAGTATAGATTCCCTTGATGGGACGAAGATGTGTGTAAAATACTTCAGAGAAGCCCTTTGTTGCTGAAACTCTAGAGCAATGTCAGCAGGGTCTGAGAATTTTCCTTTTAGCCTTTAGATGGACAAAATCATATCTTAAAATTGCAGTTCTGCATATGATTGTACTGTATAGGCAAAGTATGACACAATATAATTTCTATGCTAAAAAAATAATGTGTGCACACATTTCTTTAACTCAGATTTGCAGTTTTAGTGATTATTCTGAAGATAAGGGGAAAATTCAAAATTGTACCAACTGTGCATTTTCCATTGTTCTATAATAATTTCCTCTCCTGCCAGTCTACACCCATTCCTCAGACACTGTCTCAAAATATGCACATACCAGTGCATTCATGCCCAAAAGAAACAAATGGAAAGAGTGACCTTTACTTTTCTTTTGTAACAGTCCAGAGGCAAATGATGCCCAGAAGTGATACCTGTCTCCATCTCCAGTTTGGGGCCATGGCTCTGGCTAAGAACAGCTTTCCTTGTAGTCATTTATATGGGATACTTGTATACTGTGAGCTGGAGGTGGCTGGCCTGGGGTGCCATGAGCATGCCCCCAGGTCTACAGCTTGCCTGAGCCTGCTGCATCAGGATCCGGGTAGACTGCATGTTCTTGACAGAGAGAGCTGGTGGCTTTTGGACTCATGTCACTCTTCAAAACTGAACCTGCACTCTGCTTGAACTGTGGCAGGAACTATGAGCAATACTTCAAACAGTTGCTTACTGAAACTGGAGGCAGACCATAATATTAAACAGGAGTAGATGCTGCATTAGGGTTTTTGCGAAAGCAGTCAGATGAGTATCCACTCTACCTTGTATTTAACATTCTTTTGATGAGTTTAATCAAGACTATAGCCTCTCTTTGTGGGGCAAATTGCCTCTGGTTAACATTTCCTTTCATCTCTTTTATGAAGAAAGGGCGTTAAAATGAAAATTCAGTTTTATAAGGACTGCAATTCTAAAGGAATACAATGTACTCAAAGCCTAGTGAAAGGTGCAGTGCTAAAAATAAAAATGGCTACAGATAGAAATTGCTTTTCAGATTTCAGCCATATAAAGATTATTCACTGCCAGGGATGTGCAGCCACTTCTGAGTAATTCACAAGATAATTCTGTGCCACATAACATATTCAGAAATGTTTTTTCATTGATTTTGGAAAACAGAATTGAGGAACAGTCCTCATCTTTCTCTGGCTGAAACTACCAACATGATTTGAGGAGAAAAGTTAGCAAAATTAACCCCTGTGTATTTACAAAACAAAATGCTTGGAAGATATTTCATGTAAAAAACAGGCAGAGACTACAATTCTATATCATTAAAGTCTGTTTTGACAAAAAGTTTATCAATTTTAGTGTCTGATGTTTTAGTGAGCAATGTGTGATTATGCTAGAATGAATACTTAAAACACTAATTTTATAGAATAGGAGATTCCATAAAAAAAAAAAAATAATCTTCTCGAGGTTTGCTGTGGTGTAAGGAGGTGATATTTTTGAAAATAAATTATTCAAGAAATCAGATATGGAAAAATCTGGCAAGACACCAGTGAATTTGCTGTACAGCAATTGCAAAAAAAAAAAAAAAAAATTAAGATTCTCTGATGCATCTAAAATATTTGGCACAATGTATGGCAATGTTTAAGGTTACGGCACATCAGTCTGAAAACAGCTGAGATTCTTTCCCTTGAAGAAGATACCATATTGAGCAGATCACATTTCAGAAGAAAACTAGATTGGAAGTAAAGCAGTAGGATCTGAGCCACAGGTTATTTATGTAACTCTGCCACAAGCATGCAGTGAAACCTCCAGAACTCTGAAAGTTTTTGATCCAAAGCTTCTTGAAGCCCATCCATTTCCTGACCTGTCCCCTTAGACCCAGATTGCCATGACAGAAGCCAACAATAGAGACTGTAGTCCTTTTGTCCTACTGTTATACAAGAAAGATTTCCTTGTGGTTTTTATGTGTTTCCTGAAAAAAACTCTAGATTATTTTTCACTTATTTTTTAAAACTTATGGATCTCACATATACCCAGGGAAAAGTTCTATTCATGTGCTGCTTGTTCATTTTAAATGAATGAATGAAAATTGTTCTTCTCTCAAGTAGAATGAAAAATAAATTCTTTATGGCCAGTGTAACTGGCTAGAGAGTATAACAAATTCAATAATTTCAACATAGATTTTGCAATGGTTTTTGTCATTTTAACCTTTTTTTCACCAGAATATTCCATTTTCCGTTGCTTACGCAGTCCTGGAGGGCTTTACAGTCTCCTGAGATTTATTGATTTGAAATATTTCTATTTTCTTGTATTTTCTTAATATTTTTACCAAAAATTAGCTATTTTACTAGGAAGGGCTTAGCAAACCCCGTACAACGTTTTGCTTAACTGAAGATCAAACCCAATGTGGCTGATGAAGAACCTTGTGTTTATTTCATCTGAGTCATACGTATCCTTGTAGTTAAGGAATATTAATTCAGGTCCAAGGAAAAAAAAAACCACCCATGTCTTATTAAGAACAAATAAATAAACTGACACTTGGCTTCCTGGTTTGCTTTGGCTTTCAATGGAAGAAAAGACTTCTTGGTTTCCCAGTTGCAAGGGGAATACTGTTGAAGAGCAAACAAATGCCCCTTAAGGCTTGGGACATGCTTCAAAACAGTTCTTTGGTGTTTTCAGCTGCTTTAATTTTTGTTTACACAAATGGAGAATCTTGAAAGAGCTTTATTTTCAAAACACATTTTCTCAGTAATTTGATTAAACTCAGTTCAAAGGAAGAGTCTACAGCTGGACATCCAGAAATGAGGTACCAACTACTTACAATGAGTTTGGAAGCTCGGGAAACTACCATCCATTTCATTAATATCTCACTAACCTCAGAAAAATAACAAACTTCCCACTTTAATAAAACAACATAATGTTTTGAAAAAGAATGAAGAATAGATCAGTTCCAAATAGTACTGCTGTTTTATCCTCAGTATTGCACACATCTGCTATTCATTACTGAGATTGCGGTCACACAGTTTTATTCGATTTAGTCGCATTTATTGTTTCATTATTGACTGAGGTTTTTCTCTTCACACTTGCTCTATTGTTCTTTACTGTGAAAGATTTCTTTCTGGATGTTTTTTCTTCTATTAGGTGTTTCAGATTTTGGTTTTATAACTTAAAACCCCAGCTCTACAAATACTATGGAAATTTATCTGCCCAGGAAAAGAACAGAAGTGTATTTTCTCCCTTGTGACTGGTAAAATAACTAGAGATTAAGTGGTTACTCTCATCTGCAGCTAACAGGTTGGGGGAGAGAGACATTTTTTTAGGCTGTTTATACGCAGTTAGGACCAAGAGGTGGCTATCCACCATCTTGATAAAAAGACTCTATCTGCAAGGGGTTGGGCTGCTCACCCTGCGGAGTTGATGGAGGATGGAGGCAGCTCAATTTCCTGGGGTCGCTTATCCTCTCGCACTGATCTTAACTTTTCAGGCAAGACACTCTCCTTCAGTGTGATCTCACTTTTTTGAGCAGAATGCGTTGACACAAAACATGTGTCTACAGAGCGCTGGAGGAAATAATAGGATACAGTCAGTTTGCTGGAAACCCGATTTCAGAAATTCTCTCAGGCGGGTAATTACTCCTTGTACTAGTCTTATAGAGCAAGCCTTATCCAAGATGTACCAGCAGAATACTAAAGCTTTCTTTATTCATACGCAAATGCATTAGAATTGTTTCAGCATTACCTGGTCTTTTAATAGTTACTAGCTGAAGACATGCATATACATCATAGGAAAATTTACATAGAAAAAAGACAAACATCATGAGACCCTTGACCAGGACTTGAGATGTAAGTATTACCCCAGCAATGTATGGTAGATCTTTGTTAATTTAAAACTTCCTCTATGAAATTATAAGATTGGATTACTTAAGGGAATTTTTTTTAGAAATTTACTGTTTTCAAAATTAACATCCTCAATGGCTTATTTTTAGGGCTTCAGATTTAGAACTGTTGGACTAAACTGTGACTATAAAAAAGGAGTACACATAAAAGGAACATTTGAGCTTGCAAAACCAAGTAATCCCTATTACAGGAAAGAATTTTTACGTCTGGTTTACTTTATCCACTCTAAATAAGGATAAATGAGAAATATCTCATTGTCCAAAATGTCTTTTTTATCTATGACCAAACATTTTACAATCATAATTTTACTGGTAATTTTTTATCTTTTATTCCTATAATTGTTATGAAAATCATGTAATCAAACTATACACAGAATTACATCAGTACAATTCTCATTATCATTTGTTAGAACAGATGCAGTATAACTGAAGGCAAATTGTGGAATAACATCACCATTTCTGCAACATTTAGGACAACCTGTGACAAGATTTTGAAATCACACATGGCCACAGAAGAGTTAAATTCAAGGGCATTCACAAAACACCTGAAATCAAACCAGGTACAGGGAATAAAAATGGTAACTCTCACAGGCTAGGGAAAGGAGGTACAAGCAAGTATTAGAATTGCTAAGGAGGGCTAAATCTGGGGAAGACAGAGCAATGGGAGAGCTTGCCTTAGCCATCTATTGATTTTTTGATGTACCGAGTATCACACAGGAGAAAGGATATGGAATTGAGCCTGAGAAAATGGTGGTGTTCATGCAGCAGTAATTAGAAGTGAATTATCAGGCTATAGAGAGGGGAATACCTGTGGATAAAAGTCCCAGGCTTATAGAAATTATTATTTGTAGGACCAGTGAAGAGCAGTCTAGCTCCTGAATGGTCCATTAAGCTTTGAGCTGTGCGGAGAATTGGCAGGAAAGCCTATGGATAGATACGGAGCCTCATCAGGTTAAGGGGAATGCAGAGCATGAAATTCACTTACACTATCGCTAATGGAGAACTCTAATTTCAGACAAGTTAGTCCTCATCTTTTTGAGGGACAGAAGGTGACAGTGTTTTAAGACCTTATCAGCTGTCCTATTTCATTTCCTTCATTTTAAGAAAGGAGGAAACTACTTTCTTGTAAGAGGAGATATATTCCACTGTGGGAGTCACAACTTAATGGATTGCAGCATTACTGCTGGGAGCGTATCACTCCTGTTTTGCAGGTGTGTGGAGGAAACCAGCATGAGGGAGACAAGATGAGAATTACTAATCTGAGCAAAATTAGAAAGAAAGCATGTATTGGAAGTTGGCTTTTAATATCCTAATCCTAGCACCTTTCTGTGCACCTTTCTGACTTCTTTTTGACAAACCAAAATTGTGCTCTTTATAGTCTTGCTACATCTGATCAATATTATGCTCACGCCTATGCTAAACTTGAATGAGGTCCAAAATATTAACCAAGGAAAAAAGTCAGTCCATGCTTTTACTTGGATTAGATTAAGAATGCACTTTGCACTGACTTCAATGATTGCTGTAGCATCTCCAAGCATTGCTAAAAAAAATAAAACTCTTAGTGGTGATCTGCAGATATTAACTTCACATTTGTTGGTTTTTAATATGTTATCAGTAAAGTGTCATCAAAATGTCCATAGCTGATTTGATTGAGTAAATTTGAACTATGAGTTTCTTGCTATTAAAGCTGTGTGAGATCTGTTTTTTCTCTGTGGGGTTTTCATTGCTCCCTGCAGGCCATCAAACTTTTTGAACTGTGTCAGTGTCATTAGGAATCAAACAATAGATTTCTACAACATGTGAGACAGAGGCTGGTCAGACATAGATGTAAGATCTACATATCTTGATCACTAGTGTCATGCTTATTCTAAAGTATGCGTGCATACATTGCCATGAAGGAGTAGGATCTTGAATTAAACTCTATGTGCCCATGAGAAAGCATTGGAGGCTAAGATGAAGAAGTTGGAGGAAACAATGTGAATCAATGGCCAAAAGGGATAGAGCTTCTCTTTTCCCTCTACACCATTGGAAAAGCAAAGTTCAAGACAAAGTATTTTTGTCTTTTTTCTGATCAATCTCAAAATAATAACAGTGTTTTTTCTGTCTTTTCTTTAACCAGCCTGTTTAGTATGTGAAGCTGTAGAAGTGAGAGAAGGTGCTGTCATTCTGGGTTATGAGTAGCACATTTTAACCATATAGGCCTCTTCCTATTTGCCAGAACATGTCACTGGGACACAGCTGGTTTTTTTGTTTTTTGTTCAGATGCAGAATGTTATCGATCAAGTTGTTATGATCCCTGTTCAGAAAACAAGCTTTTTTCCTAAGCTTAAAATGAAACTTATTTCTTTGAAGATACATATTTATTCTTATGTACGAGATATTATAAGTACTAAACCAAAATTATTGTTTTCTTTTCCTGAATATAGCTTATTTATCTCATTGAAGTCAACACAGAGATTTCCATTGTTTCTCCTCCTCTCTCAACCAATACTTCTCCCTGTTTCCACTCTCCATGAAATTTCAGACCTTATTGAACTGCAGACAAAGACAGTATAAACTTTCTACAAATAGGGGTGTAGTTAAGAAACAGAAGTACATTTAACATATGGAATAGAAATCAAAGTGTTTTTGAAATGTGTTTCAACATCCCTAAAAGAAAGATTGTATCCTGCCAGCACATTATACTGCCTGGAGGGTATCTGTCTTCAGGACTTTAGATTTTGCTATTATGATATTGTAGTTTAAAATTCTTCATTTCAGTGTTTCATTCACAGTCACTGTTGCAATGGACTCTAAGAGTAGTCATAACACTCATTCCCCGTATTTTGTATCGGTTTAAACCATAAGTAGCAAAATTTTCCTACCAGCATTAAAGAGAATTGTGATCAGAAGAGAGCTGCTTTGAACCAAAATTCTTCTCGTCAACCTTTAAATGAAAAACTTGCTTCAATAAAAGTATCTCTAGAAATGTGGTGTGAAAGATGTATTTCTGAAGCATAAAGAGTTTTTTAAAGTATTTATTAAATCTCATGCTTCTTGGGAGACATAACAACTGGGATTCAATGTTTTCAGACAAAAATCAGGAAGAGAGGGTTTATAAAGAGAAAACATGGAGCGTATCATCCTGTTGAAATGTGTACACACAAGATATTGAAACCTACAGCAAGATGGTGAAGTGCAGATGCCACGTGAAAGGACTTCTTCCTATGAGGTGCAAGACTTGATTCTTGACTCAGAACTGTTAATGTTGTTGAAGTAAAGGAAAAAGAAATGGGGGGAGAAGACTATCTTCTATTCCTGATAATGGCCTAGAATTAGAACTATAAATAGATATGAAACTGCAATTTAGAAAGGAAGCAACATGAGTTTCCTTGTTGCGTTGCATTGCTCTTTCAGCAAGAAAGCATTCACTTAGCAGCAGTGCTACAGCTCTAAGCACAGCAATAAACCTTTTAAAGTGTCACATTTTTCCAGCATTAATCTAATGATAAAAGAGAGAGGCAATTGCAGAAGTCATTCTTTATTACACCATGTAGCTCCCAGAAACTTCATCAAAATCAGGAGGGACCCCTTTTTGCTCTGATTGCCTGACCCAGAATCTTTAATCCCCTTTCATTATAACCATGCTGCCTTGTTTCCCCATGAATTGCCTTCTGCGCTTTTGGAAATCACTAGGCACAGACACAGAGCAGAGCTGAAGGCTAGGCCAGAGCACAGCTCTGACACCTGAATAGCAGTGTTCTGCACTGAAGTCACAGTGATTTGGATGAGACATAAAACCGACATCCCATTAATGAATGATAGCATTAAAAGTGCCATCATACCTGATTAAAACATCTGTGTAGACTTCAAATCAGGTAAGTAGTTTTATTCAATACTTCAACAGCCCTTAATAGCATGTAACTGTGATTCAAAACTGATAAAAGAGACACCCGTATCAATGGATTTGGTTTTACATTCTCTCCTTCCCTTCGAAGAGTTTCCATTGGGGTCGGGTTTGTTTCTTAAACAATACTAAACTTTCCTGTCAATGTTTGGGAAATATTGGGAATAGGAAATGATTTTTAAGATTTGAAACTTGAAACCTGTCCTAATGCCAAAATTTACTTTATTCCCCTGTTTCCTTTCCTCCTTTTCCCACCTACAAAAAAAAAAAAAAAAAAGGTGATTGTTATTTTACAGAAAAACTGCAATGAAAAAGAGGTTGGTGCAGGGCTACATTTTCTAGGAGTTAAATACATCAGTACAGCTCCAGCTGGTAGAAGAGAAGACAAAGTTAAAACTGAGTATAAGAGATTAACAGTAATGATATCATGAATGAGAAATGAGGGTTTCCCTATTTGAACAGCTGATACCCATAAAGCATGATCATCCTGAAGTCTGACAGAGGATGTAGATGTATTGGACTGCAGGACTGTCCCTCTAGGAGCTGAGGTGACAGCAAGCAGAAGTTCTGTCACCTAGCTGCCAAGGACACCAATTATCTCCTTCTAGAGAGGTCAGCTCCTTGCCACTGTATATAAAGGCACATTTGCACAAGCAGCATGGACTTGAAGGACCTTGCTCTCTCATCAATGGTAACATGTAGTTCAGCTCAGAGATGCTGGCAGGAAGCTAGCTGAAGATGTACATTTTGCAGGTTCTGCTGGTCGGGCTGCTGGTGAACTGGTGGGCTAAAACACATTTGTGTCATAGCTTGACCACTGGATGATAAGCTAATTGCACTCCAGAGTTTCACAGTCCTGCAAGCCACAAGTCCCATAACAGCACACTGATTCAATTTATCTTAGAAATCAGGAGCATCTGAAGATTTGCCATCTGGAAGTGTCTAGAGCCCAAACTGTTTGAGGCTCTCACTGCCCACACGGGAGAGGGTGCGTTGCATCCATTGCCAGAAGGTTATCAACTTTCGCGTTCCATTTCAGAGCCAGAAGTGCTCAGAGTCATAATACTACTGTTGCTTGAAAGACTGTTGGAAGCTGGGTAACACTGTCGGATTCAGTGGTAAAATGAAGGACAGCAGGGATGGTGCCAATTTGTGCTGTGTAGAAGATCCAGGGACTTTATGATTTTTTCCTAAGCTGAACCTTTTATGGTATGTTTTCTCTGTGATTGTGGTCCATGGGTTTGCATGCCTGATGTTTCTTCTCACTCCAGTCGCTGCTCAGGAAAATTTAAAATCTTGAAAACTGGCAGAGGGCAAGGCTGCTGCCCCAGCACCGAGTCCAGCTTTCCAAACTGTGAAGCCTGTTTGCCCTGACAGGAAAAAAACATGCGTTGTTATTGGTTGCGATTGCTCTCTGGTTAAAGACAGTGTGAAATAAAATGGCTGAACTTACCAGTAAAGCCATATTCAGCAGAGTAAGTGATCCTATCTTATTTTTCACCACTGTTTCTCTTAAAACTGCACCTAAAACCCAGAAGACAAGGTGTCAGAAAGACCTTTAGAGTGAGTTGTTGGACCATGCAATTCTATTTGAGGTTAATGGTCCATTTACAGTGGTGTCCTGTTCATAATAAGAGACAGCATTGTTGCTTCAGAGCTAGCTTAAGTTGGTCAGGCACTGAATACTAACAATCAATGTTTTTTACCCCATAAAACTACGGGTATATTTTTCTGCATGGCTTTCAAAAGCCCAGATATTCCATACAATTACTTCTGTGTAGAAACTTACATAAAACCAGTTTGAACAATCAGTACTTCAGTGTACCCACTTTCTTGCTTATTGGTTTTTCTTTTCTCCTTTCCTACTCCCGTGGCACAGGTGGAGCGATGGCTGCTTCAGTAGACTAAGCATATCCTAAGCAAAAGCTGGGAGGAAGATTGCCTCACACATCCTACCTGCCATGCAAAATTCAGAGTAAAGGAAATAGCGCAAGTCAAGTGTGCAGCTAAACCATTCACTTTAACTCTGAAGAGATTAGCCAAGACTCTACAAGACTCTCTATTTGCAAAGAATTGGAAATTATCTTGCATATTGTTTGATCGTTCCCAAGATTTGCTTACTCTGTCAGTCAGAATGCTTTGAACTCTTTGGACATTACTAGACACCTTTTCTCATAATTCTTTTAGAAAAGAGACTGGTATAATGTTCCTGGTAAATATATGTGAATACATGACTGTTTACAGGAGACAGGCTGTTAAACCCAAATGCCAGAGAGAGACTGACTTACAGAAATGTAACATCTTGGTATGATTCAATATAGTAAGTGAAAAGTTATCCTGTGAAATGTTGTCCTAAGAGAAATATTTTTTATTGCTGTTCTGATGTATTTTGATGCTGGAGAATGTAATGACGCTGTATATGGCATTCTTGGCATTTAACAGGTCATGGCAACCCACTCTCTTGACATCCTGGCAGCCATTACTCGTATGGAATGATAGTACTAGAATGAAAAATCAAATTTTAATTAAATTTACCAAGTAACACGCATGGAGATTTATTTCTTTTGGTGTGACCTTTCATATCCTGACAGTTCACAGCTTTCAGTGCTTAAAGATTCTTTAACTTGATCACAGAGGTCACTTAGGGAAAGACTTTGTCATACATGAAGATTTTATTGATCATAGAATCATAGAATGGTTTAGGTTGGAAGGGATCTTGAAGATCATATATTTCCAACCCCCTGCCACAGGTTGGGACACTTCCCACTAGACCAGGTTGCTCAAAGCTCCATCCAGCCTGGCCTTAAAACACCTCCAGGGATGGAACTTCCACAACTTCTCTGGGCAACCTGTTACAGTGTCTCACCACCCTCCGAGTGAAAAATTTTTTCCTAATCTAAATCTACCCTCTTCCAATTTAAAGCCACTCCCTCTCGTCATACCACTACACGCCCTTGTAAGAAGTCCCTCTCCAGCTTTCCTGTGGGCCCCCTTTAGGTACTGGAAGGCTGCTATAAGGTCTCCCCGGAGCCTTCTCTTCTCCAGGCTGAACAACCCCAACTCTCTCAGCCTGTCCCCATAGGAGAGGTGCTCCATCCCTCTGATGCTATAAAATTATCTAGGTTTCTAGCCCCTAAGATATTGGTCTGATTAGCTGTGGCATACAGAAGTTGAAGATTTAACATTCAAATCAGAAGCACTTGATGATGGAATTTTGATTCAGCTTATCATGCTTTTAAAATTTGAAGCCTGTTTCTTCTGTCATACTGAATACAAATGGGATTAGCATCAGACAATTCAATAGTAATTCAAGGGTGCAGCTGGGTTCCTGTATTCTGAGATTGAGTTACGGATGGTTTATCAGAGTCTTCCAGTATATTACAATAGGTCCAAAAGAAGTTGCCTGAGAAACATTTTTTAGGGGTTTTCTCCATTATTATAATGAACCATTACAAGTGATCCGAGAAGAGTAAAAACTCACATGGGATTTTGTTTACGCAATAAGAATCAATAGATTTGGGAAGAAAACTGCAAAATATAATATGTCTGAGCATTATGACTCTACCAAGAAGAACATGACAACAGTGTTTCGAACATACTATTTAACATATTTTCTATTCCTTATTTTATTTGTGATTTTTCAGTGCAAAAAACTATTTTTAGAATGCTGAACTTAAAGACAATACTGTCTCCTTTGATTAAGATGAGTGAAAAGAAAAGCTGTCCTGAAGTGAAGGTATTACAGACAGCAAGATATTAACAATAATAAGGAAACACATGACATAAAAAGAATTTATGGAACTAAAATAATGAGTATTCCTTTACATGTCATATAAGCTAAAGGTTCTCTTCCATGTATGAACACCTTTTTACATAGTTTAAAAGCACTCTGACAGACCTTCTCTTGCTGAACCTTGGATAAGAAAAGCATATCTTCATATACAATATAGCTGAAAAATAAAAGACAACTTTCAACACTATCTCAGGTCATCTTTGATGTTTTCTCACTTCCACATTGCCAGTAACAAAATTCTGTCTCTGAAAAGTTCTCTGTGTGTTACATTTCGTGACCCATAAGAGGGAAATTGCTTGCAACACTCTTCAGGAAGGCATAAACATGATCTGGTTTAGGACTCAGGTCAGCAAGGTCTATTCTTGCAAAGCCTTGGTGTCATCAGCTCAGTTAGTTTCTGCAATGCTCATTCTCAGTATAAAGTTAAAGCTGTAAATAGATGGAATTCAGAAAGCTGAAAATACTATGTGTGCTGTATGAAAGTTATAAATGAATGATTTTTTATTTATCCTCAGGTGAACGTCATGTGAAATCTTCACACACTACAGCTTTATCACAGTTGCTTTTGGAATGAATTTGGATGATTGTCAATAGTGTGATTGTATCATATGAATAGTGTATGATGCTTTCACAGACATCAGCTATGATTCATTATTTTTGTTCACTTTTATCTACACCATTGTTTCTCCTTGGTTTCATTAATATAATGTATTTTTTCCTCTCAGTTTCTTTCATTTCTTTCATTATGTTTCCTGTTTAGTTTTGACAGTGTTTCTTTGATTAGTAGAATTTGAAGCCCTATAATATCCTTCTCTATGTTAGAAGACAACATTAGTGCTGCATTGACACCAGTTAATTTTGGTTTGTCAGATCCATACCCTTCTAGAAAGGCATCCCAGCTTGATTTTCAAATGTAATGCCAGGTTCATAAAATTTTTATTTTCTTTTGCTGTCACTGGTGTACACTAGTAGGCAATGCAGAAACTAACTATTATGAAACTGAGAAAGTAGGACAGTCCTCAGAAGATTAACTAAAATCAATTAACAGAGGGAATGAAGTCACCAGTGGCTTTTGATGCTCGTCCCCACCAATATAGCCGTTCCCCTTCCAGGACATGGAGGGATTATTTTAATGGAAAAAAATAGCTGGCTTCTGGGCTTTGACTGCCAACAGGAGAGTCAACTAATTTTGAAAGCCATGGAGGATTTTCTTATTTGAACATTTCTCTCTGAGGGAGCACAGTAAAATAACTGGAGTATTTCATATTTTAAAATGAAATTGTTCTAATATTGATAGGTTTGTTGCTTTCATTATTTTCACTATGGAATTTGTTTATTCATCGTTTGGAGAAAGGTGTATAGTGATGAGCATTTAATCCAAATATGTTGCTTTCAATATAATCAGAGTGCAAAGTGATTGTAAAGTCAGTATTATGTGTTCTGCTGAGCTGGTTGCAATGAAAACCCATATTGCATTTAGTTAATGTTCTGCAGTAAAATAAATGACTACTTAAGAGTTTATGTGAAACAGGTAATCAAATCCATACATTTTCATAGGACTGTTGCTTGAGAAGGACCTTAGCCTACACCTGGGTTTGTCTCCCTCCAATCATGCTTTCATTTTCTTTTCCCCCTTTTTATACCCTTTGTCTTGGGTACTGTTTCTATTTATATCTTCTGAATAATATAAAAGTAAGAACCTAGCAAAATATCAGCTTGCCTCATAACATAATGTTCATGTTTTAGTTAATTCATATGTTATAATCAGCTTGCACTCTTGTTTTCACTGTGGATTTAAGGTCATGTGTAGTTTTTAAGAACATAGGGATGGCCCAGACATGAGAAGGTCATTCATGTTATTTTCAATGCACTATCAGCCCACACAGTATACTGTATGTCCATATGTTAGTATTACTAGCATTCCTTGGATGGATACCGCATATGCTAAGATATTAAGTAACTTCATGTGAGTTTCACATTTATTTCCGTTTCCCCACAGATTTCCATGCGCTCGTGAGAGACTAGGAGCATCTTTCCACCTGTTAGTTCATGTGTTGTGACTGATATATAGCATAAGACCTAAACAAAAATTAGTTTTAAGATAAAAACTTCTTTCTTTTGTCCTTTTATTTTTTTCCATTGTTTCATTGTATTTTTCTTTGGAACAGGCAGGCAGAAAAGCCAGGAGGCCTGCATGGATGAATAAGGAGCTCCTGGACATGACCCAAAGGAAAAAGGAGGCCTATAGGGAGTGGAAACAGGGGTGGGTAGCCTGGGATGTATATAGAGGAAGCGTTTGAGCAGCCAGGAATCAGGTTAGGCAAGCTAAAGCCCAGATAGAACTGAATCTGGCCAGGGACATTAAGACAAACAAAAAGTCCTTCTTTAAGTATGTCAGCGAGAAAAGAAAGACTAGGGAAACTGTGGGTCTTCTCCGGAAGGAAACGCAAGAACTGGTTACCTGGGACAGAGACAGAGCTGAGGTACTCAATGACTTTTTTGCCTCAGTCTTCACTGGCAAGGATCGCAGCCACACTACCCATGACGCAGAATGCAAAGGTGAGAATTGGGAAAATGGGGAACCGCCCACTGTAGGTGAAGATCAAGTGCCAGACCACCTGAGGAACCTGAAGGTGTACAAGTCCATGGGACCTGATGAGATTCATCCACAGGTCCTGAGGGAACTGGCAGATGAAGTCGCTAAGCCACTAGCCATCATATTTGAGAAGTTGTGGCGGTCTGGCGAGGTTCCTGCCAACTGGAAAAGGGGAAACATAACCCCTATTTTCAAATAAAGAAGACTCAGGGAACTATAGGCCAGTCAGTCTCTCCTCTGTGCCTGGCAAGATCATGGAGCAGATCCTCCTGGAAACTCTGCTGAGGCACATGGAAAACAAGAAGGTGATTGTTGACAGCCAGCATGGCTTCATCAATGGCAAGTCATGCCTGACAAATTTGGTGGCCTTCTACTAAGGGGTTACAGCGGCAGTGGACAAGGGAAGATGTCATCTTCTGATGTCATTTACCTGGACTTGTGCAAAGCATTTGACACTGTCCCACACGATATCCTGGTCTCTAAACTGAAGAGACATGGATTTGACAAATGGACCACTTGGTGGATAAAGAACTGGCTGGATGGTCACACTCAAAGATTTGTGGTCAACTGCTCGATGTCCAGGTGGAGAGCAGTGACAAGTGGCATTCCTCAGGGGTCGGTACTGGAACCTGTACTGTTCAACATCTTTGTCGGTGACATGGACAGTGGGATCGAGTGCATCCTCAGCAAGTTTGCCGATGATACCAAGTTCTTTGGTGAGGTAGACATGCTGGAGGGGAAGGATGCCATCCAGAGGGACCTGGACAGGCTGGAGAGGTGGGCCCAAGCTAACGTCATGCAGTTCAACAAGGCCAAGTGCAAGGTCCTACGTCTGGGTCGGGGCAATCCCAAGCACAAATACAGGCTTGGCAGGGAATGGCTGGAGAGCAGCCCTGAGGAGAAGGACCTAGGGGTGATGATTGATGAGAAGGTCAACATGAGCCAGCAGTGTGCGATCGCAGCCCAGAAGGCCAACCGTATCCTGGGCTAAAGAATTGTGGCTAGCAGGTCAAAGGAGGTGATTCAACCCCTCTACTCCACTCTGGTGAGACCCCACCTGGAGTACTGCTTCCAGCTCTGGAGTCCCCAACATAAGAAAGACATGGACCTGCTGGACCGTGTCCAGAGGAGAGCCATGAGGATGATCCAAAGCCTCGAGCACCTCTCCTATGAGGAGAGGCTGAAAGAGTTGGCTCTGTTCATCCAGGAGAAGAGAAGGCTCTGGGGAGATCTTATTGCTGCCTTCCAGTACAGGGGGCCTACAGAAGAACTGGGGAAGGGCTTTTTACTGGGGCATGTAGCGATAGGACAAGGGGGAATGGCTTTAAACTGGAAGAGGGCAGGTTTAGATTAAACATTAGGAAAAAGTTTTTCTCTTTGAGGGTGGTAAGGCACTGGAACAGGTTGCCCAGAGAAGTTGTTGATGCCCCATCTCTGGAGGTGTTCAAGGCCAGGCTGGATGTGGCCTTGGGCAACCTGGTCTAGTGGGAGGTGTCCCTGCCTATGGCAGGGTGGTTGGAACTCGATGATCTTCAAGGTCCTTTCCAACCTAAACCATTCTATGATTCTATGATAATTTTTGTATTACACCAGTTCAGAAGTAATATTGACAGTAACTATTTAAGTGTAAATTCTCATTCTACTTTCTTTTACTAAGAGTGGACACTAGAAAAATGTGTGCGAGAAGCATAGAAATATTTCTGTGAGATTCAAATGTCCCTATGATTACAGTGACATTGCCTTGCAGTCTTTCCCACATCTCGTTCCATATTCTTTTAATGCAGAATAACTTGACTACCATATTGACTTCATTCATACTTGGATACAGGGGACTGGATTGCTTCCTACATTACTTCCAAGGAGAAAAAAATAGCTATGGTCAACTGAAGAGAAAGCAGCCATGTTACTAAGGCTTTTAATTCTTGCACTGAATTGTCTAGATACATCTTCCAATTGCCCTCAAAACTCTTTCAGCAGCTCACAATACAAAGGAAGTTCAGCTGTAGCTGCAAACCTTGGTCCAGCTGTCTCGTCACTATATCCATCTGGCAGTCCATGAACAAATACAGCTAAAAAGGCAGGACAGAACAGCTTTGGGAGTCACAATGACTTTAATAAAATCTCAAAAACTTTCTGACTCACTTTGTCATGTGTAGAATCAATGTACAAAAATAATTGTGTCATAATAACTATTATACTATCTGTGATGGTATTGTGAAATCTGTGGGGTCAATCTGGAACAGTAGCAGTGTTCAAGGTTAAAACAAAACCTGTATCACTCCGTGACATCATAAATTCTAAGACATTGCTGATATCTAGAATGGTTTATTTTAAGCTCTTATAAAATCAACTTCTGATTTTGTGTGACATAGGGACATAATACTAAATACAATGCCACATTCACATATTCTTATATCATATGGAAGTATATAATTCTTTAAGAAAGAGCTCACTTTTAATTTGTGTGTATATATTTTCCTACCCCTAAGTCCTGTTTATAGTTCTCAGTATTATTGTATTCAGATTGAAAAACAACACCAAATTATGATGATAGCTACCAATCCGATATACAGAACATAAATATTCGGAGTTCTGAATATTCTTAAAGAATCGCCTGTGATTTATCAATGCTGGGTAAACAGATTTACAGGAGTTAAAAATCATACTAAGGAACAACTTGTGAAGGTATGTATTTATGAATACAGCCTTATTTAAACCCTGAGCAGACATTTAGCACATAAACTGCTACTTTTAAAGTTTTTACGTGACTTTAATTCTTATTACTTCCATATAATCTTCTAGCCTATAAGAGGCTACTTCTGTACAACAAAGGAGTGGAAATTTTAGCTTAGGTTAACTCAATAATTTATTTCCTGTTATAGAAACTTTAACAAACAGAATTCAAAAGAAATTTCTCTGAGATTATACAGTTTGTTTTTGCTTTCTCTTTTGTGCTTCTCCTGTCCGATTTCACCCTCTAAGGCAAAGCATCTCTCTTTCTTTCTCCTTCATACATGCACTAATCCTCTTCTAATTTCAACTGTTACTGCAAGATGGAAATCAAAGCTGTCTTGCCATGTTTAAAATGTATTATCAATACATGCAGATAAAGCAAAAATGTCCAGAAAATATTATCATTTATTTTACTGTCCTCTGCCAGGCAATGAGTCAGAAATGTCTCTAATATCTCGAAAAGGTTATCATATGGGAAAAGAATTCTATTAGTGTTGTTGGAACTCTGTGTATGATGCCACTAAGTGAAGCAACAAACCTATTTAAACCAAAGAACTCATAGATGTATACCTTAATCTTATGCTTCCTGGATTTGTTTTGTCAAACCAAATATGACAAAGATGCTGATTTACATATCTCAGGGTCAAAGATACAGGAAAGGACATGCTGTTACTGTAAAGTGATAGAATGAAAATTGGCACATTCTTCCTTGGCTCTATAAAAAGTAGTGCATCCCAGATTCAGTAATGGAACAGGAGCAAAACTAGCATATATTAGAGCAATCTGGCTTTTGTGTCTCGATATCAAAAATAAATGTTGCATTTAGCCTTATTCAGAAAATCTGATATTGAATTACTGACATAAATGACTCCACTTCCCTCAGAATCTTAACAAGTATTCAAGCCTTGCTGGTTTAAACAATAAAAGGGAACGAATGATTGATCGCTATTATGTGATTCAGCCCTATAATAAAATATATCTGTCAATAAGAGATCCAGGCATATTTCATAATTTTTACTTAGCCAAAGGCATTATTAGAATAGAATATTTAGCTCTTGCATTTTAGCTTAGGTGCCTTTACACTTTCTCCAGAATTATGATCTGATTATTTAAATCAACTAATTTTTTCTTCTTCGTTAAGTAATGAGCATTTTTCCAATAACAAGAAAGTCATATTAATTCCTCTTACTGTTCATCCACTTCACCGTCTTGCAAAAGAAAGGTAAAGATAAGCAGTGATAATCCAGTTCCTAAAACGCAGAAACAGGAGCAGGAAATAGGAACTTTTGCCCTTGCTTTAACATGTTCAACAAGTGTTGTTCAGCAACTAGAACAAGAAAAGCACTTTTCTGTATGCTGATACATGTGTGTGTACCCAATTATTCTCAGTTTTCTTCAAAAGGACTTTGGAGGTAGTCATCTGAGTGAAACATTTTGTAGGACAGAAGCCTAACCTCGCTGTGCCTCTATGTTCCTTCTCTGAAAGCCATTAACTCCACTATTCATGCTGGAACGCCTGTGCCTCTCCATGGGAGCTCTGTCCACAGTCTAAGCACGCTTCCAGCTCTAGTGCTGGGACTCAGCATCTCCTATAGTCCTCAGCAGTGTAACACTGAAAAATGACAAAAGTGACCTTTTAAAGAGCTATATTTATCTATTGCAATTTGTAAGGGAAAAGTCATATTTAGAACCCAGTTTACACAACCATTGAAGGCACGTGTTTCTTTTGATTCCACTCTTTTGAAATGTATTTTTATTTGTATTCAGAATACATAAGCATATAATCATACAACAAAGAAATACATCAGCCAGATGTTTACAGCAGATTGTGACTACAGAAATAATCAGATAAGATGAGAACAGCTTATAAGGAGGGTAGGATAAAGAACAATGCCAGTTTATATAACTCTGGGCTATACAAGAAAGGAAATAAGAATTTTGCCTAATTTTGAAAAAAAAAAAACAAAAAACAATGAACCATTTCTGAACAGCGCGTCATCTATTAACATTTTGTTATGAATTAAAAGGTAATGTATAGTTTAAATACCAAGAAGCAGTATTTTTAGGTGGAAGTTGTAGACATCAGGAAACACTATCTTTTTTTTCAAAGGATTGCTAGCAGTTAAGCTTAGTCTTATGTTTCTTACTTCCAGAAGTAAAGATAGGGTCAAATATTTCAGTATGACCAGTAACTTGAAAGACCAGTTGAGTACAATAATCTCTTTCAGTCAATGAGGATCAAACTTAAAAGTTAACTTTTTTCACTAGGCTGTCTCAAAGCTCATCTGTTTACACTTCACTCCTGAATTCTGTTTCTCTCAGATGACTATTCTTTGAAAGTCCAAAATTTAATTCATGAGACTCAGAACTAAAGTCATCAAATATTCTTCCCAAGGAAATAAAAGAAGGAATAAGTCTATGAGCACCTTGAAAAATGCCTGTAATTTTCAATGACATGATCATTTTGAATTTTTCACATTATATACTGTGCAAAAATATTTTCCTGAGAAACAGAAATTTACCTCTTTCTGTGAAGCAAGTAATTTCTAGATGTATAGTGATAAGCAATTAATGTTTGACTTCTTAGGTTCTAAGGGAATAAATTTAAGATGACTTAACTTTGTTTTTATTAAAGCCCTCCTGTACACATATAGTACCAGATCACTGGGTGATGTAAAGCGGCACAGTCCTACTGTCTTTACCAATTCTGTGTTGATTTACTTATGCTGAAGTTTGGCCAGCACCATACATGCTCATAAACAGCTTTGCCTTTTCTTTTGCAGCTTGTTGTCAGGCCAATTGTCAGGCCAATGACGCGTAACTACAGAATAGTATGCCTGTCATCACCAGTTTGTGATGCCAAAATGAAAAGACCCTCATGTTACATTTTTCTGGTCTGCTTCATTTTTATTTTATTGTTTTGTGAAATAGTGAAGCAAACTGAATTCAAATAAAAATTGTTAGGTTTCTGAAGAAAGAAGAAAAAACTGTTCATACCTGTGTTTGCTTTTCAAACCTCAGAACAGGCTGATGAAGCCTTTTCAGTTAATACTCTTTTTTTGCCTCTATTCTAGCTTTTTTGCTTCTATTTCTTGGAGTCCTAGACTGGGGCACAAGTTTTAGCTTTTAGGTTTGACTGTTCTAAAGTAATTAAACAAACACATGGAAGATAAATCCATCTGTGTGTTGCTAAACAGAGTTCCCCATGTGAACTATTAGGCTCAGTGAGTCCGTAACTAAAACCAATATAATAATTACTAGCTGGAAACCAAGCAGGTGTAAGAATTTCACTCTATATATCCTGTTATTTTTCCTTCACTTCTCCTAGGTGTCCATTACCAGACACTGAATATTTGGCTAAATGAATCTTTGGTCTGATCTAAATACCCTGTGTTTCAGATCAGAGAAAAAACACTGCAGTCTCCTCTTATCCCAGGCTGGAAACTAAGCCAAGAACACCGCTCAGAAGTCTCAGAATCAGAGAAAAAATGGGAGAGAAGCAATATTAAGTCGATCCTTGCCTTCAAGACAACTTCATACACATCTGTGTCATTTCTGAAAAATATTCGTCTAATCTACTCCCTACAAATTTTCACTGGCTAAAGCTTTTTAGCCATTGCAAACTTTATTATAGTACTTCCAAGTGCTTCAGACTCTTCTTTTATTTTTTCCCCAAGTGTCTAACCTGAATCTTCCTTTCTGCAATTTAAGGCCACTATTTCCTGGCCTGTTCAGCAGGGATGGGAGAGTAGATTATTCACCTTTGGCAGAAGGTAGTACATATTTGAAGACTGTTTCTGTTTCTCCCCTAAATTTTATTTTTTTGTAAGCTTAATAACCCCAGTGTGTTCTCTCCTTCTCTAAAAGTCGTAACTTTCAGACGTTTGATCAATCTTTTTGCTGTCCAAATGGTCCTCTTTGTTCTTGAATTGTGGTGCCCAAAATGAACACAGTACTTCACCTAAGGCATCATCTATACTGAAAACAATAATTACTGTATGTGTCTTACAGTCGGTATGCTTGTTTAGACATCCCAGTATGATCCTTTTTCACAACAGCATGACATTGTTGACTGTAATGCATTTCTCCTCCACAGAGATTTATTATTTGATAAATTACATAGCAACATGTGTATACATACAAATATTTGGGACTGGACTTTCCAGAGGGTCTTTTAATTAATTTTTCTGTAGGAAACATATAGTATAAAGTTTACTGACTTACCTAAAGCAAATTAAAGTTGTATTGACTCCTGCATAGAAACATTACTATTCTAATTATGCAGGAGACTTGGTGATAGTGTAGTGTATTTTCCTCTAATTAATTGCACACATTTTATTTTGTGAACATTCTTTGACTCTTCTTGTAGGAGTAAAACGATTTGTGCAGCCTGTACACACATAATGGAAAACAACATCAAGAACTCTTCAAAATTCGACATATATGTTTCAGAAAAATATGAGCTTCCTCTCCTTCTCTGCCTTCTCCAGATTACACTCAACTCCCATCCAGTTTGTCCAGAACATAGAAGCAGCCTAACAGCCTCGCCTTCCTATGCAGCAAAAGAAAGAAAACACACTTTCAGGAGGACCCTGTAGAGCTCAGGTTCCATCACGTCTTCGCTCTTGCTTCTCTGAATATACCTTTCTCTTATGGACCTAAGTGAGATGACACTGTCCTCAGCTGAGACATACAGGATAACTAAGGGTTTCACAGGGCAGCTGCTTAAGCCTGTTTTGCTGAAGTGGTGGGTGTCAAGTGGTTTAATCACCTTTATACCTGACAGGGATCGCTGTGGCTCAGTCCACTGTCTCTCTCTGATGCAGCAAATTATCCTTGTCAGTAATTAAGTCAACATAAGTTGAAGAACATACTTGTTCTTTCGGAAAGATATTAAGAATTGCTGGAAATGTGAGTAACTTTACCAGACATTATTTCCCTTGTAAATTGTGCAGATGGCCAGTTTTAAGGAAAGTGTGATTTAAAGGGCAACCCCTACCTTCTTAAAGCTTTGGATAGCACTTAATCAGCGTGGACTCTAAGTTTTTGTGTTTGAATGGAATGCAAGTAAGAACGATACCCAAGAAAAAACTATTAAGAAAACATACTGGGCTTAGCCTATCTTGCCTCTTTCTCCCTTTTCTACACTGAGTTTGTTCTCTCTACTGCCAAGCAGAGAACAGGTAGGTTCTTCATTTAAATCATTCTTGTTAATCTACAGTTTTCCTTAGATCCTATGTGTATTAATCCATCTTTGTATTAGGTCCTTCACTCTCCCAGCTGCTAAAGGTCACACAGAACAAGGAAAAGGTGAATGAGTCTTACTGCTAAAACTTTTTGCCCTGGAAAGAAAAGCTCTGGTCTGCAGAGATCACTGAAGCAATGCAGTACCTCAGCCCTGCCTGACTGCTAATGGGTTGAAGGGCATGGTGGTTAATTTCTTTCTTGTTTTCTTCTGGCAATACTGTATACTTTGCCAAAATTGACATGTGTAGGTGCTGGGTCATTACTCAGTGTTTCACTGCTTTTGAGGGGAAGAAATCCAGTAAAATATGTAAAAATATTTCAGAAGAATATAATTATTAAATAAGAACTTGTATTTTCTAGTTCCAATAAACATGGGATGGTGACATATGGACATTCACATAGTGCTGTTCACGCAAGTTTTCACTTAAGTAGTTACAGCTACACGGACAGGTCTGCTCACCTTCTTCCATTCAGCCATTAGTATACTACTGACTAAAGATTTGACTGAAGATAAAGATAATTAGCATAAACTTTAAAAGCTTTCTTTTAAAAACCATTCAGCAGTAAATTGCTACAGGATTACAAGGGCTCACACCTGAGGTTTTGGGGATGAAAATGAGTTCCTGGTGCATTTAGGAACAGGTTGGGCAGGGAGTTAGAGGACTCCAGTTCTAGAAAAAAAGTAGTTTCCAGCTCAGGAGACAACAAAAAGCCTTTTTCAAGGGACTGGCTGGGAGGGGTGACTCAGTGTTGCTAGACCATACATCGGTCCAACATCTCATTTATTTTTATTGATGTTGTTGTGGTACTTGGAATGATGTATCAAGAGCTCTAATCTATATTCAGTTCTGCAGAATTGTTAGTCCCAAGATGTCATCTACTTCTCAATTTTTGTTTTCCTTTGTTTCACTGTAACAATCAAGTTTAGAATAATGGAAGAGGTTAAGCAGATGTTCAAATAAGACTGAAACATTTGTTTGCTGACTATTACACAGGGATGGTGCAGTATAAATAACAAATAATTCAGCCAAGAATCACAACAGTATGTCCCCAGGGAACAAATAATGATAATTAAGCCCCATTTCAGCAAAATACTTGAACACACACATACTTTCTAAAATCCATGTTTAATCCATTAAATCAAGATAGTCTTCAGTGTGGCAAGAGCACTAGAAACAGTGACTTGACATGTGCAGAGCTCAGGAGACGAGGAAGCTGAGATAGTTGGTGATGCCATGGATAAATCAGGCATCTGCAAGGACGCTTGTGAAGGCTCTGTGGAATAATGCTGCTGCTCCTTGGGGATGCCCTCTGTGAGTACCTGGAGGAGGATAAGGGTGCAGAGTGGTCAATGTTGCGTGCCCTGGCTCCCGCTGCATCGGCATCCCCTCCCCACCCCCACAAGCACTATGGGAAGAGACAGGAGCAGAAGAAATACCCTTCTGTCCTCCTTCCAGAGCAGGGGTATGAGTTCTAGTTACAATCTCAGCGTTAGTGTCAGCATATATTTTCTTTTGGCAATTAGTCTCCAAATTCCATATTAATAAAATGATTAAGTTAATTAATTTTCATCAAGTCACTGGACACTGACCTTATCCCTGTTACCATAAATAAAGATTAATCAGCCAAGAAAACATACTTTCAAACCACATGGCTTGTAAATGCAATAATGTGAAGATGAAAGAACTGTATATAACTCTCTGGACCTTCTTTACTCATTGCTTTAGTAATGATCTAAACCTGACTTTAAATCTATGCCTGGCAGTATAGGAAACTGATGGTTTTGAAGGCTTTTATGACTATCCTTCTGAATGAAAGTTATTAATTCAGTTATTCCTCAAAACTAAAAACTGTTACAGTTCTCTGCAACATTCTTTATTAAAATCCAATTTAGCTCTGCTCTACAGAGGTCTGATTTTTTTTTTCTGTTGATTGGTAAATTAAATGAAAAATTCTTAATTTCAGAACACAGTATAGGAAATATTAGAGGGAATGATATACAGTATTTTATCAGTCACAGTTATTTACTTTTGTGTCTTCCATTATTTAATGTTTGTGTGGAGATTTGCCATTTTATTTAACCTTCTCGTGAGATTTCAGAGAGTGAACTGTGTATCAGGGTAATAAACCCACACCCCAGAAAGAATATTCTGTAGGATGGTAAGTAACTCTGGAAACACTATAAGCTCTAAGTGGAGAAAGAATAGGAATCATATTCAATGGTCTGAAGAGTATTCCTAACATCAGAGACAGGTGTCTCCTGTGGGTGATCAGTACGATATAAATAACGGCAGGAGAAAATGTGTCTTCTGTGTCTGCAATATGAAGCCCATTCTCCTATGAAATCCCTCTCAGCTCAGAAAGCTCCAAATCAGCATTTTGAATCAGGGTCATCTACACCATCTTTGTTTTCTAAGTAGAGGCATTTTCTAGGTTATTCTCACACAAAGTGATAGTCAAATGTTTTTATGTAGGCACATTTTATATATTTAAATGTATATGGACACTTGTAAGTTTAATTTATCAATTAATATGGCTAACTGCTTACTATTTGAGCAAGTAATAAGAATAAAATTAGTTGCTCGCAATGACAATCATTGGAACAGACTAGGTGCTACCCTTACATTTCTGGCTATTCATTTAGTTGGTGGATAGTTTCTCACCATAATATTTAAGGTTGCTAGTATTTGTCTGGGCACTGCAGATATCATTCAACTCTTCTAACTCTAGTTATGTAAGCAGTATACAGCTTATATTATCTCCTAAATTTTCTTTTTAGTCAATGGACAAAGACAGATATGTCCAAATACATCTTTGAATTTCAAGGATTTGTTTAATGTGAGTAGGGTTAAGCCTACAGAAGCACTTCTTTCTGGTGATTAGGCATAGCTAAAATTAGGTGAGATGAATCCTACCCTATGTGTCTTTGTCATCCCATAAGAAGTTACTTTGTGTCAGATCTGGCATGAAAAACTTTTCAGTCATCCCCTTGAACCCCAGTAATGACATGCAATCAGCAAAAGATTTTAATAACATGACGAGTTCCTTATAATGAGCAAATCTAGACCACAAAAGCAAAGCCCCTTTCCACTTAAGGCAAAACTGTGAATTCAAAGAGGCAATGTCAGAGACATTAATAAAAATACTTTATACAAGACACCGGATAAGATCGAAAGCATCAGCTGTAATAGGATTTATCTTGCAATATCTGGATTAATTAAAAGTTATTTGAGATTGTGAAAGATAGATAGGCTTTGCTAATAATAGCAGTGGTGGTAACTCTAGACCTGATCTTTTGCTGCATAAGAATTGATTTTTAAAAATATTTAATTCTATTCTTGAAAATTGAGTTGGAAATGATTTATATTACAGTGTTCGATTCAGAGGTAATGAACCTGAAGAAGTATAACCTGGTTTTCAGAATTCTTCCCACCAGACATGGATGATTTGTCTTATGAAATGTTCAAGCATATAAATGACAAATTTTTGAAGGCAATTGTTAAATTGTTTAATTTCATTTGGGAATAAATGTTGGATCTCAGACTTTTGAATAAATACAAAAGAGACTATGTACCTACTGCTAGTCTTTTGGTTCTTCCCATACTTTTTATCCATCAAACTAACTATTCTACTTGGACAAAGTAATCTTAGAAGTTCATTGAATCCTTGCTTCTGAATTATGAATTATCTGCAATGATTTTGATTTCCATAAACAAGCACCTTTAAACAGAATGAAAACTTTTTGCAAACACAAAGCAGGAGGCAGCTCAAGGTTGTGATCTTTTAAATGCTATTTGTGTCTTATATGTCTTGTAGGCCACTTAGGCCTTATATTGCTTCTTTCAGTCTGTGACTTGTTTTTTTGATAATTTATTCTGCTTCTTTTCTGGAGCCAAATCATTTTCTGCTGTTTTTGTGTCATCTGGAGGATTGAGAATTTATAAGAAGGTGAAGGATAGCCAGGGACAATTCATATGACTATAAAAAAAAACTGGCAAAATCTTTCCTAAATGAGTGTTCATAGGAGTTGTCTTTTGTGTTGAAAAAATAACATTTCAAGACAATAACAGTATTTTGATTTGATAGCTGTTCTGTTGCTAATGTGATATGAATGGATTGCACCAGTGTATTTTCCAGCAGAAAGTTATGTTTTATCATGAAATGCACCAACACAGTTCCTTTGATGTCTCTGTGGTCTGTCTCCTGAATATACTGTTGTGGTCAGCATAAAATACTATAAAACCTGAACTCAACTTTGATCATAAATCAGTCCGTCCAAAAGAAATCAGGATTCTGGAATAGATAGAAGGAACTTATAATAACATCATTTATATTGTATTAATTTTAAGTAAAAGATAAATCTTATTTTTCCCTTTCTGTTAATTTGCTGTTTTTCAAAATTACCAGATTCTCTGAAAGAAACTTAAGTTCTCATGAATATTTTTAAAAAGCTAACCCAACTAAATGCAAACTCATGCTGTAGACTTCCTAACCTTTCAGTCTGAATAGACTGAAAAATAGAACTGACCCCTCTTGATTAGACGCGGACCAGCTAAACTGTTGGTAGATATAAGACTCATTAAAAAAACATTCACAGCTGAAAGTTATGCTGAGTATTATATTAATCAATGAGAAAGTTCACTCTTGCATTAAAGTTCTGAACAGTAAGTTGGAATAAAGAAAATGAGTTTATTATAATCCAACATCAGTACTTCCCTTTATCAGAGGGCACTGTGGGTAGCTGCAAGGAAGAATCCGCTATACCAGACAAATACATAGCATTAGGGGCATAGCCTGCCAAGCATCCTCCATGACATCAAAATAAGGAAGTGGAGCAGTGGATTTTGCCCAAAGACAGTGAAATACATTACCCAAACATTGTCTATAGTCTCCAAAGTTTGGTCCAAATTCAAGTCTGGAAATCAATCCCAATCCAAAACAATGGATCATTGAATGCAAACTTCGACAAAGGTTCACTTGCAGACTCATCATCCAGAACCACCAGAGTATTTGCTGTTACTCTTTCTGCCAAGGTTTCTCCAAAATTAGCTACTTTGCATGTTGTCCACTATGTCACTGAGGTGGTATTTCCTACTTCTTACTGCCTACACTCTTTGTGCATCATTTATTTTCTCTATCACATGCTAAAAGTTTAATATCAGGGTGATATATACTTGGCAAGAAGATGGCAGAGGGGATGGAAGTAGCACAACCTTCCTTTTCACATTTATTATTGGCACTTCATCCAGAAAACATTTAATGAGGCTCCAGATGAAATATGTGAGTCTCATCCCTTCAAGCACAATTTGCAAGCAGAGAAATATAAAGGAATAGATTACACAGTATTGGTTGCTAAAGCATATATAATGGCTTGTGGTTTTAAGAAACAAATAAATGTGAGAATAAATTATGTTTCTTACAGTATAATATTCTGATCATTCAAGCATAACAAGAGAAACTGCTCTTGCACACATTATTACAATGCGGTGAAACAATTTGTATGCGTCGACTGTATTTAGAACACTATCCTTAACTTTTGTTACCACAAAAATAAATTGCATGTATTACGGCTCACAGAAGAAGTGTACACATTGTAATATATTTTTAAATGTTATATTTTAAGGAAAACCAGAGGTCAGGATGCAAATTGGTGATATTACAACATCTTTAAATAAGAATTGTTTGAATATGTATAGATTTAATGCTTGAGTGCACGTGGCATTTAAGGGGCACTACCACAAGTTTTTGGTTAGGTGGGTTTTTTTTATTATTATTTTATTATGGTTGACCAGTACTTCCAAGGTTTACAAAATCATCATCTATGCACTAGGTCAATGTCTGTTTTTGCAAATATTTTACTGCATTTTAATAAGAAATTGCAGGGATGAGGAGTAGAATTTGTAGCCATCAGAGAAGAGGCATATTTCCTGCCCACACTAAGACACTCAGCATGATGTGTGAAGCAAGGATGTGGGCCTAAGAGATTTAGAGTACTTTTAACTAACAGCGCAAATTAACCCCAGATTCAAATAATTTTTCAGTCCTATTGCTCATCATACAGAGCTCCCTGTTTAACGTGTATTTAGAAGCAGAGGTGCTGAGCAAGAGAGAGCAAGGCTCCGCTGGTCCAGTCAGAGCAGGAATCAACCACTGTAGGATTTCCATGGTGAGGCTTGGATTCACTTTGCCTCCCCACTGAGACATCTGCCAGTCTGTGAGGTAATTTTCCCCTTTTGGATGTTTAGAATTGCTGCCTCTGGAGGCTTCTAAAACTAAACTAGACAGAAACACGAGAAAATATTTTGTGGAAACTATGCTAAAAAGATGGAAAGGATGAGCTAAACAGGTTTTTCCCTATGTGAACCTCCAAAATTGCTTGCAGATTCAAATAATATGATTTACAAAAGTAAAATACCATATTAATCATTTAGTTTGAAAGTTTTTTATAGTAGGCTTTGTCCTGTAGGGAATTTCTTAAGACCTTAGCTGATTTTCAAATAACTGTAGTTTAGTCTTAACACGGCCAGAGTCTATAGAAAATAATAACGTGTTTGTTTTATGTATTAGGCAAAAGACCGCTGCATATTGATAACATAAATTATGAGTATTCAACATTTATAATGCGAGAGTTCAGGATAAATGGTACATGCAGTGAAGCAACAATACTTATTCTTCTCTTGATTTTCTGAAAAAGTGATCTGAATACATAGGCAACAGCTGCCTGGTCAAATACTTTTAAAAAATCAACCTAGCATTATTAATCAGAGCTTTCAGTGAAGTGCATAGTGTTATAACACCATGAAGCTGTCACCGTACCCCGGCAAGTAACACTAAGAGCTATTCAGACATGACTTGCTCCAGTGGAATTCTTCAGTTTCCTGCAGTAAAGAAAATAAAGCCCACGTGCATAGTTTGAACCGGTTGGCAGCTTTCTAAATTAGATAGGCATGAGCTACTTATGAGATCGGACACTCCTCCAGATGCTGCCACAATTAAAAACAAAATAGTTTTTCTTATATTGAGACACCCACATAATTTCTGGCTGTCAAGAGATTGGCATATTTTGACAATTTAACTAAAATGGATGCTTTCAGGGAAAAATATAAAAGCATAAATGCTATAACTTTTCTTGTCAAGGAACTTTGCTTTTCCCCTAAAAATGTGTTGCACTTAAAAAAAAAAATACAAAAAAAAAAACCAAACAAAAAACACACCAAAAAAATCCCAAGAAAAAGAAAAATCAACAAAACCTGGATGTGCTTTGAGAACTTTAATGGAAATTATTAGTCTTGCTCAGAAAGAAACAGTGATGAGAAGTTCCTTTCCCTAGATACATAGACATGTGAAGGTATTAAAATACTCACCATCTGCTTTTGCTTGTGCTTTTTTTAGTATGCAGAGTAGTGACAAGGAAAACTCATAAGGCTCACAGATTTTATTTATTTTTTCAGTATGGGTACGATTTGGCAGACTGAGAGCAGTAGTCCAAAATTAGGTGAGATACCATGTCCAGACTAGATGCTTGCTTTTAGTCATCATTCAGCTGCTCAAGGGCAAGCGTCTTTCTTCCCTGCTTACACGGAAGAAAGCACTCTAAGATGTCAGATGGAGAAATTATGTTCCTGCAAATCTTTTCAGGTCGTTGCATCAGTGTGAAAGAAAGGTGTTTCCAGAGCAGATATGCAACAACAGCCCTCAATCTCCCTCTTATACAGCTCTACACATGTAGGCTAACTCCTTCATTACAACTCTCACTATTCACTTCTTTAGAAAGACCTTCAAGGCTCATACTCATCTCCATATCACCAAGACCTTTGCAAAACACGAGACTCAGCAGGACTATCCTGCACAGAAATA
The DNA here is from genome assembly GCF_965231255.1 of Vanellus vanellus. NCBI lineage: Eukaryota > Metazoa > Chordata > Aves > Charadriiformes > Charadriidae > Vanellus > Vanellus vanellus. The sequence continues at coordinate 23,239,610 of NC_138911.1, read as the reverse complement.
GGGGGCGCTGTGAGAGAGCTTCAGCCATAGCTGCATCCTCCATGGTGAGGAGAGCCAACAAGACATTGTGCCTGCCTCACCACCTCTCTCAGAAAACGTCTTGTTCCTCAGCTAGGTCCAGAAAAGAGTTCTTACAAAATCACATATCAGATCTGCTGCCAATCAGTCTGCCACCAACCAGACTCACTGTTGTTTGTGTCCTGTTCTGTCAGTTACACACCCTCAGGACCTCTCCGGAATGGAGATATAATGTACTGTAACTTCTTGCCAAGAGAAAGGCATCCCTTTGGTACTGGATGGGAGTCAAGATGGTTGAAGGGGGACAAACAAGAGGAGGCAAGGGTAATGGGCTATCTTACTGCCTCTTAGACAAGGCATCTGCTCCCTTTGCCTGCATAGCCAAAGCACGAATCATAACCATACCAATTACAGTTTTGTGGAAAGTCCTGGGATACTTCAGTAATAATCACAATCATCATTGTAAAAAATGCATGGAAGATGTAGATTTTATTTATTTTTATGGAAGAAAGATGTTCTTTGATGTTCAATGATATGCCATTCTCGGTTAAAACATTGCAAATATCTTCACTAATACTGTGAATTATGAGGTGACGCATGTGCACTAAGGTGGCCTCAACCAACACCGATTCAACTGTAAGACAAAGGTTGATGCCAGGATTAAGAAAACATTAGTAAATTACTTCAGGTTGTTGTAAGCTGGCATGAACTTATTTGCATTGTGTTCAGTCAGTAATCATGAATTTTAATATCCCATACCTCTATGAACTTCTGTTGTATACTAATTAGTTCATAGCATTATTGAAGAACATGAATATACCTAGTGTAGCATAGTGTCTATCTGGGGGATTCCATGCCATGCACGCAGAATTTGTCCTGCAACGTTACTCCATCCAAGTCTATGGGTCAAGTCCAGCATGAAAGAATGGCATCAGTCCATAACTGTGACCAGCTTGACACAAATGCTATGCCTTTAGCACAGTGTAGTGACACATCCAAATACTTCCCTGGCACTGAAAAAACACAGCTGTTCCCATTCTCTGGAAAAAACATGTCCAGTAGAAACTCCTGTCTGGTGTTATCTGTCTTGCGGCTTTTCTAATACCAGAAGCTGAATGAAAAAATATTTGCTTTTGAAAGCAAAGATTGATGTAGAAGCTTGAATTTCATTTAAAAAGTCTATCTTTGCTGATACGATAGCAAAGACAAGGTTAAATATTCAACAGACAGCTGAAGTCACTAGTGTAGATCATCAGCTGGAGAGAGGCTGCAAGACATTGTTATTATCTGCTGTAAATAAACAGGATTTAATGCTGAGACACTGACATCTGTTAAACATGAAATAATTCTGTCCTTGTGGTTCACATTTATGTGAACATTACATAAATGTTCATTTTAAAACCAACAAAACAAGCGAAGTCTTGGCAAAGCTAGACTAACAAGTTCCTGTAGGTGAAACAGACCACCAAGATCTCCATTATTTTCTTTCAAGGTATGTTTGATTTCAGATAAAATATCATTTTATCAAAACAAAGAAGCAAACAAATCGCATGTGTGCTGATTTGAATTTTACAGTCTATTTCTAATCAGCATTCTAAGCTTTTTAAAAGACTTTAAAAAAAGAATAGCTCCTTTTTAAGGTGTATTTTTAATTGTTGAATAATTCAGCTCCTAGATAAAACTATTAATCAAACTCTGAGTCAGCATGTCCATTTTATGAACTCAACAAAGATATCTCTGTGATAGTCTCAAAGTCAGTAAACTTGATCATCTCTTCATCAGTCAATTCCCTACAACTCAGAAGTGTCAGTCATGCCTGAGACTCTTTTAATACGTCTCTCCACACATTCACTGCCTGCTTTTAATGTTCACAACATCTGCTGTCAACAAAGAAAAATAAAGGGGAATGAATTTTGATTTCCACCCTTTTATGATACAGTATTCCAGGCACATATTTGCTATTCCTGTTACGGATGGCATTTAGAAGTATGCCTTTATCAATACTTTCTTTTTGTTCAGTTTATTTGATTGTTTTCTCCTTTTCTACATCTCTTTTTTTTTTTTTTTCAAGTGGTACAGTTCTTTTTGTTTCTTGAAGAGTAGTAACTAAAACAACTTAGGTGAAGACCAAAAACAGAGTATTGCTCCTTATAGAAATAACAGTGATTGTAAAAAAGGAAGCTTCAGGTTTGAGAAACAAGGGAACCGTATGGGGAGGCGCTTATCATCTAAGCCAAGGAACCAGATCACTTGCAGATTAGATAGTGACTATGAATTGGTGGCAAAATGAATGTAATGATACTTACCTACAATTTTGCTGCAGACCTTTCCATCCGAGCACGCAGAGAGAAAGCAAGCCCTATGTCAGCAGCAGCACTCAGTCCAGCTTTCAAGACCATTGTGATGAGGCAGGTCCAAGGTCAAGCAAGAAGTCAAGTCAGCAGGTTGGGATCAGGGCCAGTATCGTGGAGGTCTGAGACTGGGCGCAGACACAGCTGCAGTGTGACTGAGTTTGGCACCAAGGGCAGGAGGTAGGCTCTCACTCCCACCTCATTCACAGCAGCTCTCAGCAGCAAAGGAACCAAACCTGGACACAGCCATCTTACTCCTTCGAGGGTGGAATGCACTCAGGGCCCTGACATATAATGCTCTCAACCCGTTTTCTTGACCTCAGGAATGAGGCTTCCTCCCAGCCTGTGGCAATCAGCAACTTAAGCAAAAACCCAATGAGCGAATACAAGAAATAAATGGAGAAAAATTAGTAAGGTAACAAGGATACAATACTAACTTGCAAGATAAGCACTGCTCACAGCTCTCACAGAGTGTTTCTGAGCACCAAAATAAAACCACAGTGCAATATGGGGAGTTTTTTGTTTGATTTTTAAAGGGACCTTCCTACAAACAGTGAAGGCCCAGATAAAAGTTCAAAAGTACTTATTTGAAGTTTTACTTGAGTCAAATGATTAATCCACAGGATATTTTATCTTCTTGGTGAGTTTGCATGGAATCTCAGTAAAAGTAATGGTCCTGCTGAAATCCCGTATATGAAACTGACTGCTCATCTGCAGAATCCCCAGATGGGTCATTTGCCCATCCCAAAATATACAGCTCACTGCAGTATCGTGCCATACTGCAAGTATAGTCCATGGACTAACAAAATCCTGATGCTTCTGCAGTAAGGAAAAAAAGCTGTAAAAAAGCTATATTTAGATTACTGAACAAATGGGCATAGTGACACAAGCACATAAAGCCATACCAGGTCACCTCATTGTTTGAGAAGAGAGTTAGAATAATTGGTTTCCAAGATCTTTTGGAAGTTTTACAATTGAAGTTATATGTCATTTGTTATGTAGTTTGGAATTCTCATAAAGTGCACAAGGTTTTTCTATTGTCACTTGTTTATCATGATTTGTCCATTCAGTTATGAAGTATTCAGTGTCATTTATGTCTTTTCAAGTTCATTCTGCATGTCTGTAAATTATAATCCTTTATTAGGGTTGGCAATGAGCTGGAATTTCACTAATGACTTCAAAAATGATATGTCTACACTTCCAACTTCTTCATATAAGAGCCAAATTTGGAAAATTAATTCTTCTTTACATCAGCTGTCTGTGCCAGAAGACAGTTGAACAAATGCTAGTGTGGGGAGAACAGAACAAAGAACAGGAAAGTGGAGAGCTGGGACTGAAATTAATTTGATTGTCAGTCTCAGAAGGGAGCACTTTTATGACGCTAGACTGCTGCATGCCAAGAATGATTAAAAATAATTTTAATTGAAAGGTCTTAAACCCGGACAGAAACCAGAAGTATCCACCAGTGTTTATTGCCTAACTCTAAGAGGAAACTGAGATTTAGGACCACATTTTCTCAAAGCGTATTTTCTACTAGATTGAGCTGAACGTGTAGAACGTCAACTGGCACCCATGAAAAATTACATCTCTAACACAAAGATGATAGGAAGATGCCTTTAAGGAGTCAGAAATACTAGTTTAAACTCTTAGTCCTAGATCTACACTGATATACTTTGTAACAGCAAGTCAGATAGTGCTCTTTATAGTGCAGCTCTCAAACAGAAGCCATGGAACCTTCCTCCTGACAAACAATAAAATATGCCCTGTCATATTTATCTTTACTTTTTTTTTTTCCATTTCACTTTGTACTTTTGTATGCAATCAAGCAAATTCACAGAAAGTCTTCTATCAAGAACTGTTTTTCAGTTTTCAACTTTACTGTTGAAAGCCAGAAACATAGATGATGAGAAGAGCGGCTTTGTAAGGATGGTATACTTTGCATGCAAACTTGTGGTTGGTGTTCAGGCAATGTAAAAATCCAGTTGGATGGAAGAATGTCTCATTTCATATTAGACAATATTAAATCCCTACCAATTTGAAGATATACTTTCTTGTTTCTTAAATGGTGTGAAACCTTAGCTATAGCCCATAGCTGTAACCCTGTTTGTTTTTCACTGGCAATGTCACCTTTTGTTATTCTGAGAGGTTTGGAGAAGGCTGAGGTACTCAATGACTTTTTTGCCTTGGTCTTCACTGGCAAGGGCTTTAACCACATGGCCCAACTTGCAGAAGGCAAAGGCAGGGGCTGTGAGAATGAAGAACTGTCCAACGTAGTTTAAGATCAAGTATGAGACAATCTAAGGAATGTGAAAGTACACCAGTCCATGGGACCTGACGAAATCCATCTGCAGGAACTGAGGGAACTGGCAAATGAAGTTGCTAAGCCACTTTCCATTACATTTGAAAAGTTGAGACATTCTGGTCAACTTGCTGCTGACTGGAAAAAGAGAAACATAACCCCATTTTTAAAAAGGGAAGGAAAGAAGACCCAAGGAACAACAGGACAGTCTGTCTCACCTCTGTGCCTGGCAAGATCATGGAGCAGATCCTCCTGGAAACCATGCTTAGGCACATGGAAAATAAGGAGGTGATTAGTGACAGCCAACATGGCTTCAACAAGGGCAAGTCATGCCTGACAAACTTGGTGACCTTCTATGACAGGGTTACAGCATCAGTGGATAAGGGGAGATCAACAAATATCATCTACCTGGAGTTATGCAAAGTATTTGACACTGTCCCACATGACATCCTTGTCTCTAAATTGGATTTGGTGGATGGACCACTCAGTGCATAAGGAATTGGCTGGACTGTTGCACTCAAAGTGTTGCAGTCAACAGCTCCATGTCCAAGTGGCGAGCAGTGGTATTCTTCAGGGGTCAGTGCTGGGACCGGTGCTGTTTAACATTTTTGTCAGTGACATAGGCAGTGGGATTCTGTGCACCCTCAGCAAGTTTACTGATGACATGAAGCTGTGTCGTGTGGTTGGCAGGCTGGAGGAAAGGGATGCCACCTGGAGGGTCCTTGACAGGCTTGAGAGGTGGGCCCATTTCAACTCCGTGAAGTTCAACCAGGCCAAGAGCAAAGTCCTTCACGTGGATCAGGGCAATCCCATGCACAAATACAGTTTGTGCAGAGAATGGATTGAGAGCAGCCCTGAGGAGAAGGAGCTGGGGGTGTTGGTGGATAAGAAGCTCAACGTGACCTGGCAATGCATGCTTGTAGCCCAGAAGGCCAACTGCGTCCTGGGCTATATCAAAAGAAGCGTGGCCAGCAGGTCAAAGGAGGTGATTCTGCCCCTCTACTCCACTCTCATGAACCCCCACATGGAGTACTGCATTCAACTTTGGAGTCCTCAGCACAAGAATGATGTGGACCTGTTGGAGTGGGTCCAGAGGAGGTCCACTAAGATGATGAGAGGGTTAGAGCACCTCTCCTGTGAAGACAGGCTGAGACAGTTGGGGTTGTTCAGCCTGGAGAAGAGAAAGCTCCAGGGAGACCTTATAGCGGCCTTCCAGTACCTTTAGGTCCCCTTTAGGGGGCCTATGAGAAAGCTGGAGAGGGACTTTTTACAAGGGCATGTAGTGATAGGAGGGGAGGTAATGGCTTCAAACTTGAAGAGATTTAGATTAAATATCAGGAAGAAGTTCTTCACTGTGAGAATGGTGAGGGACTAGAACAGGTTGTGCAAAGAAGTTGTGGGTGCCCCATCCCTGGAAGTGTACAATACCAGGCTGGATGGGGCTTTGAGCAGCCTGGTCTAGTGGAAGGTGTCCCTGCCCATGGTAAGGGGTTGGAACTAGGTGATTTCTAAGGTCCCTTCCAACCTAAACCATTCTATGATTCTGTTTCTTTGGTAATCAGACAATCCCAGTCCCCACGACTTCAGAATGTCCTGATCCTTTCGAAGTGAAGCCTGAACGAGTGCATGACGCTTTTCAGTTAATTTTACCCCAGGCAGGTTTGGAGAATAATCATAGGTGTATCATAGGGTAATCCCTGCAGATTGTCAATCTTTAGTCCTTTCTGTATTAAATTAATTTTTAAAACTATCTGAAATATTTTAATATTGGTTTGGCTGACTTACACTTTCTTCAGTCTCTATTTTTATCACTTTTAACAAAAGGATTACAATTTTCAGGCTTGAACACTCAAAGCTAGCCTGATAAATGGTTCCAGAAAGTTCACTTGTCAGATTCAAAACTGAAAAGAGAACTAATTTTGAAGAAAATTTCAGCTAAGCACCTTACAGTGACTAAATGGTTTTGTGGTTGGGTTGGTTTGTTGTTTTTTTTTTTACGTCTTACTGTTTTACGCACTTTCCTTCTGAGAATTTTAAATAGCCTTATGGATGTGCATTAGACAAATATTTATGAGTGAGTACATATTGCTGCCTCTCATTTATAACAACTAATCTACAGAATTGTAACAAAAGTTGGGACAGCAATAATAGACTAAACCCCCTGACAAATTAAACACAGAAAATGGGGAAAAAAGAGTGAAGGTTATTATCAAAAAAATCAAGACTTTGTTATTTCATGAATGAGAATCCTGGAGTTAGTCCACTCCAAAAAGTCTATGGAGATCCTTGGGCTTTAAGATTTAAGGTTTTATGTTTATTTTATACCATTTCAGAGATCAAGTATTGTAAGTGTGGGTAAATGGCTATAGTCAGATCCAAACCTCAGAAAAATGGTGGAATTAATTTTTATTATTAATGCATTTGATGGGCATAATAGACCTTTATAGACTGTAAAAATCATCAGCCCTTTAGACACAAATTTCCCTCAATGAAGTCAAAGGAACGATTTAACATATGTCGTGACAGGATCAGTGTTGGAACATTACTTTATAATCCAGATAGCAATTTTTTAAAAAGTATTAAAAAAAGAGATTTAATTAAAAGATTATTAAAAAGATTTAATAACCAAAAAAGCCCTGAAAGCTACAAAATCTTCACAGAACATAGTACACGTTCCAACAAAGTTAACCCTCCTGTCTCTCTGCCATGGAGTGTTACTTTCCCCTTTTCCTCTAGTCATAGCAGAATTTGGCAAAAGCATTTTATAAAAGAACCATATACTCTGGTCTCCTTGGGTGCTGTCAGACTATGCCGAAGCTATTTCATGGTCAGTGTAACAAAAGACTGGCTGAGAACTTAAGATCCCTTATAAGCTCTTTCTTGTTGTAATTACTCGTTACATTGCACTACATCTTCCTCTTGTGAGCATCTGCTTCATAAACTACTCTGAAGAAACCAAATCAAATATGATATATTATTCAGGTAGATGAAAAAAGCCTCTAGCCCAAAGACACTTCTCTTTGGTCTTTGCAGTCCTTGGCAAAATAAAATTGGATGCTGCTGATGAGCTAACGAGATGGAAGTAACACTGTTAATGATCACAGATTAATGAAATGAGAATCTGATTGTGATTACATGTTCCTGCAGCTGGTGTATAAGTTAGGTTCTGCTCCTTTCTCTCCTTAGGAGAAAAAAAGACTGGTTTGTCCACAGCTGCTATTTCACTGGGTATGCTAGAAGTTTTGTATATAATGTTTCCCCAGGTGGATTGAATACTGATGTTTCTGCCACCCTTTTAGAACTTCCTTCTGCTTCTACAGATCTACTCATCTGTATTGTCTGCTGCTTGTTATCAATTACTTTTTTTTTTTCCTTTGACTGAAGTACTTAATTTTCTATAGCTGCAGTGTTTGCTGTTTCTATATTGCTTGCCTACAGCCTTGGCAATTTTAATAGCTTTCCATTCCTCTAGTGTTTCCACCAAACCATATTTTCAACAGACCACTCTGCTCACACTAAGCCTTAGGATGTGGGGATTTTTTTCTATGTTAAAGGAAGGAGCATAGGTTTTCCCATGGCTTTTGTTTTTTCCAAGATGTTTATAAAAACTCTTGCTAAAGGCAGATAAACCTCTACAGCTCACACCAATAATCTTATCACTCACTTTCTTTTAGATATTTGTCATAATTACAGTGCTAACTGTTACTAGTTGAAACCATGATGTCATAAACTTTGTATTTCCTAAATTTGTCTTAATTCCAAATAGGCTTGATTATAAAACTGGCAAAAAAAAGATCTATTTCTTTTGAAACGTCCCTTCTGTCCAAGCTTCATAAAAACTGCCTCTTGACAGAAATCACTTTGGAACATATGAAATTTATGTCTCTAAAAAGTCTGAGAAAGGAACAGGGAAACATCCTTTGTGATGTCAGTCCCCCGGGGGTAAAATAAACAAGGTCATATCTTGGAAATAAGCCTTTTTCCCCAAAAGTGGTTTGTAGGCTCTAAGAAAATGTGTAAGATCTCATCCAATTCCTCTATCCTACACTAGTCAGTTAACTTGTTCCCCTTTATATTCTAGGCTTCTTTTCTGTCATCAGTTTCAGTGAACTCAATGTCAGAATGTTTATCGTAACCTCATTGAGGGGGAGAATCAGATTCTAAAAAACTGATTTCTGGAAATTAGAAGTCTGTAGAAGGAAAAAGAGGAATTTCAATGTGCTCTGAATTTGTAAAATTTTCATTCCGTACATCCATGAAAATTCTCTTTGCCCTTACTGGAAACCTACTGGCTTTGCAGATTACAGGGGCTTTGATGGTCCTTTAGTCTGATCCAGTCTGCTACATCTTCCATCCTTAAAACTATCAAAAATCAGTCTAACAGGATCCAATGTAGATATCCAAAGGCATTTTGGATAAAAATTCCTTCAGATTCTGAACAAGTGTGTTCATATAGTAGGTCGTGAGTGCCTTAGGATTGGTGTTAAATTTATCTCAATTTATCTCAATTTGATGATAGTCACCAAAGCAAATTTGTTTGAGATTTTGAGGTGTGCTTTTTTAAATTAAAGTTATCTTCAAAAAAGAATTGTTTCAACTCAAGTGTGTCTTTCTGAAGTTTTTCATGTTGGCAACGGGCAAACAGAGATATTGTTTATCACTAGACATTAAAAAAAATCATATCCATTTTCCCTTATTGTTTGCTATTTGATAAAGTAGCTAATTACCTCTATGAAGCTTTGCTGTCAATACTACAGCTCTTAGGGAAGTCTGTAAATGTTAATTTCTTCTACCACAGGCAAGTCATTATTGTGCTTCTGAGTTCAACCTTTTCTCTACTAAAGATTTAAACCATTCCAGAAGTTCACTTGTGGCTGCATGGAAGCCAGACATAACTCTGAGGAAAATGAAAACCTTGTATAATATCTGGGGTTTATGCTTTAGCTACTAGTTCCTTTAACTCATCTTCTTACTGGTTTATTTTTCCTTTCATTGTGTTTTGAGGATAGGCAAAAAGAAAATAATACCCATAAACTTCACACTTGTTCCCTTTGCCTGTCCTATTTTGTTAACACAATTAATCTCTGCATGAATTTCTACCCTGCGTAAGAGGTGCATTTATGCATTCACGAGCAAAACTTAATGAGACTTTAGTTAATTCTTTTTTCCTTAGTTGTGATGATGAATGCCAATTAACTTCCTCATGTTCAATAACTTTACAGTATTATGTCTGTTCAGAATTAATGTTTTCAGAACTTTTAGACATCTCGAATACAAAAGTAAAAATAATTTCCAAAATACTGTAGGAGGCATTGACCTTTTAATATTCCCTTTTCATAAAAATAATGTACAGAAGGATTTTCTTATAGGCTAACATAATGCTTTCTGAAAGATACTAAAAGCCCAGTGACAAGCCTAACATGAACATCATAGAATACTGTCCCTGAAAGTGAAACTTAACTTTCTCTGAAGAAGTATACAATTTTATGACTAGTGATGTCCAAATGGCCCATTTACTTAGTGTGTTTTCGCTCTATACAGAATAGTTAATTTGGTTGGTGAGTAGGGCTGGTACATGCTCCCCAGCACAATTGGTATCTGTATACCAGAGTATATATTTTTTTTTAATCTGTTAACACATACAGCCCTGTGAATTGGGATATTTTAGATGAATGCATTTTGACTTTTTTCAGTTGAGTCTTCTTCTATTGCCTTATTTAAAACCTCCCTTTCTTAAACAGAGCGGCTTATTCCATGAATGTATAAGTATCTTCACAGAAGTTCTGTATAACTACCTCTTTACCCTCTTTATGAATATTTTTTTCAATTTGGAAAACCTTAGAGGAAAAAATAGTCTGAAAGTTTTCATGCATCACATGACAGTGCAATACATAATAAATTAATTTAAATTCTTTTGCCTATAGGAACAAAGAAATCTACGTAGAAGCATAAAAGAACAAAAAAAATTTAAGAAACATTGAAGTACTTCAAGGTAAAATACAACATGTCTTTCAACAGAGAAATAATCATTACAAAACTCTATAGGCTTTTCTCCTTTATTGAATCTTAATATGAAAATTAACTTATATTCCTCTGATTAAAAAAAAAAAAAGGCAGCAGAGAAATTAACAGAGAGCTTTTGATTGTGAGCATACCATGGACTTATCATGATCCAAGAGCTTATTTGCTCTCATTCTTCAATTTCCTTACAATAAGTAATTATTTTCTGGTCATTTCTCTTATTTGATTACTGCTCTACATTTTTATGAAAAGCTGTTTCTGACAAACAAAAGTAAAGCCTCATATTCACTAACTTATTACAGGTTTGGAACAGGAAAATCTATAACAAATGATTGGATCACTGTTTGAAAATTGAAGAATGGCAGAAGTTCAAAAAGGGATTCTAAAACTTCGTATTTTCACCTCTATTCTTTATCAGTGATTTTTTTCCTTCAGATTCATTTTACATCTTATCATCAACAATAAAATAAGAATTTAATATATTTTTCTGAGCAGCACATCACCTCTTACTTTTATCTATTTTCTGAAAGTAACTAAAATTTTATCTTTTATCTTTTTCTGAAGCATGAATTTTTGACCACTGCAGACAGACATGAATTTGTTGATCTTAAGTCTCATGCTGTTTGGAAACCCCTACATTACAAATACTAAACATGAGATAAGATTCTCTTACAGGATGAGAAAAAGTGACTAACATTGGCCTTCCTCTCTGTGGCAAACGCAGGAAAAAAAGTGTCCTGGTTTTCCTTATATAGTTCCTAGCTGTTTACAATATCATACTTCATTTAAATTTTTGTCCAAAGCTCAAGAAACCAGAGCCATGAAGTACAATCATTTCTGCTTCATACTAACAATGGCTGTCATATATTTCCTTGTAGACAATGTAGACATTTGGGACCTGAGAAAGTCATTCCTCATTAGTTAATCAAGATGTGGAAGATGTCACTAAGAATATTCATTTTAGTAACCACTTACTAAACAAATGTATACTTTCTTGTCTTATTTGCATGTCTGAGTGGAAAAATAAAGGAATCTGCATCTCTTTTTTTTTTTTTTATTTCAAATAGTTACTGAACAGTACTCATTAGTTCGGATAATGCAGAGCAATAAGACTAGCAATTTGGCTCTTATCAAAGTTATTTTAGCCCTTAATAAACATTCTTAGAGAAGCGATCACTCACTTCCTTAGGGGAGACTGCTGTTATTAAAAGAAATTCCATTCTAAACTGTTTGCTTATGCCTTTATGTAAGATGCTTTTGGTTAATTCCCTTTGGTGCTAAGAGAAAATTGTGTTAATTTGCAGAATGTAAAATAGAGTATTTAAAAGTTCAAATACATAAAAACTACAGCATTCTGCATACAGATCAACTTTGCTAGTATTAATATAATGACTTACTCCCTGTCATTCATCTACTGTAGAATATTATGGAAAAAGGTCAAAAAAAAGTATATTTTCCTTGCAGTCAAACACATCTGTGGTGTTAATGTTCATGCTTAAGTTAAGACAGTTGATGCTATTAAAGTCCAAGTTAATTCTGTGAAGGAACAGCCACTGAAGAGAAAATTTCAAGGTTTCAATTTATCACTTTTGATCTCCTTTCTGACTAAAAGTAATCAGACTGTTGCAAGTGTTCTTGTCCTAAAGCTTAATTCATATTAAGTCATGTCTCATATGCCCAGTGCTCTCTGCATTGACTGTTTCAACTTCTGCTATCTTGCCATTAAGAAAAGTCACTAATACAAATAATATGGCTCTGGAGAAATGAATAAGAAGTCTGAACAGCAGAGATTTTCAAAAAGCTGAACTCAGTTACTGTGTAATGTGGGAGGGGGGAAGAAGGTGGGAACAAAGCAGGTGAAAACTTGCTTTACTCTTCCTGTTTTTCCAGTTCTACTTCTTATACATACTAGCAAAGACTCACAATTTCTGTATCATTTTTGTATTTATGAATTGCTTTTATAATTAGAGAAGAGTAGCACTCCTTATTGGGACAAGTTAGATGCAGTTGAGCCTGATAACTAAATCTGGCTAGCGGATTTAAACAGGCTGAGTTAGAAAAGAAAGGTTTTTTTATTCTTTATACGCAAAACAATGTTATAGGTAGGGCTGGTCTTCATTAGTTTGTGCTTAGAATTCAGGGATATTTTTTTATTCTATCTAATTCCTTTCTTAACTGTAAAAACTTAGGGTTTGGTTGTGGTAATTTATAGCGTAGGCAGGCTATTTTAATACATTACCAAAAATATCTGAAACATTGTGCTAGCTCAATCAAAGAAGTAAGTAAGCTTTAGCCTGGTGAAGCTATAATAGTGTTATTTTCCTCAGAAATAATTTTCTTCTGACAGAATAATCTTGACTTCTCATTTTCCTCTTTAATTTAGTTTAGCAGGAAATAAGATAAGCAGTAAGTTGATTTTTTTTTTTAATATGCATTATGAAGAGCAAGTTAGACAGTACTTAAGTCAGATGCTCTCAAGTCACCTAATGAAATTTAGATTTAGCATTTCTAACAATCCCAGAATCATTAGCAGTTATATTTCTGAACTAAAAAAATACTAGTTGAAAACTATTTCAAATGACTGGCACGAAAGGAAATGTACCTGTCTTACAAAAGATTTGAGGAAATCCAGACTAACTGTTTTAGCTTAATTTCCCAAAAAGAAACAGAACAAATAATCAATTTGTAAAAGCCCTCAGGAAAACAAATAATTGTCATTGGATATTTAACCAAAATGTACTGTGTCACTAGAAACTTTTACCTGACAAAGATACAACTCCTATAGGTGAGAGCAATAATAATCTTGACTTCTGTAAGGCTTTGATATTGCTGCATATAGTGTTCTTGTGAGTAAATTAAGTAGCTATGACCTAGGTAACACTAGTACAAGAGAGTTTTCCCAACAGTTGTTCTGTTATCCTCAAACAATTATTAATGGATCTTTGTCAGACTAGAAGGATGTATGCAATGGATTTCTACAAGGCCTATCCTGACACTGATAGAACACCTGTTCCATTTGAGCCTTATGAAGAGTGTAGTCTCTGTTATGAAAAAATGAGGAAAAGAGAGAAGGCAGTAGGCTGAGCTGAAACTCGTGGCTTGGGCTCTGTGTGAGGTTTGTTCATGCAGTGGCTACCATCAGCCTTCTCTATGCAGCATGGCAGGAGAAGAAAACATCCTCATCTGCTGATGACTTGCTTATTTTCTAAGAGTTCACAGGAAGGCTAAGGAAGCTGGGGGGTTTGACTTTTATGAAGGAGTGGAACAGGTCCTCCAGAAGCTACTTGTTTAGGAGGGAACAGATGGGTTGGAGTAACAAGGTCTGGAGATCACAAAGGGAATACCGAGAACGTGACTAGTATGGGTAAGAGAAGGCTAGAGGGTACAGGGAGTCATGCTAGAAAATGGGGTGCAGTGTAATCAAATGAGAAAAGGTGAGTCTAATCTAAAAAATATAATAAAACCACAAGAAATTCCAGGATGAAGAATAGAAGTATTAACTTTGCAAATGACACTACAAAGGCAAAACTGCAAACGCTCAGCAGGACAGGATTAGGATACAAAACAGTCTTGATATACCAAAAAAATGGTCTGAAAAAATTATTAGTCAATGTAAGAAAGCACTGTATGTGAATATGAATGACTTAAGCATAAGTGGGTCCAGAGGAGGGCCATAAAGATAATCAGAAAGCTGGAGCACTCCTCCTATGAAGACAGGCTGAGAGAGTCGGGCTTTTTTAGCCTAGAGAAGAGAAGGATCTGGAGAGACCTTATAGCAGCCTTCTAGTGCCTAAAGGCGGCCTACAGAAAAGACGGGGAGGGGCTCCTTAGCAGAGAGAAAAGCGATGGGACGAGACGTAATGGTTTTAAACTGAAAGAGAGTAGATTAGGCTAGATATGAGGAAGAAATTCTTTACGCTGAGGTTGGTTAGGCACTGGAACATGTTTCCCAGAGAAGCTGTGGATGCCTGGAGGTATTCAAGGCCAGGCTGGATGAGGCTTTGAGTAACCTGGTGTAGTAGAAGGTGTCCCTGCCTATGGCAGGGGGGTTGGAACTAAATGATCTTTAAGGTCCCTTCCAACCCAAACCATTCTATGTTTCTAATGCAAAGAGTTACATGTAGCAGTTCTGCAGTTATAATTAGATTGTTATTTATAAGTCATGTGAATTAAATATTCTGCTTCATTGGAAGTACTATGTCCATTTTGACCAGAAATTATCTGCATATTTGCAGGTCTCCATTTTTGACATATTAAAAAATTCAGATTTAGAAAGTTAGTTAGATTTAGAAAATTAGTTTAGAAAAAGAGAAGACCATGGCAAGACAAAAGTCTTCAAATACATTAAATGTTGCTTTAACAAAGAGGGAGATGAAGTTGTTCTGTGTTCTCTGAGAGTAGGACAAGCAAGGATGTATTTAAACTGCAGCATTACTCTGTTAAACATGGGTAAGATCTTTTTAATTATAAAAGTAGATGAGCATCAAGGTTGACTGCTATATGGATGAGGAATCTTCTATTTGGAGATTACAAGCTAAAGGTCTAGCTGACATCTTCCAGAAATGCTTTTTTTACCTTTTTTAGGATTTTGCCTTGGAGGCTGACTAATGACCTCTGAAAACCCCTTTCAGCTGTTCAGCCTTCAATTTCCTAATGATAAATTTAAAAGAAGCTCACAAAAGCAACCTGATAAAGAACTATTTGCTCAAAACCCCCTTATTTTTAAATGACTGGCTAGGAATGAGAGCATATATACAGTGTTTTCTGTGGATTCTGTCAGGATAAGTTTCATTTTCAGAGTACTCTGTGCCACATTACCAAGTTTTCATTCAAAAGGATTTTCTATTCTTTGGCCTATGGAGGCTGTTAACATAAAATTAGCTTTTACATTTGTTGGGGTGTCTAATTAGCCTGCAATCAAATTCTCTCAAGAAACAGAGAAGTTGAACAAACTACACATAAAAGTCTTCTAAAGTCAAAACTGGTCTACATTGTCTTATTTTCTGTCATCAATAAAGAATTTATTAGTCACACAGTGGGTTTAATTACATTAATGCTTAATTTGTTCTTTAGTCAGTATTTGGAACAGATTTTCTTTTTCCTGCTGTTCTTGACATTTAGATGATGGCAATATTAACAAAAGACAACTGAGAGCAAAGAAGGACATAACACATGGTATCTCTGAATTTGCGTCTTCAGAATGTATGTTCTTCCAAGTCATAAAACACAGAACGTAACTTACACACACCTACTGGAGGAATTGCTG
This sequence comes from Vanellus vanellus, assembly GCF_965231255.1. Classification (NCBI taxonomy): domain Eukaryota; kingdom Metazoa; phylum Chordata; class Aves; order Charadriiformes; family Charadriidae; genus Vanellus; species Vanellus vanellus. Next base: position 23,223,655 of record NC_138911.1, on the reverse strand, counting down.
TGATTTATTATACTGGAGGAATTGCTGTGATTTATTAGGCAGCTTGAAATACCTGATTCTATTTACCATTATTTGGTACCCAAACATTTTTATAATTTTATTTTCACTTTCAGTTCACCTACGCAGACTCAAATAACTACACAAACACAACTGTTTATAGCCTTCACTTTGATGCCAATGTACTGAGTGCTTCAGTTTACATCTGCTGTTTTGTGCCCTCAGTCAGCTGCTCAGTGGTAGGGTGCCTCCTACTCCATGTCTTTGGTCTCATCGTTTACAAACACAGAGATAAATGTTATGTATATCAGTTGATTTAAATGCTTCCTGTTTCATTTGTCTAGGTTTTTCTTGTCAGAAGAGAGTTAGCTATTGATGCCAAATGCAATAGAATACAAGACTAAATGCAAGCACTGGAAGTGTATTTCACCTTAAGAATAGTAAAATAATGCTTCACCCAGATGTAATATGGACACACACTTAAACACAAAGGACAGTTGTGATCAGTTCTTCACACCTGAATTTCAACACATAAGCACAATTTATGCTTTTTGTTGATGACCCTGCCTATGCTATCAGCTGTGGACAATGTTCTTAAGCTCTTGCACAATTCTGTATGTGGTTGGGTTATGTCACCCCAATTAGATGTTTCCTTTCCATTCTGAGATATATAGTTTTCTCCAAATAGGAGTTTCTTGTTTTTTCTCAACACTCTTCAGGATATGCCATTCTGAGGATATACCATTCTGATAGTATAACTAAAGACTTCATTAAACAACAAAGTCACATTTTATATTCTCTATTCTAAAGCTAGTCCCTCTCCCACTTGAATTGAAAGTTATTCTTGAGTGGACATCTGTGTCTATAGATACAGGGTCTCTGAGTTCAATCTGTTCGTTTCACATACAGAGGGTTAAAACCACATATGGATATAATATTTCTGCAACTTTTTTGTTATTAACATTTTAACACCTATCTAATTACAGTAGTGTTGATGCTTATTAAGCCTGTTTACTCATATTTGCTTCTGATTCTATTCAGACTACACTATTTTTGATTACATATCAAACAGAACATTTTGTTCTTTACAGTTATGAAGTCTAGGAAACAAATGGTATCTGCCTATCTGCCATCCCCATCTATCTGGTTCTCCATGCAGTGCCAATGAAATATTCTGACAACAATTATATCATAGATTCTAAACAGTGGAAGCACCTACTAAGAAAGATGTGGGGCTTCATTCAGAACTGTTGTTATTCCCAGAATTGTATGAATAAAATGATAAATGTCATTACAGAAACGCAGTCATTAGGCATATCTTTGGTCTGTGCAAAAAGAATGGGATACATTTTATTCATTGGTGTTGTTCAAATGATAAAAAAGTTTGAATATATAGTTGAAATGCAGAAAGTCTAGGTACAGAGACACTGTTTTTGAAATAAAGAGGTCAGAAGAGTTTTAAAATTAAACTGAGTTGACAGCCATCACTTTTAACAAAATAGCCCTTCTTTGTATCTCTCCAGGACATGCAATTTGGAAAGAATTCCCCACCTATTGAATCATGAATTACAGTAGAACTGAAGTTTGCCTGTGGCACTATTTCAGTCGAAAACCTACCACTGCACTCGTTGTTTAGCTTTATGGAGAGAGTCACAGTATGATTTTTAACCTTGGTATATTTTTATTAATTAGGAATATGAAATATCTAAAGAAACAGAAACACCCTCTTACATCAGGATCTTATTCTAGGCCTGGTTCTCTTGTGAAAGACAAGCATCATTCCAGCATTACAGACTAAAAAATGTTATCTAGACATTCTTGAAGACAGTAGCTCAGAATCAGAGAGGAAAAATAAAAGGTCGTTGGTTATACTGCAAAAATTTTATGAGATCCTAGCAGCATAATCCTAGTTTGTCAGTAAGAATATACAACTTTTAGAAAGCAAATTCAGTTTATAGCTAATGGTCTGAGTATCGTGTATAAGATTTGATTGTGAGCAGCCAAGATATAATTTAAACAGAAGGTATTCCCAGTAGTTAAAATAATTCATTTCCTCTAAATGGAGAGCAAAGATGACCACCGTTGCAGCATATTGTTAGCAGCAATTCTAGAAAAAAAAAAAAAAAACAAAAAACAAAAAAAAAAACACTTTTTCAAGAAAGAACTGTTCAAATGTGGCAGTTATTACATAAAAAAGTAAAACACAGATGGAATCAGTAAATGCCACACGGAGTGTGATAGTAAGTATGAACTGTCCAGATGTTATTGTTGAAACAAGAAGCTGATATGGCCATAGTGGTAACTGAGGTTTACATATCCCAAAGCATGTCCTGGGCTATTCCATACCAGGAATGGCTCCACGAGAAACTCTTGTACTCTGCATAAGCCTCATCACCTGTCTGTAACTGGGAGGGGCAAATGCCGATGCTTGAATAAAGTGATAAACCTCTCTAACTTCATACCTCCCTAATCAGAGAAAACTTCAGTAACTCCTGTGACCCCAACAAGCAATGAATTTCTGCACACTGAGTTAGTGCTTCCAGTGATACCCAAGAGAAATGTGTACGTGCACCCCTTGGATATGTGGATTTGTGATTCAAAGAACCGCTATCTCTGCTATTGCAAAGGTACTGCTTGTGAAAACTACTGCCTCTTGACATCTGCTGTTTACTTTCATGTTTTGTGAGAAAACAATAATCTCATCTGCCTCTTCCCAACTTAACATGAAGTACCAAAGAAGTAATAGTCTTGGGTACCTCTGTTGGATTCCTCCATTTTAACGTTTGAAAACTACATAGACCAAAAATACAGCTGCCACAAATGAATAAATGTGTATCCCTCTATATAAGCATACATAGAATATCAATAATGGGATTAGAGATTGCCGTGATGGAAGGGTTTAGAAGATTGATTAAGCCAGATTTAAACTTTAAACAACACTGGCCTAGACTGATGTTGCTTAGCAACTTACTTTGTGCTAATGGTTAGTTCTTATACAGTAAGATCTTAACACTTAACTAAATCAGTTGTGACTATACAGTACCAGTAGATAGTACCACTATACAGTACCACTAGATAGTTAGTGCAGGTGGCTGAGGTCCTTAATGCCCTCCGTCCCTGAGGTCAAGGTGACCTGACTCCAGAGCTCTTCCCAAAGTAAAGCCAGAGCTGAAGAGAGTGACTTCCCTTTCTACCTATCTTTCCTTGCTCTCAACTGGTGTTTTTATATTGCTTTCCTCCCTCCCAAAAGGAGGACGCTGTGCATTCCCGATGCTGCTTATGTCCTTTCTGGTTTTGTCAGTTGCCCTTGTGTGTTCATCAGAATGTCCTGCTCGTTCGCAGTCCCCCGAGTTTGTTTTGTTCTTTATTCTTGACCTTGAAAATTGTGTTACTTGTACTGCTGTTTACATGTTTCCCTATGCCATCTGAGTGCAGCTACACAAGTCTTTGCCTGCCTTCTTTGGAGGTCATACTACTCACATCGTTATGCAAAATGCTTATACATTGTGCATGGCGATGCAATCACAGTATTACAAAATATGTTTGTTGCGGTATTTTTGTATGTTTATAATTAGGTTCAAGACAAGCTAATATTGATTCTACCCCGATTAATGCAATTCTCAGGTATAGCCATTACAGGCCTCTGTTTTCACTACTCAGCTGTAAAAATAGGCTGCTTATTGGACAGAGATGTATTTGCTGCTTATAAGAAAAAGTTATTCTGTGTGGGGATCTGCGTTTATATTATCTGTGAACAGCTGCAGAGCTCCTTTAACAGCTTAGAAGCCACATATTTTACTCTTAATAAATGAATTGAATAATAGTACGGTGCAGAAATCAATACTAGAATACCAGTCCTTAGTCCTTAATGCCACTGATTTCATAGTATTCCAGTTCATGATGGCTGATGATCCTGGGTAAAATAATGATATTCTGCCAGTCTTTGGTGAACAAAATACTTTGTGTCTTCACAGTTAATAGTAATAGTATAGGTGGTGCAAAACCCATCACAGGCTGTATCCCAGATGCAGAACTTCCTTCAGAAATAGAAAATGGGGTCTACTAAATCTATAATATGATTCTGCTCATTTAGAGTATACCTCTCCAAAGTATATCAGTAACCAACAGATCTCACCAATGCCCTCTTGCTTTTGGTGAGGCATTCAGAGACATCTGTTTAGTATAGTCTTTTTAACAAGATTCCATGGGACTAAATCTCAAATCTACTGGAAACATTAGGGTGATATTTCTGGCAAGGAGAATTTCTTTGAGTAGTATCATACACAGCTTGTTAACTTTTCTGAAGTACTATCCTGATGATGTGGGTATAGCATGCACTTTTAGATTCAGTTTCTGAGTCATGTCTGAAACACTTCTGGCTCTTCTGGGAGTGTTTTCCTTGGCTCATTTGGCCATATTTGTTCAAGGGAAATTGTCCCTAACTTTACAAATTTTGTGGTTCACTTCACAGTCAATGGAATCCATCTAGGTAGGAAAAAAGATTCACATTTCCCGTCACTGTGAAGACACTTGGGTGGTTTTTTTTCTGAAAAGTTTCATTGCAAGGTCATGGAGGTTGAAATAAAAAAAAAAAAGTTTATTGGTTCATTATGAGACTTAAGATACCAAAGAAACCTATGTCAGTGGTTTCTAAGTAGGTGATGGCATCCACATTCCTCCTGCAAGCAATCTTCAAAGGGGAGTAGATTATATTTCTATTCCCATAATAACATCGCCAATCTCATATGCCTGAGACATGATAACTTATTTCAGATGCATTCGGAATACATAACTTGAATGCCTGTGAGACTCTGTGCAGGGGTACCCACTAGTATAAAGTCCTGACATGGCATGACGTGTTGCCTCAACCCCACTTCTAAAGTCAGCGTAGTCCTGGCTCTAAGTCTGGTTTTGAAAATAGCCTTAAAACTGGTCTCATCAGATTGAGTTTCCTTATGCAAAATTATTTACTAACAGCCCAGAAAAAGACAAAAATATTTATTCAGTAAGATGGGTTTTATCCCTCATTTCTGCTGCACGGTCTTAGCACACACAGGTGCACATTTCTGGGGAGCAGAAAAAATATTTAAGACAGTCTGTGCAGCAAACATAGGTTTATTAGCCTGAAGCCATTTCTTATACTTTTTCACATGCATTAAAACTATCTAACTGTGCATTGATTATCAAGGGCAAAGTTAGAGGACAGCTATATTTAATGTACTACCAGCACTTTGATTTCTGTCTTTCTGTTTCATGTTGATTAGACTGGTAAGGAAAGCTGCAGCTTTTTATTAAATTTAGAGAATGTCAGTCAAATAAAAGGTGTTTTATGAGCTTCCTGTGTGAAAAGAACATAAATGGGAACATTAGATTTAAAAGAAAAAAAGATGACAAGAAACTGCTCATCTCTAACCGTTTGATATCGTCTGCAGTTTAGAACTGGAATATATATGTTTCAGATAAAAAGAGCACCTTTTATTGCCTTTACCCTAAGCCATGGAACTTTACATACAAATATATAGCAAATTTTGAGTCCTTAGAGAAAAAGTTTTAACCAGTCTCCAAAAGGGCTTGGTTACTCTCTCTTTTGATACGTAAGCAGATATGAACATAGCTAACCTTGAATATGAATTAGTATATTTGGCTCTAGAGTAAAATATTTGTGATACCACCATTGGCTGACAGGCTGATAGTGCTGAGTTATCTCATCATCCTTTAGACTCTAGTCAAGGCCATTTTCAATAGTCTTTGATAACAGATTTTATGCCAATACTGATATTCCAACATAACTAGATATTCCTAGACTAAATTCAGAGGAATAAAGTTCCCAATGAACAGGAGACCATTTGTGTCATCACTGTGTATGGCTATATTAGCAAGCAGTAGGTCAAAAAGGAGAAGGAGGAGAAGGCCTGTAGAGTGTTATTAAGGAGGATTGTATGTGTCATGAGGGAGAAGGGAGCCTGCTTTAGATTAGTTTTACTCTGGTCCCAGCGACTGAACATGGATTAATTACTGAAGTGCATCAGGTGTGTACTGTGTGTACATCTTTCAGTTTAGTTTCACCCAAAAGAAATACAGCTTGTATGCTCCGAAGCTATTCTGTGACTGGGCTCAATCAGGTTTGTTTCAAAATTGCACCCTTGATTCTCACTAAAACCCTAATATACAAATTGCACTGGTTTAGTTTATGAAAGAAGATTCAGCTTCACTTGTCCCTAAACACAGCATACAGACAATTTATCCAAACAAAAACTCCACTTGCTTATTTTACTAATTGCCATAAGCTGAATTGGAGAGATCATCTTTGTAACAAGTATAATCTGGGGCTCATATTCATAGTTACAATGGCAGGCTACAAAGCTCTTCAATTTTAATTTTCTGCTGCAACTTCAAATTAAGCTGGAAGACGCCATAGTAGCGTTTGATGTCTCTTTTACTCAATAGTTTAAAAACTAAATAGGGTAAGCAAACTTTCTCTCACCTATCAACCCTCCTTATAGTTCACCAGATCAAATTTAGTTACACAAGGTACAGTGAACTTGTATTGCACAAAGGCCCTTGGCAGCCTTATCAAAATTTGACCTGCTCTCAGTAGGCAGTTGGAGCAGATGACCTCCATAGGTCACTCCAACCAAAATTATCCTATGATTCCGTTACTATCTTCTTAGTGCTGGCTGATTTGGCATTAATTGGGTGTTTTCAACATTTTGAGTTTTTATCAAATCAGATCTTTCATCTAGTACTAAATTAACTGAATAACATTTATAACAATGGATTTTACTTTCTCAAATTATCTCTGGAAAATTCAGGACTGTTAATGAGTAGAGAATTAACTCTCTCATACCTTGACAATTAAGAAGAGATAAATATTATTAACTATGAACCTTCTGTACCAATATCTGCCTACCATACTAATGAAAAGTTTTGGAGTAGGAGAAACCTATAAACTGAATTTGTTACTTACTAAAGGTTTGTTTTTCAATGTATGTCACTACTAAAAAAAAACTTACAATTTTGTTTTCAAGAATCTTTACTCATCAATATAACTTCCCCCTTGCCCCCTTCTCCCTCCCCTCATTAATTTGCAGGAAAATAAAGCCATTTGTCCTTTGTCCTTTATAGAATCACGGAATGGTTTGGGCTGGAAGGGACCTTAAACATCATCTAGTTCCAATCCCCCTGCCATGGCCAAGGACACCTCCCACTAGAACAGGTTACTCAAAGCCCAATCCAGCCTGGTCTTGAACACTTCCAGGGATGGGGCATCGGCAGCTTCCCTGGGCAACCTGTTCCGGTGTATCACCACTCTCATAATGAAAAATTTCTTCCTAATATCTAATCTAAATCTACCATCTTTCAGTTTAAAACCATTACTCATCCTATCACTACATTCTCTGATAAAAAGTCCCTTCATGTCTTTCCTGTAAGCCCCCTTTAGGTACTGGAAGGCTGCTGTAAGGTCTTCTTGGAGCCTTCTCTTCTCTGGGCTGAACAACCCCAACTCTCTCAGCCTGTCTTCACATGAGAGGTGCTCCAGCCCTCTGATCATCTTTGTGGCCCTCCTCTAGACCCACTCAACCAAGTCCATGTCTTTCTTATGCTGGGAACACCAGAGATGGACAGAGTACTCCAGGTGGTGTCTCACCAGAGCAGAGTAGGGGGGCAGAATCACCTCCCTCAACCTGCTGGCCACACTTCCTTTGATGCAGCCCAGGATGCAATTGGCTTTCAGGGCTGTGAGTGCACATTGCTGGCTCATATTCAGTTTTTCATCCACCAGTACCCCCAAGTCCTTCTCCTCAGGGCTGCTCTCAATCCATTCTCCACCCAGCCTGTATTTGTGCTTGGGATTGCCCTGACCCACATGCAGGACCTTGCACGTGGACCCACCTCTATAACCTGTCAAGGGCGCTGGATGGCATCCCTTCTCTCTAGAGTATCATTTATGGGACAAAACTAGGACTTGAACTCAGACTCTTGATTCTTCATCCTTCAGGTTATCTTATTCCCTAAGCATATAAGATGAAAACAAAAATAAACAAATTTCTTCTCTGTAAAGCCCATATAAACATTTCTGCATGCTAATGGCTGCTGAGAAATGAGGAAAACAGTCCTTTTCACTAACAAGAAGCAAGAACATAGAGCAATAGAAAGGGAAGGAATACATTCAGGCAAACCAGTCGTTTTGCCTAGCCGTCATAGATAGATAGGTAACGCAGCACCAGGTGTTGATGATTTACTAATCATGTTTCGGTTGTGAAAAATTATATACAATTATCAGGAAAGTGTTTACTATAATTGCAGCTTTAGCTTCATAGTCTTCATGTCTGTCCCAGAAAAGCTAAACACAGTGATGAATTTTCACAGCTTTTCACATTTCTGCAGCGACACATCTAATATGCTTACAGGTGTAATAAGCAACCAAGCAACTGGAATGGTTTGAAATTTGCTAACCCAGACATTGTGTAGATCACTTCAGGCTTGCAATTGCAGTTAGTTAGCCCTGGTTTGATTTAGAGCATTGCCGTTTCCAATAGGTTGCTTGTACAGTTCCTCTGTCATTATTTTTATTTCTTTGTTTTCTTCTGACTCACCTTTTGAATTTCATCCTGGGAAAACTGATTCACAACCATTCATTCACTTGAAATGTCTATTTAAAAGTGGATATTTTCTGTTGGAGTTTGAGGTATTTTTCAAAATTTATTTTTTTAGTGTGGTTAGACATGCTTAATTATTTACAGGATCTTTTTTTTTTCTCAATTTATCCATGTTTTAAAAGGAATAGTGTCTTCTTGCTCCATTGAGACCTTAAAAGAGCCCTCATTGGTATGGGCTGACCTTTTAGGGTACTATTTTGATTGTCGTGACAAACAGGTATCTTTGCTGAAGCATCCATATTGTATTTTCCACTGAAAAATAACACCTGAAATATGTTATTTCTCATATCCATCTGATAAGAACTTTACTGTTACCCATACATTATATGTAAATAGCTCAAGCTAGTGGATCAAAAGGTATTTGAAGTGTAGCAGCCATTTAGAGATTCAAATGTGACTTTAAAATAGTTTTGAAATGCAGTCTCATTTTGAATCTAAAACATGTCATCTTCTACCTGTAAGCACAAATAATTCTGCTGTTTGGAGTTTTTTTTACTCTCTGAGACATTTAAATAGATACCTAATTTAAGTCAGGTGCGCCTTCTAAGTTGCAGAAAACACAATACCTCACTAACTTACCTCTTGGAGTTGTGAAGGAATAAAATGGATGATTGGATGAAGCTCATTCTTAATGCTTATTGAATGAAGGATTACCGATCTCCTTCATCTAATTCTTTGTTGTTAACATCGATTTCTGAGCATATGCTAAATAAGCTTTCTCAATAAACTCAGCAGTGAAGTATGAGAATTTTTGTTTAATATAACAATATATACAAAGCTTGATCTGCTTAAAGAAATAAGCTGGTTTTTTCAAAGTTTAGATTTTATTTTTATGCTGTTAATGACAGCGTGGCTGCATTTTGATGATTTTGAGCTCTGTGTATGTGTGAAATTATTCAGAATAATTATACATTTTTAAACTGTTGCCTGTCTTATTCTGTAAGAACTAGTGATTTGACTCTTGCATTTCCCAGTCATTTGAGTAGCAGTAAAAGTAACATCTATGCAAAGTGTTTCAGAGGGGAATCTATTTGGGCTTCAGCAGTGACAAAAGGAGATGTTTTCAGAGTAAAACCCTAGTTACTACTAAGAACAGAATTTCACTGTAGATTACAGTGATCAGGAAATTCAAATACTTTATCTGATGTTATTTTTCTTTATAATGTGAAACCAGCCACAGTAATTATATTAAATGGTATAAATTTATGCTTACATGTTTTGCAAAGGAAGAAATATGGGGCAAGTTTTCCTTCCTATAATCTTCAGAGTCAGACTCTATCTACTACGGAAGGGTAGACAGAATCTGACTCTTTCAGTGTTAATAAAACAGTATCACCAAAGTGAATACAGATTAAGTCAGAGTTGGAAGGAACTTTAGCTTAACTTCTATAGCTTTATCTATAAATATGCATTTAAGTTAAAATAACTCATTGCAAAAAGATAAATAGGTATTGAATATAGAAAAAGACTAATATGGGATGATATGGTTCTTAATTCTGCACCTGATTACAAGTATCACTGTCATCAAATACTCTCTTTCGCAGGTTTCAGTTAAGCCCTGTAATGTACTTATCTGGTTGTGTGGAACACAAACTGCCTCATAAGATGCTACCATACATTCTGCACTTACGTGTTACATGGAGGTTACATCTTTTCAGTTGCCAATTTAGGAGCAGAAGGCATAAAGTCCTAGTGGAGGAGAGAGGGGGTGGGTAAAGGAGTGGTAGATCCTCTTCTGTGTGCCCTGCCCTGCACCTAAAAATTCTTTCTCTTCTTCACCATGACACTGAGAGGGAGGAGTACAACCAGAATTACAATTTGGTATTTTTAAGATGAGAAATTATCTTCTTCCTCAGCTTAGAAACAGGTCTTCAAGCAGGAGGGCAGTGTTTACAGAAAATGTTGAAGACTGTTTGCAAGAAGAAAAATAGTGCCTTAAAAGGACCATGATTATTTGTTCTTGTTCCAAACTCTTGGTCTGCTATGACAGTTATATTTATAAGTTGGAGGAAAATATTTTTTTCTGCTCATCAACTTTTACCCAAGATCAATAGAATTTACAATTTTGTCTTAAATGCATTTAACACCAGATGATTCAGATGATTATTTTTTTCATCTTCCCACAAGTTTATCTGTTGAAATGTGTTTCCTGAATGAAGTCATCAAAACTGCAAGTGGCTTAGGTCTGCCGTTACTCAAGGCTTAGGTCTACATCACTGATCCACTGGCAAAAAAGCACTCTATTGTGGCACTTCCATTTATCACTGAATATCACTGAAGTAGAGAATTATCATGGGGCTCTGGTTGTAAGAATTTCATCTGCTCTAACTGATCTGTTTTTCCAATAAATATCTGGATATTTCTTGCCATTTAAGGTTGTGCTTGGCTGGTTCTCTCTGTTACACTGCCTATTGATGGGGTTCATTGTGTCTTGTCAGTAGTTACAGAACTTTTTAAAAACTTGAAAAATATTTTGTCTGTATTGTTTCAAAAATCTAAAGAGACTTATGAGTCAAACTTTCAGTGGGATCTGAACTGACATCTATTCACTTGATGTCTTAGAAAATACTGCAAATATATTTTTCTTTTTTTTTTTTAATGTGTGTGAAACTTTGCTTTTATTGCTAAATATATTTGCATGAAGACAGGATTTATATTGCATACTTCATTCACTCCTGCTGCCTTTTCCTCTCTGAAAGTCATAATCCTCTGAATGTGAATCCCAAACTTCTCCACTGCTAATTGTGATGTGGCAGACAGAGGATTATGACTCTGGGTGAGGAATAAGCAGCTGGAACAGATAAACACTTACAAAACAAAAGTCATCTTTGCATGAAAACATATCACTTATTTTCTTTTCTATTTGCTTTTTTAAAGAAAAACAAAGAGGGGGGGAAACATAAAAAAGCAAAAACACGTGTCTCCTCACAGAGAGAGGAAATGATCATAAATTGAAGGATCTTGTTGGCTTTAATGCAAAAGATGTTAGAGGATTGGTTCCCATGGCAAAACACTGACAAGGGACAGTGAATGTCCAGCACTTGAATATTTTTGCGTGATTCAGGAAACCAGCTTCTATAACTAAGGCTTCAGACATAGTTCACCAGTTAGAATTGACTGAAATGTATTTCTTAAGTAATGTTCCAAACTGTATCCAATAACTTCAGCCATTTCATCATTCTGCTTTTATATACACAGAACACAACCATAGGTCAAAGAAACATGAACAGAAATAGTTTTAAAAACCATCCACCTTCGTATCTGCCAATTCATTATACAGCCCATGAAGAAGTGTTTCAAGGCTGTGACATGCCCGAGTTTCATTTTATTTTGTGCAACAAGGAAAAATTTTTTTCATGTACTTTCTCACTGCATGCATTAAACAAACTGGTGGTGTACAAAGGAAATAAAGGAAGCTGAATCAGGGCCCATCTTTTCAGGAACATATTTCTGTAGAGTTACTACATACTTGTCCAGGGAGTTGTTTTACCCTTGACAGAATGTCAGCATATATAGTGTCTATAAAATGAATTTCATTCGTATGAATTTCAACTAAAACTGCCTCCTACAGGGGCCCACAGCTGATGTCCCTAGAAATATCTTCTTCATTGCTCTTTTCAATGAAGTTTAGGATAATTTTTGCCCTCCAGTTCCCAGTGCTGCTCAAATCAGGAGCTTATATATCTGGATATACCTGGATATAGACTACTTTTTTTTCCCTAAAAAGAGGGGATTTTCAAGTTAGCAACCAAGTCCTGCAATGCCTTTTAGAGGAGGGAAGAGGAAGGACGTCAAGTGTTTGCTGCATACAGTAGCTTTCAGTAGCTTAGACCTCCTCCCCTTCTTCTCTTTATTCCTTTTCTGTGAAAGAAATGCAAAATATCTTCTTCCTTTTCAAATGCAAGAAGCTAGAGGGCTCCTTCTTTCCTCTTTGAGGAGGGGCTGGGAAAGAAGAATGACAGAAAACCTTCTACGAGAAGTCTTTTTATTAGTGACAAATAACTGCTTTCCACATGCAGAGAAGTGTGATACAAAATAAGGAGGCAGAGTGGGATGAAATGGAAAATGTGCACGGCAGACTTTGGAGAGGTCTAACAGACATGTCAACAGATTGGTGTAAGTTATGGTATTTTGCTTTAAATTATAGGCTCAGAGCTGGATTCACTTCTTGCCAGTGATGAGTTTGGCAAAGGGACTGAGGAATTAGGCACAGTGGCTGCTTTTGGCTGTCAACAGCCTATGTTAGGAGTCAGAAATACATGGAGCATGAAAAATGACCCAACAGGACAGGGACCAACAATCTGCTTGGCATGCCCCCTATACAGAATCCTTCTGGGGTGGCAATGAGCCATGTTGGCCATTCTAAGCCTGTAAAGATTTTGTAACATTTTTAGGAGATTCAATATGGATCAAGCCCAGAAGACCCAGTTCTCTTTTACACTTCTTTTGGGTTATAAAATTTGTGATTTCTATTGTAATTTTTAATTAAAAGAAAATTAATTAATGTACGTCAGGAAAAGAAGATATTGTAGCAAATTACTTAGCTTTATAATGTGAAGGAGCTGTGGTCTTTCTTGTATTCTCCACTTGGTCAGTCCTCATTGCACACTCTCACTTTTAGTTCCTGAGCACTTAAGTTACATTCTGGACGTTTAATTACAACAGTTAGTAAGGTCAGCAACTCCTGGTACACCGTACTTATCCAGAAGTGACACGCCTGATTTATGAACTCTGCCTGTAAACTGAAACTTGTCAGCTCTTAAATATTATTAGTAAGAGCTTGACATCCTTTGCAAATGTTTACAAACCACTGTATATTATCACCCTGGAACAAGACCCAGAATTCTGTTTGCATTTTTAAAATCCCTAAAGAATGGGGCTCTTGTCCAACAATATGGTCCTCATGACTGCTGAAAAACAAATAACAAATTTTAGAAAAAAAGCAAGAAACACAGAAAAAGACCCCAAAAATCTTCCTTTTCCCCTGTTTTACAGGTGGGAAGGCACTAGGCCCTCCAGTGTTACCCCTAGCCTTTCCCAAACCCAGGCAAGACCCTGTTTTAGTTAAAATTCCAGCATGCCTTGTTCCTTGTTTATTTTTCCCCATCATTTCATAACAGTGCTTTTGGCAGATGGGACTGACTCCAACAAAAAGCCAGGTGCATGCACTGGCGGCTTCCCTGCTAAAAGGGATTTAGTCAGATGTTCCTTCCACCTGTGAATTGGCTGCCCAGTCTCAAGCCAGCTCCTATGAATTATTATGCTCTATTTCAAAAAGCCGAAACAAGTTCAAACTAGTTCGGTCAAAAAAAATCTGATACCATTTCAATCTCTCTGTATTTTCAAGGCCTCTTTGTCAATGAAAGAATTTCTCTGACCATCAGTTTCACGGTGAGCTTGAGGGCATATCCTGATCTGAATTTCCACGAAGTTACTTCAGATTTATGCCAAAGTGTTTGCAATCTGTATCTATTCTGCAACATTTAAATGATAAACAGATATTTATATTCACGTCTTTAACTGTTCCCAATGGGTAAAATCCCCTGGTTTTTTCTGTAAAGAGAGGAGTCATATTCAAGTAGTAATGAGAGACTGTGTGTATGCATGCCTTCATGTGGAGCTCTGCTACCTGGCAGGGAGGCTGCCAATATGTGGCTTCTATGGGATTTTAAGATCCTTGAGCTTTGAGATGTCCCTTTCCTTTATGAAGAGTGAATCCATTTTCTCAAAAGGACAAATCAAAGCAAGATTTATTCCTTTCCCTGCATTTTTTAGCCTGATGTGAAGAGGACCATTAAGCAACATGAAAAGTTCAAGATGAAATACAGTGCTATACTAAAATATTTTTTTAAAAAATCAGAGACAGAAATGTGAGACAGATTCCACATTAATGGAATGAAGCACAAAACTCCGTACATAGCAACAATGCAAACAGCATAGCCCTCTTTATCACTGATCAAAAGCACTTGGGTAGAAGTAGCAGTCTTCACACAAATGTACTCCAAGACAGATTTGTGGGAGTTACAAGTTGAGAGCAGAAAAAAGCAGCAGCCCAGCATGAGTGAAGAAAACTCACAGCCGAAGCACCAGGCAAACTGCCCAGAGCGAGGCTTTTCTGATGGCTGGTTGCCCGGTCCTGTGCAAAGAAAGATGGAGTCCTGGTATTACAGAGATTCCCAAGGTGAACAGCCAAATACGGCCACACCGTTCACTGAGTTGTGTGATACAGACAGTAGAACTTCCTTGAATTAAATCCCATTCAAGTTACTGGTTTATAGTTTGAAAAAAAAAAGACGAAAATTGGTTTTAACCCTGCAGCCATAATGTAACAACCACCACAATGTTTGGTGCGTTCCAGTAGCCAATTTTCTACAATCCAAGTAACATGCACCTTGTCCAGTCTATTGTAGTCTTTTTATGTGTAGCTTCACATTTCAGCCATAAATATATTGTTTTGTCTACTAAGCTGTTGATTAGCTTCCATACTTTTCCAAATGTTGCCCGTGTTAGTATTTTTAAACTAACCAAAAAAGGTTTGTTTCGTTTTGTTTTGTTTTGTTTTGTTTTGTTTTGTTTTGTTTTGTTTTGTTTTGTTTTGTTTTTTCTGTGGGGGATAAATGAAATATATTTATGTCTCTGTCTTTTACAGAAACTTGTAGTTCCCAGTTTCTGAATCATTCCCATGATGATACCTTGAAGCCTTTCTGAGCAGAAATATCTGTGCCTGTTCTGTGAGTTACCTCCAAATTTCACCAACACTGTGTTTTAGACTTGCTGAAAAGTTATTGGTAAACTTTGTCAAAAGTGTAAGGTCGGTACCAAATTATCAATTTACAAACTGTTTGGTTCTTTACAGTTCTATTTTCATGCTATTAATCTATTTGTCATGAACACTGTGTTATTCTAATTTGTAATCAAAGCATGGTCTGAAATTGAGTCTCTACTTCATGCTAATGGATCTGCTATTTGGTCATGAGTCAGTGCAACAGTAACTGACTATTTGGTCATGAGTCGGTAACAGGCAGAATGTGACAAAGCGTGCTAGACTGTATTGTACTTCTATCCAGCGCTACTTCCAGAGGGTATAAAGCAAAACACCACCACCAATCTTTTTGGTTTTCCATATAGATTGGTGATGCTTACACTGATGGTATTTTGTCATAAGAGGGTTTTATAAGAAAAAAATACAATATTATCTGGAACATAAAAATAACACCAGCTTTTCCCATGAAAATATCATAATCTGTTTTATACTGTATCTTGCATGTGCCTACTTCTCAAAGGTAATGGAAGCAATCCAAGTTAAATTCCTTGTAAATTCTAATAACTTCTTCCTTTTTTGATTTCCATATGCAATGAAAATAACTTCATAGAACCATGGAATCATAGAACGGTTTGTGTTGGAAGGTACCTTAAAGATCATCTAGTTCCAAGCCCCCTGCCATGGCCAGAGACACCTTCCACTAAACCAGGTTGCTCAAAGCCCCATCCAACCCGGTTCTGAACACAAGTGATGGGGCATTGACAGCTTCCCTGGGCAACCTGTTCCCATCTCTCACCACCTGCAGAGTGGTTAGATCTAAATCTAACCTCTTTCAGTTTAAAACTGTTATCCCTCGCCCTATTGCTACACTCACTGACAAAGAGTCCCTCCCCATCTTTCCTGTAAGCCCCCTTTAGGTACTGGAAGGCTGCTGTAAGGTCTTCTCGGAGCCTTCTCTTCTCTGGGCTGAACAACCCCAACTCTCTCAGCCTGTCTTCACATGAGAGGTGCTCCAGCCCTCTGATCATCTTTGTGGCCCTCCTCTAGACCCACTCAACCAAGTCCATGTCTTTCTTACTCTGGGAACACCAGAGATGGACAGAGTACTCCAGGTGGTGTCTCACCAGAGCAGAGTAGGGGGGCAGAATCACCTCCCTCAACCTGCTGGCCCTCCTCTGGACTCACTCCAACAGGTCCACGTCATTCTTGTGCTGGTGGCCCCAGAGCTGGATGCAGTACTCCAAGTGGGGTCTAACAAGAGTGGAGTAGAGGGGGAGAATCCCCTCCTTTGACCTGCTGGACATACTTCTTTTGACACAACCTAGGCTGCAGTTGGCCAGCTGGCCTGCAAGCCGGCTCATGTTGAGCTTCTCATCCACCAACAACCCCCAAGTCCTTCTCCTCAGGGCTGCTCTCAATCCATTCTCAGCCCAGCCTGTATTTGTTCATGGGATTGCCCCGACCCATGTGCAAGACCTTGCACTTGGCCTTGTTGAACTTCATGAGATTTGCATGGGCCCACCTCTCAAGCCTGTCCAGGTCCCTCTGGGTGCCATCCCTTCCTTCCACCACGTCAACTGCACCACACAGCTTGGTGTCGTCAGCAAACATGCACTCAATCCCGCTGTCCATGTTGCCAACAAAGATGTTAAACAGCACTGGCCCCAGTACCGACCCCTGAGGAACACCGCTCGTCATTGCTTGTCAGTTGGACATGGAGCCATTGACAACAAGTCTTTGAATGCAGCCATCCGACCAGTTCCTTATCCACTGAGTGGTCCATCCGTCAAATCCATGTTTCTCCGATTTAGAGAAGAGGATTTTGTGTGGGACAGCATCAAATGCTTTGCATAAGTCCAGGTAGATGTTATAGATGTTAAACTTACACTTTAGTGTCACATATTCTAATTAGGCTATCTGATACAGACTGATCTTGTTCTTTTGTTGTTTTTTTTTAACAAAAAATGGCTATGGTGGATCCTCTTGCACTCCTCCAGGGAAATTTGCATGCTCAATTACCTCTCTGAAATGCCTGTACATCAACACAGCAGCGTGGGGAATAAGCGGAAAGAACTAGATACACATATGTGGTTTCAGGGCTGCGATCTCGTTGCAATTACAGACACATGGTGGGATAGCTTGCATGACTGGAATGCTGTCATGGATGGCTATATACTTTTCAGGAAAGTCAGGATAGTGGGGTGAGGTGGTGGAGTTACTCTTTATGTGAGAGAGCAGCTGGAATGTATCAAGCTCTGCCTAGAGGTGGATGAAGAATGTATTGAGAGCTTATGATTAGAATTAAGGGACAGGCTAATATGGGTGACACTGATGTGGGTATTTACTACAGACCACGGGATCAGGAAGAGGAAGTCAATGAGGCCTTCTACAGACAGTTGAAAGTAGCCTCACAATCACAGGCCCTGGTTCTCATGGGGGGCTTCAAACACCCTGATATTTGCTGGAAAGACAACACAGCCAGGCACGCACAGTCCAGGAGGTTTCTGCAGAGCATTAATGATAACTTTCTGACATAAGTGGTGGAGAAACCAATGAGGAGAGGTGTGCCGCTGGACCTTGTGCTGACAAAGAAGGACTAGTTGGAGATGCAAAGGCTGGGGGTAGTCTTGGCTGCAGTGACCATGAGATGGTAGAGTTCAGGATCCTGCATGGAAGTAGCAGGGCAAAAAGTAGAATTATATCCCTGGACTTCAGGAGAGCTGACTTTGGCCTCTTCAAAGACCTGCTTGGAGGAATCCCGTGGGCTAAGGCTCTAGAAGAAAGGGGGGTCCAAGAGAGCTGGTTAATATTCAAGCATCACTTCCTCCAAAATCAAGGTCAGTGCATCCCTAGGAGAATTTCTTAAATCAAACAAAGGAGGCAGGAGAGCTGCATGGATAAGTGAGGGGAGTCTAGAAAAACTCAAATGGAAGAAGGAAGTTTACAGAAGGTAGAAAAAGGGACTGGCCACTTAGAAACATTGTCAGTGTATGCACGGATGCAACAAGGACCACAAAGGCCCACTTGGAATTAAACCTGGCAAGAGATGTCAAGGACAACAAGAAGGGCTTCTTCAAGTACATCAGTGGCAAAAGGAAGACTAGAGAAAATTCAGCCCCCTGCTGAATGAGTTGGGTGCCCTGGTGATGGAGAATGCAGAGAAGGCTGAGTTACTGAATGCTGCCTTTGCTTCAGTCTTTACTGCTAAGGCTGGCCCTCAGGAATCACAGACCCTGGAGGTAAGAGAGAGAGCCTGGAGAAAGGAAGACTTGACCTTGGTCAAGGAGAATCAGGTTAGAGATCATTTAGGCAAACTCGACAGCCACAAATCCATGGGCCCTGATGGGATGGTCCCTCAAGTGTAAAGCCACTCTCCATCATCTTTGAAAAGTCATGGAGAACAGGAGAGGTGCCTGAGGACTAGAGGAAAGCCAATGTCAGGCCAGCCTTCAAAAAGGGCAAGAAGGATGACCTGGGAAACTGCAGGCCAGTCAGCCTCATCTCCATGGTGATGGAACAGCTCATTCTGGATATCATCTCTAACTATGTAGAGGAACAGTTATCGGGAGTGGTCAACATGGATTCACCAAGGGGAAATCATGCTTGACCAACCTGATAGCTTTCTATGATGGCATGACTGGCTGGGCTGGTGAGGAGAGAGCAGCGGATGTTCTCTACTTTGACTTCAGCAAGGCTTTTAACACTGTCTCCCATAACATCTTCATAGGCAAGCTTAGGAAGCGTGGGTTAGATGAGCACAGAGTGAGGTGTATTGACAACTGGCTGAATGGCAGAGCCACACGGGTTGTGATCAGTGGTACAGAGTCTAGTTGGAGGCCTGTAACTAGCGGTGTTCCCCAGAGGTCAGAACTGGGTGCTGTTCAACATATTTATCAACAACCTGGATGAGGGGAGAGTGTACCCTCAGCAAGTTTGCTGATGACACAAAACTGGGTGGAGTGGCTGACACAGTGGAAGGCTGTGCTGCCATTTAGCAAGACCTGGACAGGCTGGAGAGATGAGTGGAAAGGAACCTAATGAAGTTCAACAAGGGCAAGTGTAGGGTCCCGCACCTGGGGAGGAATAGCCCCATGTTCCGGCACAGGTTAGGGGTTGGCCTGCTGGAAAGCAGCTCTGCAGAAAGGGACTTGGGAGTCCTGGTGGAGAACAAGTTGACCATGAGCCAGCAATGTGCCTTTGTGACCAAGAAGGCCGATGGTACCCTGGGATGCACTGAAAGGCGTGTGGCCAGCAGCTCAGGGGAAGTTATCCTCCCCCTCTACTCTGCCCTGGTTAGGCCACATCTGGAGTACTGTGTCCAGTTCTGAGCTCCCTGGTTCAAGAAAGACACGGAACTACTGGAGAGAGCCCAGAAGAGGGCTGCAAAGATGATCAAGGGACTGGAGCACCTCCCTTATGAGGAAAATCTGAGACCTAAGTCTTTTTAGCCTGGAGAAGAGAAGACTGAGAGGGGTTCTCAGCAATGCTTATAAATAAGGGTGGGTGTCAACAGGATGTCAAGACTCTTTTCAGTGGTGCCCAGCAACAGGACGAGGGGCAACAGGCACAACCTGGAACACAGGCAATTCCATCTGAATGTAAAGAAAAATTTCTTTCCTTTGAGGGTGGCAGAGCACTGGAAGAAGCTGCCCAGAGAGGTTGTGGAGTCTCCTCTGGAGATCTTCAACACCTGCCTGGATGCATTCCTGTCCAGCCTGCTCTATATGAACCTGCTCTATATGAACCTGCTTTGGCAGGGGAGTTGGACTATATGATCTCCAAAGGTCCCTTCCAACCCCTGCCATTCTGTGATTCTGTGAAAAAGGAAAGAAAACAAGTTTGGAAATATTTGATAATTCTTATTAGTTACTAACACAGACCCTGAACTTCAGCTGAATTACAGTCAGGTCATCACACTGTAGTTACACTATGTAGCCAAGCTAATCATCTGATATGTAGTGGTATAGACCACTAACAAAAGCAGGGGTTTAGTTCCTAAAGCTTGTTTTGAAGTTGTCTACAAGCTGCCAGGAATATTCCATAAAACATAAATCTTTAAACATTATATCAACCTGAATCTGATATCAGACCACTAATAATTTTCTGTTTGTCATAAATGTGCATACTGAGTAGATTATGGACTGCTAGTTTTTTTCTATTTGAATAGCTTTAAGTAACCAGTATATTTTCTTGAAGACACACGAAATATAAGAGAGCATTTCCTTCTATGACAAGGTGACCCACTTTGTGGACGAGGGAAAAGCTGTGGATGTTATCTACCTGGATTTTTGCAAGGCTTTTGACACCGTTTCCCACAGCATTCTCCTGGAGAAACTGGCTGCTCATGGCCTGGACAGGTGTACTCTTCGCTGGGTAAAAAACTGGCTGAATGGCCGTACCCAGAGAGTGGTGGTAAATGGAGTTAAATCCAGTTGGTGTCCAGTCACAAGTGGTGTCCCTCAGGGATCGGTGCTGGGGCCAGTTCTCTTTAATATCTTTATCAATGATCTGGATGAGGGGATCGAATGCACCCTCAGTAAGTTCGCAGACGACACTAAACTAGGGGGGCGTGTTGATCTGCTTGAGGGTAGATTGGCTCTGCAGAGGGATCTGGACAGGCTGGACAGATGGGCTGAGGCCAATGGCATGACGTTCAACAAGGCCAAGTGTTGGGTCCTGCACTTGGGTCACAACAACCCCATGCAGCACTACAGACTGGGGGCGGAGTGGCTCGAAAGCTGCCTGGCAGAAAAGGACCTGGGGGTGTTGGTGGACAGCCAGCTGAGCATGAGCCAGCAGTGTGCCCAGGCAGCCAAGAAGGCCAACACCATCCTGGCCTGCATCAGGAATAGTGTGGTGAGCCGGACTAGGGAAGTAATCATCCCCCTGTACTCGGCACTGGTGAGGCCTCACCTCGAGTACTGTGTTCAGTTTTGGGCCCCTCACTACAAGAAGGACATTGAGGTGTTGGAGCGTGTCCAGAGAAGGGCTACAAAGCTGGTGAAGGGTCTGGAGGACAAACCTTATGAGGAACGACTGAGGGATCTGGGGTTGTTTAGCCTGGAGAAGAGGAGGCTGAGGGGAGACCTTATCACCCTCTACAACTACCTGAAAGGAGGTTTTAGAGAGATGGGAGCTGACCTCTTCTCCCTGGTGACAAGTGATAGGACAAGAGGAAACGGGTTCAAGTTATGTCAGGGCAGGTTTAGATTGGATATTAGGAAGCATTTTTTCACTGAAAGGGTTATTAAACATTGGAATAAGCTGCCCAGAGAGGTGGTGGATTCACCATCCCTGGAGGTGTTTAAGAAAAGGGTAGATGAGGTGCTTAGGGACATGGTTTAGGAGTGGTGGTGTTTTTATCAGGGTAGGTTAATGGTTGGACTTGATGATCTTAAAGGTCCCTTCCAACCTCACTAATTCTATGATTCTATGATTCTATGATTTTTTAGATCTCTTTTAAAGGCTGTTAAGTTATATAAGTTACATAGCATTTTTAGGAAGAGGCCATTTTTTTTCTTAGACCAGCTGACTTAGTGTATCTATCTACAAACTGTAGAGCTTCATAGTTACAGCATCACAGCTGCTAAAAGGAGAGACTAAGTGAAAGAGTATATAACCGTAGGGCACCCACATGTCTCATCTCAAGATTCTGGATTTTGTTATAGTGGCGGAATTACTGACAGTGATACATTGCATCACTCCAAGTGTACTGGCTTGTAAAATGCTTGACATCTTCCAACAGTTAATTTAGTTAAAAAAAAAAACTTCTCAAGGAGTGGATAGGTGCTATTAATTCCATGCTGTAAATGGGAAATCCAAAGAAAGGTGACTAAAATTATGACTTTACAAAGCCAGGCAATGTTATCTGGATTCTCTAATGTCATCTGGATTGGGATTTGAGGTGTACGTAAAGCTGCTTTAACACTTTGTTGTTGCAGTAAATATGCAGGATCATGTCTCTACACCTTCCAGGTACCACAGCACAGGCCTTTTAGAGCAGTTACCAAGGAGCAACCATCTACGGTTAGAAGAAAGACACAATGGAGTTGTTTCAAACACAGCCTCCCATGAGGAAACAAGGATTGATTTGTTGACTCAGCCTAGCCCAGAGAGATTATTGCATTTGTTCAAGATCAAGAGAGTCTATGTCAGACACAAAAGCTCTCTCCTACATTTTATTTAGGATCTCCTACTACACTGTTTACCAGTGCTGAGCAATTTGATCCCTAACCTCTCACAAAATCACAAGATCGTTCTTCCTTAATCTGTTTGCCGCTAGCATGTATGCTTCAATCTCCTCGTTTTTCAGGGAGGCAGACATTAGTGTAAGGCAGGGGACGCAACTCTTTCCCAGATAACCAGTCATGCTACCAGTAAAAAATTGTCACTGTCTTGCAGTGTTGTAGCAGTTGCTTTAATTTTGTTTGCTAGTATAAAAAAAGAGCGAACAATTTGTACTAAGAATAAATCAAAACAAATGATTAGGCATTCTACAAAATATACCAGATAAAACTCCCATATCTTCCTCATATTTGCTGGTATTATAGTCCATGCCCTCCATTTCCATACACCTAACCCACCTTAAACAAATCCGACTTCTCCTGTTACATACATCTAGGAGAAATCCACACTTAGTCTAAATTTATACTCAGATACACCAACCAAAGTATATCAACAGAAGTATATCTGTAGAGATAAAATCTGCTTTTTGAGTCCTATCATCTGTAGACAGCTAGAACTCCCTCCAAAAAAGCTGCAAGAGATTTGTCAGTAGAAGATGTTGATCTCAGGAAACAATCATTAGCAAATATATTTATTTTTGACTTTCAGCTCTTTGTACCTATGTGGTATTTCTCAACAAATACAGCATGACACCCTTCCATTTAGAATTTATTGAAAAAAAAAAAAATTATAGAGATAATTCTTGTGTTGCAGTTTGTTTGTAGGGAGACCAATCAAACATTTTGGCTTTTGAAATTTAAGCAAAGTTCACTGGACCTATAGCAGAAGATCACAGCATGTGTTTCTGTTTGCAGTTTGAATGTGTATAATTACTAGAACCAGGTTTCTGGAGCAAATACTCATAACTGTATATACTAAATTTCCCTTAAAGATTATGGATACTTCACAGTGTTTGCATAAAATTGTTTCAATATCCATAGCAAATAAGGTACATATTAATTACTGTATTCTTAGACAAAGTATATAACAGTTGGAGACATGGTATGCTCATTAATTTTTATAAATAGACATGATAATTAAGTTATTTTCAGTATTCAATCAGTTCTGGTAAATGTGGGTTTCACCTATATACTAGCTGAATATCAGCTGAATTAGGTGGATGCAAATAAAACAGTTATTCTGGTTGTCTAAAACACAGTCAGATATTTTTGCTTTGACCCCAAATCATCCTGATTCCCTTTATACTATTTTGTTGATTCTAAAAGATCAACCAAGCTTCATCAGTCTGCTCCTGCAGGTGTCTTCTTATGTTCTCTGTGTTCGGAGCACTAAGGGACTACTTTGACCTTTCCCCAGTTATGATTACTGCCCACTTTCTGTCGATAAATGAGACCTGTCTGTTCCCAGAATGAACAATGCTTTATAAATGAAAGAAGAGAGAGGTATTGATATTTGTGCATGGACCATTTGATGGTATATGAGGATAAGCCATATCATCTAGGGAAAGAAAAATTGAATTCTGTCTCTGATGGTATTTATCTGATGTGTGGCATGAAAACTGTCCTGAAAGGATAAAGGGCAACAGAATGAAACAACCATAGTTCAGTTGATGACCACCACAGTGATAAGAAACCCAGCTGCTTCAGACCATAATGTAAATGTTTTGGTTTGGTTGGGGCGTTGCTTTTGTTTTGTTTGTTTGTTTGTTTGTTTGTTTGTTTTAAATCATCCATGCAGGTGTGTTCCACAGAAATGAAAAATAAACAGCGTTTTGGCAGCTGGTGCTTTGGGTGGTAGCTTTTGAAACAACAGGCATCAACTGGAGCTTGCCATTTAATTGGCAAGAGACTTAGGATAAGGGAATTTGAAGCAGTTCTGTCCAAATCTCATTCTGATAACCAGCCACGCTCAGGGCCGGTGTTACATGAAATGTAATAAATGTTGTTAGGTACCTTTAGTGCTGTTATTCATGCTTGCTATATAAAATGCAAGAACTGTATATTTGCAAATAATAAATATTTTATTGTTGCTACTTATAGCTGAACAAGAAATCTAATGATGGTAAGTTATCTATCATAAACCACAACTCAGCACTGTAGCACTCATAGCTCTCAAGAACATATTCCACTAAAACCAAAACTTTTGAATTTGATTATACTGATGATTTCAAGGCAGTCCAAAACTTTACAGAGTTCTGGATTACTCATAGTAACTCATAGTCCATGTTTTGCTTGCTTTGGACTTGACTTGGAGATTGTGATCTGTTAATTTTCACAGAATCACAGAATCACAGAATTATCAGAGTTGGAAGGGACCTCTAGAGATCATCTAGTCCAACTCTCCTGCTAAAGCAGGATTGCCTAGAGCACATTTCTCAGGACTGCATCCAGGCGGGTCTTGAAAATCTCCAGGGAAGGGGACTCCACAACCTCCCTGGGCAGCCTGTTCCAGTGCTCTGTCACCCGAACCGTAAAGAACTGTTTCCGTGTATTTGAACGGAACTTCCTGTGTTCTAACTTGTGCCCATTGCCCCTCGTCCTGTCACTTGGAACCAATGAAAAGAGCCTGGCTCCATCCTTCTTCAACCCACCCTTTAGATACTTGTATGCCATAATCAGGTCTCCCCTCAGCCTTCTCTTCTCCAGGCTAAAGAGTCCCAGCTCTCTCAGCCTTTCCTCATAAGGGAGGTGCTCCAAGCCCTTAATCATCTTAGTTGCCCTTCGCTGGACTCGCTCCAGCAGTTCCCTGTCCCTCTTGAACTGGGGAGCCCAAAACTGGACACAGTATTCCAGTTGTGGCCTCACCAGTGCCGAGTAGAGGGGGAGAATGACCTCCCTCGACCTACTGGCCACACTCTTCCCTATGCAGCCCAGGATTCCATTGGCCTTTTTGGCGACAAGGGCACATTGCTGGGCCATGGATAATTTACTGTCTACCACAACCCCCAGATCCTTCTCCTCCAAGCTATCTCCCAGCAGGTAAGCCCCTAACCTGTACTGGTGCCTAGCATTCTTCCTCCCCAGGTGCAGGACCTTGCACTTGGTTTTGTTGAACCTCATTAGGTTCTTCTCTGCCCAGCTCTCCAGCCTGTCCAGGTCACGCTGGATGGCAGCACAGCCCTCTGGGGTGTCAGCCACCCCACCCAGTTTGGTATCATCAGCAAACTTGCTGAGGATACACTCTGTCCCCTCATCCAGGTCATTAATGAATATATTAAACAAAATAGGACCGAGTATTGACCCCTGGGGGACACCACTGGTTACAGGCCTCCAACTAGACTCTGTGCCGCTGATCACAACCCTCTGAGTCCTGTCCCGCAGCCAACTCTCAATCCACCTCACTGTCACCTCATCTAGCCCCCAATTTTGTTACTTTGGTTTGTGGATAAGACTAAGGTAATAGGCTATTGATTGTATTACATGTACAGCATTTGGAATGGGTTATTATATAGAGTTTGGCCTCCTATATTGTACTGCATCTCTGGCATTTATTTATGATGAGTGGTTTCCATGAAGATGGTATTCATTCTGAAACTTTGTAAGCTTATTTTTCCCTGCTGAAAGATGTCAGAATGAAATAAAGAGTGTAAATGAAGCATTTTTATCTGTGTACTGTTTTTTTTCCTAGTCATTTAACTTTCCAGATTTTAATTTGTCTACTGAGGCTGTAGCCATGGGTAATGACATACACACTGCTTTCATGCTTAAAGTTAGTGCTGTCCAGAGATGCTGAGCCAAATACTGTTTCCAGTAACAGCAATATAAATCAAGGTATTTTGTCTGGGCCCATTCTATCCAAAATGTGACACAAATTTCAGTGTCCTTATTCTAGATATAGTCCAATAAATTTTTGAAAAAAAATGTGTCTTTTATAGCTTAAATATTACAATGGCACAAACAGTAACATAGCTTATGTATTAGGTGTGATTAAGTCATAAAACAGAATTATAAAACATTTGCCCTTTTTAAAAATACCCAGCAGTATACTTAAATGCTCAAATGCTGGGGGCAGTGGCATAAATGGATACGGCAGGTTATTCAGTCAAAAAAAGGTCAGAACAGTGGTTCATCAGTGGAATCCTACAGCGAATGTTGAAAAAGTGTCTGGTGAACAGCACCAGCAAAACTGCCTTCTAGTGCACAGGTATAATTCATATTTATTCTTATAAACTCTGTTTCACGTGGGTGTTACTACACCCCTCCTTTGGAAAAACACATATCTACTTGTACAGCAGTGGTTTCTATCACATAACAGAGGAAACTGGATCCCTGCAGTTTATCTGAGCCACTGCAGTGTGCCAGCAGTGCAGCAATCTACCCGGAGTATTCCATGGGACTCCGCTGATTGAAGTGACTGGCTTTTTTTTCCACTCAAAAGAAAGTTTTGAGCGGATTTTAGCATGCTGTTTTTACAGGGCTGTTTTTCCTCTTCTCTTCATTACTCAGCATTCAACTCTTCTGCCACAAATACTGTATGCTGTGAGTCATTTTGCCCCAATTAGATCATATTTCAACTATCTCATTACCAACATTTACCTTGTCTCTCTAATTTTTTGTGGGTTTCCAATAGTTAAACTTGAACATCAAATAACACTTGCATGGAGAGGATACGCCTTTCTTTCAGAATATATAGTTTCTTGGAATACAGTTGATTATCTTGGCTTTTCACCTGCAGTTTTACTGCCATTCAAGAACTAAGTCATGTTTCTCATTTGAATATACTTTAAAAATGAAAGAACAGGGAACAATGTGCAGGAACTATTAGTTGACAGGTGAGCGAGCCAAACAGGGGAAGCAAAACTGGTTTGTATTTATGTGATTCATTTCAGCAGAAAATAAATTTATTCTGAAATAGCAAAGATTCAGCCAATTGGGCTTTGGGGCCCATTTGCAGTAAGTCTATAATGATCATGATTGTGAATGAAAATAATGAGTCGGCCTTTCCCTGCATTCAAATTTTAACCTATCGTATCAAGTATCTCTAGACTGCAATTCGTATTCACAATCTAGGAACCACATGGATAGTTCCTAAGTGTTATCCAAGGGAAATAAATCACTCTTGTCTCTCCTCACATGACGGATCCCTCACCAAATGCCTCTGTGCTCGCAGTAAGTCAGGTAGCCACCATGACTTCTGCCCTCTCTCATCTTTCCTTTTTCCTCCCCTGTGTGTGCTAACCTTAACCCATAATAAGTTTACATCATTACATTTATTTCATCTGTCCTTTTCATAACTGTGCCTGGAGTTCTATGGGAACAAAAACATTCACCTTAAACAATTGGTTTAAAATAGGTATTACCAGTTTGAGAAAGTTAAGGGAACATTCAACTGCTTTTCTCCTACTCTTCTTAATCTGGATGGTAATCTGGATGGTAATTTGTAGTAGTCAGTAATAGAAAATTATTATATTCTTTTACCTTGTGCTAGACCAACTGTTCTGTGCAGTATGTTGGATGAAAACAAAAAAGCTGTACGTATTGGGTGCCCTTCAGTCTTGTACTTGGGTGGAGGTATGGGAAAGCATGTAAAATCTGTTTGATCCTTGAAAATTATAATCTCTGCAGGGTACACAATGTTTTACAAGCTATAAAGCCAAGCAAAATGTTTGAGACATATCTAAACATTATCATGAAACGCGAACGATAACATCAATTTGCTGAGTTTTCTATTTCACTAGATATGAGGAATCATGTTTTCGTAAGACTGTTTTCAATTGCATTAAAATCATAACCATGAGGAGTGGATGTAAAACTTTTCCTTGCAGTGTTGGAACCATGAACACAAATTTGTGTTTAACAAGAGAATTGAAAATTTAAATATTAAAATTACAGTGATAAAGCAAGCAAAGTATTTAATGTTTAAGTTAAACAACTGAAGTAAACTATTACTTTGCAATGTTTTTTTCACCTATGGGAAGTTACTTCTTAGTACATCGGCCTACAGACTCTGACCAAGCAAAGTATGTGTATGCTTCTCAAAACCAAAGAGAATTAATACCACTGGCCTTGGTCATGCACTCCATGGTAAGAAAAAAATAGCTGCTCTTAAAATCTATGTTACAGCCTATGCAACTCTTGCACTATTTGTTAGTGCCAATTATTAGAAAGAAGTATATGGCCTAAATAGTTTAATTCTTCAGTCTATAGGAAATATATTATCTAGTTTTGGAGTTGATTTTTACTAATTCCAGTTGGTTTTAAAGTCAGATATTAATATACATTGCATTCCCAGATGAGATGGAATGAGAATTAGGCTATTTTTGATGGGGTTGATTAATAGATATTTTGTACTATGTCTTCAGATGAAATTTTCTGTTTAAGCTACTTATGAGTTCTTGTTTAAATAAAGAGGGTACTACTTTAATTGCTGTAGTTTAATTATGTCCCCCAATGGAATGAGTGAAACAGTCTTAGGACCTCTGCATTTTCTTTACATGAATATACTCTGAATGAACCTTTCTATTACATTTAGTACCTTCCCTTTGCAATAATAAATAGTAGAGTCTGGAATATTCAATAGAAAGAAGGTATTTTTAACAGGGAAGATCAATGTTTTCAAACGTAGCTATGAGCTGTGAGTTCTCCCAAATACCTGATTTTCAGACAGTGCTTAAGAACAGCCTTCTGAGAAATGGAAGTTTTAGAGTGTAACATAAAATATGGGGCATGCTCACAACCTTACTTATCCTTTTTGAAAGTGTTAGTCTCGATCGACGTGTCTGCAGGAAAACAGCTGGAAGTGTGCTGTTATAAGAGTCATATACAGAAAAAATTGTCTGCAAGTACACGAGTGAGTGCAGATGATATAGAATGGTTCTCCACTTCTGAAAGCCATCCCATGAACCTTTTAAAACTAGAAGGAAAGTAGCACTAAAAACTTAATCCAAAAAGCAAGTCCTACTAGAAACAGAAATAAGTCATTAATATGTTTTCCCTACCTCTTACTTCCATAACTGATACCACTGCTAGAGAAATGAGCAAGGTCCTTACCATCTAGATTCATCATTCTGCATCCTGGCCATACCAGCTGTCATGCTTGTATACATTGCCATTACATTCCCACCTCCTAGAGCTTTTTGTGTCTCTGTGTTTTTCTGTATTTCAAAGTATTTTATCCAGAGCTTCTAGCTGCAAAGAAAAGCTTAGAAATGCATTTTAAATGGAACGGAAGTCTCAGAAGGCCAATAAAATGGTATTATAATAAAGCGAGCCATGACTTGAAACCAGCCTGGGGTGTTGTCTATTGGTCTTTGAATGCTGGTATTTAGTAAGACTGAGGTGTCCTTTTACTTGCTGCTGGTCACTTTAAGACTCAAATTTGGAAGTGCATTTCTTATGAGAAGCGCTCTGCCAGTTCTTTATATAATGCTGCACTTAAATCCTGATTTGTCTCTCTTCTGTTCTTCCTCTGTCTTTGCTAGAATCAATGTGGATTTTTGCAGTCAATGAGAATGACAGCTCCAAAACAGTCCAAACCTGCTTTTTTTCATGCCTTATCAGGAAAGAATTAGCATAAAGGTTAGCACAATGCAAAAGTACTGAACTTCCAGAGTTATTTTTTCCACCAAAAAAAATATATTTCAGGCAGGCAGCAGAAAGTAATTATTATAGAATTTCTTTGAATGAAAGCTATCTTCTAATCATGCTATCATCAATCAAATAAGGGCATGAAAAGACACTGTAGACCTCAGTTAAAGGTGGCCTTATATGGGAATATCTTTTCCATTAGGCAGTGTTTTCATGTTCCAGATGAGAAAGTGAAAGGTGTCAATCATATAGAAGTAAAGGATATTTATGATATGTAAATATTAATTTTCAGTAGTGATGACAGCTTATAAGATTTATAATCAAGAGCATGATGGAGAAATGGGGGCTGGGGAGTGGGGGGCATGGGGAACAAACCACTATTTCCATTTCAGCCTGGGGACTTTTAGTGTACTCAGTTATAGAATAAATGTGCAGTGTTTTGGTTAGTCAAGTGGTATTATGGACTGCTTCTGATTAATACGGTATTTTCTGCCTGTTAACCAGTTCTTAGTACTTCAATGTTATAAAGTGTCTTAAAAACAATTGTAAACACATCCAGAGGCTTATACAATAGGCACAAGAGTTTTAAATGCAGATATAATAATCATAATAACCATAATAACAAACATTCATAATACTACATTTCAGAGCTGATCTAAACAGAACACAGCTTTAGCCACAGTTGTAGCACTAAGTCAAAAAGAAACTAATCCCATAATGATCAATAAACACCTTATTCTACAGCACATTTTTGGCCACCCCCATTCAGGACTCACCAATGTTCCTGCTGACAGACGCATTGAGCAAATTCCACCATTTAACAGTAGAGAATATCCTAAAATCATATTTCATACCATCATGAACAGTAAATATGCTCACATGAGTATTTCTTCAATAAGAATAGAAAAATATCCTTAAGGAAAACAGTATTTTATTTTCTACTCTTATTGCTAGACGTTTTTCATCACATCAGGACTATATGGAGGGGACCATTTCTACTGTGAAATTGTGGCACCAATTCTTGGCAGGGTTTTGGGGCACAACTGATGTGTAAACTATAAATATAAATAATGAGTGATGCACTTTATATGTGATGAATTTACATTTTAAATACAATTTCATTTGGTTTAAATTATGTGTATGCATGAAATCCTTCACATTTACAGGGGTATTTGAAATAAAGCAGTCGGGACCTGCCAGCAGGAATTAGGCCTTGCAGGATTTGGATACTGCCTTTTTTACAACAGGAAGTAGTATTACACTATAAATCACTTCTATTTATTTGCTTACCCATATGGGAAATTCTTTTTTTACATCTTTGTTAGCTTGTCATGACACTGTTTATGCCAAACATGCCTGTGTGCTTGCTTCCTACCTTCTGTAACAAGAAATAACTCTTCTAGATCAGTTCCCACCCAGTTAAACTTCAAGGGTTTCCCAGAGAGTTTGCTGTGGCTTTATGTGTGCAATTGTGCCCTATGCAAGGACTTGTGGGAGAAACCTGTTGCTTCAGAAGTATGAGACATCACTCTTTAACTTGCATTCAGAAAGATAACACTGAGGTCAAGAAAGTCCTGCTTGCAAACAGCCAGTGTCATGGCAAAGTCGTGACCTGCATGGCTGACTGCAGCCCAGGCTGTCAGATTTGTCCCCAGGCTGGCATTGGACTTAGAGAGAGCTTTGAGGGGAGGGACAAAAACTGCCTTTATCCTATCAAAGCCGTACCAAGATCAGTTTCTGTTTTCTGCAAAATCTTTTAAAAGTAATTTTTCTATTCGTGTTGAAAAGCTATCCCCACACCCACTACACAGCTGCACACCATTAGTGCCTGAGAGGTCCTTTATGTCCCCTTTTCAGGAGGTCACAGGGCTGGTTTGACCTTCCACAATGGCTTCGGAGTTTCTCACTCTAACTTTGCCATAAAATCTTCTCACTAGGACCTTGTGACTTGAAGACAAAAAATAATTGAGAGGTTTTAGTACTGTGAGGCTGTGCGTTTTGTGCAGCTCTCCCATCTTCGCTCAATTCTTATAAATGCAAGATCAAATCAATTTCAGAGAGCTAACCGCAAATTTCTACCTACCACTCTGATGACAAACGTTTTGCAAATAAAGACCCCTTTGCTTGCACTATTGGTTGTCTTTACTACATTCTACTGGGCCGGTATTAAATCGTGACAACAGCTGGTAAATATGACCTGGCTTTAATAGGAATTGCAATAGTTAAAGACTGTAGCAACTATGGACAAAGGAGAGAAAATCCAAAGTAGAGGTTGCTGTAGATCCTTTCTGAAAAACATTATTTTCGTCCACAGAATCTCCTAGTGACATATACATTGGCACCACCAAGTTTTGTAAATCCGTACAATAATTTCACTTGACTACATGATTACTTGCAGTAAATTGCAAGAATCATGGTATGATCTTTTATCCACTAAACCTTTTAACAAACTTGATTGTTTACTTATCCTTTTCAGAATTTGAACAGAAATAAGCTTACTAAGGAAATCTAACGAAGAAAAGTAATATTAAAAATTGTAAACATTTCAAATGAATTAAAAATTACTAAAGCTTATCATCTCATTTCATTCAGTACAAGGAAATCTAGAAGCTGCGTGCCTGTATTTTCAGACAGGATTTTCCACAGGATCTCCTTGAGCAAGGCATATGCCATATATTGGTCCTAAATCAAACTCATCACCGTCATTATCTTCCTTCATGTGCAGGAATTCTTCCATCTAGTGACAGCAGCAATGTCACAGATAAACGGGTCATCTGGGCCTTTATTAAAGTCTGCAAACAGTAATGGGAATCTTCGCACTGATTTCAAGGATCAGCTTCTTTATCACTGACTAGCTGTTTCTAGTGCTGGAAATAACCACAGGAGGAGGTGTATTTAAATCATCTGATGTTTCACCTATACTGCTAAAGAAAAGAGGACCATGGGGCAATTCCTGTGCCGAAGCCTGGCTCAGACTGATTCACAGCCATCAAGCTGGTCCTCTAAAGCAGACTGCCATATCCCTATCTACATAGCACTTAGTCTATACTGTGGTCTGTATATACCACATAGGTAGTATATACCTATGTACGTGACATACCCTACTGATCCTAAGATAATATTTCCTATGCTTTCTTAAAATTAAATATCTGAAATAAAGAGGAGGTTTTGTTGCAGATCATCAGAATGGTATTTTTATAGCACGAAAACTGAGAATGAATATAAGTACAGCTGAACTGGCCATGTAGATCCACCTTGGTTGGCATGGGAACCCTAACTTTTCTGTGGTCATCTCCAAGTATCTAAATGACTTGGAAAGAGCACACTGAATCATGTGTCTTTTGGGATCAGGACTCACACATCATTTCCTGATCCAAGAATAATATAGCTGATCAATGCAAAGAAAGACTGAAAGATTAATTTTTATAAGCATAAGAAAAAATGGACCACTTTGATCTACATTTTGAACAGAAGAGAGGGCTTGCCCATATCTTAAGCAAAGTTGGTCCAGTCCTATAAATTTGACTTAGATCAGAATTGCATAGATGCAGAGCCAAGGAGGTGGTTGACTACCCCTTATGCCAGTAAATGCAAACAAATTCTAAAATCTCTAAGCCATGTTTGCTAAAAAAATGCCTTTTTCCATTGTTGTTATTTCTGTCCCTAAAAATTAAATTTATAAATATTCAGTAATGGATAAACCAAACCCATGTATACAGAGGACTAAAATCAGCTTACATTGACATAGACAGATTGTAAATACAAACAGCTGAAAACTAACATTAGGGGAAATAGTCCTGAGAGTCTCTTACTCTGTTATTTAGCCAACACATTTTTTTTCAGTGACACAGTGTGAAAATGGTCAAAGAAAGAGGTATCAACTTTTTTTCAATCTTTGTCTGATTTTTTGCTGGCCTTTACCTTGTGTGGTAATGGTTGTGTAAAGCAGTAACAAAATATTACCACATACAAAGTTTTTTTTTATTAATGTAACACTTTTCTCTCTATAAGTAGGAGGAAGAGGTTATTCAAAGAGAATGAATTTTGTACATGGGAATTACAGCTGCATGGCTGCTGTGAAATGGAACAACATTAATCCATTCCTTGGCAACCATCACAGTGAGCATGAGAAACGATGTAGTAAACATATGTAACCTATTCCTCTTGCAAACAGAAGAATTTTTCCTTAGAGTCCTCCTCAGATGCTGTAATACAGAGACATTTCAGCAATCCTATCCTTTACAGAATATTGCAGGAGAAAGAAAAAAAAAACAAAGAACTTCCATATTTAACTTTCAAATACATTTGTTATTCTATCCTTGTACTTGTTCCAAATGATTTGAGTAGCTTAAGGACAACAAAGCATCGTTTGGGTATATGGCTTTGAAATATCTCTGATTACACGCACTGTAGCCTATCAAAACTGAAAAACATGCTTGTTGCCAGACCTAGCCTTGATAGTTTGTCCTTTCAGTCTGGCCATAAAATGCTAGGGCAGAGAAGTGGGTGAAATATTGATTCTGTTCCCAGCTCTGCCCTCTCCTCCTGGGTTGTCCTCCTTGCTCCAAGCATGATGGTCAATGGTAGATAAGTCTGACCAGTCTGTGCTGCAGAATGACCTTAAGCTGCCCTCAAAACCAGATTTACTGCCCTTACCAGCAATAAACATGGATGTAGAGGCCAAGTAATTTAGACTAATGTGGGATGCACTTTAACACTTTTGGACAACATCCTTGTAAGCTGACTTGGGTACCTTTACGCCATGTCCTAGTTTAGCAAAGAATCAGAGGGAAGCAGGCAGGTAAAAATCAGCCAGGGAGGTGGGGAGGCTTGAAAGTACCCATTCTCTACCATCCCAGGCACAGCTCTTCAACTGAAATACAAATACAGCTAATGAGCAAAAACCAGAGACAATAAAAAAAAATCTATTGATTTCAATGGAGACAGGATTCTGCCTTTAAAATGGATATAAATTTATAAATTTAAACAAAGCTACCACTCTTCAGCTGTTTTAACATTGCAGGTAATTCAATTAATGTGCAAACATCATGTGATATGAATCACTCAAGATAATAAGCAAATCCAGGACAATTTAAAATACTTTGTTTGTAAACACTTATGTTGAGCAAAACAAAAATCCCTGAAATTAAAAATGGATTCTGGAATTATTTACTAACTGAAGTAATAACCTTTCACTGTGGTTTCATTGGATCACGCTGGTACTT
The DNA here is from genome assembly GCF_965231255.1 of Vanellus vanellus. Classification (NCBI taxonomy): domain Eukaryota; kingdom Metazoa; phylum Chordata; class Aves; order Charadriiformes; family Charadriidae; genus Vanellus; species Vanellus vanellus. The sequence goes on along the minus strand of NC_138911.1, from coordinate 23,188,299 downwards.
ATAATTAAATGTATACTTAAGCTTGATCAGGAGCAAAATATATTGATGCCTTTAGTACATTTTATGTTTAAAAACAAATTTTTGGAATTATTTCTTATTCCTAAATTCAAAAAGCACACTGAACAATGTTCCTTACAGTAAAATAAACTAATTATATACCCATATTACAACAACTTCATTTTTCAAGTTAATGCAAGTAAATGCTTTGAAAAAATTATAATAGCAATAACTCATTTTCAGAGTGGCATTGTGAATAACAAGTTCTGTCCCAAATTAAATTATAAAAAAGTTAACTAGACTAACTTGAATTATTTTTTTATTTTTTTTCTTAATTTTAAGCAAATTGAATTCAAGCACTACAGATAGTGAAATAAGATTCACATTTGGGATACTAAATTTGAAGTTGAATATATTATTTTGAGCAGTATTTTTCCTCTTTATCTGAACAAGGACTTTTAAATTGCTAATTCCATGGCAGCATTCTTATTTGACAGAATCCAGAATTAAACCTGGATGAACACGAAGAAATCTGCCTTCATTAACAGATATCCAATTAAACTGTCCAGTTTCTTAGGATCCTGAGTGATGATAGCACATTAAGGCAGAAATTATTCATTGTAAGTGATTCTGACACATGCCATCCTTGGGAACTTGCCTCTCCGCCACCGCTCTGTGTGAGTAACATCCCTCGTTGCTCAGGGGTTTTGTCACCCTTCCAAGCTCCCACCTTATCGCAGGAAGCATATCGTGGCATCTGCCCAGGCGCTGCTTCTTGGACATGTCTGTACCTTTCCCTGGTGCAGGGTGGTAATTCTTCTTAATGAAGAGAATTAAATATGGATTTCCAGTCACACTGGATGGGAACACGGGGTGAACATACTGCTCAGAAGACTCCAGATATTTATGTACTGTATGTATTATGGAAACGCTTGAGGTCAGTTGCTGAGACTTGAGCTAAATAGCTTTTTGTGCAAGTAACTGTAAACATAAAACAAGACAAAAATCCATGCTGCAAACACACAGGAACCTAAGGCAAATGGGGAAAGGGTAAGAGAATGTTTTACCCAGGAAATAAGTCAGCTTGGCAATCAGGTGAGAGAGGGGGTAGGCAGCAAGAGAAATGTGGCACCTTGCCTAATACTTCAGCCACATTAGAGCAAAACTAAAGCGTACTTGTAATAAGGAGATAATAAATTCCTTAAATTCCAATTTAAGTACGTTGCTGGTGGGATCCTTTCAAAACAAGGTAAGTGTTTTAGGAGCACAAACTCCATTGCAATTCACACATGAGCTTGATCATGCTCCTATAAATCAGAAGTCCTTTGTTTCCAAGCAAAATGTAGTTACAGTACTGTAAAAGTTGTAAGAGATAAGAATCAGCTTCTGACATTTTGCTGTGAACTCAGACGTGATTCCTTGCATATGTACTACCTGGTAATTATCTTAATTCTCTTTTCATTAGGTGCATCCATCCACGTGCCAATCACACTCTTCCCACTTTTCACCTCACGTTTTGCTTCAGAAGCATTAATGCAGGAAAAAAAGTCAGGTTTAAAACAAGATTTTGTAGGATCATTGCAGGAAATTATGTGGTTGAAGTTGAATAAGAGATCAAAACAAATGATTGCAATGGTCACCTCTGATGCATGGAACTCAGCTGAACTCCCAGTGTAGATGTAGTGTGAACTCCAGCATTATATACAATGATGTGTGTATATGAGATGAGAACAACAGTCTAATGCTTGGTGGTCAGCAGGGTCCTTTAGCCTCCTGGCTTATCTTCAGAGTTTTTGAAATCATAATCTCTGTAAGATGGTGTATAAAGAGCTATGCCTCATATGGGAGAAGATTTTAAGTTGTTTCAGGATAAGACACTGACACAAGAAAAAACACCTTCTGTTTGTTAAGGCGATTGTGGATTTTGCCTACAAGGTTATTTCTTGAGGCAAAAGGAAGCAGCTGGCAGGAGACGGTATACAGCATCTTTTTATTTTTCTGAGACTTCTGGGAAAACATAAGGGAGTTCTTAGGGTAGGGAAAATGTTCCCAGAGCAGTGTAATGGGAGATCATCAGCACCTCCCAACACATACAACAGAAGATGGTTAGGCATCTGTTCTGGAGCTCCACAGTGTGCAAGCCAAGAGTCCCGGGTACTGGCAATCAGGCATGGAGATGGATCACAGTGTGAGTGCCAAGAGTCTTGGATACTAGCAATCAAGCATGGAGATGGATATTTTGATTGGAAGGCACATATGAAAAGCAATAAAATTAAGTGCGTTTCCTTCCAGCACATATGAAAAGCAATAAAATTAAGTGTGTTTCCTTCCAGTGTTTTGAATGTGAACAGACTAAAGAATCTACTTACGTTCTAGTTAACTTGAATATTTCACATAGTAGAAACGAGGCAGAAACAGAGTAGAAATTTTAAATAAGAGGAATTAATTTTTTGAAATATATATTCCACTCAACTCACTTAATCTCTCTGTGACTTGATTTTCCGTAATTGTTCTAAAAAACCAAATATATGATAATGATTAGGACCTTATATATTCAGGTAGAAATACAAGCTCACATAAGCAATCTCATTGAAGACAATAAACTTAAAATAATGTAAAAATAAAATCATAAAAAATTTGGGTTGGAAGGAATGTTTAAAGGTCATCTAGCCCAACCCCCATGCCATGGGCAGGGACAACTTCCACTAGACCAGGTTGCTCAGAGCCCTGTCCAACCTGACCTTGAACACTTCCAGGGATGGGGCACCTCCCACGTCTCTGGGCAACCTGTTCCAGTGTTTCACCACCTTCACTGTAAAAAATTTGGTCCTTATATCTAGTCTAAATCTATGTTCTTTTAGTTTAAAACCATTAGCTCTTGTCCTATCACAACAGGCCCTGTTAAAATGTTTGTCCCCATCTTTCTTATAAGTCCCCTTTAAGTACTGAAAGGCCACAATAAGGTCTCCCCAGAGCCCTCTTCTTCTCCAGGCTGTTCCTGTTTTCACCTGGGATAGAGATAATTTTCTTTCTAGTGGCTGCTATGTTTCAGATTTGGTATGAAAGGAATATCAATAATGCATATTGTTTTACTTGTTGCTAGGTGATATTTATACTATGCAAGGACTTTTTTCAGCTTCCCATAGAAATGTAGAAGGAGCATAGGAAGAACAATGGAATGGCCAATGAAATATTCTGTACCATAGAAGTCATGCTCGATATATAAATGGGAGTTGGCCAGGAGGTGGTAATCTGCAATCACTGCTCTGGATGGGCAGGGCAACCAATTCACTGGGTGGTGAGAGTGACTTGTGTTGTGTTACTTTATCTTGTATTTTCTTTTATTGTCATCATCATCATTATTATTATTGTTATTTTAATTTTCCTGTTATTGTTCTATTAAACTGTCTTTTTCTCAACCCACGAGGTTTTTTTCCATTCCCTTTCCCCTCCTTTTCTCCCTCTTCTCCCTACCCTTCTGGGCGGGAGGGAGAGAACTCTGCAAAGGGCATTGTGCTCCTAGCTGCAAGCTGAGGATAAACCTCAACAAGTCTGCATAACCCCAGCTCTCTCAGCCTGTCCTCATAGGAGAGCTGTTCCATCCCTCTGCTCATTTTTGTGGCGCTCCAACACATACTTGTCTTTTCTGTGTGGAGCTGGACTGCAGATGGGGTCTCACCAGGGCAGTGCAGAGGGGCAGAATCACCTCCCTTGGCCTGCTGGCCACACTTCTTTTGATGCAGCCCAGGGTATGGTTGGCCTTCTGGGATGAGTGCACACATTGCTGGCTCATGTCCAGCTTTTCATCCACCAACAATCCTCAAGTCATTCTCCACCAGGCTTCTCTCAGTCACTTCATCCCCCAGCCTGTACTGATATTGGGGATTGCCCCGGTATGAATCACATTCCTCTGAATGCAAAGGTACTTTAGACTCTATAGCAAAGCTTTCCTATAGGACACAAATTGCTACTGTAATTGTAAAAATAGAAATGTTTTTTCAAAGGATAAGCAGGTATGAGTGTTAGGGTCTCACTTCTACAGCGATTACGCTACCTCTCCTTTTGAGCCGTACCAACGTGTTTGCGTTGAAATCCACAGGGTGGCACCAGTGCACGCTAAATTAGCTACAAGGAATATTTGACCTGCGGTATTTACATTGCAGACTCCTGTAGTGGAAAGAGTGAGTGATGCCGGTTCCTTAATGTGTAGGATTTTGGCCATCAAGTGTCCTTAGTAGTTTGAGGTTCACACCACTGCTCAGCTACATAACAATGATTCAGCCATATTTGTTACAAAGGCAGCTTCTGCGGATTTTAAAAACTGAACAAGGAATGGGCCATTTTCCTGGGGCTGTTTGATTAATAGGCATTAAAGAGTAATTGCACTTAAGTCATTCATTAATGTATTTTCAGCAAGTCAAATGCTGGACTAAAAGGGAAAAGGTAGAGACCAAGCAAAGATGTTATCTGATATTCATTGAGCTGTGAACATTTCTAACAGCATGTTATGTTCAAATATTTTTTAAATGGGGATAATCCACTCTAATGCTGGAGTGATGAAGACATGTTGAGATGATCAGTGCGCATCAAGACCTGAGTCTTGGCAGGAGCAAGCTGCTGTCAGGAGACGGTTGTGTATTTCACACTGCTGCTGCAGAACTTCACAGCAGTTTTGCTTATTACATAGCTGATTGTTTCTGTTATTATGTTATCAGCTGAAAATCCTGCTGCTATATAACGTGCCAGCCTTGTGCAACTGAAGTGTATTGTTGTCAACTAATGGATATCTGGGTTAAAAAAGTCATTTTACAGTAGATCGTATTTACCTGCTTATGGTTATCCCCCATGGCTCTTGCTCAGCAGAAAAGCAATGGCAGCTCTGCCTACATCAACTCTCAGGTTAGTTGGTGCTCAACAGAACCCATCATCTGCCAGGAGCCTTTGAGGAGTCAGGGATGTACTGACAATCCTAAAAGCTTTTGTAGAACAGACAGATTGAGAAACTGGATGGCAGTGTGAGCAAATAAAGCAAATGGAGAAAAAAGAAGAGATTAGCACAGTAGCTAGTGATCAAGTAACTTCAAAATGGGATTGGAGATATTGTCTGATTTACATTTTGTGAGAAAATCATCAGTGATCAGACAGTTCAGCAAATTATCAAAGAAATCATGTTTCTTCATTGCATCAGGTAGGAAGTTTCAAACAAAACACACCCTTTCAAAAAGCCCCAAACAAGTAAGTTTTAGCATTTAGTGGCAATGATGTGAATTCTTTTATATTATTCATAGTGTATTAGCTGCATTCAAAATGATAGATTTCAGTAGATACCTGTGGTTCTTGCTGTGCATTACTTTACTAAGGCCTGCCATATCTATTTTGTTCTGAGCTTCTTCACAGTCTCTGTATAGCCTTGTGTTTTACCTTTGAAATACAGCTGGAGCTGGGATTTTTAAATTCTACCTTTAACTGCTATTGACTTGCTCAGAGGCCTTGATCCAGTCATTCATTCTCTTGCTCCTTCAGTTTTCTTACCTACAAAATGCATGTAATACTTATTATTTTCTTATTATTTCTTTGAGGTCCTTACATGGAAAGCAATTAAAGTGCACAATACCACCAGAGAATGCCAGAAATGCCCGCTAGGGGTCATCAGTAAGCACCAGACAGGTGGAAAACAACCATGATCAAGCCAGACTTTAAAAGTTACCGAAAATATCAGGAAAATTTCTGAAATTGTTAATATATTTAAATTTGGATTTAACTTATTTGTGCCTTCAATAGTACCAATCTCTAACAGTACCCTTATTTTCATTCTTAATCTGATATTTTAAAAGGTCAGAGCAAACGACCAAAAGCTATGCCAAGATCTTTCAGGGAGAAGAAAAAGAAGAGAAAAGATTTGTGCTACATTTTCTACTTATAGAGGAAGTCCTGAATACTCCAATGATAGGGACAGAAAAGAAAAGAAAGCCCATTTTCAAGACAGTGAAATTTATCATCCTCCTGAAAGAATGCTGAAGATTGGGTAATACAGCAGCAATTTTCCAGCCACAAAGGCACAGTAACTATCGTGTTAGATAAAGACTACCATGATTCAAAATCATTTGGTCACATCAACAATGGAGCATAGAAATGCTCAGAGAAAACACAGCTATCCTAAACCCCTTACAAATCAGACAATAGCGATTGCTATAAATGAACAAGGCAGAATAATCAGTCAGAAGGAAATCTCCAATGTCTTAATGTTCTTCTGACACAGCAACATCTTTTCACCTTTGGACAAAGACTCCAGTCATACATCTTTTGGGGTTTCAGAGCCATTGTCAGCTGGGCTTTCATGACAGTGAGAAGTTTCTTTCACAAATTACTTCCCTGAAACTATTGGGTGATTAATAAGTTGTGGCTCTCGTAAGAAGGCTCCTAAAAATAGGGATAAAAATTGATGGAAATGGTTATAATCCAGAGATTAACTAGAAGAAGGGGAAGGTTGTAAAGAATTCTTAAGTGTCCTTCCTAGTTTACACTTTGTATAATTCATTCTTGCATAATTTTTTTAAAACCGGTGAACTACTGTTTTGGATGTCTTACCTGTTTAAAAGCACAGCAGAATTAATTTCCTTATGTGAAGATGTATTCCACATTCTCCTATGCCTTTTGCTGATTTTCTTCCAACTTCTAGCATGAAAAAAAAACAAAACAAAACAAAACAAAATGGCAATATAACAGGGGCCAAACATCATGAGAATGAAAATAGAATCATTTTCATTGCCAAACCAAAAATTTGGACCAAAATATCAAAAGGACAACTCATGAGATTCCAAGCCTGTGAACTTCATGCTATCATTAGAATCCAGGATAGACAGTGCAGCTATATTTTAGATGTTTAGACCTGATATAAACATATTCTCAGGCATTAATATTTTGGTGTACATCATTAACAAGAATCACAATAGTGAGGAATTTCAAAATTAGAAAAAAATCCAAATTTTTCAAAATTAAAAAATTTGAATTTCAATTGCACCTACAATGTATGCATTCATGTTGGAATGCATCAGCTATGTTTAGCCATCTAAAATTAAGCATATATTCTTTTCTTGGGCAGCCAGCGGGGAAACATTGGTACCTACTGGTAATAGCACATCATATTTCCTTTAGGCATCTCTTGTACCTCTGCTTGCATAAAGCACTGACCAGTACATCTCATCCACTAACTGTGCAGCATTAGAATGTTCTAATTCAATCCCCTCTAATACTGCAGTTATCTTGAATCAGATGGTATCTACCATGATGTTAGGTCATAAAAGAGAGTGAGGTTTTTTGGTTTTCCTAATTTTAAAGATGCTGGAAGTCCTGAATTCAGAATCAATATTTTTCTCCTTTCTTACTAGAAATACCAGAATTTCTTGCTAAATTGCCTATAGATCACAAAGTAAAGTGTCAATACATGAAATATACAAAGCTTTCAATCATGAGAATTTATGTTTTCTACACTGTACAAAGTGCTTTCTTTCACAGTGGAGCATTTATGACTGTATGACCTCTATGAAAGAATGTGTCATTTATGTCAGTGCACTTTGGGTATTCATTACTGGATGTCTATGTCCAAAAGAATACCACCAAGTGGTGGTCTAATTTTCTCTCATGTTTCTTTACAGGTAGAAAAAACACACAGTTTTTATCCCAATGTAATGGTTTGCAAATCTAATATTCTTATCCATCTTGATCAGTTATAATCTGACTTACTTTTGCTTATGTTCCAGTTCTCCCCCTCAAGCCCCCACAGATACTTGCCTAAGCATTTGTAGTGCTTCATATTTTATTCTGCAGTTCCTGAAACAGATACCTTTCTGATTTTATTAATCCCTTCCTTTTAGAAGATGATAATTAGGCCCAATTTTCAGAAATATTAGGTAGCCAGAACATTAATTTACTGTAGCAAGAGTGACAGGAATTCAGTGTCAAGCCTTAGACATCTCATGGCACACACCCAATATTAAAGAATGAAAAGCAATGGGTGTTAATGAAAACATACATCTTAGTTCAATATATATTTCTCTAAAGTTGAGATTTTTCACACTGATAATCTGTAAAAAGTGTCACTGAATAAATATACGTTTACATTTAGAAATTCCATTTAGCGTTATTTAAAGTTTGTTAAGCTTACGTAATTCCCATGTGTAAGAGTTATTACATACTAACAGCTTTGTTACTTGTCTCTTAGAACAAGGATAATTGGGAACTGATTAACGTTACTAGTGCCTTGCTGAAGAGCATTTTCTAGCTAAAACCAGTCTTCTCCAGCTAAATCAAGCCTTCTCCAGCATTTCTGTGGAGATTAGAAAATGCCTGAGCAAGTAAATAAAAAAAAACCAAACCAGCAAGGAGTAACACTTAAGTCTTAAAACCTACCAAACTTATAAGACTTGAAATCAAAATAAATCATAGGAAAAGGATGGTTGGGTCAGCAAAAGTAGTGCAGAACCTATTTCCCAGAAGAGCCAGTGAGGCTATTTTGCCAGACTGGCTTCCTTGCCTCTTGGATGCCCAGCTGTTAGTAAAAACCCCATTTCCCTCTACCATTCCCATGCTCAGTGTTAAATTCACTGACCACCACACTCTCAGGTCTAGGCTTTAAACAAACTTATAGGAACTTTTTTTTTTTTTCCCTGCCTCTCCTAGCAATGCAATGAACAGAGAACACTGTAGGTAAGCAGATAAGAAAAAAAGTTTCAAGTGTTAGTTGCATATTTTAAATTAAGAATCAGAAACAGACAATATATAAGTGAATATAAGACAAAATATTCCTGTTCTAGACTGAGACATTTTAATATTATGTAATGAGATAGTTCCAAGGCAATAATTTACAGTACTATTGAGAAACAAATATTGTATGCTGTTTCACATAATATATACCATCACCCATGTCTTACAAAAGCCTCAGAGAAAAATCCTTGATGTTTCCTATTAATATTGCTCACATGAGTTTAAAACAAATGTAATAGCCCATTACACTTTTGCTCCCCTCAACGATCTTTGCATACATTTTGAAAATAACATCTTGCTACCTCGTTTCTATTGAAATCAAAGTAAAAGAATGCGTCTAATCCAAGTATTTGAATATAATGCATTTTTATTTTAAATCACTAAACTAGTACTATCAGTACCCTGCTTTGATTTTCCAAAACACAAAACTTCCCTGTGTCAGACACCTTCACTTTAAGTAATTTAGAATAGGAATACCTGTCTACCTTTCTTGTAAGTAATGTTACAGGACTCACCTTTTCCTCATGCTGAAGAAGAAAGCGTTCTATCTAACTTCATTTATTTATGGTTACAATCTTACATAAAAAGAAAGGACCCCTATTAAATTTAATTAGATATTTTTTATTTCATTTCAATCAGAGCAAGATTCAGCTGGCAGGTGTTATTGTAGCTACAGCTGCTTGATGATCTGGCCCAATTGGTATCTTGACTGTTGTTCAATCAACCACAATACTCTTGACCAAAAGTATTCATGGCCAAACAGATATTTTTAATGGGTCAGTTAATATTATGCCAGCTAAACCAAGTAAATATCAAGAATTATAACCTTCATCTTTCTGTATTTTTCTGCTATAAATTCAACTGCAAAAGCAGGTGGGTGGCCTTCTGATACAATAGCTAGTTTTGGGGTTTGGTTCTTCTTAGTTCTAATATCCCTAACTTTTTTCTTCCCATTGAAATTAGATTAAAACAATCAAAATGCATAACAACATATGATATCTATGTGTAAAAAGCTGCTTCGGGACAGAAAACAACCTGTAAATAATGGGATTTAGAAAAAAGTATTTCCAATGGGCCATTTTTTTGATAACTCTTTAGTCTAAAGTCTGTTTTTAGGTAGAGGCTTTTAAATTAAGATAGCTAATGAATTTGGTTGTAGAAACATCTGTGGTCTTTCTTGATGGAAAACTACAGAACACCCTGTTCAATCAGCTGGGAGCCTGTTTTCGAAGACGGTGCTTAAAACAACAAAATGCTCTTCCAAAAGAAATGAGCCTGTTTCTGAGCTGAAACCTCATTGAAGCTGATGAAAGAATCTGTAGGGACAGTAGTGCTCTGGGATTTCAGCCCTGTCTCTTACGACTCTTCGGGGGAATCTCCAAGAGCGGTTCATTTAATTGGAGGGGGTTTGTGCCGTTGTACATGATAGCAGTTTTTCTTGAGCTCCCAAACCTCCTTTCTTGCCAAGTCATGTACCTTTTAATTCCAGAGACAGCAGAACTCCATTTCTTCTGAAACAGGGCAAGATCTACCAAGGTTTTAAAGATTTCACTGCTTTTATACAAGAATTCTTTGATCATACTACGTAGGATTTGCTACCAATCTGTACCTTGCCAGTCCTTCTGTTTCAGCACGATCTTTTATCTTTTCTGCGTGGATTAATAAACTATTACTATCCTAAATATTTGCGTTTATGAAGACCATTAGCTGTAATAATGAAATGACAGTGAAAAATCTTGTGGCCTTGTCTGAGTATTGGATGGTTAGGTCTAGTTTTAACACCTTAAGCAATAAACGCGTCAGGTGAGAGGCTGTATTTTGGTTTTCCTGTGCTCTCTAATCTATATGATTCTACAGGGTTTCTACCAGCATTCAAACAGGTATTTGCAGAATGAGGGAAGTTTTCCAACCAAATTAAAATTGTGACTGGCCTCTACCAGAGTAGAATAATGACAAGTTTTCTTACTGAAGCACTGTTTGTTTGTGCTATATTCTTCAGTTAATTACAAGTCACCCAAAAGAGTAAAAATACAGTAGTTACAAATCTCTTCTTAATCCCTTGGAACTATAACTATGCTGAAAAATGCAGCGCTGACTCCCTTGCTAGATTACTGGAAGGCAAATATTAAATTCCAGCAAAGAAGCAATTACTAAATCCATGTTTGTAATTAATTCACTACTGATTAGTTCTGACACGCGAGTGGTCTGATTGGGTCTAGAAAGGCAGCTAAAATAAAAGAAAGGAAAAAAAGTCTGTGGTTAGTGTAAAATTACATCTGTTTCTGTTATGAGCAAAAACAATGCCATAAAAAGAGCACTGATTAGTTTTTGAGATGGCAAGATTTGGCAGTTTGCCCTTCTACCATCCCAAACATTTCAGAGACATCTTGCATTACTTTCATTGCTTTCGTTATAGACACCATACTGTATATCAGATACTAGCCTGGTGAAAATCATTACAGATCTGTTGAAGATTATTGCTTTCTTCATACTGCAGCAGCTATAGATGTGATTTTTGTTTATTGACAGTTTTATTATCAGTAATTATTCAAAAATATGTTCTGTTGTTCACCATCATTTCTCAGCAACAGTAATAATTTAAACCTTTAAGTAATCCAGTTGTACACTTTGTGTTTTTGATTGACTGACAAAACATCTGTAAATTGTAGTACTGGAAGTGAACAGCTGTAAATGTTCTCTGTGTTAGCATGAATTACCTGGTGAATATGAATGAATGCATCTGCAGAAATAAGATTGCTGCAGTGATATTTTAGTAGCTCATACTAATCAACTAAAAAATATGTAAGCAGCTCCAAAATTAGACTCTGTAAATCATAGCACCTCAGCAAGAAATAAACTATGAGTTCCATTTTTTCATTCAGAGGGACTGAAAAGAGATATTTTCATTTCCTTTAACACTGTCACTTTTCTTGCTGCTTCTTCTGAAAGCTTCCTGCTCATTAAAACCTCCTCAAGGTCTTTACATAACAATAAACCGCTCCTGAGGCAGAGACAAAAGTCAATATAGGTATGTGGATTTACATATCCTGTTTGCTTTCATCCGGCAGCTCCAAAGACATTCAGCAGCCAGGTATGCTTGCTTTCTTTTCTCATTGGCCCCCTTGTCTCAGCATGATCCCAATTTGACTTTCTATCTGCAGTATTCAAAAATAACTAAATAGAACAGCAGCACAGAGAGAATTAGAAACAATATCACTGATTAAACTATTGATCAGCCACTCTGTTAAAACTAAGGTATTCCTCCATTTGGAATTAAACCACCAAATGTGCATTGCAATGAGGTGAAAGATCTGACCCAAACATAGAAAAGGTACAGAAGTTTTGAGTTCAAGATGTGCAAGAGAGGAGAAAGGAACCTTGAGATTGGTCAGGAAAAACTGTGATAGTGAAAGGGGGAGATAGCACAAAAAGTCTGCCTACCTGGTTTTAATGGTTTTTGTCTGCATTACCATCATGCCTGCCATTCTAATCTTGAGCAAGACTCAAGAGATTGAGCTCTTTTTTGAAAGCTTAACTAATGATAGAGGGCGATGCCGCCATCTTGATGCTGAAGTGAGTGCAGCTTTTAGAGGGGAAAGACACTGATAAGTGTTCATGCTCAAGGAATGGAGAAAGGGAAACTAGAGGGGAAGTTACAAAAGGAGGAAAGGTTTTGCCAAAGGGAGAAAAGAGAAGAGTAATTCTTACTGCATCAGCACTCTGAATGAAGATTAATAGGGTAAGACTTTATTTGTCATCCAAAATATAAAGCAGTAATCAGATAAAGGGACAAGGCTGGAGCTTTGAGCAGCTGTGGACTATGAATACACAAGTTTTACACAAAGTCTGATGGTGACAATCTAGATTGAGGATAAGCCCAAAGAGGAGTCCAGGTTATGGGTATGAGAGGCAGGCACCACAGCGGGAGCTTAGCTGTTTCCCTACTGCAAATGAGAAGACATAGCTGAGAGCTTTGTTACAACCTTCAGCTGTTCAGTAAACACCATGGAGAGACCAAGGACAGGCTTAGGAGCTGAGTTATCAGAAGACACACGGCTTTTCCATGTGCTTTGCCACATCAAATGCCCATTTGTCGATGAGACATTGTCTTTGCACACCCATGCCAGTTCTGGAAGTCATCTTTCCTATCTAGACTGCTGGCTAAACACATATTTCATGATGTCAGTGACTGCAACTTACAAGGTTGTTACTATGTCCTGTCTCCTCAGTCTCTGCCCTTTAGATTCTAAGCTCTTAAAATGAATATTTCTCTTATGTTGAACAATGTAAAGGACAAATATTGTCATATATTCTTTCATGTAAATAGTAAGATTTAACAATCTGTTCCTTCTTCCAGAAACACAAAACATTTTTGCAATGAACATCTCCTGCAATTATTTTTCTTGTAGATACTGCTTTTCCATAGACACCTCTAAAAAAGCACCTTTTCTTCCATCAGTGGTCAAATAAAATGATGTGAAAAGGTAGCATCAGGAATTCATTGAGTATAATTTAGCTATCCATAAAAAGCAAAAGCAACAGCATCTTACTTCTCAGTCCATCACAGCTTGCCTATGCATGGTCTGTGTGCTGTACCTAAAACTATTATATGATTTAAAGTTGATCTGAGACAGTAATGAAATAGCTTCTGTATATCTTTCCTTCCTACTGTGTATTTATATATAATACGCATTTATATAATCAGAAAAATTAAATATGGTAAATAGTGTTGTTGGAATCACTGTATTCATGTGTGAATCTTCACTTTTTAGATGATGTTAAACACTTGAATATTCAAGTTGGAAGTCATTAGAATTAAAAAGTCAGGAAGAAATACTTTCTGTGAATACGAGCCCAGCCTCATTTCTTAATTAATATTCCATCAGCTGCTTGATGGTAACTTGTAAGCTAAATTAGCTGATCTGGGTGTAATTAAACTTTTGTAAATGGAATGTGCCTCTACACTGTCATGACTGTCTCTGCAAGACAGAGACACTACAACAGTGCACAAGAAAACATACTTCGTTCTCACTCATGTTCTCTTAGTTGGATACTCTTTCTGAGTAATGAATAGTTAATTATTTTATTATATCTTTATGTGAACAGAGTCTGTTAGACACTTAAGTGGTCTAACTCAGCATAAAAAATTGACTAAAACTGACAAAAAACAATTGTGCAAAAAAAAAAACTTTAAAAAAATGTGGAGACTTCTTGGGAAATAAATAAAATAGCAGCTTTCTCAGTTCTACGCTGGTGTCTTATACTGTCACCACAAATGAAGGAAAAATATTTTTCCTTTACAAGTACATAGAATCATTTTATATTTAAAATTATAGATGCTTTGTTTCGTGACACCTTTGTGAATCAGAGGGACCTGATGAGAAAAAATGGCTTAGTTTTTGGTTGTAGTTCCAAGCATCAACTGTTTATCCCCACTCCGATGGGTAGATGGCTCATCTGTCAGGCTACTAAACTGCTGCAAATTACAGCAAATAAGATGCTGAGGAAAAGAGAGGGAGGTGCTGCATTACCAGAATCAGTTGTGTGATTTACAAAGGGTCTGCTAGCCTCCAAAAACAATGAAGTTATCCCTGCATTAGCCCCAGTGATCTCTGAGAGTGATTTCTTGACAAGTAAGGTGGTAACACCTTGTCTCAGTGAAACTGAGATCTATACATGTTAATCATAGCTTTTATTCTTTTACTGTTTGATGCTTAAAAAAATTCCAACATTTCACAGCAGCAGGACTCATAGCAGAGAGTGCAAACTGGGCTCATCGTTGCACTTTAACCGACGCACCGCTCTGACCGTGTTTTACAATTTTATACAGCACCAATCCAATTATGCTGAAACAGACTGCTTTTACGCCTCTTACATCTGCTTAATATCAACTGCAGTTCAGAACAAAAAAGAGCCTTGGGTCTTGCCATGGATTCTCTATACTGGCCAGGAATTAAATATTGTGGTAGTGAAACAAAGGGAAGCAGCAAGAGCCGAAGATATCAATGAGAAATTCAGGTTGACCTTGGCAGACTTTGACTTATTGCTGAAAACCAATGCTAGATAATACTGCAAATATTTTTCTGTGAACTCTGACTTAATTTTTCCTCCTTTTTTTGCAATTAGTTTCCCTTTGATGCTACTTTCTGCAAATCCAACAGTCGGTAAGATTGCTATGGTGAGTGCAACCAGCAAGAGGAAAGAAGACACTGAAGGATATTTTCAGAGACTTTGTTTTAAAATCAGTATCAATGTGACCATTTGCATAAGAAACTTGACTCACAAAGATTGCACCAGTAAGTTATATGAATCCTGTGCCCAGTGACACTGCTCACATTTTGCATATCAAACATTCACACTCAGTTGATTGGAAATGATCTGTAAACTGACATGCTTTTGCAGAATGCATTTAGAAAACAGTAAATCTCTTCATATAGTTTGCAAACAGAAAAGAACAGATATTTTTAGCAACCTTGTTTTACTCAGGAGGGAGTGCAAATAATCTGTTCCTATGAAGTACTGTGGGGAGATGGCTGTGTGCCCTCCAGTCATGAGAATTCAGGGCTAGTAGGTATCAATCAGTTAAAGATGCTTAAAGAACATCATTTCCCTGTCCATCCAGCTATCATTTCACAGGTATGGTCCCTGCTTTACAGTTTATTGCATGTGACACATACAGAGTTAGCGAGAGGGCTTTTTTCTGTCTTTCTGTTGGTGGATAAGGAACAGTGATGGGAAAATCAACCTCACTTCAATGACTGGTAGATATTACCCCTTGGGGTGGTCAGGAATGAGGCAACTGTACTTCATGGAGTGCTAAACTCAGAGAGAGCAAGAAAATAAGGCATAAAAGTGAAATCTGTCCTTGCTACCATAAGCACTACCAGAAATGGAAAACTGCATAGAAGGAAACATTTAGGAAAGAAATAACAAGGTACCTGCATGGTCCTCTAGCTGTTCTCATGGAGCATGAGGTTAATGGATCAGCTACCACTGACCTCAGTAACTTTGAATCAGACCTATAACTGGGAGCTGTGCTGAAAGGCAGTGTATAGAATCATATTTTTTCTTTAACCACAAAGGCAGTGTATAGAATCATATTTCTTTGACCACAGTTCTGTGTTTTGATACTTTCAACAACATTGAATTGTTCTCAGCATAGAAGATAGAAATCTATATCATCTCTGAAAATAAACAAACTCTGGTCTTTGGGATACTAGCACAGAAGTCATTAAGTACCTGCAGAAGTGTTTTTTTTGTTTTTTGTTTGTTTGTTTGTTTGTTTGTTTGTTTCCAGCTATCATTGTAGGGGTAATTTACATAACATGACTGTAGTTTTATACAAAGTGCTAATACCAGTTTATAAATATGAAGTTTACGACCTTGTTACCAGAGGAAATGTTCATTTTAACAAAATAACAAAAATCAATAGAAAGTATATATTCACACTTCTAAATAATGATTCTGATTAGATGTGCTTTGGTATGGCTCTGAATGAACAAGGGAGATTTAAATTAAATTACTTCATTCAACAAAAGTCAATAAAAAATGTGTATATCACTTCTTATAAGCATAAGAACTATCACAGTTGTTAGTAAATATAACATCTGTATTATTTACTCTAGAATCCTTATTAATTCTGATAGGATAGGACTGTTGGTCTTTTAAGTATATTGGTACGTATATCCTTATTTAGCATCCCTCTCCCCTCTCTAGTTCTCTGTATCAGATTTGTTGCTTTGTGTGCTGAAAACTACCAAACTATCAGTTTCAGTTCTGTAATGAAGAAAACTTTGGTTTCTGCAGTTTTTTTTTCTTAAAAGACCAGGAGGATATTAAAAGCACTCATTGATAATCAAGAAGACAAAATCATGCATGAATGCTCAATCTGCAATTTCTTTCTGAAGCTGACTGTATACTCAGTGATTTGCCAGTATGCCTGGGCCAGAGAAGGTTTAGGTTATTCATTGCAAATAGAGAAAGTACAGTGAAAAAGTTAATGCCAGTTATATGTATAAACACATTTTTATATATAGTTACTTAAAATTCTATATATTTTTGAGAGTATAATATTATTAACTTGATAATTGAAAGAAACTTGTGGAATTTACTCACGCTAGAAATTATCCAATAGGTTTTATCCTTTACTCTCTGTTCATAAATTAACTGTATTTCTGCACTGGAAGAATAATTTTCAGTTTGCCAGGCTCTTGCAGTTCATCATTTGAATTAGCAGACTGGCCATTATGTCACAAAATACTATTTTTTATCTGTGTTCAAATAAATAGAACTTCTGAAAGGAGAGGCAAAGGAACAAATAATGAGAAATAGAAATAATGAATAATAAACCACAGATATCTCTTCATGAATTAGTATTATTCTGAAAATGTATTTAAAATATTCTTGTCTCAGGTGATTGTAAGAAGATGTACAATTTTTCTTGGAAGTTCTTGCTGATGGATAAAAGAAACATCCAGCTATAGTTCAGCCTTCTGAAATAGTTTCGAGAAACAATTTTGAATTATGAACAGATTCACAAAGCAAGAAAGGTCTGCCTCCCTGCTTCTGTTGAAGATGCAACCTTGCCATTCTTTAGGGCTTGCTAACTCAAACTCATCTTTTATAGTTAGTTTAGTTCTTTAATATTAGCAATAATTACTGGTTTGAGTAAATGCTTTTC
Organism: Vanellus vanellus; assembly: GCF_965231255.1. Taxonomy (NCBI): domain Eukaryota; kingdom Metazoa; phylum Chordata; class Aves; order Charadriiformes; family Charadriidae; genus Vanellus; species Vanellus vanellus. Next base: position 23,170,859 of record NC_138911.1, on the reverse strand, counting down.
TTCTATGTGCAAAAAGGGAGCTTAAATACTGTCATTATTAGCTGATGAGTAATATCATTATGTTCTCCTGGAAAAATTAAGAACAGTTTTGCATTTCATTGCCTCTATGTTACTAAAAGCTGATGTGCTCCTTAAGCTACAGGAACAGAGGCCAGTACTTTCCTTGTAGGAAGAGCTGAGCTCCATCCATGCAGCTGGATTTGTAATACTCACACAGCAACAAGCGATTATCCTGCAACAGGGGTCACAGTGGGAGATAAGAGTTCACACAGCAGAACACACACACATCTTTTAAAAAATGAGATAAGGGATAGTTCCAGTGGGCGGATTATGAAGCCGATCTGTTAGGTTTCATGATTTTAACGAGGGGAAAAGAGAACAGTGCATTCCCATCTGCCTGCCTTCTACAACTTGTTAGTAAGCACCTGAAAATGTGCACTGTACATAACACACATGGGCATTATAGCCAGTACTTAACATCTACACTACAATTCCTGCTGGTGGTGGCTGTGGACAGAGAAAGGTGCTTCACGGCAATGAGGATTTAAGAGTTACAGACTTCATATGAGAGTGCTGCTGGTTGCAAAATTAGAAATGTGTTTTCATTTTCTCTTTTCTTTTTCTATCTGAGCAAGTTGTCTACCCAACTGTGATTGATGGGCTGTGTGGCTGACATCTGCTGAGGAAATCAGAAGAGACTCGCTACTTGTAAATGACACATCAAGAGCACTGCTTAGGCCAAGCTGAGCTGTCAAAACCAAAATTCTCATGGTGAATTGTAAAACTAAACCTGAGGCACTTCTTAGGGAGCTATCCAAAACAAAAAATACAAATTGCTCCTATTTTCTCCTGTTAAACAGACTCCGATTTTGCATTGGAAATCACAACAAATAGATTTCACTAACATTTTCATGCTCTACAGGATTTATAGCTTGGTTTCTAGGATATGTATCGCATAAGCAGAAGCAGAACAGGATCATGTCTGTGGAAATGGACCTAAAACTCACCTTTACAACCTGTTTTTCTAAAAGCTCATCCACTACCCTCCCTCCTTCCTCTGAGTTTTAGCTGATGAATTCTACTAACTATAAAGTGTCACAAGAAATCAAAGTACACTAGAAGATCAGAGTAGTGCAAATATATATTTGCCATGAAGCCTTTTAAAAAACTTTGCCCTAGAAACTCTGAGTGTGGCATAAAAGCCCCATCCTTATATAGGATTGAAGGAATACCTTTTAATCTGTGAAGAAAAGAAGAGCAAAAAGAAGCATTCAAAAGTCACAGGTCAAGCCTTCTTAATCATTGATTTTTTTTTTATTTTTTTTTTTGAGGGGGAATGGAAGAGAGGTTAGGTTTTAAAAAGAGATTTAAAATAATAATGTCTTTATGATTCCCTTTAGATTATGGTTTTGGAGACTTCAAGTTCATTTGGATTACATTTTTTTCAGGATTTTTTTATGCAGCCACAATGAAAAGAAAACAAAAAGATAAAAGAAAAAAGACCTGTTGGTATCAAGTAATTGTTGCATTTGGATCTTCCAAATATTAGGAGGTTCACTGTAAAATAACAAAAGCTGGTAACATTTTCTTTCTGCTCGACATAAACTACCATTCAGGCCCATTCAGCCACTGCAAAAAAAGTGCTCTCTGACTGGGGTCACATAGCCATCCTGCTGACATCTCCACATTCCACCTCAAAGACCTGCAAAATCCTTTATGAAGACCTTCCTTGATAGAATAGTAACATCACAGTCTTGGAAAGAGGCAGACTATACATCCATGCTCTGATATTATTAGATCAACATTTTAATTTTTCAACGAGGAGATGGAGATCCAAATCCTTGGGGATAATTCTACTGGGTTCATCAATTTTAAGAGTAAATAGCTTATTTTGCTTCCTTTAGATTTCAGATGTTTAAAGGATTTCGGATGTGCAGTTCTCTGAGGAAGCTAGCAAGTGTGGAGTTTATTATGTTAGGAAGCATGTAAGCTGTGACTATCTGACAAATGAAAATTCTCCCCTGTGCTCACTGTGTTCACTTGTTCAACCAGTTTCATGCACTGTTTAACAGGGCATCAGCCAAGCCCAGCAAGACAGGAGATACCTGAGAAACACTCACAAAGTCTCTGGCACAAGAATTGAGATTTCCTGCTAGAAATGACATCTTTATTTGGGAATAAAATCTGAAAATAAAAGGCAATTTTTAGTACAAAGGATCTGGTTCAGTAAACTGTGACAGACATTCAGATACTAAGCTCATCTAATTCAGTTTCACTCCATTAAAGGCAATGACATTACATCAATTTACACCACCTGAGCATTTAACCCAGAAGGCTGGAATCATGAAAAGTCACTTCAGAGATAACACTGGGGACTTTTGAGGATAAATTTGCCTAGCCATTCATACTTTTATCTCTTTTTAGATGTTCGCTCTGACTAGTGTGTCTTTTGTGATCAAACTGTGGCTGCTAATAAGGAGAGGACAATGAGATGAGTGCCATCTTTTAAATCCCTTCTTTTCCACTTCTCAGCAGAAACAAAACTTCTGTGACTCAAGCACCTTTCTTTTGCCTCTTTTCTTCAGATGCAAAATAGAAATAGCAGCAGAGGTAGCATGGAAAATTAGATATGCAAGCTTAAATATCTTCCAGCTTTCAGGTTTAAGTGTGGTTTTGGAGAAAACATCCATGGGTGTTTGAGGCCTTCCCAGATTCAGAAAAAGCCAATTTTAGACTTCCTTAGCATTGGGGAAAGGATTTAGCCTTATGATAAGGTTCTAAAGATTATTCCTTTATGATAATATACTCAAGACATATTGACACATCTTGCATCTGTAGGAAGAAATGGAAAGCGATTATTTAAAGGTGAAGATGACAGAGTGAAATAAACTTAGATTCAATTACCAACTTAATGATTGGCTGAAGAGGGGGAAAAATGGAATTAACTTTACTACAATAACCACCTATAATTGAACAGTATTTGTGCAGTGTCCTTGGAACAGTGTGGAATTCAGATGGCCAAACCCACACTAGCTGGAGCTTAGTTGCATGGAGAACAGGGATAAACAACTTTTATGGGATTCTTGGTTGAGTTGCTCTGGTAATTTAACAGCAGACTCTGGCTTTATTATAGTAAATAACATATTCGTTAACAAGTTTAAACTCTCAAGAAAGGATGAAGAAGGCACTAATAAAGGGCAAAATGTTTGAAAAATTGCAGTAAGCCAGGACTGTATGCTGAACTGGTAACTTTGGTGCATTCTTACATTGTACACATAGTGTGAAGGTGCCTGCTCAAAGCACCCGATAAAGGAGTGTGATCCAAGTGGAGTCCAGTACAGAAGTGACTAAAGTCCACTTAGAAAGCCAGGCAGAATTTCTGATTCTGGCATAACTTTGCAAGAAGTACGAAATATATACCTGTGTGGCAGGATTGGTGCTTTACTTCAGATGTTATTCACTTATGTAACTACAGCCAATTGGTTTCCATTGCTGTATTTTCCTTTTTTGGTTTGTTTGGTTTTTTGTTTTTTTTTTTTTTTTTCATTAAATCTGTGTAAGTCATCACTGATTGATTGACATAAATTTTTAGGAGTGTACATCAGATATACTCAAGTCAAAGGCCAGGGCCCTCTGTCCCTCAGGACACCGTGAAAACCACCTGCTAATGGAACCTTCTTCAGAGAAGAAATCCTCAGATGAGTGAAAGTCTTTAAAGCTGCTTATATATGAGCAACAAGTATATTTGCATCACACATGTGTATATAACATAACACCGAAAGAACAAAAGAACAGGTCTAGAGAGATACTTCATATATTCCTGTGCTCTACCAATTTAAGACTTTCAGAAAAATTGATGGGTGCTGTGACGGAGCATGTGGTGTAGGTTAGTGTCTGTGCTACAGTGATGTCTGTAACTAGACCCACTGGTCTTGAATCAAAGAAGTGATCTAAAATCACGACGACTCTTTTAAAGTTATCAGTTAAGCTAGTTTGGAAGCTCTTCAGACCTCCTCTTGTGCTCCTTTCCTACACTACCACGTCAGCTTCTGGATATGGTGGTGAACATCTTTTCTCAGCAGACTGGGTAATAACAAAAAAGCATCTTTCTTTTTCCCACAAGCGTTAAGTGGAAAAAGTAGCACTAGGTCTTTTCCACTACAATCAAGGTTACAAACATGCATTACTGCATCCCTAGCACAAGAAAACCATGGACCTGTTGGAATGGATCAATTGGAAGGCCACAAAAATGATCAGAGGACTGGAATACCTGTCCTATGAAGAAAGGCTGAGAGACTTGGGGTTGTTTAGCCTGGAGAAGAAAAGGCTCTGGGGAGACTATATTGTGTCCTTTCAATATAAAAAGCAGATTTATAAGAAAGATGAAGACATTTTACCAAGGCCAGTAGTGGCAGGACAAGGAGCAATGGTTTTAAACTGAAAGAGGGTTTATTTAGGTTGGATATAAGGAAGAATTTTTTTACGGTGAGGGTGGTGAGACATTGGAACAGGTTGTGCTGAGAAGTTCTGGATCCCCATCATTGGAAGTGTTGAAGGTCAGATTGGATGGGGCTTTGAGCAACCTGATCTAGTGAAAGACGTCCCTGCCCCATGGCAAGCGGTTGGATTAGATGATCTTTAACGGTCCCTTCCAACCCAAACCATTATACGTATCTGTGATTGGGCTATCTCACCTGTGCAGAAGGCAGAGCATATCAGGGTCTTTGCAAGAGGGAGAAGCAGAATACTGTACACAAGGCTACAACCTGTTTTGTGTCTGCAGTAACCATACAAACAGTTTCAGAAGGAGGAGTGCTTGACTACCAGATATACCTTGCTGAAAATCACTAGCTAGATCTTCAGCTTGTCAATACTAGTCATTCTAGTCCTCAGTATGCAGTACAGGTAGCTCATTAGAGGATATCCCAAATCCAGAGAATTTCACACACAGAAAAATCCTCCAGTTAATCTGCATTCTATCCCTTCAAAAGATTATGTTTTTTTCAACAGATTTTTCCAAAACTGGACTAGATGTCATTTCTGTTGTTTGAACATTGTTGCCTGTCTGAACAGGCTATGCCTGAACATTGCCTCTAAAAACACAGGAGCTGAGAAAAGATTGATTTGGGGAATTCATGGCCAGAGATGCACATCAAATACTTAGTCTGTAATTGAACCTATACATGTATTTGTGTGGAAAAATACCATTCTTCATTTTTCTAGCTTCAACTGCCATCACGTTTGACCACTGCCAACATGAAGTATATATTAGCAACAAGGAGATTGTAGCAGGTGGCTGAAATAATTCTGTCATGCTCAGAAGCAATAATTTTATTTTAAAAATTTTCTTCATAAAGATTTGTCAATTAAGAGTATGAAAAAATTCCAAGCCAACACTGATCTAGCTCTGTGGCTAAAACTGAAGAGCAGAGACAATTTTAGATTTGAAAAAGCCCCTATGAAGTTACAGTTTGTTTGCTCTAGGAGAACTGTAATAAATTATACCAACTACGTAATTATATGGCTAGTCTCTCTAGTAACAATTTTGCTGACAAAGTCTTCAGAACAGCAAACCTTTTCTCGACACTTCATTGCTTCTTGTACTCCTCATCTGCATCTACACATATTCAGATTATAAATTCAATGGGATGACAACAATTATTTTCTTGGGTATTTGTACAGTACAAGGGTATTTCTTGGTTATTTTGTGCTCTTTCACAAGATGTAATAATAATGTGATATTGCTGCCCTAATGTTAATTCTCTAGTTTCTGTGATTCTGATTTCCGCCCCCCCCCCCCCCCGAGACAAAAATCGAATAAACAAAGGCTGTTTTACATCCCATTAATCACCGATACATGTAATCTTACATGTGTGCCAGTGCACATTTGAAATAGGGTCCTCTCGAGTGATTTACAAGTGTTAATTATCAGTGCGTCCATATACATAAATTTTATTATCACCTGCATGAATATGCTATCCAGCCTAGTTTTAAATAATTTCTACTTTTATTTTGTATAAATCTATTGTTCCTCACACACTGCAGTGAATTTTAATGAAGTAAGGGTCAGCATCTTGATTACTATCATTACTATGCATTATGATAGCAGCTCGTTCACACTAGCGGTGTTAAGTGAGTGATAGGGCTTCTCTCCTCAGTTCCCCTACTTTAGGGGCTCACAGACATTACTCAGTCAGAATATGTTCCTAGCAGATATTTAATAACCAAGACTTATCCTGTTTCTGTAGCTCATTCTCTTTCCTTCAGTTTAATATCGATTTCAAGAAATGCAGGATGAAAGCTATATATATCAACATGAAACTGATTTTTTTCTCTAAGACTTGAAGGAGCTTTTCATTTTGCTTTTCTTTATGCTATTTTATGAGGGGAAGGTTTCTTTCTTTTTTCAGGCTGCAAGTAAAATAGATGTTAAGATGTTTTTCTGCATCACTCTGGAGGGGAAAGCAAGTGATTAATTCAAAGCATAATAGCAATAGCTTATATTTCTGTACTACCTTTCATCTTGAAGGATACTTATCCCAAAGCACTTTATAGCCTAAATAAAGCAGGAATCATTAAAATTCAACATTTGCCATTCCATGGGGATTGTTGTACTGTACCTTTAGTGTTATGTGTACAACAGTACCATGGTTACTGCAGCTACCAAGAGCAGAGAATATTGAGCTTTTAATGATATCTTTTTTTTTCTGTGAGTGTTTAACAGGTCAGTTTTCTGGCACTGAAATGTAGCCCTGTTTAAGGTAGAACACTTATTACTTACGCAGAAACACTAGTCAACAGTTTGGAAAAACATCACACCAGTAGAAAATGTATATTAAATTTTAAGAAAACGGAAAATGATTGCCTGTGTTGGAACAAGACCAGTACATCTAGAGTCACCACTGTCTTGTATATGAAAAGTGATACCTCATCTTCCACATTGACAAGTGGTCAAGGTTTTCCTCTTAATAGTAATTTGGCAAATGTCAATTGCAACTGCACAAATACTCATTTTAATTGCATATTAAAAAATTGACTCTAATCTGAATAACATTAATACAGTATCCTTATTAAGTCAGACTCAGACACGCACCCCACCCCAAATTTTTCCTTCCAAACAGTGACAGTCAAATCCTGCATAGAGGAAGGTCTGGTAAGATCATAGCCTGTCTGCCAAACTAACTGGAACCATCAGATGTTTCCTAGTAAAAGAAATGTTTGCTAAGATGAAAGAAGTTTTTTTTTTTTAATTAGTGTAAGATCTTCTCAGGAAAAACATATTGGATCTTGTAAAAACTGTTGATTACATATTTACACAATGAACTGCATAAGGGAGTTTCAGGAAGAATAACTGTCCTGAAAAGAGCTCTTAAAAATGTCAGAAAATGCATAATGTTATCTTGAAAGACTAAAGAACATTTTAGAAATCCACTGGAAGAAAGGCTCAGAGCTATTGGACCATTCTGAGATTACCTTTCATTTGTTTGCATTGATGAATAACATGAATAACATCTGTGGAAATGACCAGCTCTTGTCACTGGTGAATGACGAAAAGCAACTGTCAGGATTTTATGAGCAAAGATCTATTCATACTGTAATCATACTCAGGAACAGCATCACATGACATCAACAAAATGATGCTAATACTTTTTCCCCATAAAGATACATTGTATTGTGGGGAGGATCCATAATGTCAGCTGATTTTCAGATACCTCAAGTTCCAGTAAGGCAAACAACAAAGTGGTCTGGAAAAGGTCAAAGAGAATAATTTCTCCTCCAACAACAACAAAACAAAAACAAAACCAAAAAACCACAAACAACAACAACAAAAACAAACAAACAAAAAAATACCCGAAACCTTGGATGCTGAAAAAGTTCCATTAGATCTCAATGGAAAAAGAAACAAAGCTTCGCATTAATATTGAAAATTTTACATTAGAAGTCACTGAAGATGAAATTTCAGAGTGCAGCACTGATCAGCTTTACTAAATCAACATCATTCCTAAGGGACAGAAATACACCTGCCACTCCAGAAGAGAGAATAATGCTGATGTCTTGTGTGCCCCTTTCAGCTGATTGTATGCTTCTAAAGCTTCTGTTATGTTCACTGGAAGAGTTAACACAAGATGTGTAGCACTTGGCTTTCTGGTTAGTTTACTGCTGTACTAAATTTGTGATGTTCAGATGTGTTGGTTTAAGACAATTGAAATGAATTATTGCCTTCTGGTAGGTAACCTAGCCTTAGTTGTAAAGGTTATTACCGCTGTCACGTGGCCTGTATTCATCATGTTCATTATTTTTGTCATTTGTATTGACATTATTTTTGTCTATTCCAGAAATTTCTCATTTGCACAAACTAAGTTGACATATGCAGTAATAGATTTAAATAATACTTTGGAACATGTGCCATGCTTTGCCCAGATCTGATGGTAATTACCGCTTTGTCATATATTTGTAGTAAGCTGCTTGGGGGGAAGAATAAATCAGGGCTTCAGAAACAGGCAATACAAGTAACACAAAATACTGTCTTTAAAGGAAAAGAGGATACACATTTATGGACAAGTGAGGAAAAATAGCAATTAGCCGTCCTGTTATTAATCATAACTACATTAATTATTATTCCAACTAGAGCAAACAAGAAATTAATGAGATTAATTAAGGTTTGTACCATATCAACTGTTTTGCTAATATCTGGTTTGGTTCAGTTTGAAGCTTAAGCCCTCATCCCACCAGCATTGCCAAATTTGGACACTCATCAGCATGATGAATGACTCTGCTGATTGGCTGTTTTAATCCTTGCTTGGTGTTTAGGATTCTGGGAGGAGACATTTAATAAAGGACAGCAGCTTGCCAACAAATTTTGTGGAGGTGGATTTTTTTAAAAAACCTGAATCAATAAAGACTTACTTCAAAACTATTCTTGAACTGAAATACTGCAGCTTGCTGGGAGAAAAATGCTTTTGCTCACACCTTAACTCAGTGACAACAGCCCCAGAATCTGGAAAGAAATGTGTTTATTTGACTTTCTGTAAGCACTCAAAAACCTCTTTGCTTCTTTGCTTTGCCTCCAGTTTTGAGAAATCAGGTTGCAGAGAACAAAGATTAATGCTCTTGGATGATCTGTGGTAGCTCTGGTTTTAGACAGCTCAAAGCGAATAAATCTTTGTTATTAATAAAGAAAACAAAAGATTAAAGGTAAGCTGATTACTGTGGCTGCAAATGAGATACACTTTTGTTTCGGCAAATCCTTAAAGGAGCACAGATAAACCTCAGCCTCTGCTGAAAAGAGAATATAACTAGTTACCTTGTTTATCTCATAGAGTGGTTGAAGGTAGGGCTTAGCTATAGTCATTTGTCTTGAGAAAGATGGTATATGCTAAGATTCAAAACATAATTCAGAATTTTAATAATGCAGCAAGCGCTGACTCCTCTCTCCTATGTAAACAACCCGATTGCATCTGAAATTTATCAGAAGGAAAATGTGCCACCTTCTAATGATGCCCCTGCTTGTCTAATTACTCCTTGGTCCCTCAGTCTGCGCAATTAGCACTGATGTGGGTCATGCCTCCAGGCAAACATATTACACTCCATCAACTATTCTTCATGAGAGTGTAGATATCTGAGTGGATACATCATGCTGGGCACCCCTCAGAGTCCTGTGAAATTGCAGAGATTTCTAATTTGGCTTCTCTGGATTTCATTAGGAAATAGCCCCGCTCAGTTTCATGTTGTATTGTGAAGAGCTTCACAAGGTTGTTTCCTTTTGTATGAAGTGAAAAATAGGCTTATTTTCCAAGAATGTTAACACAAAAGATTTCCTACATTTTGCATAGCATTTCATTGCATTTTTAGACAGTTTATCACATCTCTCAGAAACCATCCCAAGGAGTTTTCTCTTGTATCATCTGGGCTAAATCCTGTCCCGTTTAACACTTCAAAATTGTGTGGTATGACATGGAGGGTAAAAACAGGCTGCGAATGGTAAAAATGATTTCTCATATGTCACACTCTAAAGACCATTTTTAAAATTACATTTTTTTAAATTTAGTGGTGTCTGTGTGACTTTTCACTTCTGAATATCAGCCATCCAGGATGGGAGCTAGAAGAAGATTAGCAATTCTTGGTTCATTGTTGTTTCACTTCTAACAGCAGGAGGATTGGCACTGCAAAACACTTGTGTGAACACATAGAGCACTACCTTCCACTGCTGCCCCAGCAGTTTCTGGGTGCCTCTGAGGATGAAGGGATCTGGGCTTCCTCAAGGTGTTTATCTGGTAAGGAGTTTTTAACTGCTACTGCTGAAAGCTGTTGTCCTGGTTTGAGGTAAAACAGAACCAATTTTGTTCAGTAACTTTGCTTCTTAGCTGGGCCTCTTCTAACTACTGAAATTAACTGCATATTGTGCAGACAGTGTTCACTCTCTGAGAGTGATAAGACCAATGTTTACAGCTGATGCCCAGGCATGGTATGCAGAGAGGCTCTTGCTTATACTTATTGCTATACCACCCAAGGCCAACCGACTTGTTATTTGCCACGTTGGAGGGTCGGAAGCGGAAAAGCACAGTGGGGTCCCACCTGCAGGGAGGAGCGGACAGGACAGGTGACCCAAAACTGACCAACAGGGTATTCCATCCCATCTGCCTCATGCGCAGTATAAAACCTGAGGGATCAAAGGGTCAGCGCTCTTCCTTCAATGGCCGACGTCTGAGGAGGACTCTGTTCATCTGCCGGTGATCCCGATCCTGAATCCAGATCTGGAATCCAGTTCCCGTCCGTCACTGAGTCTAGCCTGGGACTGCCCCAGTGCCAGCCGGTGTCGTGATTGTCATCTCGGGAGCTTGATATGGTTTTGTATATATTTCATTATTTTTTTTTATTTTATTATTAATATTTCATTAAAGTAGTTTAGTTCCTTCTAAACTCATAAGTCTCTTTTTCCTCCTCTGCCTCTCTCTTTGTAGAGGGGTAGAGGGGAGCATCTGTCGTTCCCATCCGGGGCCCCTCAGGTCCCCAGTAGTGGATTTGGCCTAAACCACAACAGCTGTCAAGCAAAGGTGGAAAGGGAACTGCCAGCCCTCCCTTCCAAGTGGTAGATAAGATAGACAAAAAGAAGTGCAGCAGCGAAGGAGATGTCATATGTGTTCCCAGCAGTACTGATACACACCAAAGTTATTCTTCTGGCTCCAGGGGAAAACACGGGATGCCTCTCCACAGAGCATTAAAACTTCTGTTGAAGACTTTCCAGAAAAGGCTAAGACTGCTCATTTTCACTTTATAGTCACGGTCTTTCAGAAGAGATGTCCACAATGCCCATCCTCCAGAGCTTTGAGGTCCAGAAGTGGCCAGAGGGTATACTTCTTAGAGTGCTCTACAATGGACAAATATACAGTCATGTACACATGATCTGTATTACACACATCGTTTATGTACCACATAACCGCATATCAATACATACTTGAAATCTCTCTGTTATATTCACAGATGGTACATTTAAGGATTCAGGTAAATTTAGAGTGCTGCATTCAATTTTTTAAAATAAGAAACAAAACCATCACTTCTGTTATATTGTCACTTCAACAACTTCTGTCAGGTTTTTCTGCTGCTTACTGGTGTTCGAGACTGGTTACAATATGGACTAGGAAGAAAACATCTGTCTGTCTGATTCTGTCTTTTTATGTTTCTTTCTTTAATGCTTATGCCATATTCATCACCATTACAGTGCACATACATCCTCATCACCTAGGAATGTTATGTGACTTTGTCAAAGCAACATGATATGTTATCCTGCTGTAAAGTTCATAAAATACATTAACGACCGAACACTATGAGACCTACTTCAACTTATTTAAAGACATGCAAAATGCTAGCAAATAACTACCACAACAGATGACTGATACCTGACCTTGGAAATTCTGCAATCTCAGGACGAGATGGTTAGTCCCTTTTTGACAGGACAGCAGACTTTGCTTCCTCACAGGGAGGAATTCATACTGCTCCTGAGCTGTCCTATGCTACTAAGGCTTGTGACAAATGGGTAGGGATCTCTCTCCAGCACCGCGAGTCGCAGCTAATGTACATGGTCTCACAGGTGATGTTCACACTGGGTGTTAACAGTCTCGCGTTGTAGGTGCCAACAAGAAGAATAATGCTTAAGGTAGTGAGTAATATTCATATATAAATGTAGACAAAGTGCTCACATCTGGATCAATACTGCTATTCTAGGTCAGATAAATTCATAGTATTCATAAGCCATTTGTAAAGATCACAGATTCACATAAATTTAATATTTCTGCAGATGCTTTACCTCTCTCTCAAGACCTATACAAAATTTTCATCCACAGATCTTAAAAAACTTTCACAATTAACTAATCTCTTTGAAAATGCAGCTATATATGTGTGTAAGTATACGTGTATATATATATTTCCTGTATTAATGGTGGGGAATTTCAGAAATAACCAGATTAAGTTCGTGGAGGAGCCAGGCATAAATATCCATTATATCTTGCTGCTAGACTGGTATTCTGACCAGTGGAAAGTGCCTGCTAATATTTAGGTCAGCATTTGAAAAATTTATCTGTTTACCTCTGAGGTTATTACAGTCATGGCAAGTTAATGATACTCAGTTGTGTTCATAATGCACCTAAAGGGAATGGACGCTCTGCTAACTAATTGGCATTTACTAATGATGAACAGGCAAGACAATTGATTATCACAAGAGATTTTTGTTCCCACTTGGCATCATGTAACTTCTTCTCGAAGTGATACATTTAGCATCTTTACAGGTTTATCAAGTAATTTTTTTTTACCTCTTTAATATAACAACAGAAGAGATTTCAGGCTTTTGAAACAGATATGTACTTTGACTTTCAGATGGTTTTGAGGTGAATACATTAAAAATACAACTTATTAAAACATGCATACATTAATGGAGACCGCTCTGTAAACTGCAAAGCAGCTATTATCACATAGTACAATTAAGTTCCTATTTAATTCGTTTAGATCTTCCTTATTTTGCACACCAAGCATTTCTGGAAGTTAATTGGCATGAAAGGCAGGGTAAACTGCGCACAACAAATTGAGTGTGAAACAAAGTTAATTTAGATAAAACCCATTGTGAAAAACTGCCGGTTCAGCAATATTTGCAAAGGAGAGGAGTCTACGTCTCTGCTTTAATGCCGTTGACTGTTTACACTGTGTCATAGCTGAGATTTCATGCAGGATTGCATTTATTTAAGGCCCAGTTTGAATGCAAGACTATCTTTTGTGCTTATTATATAAGAAGCTATGGAAACTACTTCACAGAATACTACTGACGTAAAAGCAAAACATTAATGAATATTAGCTATAGAAATAGCTTTAATTTAGTAGACAGTTTGTAGGAGTGATCTAGGCTTGTCAAATCCTGACAGCCTCCTGAAGTCAATGTTAACATTATTATTTTCAGACTATGTATTTTCATAATAATTATAATGAGGGTAATTCAGTAATGCATTTTAATACATCTAAGTAATGCCATAATTCCTCTAGAAAAGACACTTCAGACAACTGAGGATGGGGGGGGGGGGGTGGAAGAAGGAGGGAGAAGGAAAATGTATAAGACTATGATTCAGACTTGAAACAAATGAAAGATAGGCCTGAATACATTCAGAGATAAAACTCAGAGTACAAGGCAATGAAAACTATAAGTAACTTTCCAAGTGGAAGTACAACCATTCATATTCTGTTACAGAGCATGAAAACTCACTCCATAACAGCTAATGTATTTAAGCCAGTTTTCGAACATAAATATTAAAAGATACAAGATTGTTTGGACAAGGAAAAAGAGCAAGCAATGAAGGATTACATGCAACTAGATATTTAGATGAATTTCCTAACCACTAATTTTATTTTTTTTTTTTTTATGGTGTAGAAATCAGCTAGTGGTAGCACAGTGTTATGGTTTAGCTCCTTAGCTGAAATCTGTGTACACACTTCTACTCTTTAACTTATTATGCCTTGCCATACCTTTCATCTGCATTTTTCATTATCACACTATTCTCAGTAGCAAAATGCAAAACAGAATTCCCAATTTTCATTCCTGAAAAGAGAAACATCTCCAAACTACTCAATTTCAAATAAAATGCGTAGTGGAATAGATGAAATATTTGACATTGTCTTTCCAAAAGATTTGAAGATCCACCTATTAGGAATGACAATGGATAAGAAGATTGGTGAAGTTAGTCTGAAATGCCTCATGTATATATTAATCATGGAGAAAAATGTATTTTAAAGTACTGGACTGCAGAACCTAAATGTGTATATATTGTGTAGCCCACCACTACGAAGTATCTTCTACATATGAACACATTATATATATAGCGGACTTCATAAGGTAGAGAAATATTTGAAGATAAATCAGTGAAAGTAATGACTGTATGTGTCACAGAGAAATGAAACACATTCATATTATGTGTTACTTTGTAGTTATTATTATATTAAGATTTATGGGGCCAGATTAGCTGGTCTGATTTTTTTGCCTTCCTTTTTCCAGCGAGATAATTGATCATAACTGGAGTGCAATACTTTTGTAAAATCAAGTTAAAATGGTTTATGCTGACTGAGATGCTCAGGCTTGCCTATCTGTTGGGAAAAATCTTATTTCCTTCTATATGAAACTTGTTCCATGTAATTTTTCCCAGTCAGATGGAGTTCAGCATAAATCATGGCCTAATAAAGATGCAGATCCTGTGAGACGCTAAGTACTTTGAGAACAGGACTGAAGACCACATCCATGAAAAAGGATTACCAAGATTCCTCTAAAGTGCCTCAATAAATCTATTATTGTTTGTACATATAATACCACCAATGCACAAAATACTGCTTGCAGATTTGTAGTTGGAAATCAGGCAGAAGTTAATTTTGATTGCTTCCAGTCACTGGAGTCAGTTTATATGACCGTATCAAGACCTTTTTCAGTAGGTCATAAAACTCTGAAGTAATTCAGACCATAGTTGGTAGAAATTAAATTCCTCTCATCCATTACTGAAAGATTGTTTATCAAGATGCTGCAGATGAATTAGTGTAATCCTTATCACTTAATGTAGCCTAGCTTGATACCTTTACTGGAAATAGTTCTCAGAATTTAATCAGCTTAAGAAACGTTAGGGAAGAGAAATGTCAGCTATTAATTTGCAATTTCTGAAAAATAAAAAATTTTAAAAATTGCCCATCTAATAAAAGAAGAAGGAAAAGACCTGCTCTCTACAAGTACAATCCCGTGATTTCTATCCAAACCGCATATGTCAAACATCACCGATTTAAATACCATGCTAAATATATATGCACTCTGACTGTTTGTTAGGCTGATTTTATTTTGGTGTGGGCAGCACACTGCACCCACATCCTTCTTAGATGGGAGTAGATGGGTACAGGGTTTAGGACTATACCACATAGCACTTTCTTTTGAAACACTGATATTCTTTTTGTAGAAGAGCAGTCTATCCAGAAAGGTATTAACTTCAAATGTTAGGCTTTCATTAAACTTTAAGACAAACTACAAAGTAGCAGGGTCTGGTTTCCAGTCAGGTTTTAAACTATGCCTTATATCATCTGTGGGAGATACAGATTTGTGTGTCATACTGCTTATGTACCTTCAAAAGATTTTAGTAATGTGCTTTGGAAAAGATTACTTCCCCATTCAGCCGTGTGCTAGGATGTAAGGAGCAGCCATGTCAAACTCATCACTGGGGTGAGGAAAAATCCTGTAAACGGATGTTTATAAAACTTTCCTTTCTTTAGCTCACAGCTAAAGCTGGGCAGCCAGTTTACATCCTTGCTGCTGGAATGAAATAATAGGAAATGTGCTAGTACTCTTTTTTTCATTAGTTTGCTACTCATAATTTTCAGAAGAGCTCATGTGTGTAATTTCTTTGGTACTCCTGTTGTGTGCTGGGTGAAACAGCTCCCTGTCCAAATACCTCTCTATTAGGGCCGAGTGAGAGTGAGATTTTAAAGCATTGTTTACATCAATCACCAGAGGAAGGTTTTAAAAAAACTTTGTTTGCAGCTTAATTTTTCCAGCGGGTGCAAGGACTAGGATTTCATTAAAAACATCTCTCAGGAATGATTACCAGGACTTAATCAAATGTATTCTGAAGGAAAATACTTGGGGAGTGGATGGGCATCTCAGACAACCCTGGAAAGAACCAAATTAAGTTGTCATATTTTCTCCTGGCCACTGCCAGGTGGGCAACAGAGGTTCCTCTACCTCTGCTACCTGTGGCATGTGTCATGACAGTGGAAGCAGAGGATGCGAGTGCAAAATTTATCTGAGCTGGGCTGCAAACAAGCATTTGGGAATATCTACTTTCTCACTGGTTTGCTGGGAAAATTTTTCTAACAGGACTTCTCAATTTATTTTTTTTTTTGTTTGAATATTTTGAATTCCTCCTTGCCTCCTGAGGGAGATAAAAACAGATCTCTTCATTATTTCTTTAAAGTTCTCATGCTCAAGAAGACTTTTCTTCATTCTTATCTTCTGCTTAGAAGGAGGAACCTACAAGCTTTTCCTTTGCTACTGTACTTTTAAAGGAAGAATGACCCCTATCTTATGTCTATATTGTTGAATTGTTTAGCTATTGGAATAGAGTATAGTACAATATATGTTGTCCCAGATGATACCAAAGTTATTTATTGAGAAAATGTAATTAACTTGTTGTGGAACCAAACATAACCTGACATTATTTGGAATTCAGGTAGAGAATGTTGATGCTACTTTGCAGTCATGTTGTCCATTGCAGTATTCAAAATGCTTGTGAGCTTTGGGTTTTGCTACTGCTCATACCATCACTGTAGGCTAAAAAAGAACCATGGCAAGACATTTGGTGACTCTCTGAAAGGAATGAGTATAACAGATTACTAGCTCTCCGCAATTTATGCTTTTCTGGGCATATTGTACTTTCGTTCTCTTTGACCAGGTGTTGTGTAAGTGCTGTCAGCCCTACAAAGAGGGGCCATATGCAGCTGCAGCGTTCATATCACACGGAGCCTTAGATAGGCAATCTAAAAAACTCTGTTAGTTCAGAGTCTGTAATTAGGACAAGAGATGAGGGAATCAATACTTAAGTGAAACATAGCAGAAAGGAGTGATTTGTTCAGGATATAGCAAAAAAAAAGAGGTGTATAAAGGCATAAGGTTGTGCAAAGGAGTTATTTGTTAAAGTGACTGAACACAGCCTTGGGAAAGGCTTTCCAAACTATTTCTTCCTCTTGGGATATGCAGGTACATGGTTATCCAGCTGTCCTGACTCAGCCCACTCCTGTTAGAACAATTTCATGGTGACATCAGAGAAGACTCCTGTTAGAATAATTTCATGAAGACATCAAAGAAGATATGAAGCACAGAGGATGTTATAATAATTAGAGGAAATTTAAAGCAATGAAATCCAGGAAATTATACAAAATCCTCCATTTGTAGTTAATTATCTGAATGCAGGCTCCACAGCTGCCTTGAAGGAAATGAGTGCTCGCTTGAAGAGTTTTACCCATTTTTGTCCAAGCAAATGACCAAGAGCAGCAGAAAGTTCGGAGCATGTCCATGAAATAAGCCTTTGTCCCTTGTTGCCAGGGCTTTCACAATATCTGAGACTGAACAGGTTAAAAGCAAAAATTGCTATTTTTTTTGAAAGCACAAGAGTTTTCAGCAATCCAGTATAGCTTATGTACTCACAATCCATGAGATGGCTGTGAATGTACATCAGCCTTATGCTATAAGGAAATAAAATCCTTTTCCATTTACAGTTATAGTTCTCGTGAGCGGGCAGCAGACTAAACATGTGAACCCATGTTTCAAAGACACATTGATCCATGTTTAGCAATAACTTTCACGATTGACACAGCAGTGTACAGGAAACATCTATTAAGACTTCATAACTTTATTATAATAATCTTAACGATGAATTTTGCTATCTCAATATGATTGCCCACTTACAAATAGCCACAATTCAGAAACTAATGATTTCTTTGGGCATAGAGCAACGGTCTTCAAAGTTGTGTGTAGGCTGTTGGAGCAGACATCAAGACAAAGCACCAGAGGGGAGTAATTTTCATACAAATGTTTTCTGCCCGTTGAATTTCCCCCCCAAAAGAATCATTCCAGGAAAGACAGACTAGACGAACTGCAGCTGTAACTCTACCTGCTGGGACATTATCAATGATTTAGGAGCCATCATCTTCTCCTGCACCTGGTCTCTCCCAAAAAGCTAAGCCTGAAACAAAGTCCTTGGCCCTCAGGGTTCTAACTAGCAGGGGAGTACCACGTGTGCATCCGTACAGGTTGTACCAACAGATCATGGGCTGTACACACTACAGAAGACCAGGTTTCAGAGAAGCCCATCAGTATGAGGTAGGCAGTGGACCTGAATTTGGCTCTAGTGGATTGAAGTGCAAGAGCCACAAGCAAATTAGGGCCAGCAGTGCAAACGCAAGTCAGCCCAGAGGAGCTGAGTATAAGCACAGCTACCAAAGATAGCACAGCTGGCTACAGCTGCAAAGACAGCCTGCCTGAAGGACTCGTCAAGATCAGCTCCTCATAAGTTCAACTACTATCTTAGCCTAATATAAGTTCAAGTCAGACCTATTCAAGCTGATTGTATTAGTAGTCACTGTGCTTTCAGTGATTTTTAATTATCCTGCAGTATGTTTACTCAAAGACACAAAAACAGAAGAGAAGGAAAAAAAAAATATACCAAATATTTGAACTCAACTACCTTCCATTTCCTTCTGTGTTTTTAGAAATGCGTCTGCAGGGGGTTCAGCTCATGGAAACTGGAAGGGGAAAGGTGTCCTGGTGATTATAGGTCATCTAATTTGTTGCTTTTCCTGTACAGCCATTTATTGTCACATGTTTCTTATTGTTTTGATCAGCCCAAGTTATGGGTTTTCTAGTATCTCTTATGGGATATTATTCTATAGGTTCATATAACTGTTGTCCGAAGATTTTTAGCAGAGACTACATTTTTCATGTCTTAATTTCTATCTAGTATCTCTATTTACACGTTTTTCACTATGCTAAATATGCTCCCACTTAACAGTTTCACTTTTAACATTGCCCATAGTGTTTTCTTTGTGTATGGTTACAGGCCATTGCCTTCTTCACCATGTTGGCTTTTATAACTCTCCCTTAACTCCTTTAGTTTCCTTACCTCTATAACATGAAATGTACAGAAGTTGAATACAGTATTGGAGCTGCAGTGAATAGGTTTTATTGCAGACAGAGAACAGCTTCTAACACTGAGCTGTGGCATGGTTCACTACGTAGTCAATTTGTTTCCCTCTCTTCCTCTAATTATGCATGTCATGTTTACAGTCCACCGTGAGATGCATGTGCATTATAAAGGCTAGACCATTCTAAAATAATTTCCCCATGTAATCACAAATTTGAGATCAAATTACTAACAGAAAGGTTCTAATATAGTAATATATATTTTTTATTTTTGTGCTGTTCTCCAAAAATGCTTTGCAATAATCATTTCCCATTCCAAACTATCCTGCTATGCACACATGTTAATTGACTGGTTCATTTCTTCTTTCATGAGAGACTTTATTTTGGCTTAAGGGACTGATTGTTCTGTTTGCTGTAAAATACTTGGGGAAATTTTGTGAATTTCATCTCTAAGATATAAGATTCAGGTGAGTAATACGAGTTGATTGTTATGATCAAATGAAAATGGAAATCACACAGAGGAGGATATATTTGGTTTGCAATGCATCTCTTTTAAATGCTATTTCAAATTATGTAAAGCTAGGGCTGCTAATTAATGACTCCTGAAATACCTTTAGCAGCTATGCAGCTGCCTGTGGTTGTGAGTGGGAGATTAATACAGCAAAGCAGCGCAAAAGCTTTTCTTATTTTGAATTGTTAGTGTCAGAGGAACTAGAATCTCTGACAGAAAGGAGTGGAAATAAACTAGGCTTGTCAGTTGAGCTACTCAGTTGCTGAGGATTTTCTAGGTTACATTAAATATATTTAACAAAAATATTTATGACATGAATATTTTGGCAGCATGATAAGTGGTATCAAATTAATGGATGAAAATAAAATTAAAAATTAATGAATCAAAATTAATGAATTAGAGTGGTGAGGTTTTATATGAAGGTGATTCTCAGTTGGTACTGAGCTTCATACCCACTTACATCCATTGACTTAAGTCCATTAGAACTATGTCAGCCAAATTTAGGCAAAAATTCTCATTAGTAGAAAATTATTAATGAATGTTCTTAAAATTTGTATTTTACTGGTGTCTAAGCTACCTCTACAAGGTGAAAGACACCTGTAAAATGACAACACAAAGCAGAACTGTATTGACAAATACTGTAGTTACTAAACAGGCAGAATCTGGGGGCAGATTTAATGGAAAAATGAGATTTAATTGAGATGCTCAGAGTAACACTTTCTTCATTAAAGTGCTTTTGTACCTCTTGGATTCTGGCTTTATGTCTCAGCTGAAAATAGTGTCAGCACCTGTTACAGGCTAGGATTTTAATTCAGTGTTCATTCTGAAGGAAGAATGACCCTTATAGCACTTAATTGACCACAGCATTTCTCAAGAATGACCTGGGGTACTCTTGGAGGTCTCCCATGCAAGTACAAGCAATAATCATTGCTCACAGATGAAATTGAGTGTATCATTAAAGAGTGCAGTGGTCCTAGTCCTAATAGGCTAAGTAAACAAGGGGGGAGGTTTCTTAATTTGAAGTTTCACTGTATTTGTCAAAAACAAAACAAAATTTAAGTTGTTCTGATGTTGTTTTAAAGATGAATTTGTATTCTGGAACTCCTTTACCTTTAGCCACCTATTTTCAGGTTCACAGCCATGCTCTTGCTGCCACAGATAACACCAAGGTCACACCAACCTATCCCAAGTAATTCCTAAGCTTAACCTCTCTTTGTTCCTCTGCCCTGCAAAGACCCCTCTGGCAGTGTATGCTGTTCTGAGTCTGCAATTATTGCACCACCCACATCAATTTATTGTGTTCACCCCAGTCTGTATGATGCCCGTCAGTAGATCTGAATTATGTACAGTGACCTCCACAGAAAAGTCCCACCCCTAATTAATGCAATATTCTGGCTATTTTCTCTTCAATTTCTCCTTCCTAATTCCCTTGCTGGAGCACATTTGCCTTAATTCAATTGGACGCTCAATCTCTCTGTAACAGACCGCCATCAGACGAACAAGGGCCCCACTGAAATTACAAGTAATCCTACAAAGAAATGAATAAAGACTCAATTACGGAGCATTTTAAATGCAGGCTGCACCATGGCTCTGCTAATACGTCACCCCCTACAAGCACTGTGCAATGAGATTGGAGATATTATGTCTCTAACATGAATTAGATTTCTGCAAGATCACTTACAGGTCCATATTTCCCATTCAAACCAGCCCCCGGTGAAAATTATCTGCTCCCCTCGTTCTCCACTCCCATCTGATTTGATTCCTTTTAAATACCTGAGTGTCTTAGACATTTTCTGCAGATTATTCTTTAGCAAACTGAAGAGATCATTTGGGCTTTTTGGCAGACATATTAGTAACATATCATTTTTGGTGAAAATAGAACCCTGCCCATTTTTCTGAACTTTGCTCTCCAGTAATTTGGACAAAACTAACAGTAGCAGGCAGAGATAGTTTGGTTTGGTCCAGCTTGCAATTACCTTTATGAAATGAACAGAAAAAGGGCTTCAAATACCATTTTTCTTCCCTTTCCCAAGATCCTTTTTCTAAGCAGGAAGGGTATATTCTTCCCAGGTAAGATGTGGAATTAGTACTCAAGAGTCCTGAATGTATGTCTCTGAATATGTCTCTGAATGTATTTTCATGCATGGCTCTGGGCTTGGTCACTGACCAAGTGTTTAACATCTTATTTGCAAACTTTTGCACTCTTTCAAATAGTCATAGTAGTCATCATATTCTTTTCTCATCTTACCTATCCAAGCTTAATTTTTTAGGGTAAATACTAACAATTACAAGCTGTAAATCATCTTACAATAAATTTCCTAACATATTTATTTTGTATTTGTCTGTTCTAGAATGCACTGCTGCCCATAAATCTGCTCATTAAATATTTGTTTTAAGTTAATATAAGGAAAATAAAGATGGACTTATATAAACCCCTGAAAAAATAGATGTTTTGGGGTTTTTGTATGTTTGTGTATTTAACTTAATCATATGTATTTTATTTGATTTATAATTTAAAGTATTCATATTTGCCAAGAACATACATCTTTAAATTTCTGAAAAAAGTAAATGCTCAAAAACTCAGCTGTGTAAATACATAAAATACCATTGATGTAATGATCTAAATATCAAGCCCACAGTATCTTTTCACTTCTTAGTTTTTAACCATCCTATATTGACTGAATCTTATATTCAGGCTGTACTTGAAATTTTCCTATTCTCTGTGTGAAATGGAATTACAGCTGACTTGTGAATAATATTCTTGATTCAAAGCCTTTTTATTTCCTTTTTTTTTTTATTTCAAACACTGTTGTTTCATGTACAAGAGGATAATTAATACTGTGACAGCAATTTCTATTAGAAGGGGAAAAAATCATTATTGCATCTTATCTTATTATCAAGTGGAAACTTGGGATAACTCCCTGACAAGAAGTATTTCATTATTTTGTCCAAGTTCCCCCATATCTGCTCTTGCTACTGCCTTAATGATCTAGTCTTGAACTCAGAAAAGAAACAAATAAACTTAGTCCTTTAAATAAGTAGTCGGCTGCTCACAAATGACACCATTAGATTAGCAGGATCCAAAAAGGGACAAAACTCTTATATGACTTCTCCAGTTGACTGCCAAGGTCTATTTGATAATCTGTGCCACTCTCCAACCACTACCTGTGGGATCTAAGTGGTTCCTGATTGTCTTTTTAGTCAGTGGATTTTTCTTGCTTGTTTTAGCACTGTTCTCATGAGCCAGCTAAGGGACTTTCTTCTACACTTTTTAAAATGTAATGTTTTGCTGTAATTGTCAGCATTTTTATTTCCTTTTTATTTCATTTTTAAAGCATGGTCAGCAGGTGGAGGAAGGTAATCCTCCCCCTTTACTCTGCCCTGGTGAGACCACATCTGGAGTACTGTGTCCAGATCTGAGCTCCCCAGTTCAAGAAAGACAAGGAACTACTGGAGAGAGTCCAGCGGAAGGCTACAAAGATGACCAAGGGAATGGAGCCCCTCTCTTATGAGGAAAGGCTGAGAGACCTGGGTCTGTGTAGACTGAAGAAAAGACTGAGAGGGGATCTCATCAACGCTTATAAATATCTAAAGGGCAGGTATCAAGAGGATGGGGCCAGACTCTTTTCAGTGGTGCCTGGTGACAGGAGAAGGGCCCATGGGCACAAACTGGAACACGGGAAATTACATCTGAACATGAGGAAAATCTTCTTTCCTTTAAGGATGGCAGAGCACTGGCACAGGCTGCCCAGAGACGTTGTGGAGTCTCCTTCTCTGGGGATATTCAACACCCACCTGGATGCATTCCTGTCCAACCTGCTCTAGGTGAACCTGCAGGAGGGTTGGACTAGATGATCTCTAGAAGTCCCTTCCAGCCCCTACCATTCTGTGATTCTGTGATTCTGTGATGGTAGAGACATGCCAAATAACAAGTGATTCTGTTTGGTCTTCCTGACAATGTAGAATAGGGCTCTCATTAAAAACAAAGCTGATCTATATGAAACTGTTAAAAAAATAAATACATTTTCAAACAATGTAAAACTATTGACTCTAACTCACAGCCACAGGCAACTTTGGAATTAAGATTTTAGAAGATGATTAAAGAAAATTGAGCATTTATATGCCCAGTGAGAACATGTGCAAATAAATTGCATAGGAAGGCTATGTAATGAAAGAAAAATATAAACAAAAATGTACACCCTTGACTTATGCCATGAACTAATCTCTAACTAAAAGCAGTTAGAAATTGCCTCTATGGACAGTCTGTTCCATAATTGTTTAAAACTAGGTTTTTGTCATCTTTCTCTGAAGCACCTGGTACTAGTCACTGTCAGAAAAGGGATATTGGGCTTGGCAGCCTGTTAGTTTGATTCAGTAACATAATTGTTATGATGCTGATGCTTTGTTCGAACTGTTTCTTAACCACAATGTGGCTTTCTGTAAAAATGGTCATTGTCATGACCACAGAAGTAGGACAACTACTTTCCTTTTTGAGGATTTTAACAAGAGCAACCATGCTCTTTAAAAAGGGAGCTGAAGATCATATATATAACCCTCTGGAGGATGAGGAGAAATAGTCTTTGGATGGAATTGCACAGGCAGAGAGAGGAGATTATTAGGAAATTAGAGTTAGGAGGAAGAAGGGCTACAAGAAGGGCATCATGGAGAAGAGAGCCTGCAGCTCCAAAAGCAGCCAAGGTATTGCTCAGAGGAACAGGAACTGGTGACACTGCTGGATCCAAGACACTGCAGGAAGATGTCCAGAGCGGTTGTGCAGAGTTTGCTGCATTTTGGAAAGCCACTAAGCTGGCTGAGACAATGGTCTGCCTGCAAGGACAGAGTGGGCAAAGAGAAGTTTGTTTACAATCCCCTTCAATTACTCTTCTGTCTTAATTAAAAAAAAAAAAAAATAAAATTAACCTACTTTATTGTCTACTAAAACCGTGATTGGTTTGTTTCTGTTTGTATAAAAGCTTTTGGGTACTGTTTGGGGAACTCACTGCAAGGGTCATGTCAAACCCCTTTCCTCTTCCCTTCTTTGCTGTCAGATCTCAAGCCTATAACCAAAATAGAAATTTGTCATTGATCTTATTTCGGACCATAGCTGGTGCCGCAGGCCCATGGGTAGCAGCTACTACTGTTTCAGCAGATCCAGCCAGGTTGGGTCCCGCAAATATCTCCAACTGGGGACACGTGACAGAGATTAACTAAATTGATGCCTAAGCAGCTTCTTCACAATTTATTATGGTTTATCCTTTCCTCAAAGGCACAACACATTCAGACTAATGCATAAACACGGTAAATGGCCGACATTCAGGGTATTGTTTACACCTTTGTAAATTCCCCTCAGCTGAGCTATCGTCTGCATTGACACAATGAAGCAGCTTGACTTCTGTAAAGCTTTTATGTCTGTAACTTCCCTGTCATTTCTCCAGTCTTCTCTTTGTCTGGGCTCTGAGAGCCCACAGCCACCAAAGGAAAGCCACTAAGCCCAGATGAAAGCAGGTAGGCACCTTCTCCTTTCAATTAATAACCCAGCTATTGCTGTCATAACTCCTTTGATGGCTGGTGCAGGAGGTTTTAACTTGAATCCTTGATGCTGTGTGTTAATACTGAACTTAGAAAGAAAAGTAAAACACCAGTTTCCATTAACAATGCTGTACATTCAGACAGGGTTAGACTTAAAAATCATAAAGGTTAGATAGATTTTTGTCATAAATATGTATATTTTCCTTGTGCATTCAGTTATGAAGCTTGTTGTTTTCTATGCTAGAATGAAATCTTGATCCTACTAAAATACATTAGACCTTTTTTGTTATCTTGCACAGAGCTGGGATTTCAGATTGGAGAATTAAAAATACATAAGAATGCTTTAGGATATTAATGTTATAGTTAAAAAATCCTTATAAGGGAATGAAAGGAATTGCCAGATTAGTATCAGTAAACTCAAAACTGGAGAACAGTTAATTTAATAAATAAAGAATATTCCTTTAAAAGAGGGATTATAGCAACTAGCTACTTCTCAGTAGCTTAATTAGACTATGATGAAGATAGTCTTTTTTCAGCACACTTACTTGTGCTGTGTATATTTTAAATACCAAAAATAATAGACTTCCAACTAGATTAACATTTTTCATTATTTTTAAGAAAGTAATTAACCTGAAACATCTTCTAAAATCAATTTACTAATTATTAATCAGTAATATAATAGGTTAATGAAACATACTTACCAAAAGAGAAACTAGGATTAGATGCAATGTTTTGGCTGTAAGGCTTTGTGGAAGGCTGAGGAAGAAAGCAAAAAGCTATATACTTTATTTTCTTCTACTGCCAAGAGAAGCCTTGGCAGCCAAGCATCATCTTTAATCTTTTAATTCTTAAGTAATTTTTAGTTAATTCGCTTTTAACTTTCATCCCTGTTATTCCGCACTAAGATTCAATCATAAAATTCACGAGATCTGGTGCCTTCAAATTGTTCACTAACTTACAGCCCTACGGTTGATCTATTTACACAGTTGAACCAATTCTCCAAGCCAGTACCACCCAGTACATCTTAGTTTGGGATTGCTGAAATAGTATCACTTATATGAAATCATAGTTCCTTTAAATTACTTTCTTTTAAAGTTCCTACTTCTGCTTCTTTGGAGGCTCTTTTCAAGGCTTTATGAGTTATCCCAACCCTTAACAAATACAAATCTGTTTGTAAAGTATAACTAGGAAGACATAACTGAAAAGAATTTTGTGCACTTTCTTTGTCTGTTTAAAGTGAGGGAGAAATAAAGCCAGGGATATTTATCTCCTGGGCTCCAATAATTTATTTCTTCTGAATAGGTAAAACAAAACATCTTTTTCCACAGAAGAGAGAGCAATCCAATAAGTTCCTTTCCCTGCCATCTATGACATGCAAGAACTATCAATGTTCTTCTGTACAGGGGAAGATCTTGGTCCAAAAAGAAAGCACAGTATGACATACCACCTACTTGCATGAGAGCATAGCTCTGCTGCAGACCTTCTCCATAAATAGAGTCTCAATAAAAAGGTAAATGTAGAACAAAGGCAAAGAAAAAAGGACAGTGTGGCTATTGGGGTCACAGACTTCTTTCTATCCAGTATCCCAAAATACAAGGTATATAAAGTCCTGCTGTCACTATTCAGCACAAACGATGCTACTGCTCTTGCATGTTTCATTGAGTTCTCCTCTTGTTGCCCTAAAACTCTGGAGCATATTCTTCATACTTTTTTCTATCACAGTCTTCCATACTTTTTTTTTTTCCACACAAATGGCCTTTTTGCATACTTAATTTAATTCATAAAGTTTGGAGTCATATAACTTGTGTCCTGAGAACCATGAAAACCCTACATAAATAATGAAGATGTCCACAGTTTGAACAATTAAGATCTTCTGTCCTTTGCTAGAAGATTTGCTTTCACAGAAGTCAATGACTTCATTTGATTACAACAGTGTTAAGACCTGGTTCTTTCCTTGTTTTTGTTGTCTCCATCTAGGAGGATAAGATTAAACTCTAGCAGAGAGTAAATTATAAGCCTAAGACACTGATATAAATAAGAACTAAAGCTCATGAAGTCAACACATTTCGACTTTCATTAAAATGGTGTGGGTTAACAAAGAGGCCTTTACAGGGAAGTGGTCTCAGCACACTGAAAACATATGAATAATGTATAATAATATAGACTGAGAGTTAAGTGAATAGACAGCTGGTTTTCACAGGATAGTCTGTCCCTGAATGTGGCATGCTATTATTTCACAAGGCCAAAAGTCCTTGAAAAGGATGAGGCAATGGCCACATTCAGAGACCATTCAAACAAATTGCAAGAAAAGGGTTTCTGGTAGAAATAGTA
The DNA here is from genome assembly GCF_965231255.1 of Vanellus vanellus. Taxonomy (NCBI): domain Eukaryota; kingdom Metazoa; phylum Chordata; class Aves; order Charadriiformes; family Charadriidae; genus Vanellus; species Vanellus vanellus. The sequence continues at coordinate 23,143,287 of NC_138911.1, read as the reverse complement.
ATTATTTGGAGGGATTTATATAATTTTAAGCACAGTATATTTTATAGTTTTCTGAGAAGCATTGATTGTATGAGACCAGATTGTCTTATACATTAATTGTCTCTGTCAGAGATGTCCTTCAGGGCTCTCCTGGAAATTCTGGGCACTGCAGTTATCCCAAAAGGACCTCCTCAAGTCTGTGGTAGCAAATACTCTGATCCATTCATACATAATACATGATTTTTCTGTGACATTTGTCTTTGCCAGAGTGCTTGAAAAGTACAGCATGGAATGAGCTACATCCCTCCACCGTCAAGCAATTTGTAGAAAAGGAATCACAGTGCAGTCACAGGGCCACGATCTCATTACAATTACTGAGATATGGTGGGATAGCTCACATGACTGGAACACTGTTGTGGAGGGCTATGTTCTCTCTGGGAAAGATAGGCCAGAGAGGCGAGGTGGTGGAGTGGCTATTTATGTAAGAGAGCAACTGGAATGTATCGAGCTCTCCCTCGGGGCAGATGAAGGGTGAGTTGAGACCTTGTGGGTAAGGATCAAGGGGCAGGGTAACACGAGAGACACTGTTGTGGGTGTTTATTACAGGCCACCTGATCAGGTTGGGGAAGTTGATGAGGCCTTCTACACACAGGTGAGTATCGCCTCACAATTACAGGCCTTGGTTCTCATGGAGGACTTCAACTACCCTGATATCTGCTGGGAAGGCTACACAGCTGGGCATGTACAGTCCAGGAGGTTCCTCCAGTGCATTGATAACTTTGACTGAGGTGGTGGAGGAGCCCACCAGGAGAGGTGTACTACTGGACCTAGTACTGACAAACAAAGAGGGACTGGTGGAGAATATTAAGGTTGGAGGCAGAATTGGTTGCAGCGGTCATGAGAAGATAGAGTCCAGGATTAAGTGCAGTATGCATAAAATGAAAGTAGAGTTGAAACCTCGGACTTCAGGAGGGGTAACTTTGATCTCTTCAAGAAACTGCTTGGAGAAATCCTATGGGTGAGGGCTCTAGAGAGTAGGGGGGCTCAAGAGAGCTGGCTGATATTTAAGCATCCCTTCCTCCAAGCTCAGGATTGGTGCATCCCTAAGAGCAAGAAATCAGGCAAGGGAAGCAGGAGATCTGCATGGCTGAGCAGGGAACTTCTGAAAAAGCTCAAGTGGAATAAGGAACTTTACAATATGTGGAAGAAGGGACTGACTGCTTGGGAAGAGTACAAGAATGCTGTCAGGGTACATAAGAGGCAAAAGTACAACTAGGGAAAATATGGGCCTGCTGTTGAACGAGACAGGTGCCATGGTGACAGATGATGCAGAGAAGGCGGAGTTGCTGAATGCCTTCTTTGCTTCTGTATTCACTGCTCGCGCCAGCCCTGGCACCTTTGCTGTGGGAGCAGGAGCTGGACGTTTGCCTTTTTTGCTCTGGAGGCTGCCAAGAGTGAAAAAAGGTGGTTTTGAGGATAGAGTACGCAGGAAAGCAGAGAGGGCCAAAGTGTGGGGGGCATTTGAAGGGGTTCCAGGAGGCAGTGAGGACCAGACTTTGTGGGTAACAGAGAAAGTCTGGAGGAAGGAAGACTTTCTTTTGGTTGAAGAAGAACAAGTTAGAAAACAATTAAGTAAACCGGGTACCTACAGGTCCATGAGGCCCAATGGGATGCACCCGTGAGTGCTGAGGGAGATGGCAGAAGTCATTGCTGGGCTGCTCTCCATCATCCGATGGAGCAACCGATGTCATCTACCTGGATTTGTGCAAAGCATTTGACACTGTCCCACACAATATCCCGGTCTCTAAATTACAGAGAGATGGGTTCAACACATGGACCACTTGGTGGATAAAGAATTGGCTGGACGGTCGCACTCAAAGTGTTGTGGTCAATGGCTCAATGTCCAAGTGTAGAGCAGTGACGAGCAGCGTTCCTCAGGGGTCAGTACAGGGACCGGTGCTGTTCAACATCTTTGTCGGTGACATGGACAGTGGGATCGAGTGCACCCTCAGCAAGTTTGCTGATGATACCAAGCTGTTTGGTGAGGTAGACACGCTAGAGGGCAAGGATGACATCCAGAGGGACCTGGACAGGCTGGAGAGGTGGGCCCATGCCAACCTCATGAAGATCAACAAGGCCAAGTGCAAGGTCCTGCACGTGGATCGGGGCAATGCCAAGCACAAATACAGGCTTGGCGGGGAATGGCTGGAGAGCAGCCCTGAGGAGAAGGACCTGGGGGTGATGATTGACATGCCCAGCATGAGCCAGCAATGTGCAATCGCAGCCCACAAGGCAAACCGTATCCTGGGCTGCATCAGAAGAAGAGTGACCAGCAGGTCAAGGGAGGTGATTCTGCCCCTCTACTCCACTCTGGTGAGACCCCACCTGGAGTACTGCATCCAGCTCTGGAGTCTCCAACATAAGAAGGTCATGGACCTGTTGGAGCGGGTCCAGAGGAGGGCCACAAGGATGATCCGAGGGCTGGAGCACCTCTTCTCTGAAGACAGGCTGAGAGAGTTGGGGTTATTCAGCCTGGAGAAGGCTCTGGGGAGATCTTATTGCTACCTTCCAGTACCTAAAGGGGGCCTACAGGAGAGCTGGGCAAGGACTTTTTACTTGGGCATGTAGTGATAGAACGAGGGGGAATGGCTTTAAATTGGAAGAGGGCACATTCAGATTAAACATTAGGAAGAAGTTTTTCACTTTGAGGGTGGTAAGGCACTGGAACAGGTTGCCCAGAAGGGTTGCTGAGGCCCCATCCCTGGAGGTGTTCAAGGCCAGGCTGGACATGGCCTTGGGCAACCTGGTCTAGTGAGAGGTGTCCCTGCCTATGGCAGGGTGGTTGGAACTCAATGATCTTCAAGATCCTTTCCAACCTAAACCATTCTATGATTCTATGATCTTTGACAGGTCCTGGAGAACAGGTGAGGTGTCTGAGGACTGGAGGAAACCCAATGTCACTCCAGTCTTCAAAAAGGGAAAGAAGGATGACCCGGGAAACTACAGGCCAGTCAGTCTCACCTCCATCCCTGGAAAGGTGATGGAACAGCTCATTCTGGGCATCATCTCCAAGCACCTGGAGGAAAAGAAGATTATCAGAAGTAGTTAACATGGATTCACCAAGGGGAAGTCATGTCTGACTAATCTGATAGCCTTCTACAATGGTGTGACTGGATGGGTGGATGAGGGGAGGGCAGTGGATCTTATCTACCTTGTCTTCAGCAAGGCTTTCAACACCATCTCCCTCATCATCCTCACAGGCAAGCTTAGAAAGTGTGGGTTAGATGAATGGACAGTGGTGTGGATTGAACAGTGGCTGGCAGACAGAGCTCAGAGGGTTGTGGTTAGTGGTGCAGAGTCTAGTTGGAGGTCAGTGTGAGAGACTGGAATGTTAAATATTTGCCTCAAAGCTTGCTTGTTCGTATATTGCAACATGCAAATGACCAACCAGTAGCAGCAGACCATTCTTGTGCAAATCGGGCACCACCAAAACCGAACCCCTGTCTGGGCTGGGCTGGCAGCCCACCAACGTCTTTTCCTGGTGTATACAAAGACCATGGAAATAAGCCATGGAGTGCACCTACCGCTGAAGAATTGAAGACTGAGGACCAACAAGACGTCACTGGATCTATGGTGGTGACTATCCTTTACTTATCTTTCTGAATGCTTGCTTAGTCTCCTTCTAATATTCCCTGCCTTTCCCATCACTCCATTCATCGGTACCTATTAAATAAATATGGCCTGATTGGCAGCATTTTACCTTGTTTGCATCTCAGTCACACTCTTGGGATCATTATAAACCTCCCCCAAGCCTGAAATCGGACCGGGACTTGTCGGTCAGTAATGAGTGGTGTTCCTCAGGGGTCAGTACTGGGTCCAGTCCTGTTCAATATATTCATCAATGACCTGGATGAAGGGATAGAGTGTACCATCAGCAAGTTTGCTGATGACTTAAAACTGGGAGGGGTGGCTGACATGCCGGAAGGCTGTGCTGCCATTCAGTGTGACCTGGACAGGCTGGAGAGTTGGGTGGAGAGGAACCTAATGAAGTTCAACAAGGGAAAGTGCAGGGTACTCTACCTGGGGAGGAATAACCCCATGCATCAGTACAGGTTGGGGGCTGACCTCCTGGAGAGCAGCTCTGTGGAAAGGGACCTGGGAGTCCTGCTGGATAACAGGATGACCATGAGCCAGCAAAGTGCCCTGGTGGCCAAGAAGGCCAATGGCATCCTGGGGTGCATCAAGAAGAGTGTGGCCAGCAGGTCGAGGGAGGTCATCCTCCCGCTCTGCTCTGCCCTGCTGAGGCTGCATCTGGAGTATTGTGTCCAGTTCTGGGCTCCCTGGTTCAAGAAGGACAGGGAACTGCTGGAGAGGGTCCAGCAAAGGGCTACAAAGATGATTAGGGAATTGGAGAATCTTTCTTAGGAGGAAATGCTGAGGGAATTGGGTCTTTTTAGTCTAGAGAAAAGAAGACTGAGGGGGGATCTTATCAATACTTATAAATACTTAAATGGAGGGTGCCAGGTGGATGGGAACAGTCTTTTTTCAGTGGTGCCCAGTGATAGAACAAGAGGTAACAGGCACAAATTTAATCATAGGAAGTTCCATCTTAACATGAGGAGAAACTTCTTTACTTTGAGGGTGTCAGAGCACTGGCACAGGCTGCCCAGAGAGGTGGTGGAGTCTCCCACTCTGGAGACATTCAAAACCCACCTGGATGCCGTCCTGTGCAGCCTGCTGTAGGTGACCCTGCTCTGGCAGGGGGGTCGGACTAGGTGATCTCCAGAGGTCCCTTCCAACCCTGACCATTCTGTGATTCTGTAATCTGTAGCATTTGGAAATCGTATAACCCTTTCGCAATACCAAATTGGCTGGGAGAGTAACAGCTTTCTTGCTATGCATCATGGATATGTTTTTGTTGAAAGTCTACAACGCCATTATATTTCTTAGTAAGACTTTGGAAACCTATGACTTTTTCTTCCCTGATGCCTAGAGATGCGAAAGATTTAGCATTTCATGTTACCTTGCTTGTTTAGGTAAGATTATTTTAATGTGTAATGGCACAACTGAGATGATCACTTAAAAGATAATCACTACACGATGATTTAGACTAGGCAGGAATTTAGAAAGGAAATAAACCCAACAGTCTGCCAAGCTAAGTCTTCACCACTGAAAAAGTCTTTAGAAGATTTGGTTTAGGTTCAAAGTGCAATTTGCTTGCAGACTGCTTTCTCTCAGTGCAAAGAAGGAAATTCTTCTCCTTCTTGGGCAAAAAGTATAGCTATTAAATTGGGTAACAAGACAATGAAGAAGGCTGCCATCACCAGAACCCACATATATTCCACAGATGTTTTACCAGAGGAGCTTTATCCCGCTGGACATTACAGCTGATGCTAGTAAATTAAGGGTATCTGCTCTCCTGCAGCCATAGCATGACCCAGTTCAATTCCTGCTGAAGTCAGCTAGTTTCAATGGGAGCAGAAGTAGCTCCTTTTCCAGTGGGACATGTTCCATGGTCCCTTCTAAGCTGAGCCTTAAACCGCGGACTGCAACAGGCAAATATACCAAGAAAGCTATTTACATCAGTAGGTGCCCAGAACAACCGACCAGAGGAAGAAGAGTGAATGAAAAACTGGATTAAAATAGCATATTTAGCAGATTCTTAAGATTCTTATTTGCTTAGCTTTAATTCTCTTCTTTTTTTTTTTTTTTTTTTTTTTTTTTTACTCACAGAATACATATCACTTTTCTATCTTTACAGCAACCCTATAGATGCATCCACAGAGTTATTTCTGGGTATCACAGGCTAGGTAGAGCTACCTAGTTTAATAGCATCAGTTTTTATGTAATGAATGTTGATCTTGCACTAAACTCTTGTAGGGTACATTGTGACATGCCCCATTTAGCACCATGTCACACAATTTCAGCTAATTTAACCTCATTTCCGATATATAAGGAATCTATATTACACATTATTCTTATTGTTGCAACCCTTTTTTCTTTACAAAGCCTCTTTAATGATTTCAGTGATCTAAAAAGCTGGTTATTCAAAACAGAGGGCATGTGGTTGTCATTGGTGCAGATCCATTGCAAAGAATGCAGTTACAATCAGCTACAGTTTTGAGAAATGGGTTGGTAATATCATAAAGCTTACATAATACAGTTTTATCTTTCTTGTGGAGATTTACAAGGCCAAAAGGACCTCATGAAGGCATTGCCTTTTATACCTATAATGAATTGCATGAATAAAGAATAAAAAGAAATAATTTAGATGCATAAACTGAAGCCAGTATGAGCTTGGCATGGCTGATGAAAGGAGGAAAAAAACAAGGTAGCTATAAATCATATCTGTTGTTCTTCAGTCTCCAGTACAATTTAGAAAAGCCTTGGGGCTCCTTAAATTGTGCTCAGCTGTCTACAGCCCTACAGGGTAAGTCCTGCATCTGGAAAGTGCCAGTACAGAAAGTTGTCATGGCTCCTTTCTCCAGGACCAGACCAGGAAGAGATGAGACTCAGCCCCAAGATGACTCACCTTGGAAAAAAGAAGTCAAAGAGAGAAACTCTGCATTGTATGTGTGTGTGCGTGTGTGTGCGCGTGCACACGCACGTTTTGTAGCATTCAGTAACATGTTCATTAAGTAGTCAGCTACATCTGACCCAGCTTCTACTGGGGTTATTCGCAGTACTGCTGTCATTATTTTCCAATTACACTTTTGTCATCCCATCTGGGTGATAAGGAGGGGTGGAATCAGCACATAATAACGGTCAGATAGGGATGCAGTATGTAGTCAGAGGAAAACAGACATCCACATATGCAGACATATAATTAGAAAGATTGTTATTTAAATATGACAAGCACTCTGGGTCAAGGTCAATAGTGCCACTGTTGACTGTAGCTGATTTTTACTGTGCACCATGGGTCCAAAGTTACTATTAGGATTTGCACAGGTGGTCAAAGTTATAGATTTTTATGATTTTTCACATGATTTTTTTTACAGGGGTGAAACTTTCATTCATATAAAAACACAACAGAACAAATCATTTCATATAGCTTCACAAGGGACTAACTCTCTTGCATTTCCTTTCATTTCATTTCATTTCATTTCATTTCATTTCATTTCATTTCATTTCATTTCATTTCATTTCATTTCATTTCATTTTTCCTAAGCTTAAAAAGTCACCTTGCAAGATCCATATGGAGAAAACAAAATAATTGTGTTGTAATCTTAAATTATAAATTTCAGGGAAACCTCTTGGAAAAGCTACATGTAACCTAAGAGTTGTGAGCTGAGGATCTCTGAGCCACCATAATAATCTGTGTTCCGTGTTTAAACTCTGAAAATCAAACAGGAATGGCATCAACTTAACTGCCTGGAAAACAGTGAGGGGTAGGGAATGTCTACTGTTATAAACTTCAGGCACTTCCTTAGACAAGATTGGACAGAACAATTTTTGCATTCAAAGCTTGGCAACTGTTCCTGTTTAGGGAGCTTCATTGTATAAAGATTTAAAGGTGACCTAGATGTTCAGCTATACTGTGGGCATTTATGCAGGCAGAGAGTTCAGAGAAAAAAGATACAAAGGAAACACTGCTGTTAGTGCCACCAGGTGTAGAAGCACCTCCCTGCATCCACATTCATTTAGCACAGTGTGAGGTAACTAACTTCTCTCAGGAGGTTTTGAATAGTAGCTTCTTGGATGAACTAAGCAAACTATATCTATGCATGTATATATATATATGTGGGTATGTAGATAGATAGATACACACACTACTAAAGTCCTACTTATTGCTCCATGTGCATTTGAATTTTTTTTCTCTACAGAATGTACCACAGATGCTGTCATAACACCTCAGTAAAGATCACACAAACTGTGAATTTCAAATTCTTTACAGATTTTCTCTTGTAAACATACTTTTTTTTTTTTCCCACTGAAAGTCTTGTTAATGTAAATGTTAAGATGTAATAAGTATTTGATATGTCACATTTCCTCTTTTTTTCATCTTTGTTACTGTTTTTAATTCTAGCCCTGCCTTTAGTACAGGGCTCAGCTCTTTCTTGGAGTCACAAGCATCACCTCTGTCTTGGGATACTTAGAGGAGATTTCCCAAGGCACAATGGGTAGCCCTTTCAGGTGTAAGTTACTGTTTAACTTTTTGTTCAAGTCCATATTGGCTAGAAATTTCCATCATATGATGGCTGTAGCCTACTGTATGAATGCACGTGATGATCGAAATCTTACCCACACTTAATATGTGTTCACCTAATGAAAAAAAAACAGTCATCTGGCTCTTATCAGCATGCCTGCTAGTCTCTCAGCAAAGTCATGAAAGAAGGTAAAGGCTGCAATTATTTGTTTAGGACACAGTTGCACCTAAGGCAAGAGATTCTAAACTCCAAATGACTGTGCAAAAAAATACCTGTCCCCCAAAATGAGTTCAAACTGGGTGTAGTGGCACAAAATACATTCAGTTGCACACACAGAGAAGGGCTCCACGTTGCTCAGCATGTCAGGAAATGGGTGCAGGGAGAAGTTGGTACTGAAGTATTCATGGAAATATCATCTCTGTATGTGTGCCAGTTAAAACTAATTTAAATTATTAGTGTTAGAAAGCGTGTATTGCCACTATTGTTTTGTGCACAAAGGATTTCCATCTCCACGGCCATCAGCATGGAGCTTTTCAAAAGTCACAAATACACTAAGAAAAGGAAATAATTGAAAATCTCTGAAATAGATCTCTATAGTCAGTGTTGAATTGTGCAGTCCCAATGTATGGCTCTATAGGCCTCCCTAAACTGATTCTTCTGAACTGTGACAGTATTTGATGTACTTTGTTTTCAATTACCCTGTGGTGACTGCCACCACTTGCATTTTACAAACAGCAAGAAATGTATTACTACCGTTGATATTAGACTCCATAAGGCAGTTACAGAAGAAGCCATGCCACAGGATTGTCAAATTAAGCCTTGCAGGTTAGGTTGTGACAGCAAAAACACAGGGGGTCTGCAGCTGTTGTGCAGGAGGTAAGGCTGGATGCCAGACTGGAATTGCATTATAAAGACCCAGGGAAGCAGAGCAGTTCAGGCAAAGGTATCTATATATGTGCATAAATGCCATGGCAGAGACCTTCCTGTAGGGGATGAAAAAGGCAGGTATGCTTCTCCACGGCCACTAATAGCCATGGGGCTTGCGATGCGAATGGACCCTTTTCCTCATGGACAGGTTGCCCCCATACAGTACTAATGCATACAGAATCTCTGTCTTGTAAAGAAATAACACTGATGCATCTCGTTCAGTACCATGGAGGACAGGAACTACGAAAAGGGGGTTCCGGGGTTCTGCACACACCTAAACTTTGGCTCAGGTCTGCCATCCTGTGTGTTGGTGTTTGGTCTCCTTCAGTGCATGGGAAAAACAATGTAAAAACCACATGTGTTTTACTGTAGGAACACAAGAAATAAAGCAAAGGCTGAATTCAAGACCACAGCTTGGATCTAGGACAAGAGGCCGCTACCACCACTACATGCAAGGAGAAGTTGCTTAATTTGAAACCACAGAGCCAAAGGAAGATAGCCCCTGAGCTCTCTTCACATGGTGCAGAGTTTATTCCAAATTTTTGTGGGATGTGCAATAGTACCACTGGTTGATTATTCTTTCAAAGACTGTTGTACGCAGTCCATAGCTGTAGAGGTCTGGCTAGATAAGTGCTTTAGAACGATTGCAATTGCCAGGTAAGAAGCTGTCTGTTTCCCTCAAAACGGAAAGAATTTAAAATGTTTCAGGATGGAAATCCCTGTTACCACCCATATAGTTCAGATAATTGTTCCAGACGGAACAATTTCTGACTCCTGCTGGTAATTGGCTTGTGCTCCAAAGCCCGATGGCTCTTGCAAACTGAATTCTGCCTTATGTAATTGCAGCAGCTGTTTATATTTGATATAGTACCTTCTCTTTAAACTCGATTCAAAAGGTTTCACTGTGATTTCCAGACGGCCTCATATCGTAGTAGGTACTCACGGAATAATAGTGAATATCACCCTTCCTATTTTTATATAGGTAAGTTTATAGACAGTAAGCTACACAAAGTAAATTTCAATCTCTTTGATATAGCTAAGCCAACGGCAAAGCTTCAATAACAACAGGCAGCACCGCAAACAGGGAAGCCTTGAAATGTGCAAGCAGTGATGAAGTTTTCGGCTTGTTTGCCCTTGAGAGGATATGCCACAGGTTAGAAATTAAAGCACAGAAAGCCATATTAAAATATGATAAATATTTTGATTGTAAAAACTAAAGGAAAGGTGTGCCTAAGTCACCAGTCATTTAGCTGGTCAGTTAAGGTAAGGGAAACAAGAAAGATTCTGAAAATAGCCACATTAGAATTATAAAAATCAATACAATATTTCACAAGGTTTCAGTGCAATAAGTGCAAAAGCAGAAGAATTATAATGTATAAATCTGAAAGCTTCAGCTTATCTATGACCTTTGGAATACGTGACACAGATTTGAAGATGACACATTTCCAATGCTAGTTAAATCTGGAAAGGCACTGAAAAGTCACAGTAGATAGCATACAATGGGAAAAAGAGACTAGTGTAAAAACTCCAAAAACTAATGTTATTAGCTACATAAGTGAAGAACAGCTTTCATGACAACCTAACTCATGCAAATGGCAAGAGCTAAATATGAATATAATCTAAGTGCCTAAGTAACATATTATTGATTTGAAGACAGAATTGTCCTCAAAGGTTGGAGTAGTTTATGTAGTTCACATCTGTACCTCGGGCATTCACCTCCTGAACCTCAGCTGGTCAGCTGGTGTAAATCAACATAGACTAATTGGATTGAGGTTAGCCACACTGATTTTAACATGTGCTGGGGATTTTAGCCCACTACTTTGCTCTGGAAGACTGACTAAGGATTTTTATTACTATATGTGTCTATATTCCCACCTTTTTTTCACTAGGGATGACATAAAACTTGTTTTATCACCATGCTGTACGTTTTTTAAGAATGAATGTGTCCAAGACCAAAGCTCAAGCATAGAGCTGGTTTAAAAAGAAAATCAGTGGCATAATATTTTCCAGAAATACGAAACTTGTTGAACCTAAGAATTTTCTGCACTCGTGATGATTTAAATGAAATTCGCTTTCTAAAAAAAAAATTGAAATAAATTTTTATGTAAAAGGAACATCTCAACTGCAACCATTTTGAAATAGAGATATTTGGGTTTTGCCTTGTTTTGAGACAACTTTATATAACTGGAAACTCAGTTACAATCCAATTCTGTTGAAGTGAATGGTTTGCTTGATCAAAAATATGTACTTTCTAAAATATTTTAACACCAGAAATTTTAAACTTTTGGTGCTGCTCATGTTCAAGATTCTGGTCCTTCTATAAAGCGATAACTTACTGACATCAAGCATCCTCATCAGGAAAGGTAGATACTTACCAGTTCTTTGCAAGAATATTCTTCAAAATAGCTGTTCGCAAAAATTCTAGCTCCACCAAACAAGATTTTCATGTCAATTATTGATTACTTGAGTTCTTTACACAAGAAGTTAACATTTGTACTGAATTCAGTGACCAGCTAATTGAGTAGATGACTTGAAATTTCATAGAATTATTTTACAACTAATACACAAAACTATTCTCTCCTTTGTTAACAATGACAATCAGTGAGTCCTATCAATGCATTTCCATAAATTCACTTTTTATCTGGTCAACTATTTCCTAGAAGCTGCCCATCTAATTTCAAAATAAATATTTTGGGTTATTTTTGCAGGCCTTTTTCTACTCTTTTGAGTTTTTCCCATGCATTTGTGTCTTCTGTGGTAAAACATGTAAGCTTTACAAGTATTCAGAATTCTACAGGAATTGAAGTGAATGATACTGTGGATTGAAAGGTTCTCATTACCCAACAGATGGTCTTCCCCATCCTAACCCAAAAGATAACCTGCCATCTTTATTCATACCATATCATAGAATCATATAATAGAAAGGTTTAGGTTGGAAGGGGCCTTAAAGATCATATAGTTCCAACCCACCTGCCATGGGCAGGGACACCTTCCACTAGACCTGGTTGCTCAAAGCCCCATCCAGCCTGGCCTTGAGCACTCCAGAGAAGGAGCCTCCACAACTTCTCTGGGCAAACTGTTCCAGTGTCTCAGCAACCTCATGGTAAAGAATTTCTTCCTAATATCTGATCTAAATCTACCCTCTTCCAGTTTAAAACCGTTACCCCTCAGCCTATTGCTACACTCCCTGATAAAAAGTCCCTGCCCATCTTTCCTGTAGACCCTCTTTAAGTCCTGGAAGGCCACTACAAGGTCTCCAGGCTGAACAACCCCAACACTCTCAGTTTGTCCTCACAGGAGAAGTGCTCCAGCCCTCTGATCAACTCTATGGCCCTCCTCTGGACTTGCACCAACAGGTCCACGTCTTTCTTATGTTGGGGGCTCCAGAGCTGGACACAGTATTCTGTATGGGTTCTCACAAGAACAGAGTACAGGGACAGAGTCACCTCCCTTGACCTGATGGCCACGCTTCTTTTGATGCAGTCAAGGATGCAGTTGGCTTTCAGGGTTGTGAGCGCATGTTGCCAGCTCATGTTCAGCTTCTCATCAACCAACACCCCCGAGTCCTTCTCCTCAGGGCTGCTCTCAATCCATTCCCTGCCCAGCCTGTATTTGTGCATGGGATTGCCCCGATCCATATGCAGGACCTTGCACTTGGCCTTGTTGAGCTTCATAAGGTTTGCACAGGCCCACATCTCAAGCTTGTCCAGATGCTTCTGGTGCTTCTGGATGACATCGCTTCCCTCCAGTATGTTGACCACCCCACATGTCTTGGTGTTGTCAGCAAAGTTGCCAAAGGTGCACTCGTTCCCACTGCCCATGTCACTGTCAAAAACATTAAACAGCACCAGTCCCAATACCGAACAATGAGGAACGCCACTCATCACTGCTCATCACTTGGACATTGGGCCATCCAGCCAATTCCATCATATCCATGTCTCTTCAGTTTAGATACAAGGCTGTTGTGTGGGACAGTAGGAAATCATAGAATCATAGAATCATAGAATCATAGAATTAGTGAGGTTGGAAGGGACCTTTAAGATCATCAAGTCCAACCGTTAACCTACCCTGATAAAAACACCACCACTTCTAAACCATGTCCCTAAGCACCTCATCTACCCTTTTCTTAAACACCTCCAGGGATGGTGAATCCACCACCTCTCTGGGCAGCCTATTCCAATGTTTAATAACTCTTTCAGTGAAAAAATGCTTCCTAATATCCAATCTAAACCTGCCCTGACATAACTTGAACCCGTTTCCTCTTGTCCTATCACTTGTCACCAGGGAGAAGAGGTCAGCTCCCATCTCTCTAAAACCTCCTTTCAGGTAGTTGTAGAGGGTGATAAGGTCTCCCCTCAGCCTCCTCTTCTCCAGGCTAAACAACCCCAGATCCCTCAGTCGTTCCTCATAAGGTTTGTCCTCCAGACCCTTCACCAGCTTTGTAGCCCTTCTCTGGACACGCTCCAACACCTCAATGTCCTTCTTGTAGTGAGGGGCCCAAAACTGAACACAGTACTCGAGGTGAGGCCTCACCAGTGCCGAGTACAGGGGGATGATTACTTGCCTAGTCCGGCTCGCCACACTATTCCTGATGCAGGCCAGGATGGTGTTGGCCTTCTTGGCTGCCTGGGCACACTGCTGGCTCATACTCAGCCGGCTGTCCACCAACACCCCCAGGTCCTTTTCTGCCAGGCAGCTTTACACAACTCCAAGTAGATGATGTCAGTTGCTCTTCCCTTACCCACCAATGCTGTAACACCGTCGCAGAATGCCACCAAATTTGTCAGGCATCATTTGCCCTTGATGAGGCCATGTTGGCTGTCACCAATCACCTCCTTATTTTCCATGTCTCTTAGCATGGTTTCCAGGGGGGTCTGCACCATGATCTTGCTGGGCATAGAGGTGAGACTCACCGGCCTGCAGTTCCCCCGTCTTCCTTGTTTCCCTTTTTAAAAATGGGGGGTATGTTTCCTGTTTTCCAGTCAGCGGGAACTTCACCACACTGTCTTGACTTTTCAAATATAACGGCAAGCAGCTTAGCAGCTTCATCCGCCAGTTCCCTCAGGACCTGCGGATGCATATCATCAGGTCCCATGAACTTGTGCATCTTCAGGTTCCTTAGGTGGTCTCGAACCTGGTCTTCTCCTACAGTGGGTGGTTCTTCATTCTCCTAGTCCCTGCCTTTGCCTTCTGCAACTTTGGCAGTGTGGCTAGAGTCCCTGCCCGTGAAGACCAAGGCAAAAAAGTCATTCAGTACCTCAGAATTATCCATATCCCATGTGGCCAGGCCTCCAGTTTCCTTTCTGAGAGTGTCCACATTTTCCCTAGTCTTCCTTTTAACACCAACATACCTGTAGAAGCTTCTCTTGTTGCTCTTGATGAGCCTGGCCAGATTTAACTCTATCCGGGATTTAGCTTTCCTAACCTGATCCCTGGCTGCCCAGACAAGTTCTCTCTATTCTTCCCAGGCTACCTCTCTTTGCTTCCACCCTCTGGAGGATTCCTCTTTGAGTTTACGTTTCTCCAGGAGCTCCTTGTTCATGCAGGCAGGCCTCCTGGCTTTTTAGCCTGACTTCTTCTTTGTCAGGATGCATCGCTCCTGAGCTTGGAGGTGGTGATCCTTGAATATTAACCAGCTTTCTTGGGCCCCTCTTCCCTCCAGAGCTTTATCCCACAGCTCTCTACCAAGCAGATCCCTCAAGAGGCCAAAGTCTGCTCTCCTGAAGCCCAGGGTAGTGAGCTTATTGTGTGCCCTCCTCAGCACCCTAAGTATTTTGCACTCCACCATCTCATGGTCACTGTAGCCAAGGCTGCCCTTGAGCTTGACATTCCCCACCAGCCCCTCCTTGTTGGTGAGCACAAGGTCCAGCATGGCACCTCTCCCCATTGGCCCCTCTGTCACTTGGAGAAGAATTTATCCCTGATGCATTCCAGGAACTTTCTGGATTGGTTATGCCCTGCTGTGTTTTCCCTCCAACTGATATTGGGGTGGTTGAAGTTCCCTGTGAGAACTAGGGCTTGCGAAAGTGAGGCTGCCCCTATCTGTCTATAGAGGGCCTCATCCACTCAGTCTTCTTGGTTGGGTGGCCTGTAGCAGCACCCCACTGTAATGTCACCTGTCCCTGCTCTCCCTTTAATCCTGACCCGTTAGCAATCTGTGGGCTCCTCATCCATCCCCAGGCAAAGGTCCATGCACTCCAGCTGGTCATTGACATAGATGGCAACACCCCCTCCTCATCTCCCTTGCCTGTCCTTCCTAAGGAGCTGTCCTTCCATTCCAGCACTGCAGTCATAGGAGCCATCCCACCATGTCTCCATGATGCCAAGAAGATCATAGTCCTGCAGGTGTGTGCGCATCTCTAACTCCTCCTGTTCATTCCCCAGGCAACAGCATTTGCATAGAGGCATTTAAGTTGGGGCCCCGATGAAGTTAACTTTGTGTCTGGAGTGGCTATTATTCCTTTGTGTTAAACTCCAGGTTCTCTCCTGCTTACCTGTGATCCTTCTGCAGGCTCTGAGCATCTATTACTGGTACTGGCATCATACTGGTGGGAGTGGAAAGGATTGATGTTCCCCTCCCCCTGAAACATTAGTTTAAAGTCCTCTTTGTGAGCTTGGCAAGCCTCTGACCAAAGATGCTCTTCCCCTTCTCTGACAAGTGGACCCCATCAGGCCCCAGTAGACCAGGTTTCTCAAAGTGAGTCCCATGACCTAAGAAGCCAAACCCCTTGCCGTGGCACCAGTCCTGTAGCCATTTGTTGGTTTGCTAGATTTGATTGGCCCTACCAACCCCCTTCCCCTTGACCAGGCAGATTAATGAAAAATCTGCCTGTGCCCCAGAGTCCCTGACCACCTCACCCAGGGCTCTATAATCCTTCTTGATATTCCTCAGGCTGTTCCTGGCTGTATCACTAGTGCCCACGCGAAACAACAGTGAATAATATTCAGAGGACTGTATGAGGTTTGGTAGTTTCTCAGTGACATCCCTGATACGAGCCCCCGGTAAGCAGCACAGCTCCCTAGAGAGCGTGTCAGGTTGGCAAATTGGTGCCTCCATACCTTTCAGAAGAGTTGCCTACTACTATCACCTTTCACCTTTTCTTGGTTCTCTGGTTGTTATACAGGGAGCACGTTGGGTTGTCTTACCCAGCTCCAGCACCTGTCCTGATGCAGTGGGTCTTCCCTCCTTGGTCTGCCGAGCTGTGAAGCAGTTCTGCAAGGGCACCTCAGACTTTGGGGGCAGTCTCTTCCTCCTGCAGGTCTCTGCTGTCACAAGCTTCCCGTTTTCCATGTTACTGGTCCCCCTCCCTTCTGTCTGTGCTGGAGTGGGAGTTTTTGACTGCTTGCCCATGGACTGTGGGTCCACTGTAGACTGCACTTGGAATCAGCTATCTACTTCCTTCTCAGCTTCCCTGATGCTACATAGCCTCCTCACTGCCTCCTGCTGCTCAGCTGCCTGCTGCAGGAGGTTGTCCACCTGGGCACACCGTTTGCAGGCAGGTCTGCAGCCCACCCCTATACCAGGAGAAAGGTCTAGGCACTTCCTGCAGTCTGAGGTCTGCACGGCAGCCTCTCCTTTCGGCACCTCTGTCTGGGTGGAGGCATCAACCACCGTTGGGGTGGATGGTGCAGGCTCCCCCAACCAGTGCTGCAGCCTTTGCTCTCAGACACATGCCCACCATTCTGCCTTGAGGGTCAGGTAGGATGAGTGCCCTTGAGCTGTGCAGGTGGTCACAGGATGGTGCCCAGTGCTCAAACAGTGGAATGCTCCTTCTTCGAAGAAGCACTCTTCTCACATGCCCTCCTGCACGAACCCGTGCCATGCCCTGGTTTCCATGCCACACCCCGTTTTCCTGTCCTGGTCACTGTGCTCCTGGTCGCTCGCGCTCCCTGGGCTGCTTTTTTATGCTGAATAATGCTTTACTCTTCAAGCAACTCCTTATTCCCGTTGAAATAATGGAATGATCAGAGCAGTAAGAAACCCTCCACTTAAAAAAAAATAGCAAAAAGTCATGCAGCACATTTCACCAGCACTGCTATATTTTTTGAGGAGACCACACAACAGTATCAGAACTGTATTTCTACTTCTGAATACATTTCTTCTTAACTCAAAAGTAGCCTTTCAAAGGTGTGTCTGTTACCAGTAAACGTATTTTAGATTATTCCTTTCTACATTTTTGTTCACAAGCCATGTCTGAAGTTCGGGCAAGAGCTGAGATAATACCAAAACCATTTTTCAATGGATATTTGTTTCAACAGTTACATGAATTCTTGAAATACTCTTTTGAATGCTTTGTATGATTACTTTTGGCAAGTATTCATGCACTGAGTTTGATTAACACCTGCTCTCAAGTTATTTTTAAACAGAAATCAATAAATATGCATTGAGAATTATTTTTTACAATGTGATTTTAGCAAGATATGGTTACATTGGCTTAGCCCTTCAGCTATCTGAGAGGTGGAGTGAGCTTTTAAAAGTTCTTTTCACTAAGGAAACAAAAGTTTAGTCATTCATTACCTGGCAACTGCCGTGACAAGTCATGAGTAAAGTGACAATACTGATTCCCTATGGAAGAGGAAAAGGGCTGAGGAAAGGCATATCCAGAATACAAAAAATTTACAAGTGAATGAAAGATAGTTCCTTTACGTATGCAATCTACTCTGTCTGTGCATATCACCACATTCAGTTACTCTTAGGGTAACTGTGAGAACAGAAACATTCAACCTCTTTTTTCCATGGGATACATAGGCAAAGACTTGCAAGAGTCAGGAAGTAAACAGCTATACTCGTACTCAACAGGCAGAATCCTGAATGTCTCCTTCTGGATCAAATGCTCATTGCCAGGAACAGGGTACTAGAATAGAAAGATCAGTACTTTTATCTATTTAGATACCTATTATTTCCTTAAGCATCTAAGATCTAGTGAGGCAATATGATTGTCAACATAATTGTTAAATTTTTTGTATTTTGTGAATGTCTTTCTATCAATCATGTTAAGCCTAATCCAGCTTTGTATGAAGTCTCAGAAAAATTATCATTGACTTCAGGGGAAGTTGGATCAGAAAGTAATAGAGATGCCAGCTGATGAAATATGTGTAGAAAATGCAATCATCTCTTAAAAAGAAATCACATCCTATCTCAAAAGTGATAAAATGTCATTTAATTTCTGTTGGTATTCCTACTCACTTCTGCACCTGCAGAGACAATATTCTCAGGATTGAATGATATTTAGAACGAAGACAAAAGCACAATTTTGATAGGTAAAGTAATTTGGCTCTTATATTGACTACAGCAATTTGTGTGGCCACTGCTGTGAATTAGATGAATGACAGCTGGAAAAAAATCAGAGCACCAGCAATAAAAATCCAATTGATATCAGAAATATATCTAAAAAATATAAAATATTAGAATGTTTGATTACCTTTCTACAGTTACCTAGCAGGCACTGTTTTGTAAGTGCTGTCTGTAAAAAGAACCATATAACATTTCCCAGGGAACCTGTGATAACTGTTCTCTTTTGTCATACTGTGCATTTAAATATCTATGGATCACCCTTGCCAGATGAACAAGCAAGTGGAGCTCTAATGACATGTCACTGACTGGCTATTAATCAAATGGTGGTGAAAGATTGGCACATAAAAAAAAGAAATACACAAGACAGCTAAATTAAATTAAATCAACAGGCAGAGGAAATATCCTTCAAAGGAAGCTTTTGCCCTGATGGACATCTGACAAATATAAATTACTTTCATTAGCCTTCAGGTTATATCCTACGGTTAAAAATGCAGAGCAAGGTAAAATGTTGCTGGGTTGGAGTATACTTCTATGTTTTGTCTTTTAACCCCTATTTTTTTCGGTGCCCAACATGGCCCAGAAGATGGGCTGAAGAGAGGTGAGAGAAGGGTATGGCAAATGTGCTTGATGAGGATTCAAATGTTAGTCTGTTTTCCCCAAATGACACAACCTAAACCCAACAAAATCAGTGTAGACTTATCAGTGGGTTCCACAGTACTAAGAATGCACTGCTGTGAGAAGATGGTTATCCATAACACAAAGGTCATCCTCTTGAAAAGTGCATGCTAAATACATATATTGCCATACAGATATAGACTCTATAGGTATAGATATAAGTATAGGTATAGGCATAGATTACATAGATTATATAGACTATATAGATTATGTAGATATAAGTACAGATACATGGCAATTTGGAATCAAATTTTTTTATCATAACTCATTACATCCATAGATTTGGAAGGAGGAAATATGTTTCATGACAACATTTTTTTTATGACAAAGTATTTTGTTTCAACCTCATAAGAACACGATCTTTTTTAAAAAAATATTGAAGTATTTTAATTCAGTTGGTTTGATTCATAGAATCATAGAATGGTTTAGGTTGGAAGGGACCTTAAAGATCATTTAGTTCCAACCTCCCTGCCATAGGCAGGGACGCCTTCCACTAGACGCGGTTGCTCAAAGCCCTCTCCAACCTGGCCTTGAGCACTTCCAGGGATGGGGCCTCCACAACTTCTCTGGGCAACCTGTTCCAGTGTCTCACCACCCTCATAGTGAAAAATTTCTTCCTACTATCTAATCTAAATCTACCTTCATCCAGTTTGAAGCCATTACCCCTTGTGTATTACTACATGCCCTTGTAAAAAGTCCCTCTTCAGATTTCTTGTGGGTGCCCTTCAGATACTGGAATGCTGCTATAAGGTTTCTCTGGAGTCTTCTCCTGGCTGAAAAACCCCAACTCTAGAGGAGAGGTGCTCTAAACCTCTGATAATCTTAGTGGTCATCCTCTGGACTTGCTCCAACAGGTCCATGTCATTCTTATGTTGGGGGCTCCAGAGCTGGACACAGTACTCCAGGTGGGGTTTCATGAGAGTGGAGTAGAGGGGCAGAATAACCTCCCTCGACCTGCTGGCCACGCTTCTTTTGATACAGCCCCAGACACAGTTGTCCTTCTGGGCTACAAGCGTGCATTGCCAGCTCATGTTGAACTTCTCATCAACCAACACCCCTGAGTCCCTCTCCTCAGGGCTGCTCTCGATTGTTCATATTTTATTTAATATTATTGTGTAAAGGCAGACAAAAGTAAAAGCAGCCAATTAAATGTTTCAGGAAGGTCTTCTCAACATTTCCAGAACAACCTTTTTTTGTAACCTTTCTTGCACACAATTTTAAAATATTAACTTCTCTTTCCAATGTAGGATGAAGAGAAAAATCACAAGTTACAGGAACAAAACCACAGAGTTGCAATTAGTACTAAAATTGCATTTAATATTGCTACTTACTTACCTCATAAGGTTGGCGGGAGATTTTATTAGACGAGGTTTCTCAAGCTCTGAAGACTGCCTAATGAAAGGTACTTTTTTGTGCAAGCACAAAGTGTTATTATTATATGGGCTTCTGAAGCTGTCACAGAGGCAACTCCCATTCCAACACAGGCAATTTGCGATCCACATCTAAGCAACCAACTTGCATACACAGTTCTCCCCTTCAGGGATTATTTTCTCTAAGTATTTTACAGTGTGTGGCTTTATTTATTTATTTTTCTAGTAAAAGGTAAACTGCATCTGTGCAATAAAGAGTAAGAATCGCACTTGGAAGAAGTCTGGGTTATTCAGGCTTTTCTCAATTCCTTCAGAACGAAATACCTGCAATAGTACATAATGAGTTTTCATGTCTGGGGGTGTGTCAAATTTTACTGTGTTATTTACTTCAGCATGTGAAGGGTAGAGGAGAGTTTTATTAGGAATATATGGAGTGAATCAATAACCCAGCCTTACCCAGTAGCAAAGAACAAGATCCTCCTCTTGTGATTGTGCCTCCCAGTGTGGCTACCTGAAAACTAAGACTTTCTATAACGTTGTCGTATCATGCAATTCATTCTCCTTTTTTAACAAGCAATGCTTAGTTTGTGTCTCAGACAAGGGTTCTTTGACTAATTTCCGTTCTTGTATGAGAAGAAAAAGAGAAAACGTATGGATTTTAAACACGTGTATGTCATATACGTATAGGTTACTGAATGTACTACTGATTAAAACATAGTACTTAAAAGCACAAAGGCAAAAAAAGCTTTGCTTTTGCTTCTGATCTTCTGGTCTTCCATGCAATTCTGCTGGTATACCGCAATCTAGACTCACAGTGATTTTTTTTTTCATTTCCAAAACCATGCTTGGGCCAGCCTCTTCTCTCAATCACAAATTTTTATTAGGATTACCACAGGGCAGATTTGAAAAATAAAACCGTATCTCTTCAAATTAACTTGACAAAGATATTGTCTAAGTGCATAAGTGTGTTGCAGCTGAGTATGTCAGCATCTTCAAGCATTCATGCTAGGGTTCTGCTAACAGTGACCACTCATAATATCCCAAAACATGGATCTGCACAGGTGTTCAGCATTTTTAGGTCTGCATAATTCATTTCCAAGCATTCTATAGTATAACTGGTCTTCCAACCTGAGAAAGGGCTAATCAGAAGCCCTGCAGCAAATATTATTGCTTTCAGTGTTGTTTTTAATTTTTTGACCTGTTTTTCAGGATTTTTTTTTTTTGGTGGGGGGGACAGGGAGGGACAGGAAGTGGAGTTGTTTGTTTGTTTCCACTATCTGGAAAGTATTAAGTTACTTCATAGCAGGAGTAGATTTTAGTGCTAGTGTTTTCACTTTCAGCTTTGCTTTACTGCCTATGCTAATGTTCACAGTTATTTTTCTCTGGGACACTGTGAGTATACTGACATCCTGTATACAACCAAGACTAGGTTATCTATAACCTACATATATAACCTATATATATATAACCTATATATTTCCAGGAACATTATTTCCTGGAAAGCCATTTGTCCTATATAATTTGAAGGACCTTTATTAACGAGTTAATAAAGATTATATCCAAAGACTGCCTTGCCACCCAACCTTCCAGAATGCAATGGGGAACCTAACATCTACCAACATTGATCCAATGAGATAAAAACCTGTATATACCAAGGTCGGCTTCTTTCTTACTGTTTTTCAAGACATTTTAGAGGAAATGGAAAAAGTGGATAAGGAAACCAATAACGTCTTCTTTCCTATGAAAAGCTACTCTCTGGACTGACATTTAAAATAAGATTTGAAAGGTGCCTATAAACTCCACAGGATTAGATCATCATTCCTTGTAAAACATGTTACATGAGCCATTTATTTGCTAAAATGATACAACTGAGAAAGGACAGAAAATATTGTGTGTGGAATTTCAACCACCACCAGTGACAACCCATTTAGCATTCTTTCCAGGGCCACACTAATGGGGAGGATTTGTTGATTGCAGATGATAAAAAGGTTATTCTTTGCCAGTATATTGTCAAAAGATGATGTAAAGGCTGGTCATCCTGTTTCTCAAAATCCAATAGCTCTTCAAATGCCCCAGGGATAAGGGGTGGGTTAGAGGAAATAGCTATTTGATCTGTTTTTATCTTTTTGGAAATAATAGGACATTGTACGTATAACAGGATGAAAACCAAGTGTATACAAGTACTGCAGTACTTTGTGGGTTCAATGTTCAGAGTCACTGGACTATAGTATGTTGTCTTCCAAATGATACAGTTAAGGCAACAACAGTAATGATGATAAGGGACTCTCCATATATATGATTAGAAGGTATGGGAGGAAAGAGTCTCATGAATGATCTTGCATAAATTCAGTTTCAAATACCAGTGTATCGAGAAAAATCAAAGGCCCTCAGCTTGTGTGTTGCATATTTCCTGGGGAAGTTTTGAGAATTTTCCATTTGGCATGGTTAGTTTAGGGGCTGACTGCAGCTAAACACCTGACAGGACCAGTCAAACCTGAGCCTTTCTAGAACTCACTATATCAAAGCCACGGGCTGCATATTTCAAAAAAAATATAGCACTTCCCAGACAGAGATTTGCTGAAAAGACAGCGGTGTTGGACCCCAAAAGATTTAAAGAGAACAGGAATAAAAAGAAAAGAAACAGATGAAGTGTACATCTGACTGGTTATACTGCAAAATAAGTGAAAGCTTTGTTCAAGATAATGTTCTTGGAGTAATTTTAAGAGGCTCTCCTAGAACAAAGTCACAAGAACAAAGTATAAAATCTTTGCAAATGCGTTGATAACCTTTTCGTAGCACAGCTTACTCACAAGTGTTGTACCCTGGGTTGCATCGCTTTGCTTTTAAAGAGGATGCTTTGCGAATCAGATCATCTGAAGGTGTGACGGATGCACTCAACTCCTTAACCAATCTAGCGGTATGGTACAGGCTGCAAAGGAGGTAAAGGCCTATGCTATAACCAAGCAGAACTTCTCTAGTTCCAATCTGTTCTCTGGAAACCCACAAAGGAACAGTTACGCAGTGAGCATTGATGCATATGAGCTTGGAACACTGATCATGCGATTAACACATGAATAGCAGGTAGCTTTTACAAGACTGATTTATCAAGGAACGAAGCTGTGGGTACAAGGAGTCTCATGCATACCTTTTCCATCACATGTAATTTGTCTACAAACCAACCACATAAATATGAAAGCCTAAGTGAGCTCTCCCTGCTAAGCAGCTGGCAGCATGGTGGTGATCCTCTTGAGCAGGAGTGCCTCTCAAGGTTGCTCCTTTAGGCAGAGAGACCTCTTACAAACTGCAGACCTTTAGTAAGTGACCAATATCACACATTACCTTGTATAGTAGTGCACTAGGATTTTGTATTTGTAACTTTTATTTTTGTCCTGGTAACTTTGATTCTGTCTTGGTAGTTTTGAATTGTTATACCTTTTGTGCAGTACAGTAATAGAGTGAATCTTGCCATCAAACTTTGCTAACTTGCTGTTTTACAAGATCATATTTCAATAAAAACCACTTTTGCTCATAACTTTGACAGCGGTTCTTTAAGCAGTCTAAATTGCCCATTTCGGACAAACCTAAATCTGAATCTGCAACACTAGAACTCATAATAAATTCCTTTGCTTTTTATATTAGTTTCTAATTCCAGCATTGTTCATTTAAGGGTTTCACAGTTTTAAGCACTATTTCATTTTTACAATGGCATCCCTCTGAAACAGGTGAGAGATCCCAACACTGAGGTTGCAAAATGAAAAAGTATTGTTTGCTAAATTGTGGAGAGTGAAATGTGGACTAGAATTGACTCACAAAGGCACCTTGACCTCCAGGCATATGTTTTAGCTGCAGAACAAATCCTCAGAGACAATCTGAAACACTGGGATTTCTTTTTCCTTTTCATTCAAATTAGTTCACAAAATAAGCAGTCTGGTATTTGAGGTCCCCCAACACTGTCCTGCGTTGGTCATTGCTGCATTTGGACAATGCCCTAGAGGTCAGCTGCATGTCTGTGCCAGCAAGGCCGTGGCAGGTGCTGTGACCACAACCACTCCTGCCTTGAAAGCAAGAAGTACCAGGAGACAGAGGGTCTTGTCCTGTACTTGTGCCTGACACCAAAATCACAGCTAGCAGAAGCTCCAGTAATACATAGTAAGCTTTTTCTACTGGCACAAGCTTTAGCGTTTCACAGTTTTGCACAATTTCTTTGCTTCGTTATTACATCCACAAAGAAAGGACCAGACATCTACTGAAAAGGAATAATACTGTCTGTCTCCGTGTGTGTGTGTGTGTGTGTGTACACACATAGTGGATGGTTGAAAATCTGTTCATTTATTTCATAGATTTGACTGATAGCCAGTTTGGGGACTGAAGAAAAAGTGGTCTGGTTTTCTATGTCCCTGTCAAGTGGATATATTAGGCTGACTGTCATCTCTTACATGTTTGCTTAAAGGGCATGTAAGCACATGTAATGACTTTTTATTCCTCCTTCTTGATGTTGTACCTGAGGCTTATATCCAAGTATTATTTTGCCTCTACATAGAATGTCATATGAAATGACTAGCATTTGCCATAGTTTCTTCCTTTCATATAAATATTTTAAATATGTCTCAGTTTGGCCTACAAGCCAGCTTCCTAAAATTTTAGATTCTTTTTTTTTTTTTTTTTTTGCGATTCAAATGAAATGATAAAAAAACAGTAATCTCATTTCATGTCAAATGATGAGACCAGAAGCTGCTTTCAGGTTTGGATGCTGTTTTCAGGTTCGTGCCCAGATACCCATCAAAAACACCAATATGGATAACATTGACACAATTTAAAATCTTGCAACATGATTTCAGTGAGACCTTAAGAAGCAACCATGCACTTCAATGTGATTTAAAATAACTGGACATATGCTTGCAGTGGGAATTATGTTAATATGTTGAAGACACCTTAGGGCTGAGAATGAATAGCTCTTACAATCCCTTGGAAAAAATGTGTGTGTGGCAAACATGTAGTTCATTGCTAAATCCATTTTAGCAGTAAAATTAAAGGAAAGATGTTTCCAAGCACTGAAGACAAATTCATACAAAGTATAACTTCACTGACTTCAATAGCGTTATCCAGATGATAGTTTTGGATCGATATTTACAAGACATTTTCTTGTAAAATGTCTTCTTTAAAAAGATAAAAAGCTTTTGTTCTAATTCAAAGTATTATCACTGTTCCTGAAATCCATTAACAGCTTTGGTGTGAGGGATTATGTCTCCTTCTGCATTATTTTGTGGATAGGATGGTAGGAAGAGACTATGCTAATATAATGGAGCTAGGAGCTGTTGAGATCAAGGTAATCCTGTAAAAATATAAATGCAGATGCAGACTCCCTACGAAATTATCATGGGGTTTGACTTGCTTGGGTTTTGACTATGCACTTCTTGACATCAGTAGTAAAAGTCTTATTCACTTGGGATCTTGCAGACAGACCTCTGTGAGAAAAATCTTTCTGCAGTAACCTTTCCTGTACACAATCAGCAATATATTAGTGAAGTAAGGCTTTCAGCAATTACTCTTTTTGAAGTACACTGCAAGGAATGCTCTTTCTAGGAACATGCTGAAAACTTTAATTTCTGAAATTGGTGTTTAGATGCTCTAGAGTCTAGGCTGATGAAGGCACGCATAGATCCCACAACCAGGGACAAATGAAAGAAGGTTTATTCTCCAGCAATCTGATCTGTCTTAGCCCTTTTCTACCCATGGTTTGGAATTTACACAGAACTGCACTGATTCACACCAAGTATTGTATTTTCTCCCTGAAAATTAGGGTATGATTGTAACCATACAGCCCTTACACAAGCAAAACTTTCATGAAGTTCAGCATCACTGAATGCTTGTTAGTACCCCTGTCAAGCTTGTTTATCAGAGAGAATGTAAACCTAATCTTCATAATAAAACTCTTAAGCAACTCTCAACGAGAGCAAGAAGAAAGATAACGATATTAGCAAAACTAGTACAACCACACGTGCATACTTGTAGTGTAAGTCTATCTTACGCAACCTCACAAAAAGCACATGAAAATTGAGGAATCTAGGAAGAGATATTGAAAAACTGAAACAGATTGTTTTGAGCTTACAAATTTACTTGTACTTCTATAAGTAACATAACTGATTTATGGAAATTGGTGGGAGTTCTGTTTTTCTTATGAACAAGAATTCATCCAAGTACAAGAATTCATCCACAGAACTGTGCTTCAGGGGTCACTGATATTATTACACAGCACTGAAAAGGGAATTGCTGTCCATTGTGGTGAGATAGATGCAGTTAAAGAGAGAGTAATAAAGAAATGGTGCTCTTCATTCTCTCAGAGAAGAATTATTCTAAAAGTTAAGATGAATGTTATAGATCCCTTTAGAAGTCTGTTCGATCAAATGCTCTGACAGGACAACTCCTTTCAATACCAGAGAAAATTAATAACTTCTCTTCATGGACCCAGAGCACTCTGACAATAAAAAAAAAAGCCCACTTGATAATAGACACATTATGCATAAATCATTACCAGAACGTGTAGTTTTTTATACCATCATTCATTCTAATTACCTTCATCCACCTGTCGATCCATCCATCCATCCTTCCATTCTTCCATTCATCTATCCGTCTAGCAATGTAGCTAACTAGTTATCCACGTATGTAGATAGAATCATAGAATCATGGAATGTTTAGGTTGGAAGGGACCTTAAAGATCATTTAGTTCCAACCTCCCTGCCATAGGCAGGGACGCCTTCCACTTGACCTGGTTACTCAAAGCCCGTCCAACCTGGCCTTGAACACCTCCAGGGATGGGGCCTCCACAACTTCTCTGGGCAACCTGTTCCAGTGTCTCACCACCCTCATAGTGAAAAATTTCTTCCTACTACCTAATCTAAATCTACCCTCATCCAGTTTGAAGCCATTGTGCCAATAGCCTTGTGCTATTACTACATGCCCTTGTAAAAAGTCCCTCTTCAGATTTCTTGTGGGTGCCCTTCAGATACTGGAATGCTGCTATAAGGTTTCTCTGGAGTCCTCTCTCCTCCTGGCTGAACAACCCCAACTCTGCCTGTCTTCAGACGAGAGGTGCTCTAAACCTCTGATGATCTTAGTGGTCCTCCTCTGGACTTGCTCCAACAGGTCCATGTCATTCTTATGTTGGGGGCTCCAGAGCTGGACACAGTACTCCAGGTGGGGTCTCACGAAAGTGGAGTAGAGGGGCAGAATCACCTCCCTTGACCTGATGGCCACGCTTCTTTTGATGCAGTCAAGGATGCGGTTGGCTTTCAGGGTTGTGAAAGCACTTTGCCAGCTCATGTTGAGCTTCTCATCCACCAACACCTCCAAGTCCTTCTACTCAGGGCTGCTCTCAATCCATTCCCTGCCCAGCCTGTATTTTTGCATGGGATTGCCCTGACCCACATGCAAGACCTTGCACTTGGCCTTGTTGAGCTTCATGAGGTTTGCATAGGCCCACATTTCAAGCTTGTCCGGGTCCTTCTGGATGCCATCCCTGCCCTCCAGTATGTGAACTGCCCCACACATCTTGGTATTGTCAGCAAACTTGTTGAAGTTGCACTCAATCCCACTGCCCATGTAACTGTCAAAGACATTAAACAGCAGCAGTCCCAGTACTGACCCCTGAGGAATGCCACTCATCACTGCTCGCCACTTGGATGTGGAGCTGTTGACCACAAATCTCTGAGTGTGGCCATCCAGACAATTCCTTATCCACCTAGTGCTCCATCCATCAAATCTACATGTCTCCAATTTAGACAAGGATGTCATGCGGGACATTGTCAAATGCTTTACACAACTCCAGGTAGATGATGTCAGTTGCTCTTCCCTTACCCACCAATGCTGTAACACCACCACAGAAGGCCACCAAATTTGTCAGGCATCATTTGCCCTTGAGGAAGCCATGTTGGCTGTCACCAATCACCTCCTTATTTTCCATGTACCTTAGCATGGTTTCCAGGGGGATCTGCACCATGATCTTGCCAAAGTCTGCTCTCCTGAAGCCCAGGGTAGTGAGCTTACTGTGCACCCTCCTCAGCACCCTAAGGATCTTGCACTCCACCGTCTCATGGTCACTGTAGCCAAGGCTGCCCTTGAGCATGACATTCCCCACCAGCCCCTCCTTGCTGGTGAGAACAAGGTCCAGCATGGCACCTCTCCTCATTGGCCCCTCTGTCACTTGGAGAAGAATTTATCCCTGATGCATTGCAGGAACTTCCTGGATTGCTTATGCCCTGCTGTGTTTTCCCTCCAACTGATATTGGGGTGGTTGAAGGTCCCTGTGAGAACTAAGGCTGGTGAAAGTGAGGCTGCCCCTATCTGTCTATAGAGGGCCTCATCCACTCAGTCTTCTTGGTTGGGTGGCCTGTAGCAGCCCCCCACTGTAACGTCACCTGTCCCTGCCCTCTCTTTAATCCTCCAATAGATACCTATCTATGTACCTATCCATCTATATAACTATCTATATATGTACCACGATGGAGTGCTCATGCTATTGCCAACTGTTTTGCCTGCTGTCTGGGGCCTGAAGGTCCAGACCACAACCTTCCCCACTCCCTCCTCTCCCCTTCCCCTGCCCTTCTCTGTGGTCATCCAGTCCATGTAATGGGAAATAAAAGTGGTATAGGAAGTCACAACTGAACTTTTTTAATATGCTGTTTCTGTCTCTCAACCGCCTCTCGAGTCTTTAAGGACCAGAGAGGGAACACTGGAAAACATTGTGTCTCAGCTCAGCTAGGACGTGGCAAATTACAACATTTGCTTCCAGCTGAGAATGGGAGTGACCTGCACAAGTGTACTTGCTCTCATCATTTACAGTCCTCAGAAGATAATGGGAATTGATCTCAGTCAAGAAAGAATGTATTCAATCACAAACTTTTCCTCCAAGTCTAAAAAAGCACCATAGTAAGGGTATTCCTCTTTTTTATGATCTAGGACATTGCAGCTCCTCTGATTCTTTCCAAGAATCAGGAAGATGAAGGGATCTCATCTCTGCTAGACAGTGGTACTAACACAGGTGGTGCCAGGTAAGACCTGTATATGTTTTGGGAGAAGTGTTTCACTCTGCGCCGCTTCATCAGACAAGTTAGAAAAAACCTGTGGTGGGATGAAGCTTAACAAGCAAGGAGCTCCTGCCAGCAGTCAACATCTGCCTCCACTGTGACAACCTGAATGCTCCCTGCAGCTCCAATTCCTATTTGGATTTGGCTGTAGGTCTGTGTTAAGTATCAGGAGTTGACCACATTCGCATTTTTTTTTGCTTTGTTCAGCCAAAGAGCAGGGCTCAAGCTGCACATCTTCTGGATTACCCTCTAGTACTCTGCCAGGAGCCAAGCTGCTTACTAAGATACAGGGTGACCCTTCCCCAAGTTCACCTCCACTAAACAAGAAAAAGGCATATCCCAGGCCTCCTCCAATCTCTGTAGGAGATTTCATCTCCTGTTTTTTACACTCCTTTGCAATGAGGACATGCACTGGCACAGAGGATCCCTCAGCCCCGTTGCCATCCTTTTCCCTCACAAAAAACCCAGACTTGTCTCATCCGTAAACAGTTCTTTGCCTGTTTTCTTAATTTACAATTTGATACGAGGATCTGGAGTTCTTGGTTTTATCTTCATTTTGATAGTATACATGCAATCTGCCACAGGCATTGGGAACAAGCTTCTCCACTATCCGTATGGATGGGATCAGAGATCACAACATTACTGACAGAGGAGCAAAAAAACCAAAATATGACAACCTGTGAAAACATCTGTCTCACCAGTTTGGGAAAGATGTGCCTTTCACAGCCAGCCAAACATTTCACATTTTGGTCTTCTGAAAAGAAAAACAATTCAGATTCAGTTTGTTAAATTAAAAAGTCAACTGGCAGGCAAACAATACAGGGTCTGGTGCCAGAGGATGACATGCAACACAGTATTTCTGAGACAACCACAGTATCAAAAATGTTCTTCAAGACACAGTGACAGAAAGCTTTAAACTAGACAGAGAATGACAACAAAGAAATAATTTACCACAATCATTACTTTTATTTAATGTCTTGGTTTGCATTAAGACCTCTAGAAAAGTAAAAAGAAATCTTTCTGATTTGAGTGGGATTCCAAAGAGACAATTACTGAAGTTGACAGATACTAAACTGAATTACAGATAAAGAGAATGAATGCATCTGGCAAGTGTCTTTTCACTTGATCCAATGCTTTTTGACTTTTAGACATTATTTAGCACGTCTTAGGAACTGTCTTACCACCATAGCAACTAAGTTTCGGGCCTGCCCTGAATTTAAAGTCCCCCAACATTTTCCTACAAGTCACAGGAGGACACTGTGAACTTTGTCTTTCCATAAGAAATGAAAATAGAATGAGGTTATAGACAATTCCACGGCATTTTTCATAGCAGTGAGGGTGTATTAATGCTAGGTTATTGGCTACATTCCAAGTTGAATAATTGTATTCTCTCTCCCTAATGTTTCCTGCAGTTTCAATTAAAGAAGTTATTAATTACTTCCCCTCCTAAAAACTGTTAGCGGTACTGCTGGCCCAGAATAAATTCTGTGTTTTCTCAGTGGTATGTTTATGCACCAAAGTACTTTGGAATCCTATGATGAAAGTCACTAGAGAAATGTGCACTATTCCTGGTTTTTATTATTGCGTCAGCCACAGCACTCTTGGATTGCTCTTACTGTTAGTAATAAACTTATTTTATTTTTGTAATGCCCAAGGCATCTAATAATGAAAAGATGCAGCCAAAATTCTCATTAAAAATATCTCTTCTTAAAAGTAGTAAATATCTAATGATTTTAAGGTGTAGTCTGGATGTAGTATCAGTGCACAGATTGTTTGTGATGACATTCAGCTGACTGAGTGTGAAGGGACTCTTCAGCGTACAGACTAGCTCCAAAGTCTCCAAGCAACTGTTTCTGTCACCATCCAAAATCATACCATCTTTCAGTCACTGTAATTCTGCAGTGAGTATTTCTGGGTAGGCATGACATCAAGTGATCATTTCAAAATCAGGATAATTTTAAGTTTTCCCTGATCTTTTTAACCAGCTTGCTTTTATTCTCTTCCCTATGTCTCTATGTCACCCTTAATATCTCCTGATACTCCTGGGTCTTTCATCTTTAAAATATTACAAATGTTATCCGTCTTTGTTCAGGCGTAGATTAGCCTAAGTATAATCTTTCCCCATAAAGAGATTTTGAAGGCCCCTAACCATTTCTGTTACTGTTCTCTCCACCTCCATTCAGACCTCATGGCTTCCTCTGACCTGTGAGATCTCAGTGGCAAAGATACTAGGAAATCAGTGGAATATGCAGTCTTTATTGATTTATGAAACCAGACAGAATAATTCAAGAAACGCATTATAAAGTGTAGGTCTGGAACACAAGAGCTGACATCTAGTGTTCAATGCCATGACAAGACAGAAAGGGGAATCACCTGAAACTGCACTGAGGCAGAAAAACTTGCAGTGGCTCATCCCAGATAGCAATGAGCAAATTGGTTCGGTAAAATTTTAAGTTCCCTGTAGCAATGCCATTCTTCGATGCCTTGATGTCTGCTTCTGTCAAGTTTAATGAGTAATCTTCTCAGATCACGAAAGTCTGATGTTCTTTCTTCCCTTCATTCAAAGGACACAGTAAGTATAATATTTAGACATATTTTGTGGCTTTCCACTTCTTGCTGCCTTTCAGAATACAGATTGGTCAAAATCAAAAAGCCCTGAAGAACTTTTAAATGTGTGGCTCCAAGTA
Organism: Vanellus vanellus; assembly: GCF_965231255.1. Lineage (NCBI taxonomy): Eukaryota > Metazoa > Chordata > Aves > Charadriiformes > Charadriidae > Vanellus > Vanellus vanellus. Next base: position 23,111,124 of record NC_138911.1, on the reverse strand, counting down.
TTTAGAAGTTGTCAATGAATATGAAAACTAAGAAAAGTTTAAGCAAGCACTTAGTAAACTTAGTTCAGGTGATGTGGAATCCCTGGTACTTCCCTGAAAATGTAAGAATTATGTTTTTTATCCTGTACCAGCTGTCCCTATTGCAACTTCAATGAAAAGGCATTATAAGAAAAAGTAGAAAAATGCTTTGTGTTGTAACATTAATGAGATCCTTTTGGTTTTGAAATAGAAATAAGCAAAAGCAGGTGACACAGCACAAAGTTCCAAATGTAGATGAAACAAGTATTTAAAGCACTATTTAACAACAGAAGGGAAGACATCCAAAATGTAGGGACCTAACCTTATTTGGACACAAGACTCCTCATTGGAAGGAACAGGTGTTTAGGCATCTCAACGGGCAGTATCTGGGCAGTACTCCTAAGTATGAAGCACCATCTCAAACAACATGTTGACACATTCTGTGTGAAATGATTTCTTCATCTGTATTCATATCAAGCTGTATATATTCAGTTGAAATCCTGTTAGTATGTATGGGACACTGATATACTAGATAGTTGAATATAAACTCAGATAAATGTTTAGATGTAAAGGTACATTCATCTAGAACACGTGTCTTCCAGCTCCATTGATCACACAATGGGAAGAGTCTGGAAATGAAAAACATGCTGGGAAAGTCACCATGTAGGACTCCATTTCCTTGAACTTCCCGGGCAGCTCTACCATCATGTATTATCGACACATAACTTGATATTTTGTGTCCTGCCAACAGCTCCATAACAGAATTTTAAAACAATGGTTTGACAAGAAAACCCAGATGCTATTCCTAAGTGGTTTCCCTCTCTACTAAGACAATCCTATTTTTAGTTCACCATAGTAAATCTTGGGGGCTTAGACAGACATTCACACATACATGACCCCAACAAGTACCCTTTAACTTCTGTGCTGCGTCCAGGTCTAAGATAAGGCTTCGGATTCCAGTTATGAGAGAAATAAAAAGGAAGGCATGTCATCATAAATATTTGATAAAATTCAGGTAATGTTTAGGGGAAAGCCTGCTGTGCAATACATTTCTCTTTGGATATTTCTTCTGTGAGCTGTATGTATAAGGGCCTCCTATTTCAGATCTTCTAAACAGAATGCATAAAATCAGTTTCTATAGAAAGAACAAATACAGGGACGTTTTAAATGAAGTGTATCACAAAAAGATTCAATATAGATGTAATGGGCTTTGCATTGTGTGAATCATAATCGAGTGCTTTCTGAATTGTAGCTGTATAAAAATATCTATTAATTATGTGCCTGATAACTGACAATAAATTCATTTTGGAAAATCAATTCTTATTTAACTTAGATGCAATAACTGATGAAAATATTTATCTTTCTTTCCTTTAAGTAGGTTGGGAACTAAAAGGTTCACTGATATGGAAGAGCTGTGAGTCCAGTCCTGTTTCCAATTAATTTCAGTCTTTTCTCTGGCACGATAATCAAACTTTACACTAGTATAAAAGTGATGACAGTGAATAGATTTTTGCTATGTAAACATCAAATAATTGATGTGCAGTTTATAAATGAATATATCTGCTATCTATGATATTTTCAAATCTTTGTGATGCTGCTGTTTAATTATATAATTGCATGCTAACAGCATGGTTATACTGTAGAGCATATCACTTCTATACATATGATACATTATGACGTGCATGAATATCATATGCATACGTCCTACCTATGGGAATAATTTTTTTCCCAAATGCCTCTTGTGGACAGCAAAACTGTGTTTAAAGCCAGATTTTAGGGTAAACCGAGTCAATGTTTTTAATTTGCTGCCATAATAAATCAGCCCATGTAAATAATCTGTGATTTTCAGACACATATATTTGCTGTCAGAGAAGAAAAGGAAATGCAAATTTCTTCTGCTACAAGGCTAGCAAGGACTTCAGAAACAAGCAGGTAAACATATCTGTATGGATATCAAAACAACAAGTGTAGGCACGTGCTTTGATCTGTGCCTGCTGAAGGGAAATCTGCAAAGCAATAGGCCCATTTTTTCAGTACCAGGAAGCTGTAGAGCAAGAAGAGACAAAAAAAAGAATATTAACTTCTTAGAACATTACGTTTAGTTTCAGTGGGTTTGTCAGATATTCTTTAATGTTAAATATGCCTTTGTGGTATCTTACTGTACTTCATCATATGCAACAAAAGCTGGAAGAAAACAATGTTTCAGGTACTACCCTACAACATGGTATAATGTTTACTACCTGCTATTAAGTAACTTTCACACCTCACGGCCCATCTTTAGTCAGGGAAATTGATGGGATTTTTGTGTCAACTAAGGGCTTTTAATAAATCAAACACATTCTCTATATCTTTTATGTAATCTGCCCTGTGTGTGTGTGTGTGTGCATTTCCCTGTGCAAGTGAAGGAAGACAACTGGATCTATGTTCTGTCTCCAATAAGTAAGGAAAAGATAATATTCCTTTTGGAAAGTAAAGTGCTCAAACATTAGGACATTTGAAGCATTTGAATTAACAATTTTGATATAACTTGAATGGTGCTATCATTTTTGCTATTATCTGTGAAATGTTTGGAAAGATTTACAGGTGGATAGATTATGGTTTGGTCAATGACTGACTGTCAAATGGGAAATATAATTGCTCTGTGAATTCTCCCAGTTTTGTTGGCACAGAGAAGCTCTAAGAAAAGAATGTTCTTGAGACAAACAAAAAGCTATGGAGAATTAAGCTGCAAAACTCTTCATTCTTCTCCATTGTAAAAACCAGTAACTTCTCAAGGAATGAGCCTAACTGTATTTTCATGCAGAAGGCAGCAGGCATCCTTATGAGAGGATTTCTGTCACGTGCCGGGTCAAATGTCAATTATTTGTTCCAAGTTTTGGAGATTACATGGTTTCTTAAAGAAACAGCTTTTAGTATTTTCATCAAACTCTTTGAAAACAGGAGATCTATTAGTACTGAAACATCCCCAATAAAACTTCCCAGGATGGAGTATTTCAGCCCAGATCCTTTTTAAACTTGATCAAGTTATTAAGTTATTGAGTTGCCCAGTTACTGTGGCTTTGAAGGTAAAGTTTTATAATGTGAAGTATGAGAACTGCAGGCCTTGCTACCTATTGTACACCTATATCTGCAGAGTAGAGAAATAGTCTCTTTACAGTCCAAAGGAATCCACTAACTTTATGTGCTGTATATAAATAATTTCTTCTTTCCCTGGCATATGAATAAGAAGAGTTACTTAACAAGCACTTTCATCAATATACAACAGTTTAAAAAAACAATTAAGAGCTGAGGAAGCAAATTATGTTGAGACAATCTGAACGAAGCTGAAGGAAATCTCATATGGCAGGAGGCAGTGTGGTCAGCACATTTCCACATGGTTTCCTGTGAGTCATGCCAACTCCAATGCAGGTACTTGAGATCATAAGAAAAATATAAAGAGCATTCCCTGCTTTGTGCCCCAGAGCACTGGATGGGAAATATCTCCATAACTGTGCTCCACTAACAGAAATGATACATGGAATTGGAAGGTGAAGCCTCCCATAACTTTACTTCTCCCCTTCAGCACAGAAGATTTGAGGTGAAAATTACCTTTTTACTCTGCAGGAACCTCAGCCTCAGCATGACACCCCTGGTCCTCTTTTCTTCCAGACGCTTTGCCTTCTCACCGTGGTTCATATGTGTGAAGCCTTAAAAGACTACCCTGGATCTAATATCAGCAAGATCTAGTGCGCTCCAAATTTCTAAAGAAATGTGGAGTATTGCCAAAGTAATAACCCAAACAACAATGCTAGACCATACTTCAACTGCTTCAGTCAGCAAAGCTTGATTAAGAGAGACCGGGCAAAGGCCCGTAAGCATGCAGTTTCAAATAGTTTTAACATGTTGTCCCTGAAAAGAAAATTCTCATCAGAATCAAAACAAGCCTCATTAACTGTGAAGTTTTAATGTCTTGGGTAGATTAGCTTTTGGGTTGTTTTAAATAGTGCTGATCAAGTTTAACCAGGAGCCTGCAATTTAAATCACTCAGTTCAACTTCTGGAAAATTGTTCTCAACATACACGCTACTCTTTATTTGAGAAACCAGTTTTGCAGAGAGGAGGTGCCTTGGAAAGACTGTGATGACCTCATGAAAAGACTCTGTACCAAACTCGTCAATTTTCCCCACACTGTTTGCTCTGGAGAACACTGTGGCAACAACAATGTAGCTACCCTTTCTCCTAAAGAAACATGAGTTACCTGTTTTACTGATATAGATCATTTAACTGCCTATACCATTTCTGTGAGTAAACCAAGGTACATATGTTTGAATATATCTTTGATGACATGAAGCATGTGTCAACATGTTGGAGGGAAGGGATGGCATCCAGAGGGACCTGGACATGCTGGAGAGGTGGGCCCATGCAAACCTCATGATGCTCAACAGGGCCAGGTGCAAGGTCCTACATGTGGATCGGGGCAATCCCAAGCACAAATACAGGCTCGGTGGGGAATGGCTGGAGAGCAGCCCTGAGGAGAAGGACTTGGCGGTGTTGGTTGAAGAGAAGCTCAACATGAGCTGGCAATGTGCACTCGCAGCCCAGAAAACCAGCTGTATCCTTGGCTGCATCAGTGGCCAGCAGATTGAGGGAGGTGATTGTGCCCCTGTACTCTGTTCTTGTGAGATCCCACCTAGAGTACTGTGTCCAGCTCTGGAGCCCCCAACATAAGAATGACACGGACCTGTTGGAGCACGTCCAGAGGAGGCCCAGAAACATGATCAGAGGGCTGGAGCACCTCTCGTATGAAGAGAGGCTGAGAGATATGGGGTTGTTCAGCCTGGAGACCTCATAGTGGCCTTCCAGTACCTAAATGGGTCCTACAGGAACGATGGGAAGAGACTTTTTATCAGAGATTGTAGCTATAGGTTGAGGGGTAACAGTTTTAAACCGGAAGAGGGTAGATTTAGATCAGATATTAGGAAGAAGTTCTTTACCATGAGGTTGCTGAGACACTAGAACAAGTTACCCAGAGAAGCTGTGGAGGCCCCATCCCTGGAAGTATCCAAGGCCAGGCTGTATGAGGCTTTGAGTAACCAGGTCAAGTGTAAGGCGTCCCTGTCCATGGCAGTGGGTTTGGAACTATATGATCTTTAAGGTCCCTTCCAACCCAATACATTCTATGATTTTACAAATATTCAAAATTATAATATTTTAAAAATATTTTTATGAATAAAAGAATTAGTAGGGATACTACAAATAGGTCTAGATGTTTCTGTGTAACTGGGGTCCCATTCCCTTAGGAGCTATCCTAAAACGTAGTAAGAGATAGCCCAGACAAGTAAGTTTTGTGACCTAATTTTAACAAACAAACAAATGAGCAACCTGAGCAGAATAATGCTTGTAAGAATTTAAGAAATGGGTCAGCTCAACCTGCCCAATTATTCTGACTATAGCCACTGGAGCTGCTACTGAGGGAAGGCACATAAACCTGGCCCTAGAGGATATATCCTGTTTATTCCCTTTTATTTACCCATTGCATAAATTGGTCTGATCCTTTTCTGAACCTGCTGATACTATCTGCCTTCAAAAGCTTCTGTGCCAGAAAATTCCATCAGCTCATTAGCCACTATGAAAAAAGCCACTAGTTAGAAATGGATGGATAGATGCAAAAAGATAGGAAGATACTTTCTACCTGTTACTGCATTTTATCTGTTATAAATAAATCTCCATCTAGTTTGGACAAGTGTCCTTTGGTCATATGACAGTGGCACTTAGTGGCTAGCCATCCTGCACTCACCACAGCCAGACCCTTCATGACTTTGTAAACTCTGTCATATCCTTCTTTACCCTTCTCTTCTGCACAGAGTTTTGAAGAATCCCAGCCATTTTAGGCTCTCTTTGTAAGGCAGCTACTTCATTCTCTTGGTTATTTTCATTTCCCTTCTCTGTAGTCTCTGACCCCACTAAATACTTCTTGAAATGTGGAAAGTAGAACTGAATATAGCACTCAAAGTTTTATATGGAGGAAAAATTACGTTGTCTACCTTGTTCTTGATATCTGGATGATACACACCATTTTTGAACCATTGCTGCCCACTGTGCCAATAGCTTTAATAGACTATCAGTGATGATTACAAAATCTTCTAACTTGTAACTGTCGGTTTGAAGACTAGCATCATGGAATTTCACTTATCAATGGTTTAAATATTTGTTGTGTTCTGTATTCATGTCTTTTCTTACAAGATACGGTAAAACAGATTATATAAATGATACGATTTTTATGATGAACATGATAATCTAAGTATCCTTCAATAAGTTACTGCCTGCATGAACTTTTCCTTCAGAGGATTATATCTTTCCAGTTTAATTATTGCTAAGTGTTCCTAGTCGTGTTCATTTAGGAATAGTAACACCTCCCATCGTGTCAAAGTTGAGTTGAAGAACATTTGTTTGACAACCCAGGAAAATGCTCAACTCTGCTGAAGCATAGGAAAGCCATCAAGGAGTTAACTACAATGTAAAACCTCCCAGCTTGAAATTTCTGAAACAATTCCGAATTTGCATGCCTACTGCAAGAGCATTGGGACCAAGAAGGTAAAATAAAAGACATTTGGAAGTGCCTGAGATCAGAAAATGACAAAATGAATTCTGCCACTGAGTTTTGCTCCACCAAAGATGGACTTGGTTGACTTTTACTTCTGTAAAATGGTGAATGTTCAAATAATTTTTCACATCTCAATATCTATCTTTTTCCTTACGATGTAAAGAATTTTCCTAATAGTAATAGCTTATATTGGTATCCAAGAAACACACAGTTTAATGAACTTCTCCCAGATTTGAGAAAATACCCTTTTATAACTAATTTAGCCCAAAGATATAAATTCATTCTACTCTCTCCAGTGAACTGCCTGGTCTAGTAACCATCATCATCTTCAAAAATGCCATATAATGTGAAAAGAATTAAATTAGAATTCACCGCCTGCAGCGATTATAATGGTTAAATCATATTTCTCTGTTTTGAAGCCAAGCATCTATATTTCTCCTACATAAAGGCGTTGGAATTCAGTGATGAGACAGGTAATAAATGAGAGAATATTCTAAGGTAATAACTACAATTCTCTTTAAAGGTCATCAATAGATGAGAAGTTATTATGTTCTGTTAATGTTACTTGTCATGTTCTGACTGGGTCCATCCATGGTCAAAATGAAACCTCGGATGCCACCCATTCTTTTATCAAAGAAAAAACAAATTAGCATCTGACTAAGCATTAACAGTGAAGAATGCTGTCATCTGTGATGGAGTCTTTTAAAAGAAAAGGCAATTGCAGAGCAGGTAACTATTCTGTTTCCAAATTTCAGAACTAGACTCTAATTTGATCGATTGATTGTTCATTCATGTGATGCATAAAAGAAAAAAAAAATGAGAAAAGAACCCTGATTCTGAAATGGTGCCCTTCATATAAACCTTAGTCCTAAATTCTTTATTGTCTTTTGAGGTTGTAAGATCAATTAATAAAGAGCAGCAGGGAGAAAGTTATTCCTCTGTGTAGAAGAGGATATATGTATGTTAAGACATAAACAAAAGTCGCAAAAATTAATAATGTTGCTTTATTTTGATGTGGCAGCCTTTTTTCATTTACTAATTTCTAAGTATTTGCATACATTAATTAATGAAGCTAGGTAAAATAATCTGAAGTAAATAAATCTCATTACCCGTGCGTCATATTGATAAATAAATATCCTGTGATCTCTTAGATCTATGACAACAGCAGATTAATCTATTTTGGGTCCTTGTTTTATCACAGAGACAACACTTTCTCTTCAAAAGTTGAAAGACACCTAAAGGTTGTTCTAGACACCTGGGAATTTTCAAGCTTCTTAATTTTAAGCTCTTAAATTCAAAATGCCTCTAGAGAGTGTTTTACATCACCCATGTTATAAGACCAAATATATGCTATGTTATCATTTAGAATCACATCCTAGGGCTAGACTCAAAGACTGACCAAACCAGAGGTGTTTTCTTTTTGTTTAATAGCTGTTGATGCATTTATTTTCCATGAATGTAGCCAGTCGCTTTTTGAAATCTTTCTATTTTGGTGGAAAAGCAATACCAAATAGCTGAGGAATAGGGACTTCTTAAACTTTATGGAACGAAGTCTCATGAAGACTCCAGATAACTCGTTAGGCTCAGGTACTGTTTGTACAACTGCTGGCAGCAAATGCCTTAGATCAAAATAAAGGTATTCTTGGAGGGCAAAGAGGAGAAGGAGGTTAGAATATATTTCTAAAGATTTACTAAGATTATATGAAAAAGAGACAGAGAAAAACCAGCCTGGCTTGAAGATCATTTCCATATCTGAGTGTATACATACAATACTCTAGTATTGATATGAATGCCTGCTGCACAACTTCATTCCTTTATTTAATGTATTTTGCTTAATGTAATGCCTTTTTCCCCCATCAGATATACATTTATTGACTGATGTACATTCAATGTGGGATATTCACATGCATACATGGTGTGGGCCTCAGTTCAGAACAGCACCCAACCCCTTTTTGTCGTAGTTGGCTTGTATGTTTGGCATAGGACACCAGTCTTGCAAAAGGCATGTATCTTCCTCTGAAGAGAAGTTTTCATCTTCCTGGAATGAAACGCTGGGATTATTTCACCATTTTTTATATCTTTGCTTAAGTGACTGACAAGTTTAAGTGCAAAACGTAAAACTTCTTATTATGACATTTGGCTAATTAGCACTTTTAAGGACTCACTGCACTTAATACAGCAAAAGAACTGGTGCCATTTTAATTTTACGTTCCAAGAACAGATAGACCTCAAGAAGATTTGGTACTTCATAATCTGGCAAGCTCTACAGCCTGAATGATAAATTTCCACTTAGTCAAGAGTTAAGAGCAGATATCTAAAAAGGAAGAAGTAAAGGTTGGTCCTTTTCCTCATATATGGTTTTTATAGGTCAACAGTCTACATTACCCAAAATGAGTGATAATCCCTTGCCAATACTCTATCTAGATGGCGTTTGTCTATGCAACCCACTCACACATATTTTATTTTCACTTTTAAAAGGATGCATATGTTAATGCAGAGGGACCATTGCCTTTTCTCCCACCATTTTCATCATCAGATTGGTGCTAAATAACCTTTAGATGACACAAATCATTGGTACTAGGGCTCGGTCCAGTTGAAAAAGGTAATGTGTCCTCGCAAGCTAGTAATGACAGAAAATATTGCTTCTTACTATTTTTATCTGTCTTAGAAAAATGATTAATCTAACATGAACCTGCGATTGCAACCTGGCAGGTGAAGTTATCATAGAAAACCATTTTTCTTCTTTTAAGAAAAGGTATTTACGTTTTCTCTGTGTGTGGAAAGCCAAAGTCAGTTGGTCTGTTGTTTTTATGGTTCTTTTTTTTAAATCAATTTGACATCTGCATCACAGAAGTTCTCTTCTTACTTCTGGAGACATGAAGTGTCACCTGCACCTAGCTTCTACACGTAGCTGGAGATCCAATTACCTGAAATGGTATCTCAGCAGGAAAGATAGACTAAGAAGCCTTTAAGCTGTTCCAGGCTTTGGAAAGGCCTTGGATACCTTATGTAATTTAAATGTTCCTGCAACATTTATATTAGAGACAGATGTCCCTTGACATCACTAAATCCATTTAACCTACTGGAAAATTGTCAGGAAAAAGGAAATTATTTTGCTCAAGAACTAGGAATGTAAATTGTTCCCCTGAAGAAGTTCAAGGAGCCAGACACAGTTCCCTTCATGATTTTTCTCCATTCTGTGCTTGCCAGCCCAGACACAGTAACTTTTAAAGCTATGTTGCTGCTACTTCTGTATCAGTTCTCTAAAAGAAACCTGTTCTTTGCATCCTTAAAACAAGTTTTAAATAAAAACAATTAACTCTGCTGATACTTTCCGCGAATTCGTAAACTCCTTGGACGCCAGCTCTGAATTGAAAATAAGTACAACTTACTTCCAACATGTTTATTTTCAGCTGCTGCATGAAATATTTAATACCCAGGAGGATTTTTTTACTTTTCCATAAAATATTACAGACCAAAATGTGTCAATTTGTCAAAATTTGTACCCTGCAGCAGATGTTCAGCTATGCAGAAATGAACAGAAATTTTCTTTTTCCTTCTTGTATCTGAAGAAAATTATATGATAGAACTGGTATAGTCAGAACTGAACCAGAGACAATTACATTATATGTATGACAAAAATTTTTAAGTCTAAACTTAAATTATAAATCTTATACTTTCTGCATGAAATAGTTCATGCAACACATTCAGTATATGCACACTCTGCAAGGAACATGAAAAACATTTTTCTATTCTTCCAACTTTACAGATATTAATGTTACTTTAATAACATGGCATTTCGTTTTTTGGATGCATTTTTATCCCTCATTTGCCTTCCATATTTTTTTTGTTTCTAAAATCATTGGAAAGAGAGAGGAGAAGCACAGCAGACAATAGCTGTTCTATCAGATTAATCCTAACGCAGAGCATGACCTGCTTTGTCAACAAGGCACCACATTTCTTATCATTCATATCATTAAAGAGTTTATCTGAGATTGGAAACATTCCCTATAATCTCCAAAATAATTCATCTTTTACATTAAAAGAGTGAAAAGTTGGGCATAATTCTCCCTTATTTGGTAACTTTAAATACATAATTTCAGATAAGGATTTATTATCATAAATATCAGTAGGGAAGTCTTGTTTGCTTGTATTTTTACATCCCTTTGCATAGAAACAATGTATACATTAGTGAAGGTAAGAAAGATTCAGTCCCAGCATCCTTTTATTGCAGTTTGTATGACTTAGGCTGTAGGCATGCTTTCTTTTCTGATTCTTGCTGTGCCATCTGGAGATACTATACACTTTCCCCCACCCCAAGTTATTCATCACTCTCTATAAATTGATTCTGTCCTTCAGGCACAGTCACTCAAGTTAGCCCAAACCACTTTCATATGGTGTTTATTCTAACCTGTCTGACTGCCAGAAATGGTGGGTTTTTTTTTCTCTTTAGTAGCAATAAAAAACAGCTCATAGGAACACTGTAGGTGATACAGCTGTTTGCAGAGGGAATTTCTATTTTACAGAGTTAGTGATAAATAACCACTCCAGGATTTGTAAATGTGTTCTCATAGAATGCAAATCTGTACTCCTTTATTACTATTAGACATATTATGATAGTGTTACAGAAACTTTGTTTAATTAGAACTCTTACTCTCCCTTTCTAGGACAAAGCATGCACAAGAAACATTAATACTTTCATTCTGGAGATAGAAAAAAAGAGACAGAAGTTACATCTCCTGCTTATTAAAATGATCATCATTTCAATCGCTTTTTTGATGATAATGTTTTCAAAATATGATGTATTGCTAATCAGAAAAAAATTAGATTTCCCACAGTGATTTTCTGAAGGATCTGGTAGGTCTTATTACATCAGGACACTCCATTTCTGCAGCTGGAATCTCAGAATCCCATCCTATGAGGACACGAGGGGGGAAAACAGCTTTTGAAGTGTAAACTGATCAGAGATGGTATGTAACCCATGGAGAATAACAACAAATATGAAAAGCCACGTAATGCCATTTTGCATAGTCACTTATGTTACAAAGACACTTAAAAGATGCTTTGACATAACTGAAATCTGAGGGAAAAACTGCTAACAGATTTTTCTTACTATTCTCATTGAATTGGAAGATTCCCTTTGGGCCAGAGCTAATGTCATTAACATTGTACTTCCTAGAAAAGGGCATGGAATTTCAGTATTAATTAGTGCGTCATTAATCCAAATGCTTAACTGCTTAGCTGTAGTTAAAAGTGAATATATTTGCAAACTTTTTTTTTTTTACTTTCAATATGTAGCATTGGCAAATGCATTGATTATAACAAACTAAAGGCTTAGGAAAGTCCTTTCCCATGAGAACCATTGAAATGTCTAGTGACTTTCTCTGCAGATGGTACAACCAGACACAATAAGCCATTATAAATACTCCAGCATTTATGGTAAATTACTCATAAACCTTTTTATCATCCAAATTCATAAACATTTTATCTATCAAAATTAAAAACTCTGAAAAAAGTAGGCCTATGTTGGGCAATATGACAGATGTGGCTAAGATGTGAAATGGGTGGTTATGTACCACAGTGAGACAAGTTTAGAACAGACAATTGAACAGTCGGTGACAACACAAACTGAATATTGTCAGACAAGGAAAGCATAGGAGGTATACTACAGTTCAAGGGATTTACTAAACACAAATTCCAGAATGCATCCTCATAATTTTTTTTACTGAAATCCATCCACTAAAAAGCAAAACAAACCAAACAATCTTATTCTGGGAAGAATATGGCGGTACAGAGTTCATTGATTTAAGGTGAAAATAAAACTTCAAGGGTTATTTTTTCCGTTTTTACTGTCAAGTTCTCTGGACACTGTCCCTTATCCACAGCAAGCATTAAAAGAAATCTTAAAGTTTTCTTCTTTCTGAATTGTCAAAAATAATGGATTCTCTGCAGTAAGATGTTCTGTTCAATTTTGATTTTGCCTGCTAGGGTACCATCTGCACTGAGTGAATAACACAATCTTCTATCAAGGTTGTATTGCATGAGATTGCCAATGTACGTTGAGGCTCTGCAGGGCAAGTCTCCCTCTCAAATAGGATCTTATTGCTCTGTACTGGTGCAGAAATCTTTTTCTCTTCTTCTCCACAGAATGACATTATTGCTGTGTACTTTACATCGATGAACCGATACCAAAAAAAAAACCCAAACCCCAAAGAATTTGGATCATCATTCCACTATTCCATGACCACACTTGACCCTGTCAGTCACAAAGACTGTGAGACATTAGGTGACAACACTCTACATCTGCTTTCCTAATGACCTTTCACCTAGCATGGGTTAAAATACCAGCAAGACAACTTATTCTGACCGTGCTTTTAGCCATGCCAAAGAATGTCACTGCAATACATTTTTTAAGACCATTTGATTGTGACAATTTTTCAAAGCCATAAGCTTGGATTTCCATCTTAAATAATGCAGATCACTAAGTTTCTTCTTTAACGGGTCATTTCTTTAACAATCCAGCTTTCACGATTAGTGTGTGTCCATACATGTTATTCTGCCACTAGAGTCAGATAATTAGAAAACCAAGTCTTTTCTGAAACCTAGACACTCCCAGCTCCAGGGCACAAAAAAGATTTAAGATTTTCTTCCATTTACTCTACTAAAATTAGGTGCCTTGTAATTTAAATTACATTAATTATAAACTTCAACATTTAAAACTTAAAAAAACTCTATCTGCTGCCTGTGGAGAAAAGAAACCATAATGAGCTAGAGTTTGCTAGCATCTGACTAATAATAATTTCAAGGTCATGGACAGATCAGCAGGGAAAAAAAAAGGACTGGTAAATATCAAAGACAGATGAAATCTCCTTATCCTCAGGATTTATTGAAATCATATTAACTACAGGAATTTGTTTAAATAGCTTGGCAATAGTGAAATTAGTGACTTTGCTGTAAATGGCTTTATGGGTACATATTTTGAGATTAACTCTTGTCTAGATTTCTTTGAACCTTCTTGATTCAAAAACTAACCACAATGGGAAAAGAAAGGTGGGAGCTAAATAAATGGTATTCATTCCAAATAGAAGTTGTCCAAGGAAGAATACACAGTTAAACCATAAGGTGTTTAATAACTTCACCTCCTTTGGTCTCAAGGCAATGAGACACTGTCTGAACAATATCATTGACTAGGGATAAAGGTAGGTTGTCTGGAGTTTACTTTGTTTTAGCTGTATTACCTAAAATTCAACAGTAACATTTTTGCATTATAGGGCTTTACTAAGACATATAAAATTTATCCAGTGAAAATACTGTATAAATGCTTGAAAGCCCATGCTTTATACGTGGATTCAGAAGAAAATCATACATACTAATACAGGAAAGCTGATCATCTTCCCTTCATTCAGAAACATAGCTTGGAAGAGACCAAAGTCAGACCCCTCATGATACTGCCACTGTCCTTTAGTTTAAATCCCTTCTTCTTCCCTCATTTTTCCTGAAAAAAAAAGGCATCCAGAATCATATATGCAAGGCCTTACCAGAGCCTTGTACAAAATACATAATACACAGTTCTGTGCTGTACATATCTTTCCTGATATTCCAAAGTATGGAATCAATCTTTTTCTATAGCCACATCACTCTGGTTGCTCAGAGTCACTCTATGATTGATTCATACACCCACATCTTTCTTCCACTCTGACACTTCTGGCTGATCATCTCCCAGCTTAAAGCAGAAATTCCTTCCTCCTCAGTACATGATCTTGTACTTTTGTACTATTACATTAGATCCCATTTGTATTACTGCACTTATGAAGGCCATACCGTTTGTTCCTCTTCTTTTTCATCTCACAGTTTATCATTAGCAGTTCTTCATCCTCACTGCAACACTGTCCCTGTATTTGGCAGAAGATTTCTCTTCTCACAAGACAGCCTCTTCCTCGTGACAGGCAAGAAAAAAATGGGCAACAAGAAGCTATACATGCAGAATACCGGATGGATGCCTATCTCCATTATTCCACCTCCTTTCTTTCATCCCTGCGAAACTTCTACCAGTCCCCTGCTGCTGAGATGCTTCACAATTATACCCAGCTGGCTTGGGTGCTTGCTGCATCTAACACCTGACTATTGTTGGAAAAAGGTGGCCAAAGCCAAGGACGTTGCTATATACAGGCCCTGTCATTCAGGGCAGGCTCTAAGTGAGGTTTATCACCTCCATCAGAAGTCTCCACATTTCTCTTGGGAAAAATCTTGTCCTGCCCTGTTTGGTATCACTGAGAAATGGAGAGAAGGACTGAGGGCAAAGGAATCCCATGGTATTTGACTACCCAAACCTGAAAGTAGAGTAATTCCTTTCACTTTAACTTCTGTCAATCACAAACTCAATAACTGAGTTTATAAAGGCAGAGGAATATTTCTTGCTGGGCCTGCAAGGAAATGTTAATGTAAAGAGAGGCTTATGGTTTAAGCTACCTAGGAGTATGTAGTGGTTTTAAGGAATAAAAACACCTTCCAAGGACTGACTATCTGGTTCCTCACAGTTCAGGGACATCAAATGCCTTTATTTGTTTTAGGTCCTTTGCTGTTCAGAAAATACTTTAGTAAATATTAAAAGATGTACAGTGTGTTTTGTGAAAAGATATGTCAGAAATTTTGATTCTGAAAGTGTGCAGTCATTTAGTATTTTTAAGACTCTCATTTCTCACTGGGAGGTGCAAATTTTTTGGCCATGTCTACCAAGTGCTGTGAGATCAGTCTTGAAAACGGGCTAAGCAATTGTCCACATCAAAAGTGTAAGCTCTTCAGGTTGACTCCATATTCCTTTTTCACATCAACACTACAATATGTATAGGTGGTCTACTGATACAATGTTTGTCCTGCCACCGTGTATCCCAGAAAAGTTCCTTGTAGCATTTAGGAATCTCTACCGTATTCCAGTGCACCTTCACTTTCACCCTGCCATATATACAATTGTACATTGTATGTATGTCATATTGGTATAAATGTGTATGTCATGCATATGTTGTATATAAGCCATACACGTGTATCTGAATATGCCATATATCTATACAATATATGTGCCTACTGCTGCCTCTCATACACTCAGTGGTCTGTACTTGCATGCTGTTAACTAGCAAAGAAAATTAAATCAGGAAGATCTCGGACATCGCAGGAAGTTCCACATTATTTTTTGTATGTCACTGTGGTAAGTTGACCCTGGCTGGACGCCAGGTGCCCACCAAAGCTGCTCTATCACTCCCCTTCCTCAGCTGGACAGGGGAGAGAAAATATAATGAAAGGTTTGTGGGTTGAGATAAGGACAGGGAGAGATCACTCACCAATTACCACATGGGCAAAACAGACTCGACTTGGGGGAAGTTAATTGAATTTATTACCAATCATATCAGAGTAGAATAATGAGAAACTAAAGCTAAAACTTTAAAGCTAAACTTTAAACCACCTTCCCCTGATGCCTTTCTTCCTCCTGGGCTCAACTTCACTCCCAATTTTCTCTACCTATTCCCCCCACAGAGGTGCAGGGGGATGAGGAATGGAGGTTGTGGTCAGTTCATCACACAATTTCTCTGCCACTCCTTCCTCCTCAGGGGGAGGACTCCTTATACTATTCCCCTGCTCCAGCATAGAGTCCCTCCCACAGGAGACAGTTTTCCATGAACTTCTCCAATGTGAGTCCTTCCCACTGGCTTCAGTTCTTCACTAACTGCTTCAACATGGGTTCTTTCCACAGGGTGCAGTCCTTCAGGAACAGACTGTTCCAGTGTGTCACAGGCTCCACAGGGTCACAAGTCCTGCCAGAAAATCTGCTCCAGTGTGGGCTTATCTCTTCACAGGGTCATAGGTCCTACCAGGAGCCTGCTCCAGTGTGGGCTTTCCACAGATTCACAGCCTCTTTCTGGTATCCACCTGCTCCGGCGTGGGGTCCTCCATGGGCTGCAGATGGATATCTGCTCCACCATTAACCTCCATGGGCTGCAGGGGGACAGCCTGCCTCACCATGGCCTTCACCATGGTCTGCGGGGGAATCTCTGCTCCAGTGCCTAGAACAACTCCTACCCCTCCTTCCTCACTGACCTTGGTGTCTGCAGAGTTGTTGCTCTCACATTCTCACTTCTCTCTGCTGGCTGCTGCTGCGTGTTGGTTTTTTTTTCCCTTAAATATGCTATCACAGAGGTACTACCACCATCATTGATTGACTCCGCCTTGGTCAGCGGTGGGTCCATCTTGGAGCCAGCTGGTGTTGGTTGTATTGGGCATAGGAAAGCTTCTAGCAGATTCTCACAGAAACCACTTTTGTAGCCCCCCTCCTGCTTCCAAAATCTTGCCACATAAATCCAATGCAGTCATTTAGCTGACAAACTTCACAGGCCTTGACACCCTGAGCAGTATCACATATGCATTAGCTGCTTCGTGGTTTATTGAGAATGGCCAGCTTGCTGAAAAGTATCAGTTAAATGTAGCTCTGCAACACTTCAACAACTCCAGGTACACCTCATAAACACCTAGTAGAGGGTGTAGATTGACCAGTAATGAGTCACTAATTTCCAGAAAGACAGGAGTGTCAGTGTCAGGAGGTGAAACTATGTGTGCAGCAGCAGCCACATACCTGCCTTTAGATCTCATCACAATCCAGTTGTTTAAGCTTCATTATTCCAAAGTTGCCCAGAGCAGCCTTCTGCAGCATTGAGAACATCACTTCAGCAACAACAAAGGCACCACAGTCACCGTTGTCTTAGAGGTCTGCAAGACCACTGTCCTTCTGTGCTGTCCTGCAGCTCCTCAGTGCTCCCCAGGGAAAGGGCATGCCCCAGTGTGCTGAGGTCGCTGATGGTGGATGTACATCAACAAGCATTCCCCCAGGAGGAACCCGTGATTGTTTTAACAATGGGGAGCATTGTTCCTACTGATGTAGTCAGTACTTCACTAACCACCATGGAGATCCAACCTCAATGAAGATGATTAAGTGTTTTGAAACCTAGTGTGTCTCTCCTGAGATAAACAGCCACCACAAAATGTGAAAATAATGGAGCATCTGTACAGATGCCCAATGATGAACATTTTTGGATAATTTTTCACAGATATTTAATTCACCTTAGTTATCCATGTGGACATTTAAAATATTGTTTGTAACCTTCTTATGAGTTTATCTTTGCCAACACCCCAGTGAACTATTATATTCATCTTTATCTATCCGCTTGGTTAACTGTTTCAAACAACTCTGCATGATAAATGAGTCACACTTTTTCTTGAGCTGGATTGGCATGACTATATCAGGTTACACTTACTTACCTTACTCTTTAATTAGGCTTTTCAGTGCATTATCCTGAGCAAAACTTCAATTTGCCAAGGTGTAATTTGCAGGATTTTCCCTGGGTCCTGTTTCAATTGGAGAAAGCGAATAAGCGACTTTCCCATTTCAAGCACAGTCACAATTTTAAGGATAAATTCCTTTTCATTAACTCTGCTACTTCACACTTTCCTTACTTCAGGCTTCTCAAATTAATATTCCACTGTCCTAGTTGCTGAGTTGCTCCATAACTTCCTCCTCTGAGACTTCAATCTCTGTCAAGACCATGCTGTTATTTCCATTAAAAAAGTGTCCTTGGAATAGGAATTTCCCCAATGGCTTCTACAAGAGGGACTGAAAGAAATTTTTTCATCAGCTGCAGAACTACTTCACTCTCTTCTTTAATTGCCCACCATGTCACAATTCCTCTTCGTGATCTAGAGGTGTCTTCAGCCACGCATGCAGACTCCTTGCTCCTAATGTGTTTTAAGCGCATGCCGCTTTTTCTCTCCTGTCCTTAGCTCTGTATATCTGACTTAATCATTTAATCATTGCAGACCTAACATACAGCTGTGTCAGTGTGGCCCTAAAAGAACAGCTGGCAGTGCAGACCCACTGAGTCAAACTGTCCACAGGGATCCTAAAACTTCCTTCAAAACAGGGATTTAAACTAAGGCAAATGACATGTATTTGTGAACCAAAGGACTCAGAAAGGGACTCCAATGTGACATAATGCATGCTAACTTTATATCTTCAGTAAATTTTTGTTCCCTAAGTGTCTTAGCATAAACATTCAGAAACTCTTTATTTAACAGGATGTTTTCAAGTCTCAATTCTCAGAAAGAATTGAGTAGAGAGCACAGATTTTAACCCAGGACTTGAAATTTATGTAAGACCCTGTTGCTGCCTATCACAACCTGAAGGGAGACCATAATACAGAGCAACAAAGCCATTGCTATAAAGTTATCTGTGCATGCCAGGAGACCATGTCATGAAAATAGTTTCACTTTCATAAACCAAATCAAATTTTCTCTGTGATTTGTTTTTTCTTCTTTTTAACTTTGAGATTTACACAATAGTTCTGGAAGAAACCATTATGACTAATACTGCAAATACTAC